>NC_135236.1:465411387-466737637 GCF_051348905.1 Ranitomeya variabilis
CTATAGGCCGAAAGCCTAAAGACTGAAGCTCAGCTTTATACAGTGGAGGACAACACCAGGGAGCGGCAGACACCGTTAGTAGGCCCTAACCACCAATTTTTTTTTAAAAAAAGCACTTAATGAGAGCCAGAAGGTTGAAGCTCAGACAAGGCAACCTGGAGGAGAACACCAAGGAGGAGGAGAACACTCAGGAGGAGGACAACACCAGGGAGCGGCAAACATAGTTATTAGGCCCCAAACACCAATTTTTTTTTAAAAAAAGCACTTAATGAGAGCCAGAAGGTTGAAGCTCAGATTTATTCAGTTGAGGACAACACCAGGGAGCGGCAAACAGAGGTATTAGGCCCCAACCACCAATTTTTTTTTAAAAAAGCACTTAATGAGAGCCAGAAGGTTGAAGCTCAGATTTATTCAGTTGAGGACAACACCAGGGAGCGGCAAACAGAGGTATTAGGCCCCAACCACCAATTTTTTTTAAAAAAAGCACTTAATGAGAGCCAGAAGGTTGAAGCTCAGATTTATTCAGTTGAGGACAACACCAGGGAGCGGCAAACAGAGGTATTAGGCCCCAACCACCAATTTTTTTTAAAAAAAGCACTTAATGAGAGCCAGAAGGTTGAAGCTCAGATTTATTCAGTTGAGGACAACACCAGGGAGCGGCAAACAGAGGCATTAGGCCCCAACCACCATTTTTAAAAAAAAAATCACTTAATGAGAGCCAGAAGGTTGAAGCTCAGATTTAGACAGTGGAGGAAAATTTGAATTAGGGACTGCAGACAGACTTAGTAGGCTGTCCCCTGGGGACCATGCATCCACCACATTAACCCATTGCGCCGTAATGGACATGTAACCTTCCGTGGCCATGCCTACAGGCCAATGCGTCTGTTGTCAGGTGCACCTTTGTACTCACAGATTGCCAGAGTGCATGGACAATGGAGGTGGTGCTGGTGGAGGGCTGGGATGGCTTTTCTTGCAAAAGAAGTGTCGACTGGGTAGCTCGTAGCGTGGGACAGCGTAGTCCATCATGGCTTTTTTTAATATTACATAAAATAAAGAAATAGGCTCTTTGCACTTTAAAAAGGGTTCCAGGGGTACACGGGCAGCATTGGTGTGGTCAGCGGAGGAGGAGGATTGCAAGGAGGGACCGCAGACAGGCGTACTAGGCCTAAAATAACTAAAAATAGGCTCAAGGCAGTTTTAAATCGGTTACCTGGATACACAGGCAGCATTGTGGTCAGCGGAGGAGGAGGATTGCAAGGAGGGACCGCAGACAGGCATACTAGGCTGTCATGATCTCAATGGCAAGAGAACATAGCATAAGCATATATAGGAACTAGCTCTTGGAAGATGGGAACTGAGCTGACCATGAACTAAACCTAACGCACAACTAGCAGTGGCCGGGTAGCATGCCTACGTTGATTCTAGATGCCCAGCCCAGCCGGAGGACTAAATAAAGCTAGCAGAGGAAAATATTAGTCCTAGCTCACCTCTAGAGAAATACCCCGAAAGGAGACAGAGGCCCCCCACATGTATTGGCGGTGAGTTGAGATGAAATAACAAACGTAGTATGAAAATAGGTTTAGCAAATTTGAGGTCCACTTACTACATAGCAGAAGACAGAAAGGACACTTTCATGGTCAGCTGAAAACCCTATCAAAAAACACCATCCAGAAATTACTTTAAAACTCTGGCATTAACTCATAACACCAGAGTGGCAATTCCCGTTCACAAGAGCTTTCCAGACACAGTAACGAAACTACAGCTGTGAACTGGAACAAAATGCAAAAACAAACATGGACAAGAGTCCAACTTATCTAGTAGTTGTCTAGGAGCAGGAACAAGCACAGAGAGGCTTCTGATAACATTGTTGACCGGCAAGCAACTAACAGAGCAGCAAGGTTATATAGCGACTCCCACATCTTGATGGGAACAGGTGAACAGAGAAGATGAAGACACCAGTTCAATTCCACCAGTAGCCACCGGGGGAGCCCAGAATCCAAATTCACAACAGTACCCCCCCCTCAAGGAGGGGGCACCGAACCCTCACCAGAACCACCAGGGCGATCAGGATGGGCCCTATGAAAGGCACGAACCAGATCGGAGGCATGAACATCAGATGCATTCACCCAAGAATTATCCTCCTGGCCGTATCCCTTCCACTTGACCAGATACTGGAGTCTCCGTCTGGAAACACGAGAGTCCAAGATTTTCTCCACAACGTACTCCAACTCACCCTCAACCAACACCGGAGCAGGAGGCTCAACGGAAGGCACAACCGGTACCTCATACCTGCGCAATAATGACCGATGAAAAACGTTATGAATAGAAAAGGATGCAGGGAGGTCCAAACGGAAGGAAACAGGGTTAAGAATCTCCAATATCTTATACGGGCCGATAAACCGAGGCTTAAACTTAGGAGAAGAGACCCTCATAGGGACAAAACGAGAAGACAACCACACCAAATCCCCAACAGAAATCCGAGGACCAACACGACGGTGGCGGTTGGCAAAAAGCTGAGTCTTCTCCTGGGACAACCTCAAATTGTCCACCACCTGCCCCCAGATCTGATGCAATCTCTCCACCACAGCATCCACTCCAGGACAATCCGAAGATTCCACCTGACCAGAGGAAAATCGAGGATGAAACCCCGAATTACAGAAAAACGGGGACACCAAAGTGGCAGAGCTGGCCCGATTATTGAGAGCGAACTCCGCCAATGGCAAAAAAGCAACCCAATCATCCTGGTCAGCAGACACAAAACACCTCAGATATGTCTCCAGGGTCTGATTAATCCGCTCGGTCTGGCCATTCGTCTGAGGATGGAAAGCGGACGAAAAAGATAAATCTATGCCCATCCTAGCACAGAATGCCCGCCAAAATCTAGACATGAATTGGGTCCCTCTGTCAGAAACGATATTCTCAGGAATACCATGCAAACGAACAACATTTTGAAAAAACAGAGGAACCAACTCGGAAGAAGAAGGTAACTTGGGCAGAGGAACCAAATGGACCATCTTAGAAAAACGGTCACACACCACCCAGATGACAGACATCTTCTGAGAAACAGGCAGATCTGAAATAAAATCCATCGAGATGTGCGTCCAAGGCCTCTTAGGAATAGGCAAGGGCAACAATAATCCACTAGCCCGAGAACAACAAGGCTTGGCCCGAGCACAAACGTCACAAGACTGCACAAAGCCTCGCACATCTCGTGACAGGGAAGGCCACCAGAAGGACCTTGCCACCAAATCCCTGGTACCAAAAATGCCAGGATGACCTGCCAACGCAGAAGAATGAACCTCAGAGATGACTCTACTGGTCCAATCATCAGGAACAAACAGTTTATCAGGTGGGCAACGATCAGGTCTCTCCGCCTGAAACTCCTGCAAGGCCCGCCGCAGGTCTGGAGAAACGGCTGACAATACCACTCCATCCTTAAGGATACCTGTGGGCTCAGAGTTACCAGGCGAGTCAGGCTCAAAACTCCTAGAAAGGGCATCCGCCTTAACATTCTTAGAACCCGGTAGGTACGACACCACAAAATTAAACCGAGAGAAAAATAATGACCAGCGCGCCTGTCTAGGATTCAGGCGCCTGGCGGTCTCAAGATAAATCAAATTTTTGTGGTCAGTCAATACCACCACCTGATGTCTGGCCCCCTCAAGCCAATGGCGCCACTCCTCAAAAGCCCACTTCATGGCCAAAAGCTCCCGATTCCCAACATCATAATTCCGCTCAGCGGGCGAAAATTTACGGGAAAAGAAGGCACAAGGCCTCATCACGGAGCAGTCAGAACTTTTCTGCGACAACACTGCCCCAGCTCCGATCTCAGAAGCGTCGACCTCAACCTGAAAAGGTAGAGCAACATCAGGCTGACGCAACACAGGGGCAGAGGAAAAACGGCGCTTAAGCTCCCGAAAGGCCTCCACAGCATCAGGGGACCAATCAGCAACATCAGCACCCTTCTTAGTCAAATCGGTCAATGGCTTAGCAATATCCGAAAAACCAGCAATAAATCGACGATAAAAGTTAGCAAAGCCCAAAAATTTCTGAAGACTCTTAAGAGAAGAGGGCTGCGTCCAATCACAAATAGCTTGAACCTTGACAGGATCCATTTCAATGGAAGAGGGGGAAAAAATATATCCCAAAAAGGAAATCCTCTGTATCCCAAAAACACACTTAGAACCCTTCACACACAAAGAATTAGACCGCAAAACCTGAAAAACCCTCCTGACTTGCTGGACATGAGAGTCCCAGTCATCCGAAAAAATCAGAATATCATCCAGATACACAATCATAAATTTATCCAAATAATCGCGAAAAATATCATGCATAAAGGACTGGAAAACCGACGGAGCATTAGAAAGACCAAAAGGCATCACTAAATACTCAAAGTGGCCCTCGGGCGTATTAAATGCGGTTTTCCACTCATCCCCCTGCCTGATTCGCACCAAATTATACGCCCCACGAAGGTCAATCTTAGAGAACCACTTGGCCCCCTTTATGCGAGCAAACAAATCAGTCAGCAACGGCAATGGGTATTGATATTTAACAGTGATTTTATTCAAAAGCCGATAATCAATACATGGTCTCAAAGAGCCGTCTTTTTTTGACACAAAGAAAAAACCGGCTCCTAAGGGAGATGACGATGGACGAATATGTCCCTTTTCCAAGGACTCCTTTATATATTCTCGCATAGCAGCATGTTCAGGCACAGACAGATTAAATAAACGACCCTTTGGGTATTTACTACCCGGGATTAAATCTATGGCACAATCGCACTCTCGGTGCGGAGGTAACGAACCAAGCTTGGATTCTTCAAAGACGTCACGATAGTCAGACAGGAACTCAGGAATTTCAGAGGGAATGGATGATGAAATGGAAACCACAGGTACATCCCCATGAGCCCCCTTACATCCCCAGCTCAACACAGACATAGCTCTCCAGTCGAGGACTGGGTTGTGAGATTGCAGCCAAGGCAATCCTAGCACCAAATCATCATGTAGATTATACAGCACCAGAAAGCGAATAATCTCCTGGTGATCCGGATTAATACGCATAGTTACTTGTGTCCAGTATTGTGGTTTATTATTAGCCAATGGGGTGGAGTCAATCCCCTTCAGAGGAATAGGAGTCTCCAAAGGCTCTAAATCATACCCACAGCGTTTGGCAAAGGACCAATCCATAAGACTCAAAGCGGCGCCAGAGTCGACATAGGCGTCCGTGGTAATAGATGACAAAGAGCAAATCAGGGTCACAGATAGAATAAATTTAGACGGTAAGGTGCAAATGGAAACAGATTTACCAAACTTTTTAGTGCGCTTAGAGCATGCTGATATAACATGAGTAGAATCACCACAATAGAAACACAACCCATTTTTCCGTCTAAAATTCTGCCGCTCGCTTCGGGACAGAATTCTATCACACTGCATACTCTCTGGCGACTTCTCAGTGGACACCGCCAGATGGTGCACTGGTTTGCGCTCCCGCAAACGCCTATCGATCTGAATAGCCATTGTCATGGACTCATTCAGACCCGCAGGCACAGGGAACCCCACCATAACATCCTTAATGGCATCAGAGAGACCCTCTCTGAAAGTCGCCGCCAGGGCGCACTCATTCCACTGAGTAAGCACAGACCATTTACGGAATCTTTGGCAGTAAATTTCCGCTTCATCTTGCCCCTGAGATAGGGACATCAAAGTTTTTTCTGCCTGAAGCTCCAAATGAGGTTCGTCATAAAGCAACCCCAAGGCCAGAAAAAACGCATCCACATTGAGCAACGCAGGATCTCCTGGTGTCAATGAAAAAGCCCAGTCTTGAGGGTCGCCCCGGAGCAAGGAAATCACAATCCTGACCTGCTGTGCAGGGTCTCCGGCAGAGCGAGATTTCAGAGACAAAAATAATTTGCAATTATTTCGAAAATTCTGAAACCCGGATCTATTCCCCGAGAAAAATTCCGGCAAAGGAATTCTCGGCTCAGATACAGGTGCATGACAAACAAAATCTTGCAAATTTTGTACCTTCGTGGCGAGATTATTCAAACCTGCAGTTACACTCTGAAGATCCATTACAAACAGGTGGACACAGAGCCATTCAAGGGTTAAGAGGAGGTAAGAAGCAGCTAGACAGCAATTAAGGGCTAGGCAGCAAAACTCTGAGGGGGAAAAAAAAAAAAAAAAAATTTCACTTCAACACTTCTTTTTCTCCTGCTTCAGCCCAAACAATTAACACTTTGTTGGCCGGTCAAACTGTCATGATCTCAATGGCAAGAGAACATAGCATAAGCATATATAGGAACTAGCTCTTGGAAGATGGGAACTGAGCTGACCATGAACTAAACCTAACGCACAACTAGCAGTGGCCGGGTAGCATGCCTACGTTGATTCTAGATGCCCAGCCCAGCCGGAGGACTAAATAAAGCTAGCAGAGGAAAATATTAGTCCTAGCTCACCTCTAGAGAAATACCCCGAAAGGAGACAGAGGCCCCCCACATGTATTGGCGGTGAGTTGAGATGAAATAACAAACGTAGTATGAAAATAGGTTTAGCAAATTTGAGGTCCACTTACTACATAGCAGAAGACAGAAAGGACACTTTCATGGTCAGCTGAAAACCCTATCAAAAAACACCATCCAGAAATTACTTTAAAACTCTGGCATTAACTCATAACACCAGAGTGGCAATTCCCGTTCACAAGAGCTTTCCAGACACAGTAACGAAACTACAGCTGTGAACTGGAACAAAATGCAAAAACAAACATGGACAAGAGTCCAACTTATCTAGTAGTTGTCTAGGAGCAGGAACAAGCACAGAGAGGCTTCTGATAACATTGTTGACCGGCAAGCAACTAACAGAGCAGCAAGGTTATATAGCGACTCCCACATCTTGATGGGAACAGGTGAACAGAGAAGATGAAGACACCAGTTCAATTCCACCAGTAGCCACCGGGGGAGCCCAGAATCCAAATTCACAACACTAGGCCTAAAATAACTAAAAATAGGCTCAAGGCAGTTTTAAAATGGTTACCTGGATACACAGGCAGCATTGTGGTCAGCGGAGGAGGAGGATTGCAAGGAGGGAACGTAGACAGGCGTACTAGGCCTAAAATAACTAAAAATAGGCTCAAGGCAGTTTTAAATCGGTTACCTGGATACACAGGCAGCATTGTGGTCAGCGGAGGAGGAGGATTGCAAGGAGGGAACGTAGACAGGCGTACTAGGCCTAAAATAAATAAAAATAGGCTCAAGGCAGTTTTAAATCGGTTACCTGGATACACAGGCAACATTGTGGTCAGCGGAGGAGGAGGATTGCAAGGAGGGACCGCAGACAGGTGTACTAGGCCTAAAATAACTAAAAATAGGCTCAAGGCAGTTTCAAATCGGTTACCTGGATACACAAGCAGCATTGTGGTCAGCGGAGGAGGAGGATTGCAAGGAGGGACCGCAGACAGGCGTACTAGGCCTAAAATAACTAAAAATAGGCTCAAGGCTGATTTAAATCGGTTACCTGGATACACAGGAAGCATTGTGGTCAGCGGAGGAGGAGGATTGCAAGGAGGGACCGCAGACAGGCGTACTAGGCCTAAAATAAATAAAAATAGGCTCAAGGTGTTATGGAAATATTAGGGTTGGATAAATTTATCCCTGTGTGTGCTGTGGCCGCTCCCAATTAGACTGAGTATTTTGAGCGCTCATCAAGAATGGACTGTACACAACTGTGACAGAACAACATTCCATCAATACTGGTACTTTATTGTGCATACATAGTTTTATATTTTCACATAGAAAGGAGTGGTTAGGGGTTGTCAGGGGTGGTTAGTTAATTACCATATTGTCTAGCTCCTCTGTCATTGGTTATCTAAACATATATGGAATATGGTGATTAATGCTCATATGACAGAGGATTAAGCAACTAAACTTGAGTTCTGTGTCTAGGACAAAGTGGAGACATCTGATCAGCAGTCACCAAACATCTGACACTCTTCTGCTTTTGACGGATGGAAAACCCCATACGATCTGTCTGGTTTATATTAGTTCATGTCAGCCATTTTATGATCTGTCTAGGTTATATTAGTTTGTGTCAGCCATTTTAAACCATTGATTATAATGTATATATTAGCTGTGAGCATATAAGTATATATTTGATTATAGAAGAGTATACATACAAGTGAGATCTACATGATATATATATTTCTATCACAAGCCCCCCTTAGATATCACTTGCCCTAATCCTAGCCTCCTGTCCCAAAGCGCTGCAACTCTTTTGTGCTGTAGGCGAACTGACACAAGCCTAACGCCTGTGCCCCACTCCGTACAGACTTTTCGCAAATGGGCGGTCAGGAGATCTGTCCCTAAAAGGGGTTCGTTGCAATCAGTCTCTTAGTCAATAGCATGTGTAGTGAGCGATGTGTAGTCTTTATCAGGTAGGTCATCTATTCGGTCAGGCCGCAACATCATTCTGGCTTGGGTGTCATCTTCTGGTAGGGGAGCTTTCTTGCGATGCGATGAGTGGATCCAAGCGGGTCTTCCCTCCAGTTTCGCAGAGTTTGGTGTCATCAGTAGCACTTGAACAGGGCCATCAAATCTGGGATCGAGTGGTGTTCTCCTTACAAACTTTTTCACCAACACCCAGTCTCCTGGCTTCGAGGAGTGCAAACCGGACACTGAATCTGGATCTGGCAATGAAGAAAAAAACTCGAGAATGGATGTTAGCAAGTTTCTTGGTGATTTCAATTACATAAGCAGACAAAGTATCATATTACATAATCAGCTGCTAAGGGAAAGGATACCCCTAACCTGGGACTAGACACAAACAAAATTTCATATGGTAACAGCTTTTCTGGGCCTCTGGGAGTGTGCCTTACACTGAGTAGTGTGATTGGGAGTGTGTAGGCCTAAGTCTGACCCTACTGCTGACTAGATCTCTCATGTGAGGTTTGCTGTGAATGTCGGTCCCTGGTCACTCTCTATCACTTCTGGGACCCCATAGCTGCATATCTCGTATCTGAGAGTAGCTTCTTTGCAGTAGTCTTTGCTGACCGGTTCTTCACTGGGAAAGCTTCTGGCTGTCATCCTGAGAACATGTCCATGGCCACAAGGGCATATTCGAATCCTCCACTTGGCGGCATCTTGATGTGGTCTATCTGGATCCTCTGGAAGGGGGTACAGTGGTCTGGCAGGTTGATGTGTGGGAACTTTCTTCATTCTTCCAGGGTTGCATTTGCCACAGGTCAGACAGCTGTTTATGAACTGGACTGTTAGGGTGGAGATTTCTGGAGCGAACCAGTAAGCACCAATCGGATCATTCATCTGTGTCTTTAATCTGTGTGTGGGCCCATGTGCCCACTGGACCACCATAGGGTACATGCTTCGGGGTAAACAGGGTTTGTAGTCCATTGAGTATACCCTTCCTTCTTCATGTGTTGCTCACTTCTGCATCCAGAATTCCTTCTTGTCCTTTGGGGCTTGCTCTTGCAGCTTTTTTGAGCAGATCACAGGATGTCATCTTGTCAGGTTTCCTGTCTTCAGCCGTCCTGTAGTAGCCGTCCGGCTCTACGACCTCTTCCACTTTTCCATATTGTCTTCCCTTGACTGCTTCTTTGGCTGCCATGTCCGCCATGTTGTTGCCTCGTGCCCCTACTGTGTTCAGTTTTCCATGCGCTTTGACTTTTAGTACTGCCACCACTTTTGGAAGTTGAAGTGTGTTCAGCAGGTCCTTAATGGCTCCATGATGCTTCACGGTTGTTCCGCTTGCTGTGATGAAGTCCCTTGCAGCCCAGATGGGTCCAAAGTCGTGTGCTATGCCATGCAAGTACCTTGAATCGGTATACATTTTCTCAGTCTTGTCTTATGCCATCTGGTAGGCTTTCATCAGCGCTATCAGTTCTGCTTCCTGGGCTGACTGACTGGGCAGCAGACTTCTGGACCACAGGATCTCTTGATTGCTGGTCACTGCACATCCCGTGTGGAATCTTCCTTCATCATCTGCAAATCTGGAGCCATCCACATAGAGGATCAACTCTGGGTTGGTCACTGGCTCTTCTGCCACCTTGGGTAGTCCTGCTGTTTCCTGTGGCATGATGCTGAAGCAATCATGGTCATCCGTCTGGAGCAAATTCAGATCCCATGCAGACTTTTTATCTGAGGGTCCATATCTGTATCCCCCCTTGGGAGTGGGAGTAGAGTGGACAGGTTGAGGACTGTGCATCTGGAGATGGCGACATTGTTGGGCAGGAGTAGAGAGCACTGGAGGCGAAGATGCCTGGCGGTGGAGAGATGTTTTAGCTGGGTTTGGTTGAGGATTGCCGAGATGTCATGCAGAGCCAGGGTTTCCAATGATTTTTCCACTGATGTCAGTAGTCCTGTCCAGGAGGGCGTGTGCTGCAACTGCTGCTCTCATGCGGGAGGAAGAGGCTCCCCTTGCAACAGGATCCAGGCAAGCTGAAAAGTAGTCCGAAAGTCTCTATTTCCCCCCTGAAGCTGCGTCAGGACTCCAGTAGCAAGGCCTTCTCTTTTCATCAAGTAGAGACGGAATGGCTTCTCGTAGTCAGATAGGCCTAGTGCTGGCGCTGAGACTACAGAGCCTTTTAACTTCTTGAACGAACTGAAGGCCACATCTGTCTGGAGGAACGGGGTCACGCTGACGTATTCACACAGAGGCTGCATTAGGACTGAGGTATCAAGGATCCAGGCTCTGCAATACAAAACTAGACCAAGGAAGGCCTGTAGCACCTTTGGAGTTGTTGGAGGAACCATCTTCTCCACTTTGGTCTTCCGGTCATCTGTCAGGCGTTTCGCCTGGTGAGCAATACAGTGTCTCTGGAACGTAACTTGCTTCAGACACCACTGGACTTTGTTCTTTGAGATCTTGCAGTGCTGCTCCGCCAGGTAGAGTAGGAGATACAAGGAATGGGCTTTACACGTGTCAAAGTCAATTGCACAAAGGAGTAGATCGTCCATGTATTGTAGCAGGGTTACTTCTGCATGTTCTGTGACCCAGTTGGTGAGGACTGTGGACATTGCTTTGGTGAACCGTGAAGGGCTGTTCTGGGCCCACTGTGGCATCACTGTCCATGTGTGTTGTCCCCCCTGGTGCATTAAGGCAAACAGGAACTGGTCTTCTGGATGAACTGGAACACTGGAGAAAACGTTAGCCAGGTTGTTGAACACTTTTGATGTGGCAGGCACATTTGAAAGCAAAGTGTGCGGATTCGGCATAATTGCAGTTTCAAACACCGTGGCGTCATTCACAGCTCTCAGGTTATATACCATTCTGAACTTGGCTGGCTCTCCTTTTACAGTCTTTTTCTTGACGGGGAAAGCAGAGGATTGCAAGGCGATGTCCAAGGAACAATGATTCCTATTTCCAGGTAGACCTTCAGTTGGTCAGAGGCAGCTTGACTCTAGGCCTGGCCTGGGCCTTACGAGGGTACGGGGTACATGGCTTGAGTGACACCCGTACTGGGGCAACTTGAGGTTTTCTCACGTGCTGGGGTCCCTTAGACCATAGACTTTCTGGTACTACGTCCAGTACCTCCTTGAGTAGGCCTCATCGGTTGCTTAAAGTTCTTGTAGGGCCGCCAGCATGATTCTTCTTGGGTCAGGGATGAAGAAAGTGTCACTGTCCCATCTTTGTGGAACACTGTGGTTGCCTTCAGCTTCTGCAGTAGGTTCGCTCCCAGCAGGTTGAGTGGAAGTTCCTTGACACCACAAACTGGGACAGGATAGAGTGTCCTGGCTGAGGTCACACGCTCAGTGGCTTTGTAAGCTGAGAATGTCTGACTTGACCATCAATGCCCATGCGAGACACAGAGGATTCTGATAGGCAGGTGGGATCAGCGAGTTCCACAGGTGTCATCACACTTCTGGCTGCACCACTTTGGATCTGACAACGCTATCCACTTTAAGAGTAATTTAAGGTATTGGTCTTGCAGATGAAGTTTTACATGTCAGGAGCGTAGTGTCTTGCGGACCTGGCTTGCTTGCCTCTGTCCTATGGATGGGGTACTTCACTGCTTTCTGCACTTCCTCCTTGACCTGTTTCTCTGGACCAACTCTTGGGTTGCATGGGTCCAGTCTCTTCGGGGGCGTGGGTGCCCTGCACTGGTTCTGGTAATGGCCAAACTTGCCACAGATGTAACACTTGACACTTCTTCTGTCTTTGTAGGGTGGTTGCGCTTCCAGGTCAGTGGTCACCATGAGAGGGGCTGTCTTCTGCACCCCTGGTTGGGACTTAATCCCTTTGGCTACTGTGGACAACATGATGGGTACTGTAGCGGCAGCGGGGTCCGGCCTGCTGATTGAAGCTGCGGTGGTAAGACGGGGCCTGCAGGTGCATTCGTGGCGAGGCCCGGGGGTGCCATGAGACCGGCGGCTGCATCCAACCCAAGGTCTTGGGGCATTACAGGGGCTGCGGCTGCATCTGCCGTCACTTCTTACCCCTGGTCTGACATAGCTTCTCCCCTTTGCTAACCTTATTGAGGTCGGTGTCTCCTCTCTGGAGTCTGCAGCGGTTCTTCCGGTGTGTCGATCGGCACTTTGTAGCGTCTTCACCTCTGGCTCCCCTTCTGGTGTTCTCAGCAGCACGGCACCCTTTTCCTTCTTTGCGCTCTTTTGTGGTGCTATAATGGTGGCAATTTTGGTGACAATCGGCAATAAACAGTCTCCTAGGCGCACATAAAACATTTTTTCTGGGTCAGTCCACTGACTGCTATTGACCTGTTCTCAGGCCTAGCCACTATCAGTGGTTTCCTAATTGGCTGTCTCAGTCCATGCACAAAGGCCTGTGTATCTGGTCATGACTCATGAATGGTGAAGCCCAAGTCTTGGAATACTTGCATTACTCTGCCATGAAACTTCTTTACAGTCTCTGTCTTATCTTGGCTCTTGGTTTTGGCTTGTCCTGCCAATCTGCCTTTGGCCCACTCTCTGAGCTGTTATATTAGCTGTGGCCCTGACTCCCAAGCATGTACATCTAATTCTGCTGGAAGTTTGAATTGTTCCTTCATGATTGGCCAGAGTGCACCACCTGCTTCTATTTTCATTCATGGCCCAGAGATCATTCCAGGTGGCTGCATATTTTCACTGGTTCTGCTACATTCTTCGGTAAAATGGCATGGGATGCATCCCTGGGTCTGGAAGATTGTCACCTGACTTGAAGTGCAGTGCACATAGTGTAATGGTGGTGCTTCTGTCTGCCCCTGCATTCTTGGTGCCTGTGGGTTTCTTTTCTAGTACTGGACAGCATGTATGATGTTCCCTCTTCATCTTCATCAGAGGAATAGTTGTGATAGCTTGTACTGGGGTCGTACACTGACTGATTTTGGACTTAGAAGTTGCTTTTTTATGTGAAGATGTCTCCCCCCTTGCTGAAGCTATGATGGATTAGGATTATAGTTTCATGTTGGTGTGAATGTGGATGTAGGCAGCTCTGACCGGTGCTGACGCTGTACATTATCAATACATGGTGATATCAAAGTTCATGTAAAACCTTAAGGGTTACAATATTGTTGACTGTGAAATGAGGTAATGGAGGATCTGTCAGTGAGCTCGTTCTGATATCATTCCTCCCCCCTCTGCACCCAGGGCTGAGCTGTCTGCTGCCTGATGTGTCTGGGGCTGCCCACTGTAGGGGGGGGGCTTTTCACTTTCTTTCCCCGATATCACAACTGGCAATGGCTGGTTTGTGCCAGGGGGCATAGGGGGGGGGTAGAGGGAGACCTTGTGCTGTAAGCACCATATTGTTCGAATTGGGCGTTGGCCCAGCCGGCAACGAAGAGGAAAAAAGAGGAAGAAGAAGGAGGAGGGGTTGACGAGTGAGACAAAGGAATAGTAGGAGGGGAGAGAGAATGTGGACAAGAGGGAGGAGAAGATGGGAGGTGTGGAAGAGAGAGAGAGGAGAAGAGAGGAGTGGAGAAGGAGGGGAGAGAGAGGGTGAGGAGAAGGAAAAGGAGGAGAAAGGTGTGGTGGGGAGTGGAGAAGGAGGGAGGAGAAGATGGAGGGTGTGGAGGAGAGAGATAGAGAGGGGAAGAGAGAGAAGAGAAAAAAAAATGTGGAGGAAGAGGAGAGGAAAGGAGAGAGAGAGAATGCGGAGAGAAAAGACTGACAGAGGAAAAAAGAGGATAGATGAGAACAACAAGAATAATAGAGAGGAGCAATTATGCCTTCTCCCTGTAGGGAGAGACGGGGCGCACCACATACTGTGCAAAAATAACTACCTATACCATGGATTCTGCTAAAAGCAGACTGCGCAGATTCTCCCGTCTCATACCCACAAAAATCACTTCCTGGTTTGCTCACATAACTTTCTGTACCACCTAAACGATGTAAGCTCTGCTGCCACTTCATACCATGTATTAGTATT
Source organism: Ranitomeya variabilis (assembly GCF_051348905.1). NCBI lineage: Eukaryota > Metazoa > Chordata > Amphibia > Anura > Dendrobatidae > Ranitomeya > Ranitomeya variabilis. The sequence goes on from NC_135236.1 coordinate 465,425,751, forward strand.
CAGCAATCTAACATCAGCTAACTTCCCTTATTTTCCCTTCTACGTCATGCCACTCCGCAGCTTGAAGTCTGCCATTCTAATGAATTTCACATACTTTATACCTTCCAAAAATCTTCACATACTTAACACCTTCGTGTCCTGCCACTATCTAGGGGCTAGAGAAAAAAGTCAAATCACCGCACTCATCATGTTGATTTTTGCTAACGTGAGGATTTATTCAAGATGAGAGACGAAAACAACAGGGCAATAGTATTTTAACGTTTCGGCCACTCAGTGGCCTTGATCACAAAGTGCGTGCCTTAATGGTTGTTTTGTATTCCGTCATGTGATATAAAGATATTCTACTGAGTTCAAGGTTAAAGAAGGCGTCGTATTTCCCAAGATTGGGGAAATAAGGCCTAAGGTCCAATGGGTGGTTGTCAGAGACAGGGTAAATCTGGTTCTAGTACCTCTGTCAAGAGCTAGGTTGGCTTGATATTAGTCTAAATGTCCCGTCCTAGGTGTGAGATCCGGTTTAGATGCAATTACGGTGCTGTTACTTAGGAGCAAAAGCAGCTCCAAGGTGTATAGACCCACTAGAACGAAGTGGGGGTATCTGCTTGGATATCAAATATCCGAGGAAGCGCTATGTGGGAGCTTGAAATCTGCGTTGGTGGTGAGGTGGGAGACGCCGACGCACACTGTGTCTTGGCGGTGAAACCAGCAGACTGCTGGTTTCACCGCCAAGACACAGTGTGCGTCGGCGTCTCCCACCTCACCACCAACGCAGATTTCAAGCTCCCACATAGCGCTTCCTCGGATATTTGATATCCAAGCAGATACCCCCACTTCGTTCTAGTGGGTCTATACACCTTGGAGCTGCTTTTGCTCCTAAGTAACAGCACCGTAATTGCATCTAAACCGGATCTCACACCTAGGACGGGACATTTAGACTAATATCAAGCCAACCTAGCTCTTGACAGAGGTACTAGAACCAGATTTACCCTGTCTCTGACAACCACCCATTGGACCTTAGGCCTTATTTCCCCAATCTTGGGAAATACGACGCCTTCTTTAACCTTGAACTCAGTAGAATATCTTTATATCACATGACGGAATACAAAACAACCATTAAGGCACGCACTTTGTGATCAAGGCCACTGAGTGGCCGAAACGTTAAAATACTATTGCCCTGTTGTTTTCGTCTCTCATCTTGAATAAATCCTCACGTTAGCAAAAATCAACATGATGAGTGCGGTGATTTGACTTTTTTCTCTAGTACTAAGGGGGCTTTTGGCTCCGTTCACTAGCACCATCGAACTCCACCCTAGTCGAGTGCTAGCTCTTCGTCTCTTCCACTATCTAGGGGCTGTTTGCTCATCAGGAAGTAAAAAGACTTTCCTGTTGCTCGGCCACTTTATTCCCCATGGCAAAAGCAAAAAATGAAAAACACACAAAAATGAAAAATAATGAAATATATATATTTCTATCACAAAGGCACTTAGAGTTATCTCGCAGGGGTACACAGGCAGCATTGGTGTGGTCAGCGGAGGACGATTGCAAGGAGTGTCTGACACAGTTAGTACTCACAAAAAATAAATAGATGTTAATGTCTCGCCAAAAAAAAAAAAAAAAAAAAGTTTGGCATACTTAGGTACAGGGGTGGGCTCATCTGCTGAGTTTCTGACATAGTAATTTGGCAGTAAGTATTTACTGGTGTCAATATAGGACACTGACCCAGACTACTTTAACTAGCATCATAGATGTCAACAAATTGGTATTGTCAGTGCCAGGCATTGAATGATGTCAGCGCATAGACTAAACATTGGTGGAGCTGTGAGAGATAATTTTACACGTGGTAGAGCACAGTTTGAGCTGGGGGGGTGAACTCTCTTGTGGCCGGCGGTACCGTCCCAGGGCCCCTCATGTTACAACGGTGTGTCTGACGTTGGGTGCGCGCCACCACCGCCAGAGACACTTTATTGTACTATGAGGGACCCAGTGGCAGTGCCGGCGACCAAAAGCGGGCACACCCACCTCTTCAGACAAACGGCACTCTAACGGGTGCTTGCACCAAGTGGTGAGACCACGGCCCCGTGGGGGGAGTTTTCCCATTGAGGGAGGAGTAAACATGTCGTATGCTGGACAAACAGCTGCTGCAAATTAAGAGATTGGAACACTCAGTAAGACCAGTCCACAAGCAAGACCTTTTTATAGGAAAGCTAGGTGTCAGCCGGGAAAGGTGGGGCAAAATAATTTGAAATCCAGTAGTGGTTCATTTTAATGAAGGTGAGATCATCCACATTTTGGGTAGCCAGACGAGTAGTGTTGAGCGATACCATCCGATACTTGAAAGTATCGGTATCGGAAAGTATCGGATCTAATCCGATACCGATACCCGATACCAATACAAGTCAATGGGACACCAAGTATTGGACGGTATCCTGTATGGTTCCCAGGGTCTGAAGGAGAGGAAACTCTCCTTCAGGCCCTGGGATCCATATCAATGTGTAAAAGAAAGAATTAAAAAAAAAAATAGGGATATACTCACCCTCCGACTCAGCCTGGACTTTACCGCCGTAACCGGGAGCCGTTGTACCTAAGAATGCACGCTTGAAGGGCCTTAGATGAGGCCACTGTGCTCTGATTGGTCCGTAGTGGTCGCGTGACCGCTACGCGACCAATCACAAAGCAGTGACGTCACCTAAGGTCTTTCAAGCGCTTGAAATACCTTAGAAGACGTCCGCAGCTTCTGATTGGTCGCGTAGCGGTCGCGTGACCGCTACGCGACCAATCACAAAGCAGTGACGTCTTCTAAGGTATTTCAAGCGCTTGAAAGACCTTAGGTGACGTCACTGCTTTGTGATTGGTCGTGTAGCGGTCACGCGACCGCTACGGACCAATCAGAGCGCAGTGACCTCATCTAAGGCCCTTCAAGCGCGCATTCTTAGGAACAACAGCTCCCGGTTACGGCGGTAAAGTCCAGGAGCCGCCGGAGAGGTGAGTATATCCCTATTTTTTATTTTAATTCTTTATTTTACACATTGATATTAATCCCGATACCGATTCCCGATACCACAAAAGTATCGGATCTCGGTATCGGAATTCCGATACCCGCAAGTATCGGCCGATACCCGATACTTGAGGTATCGGAATGCTCAACACTACAGACGAGTCCTTTTTTCGGTTAATATTGAACCAGCAGCACTGAATACTCTTTCTGATAGCACACTAGCTGCTGGGCAAGCAAGCTCCTGCAATGCATATTCTGCCAATTCAGGCCAGGTGTCTAATTTGGATGCTCAGTAATCAAATGGGAATGACGGTTGAGGGAGAACATCGATAAGGGATGAAAAATAGTTAGTAACCATACTGGACAAATGTTGTCACTTTGAATAGATGCTGCAGTACCTGTCCTGTCTGCAGTCATTGCGAAATCGCTCCACAACCTGGTCAGAAAACCCCTCTGTCCAACGCCACTTCTGATTTGTGCACCTCTAACACCTCTGCCCTGTAGCCCCCTGCAGCTCATGTGAGAACCATCACCGGCGCTGTGTGCTGGGAATGCCTGAATCAAACGGTCTACAAGAGTAGCTTGTTTGGTTGCTAATATTTGTTTGAGGTTCTCATGTGGCATAATATTTTGCAATTTGCCTTTATAGCGAGGGTCAAGGATGCAGGCCAACCAGTAATCATCATCGCTCATCATTTTAATAATGCGTGGGTCCCTTTTGAGGATACGTAAGGCATAATCCGCCATGTGGGCCAAAGTTCCAGTTGTCAAATCTGCGGTTGTGCTGGTTTGAGATGCAGTTACAGGCAAATCTATGTCACTTGTCTCCCTTAAAAAAACAGAACCCGGCCTTGCAACGCCACTAATTTCGGTTGGCCCAGGAGAAGCTTCCTCATTAAAAAAGTACTCATCCCTATCATCCTCCTCGCCCTCCTCCTCCTCCTCTTCGCCCGCTACCGCGTCCTCTACACGGCCCTGACCAGACAATGGCTGACTGTCATCAAGGCTTTCCTCTTCCTTGGCTGCAGACGCCTGCTCCTTTATGTGCGTCAAACTTTGCATCAGCAGATGCATTAGGGGGATGCTCATGCTTATTATGGCGTTGTCTGCACTAACCAGCCGTGTGCATTCCTCAAAACACTGAAGGACTTGACACAGGTCTTGTAGCTTCGACCACTGCACACCTGACAACTCCATGTCTGCCATCCAACTGCCTGCCCCGTGTATGTGTATCCTTCCAAAAAACATAACAGCACGCCTCTGTTCGCACAGTCTCTGAAGCATGTGCAGTGTGGAGTTCCACCTTGTTGCAACGTCGATGATTAGGCGATGCTGAGGAAGGTTCAAAGAACGCTGATAGTTCTGCATATGGCTGGAGTGTACGGGCGAACGGCGGATATGCGAGCAAAGTCTGCGCACTTTGAGGAGCAGGTCGGGTAACCCCGGATAACTTTTCAGGAAGCACTGCACCGCAAGGTGGTGTGAGCCAGGCAAGGAATGTGTTTCAGTTGGGAAAGGGCTATGGCAGCCATGAAATTCCTTCCGTTATCACTCACCACTACCTTGCCTGCCTCAAGATGTACAGTGCCCAGCCATGACTGAGTTTCTTTCTGCAAGAACTCGGACAGAACTTCCGCGGTGTGTCTGTTGTCGCCCAAACACTTAATTGCCAATACAGCCTGCTGACGCTTGCCACTAGCTGTCCCATAATGGCACACCTGGTGTGCAACAGTGGCAGCTGCGGATGGAGTGGATGTGCGACTGCGGTCTGTGGACGAGCTCTCGCTTCTGCAGGAGGACGAGGAAGAGGAGGAGGGGGGGCGAACGCCTACAGCCAACTCTTTCCTTGACCGTGGGCTAGGCAGAACTGTCCCAATATTGCTGTCCCCTGTGGACCCTGCATGCACCACATTCACCCAGTGTGCCGTGGTGGACACGTAACGTCCCTGGCCATGCCTACTGGTCCATGCATCTGTTGTCAGGTGCACCTTTGTAGTCACAGACTGCCTGAGTGCATGAACGATGCGGTCTTTAACATGCTGTTGGAGGGCTGGGATGGCTTTTCTAGAAAAGAAGTGTCGACTGGGTAGCTCGTAGCGTGGTACAGCGTAGTCCATCAGTGCTTTGAAAGCTTCGCTTTCAACTAACCGGTAGGGCATCATCTCTAATGAGATTAGTCTAGCAATGTGGGCGTTCAAACCCTGTGTACGCGGATGCGAGGATGAGTACTTCCTTTTCCTAATGAGAGTCTCATGAAGGGTGAGCTGGACTGGAGAGCTGCATACGGTGGAACTAGCGGGGGTGCCGGTGGACATGGGTGACTGAGAGAGGGTTGGAGATGGTATTCTTGCCAGTTCCCAACATGCAGTGTTTCCTACTACTAACCTGGTTATTCCCTGACTGCTTTGGCCTGGTGACTAGGGTTGAGCGACTTTTATTTTTATAGGATCGGGTCGGGTTTAACGAAACCCGACTTTCTCAAAAGTCGGGTCGAGTGAAATCGGCCGATCCTATAAAAAAGTCGGGGTCGGGGTCGGCCGAAACACGAAACCCAATGCAGTGCAATGGGATACTATGGTTCCCAGGGTCTGAAGGAGAGGAAACTCTCCTTCAGGCCCTGGGATCCATATTAATGTGTAAAATAAAGAATTAAAATAAAAAATATTGATATACTCACCTCTCCGACGCAGCCTGGACCTTACCGCTGGTAACCGACAGCCTTCTTTGCTTAAAATGAGTGTGTTCAGGGCCTTCCATGACGTCACGGCTTCTGATTGGTCGCGGCCGCCCATGTGACCGCCACGCGACCAATCACAAGCTGTGACGTAATTCTCAGGTCCTAAATTCCTAGAATTAGGAATTTAGGACCTGAGAATTACGTCATGGCTTGTGATTGGTCGCGTGGCGGTCACATGGGCGGCCGCGACCAATCAGAAGCCGTGACGTCATGGAAGGCCCTGAACACACTCATTTTAAGCAAAGAAGGCTGCCGGTTACCAGTGGCGATGTCCAGGGGCCTCCGGAGAGGTGAGTATATCAATATTTTTTTATTTTAATTCTTTATTTTACACTTAAATGTGGATTCCGATACCGATTTCCGATATCGCAAACATATCGGAACTCGGTATCGGAATGGCCGACCCCACACAGGGGTCGGGTCGGGTTTCATGAAACCCGACTTTGCCAAAAGTCGGCGACTTCTGAAAATGGCCGACCCATTTCGCTCAACCCTACTGGCGACAAAAGCTGCACAGATACTGCAGGTGGTGCGGGAAATGGTGGGCTTACAGGGAGGGAAGGGATGTAGCGTTGCTGACTAGCTTCATTGGCCGAGGGTGCTGCAACCTTTAGGGACGTTTGGTAGTTAGTCCAGGCTTGCAAATGCATGGTAGATAAATGTCTATGCATGCAACTTGTATTTAGACTTTTAAGATTCTGACCTCTGCTTAAGGTAGTTGAACATTTTTGACAGATGACTTTGCGCTGATCATTTGGATGGTGTTTAAAAAAATGCCAGACTGCACTCTTTCTACTATGGGATACCTTTTTTGAGGCATTGCAGACTGAGCTTCTTTAACCGGATGGCCACGCTGTCCTCCAACTGGTTTTGGTTTTGCCAAGCATTTTTGGCCAGATACGGGCCCGGCAGATGGAACCTGTTGTGATGTTGATGCCTGCTGTGGCTCCTCCTCCTCCGCTTCAGAACTACTGCCGCCTGCACCCTGTTCCCCCAATGGCTGCCAATCGGGGTCAACAACTGGGTCATCTATGACCTCCTCTTCTATGTTGTGTGCAACTTCGTCTGTGTCACCGTGTAAGCTGGTGGTATAGCGTTCGTGACGGGGCACCATAGTCTCCGCTGGTTTTGATTCTGCCTCAGTACACTGCGAGGGCCATGTTCTGGTCTGAGTCAAAGGAACAGCATAGTAATCTGGCTGCTGTGGCTGTGCATCTGTGCACTCCATGTCCGATTCAACTTCTAATGGGCATGGCCTGTTAACTGTTTCACTGTCTAACCCAGGAACGGTATGTGTAAAGAGCTCCATGGAGTAACCTGTTGTGTCGACTGACGCATCCTTCACTGTTGTTCTGGGTGAAGAACACAAGGAAGCGACTTGTTCCTGACCGGGAGCATCCACTGACGATGCACTGCTCTGACATTTGGCACTTTCCGAGGAGGAGGCGAAAGAGCTAGAGGCAGAGTCAGCAATGAAAGCCAATACTTGTTCCTCCTGCTCCGGCTTCAAAAGTGGTTTTTCTACTCCCAGAAAAGAGAGCGTTCGAGGCCTTGTGTAGCCAGACGACGAACCTGGCTCAACAACTCGAGACTTAGGTGCTGTACTGCTTTTACCACGACCACCTGATGCTCCACCACCACTACCATCATTACCAGCTGACAATGACCGCCCACGGCCACGACCTCTTCCACTAGACTTCCTCATTGTTTGCAAAACGTAACCAAAGTAACGGTATTTGTTACTGTAAAACAACTTATAAGGTGAACTCAAACTTCTGTAGGATTTATATATACCTTTATAGGTGCCTGACACTGAAAAGAAAATCAGGCCCAATGTTACACACTAGGTTTTCTGTGCCCCAATAATTTGAGACAGATGGCACACACAGGACCGGCACTCAAGCAGAAATGCCAATCTTTACCTCCCACTATTATTATTTTCTTTTACAGGGAGAATTTACCCAAAATAAAAAAAATGGCCCAATATTACACACTGGTTTTCGGTGGCACACAAGGAGAGACAGATGCCACACACAGCACTGGCACAGAGGCAGACTTGCCAATCTTTATCTCCCACTATTAATTATTTTTTTTACAGGGAGAATTTACCCCCCCCCAAAAAAAAATGGCCCAATATTACACACTGGTTTTCGGTGGCACACAAGGAGAGACAGATGCCTGTTGTGAAATTGGATTCTGGGCTCCCCCGGTGGCCACTTGTGGAATTGAACTTGTGTGCATCATCCCCTCTGTTCACCTGCTCCTATCAGGATGTGGGAGTCGCTATATAACCTTGCTCCTCTGTCAGTTTCTTGCCGGTCAACAATGTAATCAGAAGCCTTCTGTGCTTGTTCCTGCTACTAGACAACTCCCAGCTAAGTTGGACTTTTGTCCTTGTGTGTTTTTGCATTTTGTTCCTGTTCACAGCTGCTGTTTCGTTACTGTGTCTGGAAAGCTCTTGTGATCGGAAATTGCCACTCTGGTGTTATGAGTTAATGCTAGAGTCTTAAAGGAATTTCTGGATGGTGTTTTGATAGGGTTTTCTGCTGACCATGAAAGTGTCCTTTCTGTCTTCCTGCTATCTAGAAAGCGGACCTCGATTTTGCTAAACCTATTTTCATACTACGTTTGTCATTTCATCTGAAATCACCGCCAATATATGTGGGGGCCTCTGTCTGCCTTTTGGGAAAATTTCTCTAGAGGTGAGCCAGGACTGTCTTTTCCTCTGCTAGGATTAGGTAGTTCTCCGGCTGGCGCTGGGCATCTAGGGTAAAAAAAAAACGTAGGCATGCTACCCGGCCACTTCTAGTTGTGCGGCAGGTTTAGTTCATGGTCAGTATAGTTTCCATCTTCCAAGAGCTAGTTCTCATATTTGCTGGGCTATGTTCTCTCGCCATTGAGAATCATGACAGTTTGACCGGCCCAAAAAAGGGTTAAATTACTGGCTGAGAAAGGAGAGAAAAAAGAAGTCTGCTACAATTTTTTTTTTTTTTTTTTCCTATAGTTCTGAGTGTGCTCTTAATTGAATCACTTGCTAGTCTGCCTATGCTGCAGCCTTCCTCTCTTTCTCTCCTTCTGATCCTTGAATGGCTCTGTGTTCACCTGTTTCAAATGGATCTTCAGAGTGTAGCTACAGGTTTGAATAATCTCGTCACAAAGGTACAAAATTTGCAAGATTTTGTTGTTCATGCACCTATGTCTGAGCCTAGAATTCCTTTGCCTGAATTCTTCTCGGGGAATAGATCTCACTTTCAAAATTTTAAAAATAATTGCAAATTGTTTTTGTCCCTGAAGTCTCGCTCTGCCGGAGACCCTGCGCAGCAGGTCAGGATTGTAATTTCCTTGCTCCGGGGCGACCCTCAAGACTGGGCTTTTGCATTGGCACCAGGGGATCCTGCGTTGCTCAATGTGGATGCGTTTTTTCTGGCCTTGGGGTTGCTTTATGAGGAACCTCATTTAGAGCTTCAGGCGGAAAAGGCCTTGATGTCCTTGTCTCAGGGGCAAGATGAAGCTGAAATATACTGCCAAAAATTCCGCAAATGGTCTGTGCTTACTCAGTGGAATGAGTGCGCCCTGGCGGCGATTTTCAGAGAAGGTCTCTCTGATGCCATTAAGGATGTTATGGTGGGGTTCCCTGTGCCTGCGAGTCTGAATTAGTCCATGACGATGGCTATTCAGATCGATAGGCGTCTGCGGGAGCGCAAACCTGTGCACCATTTGGCGGTGTCTACTGAGAAAACGCCAGAAAATATGCAATGTGATAGAATTCTGTCCAGAAGCGAGCGGCAGAATTTTAGACGAAAAAATGGGTTGTGCTTCTATTGTGGTGATTCAACTCATGTTATATCAGCATGCTTTAAGTGTACTAAGAAGCCTGACAAGTCTGTTTCAATTAGCACTTTACAGTCTAAGTTTATTCTATCTGTGACCCTGATTTGTTCTTTGTCATCTATTACCGTGGACGCCTATGTCGACTCTGGCGCTGCTTTGAGTCTTATGGATTGGTCCTTTGCCAAACGCTGTGGGTATGATTTGGAGCCACTGGAGGCTCCGATACCACTGAAAGGGATTGACTCCACCCCATTGGCTAGTAATAAACCACAATACTGGACACAAGTGACTATGCGTGTTAATCCGGATCACCAGGAGGTTATTCGCTTTCTGGTGCTGTATAATCTACATGATGTTTTGGTGCTGGGATTGCCATGGCTGCAATCTCATAACCCAGTCCTCGACTGGAGAGCTATGTCTGTGTTAAGCTGGGGATGTAAAGGAACTCATGGGGACGTACCTTTGGTTTCCATTTCATCATCTATTCCCTCTGAGATTCCTGAATTCTTGTCTGACTTTCGTGACGTTTTTGAAGAACCCAAGGTTGGTTCACTACCTCCGCACCGGGAGTGCGATTGTGCCATAGACTTGATCCCGGGTAGTAAATACCCTAAGGGTCGTTTATTTAATCTGTCTGTGCCTGAACACGCTGCTATGCGAGAATATATAAAGGAGTCCTTGGAAAAGGGACATATTCGTCCTTCGTCATCTCCCTTAGGAGCCGGTTTTTTCTTTGTGTCTAAGAAAGACGGCTCTTTGAGGCCGTGTATTGATTATCGACTTTTGAATAAAATCACGGTTAAATATCAATATCCGTTACCACTGCTTACTGATTTGTTTGCTCGTATAAAGGGGGCCAAGTGGTTCTCTAAGATTGATCTCCGTGGGGCGTATAATTTGGTGCGAATCAAGCAGGGGGATGAGTGGAAAACCGCATTTAATACGCCCGAGGGCCATTTTGAGTATTTGGTGATGCCTTTTGGTCTTTCAAATGCCCCTTCAGTCTTCCAGTCCTTTATGCATGACATTTTCCGCGATTATTTGGATAAATTTATGATTGTGTATCTGGATGATATTCTGATTTTTTCGGATGACTGGGACTCTCATGTCCAGCAGGTCAGGAGGGTTTTTCAGGTTTTGCGGTCTAATTCCTTGTGTGTGAAGGGTTCTAAGTGTGTTTTTGGGGTTCAAAAGATTTCTTTCTTGGGATACATTTTTTCCCCCTCTTCCATCGAGATGGATCCTGTCAAGGTTCAGGCTATTGGTGATTGGACGCAACCCTCTTCTCTTAAGAGTCTTCAGAAATTTTTGGGCTTTGCTAACTTTTATCGTCAATTTATTGCTGGTTTTTCTGATGTTGTAAAACCATTGACTGATTTGACTAAGAAGGGTGCTGATGTTGCTGATTGGTCCCCTGATGCTGTGGAGGCCTTTCGGGAGCTCAAGCGCCGCTTTTCTTCTGCCCCAGTGTTGCGTCAGCCTGATGTTGCTCTTCCTTTTCAGGTTGAGGTCGACGCTTCTGAGATCGGAGCTGGGGCGGTGTTGTCGCAGAGAAGTTCCGACTGCTCCGTGATGAGACCTTGTGCTTTTTTTTCCCGTAAATTTTCCCCGCCGAGCGGAATTATGATATTGGGAATCGGGAGCTTTTGGCCATGAAGTGGGCTTTTGAGGAGTGGCGTCACTGGCTTGAGGGGGCCAGACATCAGGTGGTGGTATTGACTGACCACAAAAATTTAATTTACCTTGAGTCTGCCAGGCGCCTGAATCCTAGACAGGCGCGCTGGTCGTTGTTTTTCTCTCGGTTTAATTTTGTGGTGTCGTACCTACCGGGTTCTAAGAATGTTAAGGCGGATGCCCTTTCTAGGAGTTTTGAGCCTGACTCCCCTGGTAATTCTGAGCCCACAGGTATCCTTAAAGATGGAGTGATATTGTCTGCCGTTTCTCCAGACCTGCGGCGGGCCTTGCAGGAGTTTCAGGCGGATAGACCTGATCGTTGCCCACCTGGTAGACTGTTTGTTCCTGATGATTGGACCAGTAGAGTCATCTCTGAGGTTCATTCTTCTGCGTTGGCAGGTCATCCTGGAATCTTTGGTACCAGGGATCTGGTGGCAAGGTCCTTCTGGTGGCCTTCCCTGTCACGAGATGTGCGAGGCTTTGTGCAGTCTTGTGACGTTTGTGCTCGGGCCAAGCCTTGTTGTTCTCGGGCTAGTGGATTGTTGTTGCCCTTGCCTATCCCGAAGAGGCCTTGGACGCACATCTCGATGGATTTTATTTAGGATCTGCCTGTTTCTCAGAAGATGTCTGTCATCTGGGTGGTGTGTGACCGTTTCTCGAAGATGGTCCATCTGGTTCCCTTGCCTAAGTTGCCTTCTTCTTCCGAGTTGGTTCCTCTGTTTTTTCAAAATGTTGTTCGTTTGCATGGTATTCCTGAGAATATCGTTTCTGACAGAGGGACCCAATTCGTGTCTAGATTTTGGCGGGCATTCTGTGCTAGGATGGGCATAGATTTGTCTTTTTCGTCTGCTTTCCATCCTCAGACTAATGGCCAGACCGAGCGGACTAATCAGACCTTGGAGACATATTTGAGGTGTTTTGTGTCTGCGGATCAGGATGATTGGGTTGCTTTTTTGCCTTTGGCGGAGTTCGCCCTCAATAATCGGGCCAGCTCTGCCACCTTGGTGTCCCCGTTTTTCTGTAATTTGGGGTTTCATCCTCGATTTTCCTCCGGTCAAGTGGAATCTTCGGATTGTCCTGGAGTGGATGCTGTGGTGGAGAGGTTGCATCAGATTTGGGGGCAGGTGGTGGACAATTTGAAGTTGTCCCAGGAGAAGACTCAGCTTTTTGCCAACCGCCGTCGTCGTGTTGGTCCTCGGCTTTGTGTTGGGGACTTGGTGTGGTTGTCTTCTCGTTTTGTCCCTATGAGGGTTTCTTCTCCTAAGTTTAAGCCTCGGTTCATCGGCCCGTACAAGATATTGGAGATTCTTAACCCTGTGTCCTTCCGTTTGGACCTCCCTGCATCCTTTTCGATTCATAATGTTTTTCATCGGTCATTGTTGCGCAGGTATGAGGTACCGGTTGTGCCTTCCGTTGAGCCTCCTGCTCCGGTGTTGGTTGAGGGTGAGTTGGAGTACGTTGTGGAAAAGATCTTAGACTCTCGTGTTTCCAGACGGAGACTCCAGTATCTGGTCAAATGGAAGGGATACGGTCAGGAGGATAATTCTTGGGTCACTGCCTCTGATGTTCATGCCTCCGATCTTGTCCGTGCCTTTCATAGGGCTCACCCTGATCGCCCTGGTGGTTCTGGTGAGGGTTCAGTGCCCCCTCCTTGAGGGGGGGGTACTGTTGTGAAATTGGATTCTGGGCTCCCCCGGTGGCCACTTGTGGAATTGAACTTGTGTGCATCATCCCCTCTGTTCACCTGCTCCTATCAGGATGTGGGAGTCGCTATATAACCTTGCTCCTCTGTCAGTTTCTTGCCGGTCAACAATGTAATCAGAAGCCTTCTGTGCTTGTTCCTGCTACTAGACAACTCCCAGCTAAGTTGGACTTTTGTCCTTGTGTGTTTTTGCATTTTGTTCCTGTTCACAGCTGCTGTTTCGTTACTGTGTCTGGAAAGCTCTTGTGATCGGAAATTGCCACTCTGGTGTTATGAGTTAATGCTAGAGTCTTAAAGGAATTTCTGGATGGTGTTTTGATAGGGTTTTCTGCTGACCATGAAAGTGTCCTTTCTGTCTTCCTGCTATCTAGAAAGCGGACCTCGATTTTGCTAAACCTATTTTCATACTACGTTTGTCATTTCATCTGAAATCACCGTCAATATATGTGGGGGCCTCTGTCTGCCTTTTGGGAAAATTTCTCTAGAGGTGAGCCAGGACTGTCTTTTCCTCTGCTAGGATTAGGTAGTTCTCCGGCTGGCGCTGGGCATCTAGGGTAAAAAAAAACATAGGCATGCTACCCGGCCACTTCTAGTTGTGCGGCAGGTTTAGTTCATGGTCAGTATAGTTTCCATCTTCCAAGAGCTAGTTCTCATATTTGCTGGGCTATGTTCTCTCGCCATTGAGAATCATGACAGATGCCACACACAGCACTGGCACAGAGGCAGACTTGCCAATCTTTATCTCCCACTATGAATCATTTTTTTACAGGGAGAATTTACCAAAAAAAAAAATGGCCCAGTATTACACACTGGTTTTCGGTGGCACACAAGGAGAGACAAATGCCACACACAGCACTGGCACAGAGGCAGACTTGCGAATCTTTATCTCCCACTATTAATTATTTTTTTTACAGGGACAATTTACCAAAAAAAAAAATGGCCCAGTATTACACACTGGTTTTTGGTGGGACACAAGGAGAGACAGATGCCACACACAGCACTGGCACAGAGGCAGACTTGCCAATCTTTATCTCCCACTATGAATCATTTTTTTACAGGGAGAATTTACCCCCCCAAAAAAATGGCCCAGTATTACACACTGGTTTTCGGTGGCACACAAGGAGAGACAGATGCCACACACAGCACTGGCACAGAGGCAGACTTGCCAATCTTTATCTCCCACTATTAATTATTTTTTTTACAGGGAGAATTTACCAAAAAAAAAAAATGGCCCAGTATTACACACTGGTCTTCGGTGGCAAACAAGGAGAGACAGATGCCACACACAGCACTGGCACAGAGGCAGACTTGCCAATCTTTATCTTCCACTATTAATTATTTTTTTTACATGGAGAATTTACCCCCCCAAAAAAATGGCCCAGTATTACACACTGGTTTTCGGTGGCACACAAGGAGAGACAGATGCCACACACAGCACTGGCACAGAGGCAGACTTGCCAATCTTTATCTCCCACTATTAATTATTTTTTTTACAGGGAGAATTTACCAAAAAAAAAAACATGGCCCAGTATTACACACTGGTCTTCGGTGGCACACAAGGAGAGACAGATGCCACACACAGCACTGGCACAGAGGCAGACTTGCCAATCTTTATCTCCCACTATTAATTATTTTTTTTACATGGAGAATTTACCCCCCCTAAAAAAATGGCCCAGTATTACACACTGGTTTTCGGTGGCACACAAGGAGAGACAGATGCCACACACAGCACTGGCACAGAGGCAGACTTGCCAATCTTTATCTCCCACTATTAATTATTTTTTTTACAGGGAGAATTTACCAAAAAAAAAAATGGCCCAATATTACACACTGGTTTTCGGTGGCACACAATGAGAGACAGATGCCACACACAGCACTGGCACAGAGGCAGACTTGCCAATCTTTATCTCCCACTATTAATTATTTTTTTTACAGGGAGAATTTACCAAAAAAAAAAATGGCCCAGTATTACACACTGGTTTTTGGTGGCACACAAGGAGAGACAGATGCCACACACAGCACTGGCACAGAGGCAGACTTGCCAATCTTTATCTCCCACTATTAATTATTTTTTTTACAGGGAGAATTTACCAAAAAAAAAAAAATGGCCCAATATTACACACTGGTTTTCGGTGGCACACAATGAGAGACAGATGCCACACACAGCACTGGCACAGAGGCAGACTTGCCAGTCTTTATCTCCCACTATGAATTATTTTTTTTTATAGGGAGAATTTACCAAAAAAAAAGGGCCCAGTATTACACACTGGTTTTCGGTGGCAAACAAGGAGAGACATATGCCACACACAGCACTGGCACAGAGGCAGACTTGCCAATCTTTATCTCCCACTATTAATTATTTTTTTACAGGGAGAATTTACCCCCCCCAAAAAAAATGGCCCAATATTACACACTGGTTTTCGGTGGCACACAAGGAGAGACAGATGCCACACACAGCACTGGCACAGAGGCAGACTTGCCAATCTTTATCTCCCACTATTTTTTTTTTCAGGGAGAATTAAAAAAAAAAAAAAAAAAACAATATTACACACTAGGTTTTCTGTGGCACACAATGAGAGACAGATGCCACACACAGCACTGGCACAGAGGCAGACTTGCCAATCTTTATCTCCCTGCAGTAATCTCAGAAAAGTATGGCAGGCAGCTAGAAAAAGGACTGCTGCACACATAAGTGTGGACAAACAAACAAGATAGCTGTGCAGAAAGGAAGGAACAACAGGATTTGTGCTTTGAAAAAAGCAGTTGGTTTGCACAGTGGCATACACACACAGCAACACAGCTATCAGGGAGCCTTCTAGGGCAGCCCAATGAGCTACAGCGCTGAGGAAAAAAAAAATGACGGCTTGTGATTGGTCAGGGCGGCCATATTGCCGGGACGCGGACCAATCACAGCAAGCCGTGACGTAATTTCGTCACGGCTTGCTGTGATTGGTCCGCGTCCCGGCAACGTGGCCGACCTGACCAATCACAAGCCGGGAATTCACGTAACCAAGTAATAGCGCGAATTTTAAACAAACAACGCTGCCGGTTCCCTCGCTGAAGTCCCGGCTGCGTCGGAGAGGTGAGTATAGCAATATTTTTTATTTTAATTCTCTCTTTTACACATTTTAACATTAATGTTGTTGCGATACCCGATACCCGATACCACAAGAGTATCGGAATCCCGGTATCGGAATTCCGATACAGCAAGTATCGGCCGATACCCGATACTTGCAGCATCGGAATGCTCAACACTAATCCTCACTCATTTTGTGCGCCGCGGTCAACCAATCACAAGCCGGGAGGCTGGACACGCGCGCATTTTAAAATTTTAAAATGGGCGCGTGTCCAGCCTCCCGTGACGTCCCGGCTTGTGATTGGTTGCACCGCGGTCAACCAATCACAAGCCGGGAGGCTGGACACGCGCGCATTTTAAAATTTTAAAATGCGCGCGTGTCCAGCCTCCCGGCTTGTGATTGGTTGATCGCGGCGCAACCAATCACAAGCCGGGACGTCACGGAGGCTGGACACGCGCCCATTTTAAAATGCGCGCGTGTCCAGCCTCCCGTGACGTCACGGCTTGTGATTGGTTGCGTCTCCCATGTGACTGCGACGCAACCAATCACAAAGCCGGGACGTAATTTTAAAATCCTTAAGGACCTGAAATTACGTCACGGCTTGCTGTGATTGGTTGCGTCGCCCATGTGACTGCGACGCAACCAATCACAACGCCGGAACGTAATTTTAAAATCCTGAAGGACCTGAAATTACGTCACGGCTTGCTGTGATTGGTTGCGTCCCGGTCACATGGGCGGCACGCAACCAATCACAAGCCGGGACTCACGTAAAGGAAAGAAAAGCGCGAATTTTAAACAAAGAACGCTGCCGCTTCCCTCGGTAAGGTGCAGGCTGCGTCGGAGAGGTGAGTATAGCAATATTTTTTATTTTAATTCTCTCTTTTACACATTTTTACATTAATGTTGTTTCGATACCGATACCCGATATCACAAAAATATCGGATCTCGGTATCGGAATTCCGATACAGCAAGTATCGGCCGATACCCGATACTTGCAGTATCGGAATGCTCAACACTATTTATAAAGTTTCTTTCAGACCAATTTCTTCTATGGCACGAAAAGAAGAACTGTGCCATCCATAGAAGTTTAGGACTATTACAAGCCCTGACAAAAATTATGGAATCACCGGCCTTGGAGGATGTTCATTCAGTTTAATTTTGTGGAAAAAAAAGCAGATCACAGACATGGCACAAAACTAAAGTAATTTCAAATGGCAATTTTCTGGCTTTAAGAAACACTAAAGGAAATCAAGAACAAAAAATGTGGTAGTCAGTGATGGTTACTTTTTTTAACCAAGCATACGGTAAAATTATGGAGTCACCCTGTAAATTTTCATACCCAAAAATAACACCTGCATCAAATTACCTCTGCTCATTAGTTTGCATCTAAAAAGGAGTGATCACACCTTGGAGAGCTGTTGCACCAAGTGGACTGACATGAATCATGGCTCCCACACGAGAGATGTCAATTGAAACAAAGGAGAGGATTATCAAACTCTTAAAAGAGGGTAAATCATCACTCAATGTTGCAAAAGATGTTGGTTGATCACAATCAGCTGTGTCTAAAATCTGGACCAAATGCAAACAACATGGGAAGGTTGTTAAAGGCAAACATACTGGTAGACAAAGGAAGGCATCAAAGCATCAAGACCAGAAACTTAAAGCAATATGTCTCCAAAACAGGAAATGCACAACAAAACAAATGAGGAACAAATGGGTGGAAACTGGAATCAACATCTGTGACCGAACTGTAAGAAACCGCTTAAAGGAAATCGGATTTACATACAGAAAAGCTAAATGAAAGCCATCATTAACACCTAAACAGAAAAAAAACAAGGTTACAATGGGCTAAGGAAAAGCAATCGTGGACTGTGGATGACTGGATGAAAGTCATATTCAGTGATGAATCACAAATCTGCATTGGGCAAGGTGATGATGCTGGAACTTTTGTTTGGAGCCGTTCCAATGAGATTTATAAAGATGACTGCCTGAAGACATGCAAATTTCCACAGTCATTGATGTTATGGGGCTGCATGGCAGGTAATGGCACTGGGGAGATGGCGGTCATTATATCTTCAATAAATGCACAAGTTTATGTTGATATTTTGGACACTTTTCTTATCCCATCAATTGAAAGGATGTTTGAGGATGATGAAATCATTTTTCAAGATGATAATGCATCCGACCACAGAGCAAAAACTGTGAAAACATTCCTTGAAAAAAGACACATAAAGTAAATGTCATGGCCTGCAAATAGTCTGGATCTCAATCCAATTGAAAATTTTGGGGGAAGTTGAGGAAAATGGTCCATGACAAGGCTCCAACCTGCAAAGCTGATCTGGCAACAGCAATCAGAGAAAGTTGGAGCCAGATTGATGGAGAGTACTGTGACACTCATTAAGTCCATGCCTCAGAGACTGCAAGCTGTTATAAAAGCCAGAGGTGGTGCAACAAATTACTAGTGATGTTTTGGAGTGTTTTTTGTATGTTTATTTTTCATGATTCCATAATTTTTTCCTCAGAATTGAGTGATTCCATAATTTTTCCCTATGCTTGGTTAAAAACAGTAACCATTACTGACTACCACATTTTTTGTTCTTGATTTCTTTTAGTGTTTCTTAAAGCCAGAAAGTTGCCATTTGAAATGTCTTTAGTTTTGTGCCATGTCTGTGATCTGCTCTTTTTCTGCAAAATTAAACAACTGAATAAACATCCTCCAAGGGCGGTGATTCCATAATTTTTGCCTGGGGTCATATAAAGCTATTTAATATCACAGGCATGCAGTTTTGAAAAAATCTGTAATACGTTTGCATATGGTAAATAAAGTTTGAGTTCACGAGCTATGCTTATAGTTTGCAAATATAACTTAATGTCAAATTGATAGCAATTCATAGTTAATAGCCACAATATACTTACAAATAATTAGAATAACATAAGCAACACTGTGTAAAGCTACAGGGTCTTGAAGAGCCACACAGGTCAAGTGAAAGGTCTTTACTACAGTCCTGCAGGTTATCACATTATTCCTGATTCTAAAAATAGTAATTCTAATGATTTCAAAAAAATTGGTAGCTATTGAAGAATAGTGTCTTATTTCTCATAATTATCACATTATTTTTCAATTAAATAAAGGAATTTTAATTGGCAAGAAAAGTGCCTGAAGGATTGCCTGAGTTGTTATAAATCTGTTCCCAGCTAATATTAGAGAAAATGAAATAACACATTCAGTATATCACACAATTTGTGCACCACCTTTAAAAAAAATGCATGAACAATATAACTATTATGATAGAAAACCTTTCTATAATCACTAGAACCTGTGATATGCAAGTGGAAATACAATTTCTAACATAGTAATGCAAAATAAATAGCAGATACTATATGCTTGTTCTTGTTATCTGAATCTCGCTGTAATTGGAATCCAGGTGTTTGAGTACAGATCAAAGGAACACATCCGTAACTTTTCGGTTTGATATTCTTTTTGCTATTCAAATTCTACTATCACAGGCTCAGCTTGAAATGGCTCATGTGCGGAAAATAGGATAAATAAGAAAGTGTGCTGAGTTCATAGAATGATTGGTATATAATTTAAAGAAAGGTTTGAACTATATATATTACTAATTAAAATAAAAAGCATCTAAATGAGTAATACTGATGGATTATTCAGTTAGGTGAATTTATGTAAATTCTTTAATAAAATACATCAAGAATAGGGTTGAGTGAACATGCTTGGTGTTACTAGGATATCACTCGAGTATCTGGGTACTTATATACAGTATAGTCGGCAAGCGACGAGCATTGGCTTGTATTCGGATGTAAGGCTCGAATCCCCACTCTGCATGTTTGGCGCCTGTTACACAGCCAATGAGCATTGCATGCCAGTCACCGTAACACAGTAGCCATCTTGGGAGTGGCATTGCTGTGATTGGCTGGCCGCACTACCTCATCACAGGTTATAATAGGACAGGCGCTGACATGCTAGGCTCACTGACAATATTGCACAGCTCAGGGACAGTTGTGATTGGAGGGAGAGAGCAGTTATCCAGGCCTGTGTGTACACAGTATAAGTAATCAGATTTCTCTAGTGTTGATACTGGGGCTGATAATGAACCATCAAACTAACAGTCCTTCTAGATGCTAATCCTGTGCTTTGCTGTTTGTATCAGATACATTTTTGCATTTAGCCAAGGGACAGTTGCAGGAGAAGGAACAGTGGAACTTTTACAACCGTGGCACAGAAGGAACTTTTACTCAAAGTCGACAAAAGTTTGTCACAGTAAAGTAAATCATCGCGTTTCCACTAATGTTTTTATATTACTTTAGCTAGGATAGTGGCATTGTACACTGTAGGTGCTAGGCCTTTCAGCTCCACTTGCCTGTGTTGCCTCACACAGGTGGAGCTCTGCAGAGCCTTCAGCTCTGCACACTTGCAAAATCAAACTGACACACCCAACCCTCTACGTCAGGGTCTTTTACCAGGAACCTATGGCTGTTGGCCACATGGAAAACCTGGCCGGGAAGGAAATGGACTGCCCCACTACCATCTTGTAGTCCATTTAAAAAATAAAAGCCCAGAGCAGGTTACTTAAATCTGCCTTGGACAAATAGCTTGCCCAAGTCCAGCACTTACTTTTATTCTGCATTGCAATCATAGCTATACCTGTGACTGCACTGCACTCTCTCGGCCTCTATACGCCTCTGTGTGCATCCTGGGTTGATACATAGCGACCCTTGCATGTGAAACCAGCCACTGCCTCACACTGGTCATTTAAAAGTGTAGATATCATTTTGCTGATTCCATTTTCTCAGTGTCACAGTGCAGAGAGGTCTCTCCTTCACTAGTGCTGCTGCTGAAAGTGAACTTGTCCTGTGTGAAATTGATCTTCCAGCATTGAAGTAGATCGTGCAAATTCTTTGTGGCCGTATCTGGAAGCCTCATTTGCTACTCCAAACCATTTGTGCCAAAACTGTTTCAGTGGCAAATCAGAAGCCCAGATTTCCACTTAAAAATGGTTCCGCCTAACATAGTGTTGCAGCCATGAGGACCAATTATCTACTCCAAATAGTATGTGCTAAAACTGGTTGTCAGTGGCAAATCATAAAGCCAGATTTCCACTTAAAAATCGTTAAGCCTAATATAGTTTTCCAGCCACTAGGCGCAATTAGCTACTTCAAATCATTTGTGCTAAAGCTGTGTTTCAGTGGCAAATCAGAAGGCCAGATTTCCACTTAAAAATCATTAGGTTTAATATAATGGTGCAGCCTCTATGCGCAATTAGCTACTCCAAATCGTTTGTGCTAAAACTATGAATCAGTGGCAAATAAGAAGACCAAATTTCCACTTAAAAATTCTTAGGCCTAATGTAGTGTTGCATCAACAAGGCACAGCGTTACACCTTGCAAATGAGGCTCAGAAAGAGCATGGACTTGAGTGGATGGCAAGCGTTACATCAAGTGGCCTCTCCTCCTCTTCCTCCATCTTAACATCACACACAGTACAATCCACAGGGGTGGCACCCAATTACCCTTGTTTCAAAAATTTCCAAGAGCACAACTGACTGTGGGGAACATCAGATGGGCCATTCTGAAGATCTGTTCACACATTCTATTCCATGGACATCAGAGGTCTGCGCCGAAGAATCAGAGATTCCAGAGGAGGAGAGCATCTGCTCCGATGCCCCAAATTGTTTCATGCTGGATGATGACCCATGTCATCAGATATTAACCACCAAGGGTGAAGGTGATCCAGATGAGACTCAAATATCAGAGGCGCACATTGACAGTGCTGTGGCATCAGGGCAGGAAGAGGAGGGTGACTCCCAGGGTAAGGAGTGTGAGAACAGAATTGATGATAATGAGTTAGTAGATCCTGATTGATGTGAACCCAGAGGTATGCAGCATAGTAGCTCAGCAGAGGCAATGGAGGGGGAGGAAGATGAGGAGGTTACGTTGTGGCTTCCAACACAGGCAAGAAGTGACTCAACCAAGACAAGCACGGCATCCTCAGCGCCAACTCTGCCTGTGGCTAACACCGGTCAAGAGTTTGCAAAGGTTGCCTAGTATGAGCATTTTTTGAGTCCACAAAGGATGACTCAACACACATTATCTGTCAAATTTGCAAACAAAAACCTCAGTAGAGGCAAATATTGCAATAATTTGACAACTACATGAATGAAATGGGACATGTGCGATCAATATTCCTTAGTGTGGGAATCTCACTGCACTAAAATGTGGACTAGTGAGACTCACCAACCACCGGACATCCTTTCAACCCCATCTACTGCTTCTTCCTCCTCCATCACCTTTTTAAGTATTCACACACCTGTCTCCAGCAGCAGAAAATTCAATTGTTTTTGCCCACCAGCTGTAGACATGAACTGCTGCTTTTGTGTCACCTAGCACAACACATCTTTCTTAATCCACCATAACATCTCCACCTACATGTCACTCACAGTCCAGCAGTTCATTCTGTTCTCCGTACTCTGCCCTCTCTCAGCACAGCAGCCAGCTGTCAGTCCCGCAATTGTGGTCATGTAAAAGAATGTTTCTTCCTATGCATGAGAAAGCTAAGAGATTGATCTCCACCATCTCCAATCTGTTGGTCAAAAAAATGCTGGCTTTCTGCCTGGTGGATACAGATAGTTTCCAAAAGTTGATGGCCATCACAGTCCTCCAGTACCAGTTGCCTATTCGCCATTACTTTTCAAAGGAAGCTGTGCCTGTGCTACACCAGAATTCATTCCCTGAAAAAAATCTATGTCTGCCAGGGTGCATTTCACCACTGATATCTGGATGAGCAAACATGGGCAGAGGCATTACATTTCGCTGACTAGGCATTGGGTGACTCTGGTGGCTGTGGGGGCAGGCGGTCTTTGTCCCTGCCAGTTAACAGGTTAATATGCAATGTGCCAACACGGTGGAATTCCACTCTGCACATGATGCAGTGACTGTCGCAGCAGCAATGAGCCCTGACGCAGTATGTCATGTCATATAGCCTTGGCCAACGCAGTACGGACAGGGAACATATCACATTAACAGAGTGGGCACAGATAAAGGGCCTCTGCACCCTTCTCCACAGTTTCATAATGGCTACTAAGATTGTTAGTGCTGACGACGCCATCATCAGCATCACTATTACAGTCATCTATATGCTGGAGTAGACTGCTGGAGGAGAATGCGGTCCCAGAAGAAGCGGAGGAAGCAAAGGAGGATGCAGAAGGGATAACATTGTCTCTAAATTAGAGACTGTCATCACATGGGGATGTGCCAAGGCAGGGTGGATTACTGTGATCTCGGGGGGGCTGATGATGACAAATAAACTTATCAAAGGTGCAAGATCCGAGGAACAAATGGAGGAGGAAAAGGTGATGGGTAAGCAACTGTCAGATGAAGAGGATAATCCTCCCCTCTTCGTTCATGGTTGGCTGGAGGGAATGGAGGAAATGAGCCTCATTTTTAGCCAGCCATCAACACGTCATGGGCTTGGACCTCATGGCAGAGCCCGACATATGAGTGCCTTCTTGCTGCACTATCTGCAACATGATCCCCATATAGTTATGATTAGGAATAATGCTGACTACTGGGTTGCACTCTGTTAAATCCATGTTATAAAACCAAATTTTGCCTGATAATTCCCGCCTGAACTCGCCTCACATGCCTTAGAGGTTTTATCATGCACAGCAGCCAGCGTTCTATCGGAACGTGTCTTCAGCGCTGCTGGTGGTGTAATGATGGATAGGCACAGCCGGCAGTGCCCTGAAAGTGTAGACTGCCTAGCTTTCATCAAGATGAACAAGTCATGGAACTCCAAGGACTTTTGCACCCCAATCGCAGACCATACAGACTAGGCGATATTGCATTTTTAGTGCGATGCATTAATGTCACGTAACTGCACACTGTGATATCTTTAGTGTGGCTTCAGTACCCACTGTGGCTGCTGCTGCTGATGTTAAAACAAATTTGTGGAAATGTGAACAGTCATGGTTGGTCTACATCTTCTGAGTTAGCTGTAGTGGAAGACGTCTCTGTCCCAATTATAAAATTTCTATTCTCGTGACAGTTATTCCACTTCGGTGGTGTCAGGCCCTCATTTTTTAAAATGTGAACATTCCAGGTTGGGTGTCCATCTTTTTTGTTGTCTCCCAGTAATTTTGGGAAATGTGAATACTCCTGATTGAGTATCCATCTGCCGGATTGGGTTTAGTGGATGACATAGGTCTCTATTACACTATTTCTACTGTTGTGAAATTGATGCCACTTTTGTGGTGTCTGCCACTAATTTTTGGAAATGTGAACACTCCTGGTTGAGTGTCCATTTGTTGGATTGGGTGTGGTGGAAGACCTATTGGTCCCTATTAAACTATTTCTACTGCCATGAAATTGATGCCACCTCTGTGGTGTAAAGCCCTCAATTGTTTAAATGTGAACACTCTTGATTGAGTGTCCATCTGCTTGATTGGGTGTATTGGAAGACCTGTCGATCCCTATTATACTATCTTTAATGTGGTGAAATTGATGCCACTTTTGTGGTGTCTGCCACTAATTTTTGGAAATGTGAATACTCCTGGTTGGGTGTCCATCTGCTGGATTGGGTATAGTGGAAGACCTGTCGGTCTCCATTATACTATTTCTACTGTGGTGAAATTGATGACACTTCTGTGGTGTAAGGCCCTCATTTGTTTAAATGTGAACACTCTTGGTTGGGTGTCCATCTGCTTGATTAGGTGTATTGGAAGACCTGTCCATCAATATTATACTATCTGTACTGTGGGGAAATGGATGCCACTTTTGTGGTGTCTGCCACTAATTTTTGAAAATGTGAGCATTCGTTGTTGGGTGTCCATCTGCTGGATTGGGTGTAGTGGAAGACCTGTCGGTCCCTATTATTCTATCTATACTGTGGAGAAATTGATGCCACTTTTGAGATGTCTGCCAGTGAGTTTTGGAAATGTGAACACTCCTGGTTGGGTGTCCATCTCCTGGATTGGTGTAGTAAAAGACTTATCGGTATCGGTCTCTATTATACTATTTCTGCTGTGGTTAAATTGATTTGTCTTCTGTGGTTTAAGTCCCTCATTTGTTTAAATGTGAACACACCTGGTTGGGTGTCCATCTGCTTGATTGGCTGCATTGGAAGACCTGTCGGTCCCTATTATACTATCTATACTGTAGTGAAATTGATGCCACTTTTGTAGTGTCTGCCAGTAATTTTTGGAAATGTGAACACTCCTGGTTGGGTGTCCATCTGCTGGATTTGGTTTAGTGGAAGTCCTATTGGTCCCTATTATACTATTTCTACTGTGGTGAAATTGATGCCACATTGGTGGTGTCTGACAATTTTTGGAAATGTGAACACTCTTGGTTGGGTCTCCTACATGCGTGTTGCCTGTAGCAGTGGGCCTCCGAGACCATCAGGCCTCCACTTCCTTGGACTCAACTACCCTCATTACTATCCTTAAATTTTTCTAACAATGGTAGTCTTCAAAACTAATGTTTGTTCCACCTGAGTTTGGCTCAGCATGAAAGCAGGCAGAGGTGTTGCACGTGGTATCAGGGCTCCCAGCAAAGAAGGCCTTCACCGATCCCTCACCCACCTCTTCTTACTGTGACATTCATTTGAAAGCTGTAAATGCTGTCCCTGATCCAAATACCTCATGCCTGGCTGATTGCTGCAGCGCCATGCTGCAATTTGTTCTGTGGGTGACTTGAAGCCACTTTCTTGTTGCATGTCCCTCATTTGATGTGTTTTGCCAGCATTTGGGGCCTTTTTACATTGTTGTGAATGCTTTTTTTTTTGCCTCGTATTGAGAGGAAAGGTGTTCGGTTATGTTCGGTGAATATTCGATGAATTAATCAGCGAATATTGCAAATTTGGCGATCGTAATCCGAACCGAACATTGAAATATTCGCTCATCTCTAGTCTTAAGTTGGAGTTAGCAAAAATGCATACTCCTCCACATTTTTTGTCTTTTCTGTCCTTTCTGAATGTGTTGCAAACTTCTACGCTTGTTAGCCTGTCATGGCTTTCGTCTATCCAGGTTTCTGTAATGCCCACCAAATTGTAATCTGTGGCTGACATAAGAGTCTCCAATTCATTTATTTTGTTTGTAAGACTTCTTGCATTTTGCCAGAAGACATTTAATGCTAGCACATTTAGTACATTTATTACTCCTACTAATCTCTCTATTTTCCTTGCATATCCCAGCCCCCACCGGGAAATGCTCATTAACCTCTACTATCTCACTCTCTCTGTCTACTCTATTTGTACTTGCACAACTACCCTCTTTCCCCCATATCCTAGTTTAAAAGCTTCTCCATCTGTCTGACCAATCTTCAAAGCATGCATACATCGCACAAGATGCATACCTGGTAGCATTGTCCATGGAGCACATATTAAATGGAGTTAAACAGTAGAGCTTAAAGCAGAAAGCAGTGGAAAACTAGTAAGAAAAACACCAAACTATGCTTTTAAGTTAAACTATGATATTGTGTTTAACTATGCACTTATCTGCAGCCCTGCACTTAAACTGCAGCCCCCCTCCGCTCAGCTTCCTTCTCTTAGAGTGTGTGAAATTTGTTGTTCTCCAACCAGCATCAATATGAAAGAGTGATATCTTTGTGAGCAAACGGGTCTACTCACACTAACTCAACAGCTTCATAGGCATATCTGTATATGAATATGACCGATACATGAAAATAGTCTTGTTTGTCACTTATCACCCCTCAGTATGTCTGGGATTCAGTTACTGACAGCTTAGCCATCCAATCTGGTTCAGTGGTGTGCTGACCTGTCAGTGTGTTGATTCACAGCCCGACTATACAATCTGGGACTGGGAGAAGTCAGCTGTCTCCAAGTGTTCATTATCCCAGGTGATTGCTATGCTACTTAACTGAGCTGATTCTCCCAGACCTCTGCCAGTCATACATTCAGCTACTGAGGTTTCTGCTTCCTGTACCTTGAGTTCTGTATGCTTGATCTTTTGTTGCCTGACCTTGGACTTCGCTCTGACCATTCGTCTGCTTAACCCCATCTGCACTAATCCGTTATCCTCCTGGTATTCTGACCACGGAACGTTCCTTGACCAAGCATTTGTCTTTTCATTCTGCCTACATTGTACCCTCCTGGCTTCTGACCTTGGACCCACCACAATTCTGACTCACCGCTTGGCAGTGAGAAGTGACTAGCATCACATTACTAATATACTGTAAAGATCCAAGATATATTTACTGTCTTAATGCTATATTTAGCTCATTCAGTATGTTTTTTATGTGTTACATAGCACATAGCAAACATTAATTCATGCATTTTTTATGTAATAGATAAATTCATATCCAGAAATCTGCTGCATATACTCAACCATTTAATAAAGGATTAAAGAGGAGAAAACATATACAGTCGGGTAAATGTCTGGTAATAGTTGCCTGGCAACACCATCACTACCAATTTCTCTTCACAGCGTAGTATGCATCCATGACTGGAATGTTATTTATCTTCATTATAACTAAGTAATTTATGTTGTCAACTCTCCCATGACTATTGGGGGTCTTTTAGCTATACACTTCTTGTTTAAATAGAGATTTCTCTTCAATATTAGTAATCCTTCATATTAAAATCATGGAAAAAAAGAGTGAATATATCCTAAAGAGAATTTACTAGAAATAAATAGCAGACAATGTTTTATACATTTTAAACATGTTGCATTTAATAAAACTAATATTAATAACAATCAAATAAATATTACTAAAGAATGAACGAATATTTAAGGCAAGTCCAGGCTTGGGATGACAATCTGTGAATACAGAAATCCCAGATGCATTCTAGATACCAGGGTGGTGACATGAGTTGTGACCAACCTTGCAAGGAAAAATCAACTCCAAAATACATGAGTAAATAGGCGAATAAGGAGTATCTGAGCTTACCAAGGATAGATGGATGACCAAAAGTCAAATGGCAGGACCCAATGCACATTTCACATGTTCCAGACACCGCTTTCTTGAGGTGATGCGGTGAGCGTGTGCAGCAAGAACCTTATTGTAACCCTTGTGATTGGTCACATGTTGGATCACATGGTCCGTGTGGTCCAATTGAATTGGTGTAGGCGGCGCATGCTCACTGCACCAGGCAGGTCCCGGGATCTTCAGTGCAAGACTTCAAGTGTCATTGCACATGCGTGGGGAGGGGGAAAGTCCCTGAGCATGTGCGGGAGGCATGAAGATGTCCGGCTGAGTGCAGGACGCGACGGGCAGCAATGCGCACGTGCAGCCACAGGGGTGGGGAAGCAGAACATAAATCCTTAAGGGAAAACAGATCCAATATGTAGAAAGTATATGAGCCCAGTATACACCTGATATCACATAAAGGAAGCCACCACAACATCAATATATATATAATTGCCTAAGGGGTACTTCCGTCTGTCTGTGACTTATATATTGGGGCGGGAGTTAAACACCGCTTCACTTTTTGCTATTGATGCTGTCTATGCAGCATCAATAGTAAAAGCAGATAATGTTAAAAATAATAATTAAAAACAAAAATTACATTCTCACCTTCCGGCGCCTTTCCCGCTCCTCGCGACGCTCCAGTCCCAAGAATGCATTGCAGCAATGAGTCGAGATCACGTAGCGGTCTCGCGAGATGATGACGTAGCGGACTCACGAGACCGCTACATGATCACGGGTTATTGCCGAAAGGCATTACTGGGAAAGGAGCGTCGCAAGGAGCATCACTAAAGGCCTGCGCTGGATCCAGGGACCGCCGGAAGGTGAGTATATAACTACTTTTTATTTTAATTGTTTTTTTAACAGGGATATGGTTCCCACACTGCTATATACTACGTTGGCTGTGCTATATACTACGTGGGCTGTGTTATATACTACGTGGGCTGGGTTATATACTGCATGGACTGTGTGATATACTAAATGGGCTGTGTTATATACTGTGTGGACTGTGCTATATACTGCGTGGTTGTGCAATATACTACATGGCCTGTGTTATATACTGCATGGCCTGTGTTATATACTACGTTGCTGTGCTGTATACTACGTGGGGTGTGTTATATACTACGTGGCTGTGCAATATACTACTTGGGCTGTGTTATATACTATGTTGCTGTGCTATATACTACGTGGCCTGTGTTATATACTATGTGGGCTGTGTTATATACTACATTGCTGTTCTATATACTATGTGGGGTGTGTTATATACCATGTGGGCTGTGTTATCTACTGCGTGGGCTGTGTTATATACTACATGGGCTGTGTTATATACTATGTGGGGTGTGTTATATACTACGTGGCTGTGCAATATGCCACGTGGGCTATGTTATATACTACGTGGCGTGTGTTATATACTATGTGGCGTGTGTTATATACTACGTGGCGTGTGTTATATACTACGTGGTGAGTGTTATATACTACGTGGCCTGTGCTATATACTACGTGGCCTGTGTTATATACTACGTGGCCTGTGTTACATACTACGTGGCCTGTGTTATATACTATGTGGCCTGTGTTATATACTACGTGGCGTGTGTTGTATACTACGTGCCCTGTGTTGTATACTACGTGGCCTGTGTTATATACTACGTGGCCTGTGTTATATACTACGTGGCCTGTGTTATATACTATATGGGCTGTGTTATATACTACGTGGCCTGTGTTATATACTATATGGGCTGTGTTATATACTACGTGGCGTGTGTTGTATACTACGTGCCCTGTGTTGTATACTACGTGGCCTGTGTTATATACTACGTGGCCTGTGTTATATACTACGTGGCCTGTGTTATATACTATATGGGCTGTGTTATATACTACGTGGCCTGTGTTATATACTATATGGGCTGTGTTATATACTACGTGGCCTGTGTTATATACTACGCTGCTGTGCTATATACTATCTGGGGTGTGTTATATACTATGTGGGCTGTGTTATCTACTATGTGGGCTGTGTAATCTACTGCATGGGCTGTGTAATCTACTACGTGGGCTGTGTTATATACTACGTGGCCTGTGTTATATACTATGTGGCGTGTGTTGTATACTACGTGCCCTGTGTTGTATACTACATGCCCTGTGTTGTATACTACGTGGCCTGTGTTATATACTACGTGGCCTGTGTTATATACTACGTGGCCTGTGTTATATACTACGTGGCCTGTGTTATATACTATATGGGCTGTGTTACATACTACGTGGCCTGTGTTATATACTACGTGGCCTGTGTTATATACTACGTGGCGTGTGTTGTATACTACGTGCCCTGTGTTGTATACTACGTGGCCTGTGTTATATACTACGTGGCCTGTGTTATATACTACGTGGCCTGTGTTATATACTATATGGGCTGTGTTATATACTACGTGGCCTGTGTTATATACTATATGGGCTGTGTTATATACTACGTGGCCTGTGTTATATACTACGCTGCTGTGCTATATACTATCTGGGGTGTGTTATATACTATGTGGGCTGTGTTATCTACTACGTGGGCTGTGTAATCTACTGCATGGGCTGTGTAATCTACTACGTGGGCTGTGTTATATACTACTTGGGCTGTGTTTTATACTACGTGGGCTGTGCTATATACTACATATATATTCTAGAATACCCGATGCCTTAGAATCAGGCCACCATCTAGTAGTACATAAGCAGTTACCTATCACCAAGCTCATTTTACAAGATGTTGTGGAGGCAGATCGCTGGGTGTCGTCATGGCACAAAGGGCAGGAAGGTCGCTGTAGACAGCAAGGGTCAGATGTGGCTCTTACAATATAAATAACAGAAAGTGAAAAGAAATGAAAATAAATATATAAAAACAAAATATAAAATGCAGCAGCTGGACTAGGGGGGCTAGAGAAGGGGCAAATGGATTATGAACCAAATATAAAGATTACTCCAATAAAATTATTTAGGAATTTAAGGGAAAGAGGCAAAACTAAGGGACTCTTTAAGACCCTTATTATAATTGCCACCTCTTATCCCCATGTGAATGATATCGATACCCCTAACCATTTGCAATTTGGGAACACAATTATGGTAAAATTGTGGGGGATTGTTTTAAGAATAGATCAGAAGGGTTGGCCACTATCTTGGCCGCACAAATGCCCTGCACATGCTCCTGTACTTGCACCTTAAATTCTCTAGAAGGGAAGCCAACATATATCTTGGAGCAGCCACATGTCACATAGTAAATTTCGTTAATACTACTGCAAGATATACGCTGTCTGATCTGAAACTGTCTTGAGCCACCTGAGGAGTAGAAACAAGAGCAGAGCAGGAGATTTGCGCTGGCAAGACAGTGGCCGCATGGGATGAAACTTGTGATGGGGCCTCTTGTGCCAAACGGATTGGTACTGACGGGAATATAATGACATTAAGCCAAAAGATCATAAAGGTTTTTAGACTTCCTGGATGCCATGGAGGGAAAGTTGTCCAAAACAGGCCCCAGGGAGGGTTCGGCACCTAGAATGGCCCAATGTCTGGCAAGGATTTTATCTCATGCTATCCCACTTGTGATTGTAGATAGAGATGAACCTGATTTTTCCATCCCTATGAACATTTGTGTCATTCTTAGATGAATAGAATAGGCTATTACTGGTGTTTCCCTTGCTCTATCATACCCTCACCTTATACACCTGTGGCTGTACCCATGGGTCTCAAATCTTGTCTTAAGATCCGAGGCCTGGGCCTCAAACCTGTCATTAAAGGAGCAAATCCACCTCATTCTTAGGAACTGTCTGACCAGGATGGCCCTAATGGTGGCTTGGTTGGGTGCTTAATTGGCATGTATGAGAGTATTAACAGATGTTGGTTTCCTATAGACATTTGTCTGTATGTGCTGGTCACCATTAATTTCCAGTGAAATGTCAAGGAAATCAATTTTGTTGTAATCAAAGTTGTAAGTCAATCTGATATTATATGAGTTTACCTTAAGATATGCCATATACTCTTCGAGCTGATACACCATCTCATCCCACAGCAGCAGAATGTCATCAATATATCTGAGCTAGCACAGCACAAGAGAAGTGGCCAGCGTGCTTCCACAGCCAAAAAGGATTCTCTCCCATGCGCCAAGGAAGAGATTGGCATATGAGGGTGCACAGGCCGCGTCCATGGCCATGCCACACTTCTGCAAGTAAAAGATGTCCTCAAAGACAAAGAAGTTGTGGGTAAAGACAAAGTGCATCAGCTTGAGAATAAGCTCACACATAGGGCCGTCCAGGGTGGAGGTCCCTATGAAGAGGGTATTTTTATCCACAAGGATGCAATCAAGCTGCGCAAGCACGTCCATTGTGTCGCAGACATACGATAGTATTGTCTCAACGAGGAGCTTGAGGTAGTAAGTAATTGATAAATCTGCAAATAGGATCACAGACGCCCACTATTGCAGAGATGATCGGGCATCCTGGGGGGTTGAGGGCATCCTTGAGATGACAATCTGCAGTCACTCTATGTAACTTCAGTCTTCTGAATCCTCCTGACTTCAGACTTCTAAATCCTGTGCGTGCACTTCACAATGTTTGGACATCAGAATTATTCGATATTACCAGCAAAATCAGATGGTCACATGACCACAGGTATGCGATTTGTATACTTCCAGCCACATTCCGACTAGACATGGTCATTCTGTCTTACTGCACTTCTATTGAGCGAAGCCTAGCACATCTAGTAAACATGTGACCACAATTATGCAAATCGCATACTTGCAGTCACGTCACTCTCTCACTGCAACAATAAAGATACACTTTCATATTTAATAGTTATGGTTGATTTATTTTTCTGTGTGGATTGGATGGGCTGTTACTAAAATCTGGTGAGCATTTCATGTAAATTGCACCTTTAGAAATATATAAACTTAGAAAATTGGTGACATGTTCAATACTTATTTTACCCACTGAATTACAGTGGAGAAAATAAGTATTTGACACATTACTAGTGTTGAGCATTCCGATACCGCAAGTATCGGGTATCGGCCGATACTTGCGGGTATCGGAATTCCGATACTGAGATCCGATACTTTTGTGGTATCGGGTGTTGTGAAATTGGATTTTGGGCTCCCCCGGGGGCCACTGGTGGAATTGAACTTGTGTGCATCATCCCCTCTGTTCACCTGTTCCCATCAGGATGTGGGAGTCGCTATTTAACCTTGCTCCTCTGTCACTTCCATGCCGGTCAACATTGTAATCAGAAGCCTTTCTGTGCATGTTCCTGCTACCAGACAACTTCCAGCTAAGTCGGACTTTTGTCCTTGTTTGTTTTTTGCATTTTGTTCCAGTTCACAGCTGCAGTTTCGTTTCTGTGTCTGGAAAGCTCTTGTGATCTGAAATTGCCACTCTGATGTTATGAGTTAATACTAGAGTCTTAAAGTAATTTCAGGATGGTGTATTGATAGGGTTTTCAGCTGACCATGAAAGTACCCTTTCTGTCTTCCTGCTATCTAGTAAGCGGACCTCGATTTTGCTAACCTATTTTCATACTACGTTTGTCATTTTCATCTTAAATCACCGCCAATATATGTGGGGGCCTCTGTCTGCCTTTCGGGGAAATTTCTCTAGAGGTGAGCCAGGACTATATTTTCCTCTGCCAGGATTAGTTAGTCCTCCGGCCGGCGCTGGGCGTCTAGGGATAAAACGCAGGCTACGCTACCCGGCTACTGTTAGTTGTGCGGCAGGTTTAGTTCATGGTCAGTTTAAGTTTCCATCCTTCCAAGAGCTAGTTCCTATGTATGCTGGGCTATGTTCTCTTGCCATTGAGAACCATAACAGTTTGACCGGCCCACAAAGGGTTAAATTAATTGGCAGAGAAAGGAGAGAAAAAAGAAGTCTGCTGAAAATTTTTTTTTTTTTTTTTTCCCTTCAGTTCTGAGTGTGCTTTCAATTGAATCACTTGCAAGTCTGCCTATATTGCAGCCTTCCTCTCTCTCTCTCCTTCTAATCCTGGAATGGCTCTGTGTTCACCTGTTTAAAATGGATATTCAGAGTTTAGCTGCAGGTTTGAATAATCTCACCACGAAAGTTCAAAATTTACAAGATTTTGTTGTTCATGTTCCTATATCTGAACCTAGAATTCCTTTGCCTGAATTTTTCTCGGGGAATAGATCTTGCTTTCAAAATTTCAAAAATAATTGCAAGTTGTTTTTGTCCCTGAAATCTCGCTCTGCTGGAGATCCTGCTCAGCAGGTCAGGATTGTGATTTCCTTGCTCCGGGGCGACCCTCAAGATTGGGCTTTTGCATTGGCTCCAGGGGATCCTGCGTTGCTCAATGTGGATGCGTTTTTTCTGGCCTTGGGGTTGCTTTATGAGGAACCTCATTTAGAGCTTCAGGCGGAAAAAGCCTTGATGTCCCTATCTCAGGGGCAAGATGAAGTTGAAATATACTGCCAAAAATTCCGTAAATGGTCTGTGCTTACTCAGTGGAATGAGTGCGCCCTGGCGGCGAATTTCAGAGAGGGTCTCTCTGATGCCGTTAAGGATGTTATGGTGGGGTTCCCTGTGCCTGCGGGTCTGAATGAGTCCATGACAATGGCTATCCAGATCGATAGACGTCTGCGGGAGCGCAAACCTGTGCACCATTTGGCGGTGTCTACTGAGAAGACGCCAGAGAATATGCAATGTGATAGAATTCTGTCCAGAAGCGAACGGCAGAATTTTAGACGAAAAAATGGGTTGTGCTTTTATTGTGGTGATTCAACTCATGTTATATCAGCATGCTCTAAGCGTACTAAGAAGCTTGATAAGTCAGTTTCAATTGGCACTTTTCAGTCTAAGTTTATTCTATCTGTGACCCTGATTTGTTCTTTATCATCTATTACCGCGGATGCCTATGTCGACTCTGGCGCCGCTTTGAGTCTTATGGATTGGTCCTTTGCCAAACGCTGTGGGTATGATTTAGAGCCTCTTGAAACTCCTATACCTCTGAAGGGGATTGACTCCACCCCATTGGCTAGTAATAAACCACAATACTGGACACAAGTAACTATGCGAATTAATCCGGATCATCAGGAGATTATTCGCTTTCTTGTGCTGTATAATCTACATGATGTGTTGGTGCTTGGATTGCCATGGCTGCAATCTCATAACCCAGTCCTCGACTGGAACGCTATGTCTGTGTTAAGCTGGGGATGTAAGGGGGCCAAGTGGTTCTCTAAGATAGATCTCCGTGGGGCGTATAATTTGGTGCGAATTAAGCAGGGGGATGAGTGGAAAACCGCATTTAATACGCCCGAGGGCCACTTTGAGTATTTGGTGATGCCTTTTGGCCCTTCAAATGCCCCTTCAGTCTTTCAGTCCTTTATGCATGACATTTTCCGTGATTATTTGGATAAATTTATGATCGTGTATCTGGATGATATTCTGATTTTTTCGGATGACTGGGACTCTCATGTCCAGCAGGTCAGGAGGGTTTTTCAGGTTTTGCGGTCTAATTCCTTGTGTGTGAAGGGTTCTAAGTGCGTTTTTGGGGTTCAAAAGATTTCCTTCTTGGGATACATTTTTTCCCCCTCTTCCATCGAGATGGATCCTGTCAAGGTTTGGGCTATTTGTGATTGGACGCAACCCTCTTCTCTTAAGAGTCTTCAGAAATTTTTGGGCTTTGCTAACTTTTATCGTCGATTTATTGCTGGTTTTTCTGATGTTGTTAAACCATTGACTGATTTGACTAAGAAGGGTGCTGATGTTGCTGATTGGTCCCCTGCTGCTGTGGAGGCCTTTCGGGAGCTTAAGCGCCGCTTTTCTTCTGCCCCTGTGTTGCGTCAGCCTGATGTTGCTCTTCCTTTTCAGGTTGAGGTCGACGCTTCTGAAATCGGAGCTGGGGCGGTTTTGTCGCAAAGAAGTTCCGACTGCTCCGTGATGAAACCTTGTGCTTTTTTTTCTCGTAAATTTTCGCCCGCCGAGCGGAATTATGATATTGGGAATCGGGAGCTTTTGGCCATGAAGTGGGCTTTTGAGGAGTGGCGTCATTGGCTTGAGGGGGCTAGACATCAGGTGGTGGTATTGACCGACCACAAAAATCTAATTTATCTTGAGTCCGCCAGACGCCTGAATCCTAGACAGGCGCGCTGGTCGTTGTTTTTCTCTCGGTTTAATTTTGTGGTGTCATACCTACCGGGTTCTAAGAATGTTAAGGCGGATGCCCTTTCTAGGAGTTTTGAGCCTGACTCCCCTGGTAATTCTGAACCTACAGGTATCCTTAAGGATGGAGTGATATTGTCTGCCATTTCTCCAGACCTGCGGCGGGCCTTGCAGGATTTTCAGGCGGATAGACCTGATCGTTGCCCACCTGGTAGACTGTTTGTTCCTGATGATTGGACCAGTAAAGTCATTTCTGAGGTTCATTCTTCTGCGTTGGCAGGTCATCCTGGAATCTTTGGTACCAGGGATTTGGTGGCAAGGTCCTTCTGGTGGCCTTCCCTGTCACGAGATGTACGAGGCTTTGTGCAGTCTTGTGACGTTTGTGCTCGGGCCAAGCCTTGTTTTTCTCGGGCTAGTGGATTGTTGTTGCCCTTGCCTATCCCGAAGAGGCCTTGGACGCACATCTCGATGGATTTTATTTCGGATCTTCCTGTTTCTCAGAAGATGTCTGTCATCTGGGTGGTGTGTGACCGTTTCTCTAAGATGGTCCATTTGGTTCCCCTGCCTAAGTTGCCTTCTTCTTCTGAGTTGGTTCCTCTGTTTTTTCAAAATGTGGTTCGTTTGCATGGTATTCCGGAGAATATCGTTTCTGACAGAGGAACCCAATTCGTGTCTAGATTTTGGCGGGCATTCTGTGCTAGGATGGGCATAGATTTGTCTTTCTCGTCTGCTTTCCATCCTCAGACTAATGGCCAGACCGAGCGGACGAATCAGACTTTGGAGACATATTTGAGGTGTTTTGTGTCTGCAGATCAGGATGATTGGGTTGCTTTTTTGCCTTTAGCGGAGTTTGCCCTCAATAATCGGGCCAGCTCTGCCACCTTGGTGTCTCCTTTTTTCTGTAATTCGGGGTTTCATCCTCGATTTTCCTCCGGTCAGGTGGAATCTTCGGATTGTCCTGGAGTGGATGCTGTGGTGGAGAGGTTGCATCAGATTTGGGGGCAGGTGGTGGACAATTTGAAGTTGTCCCAGGAGAAGACTCAGCTTTTTGCCAACCGCCGGCGTCGGGTTGGTCCTCGGCTTTGTGTCGGGGACTTGGTGTGGTTGTCTTCTCGTTTTGTCCCTATGAGGGTTTCTTCTCCTAAGTTTAAGCCTCGGTTCATCGGCCCGTACAAGATATTGGAGATTCTTAACCCTGTGTCCTTCCGTTTGGACCTCCCTGCATCTTTTTCTATTCATAATGTTTTTCATCGGTCATTGTTGCGCAGGTATGAGGTACCGGTTGTGCCTTCCGTTGAGCCTCCTGCTCCGGTGTTGGTTGAGGGCGAGTTGGAGTACGTTGTGGAAAAAATCTTGGACTCCCGTGTTTCCAGACGGAAACTCCAGTATCTGGTCAAATGGAAGGGATACGGTCAGGAGGATAATTCTTGGGTGACTGCCTCTGATGTTCATGCCTCCGATCTGGTCCGTGCCTTTCATAGGGCTCATCCTGATCGCCCTGGTGGTTCTGGTGAGGGTTCGGTGCCCCCTCCTTGAGGGGGGGGGTACTGTTGTGAAATTGGATTTTGGGCTCCCCCGGTGGCCACTGGTGGAATTGAACTTGTGTGCATCATCCCCTCTGTTCACCTGTTCCCCTTCAGGATGTGGGAGTCGCTATTTAACCTTGCTCCTCTGTCACTTCCATGCCGGTCAACATTGTAATCAGAAGCCTTTCTGTGCATGTTCCTGCTACCAGACAACTTCCAGCTAAGTCGGACTTTTGTCCTTGTTTGTTTTTTGCATTTTGTTCCAGTTCACAGCTGCAGTTTCGTTTCTGTGTCTGGAAAGCTCTTGTGATCTGAAATTGCCACTCTGATGTTATGAGTTAATACTAGAGTCTTAAAGTAATTTCAGGATGGTGTATTGATAGGGTTTTCAGCTGACCATGAAAGTACCCTTTCTGTCTTCCTGCTATCTAGTAAGCGGACCTCGATTTTGCTAACCTATTTTCATACTACGTTTGTCATTTTCATCTTAAATCACCGCCAATATATGTGGGGGCCTCTGTCTGCCTTTCGGGGAAATTTCTCTAGAGGTGAGCCAGGACTATAGTTTCCTCTGCCAGGATTAGTTAGTCCTCCGGCCGGCGCTGGGCGTCTAGGGATAAAACGCAGGCTACGCTACCCGGCTACTGTTAGTTGTGCGGCAGGTTTAGTTCATGGTCAGTTTAAGTTTCCATCCTTCCAAGAGCTAGTTCCTATGTATGCTGGGCTATGTTCTCTTGCCATTGAGAACCATAACAATCGGGTATCGGTATCGAAACAACATTAATGTGTAAAATAAAGAATTAAAATAAAAAATATTGCTATACTCACCTCTCCGACGCAGCCTGGACCTCACCCATGGAACCGGCAGCGTTCTTTGCTTAAAATGCGTGCTTTTACTTCCTTCCGTGACGTCACGGCTTGTGATTGGTCGCGTGCCGCCCATGTGGCCGCGACGCGACCAATCACAGCAAGCCGTGACGTAATTTTCAGGTCCTCAATGCCTAATTCTAGGCATTCAGGAATTTAAAATTACGTTCCGGCTTGTGATTGGTCGCGTCGCGGTCACATGGGCGACGCGACCAATCACAAGCCGTGACGTCACGGGAGGCAGGAGACGCGCGCATTTTTAAAATTACGTCACGGCTTGTGATTGGTTGCGTGCCGCCCATGTGACCGCGACGCGACCAATCACAGCAAGCCGTGACGTAATTTCAGGTCCTCAATGCAGAAATAGGCATTTTCCTGTATTGGATGTTTTCCTTTATTGGATGCTGCCCTTCCCGTGGTTGTTCCTTCCCGGGGAAAGGTCTGGCTATTCACTGCTTGCGTTGAGAAACACGTGATGGTGTCTCCGCAGCTATCCTACATGCGGCCACATGGGCGGCACGCGACCAATCACAAGCCGTGACGTCACGGAAGGAAGTAAAAGCGCGCATTTTAAGCAAAGAACGCTGCCGGTTCCCTCGGTGAGGTCCAGGCTGCGTCGGAGAGGTGAGTATAGCAATATTTTTTATTTTAATTCTTTATTTTACACATTAATATGGATCCCAGGGCCTGAAGGAGAGTTTCCTCTCCTTCAGACCCTGGGAACCATCAGGAATACCGTCCGATACTTGAGTCCCAATGACTTGTATTGGTATCGGGTATCGGATTAGATCCGATACTTTGCCGGTATCGGCCGATACTTTCCGGTACCGATACTTTCAAGTATCGGACGGTATCGCTCAACAGTACCTATTTTGCAAGTTTTCCCACTGACAAAAAATTGATAACTTTGCAATTCATATTGTATACACACTAACTGCATTCAGTTCAGACTCCACACATAAGACCTTAGGAGTGGACATGGAAGTCAGACACATGTACCATCCTCCAAAACTTTGAGGACTGCACCAAGAGGGTGAGCAGTTTTGACGCCATAATTAGCATCACCATCCCGCTTCTCAAAATTCTTAAAACCTCTCTGCTCACAATTAAAGATTATGCATTGCAGGCAGAGCACGAGGACATAGAGCAAGGAACCATACAGGGTGATTACACTCAGCCCAGCCTCATGCCTTCTCAACGTGGATTGGTAGACAATGAGGAGGAGGAGGAAGAACATGAGCTACTTTCATGCGCTATAGACGGTACTACAAGCGCAGCTGTCATACCGTCTGTTGAGTGGGGATGGCTTGAGGACAGGGAGGAGGATGAGGAGGAGGAGGAAAGCATGGTTAATCATCCTGTTGATGAGGACACAGAAGTCTTGCCTGTTAAAATACATCCCACATATTGAAACTGTCTGTATATGGTGTATACAGTATCTTGTGGTTTGAAAATTTTAAAAAATGCAGGACATATATTGAAATGGTCTGTTATCTCCATCCGACGGCCGCTTTATGCGTGGTCTAAAAAATTTTGTTTTCATGCATACATTCCAATTTTTGGTCTGTCTAATATCCTAGGTCTATACACTATCTTGGTTAAAACTAAAAAAAAATTAGAGTGTGGTAGTTCTGTGACATGCCTTATCTATCTGTTATCTACAAAGTGTGCTTTTGAGGCTTCCATTCTCCTTTTTTTGTTGTGTGTTACCCTAGCTCTAAAACGTAAACACTCTTTTGTGATGAATTTCTTAAAAAAAAAAAAAAATACCCTCCATGGGGAAATGTTGGTCAGCCCATACACTTTGTGTATGAACATTTTAAGTCTAGAAGACCCGCTCCTTTAGATTGGGCCTACTTTTTAGTGAGGCCTTCCTCCACAGCTCATAATCCACTGACACTAGATCACCAGGGTTAACGGGTAATGTGCTGCTACAGCCAGTCAATTTTTTGGCAAGGGTGTCTATGATCCCCATAAAAAATAGTTTAAAAAAAATGTACCCCCATGGGGAGATGTTTGTCAGCCGATACACTTAGTATATGGGCATTACGATTCAAGGAGACCCGCTCCTTGATAACGGGACAGTTTTTTTTAGAAGGCCCTCATTCCTGTTTCTTCCAAGGGGTGATTGGGGTGCGTGCAAATTTGGGTCAAGGCGGCCCTTGCGTTCAATGTATAAGGAAACTGTATGGCAAGACCAACTGAAGAATGTGAACTGGGTTTTCCTGTGGCCTTCCAGTATCTGGGTTCAAAAGCTTATTGGCGTGCATATCACTTGATAGAAGGGCAGGTCTTGCATTCAATGCAACATTTTTTCAGGAGGCCCTCCCGTACCTCTCGTGAAAGGGGCATTGGGGTGCATTGTAATTCTTGGCAGCCCAGCCACTCACTGCATAGGTAATAACAGCATAGGAGACCTACTGTTTAATAATGGCCCTTTAAGAATATTAACCCCTTAAGCCCCGAGGGTGGTTTGCACGTTAATGACCGGGCCAATTTTTACAATTCTGACCACTGTCTTTTTATGAGGTTATAACTCTGGAACGCTTCAACGGATCTTTTCGATTCTGACATTGTTTTCTCGTGACATATTGTACTTCATGATAGTGGTAAAATTTATTCAATATAACTTGCGTTTATTTGTGAAAAAAATGGAGATTTGGCGAAAATTTTGAAAATTTAGCAATTTTCCAACTTTGAATTTTTATGCCCTTAAATTACAGACATATGTCATGCAAAATACTTCATAAGTAACATTTCCCACATGTCTACTTTACAGCAGCACAATTTTGGAACCAAAATTTTTTTTGTTAGGGAGTTATAAAGGTTAAAATTTGACCAGAAATTTCTCATTTTTACAACACCATTTTTTTTTTAGGAACCACATCTCATTTGAAGTCATTTTGAGGGGTCTATATGATAGAAAATACCCAAGTTTGACATCGGTCTAAAACTGAACCCCTCAAGGTGCTCAAAACCACATTCAAGAAGTTTATTAACCCTTCAGGTGTTTCACAGGAATTTTTGGA
Source organism: Ranitomeya variabilis (assembly GCF_051348905.1). Classification (NCBI taxonomy): domain Eukaryota; kingdom Metazoa; phylum Chordata; class Amphibia; order Anura; family Dendrobatidae; genus Ranitomeya; species Ranitomeya variabilis. Next base: position 465,467,255 of record NC_135236.1, read on the forward strand.
ATGTTTAAATAAAAATGAACATTTAACTTTCACACAAAGTTTATTTCAGCTCCAATTTGTATTATTTTACCAAGGGTAACAGAAGAAATTGGACCCCAAATGTTGTTGTACAATTTGTCCTGAGTACGCTGATACCCCATATGTGGGGATAAACCACTGTTTGGGCGCATGGCAGAGCTCGGAAGGAAAGGAGCGCCATTTTACTTTTCAATGTAAAATTGACGGGAATTGAGATGGGACGCCATGTTGTGTTTGGAGAGCCCCTGATGTGCGTAAACATTGAAACTCCCCACAAGTGACACCATTTTGGAAAGTAGACCCCCTAAGGAACTTATCTAGATGTGTGGTGAGCACTTTGACCCACCAAGTGCTTCACAGAAGTTTATAATGCAGAGCCGTAAAAATAAAAAATCATATTTTTTCACAAAAAATATATTTTTGCCCCCAATTTTTTATTTTCCCAAGGGTAAGAGAAGAAATTGGACCCCAAAAATTGTTGTGAAATTTGTCCTGAGTACACTGATACCCATATGTGGGTGTAAACCATTGTTTAGGCGCATGGCAGAGCTCGGAAGGGAAGGAGCGCCATTTGACTTTTCAATGTAAAATTGACTGGAATTGAGATGGGACGCCATGTTGTGTTTGGAGAGCCCCTGATGTGCCTAAACATTGAAACCCCCCACAAGTGACACCATTTTGGAAAGTAGAGAGCTTTGAACCCCCAAGTGTTTCACTACAGTTTATAACGCAGAGCCGTGAAAATAAAAATTATTTTTTTTTTCACAAAAATGATTTATTAGCCCCCAGTTTTGTATTTTCCCAAGGGTAACAGGAGAAATTGGACATCAAAACATGTTGTGCAATTTGTTTTGAGTATGCTGATACCCCGTATGTGGGGGGGAACCACTGTTTGGGCGCATGGCAGAGCTCGGAAGGGAAGGAGCCCCATTTGGAATGCAGACTTAGATGGATTGGTCTGCAGGCGTCACGTTGCATTTGCAGAGCCCCTAATGTACCTAAACAGTACAAACCCCCCACAAGTGACCCCATATTGGAAACTAGACCTCCCAAGGAACATATCTAGATATGATGTGAGAACTTTGAACCCCCAAGTGTTTCACTACAGTTTTCAACGCAGAGCCGTGAAAATAAAAAATCTTTTTTTTTCCCACAAAAATGATTTTTAGCCCCCCAAATTTTTATTTTCCCAAGGATAACAAGAGAACTTGGACCCCAAAAGTTGTTGTCTAATTTGTTCCGAGTACGCTGATACCCCATATGTTGGGGTAAACCCCTGTTTTGGCGCACGTGAGCGCTCGGAAGGGAAGGAGCACTGTTTTACTTTTTCAACTCAGAATTGGCTGGAATTGAGATCGGACGCCATGTCGCGTTTGGAGAGCCCCTGATGTGCCTGAACAGTGGAAACTCCCCAATTCTACCTGAAACCCTAATCCAAACACATCCCTAACCCTAATCCCAACGGTAACCCTAACCACACCCCTAACCTTGACACACCCCTAACCCTAATCCCAACCATAAATGTAATCCAAATCCTAACCCTAACTTTAGCCCCAACCCTAACCCTAGCCCTAACCCTAGCCCTAACCCTAGCCCTGAAGGGGGGTTTGATTTACTTTTATAGCATTTTTTATATCGGATTTTTATGATTGGCAGCTGTCACACACTAAAAGACGCTATTTATAGCAAAAAAGTTTTTGCGTCTCCACATTTTGAGACCTATAATTTTTCCATATTTTGGTCCACAGAGTCATGTGAGGTCTTGTTTTTTGTGGGACGAGTTGACGTTTTTATTGGTAACATTTTCGGGCACGTGACTTTTTTGATCGCTTTTTATTCCGATTTTTGTGAGGCAGAATGACCAAAAACTAGCTATTCATGAATTTCTTTTGGGGGAGGCGTTTATACCGTTCCACGTTTGGTAAAATTGATAAAGCAGTTTTATTCTTTGGGTCAGTACGATTACAGCGATATCTCATTTCTATCATTTTTTTATGTTTTGGCGCTTTTATACGATAAAAGGTATTTTATAGAGAAAATAATTATTTTGGCATCGCTTTATTCTGAGGACTATAACTTTTTTATTTTTTTGCTTATGATGCTGTATGGTGGCTTGTTTTTTGCAGGACAAGATGATGTTATCAGCGATACCATGGTTATTTATATCCATCTTTTTAATCGCGTGTTATTCCACTTTTTGTTGAGCGGTATGATAATAAAGCGTTGTTTTTTGGCTCTTTTTTTTTTTCTTACGGTGTTCACTTAAGAGGTTAACTAGTGGGACAGTTTTATAGGTTGGGTCATTACGGATGCGGCGATACTAAATATGTGTACTTTTATTGTTTTTTTTATTTAGATAAAGAAATGTATTTATGGGAATAATATTTTTTTATTTTTTCTTTATTTAGGATTTTTTTTTTTTTTAACACATGTGGAATATTTTTTTTTTACTTTTTTACTTTGTCCCAGGGGGGACATCACAGATCGCCGATCTGACAGTTTGCACAGCACTCTGTCAGGTCAGCGATCTGACTGACAGCGCTGCAGGTTTACCAGCGCCTGCACTGGACCCGGAAGTAATCCCTGCAGGACCCGGATGCAGCCCCGCGGCCATTTTGGATCCGGGGCCTGCAGGGATAGGAGGTAAGAGATTCTCGGAGCAACGTGATCACAACGCGTTGCTCCGAGGGTCTCAGGGAAGCCCACAGGGAGCCCCCTCCCTGCACAATGCTTCACTATACCGCCGGAACACTGCGATCATGTTTGATCACAGTGTGCCGGGGGTTAATGTGCCGGGGGCGGTCCGTGACCGCTCCTGGCACATAGTGCCGGATGTCAGCTGCGATAGTCAGCTGACACCCGGTCGCGATCGGCCGTGCTCCCCCCGTGAGCGCGGCCAATCGCATGACGTACTATCCCGTCAGTGGGAATTAAGGCCCACCCCACCTCGACGGGATAGTACATCATATGGGATTAAGGGGTTAATGCCGTGAGGTGCCCCTATTAAAATAGGCTTTGTGACTCTAAGAGTCCTTCCTTTGTAAATGAAACAAGATGTGTCTCCTTATGTGTCACACACCACATGGCCAGCTAGGTTGTTAAATGTTACAATGACATTTCCCAGTGAATGCATTTGTATTGGTTGAAAGCAATGCTAAAGTTGAAAAACACATAAAAACCGCTGCGTGTGAACATAGCCTAAATGGTGGAGGAACATTTTGGTCTGGTGTTAATTATTTTGCCTTATATGCAAGTCATTACCCTGGAAAGGATTTACCTTTACATATTTCCCAGCAAAATCCATTTTGGTTTCGTTTTTGTATGTTTTTTGGTGCACCTGTAAAAATGGCGTGAAACTCTGACAACATTGCTTACAGCCGGGACCTAGGAGTCAGAAATGCTTCCAAGGGCGATCCCCATGATTTTCCTGAGTAATTTGAGCAGTGTTTCCATCATTTTCAAACGTTTTTAGACCATTAAGGTCTTAATAGCTGTAAAAATGCTCAGGTTTCCCATAGACTTACATTTGGCTCGTTGCTCGGACTGAGTACCCGAGTATTCCAATTTGCTTAACCTGAGCAACAAGCACCCGAGTATTTTAGTGCTCGCTCATCACTAGTTATTGCACTTGGGGCTATTTATTTTGGAAAAACGAAGGCTAAAGCCCCCGTCACACTAAGCGAGGTCGCTAGCGAGATCGCTGCTGAGTCACAAGTTTTGTGACGCAACAGTGACCTCAGTAGCGATCTCGCTATGCTTGACACGTAGCAGCGACCAGGCCCCTGCTGTGAGATCGCTGGTCGTGTCGGAATGGCCTGGACCTTTTTTTGATCGTTGAGGTCCAGCTGGGTAGCACACATCGCTGTGTTTGACACCTTACCAAGACCTCGTTGACGACTCAGACACCGACACATAGGCGTGCATTTGCGTTGCCTTTTCCGCACCCCGCTACTGCGTTCTGATTGGCGGTCATGCCTTCAACAGAAGGCGACATGTGTCGCCTCATAAGGCAAGGCCGCCACCAATCAGAACGCAGTAGCGACCACCAATCGGAACTGAATGGGCGCAGAAAAGGCAACGCAAATGCACGCCTGTGTGACTACAACGTCACACAGGACGTCCCTCATCGAGGTCTGAATCGACATAATAGCTGCCATGTGACAGGGTCACAACGACCAACGACATTGTTGTACAGGTCGCCGCATCGCTGCTGCGTCGTTAAGAAGATCTCACTGTTTGACATCTCACCAGCGACCACATAGCGACGCAGCAAAAATCCCTGACAGGTCGTATCGTTGTCGGGATCGCTTTAGCGTCGCTAAGTGTGACGGGACCTTAAGGGGTGATCTTATTTTAATGTATAAATATGAGAGGACAGTACAAAGACCTTTCTGATGATCTTTTTAATCATAAACCTGAGACAGGGACAAGGGGGCATCCTCTACGTCTGGAGGAAAGAAGGTTTAAGCATAATAACAGACGCGGATTCTTTATTGTAAGAGCAGTGAGACTATGGAACTCTCTGCCGTATGATGTTGTAATGAGTGATTCATTACTAAAATTTAAGAGGGGACTGGAAACCTTTCTTGAAAAGTATAATGTTTCAGGGTATATACACTAGATTCCTTGATAGGGCTTTGATCCAGGGAACTAGTCTGATTGCCGTATGTGGAGTCAGGAAGGAATTGTTTTCCCCAATGTGGAGCTTACTGTTTGCCACTAGGGTTGAGCGAAACGGGTCGATCATTTTCAAAAGTCGCCGACTTTTGGCTAAGTCGGCGTCTCATGAAACCCGATCCGACCCCTGTGCTTGTCGGCCATGCGGTACGCGACTTTCGCGCCAAAGTCGCGTTTCAATGACGCGAAAAGCGCCATTTCTCAGCCAATGAAGGTGAACGCAGAGTGTGGGCAGCGTGATGACATAGATCCTGGTCCCCACCATCTTAGAGAAGGGCATTGCAGTGATTGGCTTGCTGTCTGCGGCGTCACAGGGGCTATAAAGGGGCGTTCCCGCCGACCGCCATCTTACTGCTGCTGATCTGAGCTTAGGGACAGGTTGCTGCCGCTTCGTCAGAAGCAGGGAGAGCGTTAGGCAGGGTCCACTAACCACCAAACCGCTTGTGCTGCAGCGATTTCCACTGTCCAACACCACCTTCGGTGTGCAGGGACTGTGGAAGCTATTTTTTTTTTTTTTTCCCCTCAGCGCTGTAGCTCATTGGGCTGCCCTAGAAGGCTCTGTGATAGCTGTATTGCTGTGTGTACGCCACTGTGGAAACCAACTGCTTTTTTCAAAGCACATATCCTCTTGTTCCTTCCTTTCTGCACAGCTATCTTTTTTGTTTGTCCACACTTTTTATTTAATTTGTGCATCAGTCCACTCCTATTGCTGCCTGCCATACCTGGCTTAGATTACTGCAGGGAGATAGTAATTGTAGGACAGTCCCTGTTTTTTTTTTTTTTTTTTTTGTGGGAGATTAAGATTGGCATTTCTGCTACAGTGCCATCCCTGTGTGTGCCATCTCTCACTGAGTGGGCCATAGAAAGCCTATTTATTTTTTCCGTGATTTGTGTTCTAAATTCTACCTCAACACAAAAACACTACATCAATCAGTGGGAGAAAAATATTGGCCTCAGTCAGGGCTTGTGTGCCACTGCTGTGTGTGCTATCTCTCATTCAGTGGGCTATAGAAAGCCTATTTTTTTTTTTTTTTTTTTTAATATTATTTGGTTTCTAAAGTCTCCCTGAAAAAAAAAAAATACCTAAAAAAACAGTGGGAGAGTAATATTGCCCTTTCAGCTTGTGTGCCAGTCTTGACTCCTGGGTGTGCCACCTCTCTCTCTCATTCAGTGGGCCATAGAAAGGCTATTTTTTTTTTGTTTTTTTTAATATTATTTGGTTTCTAAAGTCTCCCTGAAAAAAAAAAAAAAAACATAAAAAAACAGTGGGAGAGTAATATTGCCCTTTCAGCTTGTGTGCCAGTCTTGACTCCTGGGTGTGCCACCTCTCTCCCTCTCATTCAGTGGGCCATAGAAAGCCTATATATTTTTTTTTTTAAATATTATTGGGTTTCTAAAGTCTCCCTTAAAAAACAAAAAATACATAAAAAAACAGTGGGAGAGTAATATTGCCCTTTCAGCTTGTGTGCCAGGCTTGACTCCTGGGTGTGCCACCTCTCTCCCTCTCATTCAGTGGGCCATAGAAAGCCTATTTATTTATTTTTTTAAATATTATTGGGTTTCTAAAGTCTCCCTTAAAAAACAAAAAATACATAAAAAAACAGTGGGAGAGTAATATTGCCCTTTCAGCTTGTGTGCCAGTCTTGACTACTGGGTGTGCCACCTCTCTCTCATTCAGTGGGCCATAGAAAGCATTTTTTTTTTTTTTCCTTGATTTGTGTTCTAAAATCTACCTCAACACAAAAACACTACATCAATCAGTGGGAGAAAAATATTGGCCTCAGTCAGGGCTTGTGTGCCACTGCTGTGTGTGCTATCTCTCATTCAGTGGGCTATAGAAAGCCTATTTATTTATTTATTTTTTTTCTTATTATTTGGTTTCTAAAGTCTCCCTGAAAAAAAAAAAAAAAACATAAAAAAACAGTGGGAGAGTAATATTGCCCTTTCAGCTTGTGTGCCAGTCTTGACTCCTGGGTGTGCCACCTCTCTCCCTCTCATTCAGTGGGCCATAGAAAGCCTATTTATTTTTTTTTTTAAATATTATTGGGTTTCTAAAGTCTCCCTTAAAAAACAAAAAATACATAAAAAAACAGTGGGAGAGTAATATTGCCCTTTCAGCTTGTGTGCCAGTCTTGACTCCTGGGTGTGCCACCTCTCTCTCTCATTCAGTGGGCCATAGAAAGGCTATTTTTTTTTGGTTTTTTTAATATTATTTGGTTTCTAAAGTCTCCCTGAAAAAAAAAAAAAAACATAAAAAAACAGTGGGAGAGTAATATTGCCCTTTCAGCTTGTGTGCCAGTCTTGACTCCTGGGTGTGCCACCTCTCTCCCTTTCATTCAGTGGGCCATAGAAAGCCTATTTATTTTTTTTTTTAATATTATTGGGTTTCTAAAGTCTCCCTTAAAAAACAAAAAATACATAAAAAAACAGTGGGAGAGTAATATTGCCCTTTCAGCTTGTGTGCCAGGCTTGACTCCTGGGTGTGCCACCTCTCTCCCTCTCATTCAGTGGGCCATAGAAAGCCTATTTATTTATTTTTTTAAATATTATTGGGTTTCTAAAGTCTCCCTTAAAAAACAAAAAATACATAAAAAAACAGTGGGAGAGTAATATTGCCCTTTCAGCTTGTGTGCCAGTCTTGACTCCTGGGTGTGCCACCTCTCTCTCTCATTCAGTGGGCCATAGAAAGGCTATTTTTTTGGGTTTTTTTTAATATTATTTGGTTTCTAAAGTCTCCCTGAAAAAAAAAAAAAAAACATAAAAAAACAGTGGGAGAGTAATATTGCCCTTTCAGCTTGTGTGCCAGTCTTGACTCCTGGGTGTGCCACCTCTCTCCCTTTCATTCAGTGGGCCATAGAAAGCCTATTTATTTATTTTTTTAAATATTATTGGGTTTCTAAAGTCTCCCTTAAAAAACAAAAAATACATAAAAAAACAGTGGGAGAGTAATATTGCCCTTTCAGCTTGTGTGCCAGTCTTGACTCCTGGGTGTGCCACCTCTCTCTCTCATTCAGTGGGCCATAGAAAGGCTATTTTTTTTTTGGGTTTTTTTAATATTATTTGGTTTCTAAAGTCTCCCTGAAAAAAAAAAAAAAAACATAAAAAAACAGTGGGAGAGTAATATTGCCCTTTCAGCTTGTGTGCCAGTCTTGACTCCTGGGTGTGCCACCTCTCTCCCTCTCATTCAGTGGGCCATAGAAAGCCTATTTATTTTTTTTTTTAAATATTATTGGGTTTCTAAAGTCTCCCTTAAAAAACAAAAAATACATAAAAAAACAGTGGGAGAGTAATATTGCCCTTTCAGCTTGTGTGCCAGTCTTGACTCCTGGGTGTGCCACCTCTCTCTCTCATTCAGTGGGCCATAGAAAGGCTATTTTTTTTTTTTTTTTTTTAATATTATTTGGTTTCTAAAGTCTCCCTGAAATAAAAAAAAAACTTAAAAAAACAGTGGGAGAGTAATATTGCCCTTTCAGCTTGTGCGCCAGTCTTGACTCCTGGGTGTGCCACCTCTCTCTCTCTAATTGTGGGCCATAGAAAGCCTTTTTTTTTTTTTTTTTTTTTTATATTATTTGGTTTCTAAAGTCTCCCTGAGAAAAAAAAAAAAATAAATTAGGTGGGAGATTAATATTGACGTTAGTGCTTGAGTGACAGTCCTGCGTGTGTGTCATCTCTGTGATTTTGTGCCACAGAAAACAGAGTGTGTAACATTGTGCCTGATTTTCCTTGTGGTCTCACCAACCTGTTAAGGGATATTGAAATCATACTGAAGTTATAGCTCACCGTGTAAGTTGTTTGACAGCAACAAATAAAGTTACTTTGGTTAAGATTTTAAAACAATGAGGAAGTCTGGTGCAAGAGGTCGTCGTGGGCGTTCATTGTCAGCTGGTAATGATGGTAGTGGTAGTGGAGCATCAGGTGGTCGTGGGGATAAAAATATTCCACCTAAGTCTGGAGCTGTGGAGCCAGTTTCGTCGTCAGGCTACACAAGGCCTCGAACGCTCTCTTTTCTGGGAGTAGGAAAACCGCTTTTAACCCCTTCCCGACATTTGACGTACTATCCCGTCGAGGTGGGGTGGGCCCGTATGACCGCCGACGGGATAGTACGTCATCACCGATCAGCGGCGCTCACGGGGGGAGCGCGGCCGATCGCGGCCGGGTGTCAGCTGCATATCGCAGCTGACATCCGGCACTATGTGCCAGGAGCGGTCACGGACCGCCCCCGGCACATTAACCCCCGGCACACCGCGATCAAACATGATCGCAGTGTACCGGCGGTATAGGGAAGCATCGCGCAGGGAGGGGGCTCCCTGCGGGCTTCCCTGAGACCCCCGGAGCAACGCGATGTGATCGCGTTGCTGCGAGGGTCTCCTACCTCCTTCCTGGCTGCAGGTCCCGGATCCAAGATGGCCGCGGCATCCGGTCCTGCAGGGAAGGAGGTGGCTTACCGAGTGTCTGCTCAGAGCAGACACTTGGTAAGCCTGCAGCCCTGCACAGCAGATCGTCGATCTGGCAGAGTGCTGTGCACACTGCCAGATCAATGATCTGTGATGTCCCCCCCTGGGACAAAGTAAAAAAGTTAAAAAAAATTTTTTCCACATGTGTAAAAAAAAAAAAAAAAAAAAATCCTAAATAAATAATAAAAAAAATATATATATTATTCCCATAAATACATTTCTTTATCTAAATAAAAAAAACAAAACAATAAAAGTACACATATTTAGTATCGCCGCGTCCGTAACGACCCAACCTATAAAACTGCCCCACTAGTTAACCCCTTCAGTAAACACCGTAAGAAAAAAAAAAAAAAAACGAGGCAAAAAACAACGCTTTATTACCATACCGCCGAACAAAAAGTGGAATAACACGCGATCAAAAAGACTGATATAAATATCCATGGTACCGCTGAAAACGTCATCTTGTCCCGCAAAAAACAAGCCGCCATACAACATTATCAGCAAAAAAATAAAAAAGTTATAGTCCTGAGAATAAAGCGATACGAAAATAATTATTTTTTCTATATTTTAGTTTTTATCGTATAAAAGCGCCAAAACATAAAAAAATGGTATAAATGAGATATCGCTGTAATCGTACTGACCCGAAGAATAAAACTGCTTTATCAATTTTACCAAACGCGGAACGGTATAAACGCCTCCCCCAAAAGAAATTCATGAATAGCTGGTTTTTGGTCATTCTGCCTCACAAAAATCGGAATAAAAAGCGATCAAAAACGGTCACGTGTCCGAAAATGTTACCAATAAAAACGTCAACTCGTCCCGCAAAAAACAAGACCTCACATGACTCTGTGGAGCAAAATGTGGAAAAATTATAGGTCTCAAAATGTGGAGACGCAAAAACTTTTTTGCTATAAAAAGCGTCGCTGGTTTCACACTTGCGTTTTTGTCTGCAGCGTTTTTTGCACAAAAAAACGCATGCGTTTTTTCCCTATATTTAACATTGAAAACGCATGCGGTTTTTTTGTACGCGTTTGGTCGCGTTTTCAAACGCATGCGGTTTTTTTCTGCATGCGTTCATTTTCAGAAATACAACCTGCAGTATTTTCTTGCGTTTTTAAGCACATGCGTTTGTTTGCGTTAAAAACGCATGCATTTAAACACACTGAAAAGCCACCCACCACCATCAAGGTGATAAAGGGATCCAAACCCTAACCCTAACTCTACCCCTAACCTCACCCCTAACCGTTTAATGAACATTTTCTGACAGTCATAGTGCCACGTATTTCAGTGCCACGTATTTCAGTGCCACGTATTTCAGTGCCACGTGTTTCAGTGCCACGTATTTCAGTGCCACGTATCACATATTTCAGTACCACGTATCACGTATTTCAGTGCCACATATTTTAGTACCACGTATTTCAGTGCCACGTATTTCAGTGCCACGTATTTCAGTGCCACGTATTTCAGTGCCACGTATTTCAGTGCCACGTATTTCAGTGCCACGTATTTCAGTGCCACGTATTTCAGTGCCACGTATTTCAGTGCCACGTATTTCAGTGCCACGTATCACGTATTTCAGTGCCACGTATTTCAGTGCCACGTATTTCAGTGCCACGTATTTCAGTGCCACGTATTTCAGTGCCACGTATCACGTATTTCAGTGCCACGTGTTTCAGTGCCACGTATTTAAGTGCCACGTATCACGTATTTCAGTGCCACGTATTTCAGTGCCACGTATTTCAGTGCCACGTATCACGTATTTCAGTGCCACGTATTTCAGTGCCACGTATTTCAGTGCCACGTATTTCAGTGCCACGTATTTCAGTGCCACGTATCACGTATTTCAGTGCCACGTATTTCAGTGCCACGTATTTCAGTGCCACGTATTTCAGTGCCACGTATTTCAGTGCCACGTATTTCAGTGCCACGTATTTCAGTGCCACGTATCACATATTTCAGTGCCACGTATTTCAGTGCCACGTATTTCAGTGCCACGTATTTCAGTGCCACGTATTTCAGTGCCACGTATTTCAGTGCCACGTATTTCAGTGCCACGTATTTCAGTGCCACGTATCACATATTTCAGTGCCACGTATTTCAGTGCCACGTATTTCAGTGCCACGTATTTCAGTGCCACGTATTTCAGTGCCACGTATTTCAGTGCCACGTATCACGTATTTCAGTGCCACGTGTTTCAGTGTCACGTATTTAAGTGCCACGTATCACGTATTTCAGTGCCACGTATTTCAGTGCCACGTATTTCAGTGCCACGTATTTCAGTGCCACGTATTTCAGTCACGTTTAGGGTTAGGGGTAGGGTTAGGGTTAGGGCTAGGGCTAGGGCTAGGGTTGGAGGTAAAGTTAGGGTTGGGGCTAAAGTTAGGGTTAGGGTTTGGATTACATTTACGTTTGGATTAGGGTTGGGATTAGAATTATGGGTGTGTCAGGGCTAGGGGTGTGGTTAGGGTTACCGTTGGGATTAGGGTTAGGGGTGTGTTTGGGTTAGGGTTTCAGGTAGAATTGGGGAGTTTCCACTGTCCAGGCACATCAGGGGCTCTACAAGCGCGACATGGCGTCCAATCTCAATTCCAGCCAATTCTGCGTTGAAAAAGTAAAACAGTGCTCCTTCCCTTCCGAGCTCTCCCGTGCGCCCAAAAAGGGGTTTACCCCAACATATGTGTTATCAGCGTACTCGGGACAAATTGAACAACAACTTCTGGGGTCCAAGTTCTCTTGTTATCCTTAGGAAAATAAAAATTTGGGGGGCTAAAAATCATTTTTGTGGGAAAAAAAAGATGTTTTATTTTCACGGCTCTGCGTTATAAACTGTAGTGAAACACTTGGGGGTTCAAAGTTCTCACAACACATCTAGATAAGTTCCTTGGGAGGTCTAGTTTCCAATATGGGGTCACTTGTGGGGGGTTTGTACTGTTTGGGTACATCAGGGGCTCTGCAAATGCAACGTGACGCCTGCAGACCAATCCATTTAAGGCTGCATTCCAAATGGCGCTCCTTCCCTTCCGAGCTCTGTCATGCACCCAAACAGTGGTTCCCCCCCACATATGGGGTATCAGCGTACTCAGGACAAATTGGACAACAACTTTTGGGGTCTAATTTATCCTGTTACCCTTGTGAAAATACAAAACTGGGGGCTAAAAAATCATTTTTGTGAAAAAAAAAAAAGAATTTTTATTTTCACGGCTTTGCGCTATAAACTTTAGTGAAACACTTGGGGGTTCAAAGTTCTCAAAACACATCTAGATAAGTTCTTTGGGAGGTCTAGTTTCCAATATGGGGTCACTTGTGGGGGGTTTGTACTGTTTGGGTACATCAGGGGCTCTGCAAATGCAACGTGACGGCTGCTGACCAATCCATTTAAGTCTGCATTCCAAATGGCGCTCCTTCCCTTCCGAGCTCTGTCATGCGCCCAAACAGTGGTTCCCCCCCACATATGGGGTATCAGCGTACTCAGGACAAATTGGAAAACAAATTTTGGGGTCCAATTTATTCTGTTACCCTTGTAAAAATACAAAGCTGGGTGCTAAAAAATCATTTTTGAGAAAAAAAATAAAAATTATTTTCACGGCTCTGCGTTATAATCTGTAGTGAAACACTTGGGGGTTCAAAGCTCTCAAAACACATCTAGATAAGTTCCTTAGGGGGTCTACTTTCCAAAATGGTGTCACTTGTAGGGAGTTTCAATGTTTAGGCACATCAGGGGCTCTCCAAACGCAACATGGCGTCCCATCTCAATTCCAGTCAATTTTGCATTGAAAAGTCAAATGGCGCTCCTTCCCTTCCAAGCTCTGCCATGCGCCCAAACAATGGTTTACACCCACATATGGGGTATCAGCGTACTCAGGACAAATTGCACAACATTTTTTGGGGTCCAATTTCTTCTCTTACCCTTGGGAAAATAAAAAATTGGGGGCGAAAAGATCATTTTTGTGAAAAAATATGATTTTTTATTTTTACGGCTCTGCATTATAAACTTCTGTGAAGCACTTGGTGGGTCAAAGTGCTCACCACACATCAAGATAAGTTCCTTAGGGGGTCTACTTTCCAAAATGGTGTCACTTGTAGGGGGTTTCAGTGTTTAGGCACATCAGGGGCTCTCCAAACGCAACATGGCGTCCCATCTCAATTCCAGTCAATTTTGCATTGAAAAGTCAAATGGCGCTCCTTCCCTTCCAAGCTCTGCCATGCGCCCAAACAATGGTTTACACCCACATATGGGGTATCAGCGTACTCAGGACAAATTGCACAACATTTTTTGGGGTCCAATTTCTTCTCTTACCCTTGGGAAAATAAAAAATTGGGGGCAAAAAGATCATTTTTGTGAAAAAATATGATTTTTTATTTTTATGGCTCTGCATTATAAACTTCTGTGAAGCACTTGGTGGGTCAAAGTGCTCACCACACATCTAGATAAGTTCCTTAGGGGGTCTACTTTCCAAAATGGTGTCACTTGTAGGGAGTTTCAATGTTTAGGCACATCAGGGGCTCTCCAAACGCAACATGGCGTCCCATCTCAATTCCAGTCAATTTTGCATTGAAAAGTCAAATGGCGCTCCTTCCCTTCCAAGCTCTGCCATGCGCCCAAACAATGGTTTACACCCACATATGGGGTATCATCGTACTCAGGACAAATTGCACAACATTTTTTGGGGTCCAATTTCTTCTCTTACCCTTGGGAAAATAAAAAATTGGGGGAAAAAGATCATTTTTGTGAAAAAATATGATTTTTTATTTTTACGGCTCTGCATTATAAACTTCTGTGAAGCACTTGGTGGGTCAAAGTGCTCACCACACATCAAGATAAGTTCCTTAGGGGGTCTACTTTCCAAAATGGTGTCACTTGTAGGGGGTTTCAGTGTTTAGGCACATCAGGGGCTCTCCAAACGCAACATGGCGTCCCATCTCAATTCCAGTCAATTTTGCATTGAAAAGTCAAATGGCGCTCCTTTCCTTCCGAGCTCTGCCATACGCCCAAACAGTGGTTTACCCTCACATATGGGGTATCAGCGTACTCAGGACAAATTGTACAACAACTTTGGGGGTCCATTTTCTCCTGTTACCCTTGGTAAAATAAAACAAATTGGAGCTGAAATAAATTGTGTGTGAAAAAAAGTTAAATGCTCATTTTTATTTAAACATTCAAAAAATTCCTGTGAAACACCTGAAGGGTTAATAAACTTCTTGAATGTGGTTTTGAGCACCTTGAGGGGTGCAGTTTTTAGAATGGTGTCACACTTGAGTATTTTCTATCATATAGACCCCTCAAAATGACTTCAAATGAGATGTGGTCCCTAAAAAAAAATGGTGTTGTAAAAATGAGAAATTGCTGGTCAACTTTTAACCCTTATAACTCCGTCACAAAAAAAAATTTTGGTTCCAAAATTGTACTGATGTAAAGTAGACATGTGGGAAATGTTACTTATTAAGTATTTTGCGTGACATATGTCTGTGATTTAAGGGCATAAAAATTCAAAGTTGTAAAATTGCGAAATTTTCAAAATTTTCGCCAAATATTCGTTTTTTTCACAAATAAATGCAAGTTATATCGAATAAATTTTACCACTAACATGAAGTACAATATGTCACGAGAAAACAATGTCAGAATCGCCAAGATCCGTCAAAGCGTTCCAGAGTTATAGCCTCATAAAGGGACAGTGGTCAGAATTGTAAAAATTGGCCCGGTCATTAACGTGCAAACCACCCTTGGGGGTGAAGGGGTTAAAGGCGGAGCAGCAACAGCAAGTTTTGGCTTACATTGCAGACTCAGCCTCTAGCTCTTTTGCCTCCTCTTCCGAAACTGGTAAATGTAAAAGCAGCGCGTCGCTTGTGGATGTTCACGGTCAGGGACAAGTCGCTTCCTTGTCCTCCTCAGCAAAAACTACAACAAGAGAGAAGGATGCAGCAGGCGACACAACGGGTCACTCCATGGAGCTCTTTACACATACCGTCCCTGGCTTAGAAAGTGAAACATTTAACAGGCCATGCCCATTACAAGTATATTCTGACATGGAGTGCACTGATGCACAGCCACAGCCAGAGTACTATGCTGCTCCTTTGACTCAGACCACCACATTGCCCTCTCAGGGTACAGATCCACAATCAGACCCTGATGAGACTATGTTGCCCCGCCACGAACGCTATACCACCGACCGACACAGTGACACAGACGAAGTTGCACACGAGCTCGAAGAGGAGGTAATAGATGACCCAGTTATTGACCCCGATTGGCAGCCATTGGGGGAACAGGGTGCAGGCGGCAGTAGTTCAGAAGCGGAGGTGGAGGAGGGGCCGCAGCAGGCATCAACATCGCAACAGGTTCCATCTGCCGGGCCCGTATCTGGCCCAAAACGCGTGTCAAAGCCAAAACCTGTTGGAGCACAGCGTTGCCATCCGGTTAAAGCTCAGTCTGCAATCCCTGAAAAGGGATCCGAGTCTAGGAAGAGTGCAGTCTGGCATTTTTTTAAACAACATCCAACTGATCAGCGCAAAGTCATCTGTCAAAAATGTTCAACTAGCTTAAGCAGAGGTCAGAATCTGAAAAGTCTAAATACTAGTTGCATGCATAGACACTTAACCACCATGCATTTTCAAGCCTGGACTAACTACCAAACGTCCCTCAAGGTTGTAGCACCCTCGGCCAATGAAGCTAGTCAGCAACGCAACATCCCTTCCGTCACTGTAAGGCCACCATTTTCCGCACCACCGGCAGTATCTGTGCAGGTTTCTTTGCCAGCCAAAAGCAGTCAGGGTCAGGGAATCACCAGTTTTGTAGGAGGAAATATTGCATCTAGGGCACCGGCGGAAACAATACCGTCTCCAACCGTCTCTCAGTCTGCCATGTACACCGGCACACCCGAAAGTTCCACGATCTCCAGCTCTCCAGTCCAGCTCACCCTACATGAGACTCTGGTTAGAAAAAGGAAGTACTTATCCTCGCATCCGCGTACACAGGGTTTTAACGCCCACATAGCTAGACTAATCTCGTTAGAGATGATGCCCTACCGGTTAGTTGAAAGCGAAGCTTTCAAAGCCCTGATGGAGTACGCTGAACCACGATACGAGCTACCCAGTCGACACTTTTTTTCCAGAAAAGCCATCCCAGCCCTGCACCAGCATGTTAAACAGCGCATCGTCCATGCACTCAGGCAATCTGTGAGTACAAAGGTGCACCTGACTACAGATGCATGGACCAGTAGGCATGGCCAGGGACGTTATGTGTCCATCACGGCACACTGGGTGAATGTGGTGGATGCAGGGTCCACAGGCGACATCAATTTAGGGACAGTTGTGCCTAGCCCACGGTCTAGGAAACAGTTGGCTGTAGGCGTTCGCACCCCCTCCTCCTACTCCTCCTCGTCCTCCTGCAGAAGCTACAGCTCTTCCACAGAACGCAGTCTGCCAACCACTCCATCGGCAGATGACACTGTTGCACACCAGTTGTCCCATTATGGGCCAGCTACTGCCAAGCGTCAGCAGGCTGTATTGGCTATGAAGTGCTTGGGCGACAACAGACACACCGCGGAAGTTCTGTCCGAGTTCTTGCAACAAGAAACGCAGTCGTGGCTGGGCACAGTAGATCTTGAGGCAGGCAAGGTAGTGAGTGATAACGGAAGGAATTTCATGGCTGCCATCTCCCTTTCCCAACTGAAACACATTCCTTGCCTGGATCACACCTTAAACCTGGTGGTGCAGTGCTTATTGAAAACTTATCCTGGGTTCTCCGACCTGCTCCTCAAAGTGCGTGCACTTTGCTCACATATCCGACGTTCGCCTGTACACGCCAGCCGTATGCAGACCTATCAGCGGTCTTTGAACCTTCCCCAGCATCGCCTAATCATAGACGTTGCAACAAGGTGGAACTCAACACTGCACATGCTTCAGAGACTGTGCGAACAGAGGCGTGCTGTTATTTATTTGTGGGAGGATACACGGGCAGGCAGTAGGATGGCAGACATGGAGTTGTCAGGTGTGCAGTGGTCTAAGATACAAGACATGTGTCAAGTCCTTCAGTGTTTTGAGGAATGCACACGGCTGGTTAGTGCAGACAACGCCGTAATAAGCATGAGCATCCCCCTAATGCGTCTGCTGATGCAAAGTTTGACGCACATAAAGGAGCAGGCGTCTGCACCAGAGGAAGAGGAAAGCCTTGATGACAGTCAGCCATTGTCTGGTCAGGGCAGTGTACAGGACGAGGTAGCGGGCGAAGAGGAGGTGGAGGACGAGGAGGATGATGGGGATGAGTATATTTTTAATGCCGAACCTTTCCCGGGGGCACAGGAAATTGGTTGCGTGTCACGGCCGGGTTCTGGTTTTTTGAGGGACACAAGTGACGTAGATTTGCCTGCAACTGCCCCTCAACCAATCACAACCGGAGATTTGACAACTGGAACTTTGGCCCACATGGCGGATTATGCCTTACGTATCCTAAAAAGGGACACACGCATTACGAAAATGATGAATGATGACGATTACTGGTTGGCCTGCCTCCTTGATCCACGCTATAAAGGCAAATTGCAAAATATTATGCCACATGAGAACTTGGAACTAATATTAGCAACCAAACAATCAACTCTTGTTGACCGTTTGCTTCAGGCATTCCCAGCACACAGCGCACGTGATCGTTCTCACACGAGCTCCAGGGGGCAGCAGACTAGGAGTGTTAGGGGTGCACACATCAGAAGTGGCGTTGGACAGAGGGGTTTTCTGACCAGGTTGTGGAGTGATTTTGCTATGACCGCAGACAGGACAGGTACTGCTGCATCAATTGAAAGTGACAGGAGACAACATTTGTCCAGTATGGTTACTAACTATTTTTCATCCCTTATCGATGTTCTCCCTCAACCGTCATTCCCATTTGATTACTGGGCCTCCAAATTAGACACCTGGCCAGAATTGGCAGAATATGCATTGCAGGAGCTTGCTTGCCCGGCAGCAAGTGTCCTATCAGAAAGAGTATTCAGTGCTGCAGGTTCAATATTAACCGAAAAAAGGACTCGTATGGCTACCCAAAATGTTGACGATCTAACATTCATTAAAATGAACCACAACTGGATTTCGAAATCTTTTGCCCCACCTTGCCCGGCCGACACCTAGCTTTCCTATGAAAGGCTCTTGCCTGTGAATTACTTTTCTAATGTCTAATTTGCTGCAGCTGATTGTACAGCATACGACATGTTTACACCTCCCTAAATGGCCAAACTCCCCACACGGGGCCGTGGTATCGCGACTTGGCGCAAGCACCCGTGAGACTGCTGTTTGTCTGAAGAGGTGGGTGTGCTCGCTTTTGGTTGACGGCATTGCTACTGGGTCCCTCATAGTACAATGTAGTGTCTCTGGCGGTGGTGGTGCGCACCCAACGTCAGACACACCGTTGTAACATGAGGGGCCCTGGGGCGGTCCCGCCGGCCTCTAGAGAGTTCCCCCCTACCCCAGCTCAAAATGTGCTCTACCACATGCAAAATTATGTCGCACAGCTCCACCAATCTTTAGTCTATTCGCTGACATCATTCAATGTCTGGCACTGACAATACAAATTTGTAGACATCTATGATGCAACTTAAAGTAGTCTGTGTCTGTGTCCTATATTGGCACCATTAAATAGTTACTGCCAAATTACTATGTCAGAAACTCAGCAGATGAGCCCACCCCTGTACCTAAGTATGCCACATTTTTTTTGTTTTGGTTGTTTTGCGAGACATTAACATCTATTTATATTTTGGGAGTACTGGGACAGACACTCCTTGCACTACTCCTCCACTCACCACCAAGCTGCCCGTGTATCCATGTAACCGCTGTAAAACTGCCATGAGCCTATTGTTTGTTATTTTAGGCCTTTGAAGCCTGTCTGCGGTCCCTCCTTCCACTAGTCCTCCACTGACCAGACCACTGCTGCCCGTGTACCCCTGGAACCAATTATAAAGTGCCTACAGCCAGCCCATTTTTTTATGTTAGGCCTTTGAAGCCTGTCTGCGGTCCCTCCTTCCACTAGTCCTCCACTGACCAGACCACTGCTGCCCGTGTACCCCTGGAACCAATTATAAAGTGCCTACAGCCAGCCCATTTTTTTATGTTAGGCCTTTGAAGCCTGTCTGCGGTCCCTCCTTCCACTAGTCCTCCACTGACCAGACCACTGCTGCCCGTGTACCCCTGGAACCAATTATAAAGTGCCTACAGCCAGCCCGTTTTTTTATGTTAGGCCTTTGAAGCCTGTCTGCGGTCCCTCCTTCCACTAGTCCTCCACTGGCCAGACCACTGCTGCCCGTGTACCCCTGGAACCAATTATAAAGTGCCTACAGCCAGCCCATTTTTTTATGTTAGGCCTTTGAAGCCTGTCTGCGGTCCCTCCTTCCACTAGTCCTCCACTGACCAGACCACTGCTGCCCGTGTACCCCTGGAACCAATTATAAAGTGCCTACAGCCAGCCCATTTTTTTATGTTAGGCCTTTGAAGCCTGTCTGCGGTCCCTCCTTCCACTAGTCCTCCACTGGCCAGACCACTGCTGCCCGTGTACCCCTGGAACCAATTATAAAGTGCCTACAGCCAGCCCATTTTTTTATGTTAGGCCTTTGAAGCCTGTCTGCGGTCCCTCCTTCCACTAGTCCTCCACTGGCCAGACCACTGCTGCCCGTGTACCCCTGGAACCAATTATAAAGTGCCTACAGCCAGCCCATTTTTTTATGTTAGGCCTTTGAAGCCTGTCTGCGGTCCCTCCTTCCACTAGTCCTCCACTGACCAGACCACTGCTGCCCGTGTACCCCTGGAACCAATTATAAAGTGCCTACAGCCAGCCCATTTTTTTATGTTAGGCCTTTGAAGCCTGTCTGCGGTCCCTCCTTCCACTAGTCCTCCACTGGCCAGACCACTGCTGCCCGTGTACCCCTGGAACCAATTATAAAGTGCCTACAGCCAGCCCATTTTTTTATGTTAGGCCTTTGAAGCCTGTCTGCGGTCCCTCCTTCCACTAGTCCTCCACTGACCAGACCACTGCTGCCCGTGTACCCCTGGAACCAATTATAAAGTGCCTACAGCCAGCCCATTTTTTTATGTTAGGCCTTTGAAGCCTGTCTGCGGTC
This sequence comes from Ranitomeya variabilis, assembly GCF_051348905.1. NCBI lineage: Eukaryota > Metazoa > Chordata > Amphibia > Anura > Dendrobatidae > Ranitomeya > Ranitomeya variabilis. Next base: position 465,487,494 of record NC_135236.1, read on the forward strand.
CCTCCTTCCACTAGTCCTCCACTGGCCAGACCACTGCTGCCCGTGTACCCCTGGAACCAATTATAAAGTGCCTACAGCCAGCCCATTTTCTTATGTTAGGCCTTTGAAGCCTGTCTGCGGTCCCTACTTTAAATACTCCTTCACTGACCACCAAGCTGCCTGCCCGTGTATCCATGTAACCGCTGTAAAACTGCCATGAGCCTATTGTTTGTTATGTTAGGCCTTTGATAGCCTGTCTGCGGTCCCTACTTTAAATACTCCTCCACTCACCACCAAGCTGCCTGCCCGTCTATCCATGTAACCGCTGTAAAACTGCAATGAGCCTATTGTTTGTTATTTTAGGCCTTTGATAGCCTGTCTGCGGCCCCTACTTGCAATACTCCTCCACTGACCACAATGCTGCCTGGAGTGCCTGCCTGTGTATCCATGTAACCGATGTAAAACTGCCATGACTGCCTACTGTTTGTTATTTTAGGCCTTTGATAGCCTGTCTGCGGCCCCTACTTGCAATACTCCTCCACTGACCACAATGCTGCCTGGAGTGCCTGCCTGTGTATCCATGTAACCGATGTAAAACTGCCATGACTGCCTACTGTTTGTTATTTTAGGCCTTTGATAGCCTGTCTGCGGCCCCTACTTGCAATACTCCTCCACTGACCACAATGCTGCCTGGAGTGCCTGCCTGTGTATCCATGTAACCGATGTAAAACTGCCATGACTGCCTACTGTTTGTTATTTTAGGCCTTTGATAGCCTGTCTGCGGCCCCTACTTGCAATACTCCTCCACTGACCACACCAATGCTGCCCGTGTACCCCTGGAACCTATTTAAAAGTTCATAGAGCCTAGTTATATATTTTATTTACTATTAATAAGGCCATGATGGACTACGCTGTACCACGCTACAAGCTAACCAGTCGACACTTCTTTTGCGAGAAAAGCCATCCCAACCCTCCACCAGCATGTAGAAGACCGCATTGTCCATGCACTCTGGCAATCTGTGAGTACAAAGGTGCACCTGACAACAGACGCATGGACCTGTAGGCATGGCCACGGAAGATTACGTGTCCATTACGGCGCAATGGGTTAATGTGGTGGATGCATGGTCCACAGGGGACAGCCTACTAAGTCTGTCTGCAGTCCCTAATTCAAATTGTCCTCCACTGTCTAAATCGGAGCTTCCACCTTCTGGCTTTCGGCCTATAGTATCAGAAATTAAACTGCATTTGGCCTTCAACTTTGGTTAGGGCCTACTAACGGCTTCTGCCCCTCCCTGGTGTTGCCCTCAACTAAATAAAGCTGAGCTTCAACCTTCTGCTCCAAATTACCATTTAAAAAAATGCAATAGGCTTTTCCGGCCTACTAAAGGTGTCTGTCTGTGTGCCCCTGCCTGGTGTTGTCCTCAACTAAATAAAGCTGAGCTTCAACCTTCTGCTCCAAATTACCATTTTAAAAAATGCAATAGGCTTTTCCGGCCTACTAAAGGTGTCTGTCTGTGTGCCCCTGCCTGGTGTTGTCCTCAACTAAATAAAGCTGAGCTTCAACCTTCTGCTCCAAATTACCATTTTAAAAAATGCAATAGGCTTTTCCGGCCTACTAAAGGTGTCTGTCTGTGTGCCCCTGCCTGGTGTTGTCCTCAACTAAATAAAGCTGAGCTTCAACCTTCTGCTCCAAATTACCATTTTAAAAAATGCAATAGGCTTTTCCGGCCTACTAAAGGTGTCTGTCTGTGTGCCCCTGCCTGGTGTTGTCCTCAACTAAATAAAGCTGAGCTTCAACCTTCCGGCTCTCATTAAGTGGTTTTAAAAAAAAAAAATGGTGGTTAGGGCCTACTAACGGCTTCTGCCCCTCCCTGGTGTTGCCCTCAACTAAATAAAGCTGAGCTTCAACCTTCTGCTCCAAATTACCATTTTAAAAAATGCAATAGGCTTTTCCGGCCTACTAAAGGTGTCTGTCTGTGTGCCCCTGCCTGGTGTTGTCCTCAACTAAATAAAGCTGAGCTTCAACCTTCTGCTCCAAATTACCATTTTAAAAAATGCAATAGGCTTTTCCGGCCTACTAAAGGTGTCTGTCTGTGTGCCCCTGCCTGGTGTTGTCCTCAACTAAATAAAGCTGAGCTTCAACCTTCTGCTCCAAATTACCATTTTAAAAAATGCAATAGGCTTTTCCGGCCTACTAAAGGTGTCTGTCTGTGTGCCCCTGCCTGGTGTTGTCCTCAACTAAATAAAGCTGAGCTTCAACCTTCTGCTCCAAATTACCATTTTAAAAAATGCAATAGGCTTTTCCGGCCTACTAAAGGTGTCTGTCTGTGTGCCCCTGCCTGGTGTTGTCCTCAACTAAATAAAGCTGAGCTTCAACCTTCCGGCTCTCATTAAGTGGTTTTAAAAAAAAAAAATGGTGGTTAGGGCCTACTAACGGCTTCTGCCCCTCCCTGGTGTTGCCCTCAACTAAATAAAGCTGAGCTTCAACCTTCTGCTCCAAATTACCATTTTAAAAAATGCAATAGGCTTTTCCGGCCTACTAAAGGTGTCTGTCTGTGTGCCCCTGCCTGGTGTTGCCCTCAACTAAATAAAGCTGAGCTTCAACCTTCTGCTCCAAATTACCATTTTAAAAAATGCAATAGGCTTTTCCGGCCTACTAAAGGTGTCTGCCCCTCCCTGGTGTTGTCCTCAACTGAACAAAGCTGAGCTTCCACATTCTGGCTTTCGCCCTATACTATCAGATATTAAACTGCATTTGGCCTACTAGTGTGGTTAGGCCCTTGAAACAGTGTCTGCTGCTCTTGGGTTTGCTACTCCACTGAACAAAGCAATGCCGCTTGTTTAGTCCTGTTACCAATTTTGAACTGCATGTAGCCTACTTTATTCTTTGGCCCTATATCTGTTTCCTCCTCATCCTGCCCATTGCCCAGCCACTGCTAAATGAGTCTGCTGGTACATTGACCTAGACCACTACATTCCCCTTGTACTCTACACAGCCAGAATCTGACCCTGCTGAAAGTAAGGTTCCCCTTCCCGCATGTTATACCACCTTACACAGGGACAAAGAGGAAGGTGCAGATGAAAGTGCAGGTTCCTTCATCAGGTGGGGGGGCATACTCGTTGGCGACGTCACTGGCACAGGGCCCCTCAGAGTACGCAAAAGTGTCGCTGCTGGTGGGAGGCGCCCCCGCCATGCAAACACACCGCCGTACTTTGAGGGGCCCTGTGCCAGTGGCAATGCGAACGAGTGGGCCCCCCCCTGCTTGCTCAGGATCACAGCACTTGCAACGTTTAAATACTTACCTTTCCCTGCAACACCGCCGTGACGTAGTCCGCATTTCCTGGGCCCACGAAAAACTTGAGCCAGCCCTACTCCCCCCACAACTTTCCCCCAATTCCCTATGCCCAACTATTATTATACAGTTAATTAAGATTGGCAAGCTTCAGAAACAAGAATGGATGTTTTTGGCATTAAAATGGGCACTGTAGGTGTTTTCCTGGCCTCCACTCACTGCCGACTATGCTTCCCCATTGACTTGCATTGGGTTTCGTGTTTCGGTCGATCCCCGACTTTTAGCGATAATCGGCCGACTGCACTCGACTCGACTCTGGACAAAATCGGGTTTCCCAAAACCCTACTCGATCTTAAAAAAATGAAAGTCGCTCAACCCTATTTGCCACATGTTTTTTTTTTGCCTTCCTTTGGATCAACATATTAGTGCATGTTAGGTTAGGCTATTGGTTGAACTAGATGGACTTAAAATATTCCTTCAACCTTAATAACTATATTACTATGTTACTAAGTACAGCATTGCAGCTGGTATTCAAGAGAATAGAAGCTGATCCGTATTTCGCAGCAGAAGTTGCTTTTAGGGCTGGTGGAACTCACTGAATAAATATAAAGATAGTAATAAGGTGCGTTTGCAGCCCGGGGTCCACCGTGCAGAGATGGAACCTGCTGCTAGGTAATGGCGGCACTTTATGGTGGTACTATGCCTGAATGAACACGGGTTCCGTCACCCGATATGAACAGACGCAAACTGTTGCTTCACAGAGTTGCAGAGAACAAAGGGACCGCTGTGCCCGGTTAGCAGTCACAGGGTGCAGCAGATGGACGCTAGTGGGATCCCTGAAATTCATCCCCACTACGCTGGTGATTGATGCCCTGAGTCAGATGCTGAAATCAAGTGGGAATTCCCACCCTACACTGACCAGTAGTGTGAACACCCCCTGACGAAGGACTGTGCGTCTGAAACGCGCGTTGGGGTGCACATTATCTAGCCGCTGGCAGCCTGGGAATATTCACCTGATCAATTGTAAGTAATTGGCATATCTATTGCGATTGCACACAGCACTTTACTATTTTTTTCTTGCATGTATTTTGCACTATATGCTTCTTTGGTGGCAATCGGTTTACTGCACATAGCACTTTTTTTTGGTATTTTTTCACCATGATCTTTTGAGATATTGTTGCATTAGTATTTATTGATTGTACACACAAATCTTTTAATAATTTTTACTTCTGGATAGCTTATGCGATAGATTGCCCTTCCCCTAGTGATATAACTGGAATTAGGCTTGCCTTATTATATGCAGCTTGATCTGTGCACATTTGTATTATATATATTTACATTCTTAGCTTATATTTTAAAATGTTTGTCACTATTGCTACTAAATAAAAATTGATTTTTGTTAAAATTATTCCCTGTCACTTTCTCATTGGTTCAACTTTGTGTTCAAAGCGTTTTTCTTCTCTTTAGTGGTCTTTTCACTATAACTCGGGCACATGTGGTGACCTATCGATTTTATTAGAATTTTGGTTTTAATTTCTAACTTGTTACACATAGTATCTAGGTGTCACTACTGTGTCTTTTACTGACCAGTAGTGTGAATGTAGATGAGAAGCCATTATTAGGCGCTGACTGCTTGTTCCACTCACCTTAATACCCAGACAACAACCAAAGGGATGGAGATCATTTAGGAGCATTCACCAGTACCAATTTCTCAGCACGCACGCACATACATAGTCAGGTCTATACTAGAGCATGGCTGAGCGCCCATGCAAAACTTTTATAGTCGCAGCCTTCCAGGACCTTCCTGGTGGTCCAATCAGAGCCGCTACAGGACCTGGGCATGTGACCTCCGACCTCCAATGAGAGGTCATCCTGTGGGCATGCTCAGCAGATGAAAAGTAGGACAGTCCCTGGAACGCTTGCTGGCTGCTGATCAATACTGGTTACAAAGGCTGAACCTGGAGCTGCAGCTGTAACCAGATGCAAAGTATCAGCTTGAGCCAGACACTGGGACAGATGTCTCCGCTGAGCAGACTCCACTGTGGCTGGGGAAGAATGGGAGACCGCAGAGGACATGGTTCGAGATTCCCCCTGTGCAGCGGCGGGCACTCGACACGTAACAGTTGCTACATATTGAACAGCAGAGCTTATCAGTGCAGTTCTGTTCAATATTAACATCCAAACACTGCTGGAACTACTGGCAGATAGTGTTGAGCATTCCGATACTGCAAATATCGGGTATCAGCTGATATTCGCTGTATCAGAATTCTGATACCGAGTTCCGATATTTCTGTGAAATCGGAAGTCCCCACAGTGCAAAAATCACTATAATGGAGTGTGGGCGGAGACTGTGTGTTTCTGTGCGGGCGGGGTCTGTGCGAGTGTGCATGCCTGCCGGGGGGGTCTGTGCGGCCTCTCCGGGGTCTGTACGACCTGCCGGGGGGGGTCTGTGCGGACTGCCGGGGGTCTTTGTGTCTGTGCAGGCATCGTCCGATGGGACTACAAGTCCCATCGGATGATGCCTGCTACACTGACAGTGATTGACACATTCGCCAATGATGGGACAGTAGTAGTCCCATCATCCGGTTAATGTGTTGAATGTAAAAAAAAAAAAAAAAAATACATGCTACATACATACTACACACATATAGACATACAGTACATTAAACATATATTACGTACTCACCATTACTTGTCACTTTGTTCCCCGAAGCCAGTGTCATCTGTAAAAAATATGAAAAAAACAAAAAACCAATATACTCCCTGTCCTCAGAAATCCACGAGTGTCCCACGATGATCTCCCGTGGAGAGCAGCAGCAACATCTGTTGCAACCGCTCTCCAGGGGCCCCAGGAACACAATGACGGGAGGAAGGTATCCTTCCTCCACCGCTGTAAAAAAAAGTCCCTAGTCTCACTTTATGGCATTGCTGGCTGACAAATTTCCCCATGCAGCAATTGCCATAAAGTGACACTTTGAAATATAGTAACCTCAGTGATGCACTGCAGGAGCCATTGTCTCCTGTCAGTGTGTCACTGAGGGTCCTATAGAGCAGTGACATCACCCGATGTCACTGTTCTATAGGGGAGATCGTCGTGGGACACTCGTTATTAATTGGACTACGGCAGACAGGTAGTATACGGTTTATTATTTTACGTTTTTTGCAGGCGCTGAAGTATGGTAAGTATGGTGAAATGAAGAATATTAAAAAACTTTTTCCTAATGTGTGTGTGTTTTATTAACCCTTTTCTTACTATTGGATTAATAACGGATAGGCGTCTTATTGACGCCTCTCCGTTATTATCCCGGCTTAATGTCACCTTACGATAGCAAGGTGACAATATCCCCTTATTACCCCATATCCCACCGCTACACGGGAGTGGGAAGAGAGGGGCTAAGTGCCGGAATTGGCGCATCTTACAGATGCGCCATTTCCGGGGTGGCTGCGGACTGGTATTTGTAGCCGGGGGGGGGCAATAACCATGGCCCCTCTCTAGGCTATGAATATCAGCCCGCAGCTGTCTGCGTAGCCTTTCTGGCTATAAAATATAGGGGGACCCCACGTCATTTTTTGGGGGGGTCCCCCTATTTTAATAGCCAGTAAAGGTTACGCAGAGAGCTGCGGGCTGATATTCATAGCAGGCTACAAATATTGGCCCCCGGCCATCGGCTTTCCCCCCCTGGCGCAGAAAATTGCAAGGGAGCCCACGCCGTTTTTGTCCGTTTTTTTTTTTTTTTAAATTCAATGCTCATAAAGGCCTCTTTCACACTTGTGTAGCGCTGACGTACTGATGCACGTTGTGAAATTTGTACACGACGTGGGCAGCGGGTGCAGTTTTTAAACGCATCCGCTGCCCATTCTGAAGTGCGGGGAGGAGGGGGTAGAGTTTCTGCCGCGCATGCGTGGTAGAAAATGGCAGACGCGACGGACAAAAAAATGTTCACTTGAACGTTTTTTCGTGCCGACGGTATGCCAAAACACGACGGATCCGTTGCACGATGGACGCGACGTGTGGCCATTCGTCGCGATCCGTCGCTAATACAAGTGTATGGGAAAAAAACGCATCCTGCAAGCACATTTGCAGGATCCGTTTTTTTCCGCCAGATCAGTTTTTTTCCACCGGATCCGTTTTTTTCCACCAGATCCGTTTTTTTTCCGCCGTATCCGTTTTTTCCTGCCGGATTCGTTTTTTTCCGCCAGATCCATTTTTTTCTCATAGAGTTGTATTAGCGCCGGATTGTGACTGATGGCCACAGGTTTCATCCAATTTTTGCAGGATCCGTCAAAAAAGCTGTTTCCGCCGGACGGAAAACACATAGGAACGGTTTTTGTCCATTTTTTTCATGCATGTTTCCATTCAAATCATGCACATTTTCTGTTTATTTATTTTCCAAAAACCTCATCAAAACCTGCATCATAACTGCACAAAACTGAATGAAAAACCGCACCAAAAACCTGCATCAAAAAAGCACCAAATACTGCATCAAAAACAGCATCAAAAACCGCATCAAAAAGCTACATCAAAAACAGCACCAAAAACTGCATCAAAAACCGCACCAAAAACCTGCACCAAAAACTGCACCAAAAACTGCATCAAAAACCGCCCAAAATCCTGCACCAAAAACTGCATCAAAAACCGCATCAAAAACCGCACCAAAAACCTGCATCAAAAAAGCACCAAAAACTGCACCAAAAACTGCATCAAAAACCGCCCAAAATCCTGCACCAAAAACTGCATCAAAAACCGCATCAAAAACCGCACCAAAAACCTGCATCAAAAAAGCACCAAAAACTGCATCAAAATCAGCATCAAAAACCGCACCATAAACCTACATCAAAAACTGCATCAAAAACTGCACCAAAAACCTGCACCAAAAACTGAACCAAAAACGGCATAAAAAAACGCATCAAAAACCTGCACCAATAAGTGCACCAAAAACCTGCACCAAAAACTTGCATAAAAAAACTGCATCAAAAACAGCATCAAAAACAGCATCAAAAACTGCATCAAAACTGCACCAGTTTTTTATGCAGGTTTTGATGCAGTTTTTGGTGCAGGTTTTTGGTGCTGTTTTTGGTGCTGTTTTTGATGTATGTTTTTGTTGCAGTTTTTGGTGCAGTTTTGATGCAGTTTTTGGTGCAGTTTTTGGTGCAGGTTTTTGGTGCGGTTTTTGATGCAGTTTTTGGTGCTGTTTTTGATGTAACTTTTTGGTGCGGTTTTTGATGTAGTTTTTGGTGCTTTTTTGATGCAGGTTTTTGGTGCGGTTTTTGATGCAGTTTTTGGTGCAGTTTTGATGCAGGTTTTGATGAGGTTTTTGGAAAATAAATAAACGGAAAATGTGCATGATTTGAATGGAAACATGCATGAAAAAAACGGACAAAAACCGTTCCTATGTGTTTTCCATCAGGCGGAAACAGCTTTTTTGACGGATCCTGCAAAAAATGGATGAAACGTGTGCCCATCAGTCGCAATCCGGTGCTAATACAACTCTATGAGAAAAAAACAGATCTGGTGGAAAAAAACGGATCCGGCAGGAAAAAACGGATCCGGCGGAAAAAAACGGATCTGGTGGAAAAAAAACAGATTCGGTGGAAAAAAACAGATCTGGCGGAAAAAAAACGGATCCGACGGAAAAAAATGGATCTGGTGGAAAAAAACGGATCCTGCAAATGTGCTCGCAGGATGCGTTTTTTTCCCCATAGACTTGTATTAGTGACAGATCTCGACGAATGGCCACACGTCGCATCCGTCGTGCAACGGATCCGTCGTGTTTTGGCAGACCGTCGGCACGAAAAAACGTTCAAGTGAATGTTTGTTTGTCCGTCGCGTCCGCCATTTTCTACCGCGCATGCGTGGCAGAAACTCTGCCCCCTCCTCCCTGCACTTCAGAATGGGCAGCGGATGCGTTGAAAAACTGCATCCGCTGCCCACGTCGTGTACAAATTTCACAACGTGCGTCGGTACGTCGGCCCGGCGCATAGCGACGGACCCGTACCGATGCAAGTGTGAAAGAGGCCTTTATGAGCGTTGAATTAAAAAAAAACAAAAACGGAAAAAAACGGCGTGGGCTCCCTCGCAATTTTCTGCGCCAGAGGGGGAAAGCCGACGGCCGGGGGCCAATATTTGTAGCCTGCTATGAATATCAGCCCACAGCGGTCTGCGTAGCCTTTACTGGCAATTAAAAAAGGGGGACCACAAAAAAAAATGACGTGAGGTACCCCTATATTTTATAGCCAGAAAGGCTACACAGACAGCTGCGGGCTGATATTCATAGCCTAGAGAGGGGCCATGGATATTCCCCCCCCCCCGCGGCTACAAATACCAGTCCGCAACCACCCCGAAAATGGCGCATTCCGGCACTTAGCCCCTCTGTTCCCACTCCCGTGTAGCGGTGGGATATGGGGTAATAAGGGGTTAATGTCACCTTGCTATCGTAAGGTGACATTAAGCCGGGTTAATAACGGAGAGGCGTCAATAAGACGCCTTTCCGTTATTAATCCAATAGTAAGAAAAGGGTTAATAAAACACACACACATTAGGAAAAAGTATTTTAATATTCTTCATTTCACCATTCTTACCATACTTCAGAGCCTGCAAAAAACATAAAATAGTAAACTCTATACTACCTGCACGCCGTAGTCCAATTAATAACGAGTGTCCCACGATGATCTCCCCTATAGAACAGTGACATCGGGTGATGTCACTGCTCTATAGGACCCTCAGTGACACACTGACAGGAGACAATGGCTCCTGCAGTGCATCACTGAGGTTACTATAGTTCAAAGTGTCACTTTATGGCAATTGCTGCATGGGAAAATGTCTCATACAGCAATGCCATAAAGTGAGACTAGGGACTTTTTTTTACAGCGGCGGAGGAATACAGTGGCGGAAGGATACCTTCCTCCCGTCATTGTGTTCCTGGGGCCCCTGGAGAGCGGTTGCAACAGCTGTTGCTGCTGCTCTCCACGGGAGATCGTCATGGGACACTCGTGGATTTCTGCGGACAGGGAGTATATTGGTTGTTTGTTTTTTTCACATTTTTTACAGATGACACTGGCTTCGGGCAACAAAGTGACAAGTAATGGTGAGTATGTAATCTATGTTTAATGTACTGTATGTCTGTATGTATGTACTGTATGTATGTATGTATGTAGCATGTATGTTGTATGTATGGATGTATGTAGTATGTATGTAGCATGTATGTATGTAGCATGTATGTATGTAGCATGTATGTAGTATGTAGCATGTATGTATGTAACATGTATGTATGTATGTATGTAGCATGTATGTATGTAGCAGGTAGCATGTATGTAGCATGTATATATGTAGTATATAGCATGTATGTATGTATGTAGAATGTATGTATGTAGCATGTATGTGGCATGTATGTATGTAGCATGTATGTATGTATGTAGAATGTATGTATGTAGCATGTATGTATGTATGTATGTATGTAGCATGTATGGAGTATTTTATTTTTTTTTTTCATTCAACACATTAGCCGGATGATGGGATTACTACTGTCCCATCATTTGCTATTGTGTCAATCACTGTCAGTGTAGCAGGCATAGCCCGATGGGACTTGTAGTCCCATCGGACGATGCCCGCACTGAGACCCCCGCACGCCGCACTGAGACCCCCCCACACCGCAGAGACCCCTCCACGCGGCAGAGAACCCCCCCACACCGCAGAGACTCCCCACGCAGCAGAGACCACCCCATGCCGCAGAGACCCCCCCATGCCGCAGAGACCCCCCCATGCCGCCGAAACGAAACCCCCCCACGCTGCAGAGAACCCCCCATGCCGCAGAGACCCCCAGCATGCCACAGAGACCCCCCCCACGCCGCATCGAGCCCCGGCACGCCGCATAGCGCCTGGGCAGCCCGGATACAGCGCCGGCCACATAGAATTAGATCCCTGGCAGGCCCACACAGACCCCGCCCGCACACACAGACACGCACAGTGTCCGCCCATGCACCGCCCACACTCTTCCCCCCTCCAGATTAGCATATAGAAGCACAGAAAGGGCTTATTTACATTCCGATATTTGTGTCCCATTCACTTGTATTGGTATCGGGTATTGGTATCGGCGATATCCGATATTTTTTGGATATCGGCCGATCCAATCCGATACCGATACTTTTGAATATCGGAAGGTATCGCTCAACACTACTAGCAGATGATCAGTGATGGTGCAACCTTGTCAGAACCACAATGATCTGCCATGATTGATAGATGAGTACCATAAAGGCTCTCATACACATAAGGCCGGTTTCACACGTCAGTGTCTTCGGTACGTGAGGTGACAGTTTTCTCACGTACCGGAGCCACTGACACACGTAGACACATTAAAATCAATGCATCTGTGCAGATGTCGTGCCAAACACGGAGACATGTCAGTGTTCGTGGGAGCGCACGTATTACACGGACCTATTAAAGTCAATGGGTCCGTGTAAAACACGTACCGCACACGGACGTTCTCCATGTGCCATGCAGGAGACAGCGCTCCAGTAAGCGCTGTCCCCCCCACATGGTGCTGAAGCCGCCATTCATATCTCCTGTGCAGCAGCGTTTGCTGTAAAGAAGATATGAATAATCCATTTTTTTAGTGGTATTTCGTGTTTAAAATAAAGCTCCATGTCCCCACCCCCCTGTGCGCCCCCACCGCTGTTATGAAAATACTCACCCGGCTCCCTCGTTGGCTGTCGCTGCTTCCTGTCCTGGCCGCACCTTCTACTGTATGCGGTCACGTGGGGCCGCCGATTACAGTCATGAATATGCGGCTCCACCTCCCATAGGGGTGGAGCCGCAAATTCATTACTGTAAATGAGTGGCCCCACGTGACCGCATACAGGAGAAGCTGCGGCCAGGACAGGACACTGCTAGGGAGGCGGGTGAGTATTTTCAGAACAGCGGGGGGGCGCACAGGGGGTGGGGACATGGAGCTTTATTTTAAACACGAAATACCAGTAAAAAAATGGATTATTCATATCTTCTTTACAGCAAACGCTGCTGCACAGAAGATATGAATCGCGGCTTCAGCACGATGCAGGGGACAGCGCTAAACTTTAGCGCTGTCTCTCCTGCACGCTCCGTGGGGTACCCAGGCTGCACACGGCTGACGCACGTGTGCCACACGGATGGCCTACGTGAGCTCACAGACACACGGACACGGATAACTCCGGTACCGATTTTTTCCGGTACCGGAATTATCTGGATGTGTGAAACTGCCCTAGGACAAAGGTGGACTGGCAGTATAAAAAGTATCTCAGACCATATGTTAGATTTTTTTTGGCTGATGATGCAGCCAGTGCTTATCATCGACCCCAAAAATTCAACATGCTTGATCATAGTTTCAATAATAGCAATCGTTTGACAGTTCAGCATCGGTCAAAATAAACAATTGTTCCTTAAGTCGAGAACATTAATAATCAATCATTAACCCCTTCATGACCTTGGGATTTTCCGTTTTTCCGTGTTCATTTTTCGCTGCCCTCCTTCCCATAGCCATAACTTTTTTATTTTTCCGTCAATACGGCCATTTGAGGGCTTATTTTTTGCGGGACGAGTTGTACTTTTGAAAGACATCATTGGTTTTAACATGTGTACTAGAAAACGGGAAAAAAAATCCAAGTGCGGCGAAATTGCAAAAAAAGTGCAGTCCCACACTGGTTTTTCTTTGGCTTTTTTGCTAGGTTCACTAAATGCTAAAACTGACCTGCCATTATGATTCTCCAGGTCATTATGAGTTCATAGAAACCTAACATGACTAGGTTATTTTTTATCTAAGTGGTGAAAAAAAATTCTAAACTTTGCTAAAAAAAAAATAAAAAAAAATTGTGCCATTTTCCGATACCCGTAGCGTCTCCATTTTTCATGATCTGGAGTCAGTTGAGGGCTTATTTTTTGCGTGCCGAGCTGACGTTTTTAATTATAGCATTTTGGTGCAGATACATTCTTTTGATCGCCCGTTATTGCATTTTAATGCAATGTCGCGGCGACAAAAAAACCCGTAATTCTGGCGTTTCAAATTTTTTTCTCGCTACGCTGTTTAGCAATCAGGTTAATCCTTTTTTTTATTGATAGATCGGGTGACTCTGAACGCGACAATACCAAATATGTGTAGGTTTTTTTTTTTTTATTGATTTATTTTGAATGGGGCGAAAGGGGGGTGATTTAAACTTTTATATTTTTTTTTATTTTTTTCACATTTTTTTTACTTTTTTTTTTACTTTTGCCATGCTTCAATAGCCTCCATAGGAGGCTAGAAGCTGGCACAACGCTATCAGCTCTGCTACATAGCAGCGATCATCAGATCGCTGCTATGCAGCAGAAATGCAGGTGTGCTGTGAGCGCCGACCACAGGGTGGTGCTCACAGCTACCGAGGATCAGTAACCATAGAGGTCTCAAGGACCTCTATGGTTACTATCCTGATGCATCGCTGACCCCCGATCATGTGACGGGGGTCGGTGATGCGCTCATTTTCCGGCCCGATGGCCGTAAGCGCCGGTTAAATGCCGCTGTCTGTGTATGACAGCGGCATTTAACTAGTTAATAGCGGCGGGTGAATGGCGATTTCACCCACCGCTATTGCGGGCACATGTCAGCTGTTGAAAACAGCTGACATGTCCCAGCTTTGATGCGGGCTCACTGCCGGAGCCCTGCATCAAAGAGGGGTATCAGAAAGGGGTTAAAAAACTAATTTGGTCATTTCAGACATTTATCTTAGAATTATGGAGTCCTTAAAGATGGTTCATAAATCTCATTTACCAAGAGTAACCCTTGAAGAACTTTTTTTTTGGACTGAGTAGAAGAAAGTAGGATGTCTCTGACTACAAACACACAGATGCACTTATTGGTACAATAACATTATCTGACTCATCAAAGTGGTTTGGGAGAAAGTAAGGACTGAATCTGCTGTTTCTCACCTGTTTCATGGTGGTGTTTATCACATTGAAGCAGCTGATTCAGTATAATAAAGCACTTTATGCTGCTGCTCTAATTTGCGTATTTGTCATGAAATCCACGCTAACAGCTGCCATGGAAAATTAATACTTCAACAAATGGTAGGTAAATGTCATATGACCATTTTGACACCATGTGGAGTCTAAGCTTCTGAATTAGTCAAAGTAATTAACAGAGCTATAATCAAATGATCAGGTTGAATTTGATGATGGGACTAAACTATTTCACTGAAATAATATCAGAGGATAATGGTTTGGATGGTGCTTATATTTTTATATATTTTATCCAGTATAAGTGCTTTCAGTTATTTGTGGATATAATATGCAGCACAGGAAAAGCTTGCACCAGCATATTAAATCCTAGCATACTGTATGTTCCCGTACCTACTGTTACGGCTAGCGGAACGCACCGAGTAAATATAGCTGTTTATTATAAATGGTGCGTTTGCAGCCCGGGGTCCACCGTGCAGGAGGAACCTGCTGCTAGTGAATGGTGGCACTGTTTGGCAGTATAGACTAGCTCTGTTATTTCACAGAGTAGCCGTGAGAGGAAAGCACTGCGCCCTGTTAGCCTCACAGGAGCACAAGCTTGCTGCCGAACTGATGGCAGTCAGTGGTTATGCACACACGCAATCTCTTCACCAGAGGTGCCGGAATTCTAGGGGCTTATTTCAGCCGGGTCCCTGAATCCATTCATACATAACCACAGTGGCGCAAAGCACATATTTGGATTGATACTAGCGCATGGCCGTGCGGCCATATGAGCCTTTTATAGCTGCAGCAAGTACAAGACCTTCCTAGAAGGACCAATGAGAGGCTGCCACAGAGCCTGAGCACCTTCAGGACCTTCCTGGAGAACCAATGGACTTTGCTGCAGTATCCAAGCATGTGACCCTCGATCTCCAATGAGAGATCTTACCCTGGGCATGCTCAGAAGGAGAAAAGCAGGACTTAGTCCCAAAAGCGTCTGCTCGCCGCTGCCCAGCACTGGCTTCAATGGCAGAAGCTGGAAAAGTAGCAGTAACCCTTTGTACAGAGTCAGACTGAGCGAGACGCTGGGACCGATGTCTCCTCTGAGCAGACTCCACTGCGGCAGGAGACGAATGGGAGACCATAGCAGAGATGGCCCGAGATTCCCCCCGTGCAGAGGTGGGAACTCAACCCCTAACAACTACTATTTAAATTTTTTTTGTAGTATTTGAATCTTGATTTTTTTTTTTGCAACTCATTGTTAGGGTTGGCGGAATGCACCGAATATATATATGAGACAGTAGGTGCGTTCGGGTCCACCGTGCAGGAGAGAAACCTGCTTTAAGAATCAGGCGGTACTATATGGTGATGTAAGCGAACTCTGTTACTTCACAGATTCACTACAAAAATAGAACGCCACCCCTGATCTCACAGGAGATCATAGCTACCTAATAGAGCCAACAGTGGTCATGCAGTCAGAATAGCACACAAGCAACTCCTCTCCGGTGGAGCCGGAATTCAAATGGCTATATGCCAGCCCTGAATCCACATACACAAAACTCCTCACAGGAGGTGCCGGTATTCTAGGGGCTTATTTCAGCCAAAAACCCTGACCACATACAACCATGACCACACTGGCGCTAAGCTCATAACATAGGTTTGATACTAACGCATGGCCGTGCGGCCATGCAAACCTTTTATAGTTTTAGCACTCAAGGACCTTCCTAGTGGTCCAACAGGAACCACTTCAGGACCTGCGCATGTGACCCACGACCTCCAATGGGAGGTCGTCCTGTGGACATGCCCAGTATGGGAAAGTAGGACTCAGAAAGATCTGCTTGCTGCTGACCAGCGCTGGCTACAAAGGCAGAACCTAGAAGAACAGTAGTAACCAGTCGCCCAGTATCAGCCTGAGTCAGATGGTCGGACCGACGTCTCCGCTGAGCAGGCTCCACTGAGGCTCGAGAGGAATAGGAGACCGCAGTGGAGATGGTTCGAGATTCCCCCTGTGCAGAAATGGGAACTTTACACCTAACATGACCCCCCCTTCCTGGACCTCTCTATGCTCAAAGGCAGCTGTGGAGCTCGAATGGACCTGTGCTCTGGGCCATAACCCTTCCAGTCTGGCAAAAAAATGTTTTTGCCACGTACCACCTTGCACCCCAAAATAGCATTCACCTCTTAATCATCCGTAGATGAACCTGATGTCCTGGCAGATGACTCAGAAAACCAGGACATGTAGACGGGCTTTAAGAGGGACACATGAAAGGTGTCGGTAATACCTAGGCGTGGAGGTAGGGCCAGACGGTAGACCACAGGGTTAAACTGTTCGAGGACCTTGAAGGGACCCAAGTAGCAAGGTGCAAACTTACTGGACTCAACTCGCAGCCTGATGTTACAGGCAAAGAGCCACACTAAGTCGCCAGTAGCAAAGCTCGAAGCAGGGCATCGATGTGCATCGGCGGAGAACCTCATTCTTTCCTTGGAGGCCTGTATGGCATCCTGAGTGCGGTCCCAAATGTCCCGTGCCTCCACAGCCCAGTCTGCCACCCTGTAGTCAGCAGAAGACATGGGCATAGGCACAGGAACCTGCAGATGCTGGTCGTAATTAAGGAGGAAAGGAGTCTGAATGGTGGAGTCGGCTATGGCGTTGTTAAGCGCAAACTCAGCCCTCGGTAGCAAGCATACCCAGTTATCCTGCCTGGCAGAAACAAAATGTTGTAGATATGTGACCAGGGTCTGGTTGGCCCTCTCTACCAAATAAATTCGCCTCGGGATGATATGCTGAGGAGAGATTCAACTCAATTCTGAGTAGACGACAAAGCTCTCTTCAGAATCGAGATGAAAACTGGGGACCCCGGTCACTGACAATTTTGTCCGGCATAACGTGTAGGTGAAAGATATGTTTGATAAACAACGCCGCCAGAGCCCGTGCAGAGGGTAGCCAAGGAAGAGGCACCAAGTGCACCATTTTGGAAAAATGGTCAGTGACAGTGATCACCCAAGTAATGGTGCAACTAGGAGACTTGGTTAAGCCCACCACAAAATCCATCCTGACCATCTCCCAGGGTCTGTTCACCACCGGCAGGGGGTGAAGCAACCCAGCTGGTGCAGGAGTGACACACCCGAACATAGTCTGTGATGTCACGGGCCATATGCGACCACCAGTATGTCCTCGCCAGTAGCTCAGATGTTTCATTTGGTACCAAAATGTCCACCCATCCTGGATGAGTGAACCCAAGAGAGAACCTCCGGATGCAAACTTGATGGTACAAAAGTCTTGCCAAGAGGCACAGACTCTAGCGAAACCGGGGCCACAGTTCTCAGGCTCTCGGAAGGAACAATAAGTCGAGGCTCCACTTCCTCCTCCTCAGAAGATACAATGGAGTGAGAGAGAGCGTCGGCACGAATGTTCTTCTCCCTGGAAAGAAAATGGAGGGTGAAATGGAAACGGGAGAAGAACAAGGACCATGTCGGCTGGGGAGAATTTAACTGCTGGGCTGTCTGTAAAGAGACCAAATTCTTGTGGTCTGTGAATACTTGGAAGGGAAAGCGAGCCCCTCCAAAAGATGTCTCCACTCTGAGAAGGTCAACTTCATTGCTAGCATCTCCCTGTCCCCGATGGAATAATTCCTCTCCGCCGTTGTGAAGGTCTTGGAGAAGAAGAAGCACGGATGCTTCCGACCTTGAGCATCCTTTTGGAAGAGGACTGCTCCAACACCAACGGAAGAGACATCCACCTCCATTATAAACGGCTTATCTACATCGGGGGGATGTAGAATGGGAGCGCTAGCAACATGAACTTTAATAGAAGCGAAGGCCTTGGAGACCTCCTCAGACCACAATTTGGGATTTGCTCCCTTCTTGGTGAGGGCTACCAAGGGAGCTACCAAAGTTGAGAAATGAGGGATGAACTGGTGATAATAGTTAATGAACCCCATAAAGCGCTGCACCACTTTAAGAGAATGGGGTTCTTGCCAGTCCATCACAGCCTGTAGTTTGGCAGGATCCATATCCAATCCTCGGGCGGAGATTATATAGCCCAGGAAAGGTAAGGATTCCTGCTCAAACATGCATTTCTCCAACTTGGCATAGAGGGAATTTGTTTGTAAGAGGTCGAGTCAATATCTGGAGAGTAGATGAGAATATCATCCAGATAGACTACGATCGAGGTGGAAAATATATCCCGAAAGATATCATTTGCAAAGTCTTGGAAAACGGCTAGGGCATTACAGAGCCCAAAGGGCATCACTAGATATTCATAGTGCCCATCCCTGGAGTTAAGAGCAGTCTTCCATTCGTCCCCCTCACGGATGCGAATCAGGTTGTAAGCACCCCGCAGATCTAGTTTAGTAAGTACCCTTGCTCCCCGAAGCCTATAAAAAAGCTCAGATATCAGGGGCAGGGGATACTTATTCTTAACGGTGATGGCGTTAAGACCCCTGTAGTCCATGCATGAACGTAGTTCCCCGTTCTTCTTCTGCACGAAGAAGAACCAAGCCCCTACAGGTGACACTGACTTTCTAATGAATCCTCTTGCCAGATTTTCCTGTATGTACTGTGACATTACCTCCATCTCTGGGAGAGATAATGGATAGACTCGACCCCAGGGAGGCTCAGCACCAGGCAAGAGGTCAATAGGACAGTCATAGGGGCGGTGAGGCGGAAGGGTCTCTGCAGCCCTTTTGGAGAACACGTCCGCATAGGGTCAATATTGATTGCGGAGAGAGGATAGATCTGCGGGTACCTCAGTAGTAGCAACCTGAACTCTTTTCCTGACATCTACCCCCACAAGATTCACCCCATCCCAAAATTCTGCCTGTGGACCACTCGATATGAGGAGAGTGGTACCGTAGCCAAGGTATCCCTAACAAGACCTCATCAATTCCCTCAGGAATGACGAGCAGAGATATAATCTCCTGATGAGATGGCGACATGGACAGAGTGAAAGGGATGGTCTGGTGTGTTATCTGTGAGAGCACTGGCTCTTGAAACCCCTACAAGATTTACTATCACCAGAAAATTTTTCTGGCAGCGGAAGGCCACATAGAGTTGGAACAGGGGTGGCAGTGGACAATGTTGCTACAGCCACGCTACCAGCCTGAACAGCAACTGTGGTAACATCCACAGCTAAGGTTGTGCGCTCGAGAGCCGCCAACCTACCCCTCAGCTGCTGGATGTACCGCAAGGATTGCTGTTTGTCCACCATTTACTAGCCAGACCCTGGTGCTAGTATACTGTTAGGATTGGCGGAACACACTGAATATATATATGAGAAAGTAGGTGCGTTCGCAACCTGGGGTCCATCGTGCAGGAGAGAAACCTGCTGCTAGTAACAGGCAGTACTATATGGCGGTATAAGCGAACTCTGCTACTTCACAGATTCACTACGGAAAGAGAACGCTGTGCCCTGTTAACCTCACAGGAGATCACAGCTACCTAACAGAGCCCACATGGTCATGCAGTCAGAATAGCACACAAGCAACTCCTCTCCGGTGGAGCCGGAATTCTAATGGCTATATGCCAGCCATGAATCCACATACACAAAACTCCTCAACAGAGGTGCCGGTATTCTAGGGGCTTAATTCAGCCAAACCCTGACCACATACAACCATGACCACACTCACTGGCGCTGAGCCCATAACATAGGTTTGATATTAGCGCATGGCCGTGCAGCAATTCGAACCTTTCATAGTTTTAGCACTCAAGGACCTTCCTAGTGGTCCAACAGGAACTGCTGAGCAGGCTCCACTGCGGCTGGAGAGGAATAGGAGACTGCAGTGGAGATGGTCCGAGATTACCCCTATGCAGAGGCGGGAACTCAACACCTAACACACATGCACTTATTTTTACAGCAATATTTTGTATCGGTAATAGTGTTGAGCATTCCAATACCGCAAGTATCGGGTATCGGCCGATATTTGCGGTATCGGAATTCCGATACCAAGATCCGATACTTTTGTGATATCGGGAATCGATATCGGGATCGATATTAATGTGTAAAATAAAGAATAAAAATAAAAAATATTGATATACTCACCTCTCCGACGCATCCTGGACCTTACCGATGTAACCGGCAGCTTCCGTTCCTAAGAATGAGCGCTTGAAAGACCTTAGATGACGTCGCGGCTTGTGATTGGTCGCATGAGCGGTCATGTGACCGCCACGCGACCAATCACAAGCCGCGACGTCATCTAAGGTCTTTCAAGCGCTCATTCTTAGGAACGGAAGCTGACGGTTACATCGGTAAGGTCCAGGCTGCGTCGGAGAGGTGAGTATATCAATATTTTTTATTTTTATTCTTTATTTTACACATTAATATCGATCCCAGGGCCTGAAGGAGAGTTTCCTCTCCTTCAGACCCTGGGAACCATACAGGATACCTTCCGATACTTGGTGTCCCATTGACTTGTATTGGTATCGGGTATCGGTATCGGCGATATCCGATACTTTTCGGGTATCGGCCGATACTATCCGATACCGATACTTTCAAGTATCGGACGGTATCGCTCAACACTAATCGGCAAATGTGCTTGCTTTCATGGCACTAATTATGGTAACAACAGTTTAACCCCTAGAGGTATATTTATGTAAGGCATACACATGCCTGTTAATTAATCAGGTGAGGCTCATAGTGTTGAGCGTCACCATATGTGCCTCACCACAAATTTTACTCCAGTCAATGACTGGAGTAAGTTTTGTGGTGTAAGTTACAACACTACTCATCATTAATTTTATTGAATGGGAATCAGCGCCACAACCCTTTCCCACCCAAGCTCGATCAACGTTGGTGGAGCTTTGCAAAAATGGCAAAATGGCCTTGCGTTGTGCCAAAATTTTGCAACTTTTCAAAGCTTTTAACTCTAGTTTTCTGTAGTAAAAGCTTTGCTGAATCAAGACCTATACAGTATGTGACCATGGTCCACTGAATAAGTGATAGCAGATGTATGAAAGAGTGCAAACTTTTTTCATTGATTTATTATTGATGATTTTTTAAATTATTTACTGATGGTTAAAGAGAACCTGTCACCCCGTTTTTTGAAGATGAGCTAAAAATAGCGTTAAATAGGGGCAGAGCTGGGCGTTACATTAGTGTCTTTTGTGTGCCTTTATTACCCACCTATGCTGCTGAAATACCTTTGCAAAGTCGCCGTTTTTTGCTGTCACTCACGCTGGTCTGGTCCTATGGGCGTGGTGACAGCGCTGTTTCTCCCCCAGATCAGGCTCATCATTCCGTTGGTGGCGTAGTGGTGAGCGCATGTCCAACAGAAAATATCCACTGCCCAGGTGATGAAAAAGAGCGCGATCTGCGCTATTCAGCCGTTTATCGGTGGGCGTGGCCATCTTCCTGTGGCCGCGCGTGCGCAGATGGAGCGCTCTGCTGCCCGGGGCTTCAGGAAAATGGCTGCCGTGATCTCCATCTGCGCACGCGCGGCATCCCGCGGCCATTTTCCTGAAGGCCCACGGCAGCAGAGCGCTCCATCTGCGCACGCGCGGCAGAAGAAAGATGGCCGCGCCCACCGGTAAACGGCTGAATAGCGCATATCGCGCTGTTTTTCATCACCTGGGCAGTGGATATTCTCTGTTGGACATGCGCACACCACTACGCCACCAACGGAATGATGAGCCTGATCTGGGGGAGAAACAGCGCTGTCACCACACCCATAGGACCAGACCAGCGTGAGTGACAGCACAAAACGGCGACTTTGCAAAGGTATTTCGGCAGCATAGGTGGGTAATAAAGGCACACAAAAGACACTACTGTAACGCCCAGCTCTGCCCCTATTTAACGCTATTTTTAGCTCATCTTCAAAAAACGGGGTGACAGGTTCCCTTTAACATTCATCTTGTTTTTTGGCAATTATGAGGTGCAGGAGCAATAAAGATGTTTCAAATAATTATATTTAAAAAGTACACTCATCAACATTTTACCACAGTGTTATAAAAATAATTTTAAGTTATGCTAAAAGTTTTAATAATATGGAATTTTAAAGTGGTTAACATGGTTCAATCCCTTAAATTAAATGTTTTCTATTAATCATTGCCATCATCTAAGTCCAAATCCACTTAGTTATTTTCTTTTAGGCAAAAGGACTGATTTTCATCAGTGTGATAGATCACGTTATCATCCTTTTTTAGTCTATGTCTGACTACTTTTAAAATCCATGTGTCATCTGTTTTTCACATATGAGAAAAAATTTCTGATGCAAGTTTTCCAAGCTTCTCAGATGACATATGCATACTGTAGATGACATCTGTAAGCGTTCTTTTTTTTGCAGAGCCATACTCTGTGGGTGATATTGGTTTATGAATCAGACCAAACTCAGATGCCTCATGTGTGAAGAAAAATAGACAAAAATTGGTCTGTTATCTCTGAAAAATAAAACATGTACTGTATGTAAAAGAACATTTATGTGAAATTCAGGCATGTAAAGGGGACCTAATGAAGAGTGATACAAGCAGAAACATTTCTTCATGCACAAACCAGAAATCCCCCTTTTAAAACAATCCAGAGAGAAAAGATGCTGAACCCTGGCGCACTTCAGACTTTTTTTCACACAGGCTTTTATTGATGTCTTAATAATAGTAGCTTTTGGGATAAAACTTGCACTCTTTCAGATCACGAGAAGAGGCAGCATGACAGCAAGGTGAGTATCTTATCTGCACGGTTATTGTGCCTGTCCCAGTTGTCATCAAAGATTTATTGTACTATATAGAGCACCTCTGCTTTTTTCTTATTTCTTACTTAGTACTCTTTGGAAAAAGACACAGCTTCTGTTTTAGCCTTTAGGGTTGCCTTTTTATTGATAGTGGAATACTTCACTAGGAAAATCCTGTCCTGTCATTGTCTGTATCTGAGAAACATCATCTACCTCCTTTGCATTTAACCACTCCAGGGTTGCCCATTCTAAATTTACATCCACATGTCCTGGCTTTGTTCAGCACTGATATTCATACTTCTGTAAGTTTTCCACAGAAGCACCTGCATTGTGCTTTTATTAACTCTATTCTTGGTCACATCTTTGATAACTGGCTTTAATAATCTTGGCACTAACAGAAATGTTGAACCATTAACAAACCTATCTGGATCCTTTATTTACTCTCTTCCCTTGTTAGGCCAGGGTCACACTTGTAAGTTCAATGCTATAAACTGTTGCATCAAGTCGCCGGCACTCGAGACCGGACTGTGTGGCTGCATGAATTTCTGTACAGCTGAACGTTCCGGTCCCGAGTGCCGGCGGCTGTACCAGGTATTGATGAGAGAGAATCGTGTGAGTTTCTCGCATTGAACTGGCATGTGTGACCCCAGCCTTAGAGTGAGTTCACATGAGTGTATAAAAAAATCATTAAGATTTTCATCAAAAAACAGAGAATTTTCATCTGTATTGTAATCTGAATGACATCCATATGGCATCTGTTTTTATACATTAGAAGGTAGTAAAATTTATAAGAACAAATACAGTTTCCTATGTAAAAGAATTGCAATGTATGAGTTAAAATTAGGAGCTATACAGTTGATCCGTATTGGATCCAATTTTTTTTTGCACCCACAGACTTCAATAATCAAGTCTTATATTAAATACGGAAGAGACTAGTGCATGCTATTAATTTTTTCATTTTCAGGTCGATATTTAATCCTTGAAAAATAACGGTCATCTCAGCAGCAAAATTAAATTACACTGGTCCTATTGCTGTCTCTGTGATGTCATTTTTTTTTAACAGACAGAACTTGGTCTGAAAATACAGTGAAATAAATCCAATGTATACATAAAAAACATGCTATACTGTGGCTCCATAAGACATCTGACTTTTTCTTTGCACCCATAGACTTGAATGGGCGAGTCTTCTGACTTCCTTCAGACACATGGAAGAAACTAGCGCATTATTTTCACACAAGGATTCAATCAGAGAAAATAATAGCTCATCTGCACTGCCCCATTGAATAATACTGGTCTGTGTGGACAGAACTTGGATCAAAAATATGCTCGTGTGAACCTACCCTTAGGGCTCAAGCAGATGATTATATAAATCGGACAAATGAAGTCCGATTTTTAATCAGGCAGCACACTAACCCATGTTATTAAATAGTGATGTTCAAAGGAACTTTTTTTTTCTCAGTCCAGTTGTCCGTGAGAAACATTTGAGTGTTATCTGATTTTTATGGAGATATTTCTATAATAAAACTAGAAAACTGAACTCCCCAGAGTAGTAGGCGAAGAGGACACATATCTGTAGAAAAGGGGGAGGACCCTTAAATCATGAAGTTTTTATTCTATTGATTGTATTAGGCTGGGTGTTTCCTCTTTTAGAAACGCGTCCGTTTGTGTGCCTTGTTTCTTAATATTGTTGGGAAGGAGGAGTTTAGGAAAAATGTAATAATATCAGAAAAATCTAACTTACTATTAGTGATGGACAAATGTGATTGGATAAAGTCTTATCTGTGCATGCTCAGGTGCTAACCGAATGTCTTCGGTGTGCTTGAATAATATGTTTGAGTCCCCGCAGCTGGATGTCTCACAGTTTTTCAACAGCAGCAACACATGCAAGGATGGCCTAACAAAAAGACAATTTAGGATACAAAAAGAGCAGGCTCTTCTTGATGAGCGGACCATGAGAGCCAGATCACCAAAAAGAGCTGGACTGCCCATCACTTGTGTGTGATAGGAGGAGCAGAACAAGGGCAGTCATTTTAAAGGGAACCTGTCACCCCCAAAATCGAGGGTGAGGGTGAGGGTGCCCACAGGCATCAGGGACTTATCTACAGCATTCTGGAATGCTGTAGATAAACCCCCGATGTAACCTAAAAGATGAGAAAAAGAGGTTATATTATACTCACCTGGGTGCGCGGTCCGATCTGGTGGGCATCACAGTCCAGTCCGGGGCCTCCCGTCTTCTTATGATGATGTCCTCTTCTGATCTTCACTCTGCGGCTCCGGCACAGGCATACTTTGTCTGCCCTTTGTCTGCAAAGTACTGCAGGTGTCGGGAAAGGTCAGAGAGGCCCGGCACCTGTGCACTGCAGTACTTTGCTCTGCCCTCAACAGGGCAGACAAAGTACGCCTGCACCGGAGCCGCAGCATGAAGACCAGAAGAGGACGTCATCTGATGAAGATGGGACGCGCCAGACCGTACCGCGACACCCATTGGACCGGACCGGGACCGCCCCTGGGTGAGTATAATCTAAACTCTTTTTCTCATCTTTTAGGATACTTTGGGGGCTTATCTACAGCATTACAGAATGCTGTAGATAAGCCCCTGATGCTGGTGGGCTTAGCTCACCTTCGATTTTGGGGGTGACAGGTTCCCTTTGATCTGCTCATGATGGAGAAGCAGGGATGTTGCATGTATTATAGACACTGGTGGGAGAGAAGTAGCCTGGGGGCAGGGACATGTCATATAGATGATGAACCAGTATGGAGAATTGTCATGGTTCCCAATGGCAAGGGAACGTAAGAAACATATAAATAACGAACGAGCTCTCGGGTGATGGAAACTCGAGTTGACCGTGAGCTAAATCTACCACACAACTAATAGTAGCCAGGGAGCATACCTACGGCTTCCTATATGCCACGCGCCAGCCGGAGGACTAACTACGCCTGGTAGAGGAAGAAACAGACCTGGCTTACCTCTAGGGAAATACCCCAAAAGATGATAGCAGCCCCCCACATGTAATAACGGTGAATTAAGAGGAAAAGACATACACAGTATGAAAGTAGATTTAGCAAAGAGAGGTCCACTTACTAGATAGCAGAAAGATACAAAAGAGGACTTCACGGTCAACTGAAAACCCTTTCAAAAACCATCCTGAAATTACTTTAAGACTCCTGTGTCAACTCATGACACAGGAGTGGCAATTTCAGCCCGCAAGAGCTTCCAGCTACAGAGAATTACAAAAACTGCAAACTGGACAAAAGATACAAAACAAAAGGACAAAGTCCACTTAGCTGATCAGCAGACTAGTAGCAGGAACATGCAACCGAAGGCTCTGGTTACAATGATGACCGGCAAGGAAATGACTGGAGAGCAAGGCTAAATAGGAAACTCCCAAACGCTGATGGAAGCAGGTGAACAGAAGCAGCAAAGTGCAAACAAGTCACCAATACCACCAGCAACCACCAGGGGAGCCCAAAAAGCGGATACACAACAGTACCCTCCCCTTAAGGAGGGGGCACCGAACCCTCACAAGAACCGCCAGGGCGATCTGGATGAGCCCTATGAAAGGCACGAACCAAATCCGAGGCATGAACATCAGAGGCAGTTACCCAAGAATTATCTTCCTGACCATAGCCCTTCCATTTAACCAGATATTGAAGTCTCCGTCTGGAAATACGGGAGTCCAAGATCTTTTCTACCACGTACTGCAATTCACCCTCCACCAGCACAGGAGCAGGAGGTTCAGTAGAAGGAACCACCGGTACCTCATATCTCCGCAACAGCGACCGATGGAACACATTATGGATAGCGAAAGATGCCGGGAGGTCCAAACGAAAGGAGACAGGGTTAAGAATCTCCAAAATCCTATAAGGACCGATGAACCGAGGCTTAAATTTAGGAGAAGAAACCCTCATAGGGACAAAACGGGAAGACAACCACACCAAGTCCCCAACACGAAGGTGGGGGCCAACACGACGACGGCGGTTAGCAAACTGCTGAGTCCTCTCCTGGGACAATTCCAAATTATCCACCACTTGTCCCCAAATCTGATGCAACCGATCCACTACCGCATCCACTCCAGGACAATCCGAAGATTCAACCTGACCAGATGAAAAACGCGGATGAAACCCTGAATTGCAAAAGAAAGGAGAAACCAAAGTGGCAGAAAAAGACAAATCAATGCCCAACCTGGCACAGACTGCCCGCCAAAATCTAGACACGAACTGGGTACCCCTGTCAGAAACAATGTTTTCCGGAATACCATGCAAGTGACCAAATTTTGAAAAAACAGAGGGACCAACTCAGATGAGGAAGGCAACTTAGGCAATGGCACCAAATGAACCATTTTAGAAAAACGGTCACACACCACCCAGATGACAGACATCTTCTGAGAAACAGGGAGGTCCGAGATAAAGTCCATAGAGATGTGCGTCCAAGGCCTCTTCGGAATAGGCAAGGGCAACAAAAACCCACTAGCCCTAGAACAACAAGGCTTGGCCCGAGCACACACATCGCAAGACTGCACAAAAACACGCACATCTCGAGACAGGGAAGGCCACCAGAAGGATCTAGCCACCAAATCTCTGGTGCCAAAAATTCCCGGATGACCTGCCAGAGTAGAAGAATGAACTTCCGAGATGACTCTAGTGGTCCACTCGTCAGGAACAAACAGTCTACCAGACGGACAACGATCAGGTCTATCCGCCTGAAATTCTTGCAAAGCACGTCGCAAATCTGGAGAGACAGCAGACAAAACCACTCCATCCTTAAGGACACCAGCAGGTTCAGAATTCCCAGGAGAGTCAGGCTCAAAACTCCTAGAAAGAGCATCTGCCTTCACATTCCTAGAACCCGGTAAGTACGAGACCACAAAATTAAACCGGGAAAAGAACAACGACCAACGTGCCTGTCTAGGATTCAGGCGCCTGGCAGACTCCAAATAAATTAAATTCTTGTGATCAGTCAAAACTACCACCTGATGTTTGGCACCCTCAAGCCAATGACGCCACTCCTCAAATGCCCACTTCATGGCCAAAAGCTCCCGATTACCAACATCATAGTTTCGCTCGGCGGCCGAAAATTTTCGCGAAAAGAACGCACAAGGTCTCATCACTGAGCAGTCGGAACTTTTCTGCGACAAAACCGCCCCCGCTCCGATCTCGGAAGCATCAACCTCAACCTGAAAGGGAAGAGAAACATCAGGCTGGCGCAACACAGGTGCAGACAAAAAGCGGCGCTTAAGCTCCCGAAAGGCCTCCACGGCAGCAGGGGACCAATTGGCAACATCAGCACCCTTTTTAGTCAAATCCGTCAGAGGTTTAGCAACGCCAGAAAAACCAGCTATAAATCGACGATAAAAATTAGCAAAGCCCAAGAATTTCTGGAGACTCTTCAGAGAAGTAGGCTGCGTCCAATCGTAAATAGCCCGAACCTTGACAGGGTCCATCTCAATAGAAGAAGGGGAAAAAATGTACCCCAAAAAGGAAATTTTTTGAACCCCAAAAACACACTTTGAACCCTTTACACACAAAGAATTCTCCCGCAAAACCTGAAAAACCCTCCTGACCTGCTGAACATGAGACTCCCAGTCATCAGAAAAAATCAAAATATCATCCAAGTACACTATCATAAATTTATCCAAATATTCACGGAAAATATCATGCATTAAGGACTGAAAGACAGAAGGTGCATTAGAAAGGCCGAAAGGCATTACCAAATACTCAAAATGGCCCTCAGGCGTATTAAATGCGGTTTTCCACTCATCCCCCTGCTTAATTCGCACCAAATTATACGCCCCACGAAGATCAATCTTAGAGAACCACTTAGCCCCCCTTATGCGAGCAAACAAATCAGTCAGCAAAGGCAACGGATACTGATATTTGACTGTAATTTTATTCAGGAGTCGATAATCAATACAAGGCCTCAGAGAGCCATCCTTTTTAGAGACAAAGAAAAAAACGGCTCCTAAAGGTGATGAAGAAGGACGAATATGTCCCTTTTCCAGGGACTCCTTAATATACTCGCGCATAGCAGCATGTTCAGGTACAGATAGGTTAAACAAACGACCCTTTGGAAATTTACTGCCAGGAATCAGATCTATGGCGCAATCATAATCCCTGTGAGGAGGGAGTGAACCAATTTTAGGCTCTTCAAAAATATCACGATAATCAGACAAAAATGCCGGAATCTCAGATGGAATAGATGACGAAATGGACACCAAAGGAGTGTCCCCATGAGCCCCCCGACATCCCCAGCTTAACACAGACATAGCTTTCCAGTCAAGGACTGGGTTATGAGACTGTAACCATGGTAATCCAAGCACCAAAACATCATGTAAATTGTAAAACACAAGGAAGCGAATCACCTCCTGATGGTCTGGAGTCATACGCATAGTCACTTGCGTCCAGAACTGTGGTTTATTACAAGCCAAAGGTGTAGAATCAATACCCTTCAGAGGTATAGGGACTTCCAGAGGCTCTAAATCAAACCCACAGCGCCTGGCAAAGGACCAGTCCATAAGACTCAGAGCGGCGCCAGAGTCCACATAGGCATCCACGGTAATAACTGATAATGAACAAATCAAGGTTACAGACAAAATAAATTTGGACTGTAAAGTGCCAATTGAAATAGACTTGTCAACCTTCCTAGTACGTTTAGAGCATGCCAATATAACATGAGCTGAATCACCACAATAGAAGCATAACCCATTTTTACGCCTATAATTCTGCCGCTCGCTTCTGGACATAATTCTGTCACATTGCATTTTCTCTGGCGTCTCTTCAGAAGATACCGCCAAATGGTGCACGGGTTTGCGCTCCCGCAAACGCCGATCAATCTGAATTGCCAATGTCATGGACTCATTCAGACCTGTAGGCGCAGGGAACCCGACCATAACATCTTTAACGGCATCAGAAAGGCCCTCTCTGAAATTTGCCGCTAAGGCGCACTCATTCCACTGAGTAAGCACAGACCATTTACGTAATTTTTGGCAGTATATCTCAGCTTCATCTTGCCCTTGAGATAGGGCTATCAAAGCTTTTTCAGCTTGAATCTCCAAATTAGGTTCCTCATAAAGCAACCCTAAAGCCAGGAAAAACGCATCCACATTGAGCAACGCAGGATCCCCTGGTGCCAATGAAAATGCCCAATTTTGAGGGTCACCTCGCAGCAAAGAAATTACAATCTTAACCTGCTGGACAGGATCTCCTGAGGAGTGAGGTCTGAGAGAAAGGAACAATTTACAATTATATTTGAAATTCAGAAACCGAGATCTATCTCCGGAAAACACCTCTGGTGTAGGGATTTTAGGTTCAGAAATAGGAGAATGCATAACAAAATCTTGTAAATTTTGAACCTTCGTAGCAAGATTATTTAAACCTGCAGCCAAACTCTGAGGATCCGTCTTTAAACAGGTGAGCTCAGAGCCATTCAAGGATTATAAGGAGAGAAAGGCAAAGGCAGTAATTAGAGCTGAAATACAACTGATCCAACTATGGAGCAAGCATAGGGAAAAAGAAGAAAAAAAAAATAATTTTACCGACTTCTTTTTTCTCTCCTTTCTTCCGCCAATAAGTTTTAACTTGGCCGGTCATACTATCATGGTTCCCAATGGCAAGGGAACGTAAGAAACATATAAATAACGAACGAGCTCTCGGGTGATGGAAACTCGAGTTGACCGTGAGCTAAATCTACCACACAACTAATAGTAGCCAGGGAGCATACCTACGGCTTCCTATATGCCACGCGCCAGCCGGAGGACTAACTACGCCTGGTAGAGGAAGAAACAGACCTGGCTTACCTCTAGGGAAATACCCCAAAAGATGATAGCAGCCCCCCACATGTAATAACGGTGAATTAAGAGGAAAAGACATACACAGTATGAAAGTAGATTTAGCAAAGAGAGGTCCACTTACTAGATAGCAGAAAGATACAAAAGAGGACTTCACGGTCAACTGAAAACCCTTTCAAAAACCATCCTGAAATTACTTTAAGACTCCTGTGTCAACTCATGACACAGGAGTGGCAATTTCAGCCTGCAAGAGCTTCCAGCTACAGAGAATTACAAAAACTGCAAACTGGACAAAAGATACAAAACAAAAGGACAAAGTCCACTTAGCTGATCAGCAGACTAGTAGCAGGAACATGCAACCGAAGGCTCTGGTTACAATGATGACCGGCAAGGAAATGACTGGAGAGCAAGGCTAAATAGGAAACTCCCAAACGCTGATGGAAGCAGGTGAACAGAAGCAGCAAAGTGCAAACAAGTCACCAATACCACCAGCAACCACCAGGGGAGCCCAAAAAGCGGATATACAACAGAGAATATACTGTTCTCTTTATTCATCATGTCTAGTTTCCTGCATGCAGGTTATTAGTCTCCCTTCATGCTGTATACTGATAATGTTGTATTGTGATCTTCCTGGTATCAGACCACCATGATATCAGTATGGTGTGCAGGTCATTAGTTACCTGTCTCTGTTTGTGGAGACCAGGAATCTGTATGATATTTTATGGAGTTAAATCTATGATTATGCCTTTAGAAGCTGGTAATGTCAGAAATCCCATAGTGTCTGGTGACATATATAAATGTATACATATATAACACTACCTACTGTCCCCTGTTTGCCTGAACAATCTCACAAGCAAAACTACAAATGGGATGATGATTTTTAATATAACCATATTTACAACGCTGACATTTTGGTTGTTCCAATGTTTCGTATTTATTAACCATTTATAAGTTAGTTTGAATACTTATTTGTGCAGTGGAGAGCCATAGCTCAAATTTATTGCTGAGAGTTGCCAGTTTGCTGTATTACCTGCTCCACCTGCCCTATATGTAGTGCAACAATGCTACTCGGGAGCGATCTGAGGTATCACAGGAACCATTTCTATTTGAAGTCCGACTGATTTATTTCAGTTCTCATAAACCACATCACAGGAAAACTAAAATACAGCCCTTGTCTTGCATAAAATAAAACATAAAGTAACAAGTCCATACAGTAGTGCTGGTTAGGCTACTTTCACACTAGTCCATCGGTACGGGCCGTCGCAAACCGTCAGCCCGACGTACCGACGGACAGTGTGTTAATTAAACACAACGTGGGCAGCGTATGCAGTCCTACGATGCATCTGCTGCCCAGTGTGATGAGCGGGGAGGAGGGGGCGGAGTTCCGACCGCGCATGCACGGTCAGAAATAGTGGACAAGACACACAAAAAAAGTTACATGTAACTTTTTTTGTGCCGACGGTCCGCCAAAACACGAAGCAACCGTTGCACGACGGTTGCGACGTGTGACACTCCGTCACAATGCGTCGCTATGTATAAGTCTATGGAGAAAAAACGCATTCTGCGGGCAACTTTGCACGATGCGTTTTTTCTACATAATGACGCATTGCGACGTGCGTCGAATGACGCTAGTGTGAAAGTAGCCTTAGCCTGCCTGGCTTAGAGTCTAGCTTCTTAGTCCTTTAGCAAATGCACTCAGTCCAGGAGATCTGCAACTTCCACACACAGATCCTGTGAGACAAACAACTCTCAATTAACAAAGTGAACCACACCCAGGTAAGGAGATATGACAAGTATAGATGAGCAAACTTGTTAAAAAACATTGGCTAATCTCAAATTCTGCATGAGCGTTGAACATTCGGATTCGTGCAATATTAAGCCAAGTTCAGTAAATGGTCGAGTTTCCACTAATGTTTTTGTTAGGACTTTGGCTAGGATAGTGATGCTGTATGATGAGCGAGGAGGACATGTTTGTTGAGGGGAGGGGTTGGTGAGATGTCAGAGTAGCGGTGGACTGTATTTCTTTTATATTTTAGGGATTACGGACGCCAATCAGGGCGCAAAAACCATTCACCATGTCCAGTCACAAGGGCTTCTGTCATTCGCTGCTGAAGTCACAAGTCGCTCTTTATATAAAAAGCAGACATGTTGTTTTTGCACCATTTTGTCAGTGTAACAGCACAGAGAGGTTGCTCCTGCTGCTGCAAGTAGTCAGTAGTCATTTCAGCATCTAAATTGTTTGTGCTAATAGAGTGGGCAAGAGACAGGTCACATTTCAGAATCTGAATAATTTGTGCTAATAGTGTGGGCCAGATACCAGCCCACATTTCAGAATCTAAATTGCTTGTGCTAACAGTGTGGGCCAGACACCAGGCCATATTTCTGAATTTCAGGCCTCATAAACCACAGGAAAACTTAAATACAGTTCTTGTCCAACATAAAGCAAAGCATAAAGTAAAAAGTCCTTACAATGGTGCTAGTAAGTCCACCTGGCTTGGAGTCTAGTTACTTAGGGTACTGTCACACAGTACCATTTTGATCGCTACGACGGTACGATTCGTGACGTTCTAGCGATATCGTTACGATATCGCAGTGTCTGACACGCAGCAGCGATCAGGGATCCTGCTGAGAATCGTACGTCGTAGCAGATCGTTTGGAACTTTCTTTCGTCGCTTGATCACCCGCTGACATCGCTGGATCGTAGTGTGTGACAGCGATCCAGCGATGTGTTCGCTTGTAACCAGGGTAAACATCGGGTAGCTAAGCGCAGGACCGCGCTTAGTAACCCGATGTTTACCGTGGTTACCAGCGTAAACGTAAAAAAACCAAACAGTACATACTCACATTCCGGTGTCTGTCCTCCGGCGTCTCAGCTTCTCTGCAGTGTGAGCGCCGGCCAGCCAGAAAGCGAGCACAGCGGTGACGTCTGACGTCACCGCTGTGCTTTCCGGCTATGGCGCTTACACAGTGGAGAGAAGCAGAACGCCGGGGACAGACACCGGAATGTGAGTATGTACGGTTTGTTTTTTTTACGTTTACGCTGGTAACCACGGTAAACATCGGGTTACTAAGCGCGGCCCTGCACTTAGTTACCCAATGTTTACCCTGGTTACCGGGGACTTCGGCATCGCTCCATCGCCGTGATTGCAACGTGTGACCGCAGTCTACGACGCTGGAGCGATAATCATACGATCGCTGCGACGTCACGGATCGTGCCGTCGTAGCGATTAAAATGGTACTGTGTGACGGTACCCTTAGTCCTATAGCAAAGGCACTCAGTCTAGCAGATCTGCACACCTCCATACACACGGCTCATGTAAGACAAACAGCTCTCGATTTACAAAGTGAACCACACCCAGGGGAGGAGGTATGATAGCAGCCCTCTCACCCAACTCATCAACTATCAATCCATCACGGCCAATTAACCCCTCTCAGCCTTAAACATTACTAAACATTACTCCAATTTTATCTCTCAACCACTATGTGTCCGATAGCCACCTTACAGTAGATATCGTTTGATTATGTACCAGGGTCTCCTATGTGCAGCCACTCATTTATCAGAATTAGCTAATACAAGATCTGTGCAGGCTGCATATTACTATGTAGTTAGCAGCGGAGAGCATTATTACTAGACTGGATCCTGACTCTGACAAAGTCCAGCAGCAGCCCCTATCACTGACTATTATGGCTTATGTGATCAGTAGAGTCAAAGTTGTTATTTAAGCTCCATAGTTGCAAATTGTGTTTGGCTGAAAAAGCGATTAAATATTTCCCTGCACATCATTAGATGATCCCATGTATGACAGGTCTGGTCAGTGCTGGTCGCTCACAGTAGCACTGTGTCTTCCCCCCCATTTGTGTTATTATGGCTTGACCATGGTGTTTTGGTTGCTGGAACCTTTTAGCCCCTATTCTATTGATAATATGATTTTTCACTTAATTATCTTAAGTTTATTGATGTCATATATTTCATATAATATAATGGTAAAATTTCTGGTTGCTAGCATTAGTGTTGAGCATTCCGATACCGCAAGTATCGGGTATCGGCCGATACTTGCGGTATCGGAATTCCGATACCGAGATCCGATACTTTTGTGGTATCAGGAATCGGTATCGGATCCATATTACTGTGTAAAATAAAGAATTAAAATAAAAAATATTGATATACTCACCTCTCCGGAGGCCCCTGGACATCACCACTGGTAACCGGCAGCCTTCTTTGCTTAAAATGAGCGCGTTTAGGGCCTTCCATGACGTCACGGCTTCTGATTGGTCGCGTGCCGCTCATGTGACCACCATGCGACCAATCACAAGCCGTGACGTCATTCTCAGGCCCTAAACTCCTCATTCTAGGAATTTAGGACCTGAGAATGATGTCGCGGCTTGTGATTGGTCGCGTGGCGGTCACATGAGCGGCACGCGACCAATCAGAAGCCGTGACGTCATGAAAGGCCCTAAACGCGCTCATTTTAAGCAAAGAAGGCTGCCGGTTACCAGCGGTGATGTCCAGGGGCCTCCGGAGAGGTGAGTATATCAATATTTTTTATTTTAATTCTTTATTTTACACAGTAATATGGATCCCAGGGCCTGAAGGAGAGTTTCCTCTCCTTCAGACCCTGGGAACCATCAGGATACCTTCCGATACTTGGTGTCCCATTGACTTGTATTGGTATCGGGATCGGCGATATCCGATACTTTTCGGGTATCGGCCGATACTATCCGATACCGATACTTTCAAGTATCGGACGGTGTCGCTCAACACTAGCTAGCATCAATTCAACATCTTTTACTAAGTATTTTGATATGTCTGTGGCATTTTCCCAGTGTGAAGGGATTCTGGTAAAATTTATTTTATGTTCCCCCCTTTCTTTTATGGCATAGTTTCATGGCCATAATTCAAGGTGTCTGTTAGGTGTCAAGTTCCCACTGCTGCATAGGGAGAATCTCGCACCATGTCCTCTGCGGTCTCCCATTCTTAAACAGCCACAGTGGAGTCTGCTCAGCAGAGACGTCAGTCCCAGCATCTGGCTCAAGTTGATACTGTGCTTTTGTTACAGCTGCTGTCCCAGGTTTAGTTTTTGTAACAAGCATTGATCAGCGGCGAGCAGATGTTCCAGGGACTAAGTCCTGCTTTTCATCTAATGAGCATGCCCGTGGGACGACCTCTCATTGGAGGTCTAAAGGTCATATGCCCAGGTCCTGTAGCAGCTCTGATTGGACCACCAGGAAGGCCCTGGAAGGCTGCAACTATAAAAAATTTGCATGGCCGCTCGGCCATGCGCTAGTATAGACTTGACTATGTATGTGTGCGCTGAGAGATTAATACTGGTGAATGCTCCTAAATGATCCCCATCCCTTTAGTTGTTGTCTGGGTATTAGGGTGAGTGGAACAAGCAGTCAATGCCTAATAATGGCTTCTCAGCTACATTATCACTACTGGTCAGTGTAGGGTGGGAATTCCTGCTTGATCTCAGCATCTGACGCGGGCTCAAAAGCCACTGAGGGTCAGAGCGAGATCAATCACCAGCGTAGTGGGGGTGAATTTCAGGGATCCCACTAAGCATCCATCTGATGCACCCTATGACTGCTAACAGGGCACAGCGTTTCCTTTGTTTTTCTGCATCTCTGTGAAGCAACAGAGTTCGCGTCAGTTCTTACCGGGTGACGGAACCCATGTTTATTCTGGCATAGTACCTCAATATAGTGCCGCCATTACCTAGCAGCAGGTTCCATCTCTGCACGGTGGACCCCGGGCTGCGAACGCACCTTATTACTATCTTTATAATTATCTAGTGCGTTCCACCAGCCCTAACAGTGTGTAAAAGATGCAGGTAAATCCCCCTAATGTAGACACATGTTGCGGGATTGCTAGGGTGCAACCCCATATTCTTTGTGAATTTTAAAGTCTTAGGTAACATATTTTTAGTATTACATTCAGCATGCAGTAAGTGCAGTAATATAATGCTAAAAGGCCTTATAAATACGGGGGCCAAAGCTGGAATTTGAATCATAGAATGTTAGAGTTGGAAGAGATCTCAAGGGTCATCATGTCCAACCCCTTGCTTAATGCAGGATTCACTAAACCATCTCAGACAGATGTCTGTCCAGCCTGTGTTTGAAGACTTCCATTGAAGAAGAACTCAACACTAGGGTTGAGCGACTTTGACTTTTTTAGGGTCGAGTCGGGTTTCGCGGAACTCGACTATCTCAAAAGTCGGGTCGAGTGAAATCGGCCGATTATCTCGTAAAGTCGGGATCGGCCGAAACACGAAACCCAATGCAAGTCAATGGGGCAGCATAGTCGGCAGTGAGTGGGGGCCAGGAAAACACCTACAGTGCCCATTTTAATGCCCAAAACATCCATTCTTGTTAATGAAGCTTGCCAATCTTAATTTCCCTTATAATAATAGTTAGGCATTGGAAATTGGGGGTCATTTGGCTAAAGTTGTTGGGGGTAGGGCTGGTTCAAGTATTTTGTGGGCCCAGGAAATCTGGACCACGTCACGGCAGTGGCGCAGGGAGAGGTAAGCATTTCAACTTTGCAAGTGCTGTGATCCTGAGCAAGCAGGGGGGCCCACTCTTTGGCATTGGGACTGGCACAGGGCCCCTCAAAGTACGGCGGTGTGTTTGCACAGCGGGGGCGCCTCCCACCGGCAGCGACACTTTTGCGTACTATGAGGGGCCCTGTGCCAGTGACGTCGCCAACGAGTATTCCCCCCCACCTGATGAAGGAACCAGCACTTTCATCTGCACCTTCCTCTTTGTTCCTGTGTAAGGTGGTATAGTATGCGGGAAGGGGAACCTGACTTTCAGCAGGGACACATTCTGGCTGTGTAGCATGCAAGGGGAATGTAGTGGTCTGGGTCAATGTACCAGCAGACTTATGTAGCACTGGCTGGGCAATGGGCACGATGAGGAGGAAAAACAGATATAGGCCCAAACAATAAAGTTGGCTAAATGCAGTTCAAAAGTTTTAACAGGACTAACCAGGCGGCATTGCTTTGTTCAGTAGAGGACAACTGTAATGAGAGGCTGACACAGTGAGTAGGCCCAAATAAGTAAGTAGGCTAAATGCAGTTCAAAATTGGTAACAGTAGTAAACAGGCGGCACTGCTTTGTTCAGTGGAGGCAAACAGCAAGGAGCGGCAGACACCGTTAGTACGCCCCAACCAAACTAGTAGGCCTAATGCTTTTTTATCTAAACAACTACTTAATGAGAGCCTGAAGGTTGAAGCTCAGACAAGGAAACCTGGAGGAGAACACCCAGGAGGAGGAGAACACCCAGGAGCAGGAGAACACCCAGGAGGAGGAGAACACCCAAGAGCGGCAGACACCGTTAGTAGGCCCCAACCAAACTAGTAGCCCAAATGCAGTTTCCTATTTTTAAAAATAGCCCGAAAGCCTGAAGATTGAAGCTAGTCGTGTAGGAGAACAGCAAGCAGCGGCACACACCGCTAGTAGGCCCCAACCAAACTAGTAGCCCAAATGCAGTTTCCTATTTTTAAAAATAGCCCGAAAGCCTGAAGATTGAAGCTAGTCATGTAGGAGAACAGCAAGCAGCGGCACACACCGCTAGTAGGCCCCAACCAAACTAGTAGCCCAAATGCAGTTTCCTATTTTTAAAAATAGCCCGAAAGCCTGAAGATTGAAGCTAGTCGTGTAGGAGAACAGCAAGCAGCGGCACACACCGCTAGTAGGCCCCAACCAAACTAGTAGCCCAAATGCAGTTTCCTATTTTTAAAAATAGCCCGAAAGCCTGAAGATTGAAGCTAGTCGTGTAGGAGAACAGCAAGCAGCGGCACACACCGCTAGTAGGCCCCAACCAAACTAGTAGCCCAAATGCAGTTTCCTATTTTTAAAAATAGCCCGAAAGCCTGAAGATTGAAGCTAGTCATGTAAGAGAACAGCAAGCAGCGGCACACACCGCTAGTAGGCCCCAACCAAACTAGTAGCCCAAATGCAGTTTCCTATTTTTAAAAATAGCCCGAAAGCCTGAAGATTGAAGCTAGTCGTGTAGAAGAACAGCAAGCAGCGGCAGACACTGCTAGTAGGCCCCAACCAAACTAGTAGCCCAAATGCAGTTTCCTATTTTTAAAAATAGCCCGAAAGCCTGAAGATTGAAGCTAGTCGTGTAGGAGAACAGCAAGCAGCGGCACACACCGCTAGTAGGCCCCAACCAAACTAGTAGCCCAAATGCAGTTTCCTATTTTTAAAAATAGCCCGAAAGCCTGAAGATTGAAGCTAGTCATGTAGGAGAACAGCAAGCAGCGGCACACACCGCTAGTAGGCCCCAACCAAACTAGTAGCCCAAATGCAGTTTCCTATTTTTAAAAATAGCCCGAAAGCCTGAAGATTGAAGCTAGTCGTGTAGGAGAACAGCAAGCAGCGGCAGACACCGCTAGTAGGCCCCAAACAAACTAGTAGCCCAAATGCAGTTTCCTATTTTTTAAAAAAGCCCGAAAACCTGAATTGAGGACAATTTGAATTAGGGACTGCAGACAGACTTAGTAGGCTGTCCCCTGTGGACGATGCATCCACAACATTAACCCATTGCGCTGTAATAGACACGTAACCTTCCGTGGCCATGCCTACAGGTCCATGCGTCTGTTGTCAGGTGCACCTTTGTACTCACAGATTGCCAGAGTGCATGGACAATGCGGTCTTTTACATGCTGGTGGAGGGCTGGGATGGCTTTTCTCGCAAAAGAAGTGTCGACTGGGTAGATCGTAGCGTGGTACAGCGTAGTCCATCATGGCTTTATTAATATTAAATAAAATAAAAAAATAGGCTCTATGAACTTTAAAATAGGTTCCAGGGGTACACGGGCAGCATTGGTGTCGTCAGTGGAGGACTATTGGAAGGAGGGACCGCAGACAGACTTAGTACGCCTACAATTAAAAAAAGAGGCTATATGCACTTTAAAATAGGTTCCAGGGGTACACGGGCAGCATTGGTGTGGTCAGCGGAGGACGATTGCAAGGAGGGACAGCAGACAGACTTACTAGGCCTAAAATAAAAAAACAGGCGCTATGCAGTTTTAAATAGGTAACATGGGTACACAGGCAGCATTGGTGTGGTCAGCGGAGGACGATTGCAAGGAGGGACCGCAGACAGACTTACTAGGCCTAAAATAAATAAAAATAGGCTCAAGGCACTAAGAGTTATCTCACAGGGGCACACAGGCAGCATTGGTGTGGTCAGCGGAGGACAATTGGAAGGAATGGCGCAGACTTACTAGGCCTAAAATAAAAAAGCTGGCTCTATGCAGTTTTAAATAGATTACATGGGTACACAGGCAGCATTGGTGTGGTCAGCGGAGGAGGATTGCAAGGAGGGACCGCAGACAGGCTTACTAGGCATAAAATAAATAAAAATAGGCTCAAGGCACTTAGAGTTATCTCGCAGGGGTACACAGGCAGCATTGGTGTGGTCAGTGGAGGACGATTGCAAGGAGGGACCGCAGACAGACTTACTAGGCCTAAAATAAATAAAAATAGGCTCAAGGCACTTAGAGTTATCTCGCAGGGGTACACAGGCAGCATTGGTGTGGTCAGCGGAGGACGATTGCAAGGAGGGACCACAGACAGGCTTTCTAGGCCTAAAATAAATAAAAATAGGCTCTATGCAGTTTTAAATAGGTTACATGGGTACACAGGCAGCATTGGTGTGGTCAGCGGAGGACGATTGCAAGAAGGGACCACAGACAGACTTACTAGGCCTAAAATAAATAAAAATAGGCTTAAGGCACTTAGAGTTATCTCACAGGGGTACACAGGCAGCATTGCTGTGGTCAGCGGGGGAGGATTGCAAGGAGGGAACGCAGACAGGCTTACTAGGCCTAAAATAAATAAAAATAGGCTCAAGGCACTTAGAGTTATCTCGCAGGGGTACACAGGCAGCATTGGTGTGGTCAGCGGGGGAGGATTGCAAGGAGGGACCGCAGACAGGCTTACTAGGCATAAAATAAATAAAAATAGGCTCAAGGCACTAAGAGTTATCTCGCAGGGGTACACAGGCAGCATTGGTGTGGTCAGTGGAGGACGATTGCAAGGAGGGACCGCAGACAGACTTACTAGGCCTAAAATAAATAAAAATAGGCTCAAGGCACTTAGAGTTATCTCGCAGGGGTACACAGACAGCATTGGTGTGGTCAGCAGAGGACGATTGCAAGGAGGGACCACAGACAGGCTTTCTAGGCCTAAAATAAATAAAAATAGGCTCTATGCAGTTTTAAATAGGTTACATGGGTACACAGGCAGCATTGGTGTGGTCAGCGGAGGACGATTGCAAGAAGGGACCACAGACAGACTTACTAGGCCTAAAATAAATAAAAATAGGCTCAAGGCACTTAGAGTTATCACGCAGGGGTACACAGGCAGCATTGCTGTGGTCAGCGGGGGAGGATTGCAAGGAGGGACCGCAGACAGGCTTACTAGGCCTAAAATAAATAAAAATAGGCTCAAGGCACTTAGAGTTATCTCGCAGGGGTACACAGGCAGCATTGGTGTGGTCAGCGAAGGACGATTGCAAGGAGGGACCGCAGACAGACTTACTAGGCCTAAAATAAATAAAAATAGGCTCAAGGCACTTAGAGTTATCTCGCAGGGGTACACAGGCAGCATTGGTGTGGTCAATGGAGGAGGATTGCAAGGAGGGACCGCAGACCGGCTTACTAGGCATAAAATAAAAAAGCTGGCTCTATGCAGTTTTAAAAAGGTTACATGGGTACACAGTACACAGGCAGCATTGGTGTGGTCAGCGGAGGAGGATTGCAAGGAGGGACCGCAGACAGGCTTACTAGGCCTAAAATAAATAAAAATAGGCTCAAGGCACTTAGAGTTATCTTGCAGGGGTACACAGGCAGCATTGGTGTGGTCAATGGAGGACGATTGCAAGGAGAGACCGCAGACAGACTTACTAGGCCTAAAATAAATAAAAATAGGCTCCATGCAGTTTTAAATAGG
Organism: Ranitomeya variabilis; assembly: GCF_051348905.1. NCBI lineage: Eukaryota > Metazoa > Chordata > Amphibia > Anura > Dendrobatidae > Ranitomeya > Ranitomeya variabilis. The sequence goes on from NC_135236.1 coordinate 465,529,110, forward strand.
TTACATGGGTACAAAGGCAGCATTGTTGTGGTCAGCGGAGGACGATTGCAAGGAGGGACCGCAGTCAGGCTTACTAGGCCTAAAATAAATAAAAATAGGCTCAAGGCACTTAGAATTAACTCGCAGGGGTACACAGGCAGCATTGGTGTGGTCATCGGAGGACAATTAGAAGGAGTGGCGCAGACTTACTAGGCCTAAAATAAAAAAACTGGCTCTATGCAGTTTTAAATAGGTTACATGGGTACACAGGCAGCATTGGTGTGGTCAGCGGAGGAGGATTGCAAGGAGGGACCGCAGACAGGCTTACTAGGCCTAAAATAAATAAAAATAGGCTCAAGGCACTTAGAGTTATCTCACAGGGGTACACAGGCAGCATTGGTGTGGTCTGCGGAGGACGATTGCAAGGAGTGTCTGACACAGTTAGTACTCCTAAAAAATAAATATTAATGTTAATGTCTCGCAAAACAGCAAAACAAAAGAACAAAAGTGTGGCATAATTAGGTACAGGGGTGGGCTCCTCTGCTGAGTTTCAGACATAGTAATTTGGCACTAAGTATTTACTGGTGTCAATATAGGACACTGACCCTGACTATTTTAACTAGCATCATACATGTCAACAAATTGGTATTGTCAGTGCCAGGCATTGAAGGATGTCAGCGCATAGACTAAACATTGTTGGAGCTGTGAGAGATAATTTTGCACGTGGTAGAGCACAGTTTGGGCTGGGGGGGTGAACTCTCTTGTGGCCGGCGGTACCGTCCCAGGGCCCCTCATGTTACAATGGTGTGTCTGACGTTGGTTGCGCGCCACCACCGCCAGAGACACTTTATTGTACTATGAGGGACCCAGTGGCAGTGCCGTCGACCAAAAGCGGGCACACCCACCTCTTCAGACAAACGGCACTCTAACGGGTGCTTGCGCCAAGTGGCGAGACCACGGCCCCGTGGGGGTAGTTTTCCCATTTAGGGAGGTGTAAACATGTCGTATGCTGGACAAACAGCTGCTGCAAATTAAGAAATTGGAACACTCAGTAAGACCAGTCCACAAGCAAGACCTTTTTATTGGAAAGCTAGGTGTCAGCCGGGAAAGGTGGGTCAAAATATTTAGAAATCCAGGAGTGGTTCATTTTAATGAAGGTTAGATCATCAACATTTTGGGTAGCCAGACGAATCCTTTTTTCGGTTAATATTGAACCAGCAGCACTGAATACTCTTTCTGATAGCACACTAGCTGCTGGGCAAGCAAGCTCCTGCAATGCATATTCTGCCAATTCAGGCCAGGTGTCTAATTTGGATGCCCAGTAATCAAATTGGAATGACGTTTGAGGGAGAACATCGATAAGGGATGAAAAATAGTTAGTAACCATACTGGACAAATGTTGTCTCCTGTCACTTTGAATAGATGCTGCAGTACCTGTCCTGTCTGCGGTCATTGCGAAATCACTCCACAACCTGGTCAGAAAACCCCTCTGTCCAACGCCACTTCTGATTTGTGCACCTCTAACACCTCTGCCCTGTAGCCCCCTGCAGCTCGTGTGAGAACCATCACCGCCGCTGTGTGCTGGGAATGCCTGAATCAAACGGTCTACAAGAGTAGCTTGTTTGGTAGCTAATATTTGTTCGAGGTTCTCATGTGGCATAATATTTTGCAATTTGCCTTTATAGCGAGGATCAAGGAGGCAGGCCAACCAGTAATCGTCATCGGTCATCATTTTAATAATGTGTGGGTCCCTTTTGAGGATGCGTAAGGCATAATCCGCCATGTGGGCAAAAGTTCCAGTTGTCAAATCTGCGGTTGTGCTGGTTTGAGGGGCAGTTACAGGCAAATCTACGTCACTTGTCTCCCTCAAAAAACCTGAACCTGGCCTTGCCACGCCACCAACTTCCATTGACCTCGGAGAAGCTTCCTCATTTAAAAAATACTCATCCCCATCATCCTCATCGTCCTCCTCCTCTTCGCCCACTACCTCGTCCTGTAGACTGCCCTGACCAGACAATGGCTGACTGTCATCAAGGCTTTCCTCTTCCTCGGCTGCAGACGCCTGCTCCTTTATGTGTGTCAAACTTTGCATCAGCAGACGCATTAGGGGGATGCTCATGCTTATTATGGCATTGTCTGCACTAACCAGCCGTGTGCATTCCTCAAAACACTGAAGGACTTGACACAGGTCTTGTACCTTCGACCACTGCACACCTGACAACTCCATGTCTGCCATCCAACTGCCTGCCCGTGTATGTGTATCCTCCCACAAATACATAACAGCACGCCTCTGTTCGCACAGTCTCTGAAGCATGTGCAGTGTTGAGTTCCACCTTGTTGCAACATCGATGATTAAGCGATGCTGGGGAAGGTTGAAAGACCGCTGATAGTTCTGCATACGGCTGGAGTGTATGGGCGAACGGCGGATATGCGAGCAAAGTCTGCGCACTTTGAGGAGCAGGTCAGATAACCCCAGATAACTTTTCAGGAAGCACTGCACCACCAGGTTTAAGGTGTGAGCTAGGCAAGAAATGTGTTTCAGTTGGGAAAGGGCTATGGCAGCCATGAAATTCCTTCCGTTATCACTCACTACCTTGCCTGCCTCAAGATGTCCAGTGCCCAGCCATGACTGAGTTTCTTTCTGCAAGAACTCGGACAGAACTTCTGCGGTGTGTCTGTTGTCGCCCAAACACTTCATTGCCAATACAGCCTGCTGACGCTTGCCACTAGCTGTCACATAATGTGACACCTGGTGTGCAACAGTGGCAGCTGCGGATGGACTGATTGTGCGACTGCGGTCTGTGGACGAGCTCTCGCTTCTGCAGGAGGACGAGGAGGAGGGGGGGGAACGCCAACAGCCAACTGTTTCCTAGACCGTGGGCTAGGCAGAACTGTCCCAATATTGCTGTCCCCTGTGGACCCTGCATCCACCACATTAACCCAGTGTGCCGTGATGGACACGTAACGTCCCTGCCCATGCCTACTGGTCCATGCATCTGTTGTCAGGTGCACCTTTGTACTCACAGATTGCCAGAGTGCATGGACGATGCGGTCTTTAACATGCTGTTGGAGGGCTGGGATGGCTTTTCTCGAAAAGAAGTGTTGACTGAGTAGCTCGTAGCATGGTACAGCGTAGTCCATCAGGGCTTTGAAAGCTTCGCTTTCAACTAACCGGTAGGGCATTATCTCTAATGAGATTAGTCTAGCAATGTGGGCGTTCAAACCCTGTGCACGCGGATGCGAGGATGAGTACTTCCTTTTCCTAACAAGAGTCTCATGTAGGGTGAGCTGGACTGGAGAGCTGGAGATCGTGGAACTAGCGGGGGTGCTGGTGGACATGGCAGACTGAGAGAGGGTTGGAGATGGTATTCTTGCCGGTGCCCTACATGCAGTGTTTCCTACTATGAACCTGGTGATTCCCTGGTGACAGATACTGCAGGTGGTGCGGGAAATGGTGGGCTTACAGTGAGGGAAGGGATGTAGCGTTGCTGACTAGCTTCATTGGCCGAGGGTGCTGCAACCTATAGGGACGTTTGGTAGTTAGTCCAGGCTTGCAAATGCATGGTGGTTAAATGTCTATGCATGCAACTTGTATTTAGACTTTTAAGATTCTGACCTCTGCTTAAGGTAGTTGAACATTTTTGACAGATGACTTTGCGCTGATCATTTGGAAGTTGTTTAAAAAAATGCCAGACTGCACTCTTTCTACTATCGGATACCTTTTCAGGCATTGCAGACTGAGCTTCTTTAACCGGATGGCCACGCTGTCCTACAACTGGTTTTGGTTTTGCCACGCGTTTTTGGCCAGATACGGGCCCGGCAGATGGAACCTGTTGCGATGTTGATGCCTGCTGCGGCTCCTCCTCCTCCGCTTCAGAACTACTGCCGCCTGCACAATGTTCCCCCAATGGCTGCCAATCGGGGTCAACAACTGGGTCATCTATGACCTCCTCTTCTATCTCGTGTCCAACTTCGTCTGTGTCACCGTGTAAGCCGGTGGTATAGCGTTCGTGACGGGGCACCATAGTCTCAGCTGGGTTTGATTCTGGCTCAGTACACTGCGAGGGCTATGTTCTGGTCTGAGTCAAAGGAACAGCATAGTAATCTGGCTGTGGCTGTGCATCTGTGCACTCCATGTCCGATTCAACTTCTAATGGGCATGGCCTGTTAACTGTTTCACTTTCTAACCCAGGAACGGTATGTGTAAAGAGCTCCATGGAGTAACCCGTTGTGTCGCCTGACGCATCCTTCTCTCTTGTTCTGGGTGAAGAAGACAAGGAAGCGACTTGTCCCTGACCGTGAACATTCACTAACGACGCGCTGCTTTTACATTTAGCAGTTTTAGAAGAGGAGGCAACAGAGCTGGAGGCTGAGTCAGCAAGGAAAGCCAAAACTTGTTCTTGCTGCTCCGGCTTTAAAAGCGGTTTTCCTACTCCCAGAAAAGGGAGCGTTCGAGGCCTTGTGTAACCAGATGACGAACCTGGCTCAACAACTCGAGACTTAGGTGCTATATTGCTTTTCCCACGACCACCTGATGCTCCACCACCACTACCATCATTACCAGCTGACAATGACCACCCACGGCCATGACCTCTTCAACCAGACTTCCTCATTGTTTGCAAAACGTAACCAAAGTAACGGTATTTGTTACTGTAAAACAACTTATAAGGTGAACTAAAAACTTCTGTAGGATTTATATATACCTTTATAGGTGGCTGACACTGAAAGGAAAATCAGGCCCAATGTTACACACTAAGTTTTCTGTGCCCCAATAATTTGAGACAGATGGCACACACAGGATCAGCACTCAAGCTCAAATGCCAATCTTAATCTCCCACTATTTATTTTTTTTCAGGGAGAATTAAAAAAAAAATATATATATCCCAGTATGACACACTAGGTTTTATGTGCCCCAATAATTTGAGACAGATGGCACACACAGGACCGGCACTCAAGCAGAAATGCCAATCTTAATCTCCCACAATTTTTTTTTATTCAGGGAGAATTTAAAAAAAAAAAACAATTTCCCAGTATGACACACTAGGTTTTATGTGGCCCAATAATTTGAGACAGATGGCACATACAGGACCGGCACTCAAGCAGAAATGCCAGTCTTAATCTCCCACTATTTTTTTTTTCAGGGAGAATTTAAAAAAATATATATATATTCCCAGTATGACACACTAGGTTTTATGTGGCCCAATAATTTGAGACATATGGCACACACAGGACCGGCACTCAAGCTGAAATGCCAATCTTAATCTCCCACTATTTTTTTTGTTTTCAGGGAGAATTTAAAAAAAAAAAAATCCCAGTATGACACACTAGGTTTTATGTGGCCCAATAATTTGAGACAGATGGCACACACAGGACCGGCACTCAAGCTGAAATGCCAATCTTAATCTCCCACTATTTTTTTTGTTTTCAGGGAGAATTTAAAAAAACAAAAAAAATTCCCAGTATGACACACTAGGTTTTATGTGGCCCAATAATTTGAGCCAGATGGCACACACAGGACCGGCACTCAAGCAGAAATGCCAATCTTAATCTCTCACTATTTTTTTTTTTCAGGGAGAATTTAAAAAAAAAAAAAAAATTCCCAGTATGACACACTAGGTTTTATGTGGCCCAATAATTTGAGACAGATGGCACACACAGGACCGGCACTCAAGCTGAAATGCCAATCTTAATCTCCCACTATTTTTTTTGTTTTCAGGGAGAATTTAAAAAAAAAAAAAAATTCCCAGTATGACACACTAGGTTTTATGTTGCCCAATAATTTGAGACAGATGGCACACACAGGACCGGCACTCAAGCTGAAATGCCAATCTTAATCTCCCACTATTTTTTTTGTTTTCAGGGAGAATGTAAAAAAAAAAATCCCAGTATGACACACTAGGTTTTATGTGGCCCAATAATTTGAGACAGATGGCACACACAGGACCGGCACTCAAGCTGAAATGCCAATCTTAATCTCCCACTATTTTTTTTGTTTTCAGGGAGAATTTAAAAAAACAAAAAAAATTCCCAGTATGACACACTAGGTTTTATGTGGCCCAATAATTTGAGCCAGATGGCACACACAGGACCGGCACTCAAGCAGAAATGCCAATCTTAATCTCTCACTATTTTTTTTTTTCAGGGAGAATTTAAAAAAAAAAAAATTCCCAGTATGACACACTAGGTTTTATGTGGCCCAATAATTTGAGACAGATGGCACACACAGGACCGGCACTCAAGCTGAAATGCCAATCTTAATCTCCCACTATTTTTTTTGTTTTCAGGGAGAATTTAAAAAAAAAAAAAATTCCCAGTATGACACACTAGGTTTTATGTTGCCCAATAATTTGAGACAGATGGCACACACAGGACCGGCACTCAAGCTGAAATGCCAATCTTAATCTCCCACTATTTTTTTTGTTTTCAGGGAGAATTTAAAAAAAAAAAAATTCCCAGTATGACACACTAGGTTTTATGTGGCCCAATAATTTGAGACAGATGGCATACACAGGACCGGCACTCAAGCTGAAATGCCAATCTTAATCTCCCACTATTTTTTTATTCAGGGAGAATTTAAAAAAAAAAACAATTTCCCAGTATGACACACTAGGTTTTATGTGGCCCAATAATTTGAGCCAGATGGCACACACAGGACCGGCACTGAAGCAGAAATGCCAATCTTAATCTCCCACTATTTTTTTTTTTCAGGGAGAATAAAAAAAAAATAAAAAAATCCCAGTATGACACACTAGGTTTTATGTGGCCCAATAATTTGAGACAGATGGCACACACAGGACCGGCACTCAAGCTGAAATGCCAATCTTAATCTCCCACTATTTTTTTTGTTTTCAGGGAGAATTTAAAAAAAAAAAAAATTCCCAGTATGACACACTAGGTTTTATGTAGCCCAATAATTTGAGACAGATGGCACACACAGGACCGGCACTCAAGCAGAAATGCCAGTCTTAATCTCCCACTGTTCTTTTTGTTTTCAGGGAGAATTAAAAAAAAAAAAAACAATTTCCCAGTATGACACACTAGGTTTTATGTGCCCCAATAATTTGAGACAGATGGCACACACAGGACCGGCACTCAAGCAGAAATACCAATCTTAATCTCCCACAATTTTTTTTTTTTTCAGGGAGAATTTAAAAAAAAAAAAAAAAGGGACTGTCCTACAATTACTATCTCCCTGCAGTAATCTCGGCAAGGTATGGCAGGCAGCAATAACAAGGAGTGGACAGCTGCACAAAAAAAAACAAAAGTGTGGACAAACAAACAAGATAGCTGTGCAGAAAGGAAGGAACAACAGGATCTGTGCTTTGAAAAAAGCAGTTGGTTTGCACAGCGGCGTACACACAGCAATGCAGCTATCAGGGAGCCTTCTAGGGCAGCCCAATGAGCTACAGAGCTGAGGAAAAAAAATGTAGCTTCCACTGTCCCTGCAAACAAAAGGTGGTGTTGGACAGTGGAAATCGCTACAGCACAAGCGGTTTGGGGGTGAATGTACCCTGCCTAATGCTATCCCTGCTTCTGACGAAGCGGCACCTCTCCCTATGCTCAAATCAGCAGCAGTAAGATGGCGGTCGGCGGGAACGCCCCTTTATAGCCCCTGTGACGCCGCAGAAAGCAAGCCAATCACTGCAATGCCCTTCTCTAAGATGGTGGGGACTGAGATCTATGTCATCATGCTGCCCACACTCTGCGTCCACCTTCATTGGCTGAGAAATGGCGCTTTTAGCGTCATTGAAACGCGACTTTGGCACGAAAGTCGCGTACCGCGTGGCCGACCCCACACAGGGATCGGGTCGGGTTTCATGAAACTTGACTTTTCAAAAAGTCAGCGACTTATGAAAATGACCGATCCGTTTCGCTCAACCCTACTCAACACCTCTCGTGTTAGCCTGTTCCACTCATTGATCACCATCACTGTCAAAAAGTTTTTTCTAATATCTAATCTGTATCTTTCCCTCTTAGTTTCATTCCATTGCTTCTCGTGTTTCCATGTTCAAATGGGAATAATGATAATCCCTCTACACTGTGACATCCCTTCAGATATTTGTAGACAGCTATTAAGTCTCCTCTTAACCTTCTCTTTTGCAAGCTGTTCCTCGTATGACATAGTTAGCAGTCTGCTCACTATCCTGGTAGATAGTCTTTGAATTTACTCCAGTTTTCAATCTCTTTTTTAAATTGTAGTGCCCAGAACTGGACACAGTATTTCAAATGAGATATGACCAAGGAGAAGTAGAGGGCGGTAATTGCTTCACATCATCTAGACTTCTTTTTTGCAAGCTACACATTCCCAGATCCTTTAACTGTTCAGATGAGGTCTGGCCAAAGAGGAGTAGAGGGGGATAATTACTTAATGTGATCTAGACTCTATGCTTCTTTTAATAAATCCTAGAATGGTGCTTGCCTTTTTTGCAGCAGCTTCCCACCATTGATTCATGTGCAGTCTGTGATCTATTAGTATACCTAAGTCTTTTTCACACTTGCTGTTGCGTAGTTCTAGTCTTCCCATTCTATAGATGTAATTTTAGTTTTTCTTGCCCAGATGTAGTATCTTGCATTCATCTCTGTTAAATACCATTCTATTATTTGCTTCCCATTGTTCGAGGTTATCTAGATCCTTCTGAATACTTTCTCTGTCTTCTCTAGTGTTAAGGGTATGTGCACACGTCCGGATTTCTTGCAGAAATTTCCTGAAGAAAACCGGAAATTTTCTGCAAGAAATCCGCTTTTTTTTGTTTGGGTTTTTTTTCCATTTTTTTCGCGTTTTTTTTTAGCATTCTGCAAGCGTAATTAGCTTACAGAATGCTAAAGTTTTCCAAGCGATCTGTAGCATCGCTTGGAAAACTGACTGACAGGTTGGTCACACTTGTCAAACATAGTGTTTGACAAGTGTGACCAACTTTTTACTATAGATGCTGCCTATGCAGCATCAATAGTAAAAGATAGAATGTTTAAAAATAATAATAAAAAAAAAAAAAAGGTTATACTCACCTGCAGGCGTCCGTTCCTATAGATGCTGTGTGTGTTCAGGACCTTCGATGACGTCGCGGCTTGTGATTGGTCGCTGAGCGGTCACATGAGTGGTCACGCGACCAATCACAAGGCCGCGACGTCATCGCAGGTCCTTCACACAGACCATCTAAAGGAACGGAAGCGGCAGCATGCACCGGGCCATCAGAGGGTGAGTATATGTCTATTTTTTATTTTAATTCTTTTTTTTTTTTACCAATTATATGGTGCCCAGTCCGTTGAGGAGAGTCTCCTCTCCTCCACCCTGGGTACCAACCGCACATAATCTGCTTACTTCCCGCATGGTGTGCACAGCCCCGTGCGGGAAGTAAGCAGATCAATGCACTCCTAGGTGTGCGGAATCCCCGCAATTCCGCAGTTTTAATGAACATGTTGCTTTTTTTTCCGCGATGCGATTTTTTCGCGGAAAAAAATGCAACATTTGCACAAAAAATGCAGAATACCCTGTAAATAATAGGAGGCATATGTTAGCGTTTTTTTCGCGTTTTTATCATGTTTTTATAGCGAAAAAATGCGAAAAAAATGTGAAAAATCCTGAACGTGTGCACATGGCCTAACTATCATTCCTAGCTTTGCATTGTCTGCACATTTGATTAGTTTACCTTTAGTTCCCTTATCTAGATCATTTATAAACATGTTGAACAACAGGGGGCCAGGACAGAGTCTTGTGGTACCCCACTTGAAACACTTTTCCAATTGGATGTGAAACCATTTATTACCACTCTTTTCGTACTATCACTGAGCCAGTTATGAATCCACCTTAATGTAGCCTTGTCAATCACATATCTGGTCATTTTTTCAACAAGGATAGTATGAGGTACTTTGTCTAATGATTTGCTGGTGAATTGGTGAAGCTTCTACCATGGCAGGCACTGTCCTTTTTCACAATTTTCCTGCAGAACCTACAAATGGTGTGTAGCATATTCAGCTTTCTATTGCCCAACCAACTTAATTGTGAGCAGTATTATGCTGCTGTGGTACCAGTAAAAGCCATACCATAGCTAAAAGAAATTGTGACAGATTTTGCAGTATGTTTTTTTTTTTTTTATTAATTATTAACGCAGCTTATTATGCGGGAGCTTCTCTAAAGGGATAAACCTGAAACAAGACCTTCACTAAAATAATATATTAAAATAAATAAATAAAAATTAGGCTTATTTTGTTTTTCCTTTTAATTTTCCTAATCAAGTGTAGCACTCCAGGAGTCCAGTTGCTACAGTGACATTGCCTTCCTCAAGGGGGAGTGATGCCATGCCTGGAAGCAAAGAGGGGTCCCCTTACCAGCTGATGTCCAACACCTTTCCTGACTCCAGACCATAATGGGTAGCTCTAACTTGGTTTTCAGGGGGAACTTGCCTATAAGTTCTGACGGTGGGGTTAGTCAGTCAGAGACTGAGAGTCTGGAGGGAGATAAGTGAGGGGAACCTGAGGGATTGGAGCTGCGACTCAGTTCACCCCAGGACTGAGCACCAAAGACAGGACACCGGAGTCCGTAGTTGTGTGGGAACTGCAGGCCCAGCAACTAAAACTGGAGGGCAGGAGATTGCAAGTCTCCTGGCCCCTGCTGACATACAGAGGCACAGCAGCATAGGAGAGCCCGGCGTCACCACAAGGGAGTGACACCTGGAACCGGGTCAAGCTGCCTGCCATGCGGGTAGTGTTCCATTTAGTGGACAGACTGAGAGAGGGATTTGAGGATAACTAAAAGCACCAAACACCCAGAGAACAGCGCAGTAGGAAGGCCTCCAACCCCAACTGGCTAGGGGGTCTCTGTATTGCATCCAGGCTGCCTGGATCCCCATCACCAGCTATGACTTGTGCCCCGGACTGCATCTTCAACCTGGGATTAAAGGTAAAGAAAACTTCAACCCTTGTGTCCTCTAGTTATTCCCGCACCATCAGTCCAGGACCCTCAGTCCTGCACCCCAACATCTTTGAGTCCCTTACAAAACTGCACAGGTAATCCTGGGGCCCCGCTCCACCTGTGGGGAGCAGAACCATCCCAGCTACATCACCATTGGCCTCAGCGGTCTCCTTAGGCAGCGCTGGCCATAGATAGCCGAACACCACAGGTGGCATCACGTACAATCCCTTATGAACTTCCCCTTTCTTATTTTTATTGTGCGCCCAGGGCTGACCCAATTTTGGTAGTTTAATAAAGGAGCCACATTTGCCGACCCGACCTATACAATAATCTGTATTAAAAAATATATATACACTGCTCAAAAAAATAAAGGGAACACTTAAACAACAGAATATAACTCCAAGTAAACCAAACTTCTGTGAAATCAAACTGTCCACTTAGGAAGCAACACTGTTTGACAATCAATTTCACATACTGTTGTGCTAATGGAATAGACAACAGATGGAAATTATTGGCAATTATCAAGACACACTCAATAAAGGAGTGGTTCTGCAGGTGGGGACCACAGACCACATCTCAGTACCAATGCTTTCTGTCTGATGTTTTGGTCACTTTTGAATGTTGGTTGTGCTTTCACACTCGTGGCAGCATGAGATGGACTCTACAATCCACACAAGTGGCTCAGTTAGTGCAGCTCATCCAGGATGGCACATTAATGCGAGCTGTGGCAAGAAAGTTTGCTGTGTCTGTCAGCGTAGTGTACAGAGGCTGGAGGCGCTACCAGGAGACAGGCCAGTACACCAGGAGATGTGGAGGGGGCCGTAGTAGGGCAACAACCCAGCCGAAGGACCGCTACCTCAGCCTTTGTGGAAGGAGGAACAGGAGGAGCACTGCTAGAGCCCTGCAAAATAACCTCCAGCAGGCCACAAATGTGCATGTGTCTGTACAAACAGTTAGAAACCGACTGCATGAGGATGGTCTGAGTGCCTAACGTCCACAGATGGGGGTTGTGCTCACAGCCCAACACCGTGCAGGATGCTTGACATTTGCCACAGGACAACACCAGGATTGGCACATTTGACACTGGCACCCTGTGCTCTTCACAGATGAAAGCAGGTTCACACTGAGCACATGTGACAGACATGACAGAGTCTGGAAATGCTGTGGGGAATGATCTGCTGCCTGCAACATCCTTCGACATGACTGGTTTGGCAGTGGATCAGTAATTGTGTGGGGTGGCATTTCTTTGGAGGGCCACACAGCACTCCATGTGCTCGCCAGAGGTAGCCTGACTGCCATTAGGTACGACGCGAGATTCTCAGACCCCTTGTGAGACCATATGCTGGTGCTGTTGGTCTGGGGTTCCTCTTAATGCAGGACAATGCCAGGCCTCATGTGGCTGGAGTGTGTCAGCAGTTCTTGCAAGATGAAAGCATTGAAGCTATGGACTGGCCCGCCCGTTCCCCAGACTTGAATCCGATTGAACACATCTGGGACATCATGTCTTACACCATCTACCAACATCACGCTGCACCACAGACTGTCCAGGAGTTGGTGGATGCTTTAGTCCAGGTCTGGGAGGAGATCCTCAGGAGACCATCCGCCTCCTCATCAGGAGCATGCCCAAGCATTATAGGGAAGTCATATAGGCACGTGGAGGCCACACACACTACTGACTACTGAACTTCATTTCCTTGTTTTGAGGCATTTCCACTGAAGTTGGATCAGCCTGTAACTTCATTTACCACTTTGATTTTGAGCATCATTCCAACTCCAGAACTCCGTGGGATCTTAGTTGTGATTTATGTTGATAATTTTTAGGTTTTATTTTTCTCAACACATTCCAATATGTAATGAATAAAGATTTACAACTGGAATATTTCATTCAGTGATATCTAGGATGTGGGATTTTAGTGTTCCCTTTATTTTTTGAGCAGTGAATTTATTATTTAAAAGCACTTTGTTACTAGTTTTTCTCATTGCTATACCCAAGTGGTGCTGCTATAGCTATTAGTTTGTTGTACTGCAACCAATTTTGGTTATTTAAATCTATTTTTATTACACAATTTTCCTGAATACACTAAACAGGTGATGACACTGTACCTAATTTTGTATTGCGGTTAGTGGCTTGTGGTATTTGTAGAATGGTTAAAAGAAAGGTGATATGTCTTCAACCTGTCTACAGTCTTGTTAAGCTGAAATATATCTTAACACACTCTTTTGCTATTGGCAATACCCAGATGACACCATTGTAGCTAGGCTTGGTCGGTGGGTAATAGAGTATGGTGGTTTCAGACAACTTAGTTATCAAGAGTCTGGGTACATGTTATTGAAAAGGGTTCATAATACTGTATTTTCCAATGTAGATGACACAGAAACATGCTTGTGTAAGTATTTTATTTCGTAGTTTTGAGCTGAAGGGTCTCACTTTATGCCTTTTTTCATTTTAAGTTATTCTTAAAGTGTCAGAGGTAAGTTGGGATCCCTATGCCTAAGTTCCAGGTTGCAATTACTTCACTGTTTTGGCAGTCTTGAGCTTTATAAGTAGTGACTCAATACTGACAACTAATGTTGAGACCAGGATTATTTTATTTCTTTAAATATGTCACTTAATTTAAACTTTAGCAATAATCAGGTCTGGGGCTGTTATATGTTTTTATTGCACTTAGCATTACAGATAACAGAGTTATCATTGGGAATTAAGTTTGGTTAATTTTGTGGGGGGTTGAGTCATTTAAGTTGTCAAATGTCCTTTCCTATGGCAGTTGAGGAGTTATGGACACAAGTTATGGTAGACTAATTTTAATTTAACACCTTCCTGACATTGGATGTATCCATACTTCATGGTCTTAGGAATTTCTGGTGTGGATTCTGCCTCTCCTGGCAGAAAATGCAGCTGCAGAATTGTTGCGTTTTTTGTGCGAATCCGCAGCATTTTTTGTGCGTTTTTGCTATGTTTTTTTTGCGGATTTGCTGTGTTTTTTACCCCTGCGGATTTCTATAATGGAATGGGTCCAAAAATGCTGCAGATTCGCAAAAAAGAAGTGACATGACACTTCTTTTAAACCGCAGCGTTTCCGGAGCAGATTTTCCGCAACATGTGCACAGCTTTTTTTTTCTCATTGATTTACATTGTACTGTAAATCATTTGCAGATCTGTAGCATTTCTGCACCGCAAAAAACACTGCGGCTCTGCAGAGAATCCGCAACATGTGCACATAGCCTAATAAATGGGATTTCTTGCCTTAAAAATGGGGTTGGGACCATCAGTTATGTTGTGCAGAAGTCAGGTGGATACACAACTGATAGTCCTACTGAATAGACTGTTAGAATTTGTTTTATGGCAAGAAAAAAGCAGCTAAGTAAAGAAAAACAAGTGGCCATCATTACTTTAAGAAATGAAGGTCAGTCAGTCTGAAAAATTGGGAAAACTTTGAAAGTGTCCCCAAGTGCAGTGGCAAAAACCATCAAGCGCTACAAAGAAACTTGCTCACATGAGGACCACCCCAGGAAAGGAAGACCAAGAGTCAACTCTGCTTCTGAGGATAAGTTTATCCGAGTCACCAGCCTCAGAAATCACAGGTTAACAGCAGCTCAGATTAGAGACCAGGTCAATGCCACACAGAGTTCTAGTAGCAGACACATCTGTACAACAACTGTTAAGAGGAGACTTTGTGCAGCAGGCCTTCAAGGTAAAATAGCTGCTAGGAAACCACAGCTAAGGACAGGCAACAAGCAGAAGAGACTTGTTTGGGCTAAAGAACACAAGGAATGGACATTAGACCAGTGGAAATCTGTGCTTTGGTCTGATGAGTCCAAATTTGAGATCTTTGGTTTCAACCACCATGTCTTTGTGTGACGCAGAAAAGGTGAACGGATGGACTCTACATGCCTGGTTCCCACCGTGAAGCATGGAGGAGGAGGTGTGATGGTGTGGGGGTACTCTGGGAACTCCTTCAAGATTGTTGGAAGACCGTTCCCGGTGACTACCTCTTGAAGCTCATCAAGAGAATGCCAAGAGTGTGCAAAGCAGTCATCAAAGCAAAAGGTGGCTACTTTGAAGAACCTAGAATATAAGACATCATTTCAGTTGTTTCACACTTTTTTGTTAAGTATATAATTCCACATGTGTTAATTCATAGTTTTGATGCCTTCAGTGTGAATTTACAATTTTCATAGTCATGAAAATATAGAAAAATCTTTAAATGAGAAGGTGTGTCCAAACTTTTGGTATGTACTGTATGTCACTGCGATCTCCCGCTCACAGGGATGTGTGCGTGCGCTCGCTACTGGGTGTCAGCTGATTATGACAGCTGACACCTGGAACAGTGGTGCCCACACTGCTCCCGCCACTCTCACCCCCCTAAATAGTGCAAACGAAATTGATTGCAGTATTTAGCAGGCAAGAAGGGGGAGGGAGCCTAAATGTCACTCTTTCATTTCTGAGCCCTGCCTTCAGCCCAAACACGAGTATTTCAATACATATGGGGTACCTGCATACTCCTTCCTTGTGCTAATGTAAAGTAGATATGTGGGAAATGTAATTTATTAACTATTTTGTGTGATATAGCTTTTTGCTTTAACCCCTTACTGCCATCGGACCGGATAGTACATCCAATGGCAGTATCCCCGGCTTTGATGTGGGCTCTGGAGATGAGCCCACCTCAAATCCGGGACATGTCAGCTATTTTGAACAGCTGACATGTGCCCAAAATAGGCGCTGGTGGAATCGTGATCCACCTGTGCCTATTAACTAGTTAAATGCCACTGTCAAACTCTGGCAGCGGCATCTAACAAGCGTTTCCAGCCATCTGCCTGAAATGTGCTCTTTGAGACCTCTATGGTTGTTGATGCCGGATTGCTATGAGTGCCACCCTATGGTCGGCGCTCATAGCAAGTCTGCAATTCTGCTATATAGAGGCGATCTGAGTATCACCTCTATGTAGCAGAGCCGATCAAGTTGTGACAGCTACTAGCCTCCCATGGAGGCTATTGAATCATGCCAAAAGTAAAAAAAATAAATAAATAAAACAATAAAAAAAATCAAACCTACACATATTTGGTATCGCCGCTGTCAGAATCGCCCGATCTATCAATAGAAAAAAGGATTAACTTGATAGCCAGAATTACTTTTTTTGGTTGCCGCGACATTGCATTAAAATGCAATAATGGGCGATCAAAAGATCGTATCTGCACAAAAATGGTATCATTGAAAACATCAGTCCATCGCGCAAAAAATAAGCAATCGCCCAACCCGAGATCACAATAAATCGAGACGCTACGGATCTCGGAAAATGGCATCATTTTTTTTTTATCAACTTTGTAATTTTTTTTCACCATTTAGATAAAAAAGAACCTAGACATGTTTAGTGTCTATGAACTCGTAATGACCTGGAGAATCACAATGGCAGGTCAGTTTTAGCATTTAGTGAACCTAGCAAAAAAGCCAAACAAAAAACAAGTGTGGAATTGCATTTTTTTTGCAATTTCACCAGACTTGTAATTTTTTCCTGTTCTCTCTTTCACGAAATGGTAAAACCAATGGTATCGTTCAAATGTACAACTCGTCCTGCCAAAAATAAGCCCACAAATGGCCATATTGACATAAAAATAAAAAAGTTATGGCTCTGGAAACAAGGGAAGCGAAAAGCGAAAATTCAAAACTGAAAAAATCTCCAGTCATGAAGGGGTTAAGGGCATAAACATAATTTAAAAAATGCAAAACTTTTAACATATGTTCCAAATTTCTGTTTTTTTTTCACAAATAAACACAAGTCATATCGAATCAATTTTTCCACTATCATGAAGTACAAAATGTTGCAAAAAAATATCTTAGAATCAGTGGGATCCGTTTAAGAGTTCTAGGGTTATTATCTCATAAAGTAACAGTGGTCAGAATTGTAAAATTTGGCCTCGTCATCAAGGCGAAAATAGGCTTGAGTGATGAAGGGGTTAACAGAAGCTGATGCACAATGGTGGTGAATAGTCTGAAGGATGTGATAATGCTGATGTCCTTCATGGGTGGCTTATCTGTCAAGCACAGGAAGGAGGATCTTTGGTAGGGTCATTGAAGCCCTTGAAGTTGACTGGCATTGCTACTGTGGCAAGTCAGAGTGTGCCGCCCCTGAATTGCTGCTTGTCAATTGCTGTATGGTAGGCAACTTGGGGATCTCACGGTATCTGTGAATCTCAGAGTATTCTTGCCTAGCATATAACCTGACTCTTTCTATACTCATATGATCTTTACTTAAAGCTGTGGCCTTTTGACATAAAAAATAATGTGTCGTGTATTTTATTTACATTGGGCTATGTAGTTTGGGTTATGTGCTAATAAATGAGGGTTAATTCAATATCTAGAAGTCAAGCATTTTGTATGAAAATGGATCGCACAAAGACATCACACAGATGTCACATGTATGTAACAAACGGACACACTGATTGCAAAGAATTAAAGGGAACCTGTCTCCTGAATTTGGCGGGACAGGTTTGCGGTCATATGGGCTGGGTTTTCGGGTGTTTGATTCACCCTTTCCTTACCCGCTGGCTGCATGCTGGCTGCAATATTGGATTGAAGTTCATGCTGTGTCCTCCGTAGTACACGCCTGGGCAAGGCAATCTTGCCTTGCGCACGCACAGTATGCTTTGCCCAACTGGGGGCAAAGCTGAAAAACATTAGTGCGCATGCGCCAATGATTGCCTTGCGCAGGCGTGTACTACGGAGGACACAGCTTGAACTTCAATCCAATATTGCGGCCAGCATGCAGCCAGCGGGTAAGGAAAGGGTGAATCAAACACCCGAAAACCCCGCCCATATGACCGCAAACCTGTCCCGCCAAATTCAGGTGACAGGTTCCCTTTAAAATCGGATGAAAAAGAGAAAAAAAATCCAAGTTTTTTTGCATGAAACGCTGATGATTTTTTATATGCTCATCTACAGGTGCCCTGAGGGTGAGATTTGAGAAGTGAGAAGTTATTACACAGTACGGACAAATAATTATATAGACAAGTTACTATCCCCTTCCTGCCAGCTCCATACCAGATCCTGGATAAATCATCTCTTGGATGGAACAACTCAGGACTGTGACAGAATTTATGTACCAAAAAGTGAAGAATCATTTTTTGTGACCCAGGATTTGTTACGATGTTGGATAACAAGATAACTAAGAAACAACTGAAATGAATAATAAAATTCTAACAAGAGGGGAACGCATGATTTATTTCTTTTAGAACACAAGGATTGACCAGTGGTTTCTCATACGTTTGACATAAAATATAGCCCTACATCCACTTCTGCTCACTTTAGCTTTTGATCCTTTCCTCTGAGTATCTATTCAGATTTGACTTACCAGACGTTCCTTCTTAATCCAGTACTACACCATCTTCACACAGGAGAATTTACGAGAATTTAGAAATGTGACTTGATATTATATTTCAAAAGCACTGAAACTATATAAACATTATAATCTTATTTTAGTTGAAATGAGTGCTAAAAGTAGATAAAAGTAACTTATAAATGAGATAAGTATATTTCCTGAAATGTAACTACCATGTCCTTCATCTAACCATTAGTCTAGTAATTGGCTTCTTTTTTCACTTTCCTCTTTTTCATAAATCCATTCTGGTGTCACAATGGAACTCCCGCTGTTCCAAAATCCCTGTTGGAAAGTATTCATACTAAAAGAGCTGCTGTTTCTGCAGCATATGTGTTTTGTTCTTGTCAACAAAAAAATATTATTTTCCAGTATTTTTTTGTGATGTGATATGATAAGTTCTCACAATAAAACAAACTGTAAATGGGGTTTTATAGATAAACCAGTTTATAAATATTAGGAATGCATTTATAGTTTGTATGCTTGAAGATTTTGCATTGTATTGGGAATACTTACCTCATTCACAATGGGTCACACTTCCTATATTCCCATGCTGTAGCTTAGCAACCGACCATATTTACAATCTATGCAAATGCTTTGCCTGTAATGCTTTTTATACTTTGCTTTTGTCATATGCGTCTGGAACACTCCTTTTGTATTTGCTAAACAGATCTATAAGTACCTAATTACTAGACATAGGCTAAAAGAGTGTTCCTCTGACTTCCAACTGAATAGCTTACATCAATGTTTCCCTTCTTTGTATGGAATAGAGATCAGCATTCTCCAGTGAAAGTGTACCCTATTTTTTACATTATAGTATGAAATATGCCTCTGTATCGCCGTATTTGTAAAAGGCTAAAAAATTGTAAAAGTATCACAAAGTCGTATGTACTTTGAAATGTTACAAATAAAACAAATCTTAGCTGTCACGCAAACAGTGGTGTAACTAGAGTTCTTTGGGCACCGGTAGAAAATTTGGACCTGGATCCTTACTAGTATATTGGTCAGATGTACGGACCCCTGCAATGATGTTCTTCATTGTGTCCCTATCATCAAATAATGACAACCATATTGTAAATATATCCCCCATTCTGTAGTAATGTCTCTTATCATGTAATATTGTCCCCAACCTGTAATAATATCTGGTTCCTTCCTGGGGTCCATCCAGTAATAATGTCTCCCATCTTGTAATAATGTTCCCGATCCAGGCCCCATGCAGTTATAATGTCCCCCATCCTAGACTCCATCCTATAATAATGTCCTCAATCTTTGCCCACACACTGTAATAATGTTTTCCATCCTGAAATAATGTCTCACATCTAAGGCCTCTTTCACACTTCAGTTGTTTGGCGTCAGTCTAAATCCGCCATTTTCCTCAAAAAACTGATCCATTTTTTTTTTCGACGGATCCGTTTTTTTCCCCATAGACTTGCATTAGCGACGGATTGTGACGGATGGTCGTCCGTTCCATCCGTCATGCGACGGATCCGTCGAAATTTGGCGGACGTTGTCTAGACATTGACGGTCATTGCAACGTTTTTTGTCTCCGTTGAAATGACGGATCGCGATGGATCCGTCGCGTCCGTCATTCCATAGAATGGCCACCTATGGGTGACGGATCCGTCGCAACCGTTATTTCGACGGATCCATCGCCCCAATCCTTTTTTTCAATTTTTTTCAATTGCGCATGCTCCAAAAAGTATATACAACCCCCGAGTAACGGATCCGTCAAAAAAACGGATCCGTTACATCCGTTTTTTCAACAATTGTGACGGATCCGTCGATCCGTCACTTTGTCGGAAGTGACTGACGCCAAACGACTGAAGTGTGAAAGAAGCCTTAGGGTTCACACAGGGTGTTTTTGATGCGTTTTTTTGCTACTTTTTTTATGCCAATTTTCAGCTGTTTTTTACATTACAAGCAAAGCCTATGAGATTTCAGAAATCTCATGCACACACATTGTTTTTTTGTTTGATCAGTATTTTGTGCTTTGCTGCATTTTTTTGACATAGAGCATGTCACTTCTTTTAGCGTTTTTGCTGCGTTTTTCAAACATTGACTTGAATGGGTGTTGAAAAAAATGCAGCAAAAACGCAGGTATCATTATTTGCTCCATTTTTGCTGCTGAAAATTCAAGGACATTAGAATGGACAAAGAGAAAAAAAAAGATGCACCAAAAACGCAACAAAAGAACGCACCAAAAATGCACCTAAACTTGCGTTTTTGATGCAGCTTCTTTCCTGCCAAGAAGATCAGGTTTTGCTGCAGAAAAAAAAGCAGCAAAAACGCCCAGTGTGAGCTTACCCTAAGGACGCACATTCAGCTGATAATGATGCTGGCGTCGGCATGCCCGTTGACTCCACGGATCTAGTTGCAGATGTACTCTTTGCACATAACGGCACAGTTGCAATCGTTATGTCCTTACACATAAGTCCATCAATGAAAACACCAACACACCCATTATTACAAATTATTTGGTGCAGGCCCCTGATATAATACCAAGCCATAGATGGATTATAATGAGTGAAATCTGGGCTACCGCCCAGGGCCCGAGGCTCCTTTGGTGTCCAAGGCCAGGTTCCCCTCATTATAATGTTTAGTATGCCACAATCGACGGTGCACATCTCTGGGCAGGGAGTTTTCCTAGCACTCTGCTGCCGGCAGTACCATTGACAGCAGAACTCCAGGGGATCTCCTATAGCCTGTTCTGCTGGCACAGAGAAATCATCATCATCATAGGGCAGAGTGAAGCCTGTGCTTCTCTGATTCGATTGCGAAGGAGTGAGACTTCGGGCACTGCGTGGATGACGTTGCCACTTACATCGAGAGAAGAGGAACTGGGGTATTGCTGAGCACAATCTGGAGGCACCCATCAGGCGTGACCACTAGTATTGAGCGATACCTTCCGATATTCGAAAGTATCGGTATCGGATTGGATCGGCCGATACCGGCAAAATATCAGATATCGCCGATACCAATACCTGATACCAATACAAGTCAATGGGACACAAATATCGGAAGGTATCCTGGATGGTTCCCAGGGTCTGAAGGAGAGGAAATTCTCATTCAGGCCCTGGGATCCATATTCATGTAAAAAATGAAGAATAAAAATAAAAAATATGGATATACTCACCCCTCCGGCGGACCCTGGACCTTAGCAATGTAACCGACAGCCTCCGTTCCTAAGAATGCAGAGTGAAGGACCTTCGATGACGTCGCGGCTTGTGATTGGTCGCATGACCGCTCATGTGACCACTCATGCGACCAATCACAAGCCGCGACGTCATCGCAAGTCCTACACTCACTGCATTCTTAGGAACGGAGGCTGCCCGTTACACCGCTAAGGTCCAGGGTCCGCCGGAGGGGTGAGTATATCCATATTTTTTATTTTTATTCTTTATTTTTTACATGAATATGGATCCCAGGGCCTGAAGGAGAGTCTCCTCTCCTCCAGACCCTGGGAACCATACACTGGGAACTTCCGATTCCGATTTTCGATATCACAAAAATATCGGAACTCTGTATCGGAATTCCGATACAGCAAATATCGGCCGATACCCGATACTTGCGGTATCGGAATGCTCAACACTAGTGACCACGCAATTTACATGAAGCATGAGACAAGTACAAAATACATTTTCAGAGGTATGGAAAGGCACCTTTGAGGATATAAAGGTGTTGTAAGAATCCCATTTACATGATTTTAAAGGAGATGGGCAGGGTTTATAAGGTAAACACAGGTGATAGATTCCCTTTAAGTGTGAAGGGTGGGAGAGAGTTAAATATCATGAATTTAGGTTGGTGTGGTAGAGACAGAAAATTATAATGAATTGAGGGTGGGTTGTGAGAGAAAGGACATTATAATGAATTGGGGTAGAGGAGCATGTAATTATGATGAATTGGAGGAGCGAGAGGTGCACAGGGAGGGCGTTGAGGATTCAGGAGAATGACTGGTAATGAATTGTGAAAAGAGTATAAGGGCTAATTCATTTATAAATGTATTAGATGGGGAAAAGTGGCTAATTATAGTTAGTGGGGGCACAGTGGTGGATTATCTATTTACTTTTGCAATGGTGGGTTGCATAATAGCTATATATTTATCGTGGGCACATGTCTGTACTCAGCGGCGCAGTGTGGGAGGATTTCTTTTTAGGATATATGTGACCTTTTATATTTTCAGGGGTGTGGTGATCAGTGCTGCAAACTGCAGTGACCAAGTCCCGGCATTAGGACATTGACATGAAGACTTGATACAATGGAGGAAAAAAAGGGCTTAAATCAGACTAGACTTTAGTGGTGAGATTTTGGATATAAATATTTATTCCGTATACGGCTAATGTATATTGGTACTGTACTTTTACATGGACTGACAGGCGGCACAAAATGACCATCAAGTGGCAAACCATTACCGATCGGCAGTAGTTTACTGCGATCTGTTTGTTTAAAGAGAATATTAAAGATATGGTTCGAAACTACATTTTATTTTCATTCTAAAGTATATTTAATGTTATAATCTAATCTTTTTTCTAATTTATTTAATTAAAAATTCCCTATCCTCCCCTAACTACTCTATCTAAGAGCTTTATTCTTTCTTCTACTATTTCCTCTTTGATGACGCTTCATTTAAAATCCCTGTGCAGCTGGGATACCTGTGCAGCTGGGATACTCAAAGTGTCATCAGAAGACAGAGGCTGTCGTCACTGCCACAGCTTCTGCCCACTACTTGGAATGAAGCATTATCAGTGACCTCCATTGCAGACCTCCGTTTCAGTGGCTAGACTTATCTCTGCTCTACTGAACATGTGTCGGTTGTCAGTCCTAGTGGCTGCTGCTCAGTAGATTCCTGGCACTGTGCGCTGTTCTTCTCAGTGCACAGTGACAATGCTCTCTCTTGACTCCCCTAATCAGAAGTGACGAGTTGGCAATGGTGCATACAGTCATTGCAAAGTGTATGTACAGCACCATGCAATTAATGGTGCTATACAAATAAATAATAATAAGTAAAGAACGAGGGAGCAGAGACCAGTGCCACAATTTGTCACAGTTAAGGTACCGTCACACTAGGCGATATCGCCAGCGATCCGTGACGTTGCAGCGACCTGGATAGCGATATCGCTGTATTTGACACGCAGCAGCGATCTGGATCCCGCTGTGAAATTGCTGGTCGCTGCTAGAAGGTCTGCACTTTATTTGGTCGCTAGGTCGCCGTGTATCGCCGTGTTTGACAGCAAAAGCAAGGATACCAGCGATATTTTACACTGGTAACCAGGGTAAACATCGGGTTACTAAGCGCAGGGCCGCGCTTAGTAACCCGATGTTTACCCTGGTTACCAGCGTAAAAGTTAAAAAAACAAACAGCACATACTCACCAGCGCGTCCCCCAGCCTCTGCTTCCTGACACTGACTGAGCGCCGGCCCTAAACTGAAAGTGAAAGCACAGCGGTGACGTCACCGCTGTGCTGTTAGGGCCGGAGCTCAGTCAGTGTCAGGAAGCAGAGGCTGGGGGACGCGCTGGTGAGTATGTACTGTTTGTTTTTTTTAACTTTTACGCTGGTAACCAGGGTAAACATCGGGTTACTAAGCGCGGCCCTGCGCTTAGCAACCCGATGCTTACCCTGGTTACCCGGGGACCTCGGCATCGTTGGTCGCTGGAGAGCGGTCTGTGTGACAGCTCTCCAGCGACCAAACAGCGACGCTGCAGCGATCGGCATCGCTGTCGCTATCGCTGCAGCGTCGCTTAATGTGAAGGTACCTTTAGGGTTGAGCGAAACGGGTCGACAATTTTCAGAAGTCGCCGACTTTTGGCAAAGTCGGGTTTCATGAAACCCGACCCGACCCCTGTGTGGGGTCGGCCATGAAGTCGGCGATCTTCTGAATCTGGAATCGGAATTCCGATACCGATTCCCGATATGCTTAAGATATCGGGAATTGGTATCGGAATTCAGATTTAAGTGTAAAATAAAGAATTAAAATAAAAAATATCGCCATACTTACCATCTGATGCGCCCTGGCACTAAGCGGGAACCTTCCTTCCTTAGAATCAGCCTCCCAGGACCTAGCGGTGACGTCGCGGGGACTGTTGTGAAATTGGATTTTGGGCTCCCCCGGTGGCCACTGGTGGAATTGAACTTGTGTGCATCATCCCCTCTGTTCACCTGTTCCCATCAGGATGTGGGAGTCGCTATTTAACCTTGCTCCTCTGTCACTTCCATGCCGGTCAACATTGTAATCAGAAGCCTTTCTGTGCATGTTCCTGCTACCAGACAACTTCCAGCTAAGTCGGACTTTTGTCCTTGTTTGTTTTTTGCATTTTGTTCCAGTTCACAGCTGCAGTTTCGTTTCTGTGTCTGGAAAGCTCTTGCGATCTGAAATTGCCACTCTGATGTTATGAGTTAATACTAGAGTCTTAAAGTAATTTCAGGATGGTGTATTGATAGGGTTTTCAGCTGACCATGAAAGTACCCTTTCTGTCTTCCTGCTATCTAGTAAGCGGACCTCGATTTTGCTAAACCTATTTTCATACTACGTTTGTCATTTTCATCTTAAATCACCGCCAATATATGTGGGGGCCTCTGTCTGCCTTTCGGGGAAATTTCTCTAGAGGTGAGCCAGGACTATATTTTCCTCTGCCAGGATTAGTTAGTCCTCCGGCCGGCGCTGGGCGTCTAGGGATAAAACGCAGGCTACGCTACCCGGCTACTGTTAGTTGTGCGGCAGGTTTAGTTCATGGTCAGTTTAAGTTTCCATCCTTCCAAGAGCTAGTTCCTATGTATGCTGGGCTATGTTCTCTTGCCATTGAGAACCATAACAGTTTGACCGGCCCACAAAGGGTTAAATTAATTGGCAGAGAAAGGAGAGAAAAAAGAAGTCTGCTGAAAAAATTTTTATTTTTTTTTTTTCCTTCCGTTCTGAGTGTGCTTTCAATTGAATCACTTGCAAGTCTGCCTATATTGCAGCCTTCCTCTCTCTCTCTCCTTCTAATCCTGGAATGGCTCTGTGTTCACCTGTTTAAAATGGATATTCAGAGTTTAGCTGCAGGTTTGAATAATCTCACCACGAAAGTTCAAAATTTACAAGATTTTGT
This sequence comes from Ranitomeya variabilis, assembly GCF_051348905.1. Classification (NCBI taxonomy): domain Eukaryota; kingdom Metazoa; phylum Chordata; class Amphibia; order Anura; family Dendrobatidae; genus Ranitomeya; species Ranitomeya variabilis. Next base: position 465,554,452 of record NC_135236.1, read on the forward strand.
TGTTCATGTTCCTATATCTGAACCTAGAATTCCTTTGCCTGAATTTTTCTCGGGGAATAGATCTTGCTTTCAAAATTTCAAAAATAATTGCAAGTTGTTTTTGTCCCTGAAATCTCGCTCTGCTGGAGATCCTGCTCAGCAGGTCAGGATTGTGATTTCCTTGCTCCGGGGCGACCCTCAAGATTGGGCTTTTGCATTGGCTCCAGGGGATCCTGCGTTGCTCAATGTGGATGCGTTTTTTCTGGCCTTGGGGTTGCTTTATGAGGAACCTCATTTAGAGCTTCAGGCGGAAAAAGCCTTGATGTCCCTATCTCAGGGGCAAGATGAAGTTGAAATATACTGCCAAAAATTCCGTAAATGGTCTGTGCTTACTCAGTGGAATGAGTGCGCCCTGGCGGCGAATTTCAGAGAGGGTCTCTCTGATGCCGTTAAGGATGTTATGGTGGGGTTCCCTGTGCCTGCGGGTCTGAATGAGTCCATGACAATGGCTATCCAGATCGATAGACGTCTGCGGGAGCGCAAACCTGTGCACCATTTGGCGGTGTCTACTGAGAAGACGCCAGAGAATATGCAATGTGATAGAATTCTGTCCAGAAGCGAACGGCAGAATTTTAGACGAAAAAATGGGTTGTGCTTTTATTGTGGTGATTCAACTCATGTTATATCAGCATGCTCTAAGCGTACTAAGAAGCTTGATAAGTCAGTTTCAATTGGCACTTTTCAGTCTAAGTTTATTCTATCTGTGACCCTGATTTGTTCTTTATCATCTATTACCGCGGATGCCTATGTCGACTCTGGCGCCGCTTTGAGTCTTATGGATTGGTCCTTTGCCAAACGCTGTGGGTATGATTTAGAGCCTCTTGAAACTCCTATACCTCTGAAGGGGATTGACTCCACCCCATTGGCTAGTAATAAACCACAATACTGGACACAAGTAACTATGCGAATTAATCCGGATCATCAGGAGATTATTCGCTTTCTTGTGCTGTATAATCTACATGATGTGTTGGTGCTTGGATTGCCATGGCTGCAATCTCATAACCCAGTCCTCGACTGGAACGCTATGTCTGTGTTAAGCTGGGGATGTAAGGGGATGCATGGGGACGTACCTTTGGTTTCCATTTCGTCATCTATTCCCTCTGAGATTCCTGAATTCTTGTCTGACTATCGTGACGTTTTTGAAGAACCTAAGCTTGGTTCATTACCTCCGCACCGGGAGTGCGATTGTGCCATAGATTTGATTCCGGGTAGTAAATACCCTAAGGGTCGTTTATTTAATCTGTCTGTGCCTGAACATGCTGCTATGCGATAATATATAAAGGAGTCCTTGGAAAAGGGACATATTCGTCCTTCGTCATCTCCCTTAGGAGCCGGTTTTTTCTTTGTGTCTAAGAAAGATGGCTCTTTGAGGCCGTGTATTGATTATCGGCTTTTGAATAAAATCACGGTTAAATATCAATATCCGTTGCCACTGCTGACTGATTTGTTTGCTCGCATAAAGGGGGCTAAGTGGTTCTCTAAGATAGATCTCCGTGGGGCGTATAATTTGGTGCGAATTAAGCAGGGGGATGAGTGGAAAACCGCATTTAATACGCCCGAGGGCCACTTTGAGTATTTGGTGATGCCTTTTGGCCTTTCAAATGCCCCTTCAGTCTTTCAGTCCTTTATGCATGACATTTTCCGTGATTATTTGGATAAATTTATGATCGTGTATCTGGATGATATTCTGATTTTTTCGGATGACTGGGACTCTCATGTCCAGCAGGTCAGGAGGGTTTTTCAGGTTTTGCGGTCTAATTCCTTGTGTGTGAAGGGTTCTAAGTGCGTTTTTGGGGTTCAAAAGATTTCCTTCTTGGGATACATTTTTTCCCCCTCTTCCATCGAGATGGATCCTGTCAAGGTTCGGGCTATTTGTGATTGGACGCAACCCTCTTCTCTTAAGAGTCTTCAGAAATTTTTGGGCTTTGCTAACTTTTATCGTCGATTTATTGCTGGTTTTTCTGATGTTGTTAAACCATTGACTGATTTGACTAAGAAGGGTGCTGATGTTGCTGATTGGTCCCCTGCTGCTGTGGAGGCCTTTCGGGAGCTTAAGCGCCGCTTTTCTTCCGCCCCTGTGTTGCGTCAGCCTGATGTTGCTCTTCCTTTTCAGGTTGAGGTCGACGCTTCTGAAATCGGAGCTGGGGCGGTTTTGTCGCAAAGAAGTTCCGACTGCTCCGTGATGAAACCTTGTGCTTTTTTTTCTCGTAAATTTTCGCCCGCCGAGCGGAATTATGATATTGGGAATCGGGAGCTTTTGGCCATGAAGTGGGCTTTTGAGGAGTGGCGTCATTGGCTTGAGGGGGCTAGACATCAGGTGCTGGTATTGACCGACCACAAAAATTTAATTTATCTTGAGTCCGCCAGACGCCTGAATCCTAGACAGGCGCGCTGGTCGTTGTTTTTCTCTCGGTTTAATTTTGTGGTGTCATACCTACCGGGTTCTAAGAATGTTAAGGCGGATGCCCTTTCTAGGAGTTTTGAGCCTGACTCCCCTGGTAATTCTGAACCTACAGGTATCCTTAAGGATGGAGTGATATTGTCTGCCGTTTCTCCAGACCTGCGGCGGGCCTTGCAGGATTTTCAGGCGGATAGACCTGATCGTTGCCCACCTGGTAGACTGTTTGTTCCTGATGATTGGACCAGTAAAGTCATTTCTGAGGTTCATTCTTCTGCGTTGGCAGGTCATCCTGGAATCTTTGGTACCAGGGATTTGGTGGCAAGGTCCTTCTGGTGGCCTTCCCTGTCACGAGATGTACGAGGCTTTGTGCAGTCTTGTGACGTTTGTGCTCGGGCCAAGCCTTGTTGTTCTCGGGCTAGTGGATTGTTGTTGCCCTTGCCTATCCCGAAGAGGCCTTGGACGCACATCTCGATGGATTTTATTTCGGATCTTCCTGTTTCTCAGAAGATGTCTGTCATCTGGGTGGTGTGTGACCGTTTCTCTAAGATGGTCCATTTGGTTCCCCTGCCTAAGTTGCCTTCTTCTTCCGAGTTGGTTCCTCTGTTTTTTCAAAATGTGGTTCGTTTGCATGGTATTCCGGAGAATATCGTTTCTGACAGAGGAACCCAATTCGTGTCTAGATTTTGGCGGGCATTCTGTGCTAGGATGGGCATAGATTTGTCTTTCTCGTCTGCTTTCCATCCTCAGACTAATGGCCAGACCGAGCGGACGAATCAGACTTTGGAGACATATTTGAGGTGTTTTGTGTCTGCAGATCAGGATGATTGGGTTGCTTTTTTGCCTTTAGCGGAGTTTGCCCTCAATAATCGGGCCAGCTCTGCCACCTTGGTGTCTCCTTTTTTCTGTAATTCGGGGTTTCATCCTCGATTTTCCTCCGGTCAGGTGGAATCTTCGGATTGTCCTGGAGTGGATGCTGTGGTGGAGAGGTTGCATCAGATTTGGGGGCAGGTGGTGGACAATTTGAAGTTGTCCCAGGAGAAGACTCAGCTTTTTGCCAACCGCCGGCGTCGGGTTGGTCCTCGGCTTTGTGTCGGGGACTTGGTGTGGTTGTCTTCTCGTTTTGTCCCTATGAGGGTTTCTTCTCCTAAGTTTAAGCCTCGGTTCATCGGCCCGTACAAGATATTGGAGATTCTTAACCCTGTGTCCTTCCGTTTTGACCTCGCTGCATCTTTTTCTATTCATAATGTTTTTCATCGGTCATTGTTGCGCAGGTATGAGGTACCGGTTGTGCCTTCCGTTGAGCCTCCTGCTCCGGTGTTGGTTGAGGGCGAGTTGGAGTACGTTGTGGAAAAAATCTTGGACTCCCGTGTTTCCAGACGGAAACTCCAGTATCTGGTCAAGTGGAAGGGATACGGTCAGGAGGATAATTCTTGGGTGACTGCCTCTGATGTTCATGCCTCCGATCTGGTCCGTGCCTTTCATAGGGCTCATCCTGATCGCCCTGGTGGTTCTGGTGAGGGTTCGGTGCCCCCTCCTTGAGGGGGGGGTACTGTTGTGAAATTGGATTTTGGGCTCCCCCGGTGGCCACTGGTGGAATTGAACTTGTGTGCATCATCCCCTCTGTTCACCTGTTCCCATCAGGATGTGGGAGTCGCTATTTAACCTTGCTCCTCTGTCACTTCCATGCCGGTCAACATTGTAATCAGAAGCCTTTCTGTGCATGTTCCTGCTACCAGACAACTTCCAGCTAAGTCGGACTTTTGTCCTTGTTTGTTTTTTGCATTTTGTTCCAGTTCACAGCTGCAGTTTCGTTTCTGTGTCTGGAAAGCTCTTGTGATCTGAAATTGCCACTCTGATGTTATGAGTTAATACTAGAGTCTTAAAGTAATTTCAGGATGGTGTATTGATAGGGTTTTCAGCTGACCATGAAAGTACCCTTTCTGTCTTCCTGCTATCTAGTAAGCGGACCTCGATTTTGCTAAACCTATTTTCATACTACGTTTGTCATTTTCATCTTAAATCACCGCCAATATATGTGGGGGCCTCTGTCTGCCTTTCGGGGAAATTTCTCTAGAGGTGAGCCAGGACTATATTTTCCTCTGCCAGGATTAGTTAGTCCTCCGGCCGGCGCTGGGCGTCTAGGGATAAAACGCAGGCTACGCTACCCGGCTACTGTTAGTTGTGCGGCAGGTTTAGTTCATGGTCAGTTTAAGTTTCCATCCTTCCAAGAGCTAGTTCCTATGTATGCTGGGCTATGTTCTCTTGCCATTGAGAACCATAACAGGGGACGTCGCGGCTTGTGATTGGTCGCGCGGCCGCCCATGTGACCGCTGCGCGACCAATCACAAGCCGCGACGTCACCGTGACGTCACCGTAGGTCCTGGAAGGGCTGATTCTTAGGAAGGAAGGCTGCTGGAACGAAGCCGAGGGTGAGTATATTCCTATTAGGTATATACTCACCCTCGGACATGCCCTGCTTTTTCCAGCAGCCTTCCTTCCTAAGAATCAGCCCTTCCAGGACCTTCGGTGACGTCGCGGTGACGTCGCGGCTTGTGATTGGTCGCGCGGCCGCCCATGTGACCGCTCGCGCGACCAATCACAAGCTGCAACGTCACCGTGACGTCACCGTAGGTCCTGTAAGGGCTGATTCTTAGGAAGGAAGGCTGCCGGAACGAAGCCGAGGGTGAGTATATTCCTATTAGGTATATACTCACCCTCGGACACGCCCTGCTTCTTTCCGGCAGCCTTCCTTCCTAAGAATCAGCCCTTCCAGGACCTTCGGTGACGTCACGGTGACGTCGCGGCTCGTGATTGGTCGTGCAGCGGTCACATGGGCGGCCGCGTGACCAATCACAAGCCGCGACGTCCCCGCGACGTCACCGCTAGGTCCTGGAAGGCTGATTCTAAGGAGGGAAGGTTCCCGCTTAGTAACAGGGCGCATCAGATGGTAAGTATGGCGATATTTTTTATTTTAATTCTTTATTTTACACTTAAATATGGATCCCAGGGCCTGAAGGAGAGTTTCCGCTCCTTCAGACCCTGGGAACCATTGGAAACCCAATGCACTGCATTGGATTTCACGTTTCGGCCGACCCCGACCCCGACTTTTTTATAGGATCGGCCGATTTCACTCGACCCGACTTTTGAAAAAGTCGGGTTTCGTGAAACCCGACCCGATCTTATAAAAGTAAAGGTCGCTCAACCCTAGTCACAGTGACAGATATTTAAACACCGTTGCATTTCATTCCATATTATATAGCATCCTCTGTTGTTATATATAGCGCTATCCCTTATTTCATAATATTCCCTTTGTTATATATAGCGCCATCCCATATTATAGAGTCTTCTTGTTATAAATTAGATGAAGTAGAAAGATGATCAGCTCTGTTCTTTCAAATATTTTACGCTCGAGGAAGGGACTCATGGTCCAGACTAGTCGAAGTTGAAATTTCAGCACCACAAAAACAAAAATGAGACTGTAGGTCTTGCAGAATTGTAATTTATTTAATCCTCCAAGGCATCAAAACAAGAAAAAAATGGAACTTGGCACTCCAATATTCAATGCTGAAATAATATATTTATTGCACATAAAATGCAGGGGGATTGCATATATGTACATTTTATCTAAGTGCATTTATCGAAGTACTGGCAGTTACAACATGGATGAATCTAACACGCATCTCTATTCTCTTCATACAGGTAATCATATCATTGAAAATCTGAACTGAACTACCTTGCATGTCTTTTTATTCCATTCATTGTCAGCAAGCAACCTGAATGGTAATCATATCATTCAACCTCCGGCATTGAATCCTGCATGTATCTAGATTTGTTAGCCATCTTAGTAAGCATTTTTTTTGTATATAGATATTGAACTTACTTTTGCTTGTCATTCTTATGCAGAGAGAGGTCATATAACTGTTTTCAAAGTGGTTTATGATCCATGTAGGCCAGGACATTTGTTTATCTGTTCACTACATTTATTGTGTCCTGCTGTCTCAAGTTAGTTTGATTGATTGCTAACGAGAGGGAAAAAAGAAAAGTAGATCTAAGAGCTAGTCTCCTATATATTGAGACATAGCCTGGGGAAGCATTTATGCAGGGGGATTGCATTTATGTACATTTAATCTAGGTACATTTATCGAAGTAATGGCAGTTACAACATGGCAGTTAGAAAGGGCAGGAGACAGGTAAGACAATTAAATAAATCTACTCACTGTACACAACAAATATCCACAGTATACATTTGTATAATCTATATCCTGGCTGCTGCATTCACTCACATTCACCGCCCTTGCATTAACTCTTTACACTCCATCCATATCAGCCCCTCTGTCCTTTCCTCTCCTATGTATAGCACTCACGCTCTGTTCACATTGCTTAACAGCGCAGATCCATTCAGTCCCACCATCCAACACACGAGACGCTCTCACAAATCACTTAACCATCTGCTCACTCTTTCTATCCTCCTTCTCCTAGTCGCAGGAGATATCTCTCCTAACCCTGGCCCCCCATGTTATAGCAAGTCTTACCTCCCAACTGCTACACTCAGAAACCCCTCTAACCTTATTAATATTCCCTGCATGCCTTCTGCCTCTTTCAATTGTGCCCTTTGGAATTCTCACTCTGTGTGTAATAAACTCCCTTTCATCCATGACTTCTTCCTTTCTAATTCTCTTAACCTCCTGGCTCTTACTGAAAGCTGGATCCAGCAGTCAGACACCACAGCTGCTGTTGCTCTTTCACATGGTGGACTACACTTTTCTCATACCCCAAGATCGGACAACAGAGCAGGTTGAGGCGTTGGTCTGCTCCTATCAACCAAATGTACCTTCCAAATTATTCCCCAAGTACCCTCACTTGTCTCCCCTTCTTTTGAAGTCCATGCTGTCAGACTCTTCATCCCCTTCTCCATGTGAATGGCAGTGGTGTATCATCCTCCCGGCCCCTCTCATCAGTTCCTGGATCACTTTGCCACCTGGCTTCCACACTTTCTCTCCTGTGACATCCCTACCCTCATCATGGGTGATTTCAACATCCCCATTACTTTTCCCCTCTCCCCATCTGCTTCTCACCTTTTATCTCTAACCTCCTCTTTTGGCCTCTTACAGCATTCTAAATCTCCAATGCATGAAGACTGAAACTCTCTCAACTTGGTCTTCTCCCGGATTTGCTCAGTGGACGATTTCACAAACTCCCCTCTCCCGCTCTCTGACCACAACATTCTTTCATTCTCTATCAAAAACTGCCATCCCGCTCAGGTCACCCCCACTTTCCAAACTTATAGAAACCTACAGGCCATTAACACTCAGAAACTTATGCAGAACTTGCAGTCCTCATTGGCCCCTATCTCCTCCCTCTCATGTCTTGATTCTGCACTGAAGCATTATAATGAAACACTGCAACGTGCCCTGGATGAAACTGCACCTCCTATACACAGAACAACCCAGCACAGATGGTGACAACCGTGGCACACGCTGCAAATATGTTTCCTGCAGCGGTGCTCCAGGTCCGCCGAACGTCTGTGGAGAAAATCTAATCTACCTGAAGATTTCATCCATTATAAGTTTATGCTTAAAACATACAACTCTGCCCTTCACCTCTCCAAGCAAACCTATTTTAACACCCTCAACACCTCACTGTCCAAAAACCCTAAACGTCTCTTTGACACTTTTCATTCCTTACTCAACCCAAGAGTGCAGGTCCCAACCACGGACCTCCACGCTGATGATCTGGCCAATTACTTCAAAGAAAAAATTGATCATATCCAACAGGAAATTATCTCCCAATCCCTTCATACCATGCACTGTCCTCCCTCCCCCACTGCATCTAGCTCACTCTCTAACTTTCAGCCAGTCACAGAAGAAGTAATCCTTGCATCTTGCATCTTCTCGCCCGACCACTTGCACCAGTGACCCCATTCCATCACATCTCCTCCTGTCCCTTTCCCCTGCTGTCACCTCTCACCTAACAAAAATATTCAACCTCTCTCTCTCTTCCGGTATCTTTCCCTCCTCATTTAACCCCTTAACGACCGCCGATACGCCTTTTAACGGCGGCCGCTAAGGGTACTTAATCCACAGCGCCGTTAATTAACGGCGCTGTGGAAAAAGTGAATAGCGCCCCCCAGAGTCGGATTTTCTCTGGGGTCTCGGTTGCCGAGACCCCAGAGAACATAATTCGGGGGTTTTTTACCGACCCCCGAGTTGCGATCGCCGGTAATTAACCGTTTACCGGCGGTCGCAACAAAAAAAAAACGCGATTTGCCGTTTAATTTCTCTGTCCTCCGATGTGATCGCACATCGGAGGACAGAGAAATGTGGTCCCCGATGGCCCCCAATAGCCCCCCAATACTTACCTACCTCCCCCGGTGCTCCTCGTGTCTCCCCATGGGCGCCGCCATCTTTTTTCCGGGAAAAAATGGCGGGCGCACGCGCAGTGCGCCCACCGCCCGGCACCCGGATGTTCTTTGGGGTCTCGGCTGCCGGGGGTAGCCGAGACCCCAAAGAACATGATCGGGGTCGGTTTGCACCGACCCCTGCTTTGCGATCGCCGGTAATTAACAGTTTACCGGCGACCGCAAAAAAAAAAAAAAAAAAAAAAAAAGCGATCAGTTATTTCTCTGTCCTCTGATGTGATCGCACATCAGAGGACAGAGAAATAGGGGGATTCGGGGACCCTATCATACTCACCCGGGGTCCCTGGGTCCTCTTCTGTCTTCTCCTGCCAGCCGGCTTTTTCATCATGGCGGGCGCATGCGCAGTGCGCCCGCCATCTGCTGCCATCTGCCGGCCGGCAGGAGAAGACAAGTTGGGGCTAAAATTAGGGTTAGGGTTAGGGTTAGGGTTAGGGTTAGGGTTAGGGTTAGAGTTAGGGTTAGGGTTAGGGTTAGGGTTAGGGTTAGAGTTAGGGTTAGAGTTAGGGTTAGGGTTAGGGTTAGGGTTAGGGTTAGAGTTAGGGTTAGGGCTAAATTTAGGGTTAGGGTTAGGGCTAGGGTTAGAGTTAGGCTACTTTCACACTAGCGTTTTTTGGCTTCCGTCGCAATGCGTCGTTGGAGAAAAAACGCATCCTGCAAAAGTGCTTGCAGGATGCGTTTTTTCTCCATTGGCTTGCATTAGCGACGCATTGCGACGGATTGCCACATGTCGCATCCGTCGTGCGACGGATGCGTCGTGCTTCGGCGGACCGTCGACACAAAAAAAACTACATGTAACTTTTTTGTGCGACGTGTCCGCCATTTCCGACCGCGCATGCGTGGCCGGAACTCCGCCCCCGCCTCCCCGCACCTCACAATGGGGCAGCGGATGCGTTGAAAAAACAGCATCCGCTGCACCCGTTGTGCGGCGCTTACAACGCTAGCGTCGGTACGTCGGCCCGACACACTGCGATGGGCCGAGTACGACGCTAGTGTGAAAGTAGCCTTAGGCTTCTTTCACACTTGCGTCGGTACGGGGCGGTCGCAATGCGTCGGCCCGATGTACCGACGCACGTTGTGAAAATTGTGCACAACGTGGGCAGCGGATGCAGTTTTTCAACGCATCCGCTGCCCAGTCTATGTCCTGGGGAGGAGGGGGCAGAGTTACGGCCACGCATCCGCGGAAATGGCGGACGCGATGTACAAAAAAAAGGTTACATTGAACTTTTTTTGTGACGACGGGGGCTAAAGTTATGGTTAGGGTTGGGGCTAAAGTTAGGGTTGGGGCTAAAGTTAGGGTTGGGGCTAAAGTTAGGGTTAGAGTTGGGATTAGGGTTAGCGTTTGGATTAGGGTTGGGATTAGTGTTACGTTTGGGATTAGGGTTGGGATTAGGGTTAGGGTTGGGATTAGGGTTAGGGGTGTGTTGGATTTAGGGTTTTGATTAGGGTTATGGTTAGGGTTGAGATTAGGGCTGTTTTGGGGTTAGGGTTGTGATTATCGTTAGGGTTGTGATTAGGATTATGGATCGGGTTGAGATTAGGGTTAGGGCTGTGTTGGGGTTAGGGTTGGAGTTAGAATTGGGGGGTTTCCACTGTTTAGGTACATCAGGGGGTCTCCAAACACGACAGCCAATTTTGCGCTAAAAAAGTCAAATGGTACTCCCTCCCTTCTGAGCTCTGCCGTGCGCCCAAACAGTAGTTTACCCCCACATATGGGGCATCAGCGTACTCGGGATAAATTGGACAACAACTTTTGGGGTCCAATTTCTCCTGTTACCCTTGTGAAAATAAAAACTTGGGGGCTAAAAATCTTTTTTGTTGGAAAAAAATATATTTTTTTATTTTCACTACTCTGCATTATAAATTTCTGTGAAGCACTTGAGCTTTCAAAGTTCTCACCACATATCTAGATAAGTTCCTTAGGGGGTCTAGTTTCCAAAATTTGGTCACTTGTGGGGGTTTCTACTGTTTAGGTACATTAGGGGTCTGCAAACGCAACATAACGCCCGCAGACAATTCTATCAAAGTCTGCATTCCAAAATGGCGCTCCTTCCCTTCCGAGCTCTGCCGTGCGCCCAAACAGTGGTTTACCCCCACATATGGGGTACCAGCATACTCAGGACAAATTGGACAACAACTTTTGGGGTCCAATTTCTCTTGTTACCCTTGTGAAAATAAAAATTTGGGGGCTAAAAAAATCTTTTTTGTGGGAAAAAAAATATTTTTTATTTTCACTACTCTGCATTATAAACTTCTGTGAAGCACTTGGGCATTCAAAGTTCTCACCACATATCTAGATAAGTTCCTTGGGGGGTCTATTTTCCAAAATGGGGTCACTTATTGGGGGTTTCTACTGTTTAGGTACATTAGGGGTCTGCAAACGCAACATAACGCCCGCAGACAATTCTATCAAAGTCTGCATTCCAAAATGGCACTCCTTCCCTTCCGAGCTCTGCCGTGCGCCCAAACAGTGGTTTACCCCCACATATGGGGTACCAGCATACTCAGGACAAATTGGACAACAACTTTTGGGGTCCAATTTCTCTTGTTACCCTTGTGAAAATAAAAACTTGGGGGCTAAAAAATCTTTATTGTTAAAAAATATATATTTTTTATTTTCACGACTCTGCATTATAAACTTCTGTGATGCACTTGGGCATTCAAAGTTCTCACTACACATCTAGGTAAGTTCCATGGGGGGTCTAGTTTCCAAAATGGGGTCACTTTTGGGGGGTTTCTGCTGTTTAGGCACATCAGGGGCTCTCCAAACGCGACATGGCGTCCGATCTCAATTCCAGTCAATTTTGCATTGAAAAGTCAAATGGCGCTCCTTTGCTTCCGAGCTCAGCCATGCGCCCAAACAGTGGTTTACCCCCACATATAGGGTGTCGGCGTACTCAAGACAAATTGTACAACAGCTTCTGGGGTCCATTTTCTCCTGTTACCCTTGGTAAAATAAAAATTTGGAGGCAAAAAGATCATTTTTGTAGAAAAAATGCGATTTTTTTATTTTCACGGCTCTACGTTATAAACTTCTGTGAAGCACCTGGGGGTTTAAAGTGCTCACCACACATCTAGATAAGTTCCTTAAGGGGTCTAGTTTCCAAAATGGTGTCATATGTGGGGGGTCTCTACTGTTTAGGCACATCAGCGGCTCTCCAAACGTGACATGGCGTCCGATCTCAATTCCAGCCAATTCTACATTGAAAAAGTAAAACGACACTCCTTCTCTTCCAAGCTCTGCGGTGCGCCCAAACAGTGGTTTACCCCCATATATGGGGTATCAACGTACTCAGGAGAAATTGCACAACAACTTTTGTGGTCTAATTTCTCCTGTTACCCTTGTGAAAATAAAAATTTGGGGGCAAAAAGATCATTTTTGTAGAAAAAATGAGATTTTTTATTTTCACGGCTCTACGTTATAAACTTCTGTGAAGCACTTGGGGGTTCAAAGTGCTCACCACACATCTAGATAAGTTCCTTAAGGGGTCTAGTTTCCAAAATGGTATCACTTGTGGGGGGTTTCCACTGTTTAGGCACATCAGGGACTCTCCAAACGCGACATGGCATCCGATCTCAATTCCAGCCAATTCTGCATTGAAAAAGTCAAACGGTGCTCCTTCAATTCCAAGCTCTGCGGTGCGCCCAAACAGTGGTTTACCTCCACATATGGGGTATCGACGTACTCAGGAGAAATTGCACAACAACTTTTGTGGTCTAATTTCTCCTGTTACCCTTGTGAAAATAAGAATTTGTGGGCGAAAAAATCATTTTTGTGAAAACAAATGCGATTTCTTATTTTCACGGCTCTACGTTATAAACTTCTGTGAAGCACTTGGGGGTTCAAAGTGCTCACCACACATCTAGATAAGTTCCTTGGGGGGTCTAGTTTCCAAAATGGTGTCACTTGTGGGCGGTTTCCACTGTTTAGGCACATTAGGGGCTCTCCAAACGCGACATGGCGTCCGATCTCAATTCCAGCCAATTCTGCATTGAAACAGTCAAACGGTGCTCCTTCACTTCCAAGCTCTGCGGTGCGCCCAAACAGTGGTTTACCTCCACATATGGGGTATCGGTGTACTCAGGAAAAATTGCACAACAAAATTTGTGGTTAAATTTCTGTTTTTACACTTGTGAAAATTAAAAAAAATGGTTCTGAAGTAAAATGTTTGCAAAAAAAAGTAAAATGTTCATTTTTTTCTTCCACATTGTTTTAGTTCCTGTGAAGTACGTAAAGGGTTAATAAACTTCTTTAATGTGGTTTTGAGCAGCTTGAGGGGTGCAGTTTTTAGAATGGTGTCACACTTGGTTATTTTCTATCATATAGACCCCTCAAAATCACTTCAAAGGTGATGTGGTCCCTAAAAAAAACATGGTGTTGTAAAAATGAGAAATTGCTGGTCAACTTTTAACCCTTATAACTCCCTAACAAAAAAAAAATTGTTTCCAAAATTGTGCTGATGTAAAGTAGACATGTGAGAAATGTTATTTATTAACTATTTTTTGTGACATATCTCTCTGATTTAAGGGCATAAAAATACAAAGTTTGAAAATTGCAAAATTTTAAAAATTTTCGCCATATTTCCATTTTTTTCATAAATAATCGCAAGTAATATCGAAGAAATGTTACCACTAACTTGAAGTACAACATGTCACGAAAAAACAATCTCAGAATCAGCGGGATCCGATAAAGCGTTCCAGAGTTATAACCTAATAAAGTGACACTGGTCAGAATTGTAAAAATTGGCTCGGTCATTAAGTACCAAATTGGCTCTGTCACTAAGGGGTTAAGCATGCCATCATACATCCATTATTTAAAAAACATCCCTCGACCAAAAACTGCCACTAATTATAGACCTGTCTCTAATCTTTCCTTTATCTCCAAACTCCTCAAACGCCTGGTCCACTCCCATCTTATCCGCTATCTCTTAGCTAACTCTCTTCTCGACCCTCTTCATTCTGGTTTCCGCTCCTTAAACTCTGCTGAAACTGCCCTCACTAAAGTCTCTAATGATCTATTAACAGCTAAATCTAATGGTCACTACTCCATGCTAATTCTCTTGGATCTCTCCACAGCATTCGACACTGTGGATCATCAGCTCCTCCTCACTATGCTACGCTCCATCGGCCTCAAGGACACCGTTCTCTAGTTGTTCTCCTCCTATCTCTCTGACCGCTCCTTCACTGTATCTTTTGCTAGTTTGTCCTCCTCTCATCTTTGCCTTACTGTTGGGGTTCCTCAAGGATCAGTTCTAGGCCTTCTTCTCTTCTCTTTGTATACTGCCCCTATTGGACCAACAATCAGTAGATTTGGTTTCCAGTACCATCTCTATGCTGATTACACCCAATTATACACTTCTGATATCACTCTTGCCCTTTTAGAAAACACCAGTGGTTGTCGTACCACTGTTTCTAACATCATGTCCTCCCTCTATCTGAAACTGAACCTGTCAAAAACTGAACTCGTGTTTTCTCCCCCTACTAACCTACCTTTGCCCGACATTACCCGACATCGCATTTGATCCATCATCTGTTTTAAGGAAAGACAATTAGGCCAAAATGTCAAAAACTATTTTATGTGGAATGCTCACGTTTTTTCTTCATGTGCAATAAATATATTATTTCAGCATTTAATATTAGAGTGAAACCCTATTTGAGCACCCTATAAGAGTGCCACATAAGTCTGCTACGAAGGCATCAAAGCAGATATGGTCCAACGTTTCGACCAAGAGAGGTCTTTGTTAAGGACATCTTTATGTAGTACCATATTTTTCAGACTATAAGACACACTTTTTCCCCAAAAAATGTGGGAGGAAAAAGGGTGATACATCTTATAGTCCAAACACAGGCTTACCAGGGGGTTGAGGCAGTGGTATAGCAGTGTACCTTCCTCAGGGAACCGAAGGCGGCAGAGGTGTGGTGATGCTGAGGCTCAGTGTCAGTGGTAGGCGGTGTGGAGTGCATCATTGATTTCCCTGTGGCCATCTTCCTGAAGCCATGGGCCGCCGGAGGCTGTGTGTGTGCACATAGAGATCTCAGCAGCCCTCGGCTCCTGGAAAATGGCCGCCGTAGGCCACGTGTGCGCAGATTGAGTTCTCTTGGACCATTTTCCTGAAGCTGAGGGCCACCAACATCTCAATCTGCATATGCGCGGCCTCAGGAAGATGAGAAACCAGTGATGCACTTGGCTCTGCTCGCTGTGGACACCAGGCCATGGCTTCGACACATTTCTGCTGCTACCATCCTGAGGAAGGGTCCCTTCTCCATGCTCTGCCTCACCGCGACACCAGACCTGCAGCATCGCACTGCTGGGATACCCCGGGACTGCAGCATTGCCCCACTTCTGCTTCCATCAGCTTCCTGAGGAAGGGACCATGCCTCTGGTGACCCCACTCTACCACTGCCGGCCCTCAGGTAAGATACCTTAAATTCGGGCAATAAGAAGGACTCCCATCTTACAAAAATCTTTTTTCTGCTATTTTGCACCCCAAAATTTGAGGTGCGTCTTATGGTCCAGTGCGTCTTATAGTCTGAAAAATACGGTAAGTGCTGGAAACCAGGAAATGTTGTAAGAATGCTAAGAATTAAGTGGTGTATTCAGCGTTTCTTTTACAGCTTCAACTGAAATTCTGATGTAAATCATGACAACTGGTGTAGATGAGACTACCTGTAGCTCCCAACTTTTACAAAAGTTAACCAGGGAAAAAATCATGTCTATCCTGCTGTATCCAGGATCCTTGGGATTTATGGATTTATTTTTTGCTCATTCATAGTTGTGGCATTCCTAACATTTTCATTTTTGCATAACTTTCGCTATATGAGGTCTTGCTTTTTTTAACATGTTTAGCCGAAGTTTTTTTAAGTGCTATTTTGCCAAACACATCTTTAAGGCTACATTCACGCATTTTTTTCCACTGCTTTTTATATGCACATTTTTTGCACGTATCCAAACCAAGCTACACAATAACAATCTTCTTTGGTAATGTATATATTTTTCCCCATAGGTGCATTTTGATGAAGATTTGAAGCAACATTTTTAATGCATTTTTTTATAGTACAAAAGAGCTCTGATTCATCACTTAAAAAACAACTTTGTTTTTCTTCGTACTTTAACATGTATTTTTTTTCAGGCTCCCCATAGAAGCCTATAGTTAAAAAAAGCACAAAAACTGCACAGTTCAGCAGCAGCTGTTCACTCTGGTCAGGAGTTTTCATGAAAACACATCCACTTTTAATTTTCATGCCTGCAGGATAAAAATGTTTACTATACATCGCTAGATGGATTCTTTGAGGATGGTAGTTTCAAAAATTGGATCACTTCTCAGGTGTTTCCTTTCTACTAAAGAGACAACTTTAGTTATAAAATTTATATTGTATTTTGTTTATGCTGTTTTAAGGCTGGTTTCACACTTGCGTTTTTGTCTGCAGCGTTTTTGCACAAAAAACGCATGCGTTTTTTTCCCTATATTTAACATTGAAAACGCATGCGTTTTTTTTGCACATGCGTTTGGTCGCGTTTTCAAACGCATGCGTTTTTTGTCTGCATGCGTTCATTTTCAAAAATGCTACCTGCAGTATTTTCTTGCGCGTTTTTTTGCCGCGAAAAAACGCATGCGTTTTTTCGCGGCAAAAAAATGCATTGCTGTCTATGTAAACGCATGCGTTTTTAAGCACATGCGTTTGTTTGCGCTAAAAACGCATGCGTTTTTATAGAAAAAAACCAGAAAACACACTGAAAAGCCACCCACCACCATCAAGGTGATAAAGGGATCCAAACCCTAACCCTAACTCTACCCCTAACCTCACCCCTAACCGTTTAATGAACATTTTCTGACAGTCATATTGCCACGTATTTAAGTGCCACGTATCACGTATTTCAGTGCCACGTATGCCACGTGCCACGTATTTAAGTGCCACGTGCCACATATTTAAGTGCCACGTGCCACGTATTAAAGTGCCACGTGCCACGTATTTAAGTGCCACGTATTTAAGTACCACATATTTAAGTGCCACGTGCCACGTATTTAAGTGCCACGTGCCACATATTTAAGTGCCACGTGCCACGTATTTAAGTGCCACATGCCACGTATTTAAGTGCCACGTGCCACGTATTTAAGTGCCACGTATTTAAGTACCACGTATTTCAGTTGCACGTATTTCAGTGCCACGTATTTCAGTCACGTTTAGGGTTAGGGTTAGGGGTAGGGTTAGGGTTAGGGTTTTCTTGTTTTTTCTTGTGTTTTCTTGTGTTTTCTTGTGTTTTTCTATAAAAACGCATGCGTCTAAAAAACGCATGCGTTTTACCGCGTTTACATGCGTTTTTCACACATGCGGTTTTTTTTAAAAACGCATGCAGATAAAAACGCAAGTGTGAAACCAGCCTTACACAGAAACTGTGCTGGCCCTGTAATTAGAGTAATGTGGGCACTATTACTCTTTTTTAGAGGTTTGTTTGTGGTTTGAAATTCAAATTCATTCTGAATCCTCATCTGAAGTTTGATGCTTTCCTTGGAGTCATATTACATTTTGCTCTGCATTGAGTTTCCATTAAAATCCACAAAAAATAGGTCTATGATGGACACATCAACAGTGTTTTTCTTTTGAAGAAATACACAAATGTTTGTAGATGTGTCAAAAAGATGAACAATGTTGATAAAGAGGTTAGACAGAGTCCAAAATGATGCTGATCAGCCCAATTGTTAATGGCTCCAACAGGGCTCTGTCACAGTTTCCTTTAGAATCTCAGCAGACAGCACTATACATGTGTGAACCTGTCCTTACTATACCTTTTTAGGTGCAGCCATGTTCACCTGACACATGTGCAGTGGCAGATAACATCTGCATGCAATAAAATGTTTTGTACAATCCACTGCTTGTAGAAGAACTAACTAGCAAAACAAACGGAACAAAGGAAAGGTGAATTATTTGTGCACCACTTCCAATTTTTAATATACTCCACATGTGCACCACCACCCATTTTTAAAATACTCCATATGGAAAGTGTGTCTAGTTCTTGGACTGAGAATTGACTAAAGGAACAAGAAAAGTGCAATGGAGTGTTATCCAGATCTTGCGATACATGACCCCATCCATCCTTCCTTCAATATGGTGCAGTCAACCTGTCCCCTTTGCAGATAAGTATCTCCAGAGTATGATATTCACTCACCATGCTTCACAGTTTGAATGGTGTTGTTAGAGGTGTAAGTTCAAACCAAAAAAGTTCTATTTTGGTCTTATCTGACAACATGACCTTCTCCCACGCCACCTCTGGATCATCCAAATGCTCATAGATTATTATTATTATTATTATTATTATTATTATTTATATATATAGCAACATTAATTCCATGGTGCTGTACATGAAAAAAGGGATTACATACAGGGTTATAGATATCGTTAACAGTAAGCAAATTTACAATGACTGACTGGTACAGAGGGGAGAGGACCCTGTCCTTGTGGACTTACATTCTATGGGGTAATGGGGAAGAGACAGGAGGTTGGGGGTGCTGCAGCACTGACGGCAGCTCGGGTGGTTGGTGAGGCGGCAGCTCGAGTGGTTGGTGAGGCAGCAGCTCTTGCGGTGGCGATGCGGCAGCTCTGGTGGTTGGTGAGGCGACAGCCCAGGTGGTTGGTGAAATGGCAGAATGGTTATTGCAGGCTGTAGGCTTTCCTGAAGAGATGGGTTTTCAGGTTCCATCTGAAGGTTCCGAGGGTGGTGGATAATTGGACATGTTGAGGCGTGGAATTCCAGAGGATGGGGGATATTCGGGAGAAATCTTGGAGGCGGTTGTGTGAGGAACGAATCAGTGTGGAGGAGAGTAGGAGGTCTTGGGAGGATTGAAGATTACGTGAGGGAAGATAGTGGGAGATTAGTTCAGAGATAAAGGAGGGGACAGGTTGTGGATGGCTTTGTAGATCAGTGTTAGTAGTTTGAACTGGATTCATTGGGGAATTGGGAGCCAGTGGAGGGATTTGCAGAGGGGAGAAGCAGGGGAGTAGCAAGGAGAAAGGAGGATTAGCCAAGCAGCAGATTTGAGGACAGACTGGAGCGGTGCAAGAGAGTTAGCGGGGAGGCCACAGAGGAGGGTGTTGCAGTAATCGAGGCGGGAGATGATGTGGGTATGCACAAGAGTTTTAGTAGATTGTGGGCTGAGGAAGGGATGGATTCTGCCAATATTTTTGAGTTGGAGGCAACAGGAGGTGGCAAGAGTTCGGACATGCGGTTTGTAGGACAGGGCAGAGGCGAGAGTTACCCCGAGGCAGTGGATTTCAGGTGCGGGAGAGAGCGTGATGCCGTTTACCATAATAGATAGATCAGGTAGGGGGGATACATGAGATGGGGGAAAGATGATGAGTTCATACATTGAGTTTTAGGAAGCGAGAGTTGAAGGAGGATATGGCTGACAGACACTCCGGGATTCTGGACAGCAGAGTGGCGACATCTGAGCCAGAGAGTTAGATCTGAGTGTTGTCCGCATATAGGTGGTACTGGAAGCCATGGGACTTTATGAGTTGTTTTAGGCCAAGGGTATAGATGGGAAAAAGTAGGGGCCCTAGGACAGAGCCTTGAGGGACTCCAACAGACAGAGGGTGAGGTGAGGAGGTAGTGTGGGACTGGGAAAAGCTAAATATGCAGTCGGAAAGGTATGAGGCAATCCAGGACAGGGCAAGGCCTTTGACGCCAAGGGAAGAAAGAATCTGTAGCAGTAGGCAGTGGTCGACTGTTAAATATAAAGAAACTCAAGGCACAGTACACATAAACAACAGTATACAGGAGGGAATCATCACCACCAATCTGTACCAATAGGAGACTGTACTGAACAGTCAGAATTAAACAAAACCACACGAAGAAAGAACCGAAACAAAGTCCAATATAACGTATAAATAACAATATTTATTAAAATATAAGATAGAGTGGTACGGTGGAAAAAATACCATAAAGAAGCACTACACCAGGGACATATGAATGGCAATCAGAAAAAATCAGAAAAAATATATATATAACCACAGTGGGGATTCAACGTATATGTGCATACCTATATATATGTATATATGCCATAAAAATATAAATATAGATAGCGGCAATACCAAAACTATATAATAAAGTGCATGTGCATCAAAAAATAATAAGGTGGCAGTAGAACCTAATAGGAAATGAAACCTAGTAGGCAAAAGTGTGGACGCTAAATACAGTTGGTGTGTAACATTAGCAAATATAGCAGCCCATGTGTTATCAAGCAATGTGCAAGCAAAAGAACAGAAATAAGATGATCATCAAGGAAAAAAGCCACCTGGTATTTACCTGCTGTGTAAGACAATAGTCCTTGGGATGTGCCGAGCCCCGACGCGCGTTTCGGCGTCTGCCTTTGTCAGGGGGGTGGCGACATCCAAGGGAGAGGGAGTATAAATACAACGATCAGCCAATAAGAGCAGGAGCGGGTGTGGAGCGACGTGCGTCAGCATAGGAGGTCACCAGAGGGCGCCGACCCACAAGCCCATGAGAACCCCGGCACCGCGGTCAGCTGACACGATGCAGGGGAACATGGGAGAGGGGGCGGAGACCACCGGAACGCAATGGCGGCGTGCATTCCACCCGGCCCACTGTCATTGGATGAATAAGACCATGTGATACGAAAGGTCCTGGAAGGGCAAAAGGGAGGATTGAATAAAGTACTGGGAGTAGAGGTAAATACTGAAATAATGCTAATAATCAATCAAAATAAAATAGAAAAAGGTCCAAAGGCTCAAGGAAAATGCGAAGACAAGAAAAATGAATAAAAATAAAATAAATATTAAGATATAGGACAATATAACAATAAGGGTGCTATATCGATTTATCGATATATAAAGTGAAATAAATAGGATGGGGGAAAAAGTGTGAAGGGAATATACACGTATACATAAGTGTGCACAAAAAGACAAATACCATACGCTGTGGGTATAAACAATAGTGTACACATATAAACATATATACTGTAAATTTAATAAGATATAAAACTGCATAATTATAATATACGGTGCAAATAAACAAAAAATAAATAATACAGAACAATATCAAGAATTGGGATTCTGATTAATTAGTCCACCCCACAGTTTCTGCAATCATAGACCCGCATCAGCAAACATGAATAACGACACAGTGTAAGAACGGGATTCCAAGAGAAGAAGAGATACACGGCCAAACCGGACTCCAATATCAGACAGGAAAATAAAGGTAACTAAGATGGAAAGAATAAATATAAAAAATATCATAACATACAAATAAATAAATAATACCAAACTAAAAGGACCAAATGAGCAGTAACTACTAACGCTCATATTAAAACCCAATAATGCATAATAATTATTTATTAAACATATACAAATAAATATATTAAAAATGTTAAAACTTGGATGATCAGGTGGTATAGTATGAACTTATAAAAAAGGGGCAAAGCTAATATTTTCATTCAGACCTAGAGGATGCATAGTGTTAAGTGTCCATATCCATCTAGTCTCAATTTGCGCTAACTTCTGACTGATATTCCCTCCACGTATGGATGGTACTATTTTGTCAATGCCTCTTATCCTCAATAGAGATGAATCGCAATTATGAAATTGCTTAAAATGTTAAGGAATAGTTTTTAAAGAAGATATGTCGTCCTCATTCTGGGCCGCATTAATGCCATTCACGTGTTCTCGAGTGTATTTTAAATTGACGAGAAGTGAGACCTATGTACATTTTTTTACATGGGCACGTGGCGTAATAAATGACTGCTTTGGTTTCACAATTAATAAAATGATTAATGTTGCAGCATTTGAGACCGGCAGAATCAGTAAATGTCCCTATTCTTTCCATATTAGAGCATGCCAAACAATGCCCACACTGAAAGGATCCCTTCTTTTGTTTGATTTGGGAGAGAAAGGTTTTAGGTTCACTCTGATAGTAACTTTTTACCAATATATCATGAATATTTCTCGGACGACGGAATGTAATACCTGGTTCTTTAGGGAGGTATTTAGATAGTGTATCATCAGCTAGTAGTATTGGCCATGCTTGATGTAGAATATTACGCATATTTTGATTCTCGGTATGGTATTGCGTAATAAAATGCACTTGTCTTGTGGTAGAGGACTTTGAGATTGAGTATAGTAATTCATTCCTAGGGGAATGCTTCGCTCTGTTATAGGCTCTTTTTATAAAACGGTGGCTATAGCCCCGATCTATGAACCTTATTTTTAATTCCTCGGCACGTGACTCAAAATCTTCATTGGTAGAACACAAATGTCTGAGACGTAAAAATTGGCCGACTGGGATAGAGCGTTTTAATGCTACTGGATGGGCGGAAGATGCATGAAGAAGTGCATTTGTTGATGATTGTTTCCTATAAATATCTGACTGAAGGATGTTAGCTGCATCACGTTTAACAAGTACATCCAAAAACTCAATGGAATTTTTCTCATGATGATAAGTGAGATGAATGTTACGATTATTGTCGTTAAGTTGAGCCATAAAGACATGAAGAGACTCAACCGAGCCTTGCCAAATAAAAAAGATGTCATCGATGTACCGTGTCCAAAAAGAGACACAATACATCGAATGGTGGTTGTCAGATAGAAAGAGGTCCCTCTCCCACAGCCCCAGGAACAGATTGGCGTATGCAGGTGCATAAGATGCGCCCATTGCTGTGCCTTGGAGCTGCAGGTAGAAGGACCCCTTAAAAATAAAGAAACTATGTGTCAAACTGAATTCCAAAATCTCAATAATGAAATCAGACATAGCGGGTGAATTGTTAGACATGGAAAGGAAGCATTTTGTTGCCTATATACCATCCGGATGTTTTATATTGGTATATAGTGACTCTACGTCGCATGTAACTAATACAGAATCGTCATCGATATGAAGGCCGTCAATCTTCCTTAAAAAATCACTCGTGTCGCAAGTAAATGAAGGGAGACATTCCACTAGTTGTTGCAATTTTGAGTCAATAAATATACCCACCTTCTCGAGATAGTTAGAATTGCCAGAAACAATAGGCCTACCAGGATGAGATTCCGAATTTTTATGTATCTTCGGTAGAAAATAGAAGGTAGGTATGCATGGTTCTTTAGTTGTTAGGGCTTGACATAGTTCCTTCGATATGGTACCAGCATTATTGGCGTTACTCAAGATGGTATTCAGTTCAGATGTAAATGCAGATAAAGGGTTGTATGTGAGTTTTTTATAGCAGATCTTATTCTTTAGATGTTTAAAAGCTTCAGCTTCATACATGTTTGTGGGCCATATAACGATGTTGCCACCTTTATCTGCAGATTTGATTACTACATCAGATAGGTTTTTTAGTTTCTCTAGGCTTTTGCATTCTTCAAAATTCAAATTGCCTTTAGTTATGTAACGGGGTATCTTTTTTAATTCCTCACTCACAATTTTAACAAAAAGGTCGATGTTAGAACAAGATGAAAAAGGAGGGAATTTTTTAGAACGAGGTGCAATACAAGGGGGAATCTTACCTCCTTCTGGTACAGAATTTTTCTGAGCTAATTCATTTAGTATTTATAATGCCTCTTGCTCCGCATCTGTTGGAATTAGATCGTACATAGTATCGTCATGAAAGTGTTTTTTAAAAATTAAGGACCTTGCAAAAAGATGCAAGTCCTTAATGGCCAAAAATGGGTCAAAGGAAGAATCTGGACAGAAAGAGAGGCCCTTGTGAAGGACCTCAATGTCTGTTTGGGAGAGAGAATGAGTACTTAAATTAATTACCTTCAAACGGTTGTCATCTGAGGAACGATTAACGTTGCGATTGTAAGGTGCATTACGTAAATTCTGTTTACGTTTAAATGTATCTTTATACGAGGTGGAGGAAGAGGCAGAGGCATCCGAATATTCACTAAGTGATGGAGTAGAGGAAACAGATGGAGTACGAGTACGAATCGGGTCGAGGGTTAAAGGCCTTTTCCATCTATAAATTGTATTCATTTGTAAATCTTTCAAATCTCTTGACAGTTTATTGGCCTGATTTGCTTGAATATCCTTCACCCAAACATCTAATTATTTTTCCATGGATACGTTGATGGATTGAAAATCCTCGATAGGCTGTGTCAAAAGCAGAGGACAGGTTGAGAAGGTGAATAGATGATAGGTGATAGATGAATTTCAAATGGGCTTGGACATGTGCTGGTATGAGCAGGGGGACCTTGCATGTTCTGCAGGATTTTAATGATAAAGTTTGAAACTGTGGTCCCAGCTCTTCTCAGGTCATTGACAATGTCCTCCTGTGTAGTTATGGACTGATTCCTGGCCTTTCTCAGAATCATCCTTTCCCTAAAAGGAGAGATCTTGCTTGGAGCCACAGACCAAGGAAAATTGACAGTCATCTTGTGTTTCTTCTGTTTTCTAATAAATGTGCCAACAGTTGTTGCCTTTTTACCAAGCTGCTTGCCTATTGTCCAGTAGCCCATTGCAGATCTATAATTTTGTCCCTGGTGTCCTTAGACAGCTGTCACTTTATGAGGTCATAACTCTGGAATGCTTCAATGGATCCTGCTGAATCTGAAAACTGTTTCTCATAGCATATTGTACTTCATGACAGTTGGAAAATTTCTTTGCTATGACTTGTGTTTATTTGTGAAGAAAGTGGAAATTTTGTGAAAATTTTGAAAATGTTGCAATTTTCAAACTTTTTATTTTTATGCCCTTAAATCAGAGAGTCATATTGCACAAAATAGTTAAAAAATAACATTTCCCACATGTCTACTTTACATCAGCACAATTTTTGAAACATAATTTTTATAAATTATAAGGGATAAAAAGTTGATCAGCGATTTCTCATTTTTAAACAAAATATGCAAAACCATTTTTTAGGGACAACTTCACATTTGAAGTGATTTTGAGGGACTCATATGATAGAAAATACCCAAAAGTGACACCATTCTAAAAACTGCACCCCTCAAGGTACTGAAAACCACATTCAAGAAGTTTATTAACCCTTCAGGTGCTTCACAGCAATTCTTGGTATGTGGAAGGAAAAAGTAAACATTTACTTTTCTTTCCCAAAATTTTTCCTTTAGACCTATTTTTTTTTTACTTTTACAAGGGTAACAGGAGAAAATGGACCATAAAATGTGTTGTTCAATTTATCCTGAGTATGCTGATATCCCACATGTGGGGGAAATCGACTGTTTGGGCACACAGCAGGGTTCGGAAGGGAAGGTGCGCCACTTCACTTTTTGAATGTAAAATTAACTGCCATAATTAGCAGACGCCATGTAATGTTGAAGAGCCCCTGATGTGCCTAAACAGTGGAAACCCCCAACAAGTGACACCATTTTGGAAACTAGACCTCTTAGGGAACTTAGCTAGATGTGTATTGAGCACCTTGAACCCACAGGTGCTTCATAGAAGTTTATAACGTAGAGCTGTGAAAAAAAAAAAAAAATCACATTTATGCCAGGTAAATCTTTTTTAGCTAAAAATTTAGCATTTTCATAAGGGTAAATGGAGGCCATGTCACATTTGGAGAACCCCTGATGTGCCTAAACAGAGGAATCCCCCAACAAGTGACATCATTTTGGAAATTAGGCTCCTTTGGGAACTTATCTAGATGTGTATTTTATACCTAGAACCCCTAGGTGCTTCACAGAAGTTTATAACTAGAGATGAGCCACCTCCCTAGTGTTCGGGTTCGGTTCGGTTCGTCGAACAGGGAAGTGTTCGACGAACTGTTCATCGAGCCCCATTGGAACCAATGGCAGGCTAACACAAACACATACAAACACATGTAAAACACATAGAAAACACCTTAAAAGGTGTCCAAAAGCTGACAAACTGCTCAGAAGACACAACAAACACATTGAAAAGTCACAACTACATATAGTCATGCAAAAAGAAAAGAGGTGGAGGAGTAAAAGGAGGAGGAGACACAGATATAGGCATGTCATGCCCTTCTAAAATCAAGAAAGGCTGGAGTAAAAATCTAAACTCACTCTACCAACACCCAGACGTCTTGACAAAAAAAATAAAAAAATAAATATCTTTAGGTAGAATGGTGGCGGGTCCATTCAGAACACTTTCCTTAGAAGACGTAGTGGTACCCCCATTGGGAGTTGTGCCAAAAAATTAACCCAATACATTCAGACTAATCCACCATTTGTCATATCCAAGGGGCAGGTCAGTAAACGACAACATCGACGTGGAACCAAGTACAGTACTATGTACTGTACCTCCTTTGACAAGGCAATCAGGCGGGTCAAGAAGTTGGTAAGGGGCACCCTTATGGCCAAAACAGACATTGAGAGGGTTACTACCTGTGCCTCAGAATAGTGTCCTCTCATTGGGCTGCTTCTGTGAAGGAGCATACTACATAGATCGCTGTTTGCCCATGGGGTGCTCCATATCCTGCTCACTATTTGAGGCATTTAGTTGCTTCCTCGAATGTGTCATCATGGACGTTTGTAAGGCGGCACATATTATCCATTACCTCGACAACTTCTTATGCCTGGGCCAAAAGA
Organism: Ranitomeya variabilis; assembly: GCF_051348905.1. Taxonomy (NCBI): domain Eukaryota; kingdom Metazoa; phylum Chordata; class Amphibia; order Anura; family Dendrobatidae; genus Ranitomeya; species Ranitomeya variabilis. Next base: position 465,580,797 of record NC_135236.1, read on the forward strand.
TTCGCCACAGTGTGAAAACACGCGGTAGTCCACCTGTGAGAAGGAGAGAGCTGGAGGGAGAGTGGACACCCCAGAGCCAAGGGGTTAGATTGAGAAAGAAAGAAGGCGGTGTAGCTTGCTTCATGGGTGGGGTACTCTGCTGAGTAGCAGAAATTGCTACTAGGCCCAAAAGGATTTCCTGGGCCAGATGCCATTACAAAATAGTAGTTAGATAAACAGGCAGTGTAGCTTGTTTCATGGGTGGCGTGTGCTGCTGAGTAGCACTAAATTCTACTAGGCCCAAAAGGATTTCCTGGGCTAGATGCCATTACAAAATAGTAGTTAGGTAAACAGGTGGTGTAGCTTGCTTCATGGGTGGGGTACGCTGCTGAGTAGCACTAAATTCTACTAGGCCCAAAAGGATTTCCTGGGCTAGATGCCATTAAAAAATAGTACTTAGGTAAACAGGCGGTGTAGCTTGCTTCATCGGTGGGGTACTGTGCTGAGTTGTACAAAATGCTATTAGGTACAAAACTATTTCCTGGGCTAGATGCAGTTAAAAATTAGTAATTAGATCAACAGGCGGTGTAGCTTGCTTCATAGGTGGGGTACGCTGCTGAGTAGCACTGAATTCTACTAGGCCCAAAAGGATTTCCTGGGCTAGATGCCGTTACAAAATAGTACTTAGGTAAACAGATGGTGTAGCTTGCTTCATGGGTGGGGTACGCTGCTGAGTAGCACCAAATTCTACTAGGCCCAAAAGGATTTCCTGGGCCAGATGCCGTTAAAAATAGTACTTAGGTAAACAGGCGGTGGGTGGCTGGGCTACTCTGCTGACTAGCAGACACTGAAGCTTTGGAGCAGACCTCTGAATCCCAGGCCATAGTATGAGTAAACAACTCTGCAGACGACCCCACCCACCTGGAATTGACGATGGCAACGTCATGTGAAACTCAGCAAGGGCACTAAATAAAAGAGTCTCCATTTTTTCAAAAAATTCGGCCACAGACACCACTTAAGTGGCATCAATTTCGCCAGAGTTTTTTAAAACGGTTGGTGAGGTGATTTTCAAAAATCATCAAGCTTTTAGTCTCCCCAAGATGACACAGGGGTAGAAAAGTCCTTGCGGATCCAGGATTTGTTCATCTTGATGAACGTTAGTCTGTCTAAATTGTCACTGGACAGCCGCATGCGCTTATCTGTCAGCACACCACCAGCAGCGCTGAACACACATTCAGAGAGAACGCTGGCTGCGGGGCACGACAAGATCTCCAAGGCGTGAGTGGCGAGCTCAGGCCATTTTTCAAGATTGGAAGCCCAAAATGAGAAAGGGTCCAGTTCCACAGTCATTGTACCATCCTCTCTAGGCGTTGGCTGTGCGTCAGAGTTCTTGTCTCCTGTGGCCTTGCAAAGGATGGTCTAAAAAAATCTTGAAACGATTGGAAAAAATTGCTGTTACCACCAGATACGATGTTACTGATACAGTTAGAGTGATGACTCCATAGTCCCACGGTTGGCAAGTTAGAACTCAGAGATTGACTACGTGCACCACTGGTGTTTTGTGGAAAAGCAGATGTTAGATTCTGTAACAGTTTCTGCTGATACTCCTGCATGCGTGAATCCCTTTCTATGGCAGGAATCATTTAGCCAAATTTGCTTTTGTATCGGGGATCCAAGAGTGTGGCAACCCAGTAGTCGGCATTACTTCGGATTCTGACAATCTGAGGGTCATGTTGCAGGTAGTGCAGCAAGAAGGCACTCATGTGTCTTGTGCATCCAGGAGGACCAAGTCCTTGTCTTGGTGGTGGCGAGGTGAGAATCATGCTTCCTTCATCTGCCCTCTCCCCCCAACCTCGCACAACAGAAATTTGATCAAGGTCTCCCTCATCTGATGAGTCTTCCATGCCCAGCGCCAGTTCGTCTTCCAATTCTTCCTCGCCTCCTGCACCTTCTTTAACAGTTTAGCTGCTACCATGTGCCCTCGGTAATCCCTCTCCCCCAGCCTCCAATGCCAGCTGCCTTGGTGCTGCCAACCTTCTTGACCTTAGAGATATGATCCCTTCCGCATACGACTTCTCCTGTTCCTCCTCCTCCTCCTCTTGTTCCACCACCTGATTCCGGACACTGTTTAAGGTGTGCTCCAGCATGTAAATCACCGAAATGGTCATGCTGATAATGGCATCGTCAGCACTAAACATCTTTGTTGCTATTTCAAAACTGTGCAGAAGGGTGCATAGGTCCCTGATCTGAGACCACTCCTGCAGTGTGATTTTCCCCACCTCTTGATCTCGTTGGCCCAGGCTATACGTCATAACGTATTGCACCAGGGCTCATCGGTGCTGCTACAGTCGCTGCAACATGTGCAGAGTTGATTCCACCGTGTGGGCACATTGCATTTCAGCCGGTCAACTGGCAGGCCCAACGACTTCTGTAGAGATGCATGTCGTCAAGCTGAGGGAAGCGAATGGCGGAAGTGAGCACACAGCGACCGTGCCCTCTGCAAAATCCCATCTAGTCCGGGATAGTGGGATAAAAATTGCTGGACAACCAGGTTCAAAACCTAAGCCATACAAGGCACGTGTGTGACATTGCACCGGTGAAGGGCCACACCCAGGTTTGCAGCATTGTCGCACACAGCCTTCCCTGGCTGCAGGTTGAGTGGAGACAGCCATTTATGGAACTCGGTCTCCAGAGCTGACCACAACTCCTCAGCTGAGTGACTCACATTTCCCAGACATTTCAATGTAAACACTGCCTGATGCCATTGAGCCCTGGTGACAGCATAGTGAGGAGGTGTGCAGGATTCCTTCTGTGCAGTTACAACGTGGGTGGCATTACCAGACAGGCTTTGGGTGCAGGTGGAGGACCGAGAGGAGGTTGAGGAGGCAGAAGCAGTGGAGGAACTTCTAGATGCAGGGGATCGATGAGCAACTCGTGGGGACAGCAAGACTTGGACAGCAGCCCCTTCTCCTGATGTCGCCATAGTTACCCAGTGCCCAGTCACAGACATGTAATGCCCCTGTCCATGTCTACTCATCCAAGTGTTTGTGCTGAAATGCACCCTGTCACACACAGAGTTTCTCAAGGAAGCAGTGATGTTGTGTGCGACATGCTGGTGAAGCGCAGGCACAGCTTTCTTTGAGAAGTAGTGTCGACTGGGCATCTGGTACTGGGGCACTGTGACGGACATAAGGTCTCGAAAATCCTCTGTGTCCACCAGGCGGAAAGGCAGCATTTTTGTAGCCAACAGCTTGCAGATGGAGAAATTCAACCTCTTAGCTTTGTCATAGCTAGGAGGAAATGGTCTTTTACTTGTCCACATCTGAGGGACTGAGGGCTGGCTGCCGTGCGTAGCGTTGAGTAGGGTGTCACCAGCAAACTGCTGGTCTGTCAGGAAGGTGCAAGCGGAGATGTTATGTTGCCTTGATCAAAATGTGGTGTCGATGTCGGAGAATGCTCAACACCAGCATGTGTTTCCACTTGCAAATATCCTGACGACCTGCCAATCACACTGGCTATTGCGGGTAAAGAGGTGGAAGGTCTGCATCCAAAACCAAGTGCGACTGCTGTAACCACAGTCACAGAGGATGAAGAGGACACGGATGCACTTGATGGGGCAGACGGCGGTTGACCTGGCCCACTAGGCCGCATTGCAGCACAGTGAGCTTCCCACTGCAACTTATGCCTCATATCCATGTGACGGTTCATGCATGAAGTACTCAAGCTAGTGATTTTTTGGCCTCTACTGAGATTTTGTTGACAAATCTTACAGACAACATGAGTTGGGTCATCCTTTACGATGTAAAAAAATGCCCAGGCTTTGCAAGGCTTAGAGCCCGTGCGACCTGAAGAGCCACCACGACTTCTGGTCTGAGGCACAGTTGGGGTTGAGGATGCAGTTGTTGACGTGCTTCCAGTACTCCGTCTCTGTCCAGGAAGCCACACCATTACCTCGTCGTCAGACTCGTCACTAGTATCCTCCTCCACCTCCTCTGCTGACCTCATGGACTGGCAGACTGGGAGTTGACAGTAAGTGGGGTCTACAACCTCGTCATCATCATCCTGTGTGTTCTCACACCCGTCGTCCTCAGAGCCAACCTCTTCCTGTCAAGTTTTCGTTCCAATCAGGTATCTCAGTCTCATCATCATCTTCCTCATTGTCTCCACCAACAGGAGTTACAGTTTGGGAACGAGGGTCTACATTATGCTCAGAACCTTCTTCATCTGGGCCTGGATCCGACTCACAAAGATTCTGGGCATCAGTGCAGATCATTTCCTCGTCTGGATTCACAGAAGCTCTGGAGCAGACCGCTGATTCCCCGGCTATAGCATGCGTAAACAGCTCTACAGACTCAACCATGTGTGTTATTCCATGCTCAGACGGGCAGCTGGAGACTTGGGAGCTGTGAGGAAGCAAATGCAATTGGGGTGACAACTCTGAGGACTGGAGTAGTTGTGATGTTGAAGATGACATGGAGGAGAGCCCACTTGAATGAGCACCTGATATCGGTTCAAGCACCTGCTGTTGTGTCTCATCTGGAATTTTTGGCGATACTTGTAGCGATGGTCGTAAGAAAGGGATCATATCAGATTGTCCACGAAAAGAAGTAGACATCTTACTTTGGCTGGAAGATGGTCTTTCTTCTGCAGATGTTACTGTTTCCTTACCACCTACCCCACGGACACAAACTTTTTTTCCCTTTCCAACATGCCTATTCCCCATTCCACCAGCAGCAGGCCTTTTGCCACTCATTTTAGTGCTTAACTAATTGGCAACTCTGTATCTATAGTTGTTGGCACAACAACCGATGGATGAAAACCGAGCAGAACTGAGCGGCCAAACTGTGGTACTAGGCCCAAAACTATTAACTGGATTAGACAAGTGAAAATTGAGATACACAGGCGGTATAGTTTGTTTCACAGGCAGGCTACTCTGCTGACGTGCAGACACTGCTCCTAGGCCCAAAACTATTAACTGGATTAGATGCAGTGAAAATAGAGATACACAGGCGGTGTAGTTAGTTTCACCGGGGGGTTACTCTGCTGACGTGCAGACACTGCTCCTAGGCCCAAAACTGTTAACTGGATTAGATGCAGTGAAAATAGAGATACACAAGCGGTGTAGTTAGTTTCACAGGCGGGCTACTCTGCTGACGTGCAGACACTGCTACTAAGCCCCAAACCCCAAAATGATTTACTGGGTTAGATGCAGTAAAAACTGAGATACACAGACGGTGTAACTAGCTTCACAGGCGGGCTACTCTGCTGACATGCAGACACTGCTACTAAACCCAAAACCCCAAAACGATTTACTGGGTTAAGGCCCCGTCTCACATAGCGAGATCGCTAGCGAGATCGCTGCTGAGTCACAAGTTTTGTGACGCAACAGCGACCTCAGTAGCGATCTCGCTATGTGTGACACGTACCAGCGATCAGGCCCCTGCTGTGAGATCGCTGGTCGTGTCGGAATGGCCTGGACCTTTTTTTGGTCGTTGAGGTCCCGCTGACATCGCTGAATCGGTATGTGTGACACCGATCCAGCGATGTCTTCACTGGTAACCAGGGTAAACATCGGGTTACTAAGCGCAGGGCCGCGCTTAGTAACCCGATGTTTACCCTGGTTATCAGCGTAAATGTAAAAAAAAACCAAATACATACTCACCATCTGTTGCCCGTCAGGTCCCTTGGCGTCTGCTTCCCACACTGACTGAGCCGCCGTAAAGTGAGAGCACAGCAGTGACGTCACCGCTGCGCTCTGCTCTCACTGTACGGCGGCTCAGTCAGAGCAGGAAGCAGACGGCAAGGGACCTGACGGGCAACAGATGGTGAGTATGTAGTGTTTGTTTTTTTTACATTTACGCTGGTAACCAGGGTAAACATCGGGTTACTAAGCATGGCCCTGCGCTTAGTAACCCGATGTTTACCCTGGTTACCCGGGTGCTGCAGGTGGACTTCGGCATCGTTGAAGGCAGTTTCAACGATGCCGAAGTCGTTCCCCTGATCGTTGGTCGCTGGAGAGAGCTGTCTGTGTGACAGCTCCCCAGCGACCACACAGCGACGCTGCAGCGATCAGCATCGTTGTCTGTATCGCTGCAGCGTCGCTGTGTGAGACGGGGCCTTTAGATGCAGTAAAAATTGAGATACACAGATGGTGTAGCTAGCTTCACAGGCGGGCTAATCAGATGACTATCAGACAATGCTACTAGCCCAAAAGGATTGGCTGAGCTAGACTACACCAAATGCTGTGACTAACACTTGCACAGCACTGGCTCAGACCTGCCTGGCAAACAGTGCTATGAACTGCTGTAACCTACCCTGAAAAGGGCTGATATTACAACTAGTCCCAACTCCTCCCAACTCCGTAAACCTATCTCTCTGACAGTTCGCTCCAAAAAAACACTCTTAGTCTGTACAGCGCCCACAGCAGCAGCGGTGCCGTCTAACACTAAGCTGCAGCAGTGAGGAAATGGTGGCGACGGGGCAAATGGCTGGTTCTTATAGGGCAAGGACATGTGACATACACAGCCAATGACACATGCCCTTGCTTGTCTGCATCACATGCACATTGCTGTGTGTGTGCACTGCTGATAGGCTGAGAGACTGCCCCACCCCTCTGTAAATGCGGGAAAGAAAAAAAAATGGAGATCGGCGTTATTTCAGCACAGATCTATCCACCGGCCACTATACACTGAAACAGTCTATTAACAATGATAAACAGTTTTAATGTGCAAATCAAGCTAGGCTTTTGGTGAATGAACAGTTATTGAACAGGACTCGAACAGCCGAATTTTAAGTAAATTGTTCAGGTTTGTCGAACGACTCGAACACCGCCCAAAACAGCTCGAATTTGAAATTGGCGAACAGTTCGACTCGAACACCGCTCATCTCTATTTATAACGTTAAGCTTTGAAAATAAAAAAAAATCACATTTTTACAGCAAAAATCTTTTTATAACTCCCAATTTTTTATATTTACAAAGGTAACAAGAGAAAATGGACCCCAATAATTGTTTTTCAAATTTCTCTGGAGTTCACCGATACCCCATATGTGGTTGAAAACTACTTTTGAGGGACAGTGCAATGCTCAGAAGAGAAGTAGCGTCATATTACAGTGCAGATTTTACTGCACTGGTTTGAGGGTGCCATGTCACGTTGGCAGAGCCCCTGAGGTGCTATAACAGCAGAACCCACCATAACTGGACCTGTATTACAAACTAAACCTCTAAATTAATTCATCTAGGGGTGCAATGATTATATTGACACCAGAGGCGTGTCACAAAATTTTATACCATCGGGCAGTGAAGAAAAAATAATTTTCATTTTTACCACCAAAATTGTGTTAGCCCAAATTTTACATTTTCATCCTGGGAAAACTGTAAAAATGGCACCAATATTTGACCAACAATTTCTACTGAATGTAGAATTACCCCATAGAATTACCCCATATGTGGCTGTACAGTACTGCTTATCCATACGGAGAGGCTTGGGAGGGAGGATGGCTATTTGCTTCCTGGAGTTTCCTAGAATAGTTTGCGTACTCCATATACATAGCTCAAAAGTGCTAGAAAAGCAGACTTCTCTCTCAAGTGACCCCATTTTGGAAATTATACCCCTTTGGGAATGTGTAATGATGATTTTGACTCCATGGTTGTTTCACAGAAACAAGTAGCAATGGATGTTGCTAAGTGGAAATTGCAAGCTGCCGTTGTAGTGACCAGTACGATGCAGTCACCAGTACATTATGTCAAGCCCGTGCTTCCGGAGGCATGCACTTGTAAGTTAGGCAGGCTCTCATCGCTACAGAAATGCCAAACATGTGGGTGCTAAATGTGATTTAGGCACACTGGGGCTCAGAAGGGAGGGGGCACATTTGGATTTGGGAGCAGATAATTTGCTGAATTTCTTTTGGGGGCAAGGAGGTATTTCACTTTTACAGAGTCTTTGTGCTACCAATAATGTGGAAGTCCCTATATTTCCATTAACAGATGACAATCCTGAGTGGGGACTTGCTTTTTTTGTGGATTGAGTTGAAGCTTTTATTGGGAACATTGTACATAGCGTTTATGATCACATTTATCCGGTGCTCTATGCTGAATACTTACATCGGGTTTTCCATCTAAATCTCTATATGATGTGACAGATGAAATCCCTGATGGATCCATTCACTATAATGAGGCACCAGAGTTACTCTGGACTCCATCTGGACTCTGTTCAGTGGTGTCCTTCTTTTCAGAAGTGCACAAAACTATGGCTGATGGCACTTTTATGCAATCCTAAAAATGCAAACAGTGCCAGATTACAGGTCCTATGGCATCCACAGTGCCTCCATCTGCCTCATTATAGAGAAACTTCCACCAGAGGTTCCATCTGAATTACATATTTGAAGATTTTACATGGAAATCCCGGTGTAAGCGCTCAGCGCAGAGTGCAGGAAAAATGTGCGCCGAACTTTACTGTGATCTTTGGGAGGCAGAATGGAATAATTAACAGCATATGAAGAACTGGTTTTATTTTTTTTTTTGCGCCGTTCCTCGTCCGGTATAAGTGATTAGGCAATTTTATTCTTCGGGTCAGTGCGATTACAGCGATACAAGATTTATATCTGGTTTTTGTGTTTTGCTTCTGTCACACACTAAAATACGCTTTTTATTGTGAAAACCAATTTTTGCATCACCACATTTTGAGAGCAATAATTTTTCCATATTTCGTCCAACAGAGTCATGTTATGGCTTGTTTTTACGGGACGAGCTGAAGTTTTTATTAGTACCATTTTCGGGCACATGACATTTTTTGATCACTTTCTATTCCGATTTCTCTAGAGACAGAATGAACAAAAACCAGCAATTCAGAAATTGCTTCTTTTTTTAAAAAAACTGTTCTGCTTATGGTAAAATTGGTAAGACCGCTTTATTCTTCGGGTCAGTATGATTACAGCGATACCAAATTTATATTTTTTTATGTTTTAGTGTTTTTACACAATAAAAAATATTTTAGAGAAAAAAATATTGATTTTTGCATCGCATATTCTGAGAGCTAGAGCATTTTACTTTTCTGCTGATGGAGCTGTATGATGGCTTGTTTTTTTGGGACAAGATGACATTTTAAGTGGTACCATTTTTATTTACATTCGTCTTTTTTATTGCGTTTTATTTCACTTTTTGTTCGGCAGTATGATGATAAAGCATTGTTTTTTGCCTCGTTTTTTTATTATTTTTTACTGCGTTTACTGAAGGGGTTAACTAATGGGAGTGTTTTATAGAGCAGGTCATTACGGACACGGCGATACCAAATATGTGCACTTTTGTTGTTTATTTTTTATTTATACAAATAAATGTATTTATTGGAAAAGTATTTCATTCTGTTTTTTCTTTATTTGAGGATTTTGTTAAAAATATTTTAACACTTTTTTTTAATTTTTTTAACTTTTTTACATTGTCCCATCCTGCCCTGCAGTGTATCACATCAGCATCTGACAGGCAATCAAGGAGGCATATTAGCGCTTGCTCTCAGCAGGCGCTCACAAGCCATCTTCCCTGCAGGACCCGGAAGGAGCCCGCGGCCATCTTGGGGCAAGGGGTCACCATGGAGACCATCAGGAAAAAGCGATCGCATCACGTTGTCCTGATGGAAGCGCACAGGGAACTCATTCCCTGCGCAATGCTTATTAATGCCACTGTCACGACTGACAGCGGCATCAAATGGGTTAAATGCCGCTAGCACACAGAGCTGACACTTGCACACGATCGCTGCGGCTCTCAGCATGAGGCCTTGTGATCGTGCTGCTGTACATTGGCTGCTCTTTGCGGGAATGCAGCTTCCACAGAGCAGTACATGAACGTTACATGTCAGGAAGGGGTTAAGAATAATACAATGTGATTTTCTAGTTTTTACTTTTAGATTCTGTCTCTCACTGTTGAAATGTACCTACGATAAAAATTACAGACCTCTCCATTCTTTGTAGGTGGGAAAACTTGAAAAATCAGCCAGGTATCAAATACTTATTTTCCCCACTGTACTGTATGCCTTCTGGTATTTGTTGCCTTTTTTGCACCAAATTCTTCAAAACGGTGCACACGGTTTATGATTTTTGTAAAAGTCAAAAAATAGTTATTTATGTCCTTGACCTCTTTTGTGATTTTTTAGCAAAAAAGACACGCTGTTAGCAACATATACGTTAAAGTTGCACTAAAATTTCTAATGTAAATAAAATCACTTCAAGAGGGGACTTGAACACAATTGTGCAAAATAAACGGCTACTTTTCGAAAAGTCGTAAATGATGAATCAGGCAACGATATCTAGAAAGTCCAAACTCTGCCCACAATTGTAAAGAAAAACAAAAAATGAACAGACAAACACATATTTAATAGCCTTAAAAAATCACAACTTAAAATAATGAGGCTTAAATGAAAAAACATGTGCAAAACACCAAAAACCAGCCAAAAAATATGCAAAAGCAATGTTGAATCGGCCTCTATATCTTTTTCTAGAAATGGTAAAAAAAAAGAAAGACTTAATGTAAAGAAAAAAAAAGGAACAAAAAAACTCAGTGAAGTAATTATAATTTTCTTGATACATTACTGAAAATAGCACATTCTTGTATCTACATCCTTAAAGGTGTCTTTATTAATATCAGTAACTCTATAAAGTGTCTTCAATTTTTATATTTTGCTTTGAAGTTCAATTCTCTCTTGAATATAAGTGGTAGATCTTAGTTCTGAATTATATACATGGCATAATATAAATTGTCTGACATTATATGGCTTGTCATAACTGTCATTGACAAGCCTATTTAAGGTAGCTGTTAATGGACTTATTATTAAGGTGCCGTGCCACCATTTAATGAAGCCTTAGGATATGTGTCCACCTTCAGGATGGCCGGCGGTTTGGACGGAGCGGCAAACCCGCTCCGCCCTAAGCCCTGCCCCCTTCTGTGACGCGATGATGCTGGATGTGTTCATTGCACACATCCGGGATCATCGCACCCCACGAATAGGGCCCTGTGTTATACCTTGCGGTGGCGCAGCGTCGCCGCAAGGAACACGGACATGCTGCGATCCTAAAAGACGCGCAGCATGTCTGTTATCGCAGGGCCGCCGGGTGCGTGTTACCACGCAAAGTGGAGACGGGATTTCATAAAATCCCCTCCACTATGCTATAACATCTGGACGCTGTGTGTTTGATGCTGCGGCTCTGCGCAGCGTCAAACACGCAGCGTTTCCTGCACGTGGACACATACCCTTAGTGCAGTTAGATGCTCTGGGTTTAGCAATTCATGACAGCCAGAAGAACTAGAGGGATGATGGCTTTGGTTCCTTTCAACTTTATCATCTTGATCTGTAATGCTGTGTGCACAATGTGCTGTTTTGTTCTTGTTTGGTGCGCTTTTTACTCACTGAATTGGTGCAAAAACGCTATGGAATCCTTATGCCAGCAGTCATTGAGAATCCTGACGTGCTGTTCACATAATCAGAAATTTTCCTATCCGTATTTGTGCTGCTTTTAAATCCGAAGCATGTCAATTCTTTGTGTGTTCTTGCCAAGTTCTCATGCAGCAGAGGTGCCGATAATGAGATCACCGGAGCTCATCAGATGATGAGCTTCAGTGAACTTTCTCACCAAACACACTGCAGGAGTGATTACACACTCCTGTGTTGGTGTGTCACTGGATATGGGGTAGAATAGTCACAACAGCTGGGTATTTGTTTTTTTATAATATTACTATTGGGTTATTAATGGGGGCATCCTATAGGCACATCTCCATACTTACCTCTGGCACTGATATCACCTGACAATAGAAAGGTGACATCAAAACCCTCAACTATCACCCCACTTTCTGCCGCACTAGGGCAAGTGGTAAGAATGAGACTAAGTGCCAGAAATGGTGTTTCTTATGCATGCGCCATTTCTGGGGCTGCTGAGAGCTGATGTTTTTAGTATGGGACAGGGCCAATATCCATGGCCCCTTCCCAGGCTATCAATATCAGCCCACAGCTGACTGCCTAGTCTTTGCTGGTTATTAAATATAGGGGGACCCTAAATCATTTTTGGGGGGGTTCCCAATTTTAATATCCAGGAAAGGCTAAGTATACAGCTGTGAGCTGATATTTATAGCCTGGGACGCTCCATGGGTATTATCATCTTCACAAGCTATAAACGTATGCCCCCAGCTGTCCGCTTTCCCTCTGTTGGTTATGAAAATTACACAGGAGCCATTTTTTTCAGAAAGAGAATCATTTATTAATTAAATCCATGTAGAGTAAGCTACACAAGCACCACACTAATTATACATGTGCCTGACATATTTATATCTGTCTATTCTATGTGTACATATCTATTCTATCTATTCTATCTATTCCATTCTGTTGGGTCGTGCTGTGATTTTACTGTATTCGGCAGATGAATTGCCGGCTTGTCAAAGACATGGGTGTTTAAAAATTGGACAGCATTTGCATGGTCCAAGTGACTTGCAATTTTTTTCTTGCACCCATTGACTTGAATTGGCAAGCCTAGTCCGAGATACGATGGCAATCGCAGCATGCTACAATTTTTTTCTCGGTCCGAATTCAGCTGAGAAAAAAATTGCAGATGAGCAGAGACTTATAGATTAACATTAGTCACAGTGCAATCCAATTGTTTTATCGGATTGCTCTCGTCCATTTTTCTCGCAGGTGAGTATAAGCTCTAATAACCCCATGTGCATCACCACCGCCAGGTATCATGGTGCACGCCAAGTTCTGCCAGTTGCTGTTTGGTTACAGCCTATGTAGGTTCATTCTGTGAATGATCCTACATAGACTGGAGACTATGTGGGACATTGCTTTAACCCTGGAATTAGTGTTGGACTTGGAGTGAGTATATTGGGTTAATTTAAATGATTAAAGAGTGTGTCTGTTTTATTTCAAATAAAGTGTTTTGTTCTTGGTGTGTGTATGTTTATTTATCTTTTTTACTTACAGGTTTAGTAATGATGGTGACTGGCTGACACCACTTCATTACTAAACCTAGGGCTTGGTGTCAACCCATTACCCAGACTTGACTGCACTAGAGCATGGGGAAGAGCCTATGCTAATTGCTCGAATTGGCAATCCAATATGAAGTGTCATTTCTGGGGCAGCTTAGGGCTGGTATTTTCAGCCTGGGATGGGGCAAATAAGCATAAAAAAGAAGGTGTTGAAGAAGGAAATTACATCACAAAACGTTTTTCCTTTTTTCAAATATCTTTATTTAGCTCAAAAAAATATCCATTGCTGTACAAAAACACATGCAAATACGCTCGCTATTTCCATTGCATTTTTGCTGCCAACAGATTCCTAGAGATGCAGAAATGTTTCAGAAAATTTTGCTATGAAACACTCAACGTGCACACATACCCAAAATATCAGAGTTACAGATTGGTGCTTGTACAGTGGTACAGCATATAGCCTATACATAAGTGTGCCTGATGCTAAAGTACCTCACATATATTTATATGTGTTTTTTTGCACTTTATATTTTTCAGGGTGCAGTTGGGCCCAGATGGCTCTGTAGACTATGGCCTCTGTTCACACCGGATGCATTTAGTAAGCACTGGACAGCCCGCCTATCTAAGAGTATGGGCGTCATTAATAGGCTGTGAGCCAGATGCTCTGCATCTTCCATGTGTGAACAATGCCACATACAGATTGTATCTTTTGTGCACTGGTGTACCAAATGGCGGATCCCTGATTGTAGGCTGGCTGTCCCATCGGTGTTATTACACCTGTGTAGCCACCATCTTTATTTGGGTCCACTGCACCCTGACAGTGCATTTGCTTTGAGGCCTGGACAGGTAAGCATCTCTGCCTTTTTTCTGGTTTTTTTATAGATTTTTGGAGGATTTTCAAGCCCTCTTTTTGTAGTTTTGATGTTAGAGCAGGACTCACAAAATGTGGGGAGTCATGACGTGGGTTGCAGCTTCCGTATTTTGGCTATAATATCAACTAATACCTCACATATATTGCTATGTGTTTTTTGCACTTTATATTTTTCAGGGAGCAGTTGGGCCCAGATGGCTCTGTAACCTGTGGCCTCTGCTCACACAGGATGCATTTTAGTTAGCATTGGGCAGCCCGCCTATCTAAGAGTATGGGCATCATTAATAGGCTGTGAGCCAGATGCTCTGCATCTCTTGTGTGTGAACATAGCCGCATACACACTGTATCTTTTGGTGCACTGGTGTACCAAGCGGCCAATCCCTGATTGTAGGCGGTCTGTCTGATTGGTATTATTACACCTGTGTAGCTGCCATCTTTATTTGGGTCCACTGCACCTTGATAGTGCATTTGTTTTGAGGCCGAGGCAGGTAAGCATCTCTGCCTTTTTCTTGGTGTGTTTTTACTGATGGTAAAGTGACCAGGGGTCTTGAGCTTTTGCCATGTTTTTGTATGCTTAAAGTATGCAACAATGTAAAAAATGTACATGTTTGTACTGCAAAATTGCCAAAGCTTTTCAGTGCAAGTTTTTACAACAGTTGAAGCACATTTCAAACAACAGATTGCGAAAAATGCAGTGCAAAACCATTGTAATTTGTGGTAAACACATGTAGTTTTTAACATGGATTTTTTAAGCTCTTGAGCACACAATATGCATGATAACATCTCCATAGAAACTTGATAAAATTCACCCAGTGCTAACCTAGGGTACCGTCTCACAAAACGATTTACCAACGATCACGACCAGCGATACGACCTGGCCGTGATTGTTGGTAAGTCGTTGTGTGATCGCTGGGGAGCTGTCACACAGACAGCTCTACAGCGACCAACGATGCCGAGGTCCCCGGGTAACCAGGGTAAACATCGGGTTACTAAGCGCAGGGCTGCGCTTAGTAACCCGATGTTTACCCTGGTTACCGTCGTAAATGTAAAAAAAACCAAACAGTACATACTCACATTCCGGTGTCCGTCAGGTCCCTTGCCGTCTGCTTCCCGCACTGACTGACTGCCGGCCGTAAAGTGAAAGCAGATCACAGCGGTGACATCACCGCTGTGCTGTGCTTTCACTTTACAGCCGGGAGTCAGTCAGTGCGGGAAGCCGACGGCAAGGGACCTGATGGACACCGGAATGTGAGTATGGATGTTTGTTTTTTTTTACATTTACGACGGTAACCACGGTAAACATCGGGTTAGTAAGCGCGGCCCTGCACTTAGTAACCCGATGTTTACCCTGGTTACAAGCAAACGCATCATTGGATCGGTGTCACACACACCGATCCAACGATGACAGCGGGAGATCCAGCGACGAAAGAAAGTTCCAAATGATCTGCTATGACGTACGATTCTCAGCAGGGTCCCTTATCGCTGCTGCGTGTCAGACACAGCGATATCGTATGGATATCACTGGAACGTCACGGATCATACCGTCGTAGCGACAAAAGTGCCACTGTGAGACGGTACCCCTAGTCTTCAACAGGGACAGAATGTATCATCACACATCACAGACTCTCCTGTCCCTGCAAAATTTCAGCTCCCTATCTACCTCTCCTTTCCTCTTTCTCTTTGTCTCGTGGTAAAATACATTTTAAAACTATGTATGTCATAGCTTTAAAATAAGAAGAGAATCTCAGGTTTAGCAAAAATCTAGGTGAGGCCTGGGCAACCTGTGGCACCAAGATTCCCCCCAGCCGGCCGCCATCATGCTGAATTTGTGCTTAGCGAATAAAAAAAAATCACATTCTGGAGAATTTTGTAACATTTTTGTAGAATTTAGTGTAAATACTATTATGCCCCAAAATTACAGAAGTATTCTTGGAGTGATACCTTTATTAGCTAACCAGAAAAAATATATTTGCAAGACTTCAGCTTCTAAGGGCTGGTTAAAAAAGCTTCCTGAAGAAGGTGCTCTGAAAGCGTGCAAATACTGTATGTTTTCTGGTTAGCCAGTAAAGGTATCACTCCGAGAATGCATCTGTCATTTTTGGGCATAAAAGTATTTACAACGATTTTCCTGGCTCAGATGGTAGAACAATATAATTTTTTATTGTACATCTTGTAGAATTTAATAACACTCAAATTAATTTTCCCAACTCTAATTAAAATAATAACAACAATATGTTAATGTTACTATTGTGGAGAACTCATTTCAACCTATTGTTTTGGCTCTTGACAACAGTCATATTCTCTCATGGGTTCCCTTGGGAAAATGAATCACTTTCCTATGATCTAGGCTAAGATAAAATAATTTAAAATCAGGTCAAAAATAAAAAGCTGCAGTAACACAAGCAACTCTCACATTAACTCTTGATATATAAGACTGTTTGGAGGCTACAGTCATGATACATGTCTTGTTATAAAGCTGAGATTCATAGCCAGAACTATGGCCTGTAATAGCCATTTATAGTACTGATGTGTCTTTCTGCAATAACTTATGAAATACGTCTTTGGAAGGGAAATAGTTAAAGGGGTACTTAACCAACACATAACAGCAATTAGACCGCTTACAAAAATGCTAAACTATTAGTAAACTCAAATCAAGACACAATTTTCATACTATACTAGCTTTGTAACACTTTGTGATTAAAATATAGGACACTTTTTGTACTATTTTCATCCATTATAGTCCTAATAATAATTTTAAAAAGATAATAAAATGTTTACTGCATTTGATTCCTTGTTTTATAATAAATCATTAAGGTTTCCATGTGGAAAAAGAAATTGTAATTGTCAGAGTCACAAACAACTGTCTGAGCATGAAAGTTCATTGCAAATATTAAGGTAGTGATCCTTTGCAAATAAATCTTGCTATATGGCTATTGTACATGAGATAACATTGTATCTGGTTGTGCACTGGAATGTAAAGTAAGCTGAACAAGTGCAATTTTATATAGTAAGATAAAATGAAGCAGCGTGGTGAAAGTACAGCTATGCAAACAGCAATTTAACTACATGTATGATAAAGTGAAAATGATTTACAGTATATTATTAATCTAAGAATAAAAATAGTTCAAGAGTTTTTGTGCAATACAAAATTGTACAAAGCTTTTTTCCAAGCAAGAAAACTACCTAGAACCAGCAATAGTGTAAAACTCGCAGCTACTTGAATTTTCCTGTTTATTAAGTGAATACTCTGCATCAACTATATCTGACTATTCCTGTTAGAACTCAAGCAGTTAGCAGAGCACTGTGCACAGAATCTGCACTTAGCGATCTGCCGCTGCTGGCAATGGTCATCTAAGATATTTGCCCCAGCCCAGGTGCAATTTCAGTTGGGCAAAAGTGCCTGTGGCACCAATCCTTGCAGTTCATCCTTTTAAGTCACAGTCAACTTCCATTCAGTATCCTATGAGAGGATGAATCTAATGCGAAGGCAATAACATTACATTTTGCATGTCCACCACTCAGTATATGAAGGCAATATAAAGTAAACATGAGTAGTGATGGGTAAACCCCCCGATGTTCGGGATCGGCGAGTTCACCTGAGTTTTTCTCTAAAGTTCGAGTTCGGGGCCGGAGATGACGCTAACTTGCATCCGAACCCCGAACTTGGACTTTACAGATATGGGATGGAGCAGTGGAGGCTGTAAAAGAAAGCATAAAATTAATAATAAACATTATAATTATACTTACCTGTCCAGCGATGCGTCCTCCCATCCCGCTATCTCGCGGCCGCATCTGCTTCCGGGGCCACTCATTACCTTCTGGCGGTATTCACTGCACTCGGCAGTCTTCGGCTTTTTCCGGCAGTGTTTTTATGGTGACGTCACTGCACAAACACTGCCGGAAAAGCCGAAGACTGCCGAGTGCAGTTAATACCGCCGGAAGGTAATGAGCGGCCCTGGAAGCAGATGCGGCTGGGAGACAGCGGGATGAGAGGATGCGTCGCTGGACAGGTAAGTATAATATTTATAATGTTTATTATTAATTTTATGCTTTCTTTTACAGGCCCTGGACCCGAACTGGGCCCGAACTGTAACACGGGTTTTCCATGAAAACCTGTGTTCGGGAACTTGTGACCGAACAATATGTGTTCGGTACGATCCCGAACTTTACAGTTCGGGTTTGCCCATCCCTAAACAAGAGTTCTTTTGAAATCCTGGGGAAATCTTTCTCAGGGCATTAACTATAATTCTTCATGGTAGAGGGGAAGTAACAGTTTACAGGCACATATAGCTATAACACATTTCTGAGCTGAGGAAGACCACAGGGTTTTTTTGAAGCTTCTTTTCATCACACAAAATCACTTCTCTTCATGCAATGCTTCATCAGCATGTATGAATGTCTCTTCACAGATCACTTCTCCACAGATAACTTCTCTTTATACTCAGTGTTATAACCTAAGCAGAACTGTACTTTGCTTATACAGTGTGGTGGGGAAGGGGAATTAGTCCGGTGCTGTAGCTCTCTCACTTCTATCTTGAAGTAATAAAGATTCTCCTGGTTGTCAAAAATTGAGCTTGATTTAAGTTGCTATACATGCAGCACATAAACGCATGTTCACTTTGGCCATAAAGCATACAAAACCTAAAAGAAGCAAAATAAACATAAACCTTACTGTAACTAAATAAGTAAAAAGCAAAAATGCATTTAAATAACACAGGATTCTTAGTAATACTGTTGTAGATCAAAAATAGCATAAAAGCCATCCCACTGTCGACAAGGTGACCCTGATCGGGATGGACCTACGCTGTCTAATATAATATTAAAAACCTTACCATGTGTCAGAGTTGACCTCAATGTGTGAATAATGGCAGACAAAAGGACCAGTTCACGACCTGTGGACACCAGTCTAGGGAAGCCTTTAAATGCTATTTCCAGCCCAGGAGAGAGAAAATGCATGTTCACTTTTGCCATAAAGCATACAAAACCTACAAGAAACAAAATGAAGAAAAAACACCAAAATTTAGCTTGATTTAAGTTGGTATACATGCAGCACATAAACGGTGCTTGAAGGTTTTGTTTGCTTCTATGATTGCAGCAATCGCTTCTGAGGAAGAACTGGTCTATACAACTTGTCTGATTTCAGTCTGACAGGAGACTCTCTAGCACACACCTTACTCTTGGATGTCCAGCAAGCAATAACAACTTTCCCAGTATCCCCTGGGGCTGAGCTAATAGTCTGCTATAACCTAAATTATAGCAGACAGATAGCAAAGTTCAGTGGGTATCGTTATCATTACCATGGATTCTTAAATCAATGCCAGATTTATTTCCAGATGCAACCTGCTCCATTTACCAGTAACAGGAAAAGGGTTCTCTTTATCATTAATCTCCTGACTGATGAAGCTCTTGCATTGACCTCACCTTATGTGGAGAAGAATGCTGACCTCCTAAATTACTTAGTTTCTTTCATCACTGCTATGGACCAAGTGTTTGTTGACCCAAATCCTTGTGCTACAGCTGAAACCAAATTGCATAACGTACGTCAAGGGCGGTGCTCTGTAGCTGAATATACCTCTGAATTCTGCCGCTGGGTGGCAGACACCACATGGAATTTAGCTGCCCAGAGGAGTCAGTTTCTTGAACTTGCAAGGGTTGAGACCCCTGATAATTTGGAGGACTTTATTCAATTGTGCATCCGAATCGATCAAAGACTCACTGAACAAAGAAAGGAAAGGCTGTGAGTGTTTGTAAACACCCCTAACTACTCCTTTACTCAATCAGCATTAAAAAAAACAACAGGAAATGTAAAGTGTTCCTTGAAAATATGCAAATTAATTTAATCTCTAAACCTCTATCTGCTGTAGAGAAGTAGAGGTGGCGTACAGAGA
This sequence comes from Ranitomeya variabilis, assembly GCF_051348905.1. Taxonomy (NCBI): domain Eukaryota; kingdom Metazoa; phylum Chordata; class Amphibia; order Anura; family Dendrobatidae; genus Ranitomeya; species Ranitomeya variabilis. The sequence goes on from NC_135236.1 coordinate 465,600,496, forward strand.
ATCTATGCCTCTATTTTGGGGGAACTAGACATTTTTCCATCAACTGTCATAATAAAAGGACCATAGCCTTCACAAATGCCAAGACTGAAAATGATTTAGACCTTTTTGAATGGCCAGATCCGATTATGCAGACCATGTCACCTGTAATGCAAGATAAAGGCAAAAAGCAATCACCATCATCTCATTTTGTTGTTCCCATACAGGACATAATTGTTAGTCAGAAAATACAATGCTTTGTAACATTCTAACTTTGCAAGTAGGACTAAATCTATGCCAATGTGCAGCGCCCCAGAGTCCTAGTCGTTGCAGTAATGTTGTTCTTCCACCAGGGGGAGTGATGTTATGTCTGAAGGCAATAAAGGAGATCTCTTTACCAGTTATAACAAACCACACAACACACTTCACACTCCAGGCCGCCAGGGGGAGCTACGCTCCTATCTATTAGGGCACTCCTCACAATTAGGTAAAACTGGACAGGAAGTTAGGCAGAAGTGAGCTGGGTTTCACCCAGTCAGCACCAGTCTGGCGGACGCTGGCTGGGCTGGACCTAGTGAGCTGCTATCTGGGCTCTGCTCAGGTAGTGGGTCCCTGACAGGGGTGGGATCCTGTCAGAGGCCAAGACAGAAGGCCACGGAGCTGCACCTGCCCCACGTGCAGCAGTATCCAAAGGAAGAGACATTGAAGGGATTTGCGTTGCAGAGAGTGAGAAACGAAGTCATAGCACAAGGAGAGGAATCCAGAAGGAGTTCTGCCCTGCAAAAGGCTGCCTCCTTCTGAGGCACAGAATCCGGTAGCCAGAACACCGAGGGAGTAAGGATCTCTACACTTTACTTCAGAGACTGGCAGGACAGTTAATTCCACGTTAGCTGCCCGACCTTTTACCCAGGAGGCACGGTGGCAACTTGTGGGGGCTGGGGCGTGCTAGAGTCCATGTAAAAAGCCTCAGGCCATCAATCATAGGGGTTTGTCCTATCCTATCGATCAGGGGGACAGAGAGAAAGAGACATAGCACCAACATCAGTTGTGAGGACCTTACCGAGTAGCTCAGCAGGGAGGTACTACAACACCCAGGTGCTAGAGGAAGGCTACTGATTTCCACCTGCATAAGGGGACTCTGGATTTGCCTTCAGACCAGCCGGACTCTGCCTACCTTGTGGTCAGTACCCTGGACTGTGGATGCTGAAACCTTCAGTAAAGGTAAAGAGACTGTAACCTTGTGTCCTTGTTATTCACTGCGCCTTACATCATCCACCATCCACCATCTACACTCTGGGAGGCCCTGGGGATACACTTCACCTGTGGGAAGGTATACCATCTAGCTGCCTTCACATCACCCTAGCGGACCCCTAAGCAGCGTCGGTCACCCTGACCGAATACCACAGGTGGCGTCACGAACATTATCCCTTTTAAAGACCTTTCCCCCATTTATAACGGATGTCTCTAGGGCCACGGACCGGGTCAGCCACCGTGACATCCCCGCTGAGAACCGAACTGAGTACCCCATAGCCCTACTGGGGGCGCTCCATATTGACATCTGTTCCATGCATTCTTGCTAAAGCCATTCAGTGAGAAACCATTTCCAGGAAGAACTCAGGCACCTCCTCCACCAGAAAAAGTCCATGGTGAATATGAGTACATCCTGAATGAAATTCTGGACTCTAGAAAATTTAGATGGAGACCGCAATATTTGGTGCAATGGAGGGATTATGGACCAGAAGATAATTCATGGGAGCCAGAGAGCAACATCCATGCACCTAGGCTTACAAGAGATTTTCTTCTGAGAAATCTAGCGAAACCAGCACCTGAGGTGTCCAGTGGCCATCCTGGAAGGAGGAGACTGTCAGGATTCGAACTCAGCAGCTCCAGTGCACCAGACAGCAGCTTTTCCAGTTCCATGCTAATCCAAATACTTGTACCTATGTGGTTGCCAATGGCATACACCCTGAGTTCTTGTTGGTCACCACCCTGAGTTCCTGGTTGACTTATCTTTATTGCACACCCTATTTAAACCTGGCCTTGCTCTCCTTCCTTGCATGATTATTGAGCTACCACCCTCTAGTCAAGCTTCCTTCCACCTGTTACTTCTTCAAATGACAATGCTGCTCCTGATATCGACCTCTAGCTTCCCAGACTACGAATCCTGCTTATTCCTTCAAATGACATTGCTGCTCCTGGTAACGAACTCTGTCTTCCCTGACTACGATTCCTGCTTATTTCTTCAAACTACATTGCTGTTCCTGTGTACCGACTCCTTGGCTATCCCAGACAATGCTACCTGCTGATGCTGCCCCTAGTGGTTGAAATATAACTACTCCAAATCAGGTCAGTCCATAGTAGAAGCACTATCATTAAAGGGGTCATCCCTTTTAAATTGATAAGTCTGCAGTCACTCTGTGTGACTGCCCACTTATAAATCTCCACAGGGTACGCACTGCCAAGGGCAGCAACCCCATAATAAATATATGCAGTAGTCGGTGGGCATGCACGCTGATGCTCCAACCTAATGGGGATAAAAGTCTGACCCTCACCTACAATAGGTTATTGTCATTTATCCTGTGGATAACTTATTTTCACCAGACTACAACTTTATTCATTCTCTAAGTGAAGGAAAATGGTCCCATTTGGTATAAATTTTTAATGCTGCCACAGTTGACTACAGAACACATATAGCATGAAAAGTAAAGAGAAAAGGACAGCCTTTGTTTAAGAGCTATGCCTGCAAACTTTCTGCTTTAGTCACTGAATCAGGCAGCAGATATGTCTATATCTCAGCATAGCTGCTCATTAGCACCATTGTTGCTCCGGTTAATAGCAGTCAAGCATCAGCATTTACACTCACTGGCCACTTTATTAGGTACACCTGTCCAACTTCTTGTTAACACTTAATTTCTAATCAGCCAATCACATGGCGGCAACTCAGTGCATTTAGGCATGTAGACATGGTCAAGACAATCTCCTGCAGTTCAAACCGAGCATCAGTATGGGGAAGAAAGGTGATTTGAGTGCCTTTGAACGTGGCATGGTTGTTGGTGCCAGGAGGGCTGGTCTGAGTATTTCAGAAACTGCTGATCTACTGGGATTTTCACGCACAACCATCTCTAGGGTTTACAGAGAATGGTCCGAAAAAGAAAAAAAATCCAGTGAGCGGCAGTTCTGTGGGCGGAAATGCCTTGTTGATGCCAGAGGTCAGAGGAGAATGGGCAGACTGGTTCGAGCTGATAGAAAGGCAACAGTGACTCAAATCGCCACCCGTTACAACCAAGGTAGGCCTAAGAGCATCTCTGAACGCACAGTGCGTCGAACTTTGAGGCAGATGGGCTACAGCAGCAGAAGACCACACCGGGTACCACTCCTTTCAGCTAAGAACAGGAAACTGAGGCTACAATTTGTACAAGCTCATCGAAATTGGACAGTAGAAGATTGGAAAAACGTTGCTTGGTCTGATGAGTCTCGATTTCTGCTGCGACATTCGGATGGTAGGGTCAGAATTTGGTGTAAACAACATGAAAGCATGGATCCATCCTGCCTTGTATGGAGCATCTTTGGGATGTGCAGCCGACAAATCTGCGGCAACTGTGTGATGCCATCATGTCAATATGGACCAAAATCTCTGAGGAATGCTTCCAGCACCTTGTTGAATCTATGCCACGAAGAATTGAGGCAGTTCTGAAGGCAAAAGGGGGTCCAACCCGTTACTAGCATGGTGTACCTAATAAAGTGGCCGGTGAGTGTAGTTTATAGTGATTTACTCCTTTCTGAACATGGATGTCCATGATAATGTCTCCGTGCAGAGTTAGATCTCATATGTAGAGTCTGTATCTGAGAATGTTCTTAAAAGTTATAGTGGAAATCTTTGCCCATAAAAAGTAAATAACAGTGTGTACCTGCAAACCTCCGACTGAGATCTGACAGATTAACACGGCTTTGTACAATAGTGTATATTCAAGCTTCTTTAAACAAATGTTAAAATTTATAATAAATTCACATACCATACTTTAATACTTTATATTTTCTTACATTGTTAATCCATAGGGAGATACGGGAACGTACATCTAACTTCTTGTCACACATTTTTCCCTATAAAGGCCTGTAGCTTTGACGTCACCCGGTCTTTCCCAGTTTACTGAGCGGATTATCATACCCTGTTAGATGGGGGACAAGTATCTTGGTTATCAAAGATCTCAGTGTAATTGGGTTCCATCTCCACATTCAATGAGTAAGCAAGTGGATTATAGAGATTATATTGAAATGAAGTGACTCTCACTCATAAATGGATTTTCTGAGCAATTATAAACTTTCCAGTATTGAAATTTGTGACAAATTTACTCAGCGCAAATTGGATTTTTTGAGAAAATCTGGCATAGCTGTTGAACTATCCGCTCAACTATAATGGCAAGCTGTGGATGTAGAAGGACTAATTAGCTGGTACTTTGATGACAGTGTGAATTTAATCAAATATAAGTTCTTCTGTGACCCACAATAAAAAAGCAAGATAAGTTGATGTTTTTTAGCATGACTGCAAAACTTTAGATTTTTTTTTTACCTGACCAACAGTTTGTGAAACATGAGACGATGTGCAAAAATTGAGGATATTATATCCATTTGTAATATTTGTTTATTATTATACATCTTTTTTACAAAAAATTTATGGTATTCATCAATACTAGTGTTGAGCGATACCGTCCGATACTTGAAAGTATCGGTATCGGAAAGTATCGGCCGATACCGGCAAAGTATCGGATCTAATCCGATACCGATACCCGATACCAATACAAGTCAATGGGACTCAAGTATCGGACGGTATCCCTGATGGTTCCCAGGGTCTGAAGGAGAGGAAACTCTCCTTCAGGCCCTGGGATCCATATCAATGTGTAAAAGAAAGAATTAAAATAAAAAATAGGGATATACTCACCCTCCGACGCAGCCTGGACTTTACCGCCGTAACCGGGAGCCGTTGTACCTAAGAATGCGCGCTTGAAGGGCCTTAGATGAGGTCACTGCACTCTGATTGGTCCGTATCGGTCGCGTGACCGCTACGCGACCAATCACAAAGCAGTGACGTCACCTAAGGTCTTTCAAGCGCTTGAAATACCTTAGAAGACGTCCGCAGCTTCTGATTGGTCGCGTAGCGGTCGCGTGACCGCTACGTGACCAATCACAAAGCAGTGACGTCTTCTAAGGTATTTCAAGCGCTTGAAAGACCTTAGGTGACGTCACTGCTTTGTGATTGGTCGCATAGCGGTCACGCGACCGCTACGGACCAATCAGAGCGCAGTGACCTCATCTAAGGCCCTGCAAGCGCGCATTCTTAGGTACAACGGCTCCCGGTTACGGGGGTAAAGTCCAGGAGCCGCCGGAGAGGTGAGTATATCCCTATTTTTTATTTTAATTCTTTATTTTACACATTGATATTAATCCCGATACCGATTCCCGATGCCACAAAAGTATCGGATCTCGGTATCGGAATTCCGATACCCGCAAGTATCAGCCGATACCCGATACTTGCGGTATCGGAATGCTCAACACTAATCAATACCCATTCTATGGATTTACAAATAAATTGAAAAATTGCATAAAACACAATTTTGCAGGCATATTTATTGTTTATTTATATTGGTAAAACTATTAGACCATTTTTTTGTACGTTTCCGGTAACATTTCAGTTCAATTACATCAAGAAAGGGCTCTACCAGGTTAATACACCATATTTGGGAGGTACAATACCGTTCAAACATTTAGGGTCACTTAGAAATTTCCTTATTTTTGAAAGAAAAACACAGTTTTTTTTTCCAATGAAGCTAACATTAAATAATTCTGAAATACACTCTATACATTGTTAATGTGGTAAATGACTATTCTAACTGCAAATGTCTGGTTTGTAATGTGATATCTTCATAGGTGTATAGAGCCCATTTCCAACAACCATCACTCCAGTGTTCTTATGGTACTTTGTGTTTGCTAACTGTGTAAGAAGGCTAATGGATGGTTAGAATACCCTTGGAAACCCTGGTGCAAGTATGTTAGCACAGCTGAAAACAGTTTGGCTGATTAGAGAACCTATAAACCTGACCTTCCCTTGAGCTGGTTGAGAATCTGGAGCATTACATTTGTTGGTTCCATTAAACTCTCAAAATGGCCAGAAACTCATGTGAAACTCAACAGTCTATTCTTGTTCTTAGAAATGAAGGCTATTTCATGCGAGAAATTGCCAAGAAACTGAAGATTTCTTTCAACAGTGTGCACTACTCCCTTCAGAGGAGAGCACAAACAGGCTCTAACCAGAGTAGAAAGAGAAGTGGGAGGCCCCGCTGCACAACTGAGCAACAAGACAAGTACATTAGAGTCTGTAGTTTGAGAAATTGACCCCTCACAGGTCCTCAACTGGCAACTTCATTAAATAGTACATGCATGCAGGCGATGCTGGGATGCTGGCTTTCAGGGCAGAGTGGCAAAGAAAAAGCCATATCTGAGGCTGGCTAATAAAAGGAAAAGATTAATATGGGCAAAAGAACACAGACATTGGACAGAGAAAGATTGGAAAAAAGTGTTATGGACAGACAATTTCAAGTTTGAGGTGTTTGGATCACACAGAAGAACATTTGTGAGATGCAGAACAACTGAAAAGATGCTGGAAGAGTGCCTGACGCCATCTGACAAGCATGGTGGAGTGTTGTGAATCTGCTTTTTGGGCTCCCCTGGTGGTTGCTGGTGGTACTGGTGACTTGTGTGTGTTTTGCTGTCTCAGTTCACCTGCTCCCATCAGTGTTTGGGAGTTTCCTATTTAGCCTTGCTCTCCAGTCATTTCCTTGCCGGTCATCATTGTAACCAGAGCCTTCGGTTGCATGTTCCTGCTACTAGTTTGCTGATCAGCTAAGTGGACTTTGTCCTTTTGTTTTGTATCTTTTGTCCAGTTTGCAGTTTTGTTATTCTCTGTAGCTGGAAGCTCTTGTGGGCTGAAATTGCCACTCCTGTGTCATGAGTTGACACAGGAGTCTTAAAGTAATTTCAGGATGTTTTTTTGATAGGGTTTTCAGTTGACCGTGAAGTCCTCTTTTGTATCCTTCTGCTATCTAGTAAGTGGACCTCTCTTTGCTAAATCTACTTTCATACTGTGTATGTCTTTTCTCCTTAACTCACCGTTATTACATGTGGGGGGCTGCTATCATCTTTTGGGGTATTTCCCTAGAGGTAAGCCAGGTCTGTTCCTTCCTCTACCAGGCGTAGTTAGTCCTCCGGCTGGCGCGTGGCATCTAGGAAGTCGTAGGTATGCTCCCTGGCTACTGTTAGTTGTGTGGTAGATTTAGCTCACGGTCAGCTCGAGATTCCATCACCCAGAGCTCGTCCGTTATTTTTGTGTTCTGATGTTTCCCTGCCATTGGGAATCATGACAGTATGACCGGCCAATGTTAAAGTTATTGGCAGAAGAAAGGAGAGAAAAAAGAAGTCTGTAGATTTTTTTTTTTTTTTTTCCCTATGCTTGCTCCATAGTTGGATCAGTTGTATTTCAGCTCTAATTACAGCCTTTGCCTTTCTCTCCTTCTAATCCTTGAATGGCTCTGATCTCACCTGTTTAAAGATGGACCCTCAGAGTTTGGCTGTAGGTTTAAATAATCTTGCTACCAAGGTTCAAAATTTACAAGATTTTGTTATACATACTCCGATGTCTGAACCTAAAATTCCTACACCAGAGGTGTTTTCCGGAGATAGATCTCGGTTCCTGAATTTCAAATATAATTGTAAATTGTTCCTTTCTCTCAGACCTCACTCCTCTGGAGATCCTGTCCAGCAGGTTAAGATTGTAATCTCTTTGCTGCGAGGTGACCCTCAAAATTGGGCATTTTCATTGGCACCAGGGGATCCTGCGTTGCTCAATGTGGATGCGTTTTTTCTGGCTTTAGGGTTGCTTTATGAGGAACCTAATTTGGAGATTCAAGCTGAAAAAGCTTTGATAGCCCTATCTCAAGGGCAAGATGAAGCTGAGATATACTGCCAAAAATTTCGTAGATGGTCTGTGCTTACTCAGTGGAATGAGTGCGCCCTAGCGGCAAATTTCAGAGAGGGCCTTTCTGATGCCGTTAAAGATGTTATGGTCGGGTTCCCTGCGCCCACAGGTCTGAATGAGTCCATGACAATGGCTATTCAGATTGATCGGCGTTTGCGGGAGCGCAAACCCGTGCACCATTTGGCGGTATCTTCTGAAGAGATGCCAGAGAAAATGCAATGTGACAGAATTCTGTCCAGAAGCGAGCGGCAGAATTATAGGCGTAAAAATGGGTTATGCTTCTATTGTGGTGATTCTGCTCATGTTATATCAGCATGCTCTAAACGTACAAGGAAGGTTGACAAGTCTATTTCAATTGGCACTTTACAGTCTAAATTTATTCTGTCTGTAACCTTGATTTGTTCATTATCAGTTATTACCGTGGATGCCTATGTGGACTCTGGCGCCGCTCTGAGTCTTATGGATTGGTCCTTTGCCAGGCGCTGTGGGTTTGATTTAGAGCCTCTGGAAGTCCCTATACCTCTGAAGGGTATTGATTCTACACCTTTGGCTTGTAATAAACCACAATTCTGGACGCAAGTGACTATGCGTATGACTCCAGACCATCAGGAGGTGATTCGCTTCCTTGTGTTGTACAATTTGCATGATGTTTTGGTGCTTGAATTACCATGGTTACAATCTCATAACCCAGTCCTTGACTGGAAAACAATGTCTGTGTTAAGCTGGGGATGTCGGGGGGCTCATGGGGACATACCTTTGGTTTCCATTTCATCATCTATTCCCTCTGAGATTCCGGCATTTTTGTCTGATTTTCGTGATATTTTTGAGGAGCCAAAAATTGGTTCACTCCCTCCCCACAGAGATTGTGATAGCGCCATAGATCTGATTCCTGGCAGTAAATTTCCAAAGGGTCGTTTGTTTAACTTATCTGTACCTGAACATGCTGCTATGCGAGAGTATATTAAGGAGTCCCTGGAAAAGGGACACATTCGTCCTTCTTCATCTCCTTTAGGAGCTGGTTTTTTCTTTGTATCTAAAAAGGATGGCTCTCTGAGGCCTTGTATTGATTATCGACTCCTGAATAAAATTACAGTCAAATATCAGTATCCGTTGCCTTTGCTGACTGATTTGTTTGCTCGCATAAGGTGGGCTAAGTGGTTCTCTAAGATTGATCTTCGTGGGGCGTATAATTTGGTGCGAATTAAGCAGGGGGATGAGTGGAAAACCGCATTTAATATGCCTGAGGGCCATTTTGAGTATTTAGTAATGCCTTTCGGCCTTTCTAATGCACCTTCAGTCTTTCAGTCCTTAATGCATGATGTTTTCCGTGAATATTTGGATAAATTTATGATTGTGTATTTGGATGATATTTAGATTTTTTCTGATGACTGGGAGTCTCATGTTCAACAGGTCAGGAGGGTTTTTCAGGTTTTGCGGGAGAATTCTTTGTGTGTAAAGGGTTCAAAGTGTGTTTTTGGGGTTCAAAAGATTTCCTTTTTGGGGTACATTTTTTCCCCTTCTTCTATTGAGATGGACCCTGTCAAGGTTCGGGCTATTTGTGACTGGACGCAGCCTACTTCTCTTAAGAGTCTTCAGAAATTCTTGGGCTTTGCTAATTTTTATCGTCGATATATAACTGGTTTTTCTGGCGTTGCTAAACCTCTGATGGATTTGACCAAAAAGGGTGCTGATGTTGCCAATTGGTCCCCTGCTGCTGTGGAGGCCTTTCGGGAGCTTAAGCACCGCTTTTTGTCTGCCCCTGTGTTGCGCCAGCCTGATGTTTCTCTTCCCTTTCAGGTTAAGGTCGATGCTTCCGAGATCGGAGCGGGGGCGGTTTTGTCGCAGAAAAGTTCCGACTGCTCAGTGATGAGACCTTGTGCGTTCTTTTCTCGAAAATTTTCGGCCGCCGAGCGAAACTATGATGTTGGTAATCGGGAGCTTTTGGCCATGAAGTGGGCATTTGAGGAGTGGCGTCATTGGCTTGAGGGTGCCAGACATCAGGTGGTAGTTTTGACGGATCACAGGAATCTGATTTATCTAGAGTCTGCCAGGCGCCTGAATCCTAGACAGGCACGATGGTCATTGTTTTTTTCTCGGTTTAATTTTGTGGTTTCATACTTACCGGGTTCTAAAAATGTTAAGGCAGATGCTCTTTCTAGGAGTTTTGAGCCTGACTCTCCTGGGGATTCTGAACCTGCTGGTGTCCTTAAGGATGGGGTGGTTTTGTCTGCTGTCTCCCCAGATCTGCGACGTGCTTTGCAAGAATTTCAGGCGGATAGACCTGATCGTTGTCCGCCTGGTAGACTGTTTGTTCCTGATGATTGGACCAGTAGAGTCATCTCGGAAGTTCATTCTTCTTCGCTGGCAGGTCATCCTGGAATTTTTGGTACCAGAGATTTGGTGGCTAGATCCTTCTGGTGGCCTTCCCTGTCTCGGGATGTGCGTGTTTTTGTGCAGTCTTGTGATGTGTGTGCTCGGGCCTAGCCTTGTTGTTCTAGGGCTAGTGGGTTATTGTTGCCCTTGCCTGTTCCGAAGAGGCCTTGGACGCACATCTCTATGGACTTTATTTCTGATCTCCCTGTTTCTCAGAAGATGTCTGTCATCTGGGTGGTGTGTGACCGTTTTTCTAAAATGGTTCATTTGGTACCATTGCCTAAGTTGCCTTCCTCATCTGAGTTGGTCCCTCTATTTTTTCAAAATGTGGTTCGCTTGCATGGTATTCCGGAAAACATCGTTTCTGACAGGGGAACCCAGTTCGTGTCTAGATTTTGGCGGGCATTCTGTGCCAGGTTGGGCATTGATTTGTCTTTTTCGTCTGCATTCCATCCTCAGACTAATGGCCAGACGGAGCGAACTAATCAAACCTTGGAGACTTATTTGAGGTGTTTTGTGTCTGCTGATCAGGATGACTGGGTTGCCTTTTTGCCGTTGGCAGAATTTGCTCTTAATAATCGGGCTAGTTCTGCCACTTTGGTTTCTCCTTTCTTTTGCAATTCAGGGTTTCATCCTCGTTTTTCATCTGGTCAGGTGGAATCTTCGGATTGTCCTGGAGTGGATGCGGTGGTGGATCGGTTGCATCAAATTTGGGGACAAGTGGTGGACAATTTGAAGTTGTCCCAGGAGAGGACTCAGCAGTTTGCTAACCGCCGTCGTCGTGTTGGTCCTCGCCTTCGTGTTGGGGACTTGGTGTGGTTGTCTTCCCGTTTTGTCCCTATGAGGGTTTCTTCTCCTAAGTTTAAGCCCCGGTTCATCGGTCCTTATAGGATTTTGGAGATACTTAACCCTGTGTCCTTTCGTTTGGACCTCCCGGCATCTTTCGCTATCCATAATGTATTCCATCGGTCGTTGTTGCGGAGATATGAGGTACCGGTGGTTCCTTCTGCTGAACCTCCTGCTCCTGTGCTGGTGGAGGGTGAATTGGAGTACGTTGTAGAGAAGATCTTGGATTCCCGTATTTCCAGACGGAGACTTCAATATCTGGTTAAATGGAAGGGCTATGGTCAGGAAGATAATTCTTGGGTAACTGCCTCTGATGTTCATGCCTCGGATTTGGTTCGTGCCTTTCATAGGGCTCATGCAGATCGCCCTGGCGGTTCTCGTGAGGGTTCGGTGCCCCCTCCTTAAGGGGGGGTACTGTTGTGAATCCGCTTTTTGGGCTCCCCTGGTGGTTGCTGGTGGTACTGGTGACTTGTGTGTGTTTTGCTGTCTCAGTTCACCTGCTCCCATCAGTGTTTGGGAGTTTCCTATTTAGCCTTGCTCTCCAGTCATTTCCTTGCCAGTCATCATTGTAACCAGAGCCTTCGGTTGCATGTTCCTGCTACTAGTTTGCTGATCAGCTAAGTGGACTTTGTCCTTTTGTTTTGTATCTTTTGTCCAGTTTGCAGTTTTGTTATTCTCTGTAGCTGGAAGCTCTTGTGGGCTGAAATTGCCACTCCTGTGTCATGAGTTGACACAGGAGTCTTAAAGTAATTTCAGGATGTTTTTTTGATAGGGTTTTCAGTTGACCGTGAAGTCCTCTTTTGTATCCTTCTGCTATCTAGTAAGTGGACCTCTCTTTGCTAAATCTACTTTCATACTGTGTATGTCTTTTCTCCTTAACTCACCGTTATTACATGTGGGGGGCTGCTATCATCTTTTGGGGTATTTCCCTAGAGGTAAGCCAGGTCTGTTCCTTCCTCTACCAGGCGTAGTTAGTCCTCCGGCTGGCGCGTGGCATCTAGGAAGTCGTAGGTATGCTCCCTGGCTACTGTTAGTTGTGTGGTAGATTTAGCTCACGGTCAGCTCGAGATTCCATCACCCAGAGCTCGTCCGTTATTTTTGTGTTCTGATGTTTCCCTGCCATTGGGAATCATGACAGTGGAGGTAATGATGGTCTGGATTTGCTTTGATGCTGGAAAAGTGGGAGATTTATACAAGGTAAAAGGGATTTTGAATAAGTAAGGCTATCACTCCATTTTGCAATGCCATGCCATACCCTGTGGACAGCGCTTGATTGGAGCCAATTTAATCTTACAACAGGACAATGACCCAAAGCACATGTCCAAATTATGCAAGAACTATTTAGGGAAGAAGCAGGCAGCTGGTTTTCTATCTGTAATGGAGTGGCCAGCGCAGTCACCAGATCTCAACCCCAATGAGCTGTTGTGGTCGCAGGTTGAACGTATGGTGTGCAAAAAGTACCCATCAAGCCAAACCAACTTGTGGGAGGGGCTTCTGAAAGCATGGGGTTAAATTTCTCCAGATTACCTCAGCAAATTAACTGCTAGAATGCCAAAGGTCTGCAATGCTGTAATTGCTAAAAAGGGAGCATTCTTTGACAAAAGCAAAGTTTGAAGGAGAATATTATTATTTGAAAAAAAATCTTTTTTTCGAACCTTGTCAATGTCTGGACTAGATTTTCAATACAATAGGCAACTAATTTGATTAATAAAAGTATGAGTTTTCATGAAAAACACAAAATTGTCTGGGTGACCCTAAACTTTTGAATGGTAGGCATTCAGATAGACATGCAGGCAATCCCAGAGTAATGTGTTTTGCAGGTTTAGAAAGAGTTAACTTACCCATGCAAGGATGAGATCTCCATAGATGCTTACTGCAAAGAGAAGCTAGATGGATCAACCTAATTGGTTTTAATGACAAGTTTGATATGAATGTATTCCTTTTTTAGGCCGGGGTCACTCTTGCGAGTTCAATGCGAAAAACTCGTGCGAGTCTCTCACATCAACTCCCGGCCCTGCCATGGGCACTCGGACCGGAGTGTGTGGCTGCATGTATTTCTATGTAGCTGCATGCTCCGGTCCCGAATGCCGGCCGCAGTCCCGGGACTTGATGCGAGAGACTCGTCCGAGTTTCTCACATTGGACTCGCAAGTGTGACCCCGGCCATACTGGGGTATATGCAAGATTTTTAAATTTGGGTATGTTTTGCATTGTGCTGTGTTGTTTATTCATCCAGACTGGTGAAGAGGGTAGTACTACGTGGTTACTTCGGAACCAAACAGGTGGGTTGATCAGCTATTTAGATAGGATCACTTCCCTCTTACCTTGGACCCGTGGAAGTGCTTGCAGCACGAAACAGCCGTAATCCTATTGTTGCATCCACCTCTTCTCACCGGCGCTATGTGGTAATAATAATAATAATAATAATAATAATTTTATTCATATAGCGCCAACATATTCCGCAATGCTTTACAACTTATAGAGGGGACTTGTACAGACAATAGACATTACAGCAAAACTGAAATCACAGTTCAAAACAGATACAAGGAGGAATGAGGGCCCTGCTCGCAAGCTTACAAACTATGAGGAAAAGGGGAGACACGAGAGGTGGATGGTAACAATTGCTTTAGTTATTTGGACCAGCCATAGTGTAAGGATCGGGTGTTCATGTAAAGCTGCATGAACCAGTTAACAGCCTAAGTATGTAGCAGTACAGACACAGAGGCTATTGACTGCATAAAGTGTATGAGAACATGATGCGAGGAACCTGATAATGTTTTTGTTTTTTTATTAGGCCACGCAGGGATAGTTAGGTTAATGCGTCGAGGTGGTAGGCCAGTCTGAACAAATGCGTTTTTAGGGCACGCTTAAAACTGTGGAGATTGGGGATTAATCGTATTAACCTAGGTAGTGCATTCCAAAGAATCGGCGCAGCACGTGTAAAGTCTTGGAGACGGGAATGGGAGGTTCTGATTATTGAGGATGCTAACCTGAGGTCATTAGCGGAGTGGAGGGCACGGGTAGGGTGGTAGACTGAGACCAGAGAGGAGATGTAGGGTGGTGCTGAGCCATGGAGTGCTTTGTGGATGAGGGTAGTAGTTTTGTACTGGATTCTGGAGTGGATGGGTAGCCAGTGTAATGACTGGCACAAGGTAGAGGCATCGGTGTAACGGTTGGTGAGGAATATGAACCTGGCAGCAGCATTCAGGACAGATTAGAGCGGGGAGAGTTTGGTAAGAGGGAGGCCGATTAGTAGAGAGTTACAATAGTCCAGACAAGAATGAATAAGTGAGACAGTAAGAGTTTTTGAAGAGTTGAAAGTAAGAAAAGGGCGAATTCTAGAAATATTTTTGAGATGCAGATAAGAAGAGCGAGCCAGTGATCGGATGTGGGGCGTGAATGAAAGCTCGGAATCAAGGATGACCCCAAGGCAGCGGGCATGTTGCTTGGGAGTAATGGTGGAACCGCACACGGAGATGGCAATGTCAGGCAAAGGTAGGTTAGAAGAGGGAGAGAACACGAGGAGTTCAGTTTTTGACAGGTTCAGTTTCAGATAGAGGGAGGACATGATGTTAGAGACAGTGGTAAGACAATCACTGGTGTTTTCTAAGAAGGTTGGAGTGAAAGCAGGAGAAGAGGTGCATAATTGGGTGTCGTCAGCATAGAGATGGTACTGGAAACCAAATCTACTGATTGTTTGTCCAATAGGGGCAGTATACAAAGAGAAGAGGAGGGGGCCTAGGACTGATCCTTGAGGAACCCCAACAGTAAGGGGAAGGGGAGAGGAGGAGGAACCAGCAAAACATACAGTGAAGGATCGGTCAGAGAGATAGGAGGAGAACCAAGAGAGAACAGTGTCCTTGAGGCCGGTGGTAATCCACTTTTGAATAAAGAATCATGACCGGTACGGCGAGTGCTGCCTTCTTTTTCTACTTGACATATTTATTGATTCGCATATGACTTATAATCTGATTGACCAAATGGAGGTTGTCTACATTGAATTTTTTTATGAACATTAGGAAAAGGATGCAATTTTACCATCGGGCAACGGAAAATACCCTTATCACACATAAGTATAAGAGACTAGGATCCAATTAATAGGTAGCAAAATAAAGTCAGTAACATGTTTTGGAACATGCACAAAAATGCTTCCCTGTGTTCACACTTCTGTACTAAGAGATACATGAATGCCGATACAGATTTTGCGTTAATCTTGTGTAGGCAGTATCCAAAATACATTTCAATATAAGTTAGAATTAATACTTTAGATTGCCAAAGTTCTACTTGTTTTAATCACTGATCAGTCAGTTGTAAGAAATCTGTGACATGGAAGCAGGTGCAGTGATTTTTACAGAATTGTCATTGTCAAAGGAGCAGAATTGTCTGGGAATATTTTATTTAAAAAAAATGTTAAAAATGCGATCTTATAGTAAACTGAATTAGGAACAAAATCATTTTGTATAGAAATCTGCGGAAAACAGAATCTGTTATCTTTTAGTGGCAGTATCAGAGCTCTGTATCTTCTCATTTCTTTCAGGGCTGGTCTTCTCCTCATTCCAGATACTGTATGCAAGCAATGTAGCACTGATCCGCCTTTCAAATGGTGCTGCAAGCTTAGGGTTAAGATATTATTCCAGGTAACAAAAGCCAATGAGAGTACACCAAGATGATGTTTGTGACATCATCTCACAGAGTAGCTAGAACAGCTGAGGTAGCTTTCAGCTTCAGCACCATTGCTATTATGATGGATGTTTACATCTCTTCATTGAGAGCCAATTATCTCGCTTTTGTGTGAGGCCCAAAGATCACTCATGCTGCCCGTCTGGATACAGCAGTCTTGGATCTAGCTGAACGAATAGCTTTTCTCTGTGCATGGTAAGAGAGGCTTTTCTTTTTGTCTTCTCTTAGATATTCTAGCTGATGTGTGTGTCGTGCAGAGGAAAATGCTGGCACAACCCTGTGCCTTAGTATTGGAAGACTTAGCTACAGCATTTTCAAGCATTCTGCTGTTGATAGGTTTTATATGCATGCCACAATATTGCTTACTTCATTTACTAATATTTCTAATAATGTCTATTTTGTAATGTTATTTAATGATTAAAAAAACCCACATCATTAATTTTGTAGAGTGATATAGTGTATTACGTGAGCCTTGGATGAGCTATGTTTCCTGCAGCGGAGATAATTTGACATTTACAGGGTAATAAGTTATTCGAGTTCTTAGACAAGTTGCAGTAGCCTTGTTCACCTTTCGAGGAATTTAAAGTAGATGAACAAAAGCAACAATGCAGAAACGCTTGCTGTAATGTGAGGGCAAAAGAGCTGCATTTTAAAGGCTTGTCTATAGACGCTCTTGTATTATACATATGAATGTTATTTAATAATGCAGAATGCATATTGTTCCACTGATGCTTGGATCATGTGCAGCTTTGTTATAATATGTTTCTGGTGGCATTTTCCTGCCAGTGCTTCTTACAGAGAGAAAAAAAACTAAGCAATTTCTAAAGGTTTCTGAGTTGATGTGGATTTAAGAGATTAACAGTGACATTGACACTGACAAATCAGATACAATAAGAGATTTAATTGAGTGAGTACAGTCCATGCTGGATGAAGAATTCGATAATCACTGGAACTGGAACAGAACTTGAGTCTAATGAATGAAACCTTTCTGACACCTTATAAAGGTGACTATATCATTAACAACACAGTAGAGACATAATCATTCCATATTTTGCATGATTTCTGTGTTTTGGAAGCAATCGTAATAATGAGAATGGCATCACTCTGTAAACAAAGTATTCACCTGTTAGCTGCAACAATGACATTGATGACGTATATAAAAAGCCAGCAGTGCTAACATCAACCATTGTAAATATTAGATTTTTCTTATTTTCTTCCAGCTATTCAATATCCTGGAATAATAACTCTTATTTATGTAAATGCCAATTGTACCTTGACAGTCTTATTATGTGTCAGGTATACTGATGGCATTTTAACAATGCTTATTCTAGGAAGTGCTTTGCCGAATTGAAACTTGCTTTAACTACTCTGTGTGAACTGATTGCTTGACTTCCAAAGGCAATTCAATTATATTTTCTCAATAAATAGGAACAAGATAAATGGTGTACTTTATATATTAAAACTATGCCATTCATTTCTCTTTACCGGAACCCTTAGAATTCACATTGCCGAACAGAATCCGTGCGACCAATATGGTAAAAAAAACTGTGAGCGACAATATTGCATGACATCTATATTTATCCAATATTTTCCATTTTTATATAGTTTACAGCTAAAATTCAATCGTCTTAAGTTTATGATTGATTCCAAATTTGGCACAGCACCACTTACAACCAAACCTGGTGTATCTTACACAGGAAGATTTATTGAGCTTCCCAAATTCTGAGTTCAAACTTAATTACATGCATCAAAACTAATGGACTATGGGATAATATCATGCATCACCCTTTCCAATGGTAATTACAGTCTATCCTGCTGACATATCTCTCTTTGTTGTGTCTATCCCCTGTAATATACAGGATCTTGTGACCTGTGTGTTTGATAATAGAACATAACATATACCCCAAAGCTGATTGCAACTTACAACCTGTTGAATGACTTCTATACTAATAACTGAGAACTCCAAAATGGTCAGTGTCCATTTAAATTTTCTAAAACTTTATACCAATAATGATGACGAGATTGATTCAGCTCACCAACAGGCTTACCAAAGAAATGATGATGGCCAGGATGATGGAAGTGCCTGGGGCTACTTGAGTCCTGAAAATTTACTGATTGAAAATTGAGTTTGAAATATAAACTTCATATAAGAATTGTTACCTAATGTTATGTCTGTCTGTGTATGTGTATCTCTACCTATACTGTACATTTTCATAAGAACCTAAAAGTCCCTTTTTAATATGCTGGACATCTTGTGCCCCTGGGATGAGATTCGGGTTCTTCCTGGGACTCTAAAACTAGAACGTTATTCCTGTGACAGGATGTGTTAAATTGCCCTACACTTACCAATATCTACTATATGCAAAGAATTGGGATAAATTATACATTAAAATACTGCACACATCTCAAAACTGTTCTTTGATGCCGAATTTAATATCAGTATTAAATCTCTTTGATGTCAAAACTCTATGGTAAGTGGTCAACTGTGATCTTAATATATATTTTCTCCTAGAATTATCATTAGTTTTGTTAACAATATCATTTACAGTTGCTAAACATTTTTACTTTGCGTATGCTATTAAAATGTATGCTATATTTTTGGTTTGTATTGCATATACTTAGTAAGAGTCAACAATTTACATAAACTTGTGCTTGGTTGGTGGTGTAAAGGAAGCACTATTAGTGCAAAGTGCTATGTGGTAGTAATTGGATATTTTATAATATTGCTCAAAAATTGTGTGCAAGTCCTATGGGGATTTTTTGGAAAGGACCCCACACTTTGTATTTATCTTTTCTCAGTGGGGGCGATGCCCAGAATGTTCCCTCAGAATCACGCACCTTCAATGCCACTGTCATAGATTTACCATTGCATTTAATGGGTTACCAGCTCTGATATCTGTTATTATAGGGGAAAAAAAGACGGCTGAGTAACATAACTGACACCTTCCAGGTATGGTGCAGGCTCAGCTTCTGTGCCTGTTCAATATACCTGAGCACCATGCATGTAGGGTGGATGTATAGAAGGGGTTCAAATATAAAATAATATAATGTGTATAACTTAATAGAACATTACATTTCTGTCATATTAGCCATTTTATTCAAGACTATTCAATTCAAAATGCATTAAAGGTCATATGAAAAGAAACATCAGGTAATTTATTTGAACATGTGGATTATGGATTCACTAATAGTATAAAATTAGTAGTTGTGCATGTTTCTAAATTCTATAGAAAACATCCACAAAGAAGGATTTAGCAAAATAACACAGAGTTCAATACATTTTTACAGATTCTGGCTTAAACATACATATCTATATACTCTATTAGAGTATTTCACGTAATATCCAAACAGAATATAACTGTGACCAAAACATAAATAAAATAAAATGATGTATAGACAAGCTTACTATATACAGTGCAGTATAAAATTCTAGGTCCTGGAAGAATTTGTGCAAAGTTATCTACCGTGTTTCCAGTGAAAGCCAAAGTTTACCCATTAAAGTTACATCCTCAGTGCCCCCATAAGTTTCAACTACCCATAACACTTTACGCTTCAAAAAAATTATCATTCTGTCCTCTCCTTGCAGGAAGTTACTATCAGTAACCAATCATTTGATATTTTAGTTAACCCAGGGAGACATTTAACTTCCTGTATTTTTTAATAAATTTGGAGCAAGAAAGAAAGAATAGGAAAATAGTTTAAAAACAGCCCTGCCCTATCTCTAGGTTGGCCGAGCTCATTGGTAGCCTAGGTAGATCACTGCATTCTATCTGGTTGCTTTCTTTAGGGGTTAGAAAGCATAGGAAAGGCACACATGCTGTCCACAAGAAGCCTTACGAAGCATGCTCTAGTGGTAAATTTTAGGTTACAAGTGCGTAGGGCAAGACTAACATTTTTTGGTTCTTAGACCATGGACTGTTAGCACTCCCTAATTCCTTTCCACTACTGCATTAATGAACACTTTTTTTTAGCCAAGCACATTTATTATATTTTAAGGAAATACTGGTGTTGTTTACCCTCTAACCTTTTAGTTATTTTCAGCATTTGCTAAAATTTGACATAAATCTAGCTTGACACTAAACCTAACCTTAATCCTATTTCTAACACTAACCATAGTTTTAACCTTAGACCTATCACTAACCCTAGTCCTGGCTCTATCTCTAGTTCAAATCCTATTCCTAATCCTAATCCATGACCAGGTTAGAAAAACAAGTATGTAAGAATGTAAAGTTTATTAAAATGTTAATTTTTTTTACATGGTACAATTTTGTATTTGGGACAGCTCCCCCATCATGTCTGTCTTTCCTCTTACAATATTACAAGTAAGAAGAGTGGAGAGGAATTGTGGGAGAGCATAGTTTAGCTTGACATCTCAAGCACTGCCCATGCATAGCGCAGCAGTCACGATGAGTTTTAATAGGCAGCAAATAAGATGACATAGCTCACTTTAGCATAGTGAGAACTTTCTCTTCTCAGTCACTGCCTATGCAGAACACAGCATTCGATGACAAACTCATCCTGACAGCTGCACTCTGCATATAAACACTGACTGAGATGCCATGCTCTATGCAAAATAGACTGGATCTCCCTGCCTTGATTGTTGCTTGGACAAAAAATTGCTAATATACTTGTTAATCTAAAAAAAAAGTGATTAATCATCAACAATTGGTTGAAAATATGCAAAATATTATTCACTTTCTATTGGTTTTATAACCCGTTTACATAATACCCAATTAACTTGCTTACAGGATTTAGAACAGCTTGTATTAAATGTTGCGTGCATATGCAGGAATAATGCATAGCAAGCAGTACCTTGGTGCACTAAAAGCTTTAACAACAGCCTTTTGATTTACAATGTAAAGTGATGCCAACTATATTGTAATGGAATATAGAGCACTTGGTCTAGTGTTCCCAAGAGCTGGAGCAAGAATTATTGAACAACCAATTATGTATTAAATATATTTGGAACATGTAATCTTAATAATGGTCTTTAAATGCAGTTGTTACTGCTTCCCCCTTTAACAGTATATATTTATTTCTAACAATATATATCACACTTTCTTGAGTTTTTAATATCTAAAATAAAATGAGGGTCAATTTTTTTGACCTAAAGCTTAAACCCCTTATACACCCACTGAACCTTTACAAAACAGAACATTGGCCAACTGCATAATAAAGTAATGGATGAGAATCCCCAAGGCATAATGCAAGCAGCTTGTTGAATCCAAGCAACAAAGGATACATGCTGTCCTAAGGGCAAAGAAGGTCGTAACCAGCACTAGATCATATATTTTGCAAAGAGGCTACTGAAAATGTTTGATAAATGGTATCTTTTTGTCTAGATATAAAGCTAATGAATTTGTCAAATCTAGTAATAGAAGCTATTTATACACCATAATTTAGTGTATAGCCCCAATACAAGTCAAGTAGTTCTCTCATATACATAACCTGTACCCATATGCTCCATAAGGGTTAATAAATATTATATTAATTTGGGGGCTTTGCTGTTTGGTGAGCCTACAGAATTTAGTAAAAGTATGTCTGTCACAATTCTTCTGACATCACTGGCGTAATTCAAGGTTCCACGATAGCATCTACATTCTAAAGAGGAAAAAACGGAAACAAATGGGTTAACCTGCGCTGCCATCAAAAGATGATGAGAAGACAGGATTCCAAGTTATGCGGTTTATTTGTCAATGTATTTCAAAGTTTGAAACTTCGTCATCAGTACAAACCACGATTGTTTCAAACTTCGAAACTTCTTGACGATCATTTCAAACTTCGAAACGCCTCGATAAACCACATTACTTGGATTCCTGTCTTCTCGTCATCTTTCGACAACAGCACATGTTAACCCATTTGTTTCCATTCTTCTTTGATTTCTCCTTGTGGGTCTGCAGCAGCCGTAAGCCTCTTCAATGGTTATGCACACACAACCCTATCAAGAATGCCCAATTGTGCAATTTTATTCATAAGGTTTTACCAGATAAGACCCTATTGTGCTTTTTTGTCATTATCTAGTTGTATAATTACATTCTGAAGAGAACAGCTCTGTCAGCCCATGGTAACTTTAACTTTATCTCTGCTGTAATTTATTTCTAACCCATTGGACATACAAATTTTTTTAATTTGCTCCTTAGTTTTTTCCTCCTCGCTTTCCGTGAATCTATACTTATATTTACTTTTTGTTGACATAGCCAAATGTGGGCTTGTTATTTTGTGAGAAGAGTTGACACTATTACTTTTACATTGAAAACTACTGAAAAAGGAGGCCATTAATGATAGCTTGTTTTCTATATGCCAAGCTGTAACTTTTAGAGGTGCCACTCGATTCACAAAAAAAATCATTCTTTCCCAAATGGCATGAACCTTTATATACTCTGGTGTGTCTTCAGGCCCCAAAGTATAATAAATGTAAGATGCAGAAAATAAAATGCTTATACTCCCCTTACCGCTCACCTCTCCAGCCTCTCCGCCCTTCACTGTTGACCATCTGGTCCTCCGCGCATCTTCTTGTCACCACCTATGAGTGCTGAAACCCTGCACTGCTTAATGCTAGTCTGGGACTTCCAGCTCTGATGAGACCTGGGACGTTTTCGATGTGCGCCATTGTGCACGCATGTACAGAAATATTCCAGGCCTCATTAGAGCAAGAAGTTTCATCACTCCGGAGCAGTGATGAAAAGATGCGTTGAAGACTACATGGGGAAAATACAGAGTAGAGGGATCAGAGGGATGAAAGACAAGGTGAGTATACATTGTTTTTACTTTCTTAACCTTTTGATGGCCTTTCATGCCTTGGAAAAATGTCACCCAGCCAGCTGCCATTTTGCTGAATCTGCGCAGAGGCAAATGGCAAAAAATATCCATTTTGTTGAATTTTTGTAACATTTGAATAGAATAAAATTATACTTGAATATATGTGCTTATCTCTAGACCCCTATGACTGAAAGCTGAGGCTGGAAGAAGGATTAAAGTTCATTTCTGCCTGGCTTCTGAGTTTTCAGTGCAGTGGCCACACGGCTTCAGCATGCTAATAAGCTGCAGATTAACCCCACATCTGCAGGTTAATAACGATTTTTCATATGACAGGTTCCCATTCAAATATTGTTATTGGAGCTAAACCTTATTGAAGTAGTGACTGTCATCTAGTGCCATGCAACCTGCACTCTTTCTGCACGGAGCAGGCACAGCTTTTAAGACTTTCTCTATATATTGATGCCTTGCTTTTGCTGTTCACGTATTAGTTGAGTCTCAAAGGGTTAAATGCAAGCACAGGTTCATAAAAATAAGTTAAAAGAGATAATTAGCCAAATTTATGAATATAAAGGTGTGATAAATACTACAGGCTATGATGCAGATCTATGGAGAATATTGGCATGTTGCAATTTAGCTTCTTTGATTTACTACAGTTCTGTACCTACATTGAGGTGAATGGTCAGACTAGTTGCTATGGGTGCAATGCTTAGCAATGGCAATATTGTAATTGGGGATGTAAGGCAACTCCGGAAGTCTTTTCTCAGATTTCCTAGTCATTAGGTCTTCAGTGACAGAGAAGTATTGACTTTCACTGATTAAAGAACAAAAAGTAAATCCTTGGTAACTCTGCACCTGTCTAATTTCTATGTCTTGCATATCCACTGTTGCCTTTATGAAGCATGTCTTTGGGAAAATAAGTGATCAGTCACGTTAGACTCATTTATAGAGTTTATTCATTTTTATCAGACAGACTGTAGCCAAAGTGTATCATTTTACACCAATCCAAAGATACACTGCATAAAACATGCCCCTGCTGCCGCGCTAACCAAATTTTTGCAAATATCAAGTTTGGTGAAGAACCTGCATACTATTAATACAAAGTATGATTTAAATGTTTCTTACATTCAACTGTAAAAGAAACCTGAAAACCCACCTCTTCAAAGAAGCTTATAGCCTGTAATGACCACACGGCCACCTCAACACCATTGGAGCTACTGCAACCTTCGACCTACTGTCTCCTTCGCCATACTCCTGTAGAATATAAGCCCGCAAGGGCAGGGTCCTCGCCCCTCTATATCAGTCTGTCATTGTTAGTTTTATTTACTGTAAGTAATATCTGTAATTTGTATGTAACCCCTTCTCATGTACAGCACCATGGAATTAATGGTGCTATATAAATAAATAATAATAATAATAATAATAATAACTGTTTGATTGATAATTTATTAGAATAAAATGTATAAAAAAATCTTGCTTTGATATATAAGTGTTAACATGCAGTGAAACTGGTATAAAGCATTCAAATTAGCAGCACGTGACACAGCCAAAATTATTAAAGACTGTCCGCATACAAATAAGTCGTGTTCAGTACAAATCTAAGCACACTAAATATTTGCATTGTTATTTTCAAGATACAGAAGACATTATCTATAGATATCTATGTCACAATACTGCCACCTGCCAGCTCCTTGTGATAAAAGGCATGAAAACAAAAAATTATGCTTCAGTTAACATGCACTGTACTTTGATTTCAATCATACGATGATAAATATGTTTTCTGTTCAACAGCTAAAAATACTGTAATAACACTAAACAGGTATAATCTGAGAATCATAATAATAAAAATAATAATAATAATAGTAATGAAAATAATAATAATATCCTCTCATTCATTATCCCTATTCTTATTGAGCAATTGCAGCTTACCTTGCAGATGGTTAAAACACAAATTCTTTAAATCAATCGACGCCCCGCTGAATTCATAATAAAATATTTAGTGCTTGAGGCCCTAGGAGATAATGTGAGTTGCTCAAGGTTACAAGGAGAAGACCTAGCAATAAATCTATGCTCCTCAGTTTGAGACTTCCTTTCTTAGTGTTTCAATGGAACAAATCAAATTACATTCTGCATTAAATAGCCAAGACAGCATTTTGAAGATGCTCATAAAACCATATAACTGTGTATTTTCTTTCTTGGATTTTTTGCGTATTATTTCAAGTCTTTGCAAAGTATAATCTGGCCAAATAGCTTAATTATATGTGTATATATTTTTAATACAGTATCATTGGATTATATCAATCCAAAATGAAAAACTGAAAAAGCGTGGAGACTTCAAATCTTGAAATTCTACGGCAATTGTCATCACTGGAGATGAGCAAAATGAGTTAAAATTAATTTAATTTATCTGGAATTTAAAGAAAGAAAAATAGAATTCCCATGAATCTATTTTTTTTTGCAATGGGTGAATCTAGCAAAATGGCAGCCAGGACATATTCTTTGGTCGGAATCAAAAAGTATGAAAAGCAATTTTATTGGTGTTAATAAAATTGCTTTTCTTACTTTTTGATTCAGGTATGCGCATTTTGTATGCATTGATCCTTTTTCTCTTTTTTCATGGTTCATTGTCCTCTCATGCATTATACATCACCCTACAGTTTGCTTCATCTACATTTGTACCTTGTGGTGCACCGTACCCTTTATTTGTATTCTTTGGTCTGGTCTAGTCCTCAGTGTCATCTTTAGTACATCCTCCTCCAGCGCTGAAATATGCCTGTTTATATCATGCTGAAGATGCCATGTTCCAAACATGCCACAGACGGCTGGACTGAAGAAGATGACTTATCAGGAGCAGAGCTGTATGGCAGGTGTATGTAGAAAAGCCACGGAGACACCATCACGTGTTTCTCAACGCAAGCAATGAATAGCCAGGTCTTTCACCAGGAAGGAACAACCACTGGAAGGGCAGCATCCAATAAAGGAAAACCACCTATGCCGAAACATGGTATCCATCCACAGACAGCTGTTTCGGGGTATTTTCCCCTCATCAGTGTGGAGTAGGAAACTGGCTATTAGGAGCAGTGCCTATTGAAAAGACTTTTGTATGGCAGGTGTGGCTTGGGTGAGTATAACTTTTTTCACTTTTATTTCGTACTCCAGTAGATTATACTGTACCTTTGGGATTTCTGGAGCATAATAATGAACATAATAATCCACATTCGATTATTATCAAATAAATCGATGTGAATCAAGCTTCCTTAGTGATCTCAATTCAATCTTCTGAATTTTAATTTTGACAGATACGTACATCCTTACTTATCACTAGAGATGAGTGGATCAATCAAGTTAGAGTCAAATGTCATGAAATTCCCGGCTTTATGCAAATGTAATTAATTGCCATTCAATTTGCAAAGATAAGCAAAAAAATGCCCAGTGCCATTTCACACACTGCTAAAGACTTAGGGTACCGTTACACTAAACGACTTACCAACGATCACGACCAGCGATGCGATCGTTGGTAAGTCGTTGTGTGGTCGCTGGGGAGCTGTCACACAGACAGCTCTCTTCAGCGACCAATGATCAGGGGAATGACTTCGGCATCGTTGAAACTGTCTTCAACGATGCCGAAGTCCCCCTGCAGCACCCGGGTAACCAGGGTAAACATCGGGTTACTAAGTGCAGGGCTGCGCATAGTAACCCGATATTTACCCTGGTTACCATTGTAAAAGTAAAAAAAAAACACTACATACTCACCTTCTGATGTCTGTCACGTCCCCCGGCGTCCACAGGGTTACGCGCTGCTGCCGAGAGCTTCCTGCACTGACTGAATGTGTCAGCGCTGGCAGCAGCGGTGATGTCACCACTGTGCTCTGCTTTACGGCCAGCCGGCGCTGACACATTCAGTGCAGGGAAGCCGCCAGCGGGGGACGTGACAGACATCAGAAGGTGATTATGTAGTGGTTTTTTTTACTTTTACAATGGTAACCAGGGTAAATATCGAGTTACTAAGTGCGGCCCTGCGCTTAGTAACCCGATATTTACCCTGGTTACAAGTGAACACATCGCTGGATCGGTGTCACACACACCGATCCAGCGATGACAGCGGGTGATCAGCGACGAAATAAAGTTCTGGACTTCTAGCTCCGACCAACGATATCACAGCGGGATCCAGATCGCTGCTGCGTGTCAAACACAACGAGATCGCTATCCAGGACGCTGCAACATCACGGATCGTTGTCGTTCTCGTTGGAAAGTTGCTTAGTGTGACGGTACCTTTAGAGAATGGGCTAATGGTACTAGACAATGACAGGCGGGCTTCTTCATAATATTGGAAATATTTGCTAATATCTCTGCAACAGAGAGGCAAAACAAAAAAAAACATTTATTTTATTCCCCACCATTACATCATGTGTTCAGTTCAGCATGAAAAACTTGGTGACATAATAATTGCTCTTTAATAATAGCCTTTAATGTATTCTTGTGAAACTGCTAACAAGGAGGGCAGTATTAAACCCCTCAGTGCTAATTTTGCAACTAAGCAAATTCCTTAATCCAATCGTGTATGACAGAAAATGTGCTTCTTACATTGTGAGATGGGCAAGACATTTTTTAATCTTCAAAAGATGGATTTCAATGATTCCATAATTTTAAACACAACTGTTTACCTCATAAAGTGTGCATGTTGTAAAATATATATATATTCTTAAGACTTCGCTGTTACACATTTACACATAAAACTGTGGGTTACGCCTGGTTACCATCTGTTTTCCTCTAGCTTGATAGGTTGTAGTGATATGTCTTTATTAAGGTTGTGTTTTCATTATGGAGCTCAAAACATGTTTATTACACATCTTTTCAACCTCAGAGTGTTATTCATGTACTTTCCAGGTAACAATAGGATTTTCAGCAGTGCAATTCATGGTGAATTTATTCGCCACAAAATTAAATTTTGGGAAAAATTCAACATAGTTGGAGAATTCGAGCTTCAAAAAATCCACCCATCTCTAGTTATCACCATAGTAAGATATTTTATAATTATTTTTTGTTGACCATGACTTTTTTAACCTTCCTCTAGTGTTAGCTTTCTGTTACTCTTTCTTATGTTAACGGGTCGGTTTTGACCCGTGTCTTAAATCACCCCTAGGATACCCTAAAAACAGTTATTTATGATCCAATTTGTTTCTTACCTCTTAGTTACCTTGTTAGGGTTTCTCATCCATGGAAGGATTGATTTTAATATTTTTATTGTGGCCCCTTGGGCCTTTCATTTGAGAGCATACCCTTCATTTTCAATATAAAAATATTGTCAAATGAACCTCAAGAGAATAATATAAACTTTAAAAAGTTTGTTATATTACCTGACTATTACTGAAGGGTTTTAGAACACATTTCTTAAATGTAAAAAAAATATACTTATATATATTTTATAATAATATAACTCTAGTAACATCTATGGTGCTATGGGTCAATTTTGACCCATATCTAGTGTTGAGCGATACCTTCCGATATTTGAAAGTATCGGTATCGGATTGGATCGGCCGATATCCAAAAAATATCGGATATCGCCGATACCGATACCCGATACCAATACAAGTCAATGGGACACAAATATCGGAAGTGATCCTGGATGGTTCCCAGGGTCTGAAGGAGAGGAAACTCTCCTTCAGGCCCTGGGATCCATATTCATGTAAAAAATAAAGAATAAAAATTAAAAATATGGATATACTCACCCTCGGACGAGCCCTGGCTGTCACCGCTGCAAGCGTTTGCCTCCGTTCCTAAGAATGCAGAGAGTGAAGGACCTTCGATGACGTCGCGGTCACGTGAGCGGTCACATGAGCGGTCACGCGACCAATCACAAGACCGCGACGTCATCGCAGGTCCTACACTTACTGCATTCATAGGAACGGAGGCTGCCGGCTGCACCGCTGAGGTCCAGGGTCCGTCGGAGGGGTGAGTATATCCATATTTTTTATTTTTATTCTTTATTTTTTACATGAATATGGATCCCAGGGCCTGAAGGAGAGTCTCCTCTCCTCCAGACCCTGGGAACCATATGCTTATAGGAACTTCCGATTCCGATTTCCGATATCACAAAAATATCGGAACTCGGTATCGGAATTCCGATACAGTGAATATCGGCCGATACCCGATATTTGCAGTATCGGAATGCTCAACACTACCCATATCTAACAACTTTATGAAAAAGGCAAAAAACAGATTTTTTTTTTATAGAACTTTAATACAAATAAAAGATGAAAATTATATTAACATTAATAGCAATAATAATAAAAAGTAGCTTTTCTAGGTCAAACAAACAAACAACAATCAATCAAGCAAATCAAATCAACAGAAATCAAGTACTAGTTTTTAGATGCATTAGTATTTAGATGCATGTGTGGCAAAAAGTGACACTTTTTGTGTGTTCTTTGCAGAGGTATTTTTTGCAGGTGAAGCACGATGTGTTTGTCTTTCTGTCCTTATTGCTAGGGCAGACCTGACACCTCTTTCTTTTAGAATCAGGTGGTCTCACTGGGGTTGTGGCTGTTGTGGTTGATGTTGAGGCAGGCCCGGTTGAGGAGGATGCTGGTGATGATGCTCTTTGTGTTGCTATGGGTGTGGACAAAGCACTTGTTGAGCTCTGGAGTTGTCGGACCAAGGCTGCAGCGGCTGGGTCTCGGGGCACTTGTTCCCTTTGGTCAATGTGCGCCTTGACAAGGGATCTTACTAGTTCCTCAAGAAACATCCTCCGCTTGTTTTTTTTTCTTTGAATTCCATCCTTGGTGAATGTGGGTCCACAACACAAATGAATTGCATGCTGAAACATCAAGGATGTTGTAAAATACAACTATTAGCCATCTCCTAGTCATTCGCTGGCAAGTGTAGGTGGCAGTCAGCTTGTCCAGGTTGTCCACTCCTCCTTTGTTTTTGTTATAGTCCAGGATGATTCTGGGCTTTTTGTCACTTCCTGATGACACAGCTGCATCTTTGTGAAGTGTGGACATCAGTACCACATTCCGTCGTTTTTTTGGGCAGTATGAAACAGCAGTGGTGGTGTCTGTAAAAACAAACTTTGAGGAAAGTGTAGCCCTGTCCTTCATCTGCAACAATTCAGCGGGCAGCTCAGGTTTGTTTTTTTTCACTGTGCCCACCATGGTGATTTTCCATCCTGAGAAGTTCTTGTCCAAGGTCATAGCTGGAAAAAAAAATTGTCACAAGTAATGTTGTGACCCTGCAGTCCAGTAGTCATATTGAGAACTACACATTGTCCTTGTTTTTTTTCAGGGATGCCGCTTGCAGACTTGCCTGTGTAAATCTGTACATTCCATGCATAGCTAGTTTTGCATCACAGGCTGCCTAGATTTTTATGCCGTATTTGCCTGGCTTACTTGGCATGTATTGCCGGAAGGGGCATTTTCCGCGGAAAGGGAGAAAACGTTCGTCTACTGTCACCTCTGGCCCTGGGTTGAACATCAGTGGAAGGAGCTGCACTAATTTCTCCCAAACATCGCTGATGGGAGCAAGTTTGTCAGATTTTGTTCTGGTGTCTCTCTTGTCAAATCTGAGGACTCTCGATATCATTTGAAACTTTTGAAGTGACATTGTTGCCCGGAAAATATTCCTGCCTGTCGATGCGTCCCAGAGACTATCAGTGGCCTCATTGCAGGATTTGTACACTCCAGCAAGGAGAAGAACACCAATGTAGGCATCCAGGACATCATCATGAAGGTCATTCCACATGTCGCCGTGGACTTTTTTCCTTCAAGGTTTGTCATAGCAATAATGACTTTTTTTATTGACAATGGCATAAACAGATCAAAACATGTCTTGATGTCACTTACTCTTGTCACAGCAAATCTTGTGATCCCAGGGGTCATTTTTATGACATTTGCAGCATCTGCCCTACCATGTACATCTGGAGGTACTGAGCTCCAACTGATCTTGCCACTTTTGGATTTGAATCTTTCAGCGGGAGCAGCTTCAGCACCAGTGACCTCCTCATCAGACTGATCAGAACTGTCTGTGTCTTCCGGTTGATACTCCACATCATCTTCCTCCTCAGAAACCTGTTCATCTGTATCAGTTTGCTGCTGTGTGTCCTCTGATTCATTATCATCTAAGATATAATCCAGAATTTGGCTTACATCAAATCTTCTCCTCACCGTTGCATGTGTAAATTGGAGATGTATACTCTGCAAAGTACCAACTCTAAGCTGATTTGGCCATACATGCCTGGACATGTCCCTAACTCAAGTTGTTGGAGGTAGAGCTGGCTGTGGGCTGTTGGTTTATATTGTGTTTAAGAGTTCAGTTTTGGGACTTATTATTGTTTTTTTTACTCTTATATTAGACCTGGGTCGAAATTGACCCCAACAACACAAATGTTATAATTTTAATAAGAGCATTTTACAAATTAGTAAAATAGTTTTATTTTATTGTATTTTGTTTAAAAATAAGTTCCTGAAAAAGTCAAAAAGTCTTGATGCAATAAACAAATGTATGTAGAATTTGTATGCATTTAAAACCTAAAACGGGTCGTTCACAACCCTAACACTAGAGGAAGTTTTTAAACTTGATTACAAAAGTGTTCAGTCATCTGGCAAAAAAATGTTAATTGCAATTGACTGATTATTATGATATTTTAATATTATCTGTTGTAAGCTTTATTTTTATAGCAATATTTTGATAATTATAATTTTTATCAACTTTTGCGTGAAAACTAAAACTCCACAGCTGTAAGGCTCTGTAAATAAACAAAATGGCATCCTTTCTTACAGGGGTTGTACAGTCTTAAACTACAAGTCTGCAGATCAGACAAACCCTTTAATATGGTGGTGTGAAGTTTTTGACAGATTTGTTTCTGATGGGGTCTGACATAACCCAGTGACTGATAGTTAGGTTTCACAATCCACCAGACCTCAAGAATAATGGATCTCCCTTTTTGGAAGGTAAAGTATGGTGCTGAAGAATATTTGATTCTCCTATCAAAAAGGAATGAAACCTTGACGGGTTAGAAACCAGCATCATTGTTAACAGAGGAAATTGTTTACTTGACATGGAACTAAAATAATCCAAGCATGCCATACTTAAAAGCAGTTTTACTTATTATATTTTAACGGGGTACAAAATGCAGCAAATGTGTGTTTCAATTTTCTTGTCAACTAAACTACTTAACATAGAACAGGTTAATTGCCTGGCAACTAAGTTTAACATTTCAGCTCAGGATTTGTAGTACTGAAGACGTAACTGAAGACATTGGTAGGTGATATGGTTGCCCTTGCTAATGGACTTAGTATGACTGCTTCTTCTAGTCTGACCCTGTCGTATGCATTATTCGGAAGGTGGGAAAGTCTGCAGTTGATCAGATGTGGTCAGATATCGATTTCTTTAGCTCTGGGTTTTTATCATGCTGAATGCTGACAGTATAGTTATTTCTGGAGTTAAAATGTAATAATTTTTTGCAGAAACCCCATTTAAATTATTAAAAAAGCTTTGCATTAATATTGTAGTACAGTGTTCAAAGCTCCTCTTATTTTTGTATGACTCAAGACAGTAACTGCTGCAAGCTCCACTTTACTCTTTTCAGTGTGCTTATATTAAATGCAGATTGTTTTGGCATATGACAGGTCATTGTCATCTACACAGGACTGACTTTAGCAGTTTATATTCTTGGACTAGTTTCTGTTAACCCTTCTCAGTACATGCAAATAACCTCTATTTACTTTTAGGATTGCTACTTCCAATAGGGGCACTAGAGTTCATGACTTCTTTCTCTATGAAGAGGCTACTTGTATAGTATATGTAAACTCCCAAAGGAGCAATGTATGGCCTATAAGTCATGGAGTAATATCCACAAGTCAAAACTTTACCACTTAGATCCCTGTCAAAGGCCTCTCAACCAGATGAATCAGTAATCCTGGTTTTCAATGAAAAAGATCAGACACCCAAAACACATGTCTGCAAATGGAAAGTCAGTTTAAAGGGTCTATGTTGACTTTTAAAAATGTTACTTCAGAAAGGGGGCTGTTACAGTTTCTCTTTCTGGGGGCTGTATATTGACACTTCTAGAGGAGCTTTGTATCTTAATATATACTTAACTTGTAGTGCCTTCATATCCTGTTTCGTCCAGAAGTGTCCGGATCCCAGAATTCCAAGAGGCAGAAGTTCATCAACCGCCATATTGGGATACCCAAGTGATGGGTGTTTCAATATGGAAACTGCTGGTGGTACCAGCCTCTTGCTGGTACCACCAGAGGAACACTGTCGTATCACACAAACACACACACACACACTGCATATGCTGTACGCACCACACACACACCCTGTATACACCTTACACACCACACACACACACTGTATATGCCATATGCCGCCTCTTGCGCGGTACCACCAGCTGAGCACCATTGCGAACACGCCGCCTCCGGGATCAGCCGAATGATTCACTGACCGCCGCCATCTTTGCACAGGAGGAGCGCATGCGCAGTTTTAATGTGACCGCCGCTATCTGTCTGCACAAAGATGGCGGCAGTCTGATTTACTGAACCTGCATGAATTCCCCGCAGGCACAGTGAATCATTCGGCTGATCCCTTCAGCAGATGCGCGACGTGTCTACAGACAGAGGAAGCTGGTCACATTAAAGGAGTTTTCTCACAAACGAAAGTTCATTTTAAATATTGTCTTTGTCTGACCATGTACGAGAGCACATGGGGTACACAGGTCAAAGAAGAGATGACATGAGAGGAGAAGACAGCAGATGGGGAAAGAGAAAGTGCACAGGGGTGAGAGAGACAGAGCACAGGGGGGAGACAGCTCAAACGGGACAGCACATGAGGGGAGAACACAGCACAGGAAGGAGAGAGACAGCAGACAAGGGGGATAGCACATGGGGTAGACAGGTCAAAGAAGAGGGCACAGACAGGAGAAGTCAGCACATGGGGAAAGAGAGAGTGGATAGGTGGGTGAGCACATTGGGGAGAGATTCTCAAAGCTGCAAAGCCTGCCCCCATTGTGACATTACCGCCCTCGTGATGCGATGGCATTAGGCCTTCATCTAATAACTTATAAATCTCTATACGCTGACCTGGTCCTCTTCACAAGGAGAAACTATATCCCATAGACCACTTTTCAATAATTAATGGCATATAGATGATACATACAATCATTAAATGATTGCTACAGTACTCTGAGACCCCCATATATCCTGAGAAACAAAGTACCGCCGCTTCATTGCTGTGTTCTCTTCCTTGTTATTCCTCTTTTGTGGTTTTGTGCAGCTCGATTCAAGTGTACTATGCTGTCTGCTGTTCCCTGTACAAGTGAGTGGCAGGGGGCACTGCAATGCTGACGCCCTGAAGACCCTTTATTTTTAGGATCAGTGTGGAACCTAGCTGTTGAACCCCCAATGATCATTAAGAAATGGCACATCTAATTTATATGCCATCGCCTACTGAAAGTGGTTTTACACTTTTAATTATTCATCTTGGTAGATAGTGGATTTCAAATTGGATTTTGTAAGTAAATAAAAACCATATAATATAATATCCATGTAATATTGGAAATTGCACCTTAGAAACAGCAGCACAGTTATACTTATATAACAAATTGTAACGTAGTTACATACAGTAACATGAAAAAAGCATGTCCACTGACTTTAAGCTTTGTCATATCCAGCTATTTGATTCAGGAGACAACAAAATAAAACCACTTGAGTCATTGAGTAATATGAAGTGATTCATCCAGAATCTGCAGGTATAGCATGACTCATTTAATTACAGAACAAAACTAACCAAGCTAGTTTAGGTATTAAACACCATGAATAATAGGGGCTTCTGCATGTATAACATGGTCTATAAATCAGAAATTAGATTTTTTTTAAACTTTTTTTGCTGGAGTTTAGAGATGATTGAATCTTTTGAAATTCAAATTGAACAGGTTCGTCAACCTTTTGAAAAGAAAATTGATCAGCAGCTAATCGATATATCGTACATCTCAATGCTGGAAAGTGTCCAATTGCCCTATAAAGATGCTAGTTACCCTCAGAAGTCTCCTAGGATGGTATTCATAGAAGCTCTTTAACACAAACACAGCTTTAGTAGTGTCAAAGTGACCTCACCATAAAAATGGATGGTAACCAGGAGTAAACAACAGCCTATTTAATAAGAGAGCAAGCAAACTGACAGACTGTTCAAGTTTTTAAAATTAAAGAAAAAACAAAACAAGAATGATCCCTCTTAGCCATTTGTGATTAAGTAAATCATTCTTTGTGAAAACTGACTCAAACTGACAGTGTCACTGTCAGAGGTAACGTCATCCTGCTCTAAATGAGATGAGTGATATGCTATATATTGGATATTGCCCTCCACTTCCTACGCACCAATAAAATTGCAGAGGCAAAAGTGGCCAATTGTGGCATGTATTTTGAATTATTGCAACCTGAATGGCTGGTTCCAGTAATGGTGGTGTTTTTGCTGGCGCTAGTGTCTTCCACATTATTTGCCATGGTATGGTTTTGTTTTACTCTATCTTGTTTACTATAATTGTCACTTTTTTACCATACATTTTATTCAGCACTTAAACTTTTGACAGGCTTTCCAATCACAATTAAAAAAAGCATTATAAAAAAGAATGCAGCAAAAAATGTACAAAAATGGACAAAAATAGACATGCACACATTGCACAGTTATGAAAAGCACAATCTGTATTCATAGTATCTTGCATTTGTTGCCGTTTGCTTTATTCTGTTTGGAGGAACTAGTCAGTTTTTGCTTTTTTTTAGAGTATTATTGGAGGTGATAAATGCTTCCATTTTTCACTTAGCAGGTAAGAGCTATATCCTACTTGCCCATTAAATTTTGTAGGTTTTTAGCCCAGGAGAAACATGTTTGACAAATATTAGATCTAAGATCCCATCAAAAAAAGATATGCCTTGTCGTGGCTGGTTGGTTCTCATGAACTAGTCAATGTATGCACTAAATATCTTCATACGGCTGTTTTCATGTGCTTGTATGCTCAATTATATGTCTACATTTTTTAAAGATATTTTTTCAACTAAATTCAAATGACTTGATTAGAAGTGCTGGGCAGATACACATCCAAAACTTTAGCACCTCCAATGGGTGCTATATTGGTGTGGTGTGTACAAACGTATTTGACTAGTAAGGCAGATGTGCAAAAATGATTGCTTAAGACTGGCACACTTTGTGTGGCAGACAGTTGTAGTTAAATGTCTGTATTCTTGGGAATTTTAACATATACGATTATTCCTCCTTCTCAAAAAGGGTTGCACATACTCAGCACAGTCGCTTGTGACAAGCAAGCACGCTATCTCTGACTGACACTGTCGGTTCCCTCATGGCAGTATGGAATTCTATCACGCTATAGAAAACACTTAAACTTTGCTAACATTTGCAGTATATATCACAGATGAAGATGGATTTTTCCTTCATCCCCTTATCTTTAGAAAGCTATAAGAGGTCAGTTATAAGGAATTTGAAGTGATATTTTGTCTTTCTATTTTTATAAAAATCTGTCTACCCATGAGGCAAACACTTTTAGAGTTGCCTCTGCAGGAAGCTTTAGTATTAGCAGGATTCTTGCCTTTGGCATTACTTTTCCTGTCTTCCTTACCGAGATCTTGATTGTTTAATCCTATTTTAGCACTAGCTTTAAAAAGAAAATTAAATTTTTTATTAAAATGAGTTGCTTAACTGGAAACTTAATCAAAATGCTTCTAGTGACATGCAACACAGCTGCTACTATGCATTATTATTATTTTGCATTGCTTATGTAGAGCTATCTTATTCTGCAGTGCTTTATACACATCAAAAATTGCTGTCCCCAATTAGGCTCACAATCTAAATTCCCTAAATTCTTTGGAGTGTGGAATGAATTCAGAGCACCTGGAGGAAACCCACGCAAACACGGGGAGAACATGCAAACTCCTTGCAGATGTTGTCCTTGGTGGGATTTGAATCCAGGACCCCAGCGCTGCAAGGCTACAGTGCTAATCACTGAGCCATCATTAGCAGAATATACTGATGTAATAGTGTCATGAGCTGCCTAATGCCTCATTCATATGTCCATGTTTGCAGTATATGTGGCATCCGTTTTTTTCACTTATGATGAACCTACCCATTATAACCTATGGTGATCTTCTCATGTCTATGTGTTCACAAGGACTATGCGTCTATGTGAATCACATGGAGACATGTCCATTTTATTTCAGCAGCACAGATAGCGAGGGTCAATACAAGTCTTTGTGACAGTGATAAACATGTACAGCACAGGGATGGCATCCTTGTGCTGTCCATGTACTGTCCATGTTTCACATTGCAAAGTGTAGGAAAAGCTTTATAT
The DNA here is from genome assembly GCF_051348905.1 of Ranitomeya variabilis. Classification (NCBI taxonomy): domain Eukaryota; kingdom Metazoa; phylum Chordata; class Amphibia; order Anura; family Dendrobatidae; genus Ranitomeya; species Ranitomeya variabilis. The sequence continues at coordinate 465,637,508 of NC_135236.1, forward strand.
GTTTATTCATTTTTTTATCCATGTTGAGAAAAACATGGATGATGCACTGATGACTCCCGTATGGCACAATGATAACTTCCTGATGGCCCACTGATCCAAAACACTGATGATACCGGCATTGTTTTTTCCAGTACCATTTTTATATGGATGTGGGAAGAGTGCCTTAGCCTGTCTCATATGTCTGTGCTCAGAAACAGATGACATAAGGAGATAAATATGGAAACTGAATGCAGATATGTGGTATTTGTATTTTCATCCATATTCACCGGTATCATTTAAAGAGGACCTTTCACCACATTTTTCACAATGAAGTGGACACACGATGTCATTGGAATAATCTTTTTTTAAATGTTACCTATTTATTGTAGACATTTCAGCAATCAAAGTATTTGGCACCTAACAAGTTTAATTTTTTTTAGCCAAAATAGGTATCTTTAGTTTTCAAAGGGGGTGTTTACTTTTCCCTGTATGATGCTGACCAATCATAAGCAGGCAGCAATACTCAAAGGAAAGAAGAACACATCCTCACTGTAGGTTAGAGAATGTTTCTAAGTGTGTGAGATGTAATTATACAACTCTGATCTCCTGGACCAACCTCCTGCAAGAATCAGAATGGAGAGAGGGGCAGTACAGTTATTACATCTTGTGTTCAGAATAACAAGAAAGATTTGGTCAAAGGTCTATTATTGTCCCATATTGATAGCTTATACTCTTAATAACATATTTGGGGCTCTTAGTATGCAGCACTTTTTTTTCCCATTTGTGCATTGACACATTTTGAAAGCTTTTTTTAAGGAGTTATTTGAAATCTTATTTATTTAGGTGGGAGTTAGATAAACAGATCACATTTTTGGGGGGAATTCTTACATTTTTAATTCACCAGCTTAATCCATTACTTGCCAAATTAGCAATTTTCATTTTTTTTTATGACAGATTTTTAATGATTTGGGTCCTAATGAATCAGAAACATAATTTGCTAAATTTTTACAAGTACGGATTTTTCAGAAAAGGGCATCCCAATATTCAATTAAAAATGACAATGACATGATTTCCTATTTTGAAAACATTCATTTTACAAACACAACACAAAAAATTGGACCTAATTATAAAAATTATAAAATCTTAGTTGCTAGAAGCTAAAGATTAGGCGTCCCAAAAAAAGGACATCGGTAGATAATGAGTTAATAGCAAGGACATGGCAAGCCACAATCAATTCTACCTTGGTAGTATTCTGATTCTTTGTTGAGTGGAAACATAAGTCTTGCTAACACTTACAACATCTCTTTAACATCTCAATCCTTTCTTTGCTATTTCTATTTCCAGCTCCCTATGCTTTCTGTGTGAATGTAAATGAGTACTATAAGATTAGACACTCGGGGTCTGTGTTCATGGACCAATCGGCAGTCATTTGAATACACAAGCAGACTAAACTAATTGATTAAATGAGATGATGCACCACGACAATGATAATTTTTTGTGCTGCACAAAATATTTCACTTGATGAATGTTGGCTGATCAGCAGCCTGTTTACACATCAAGATTATCATGAAACTCATTTTTTTTAACAAAGGTCATTCATGGTTATGTTGCAAAGCAAATGCCACTTAAGATGGGATCAACGGGGGGCCCTGTCAAACAGCTCAGGGGTGGTTAATAACTTTTCAATTTCTTCTTTATTTGCCATAGGCTACTGATTTTTTTTTTACTATTAATTTTTCACTTGGTTTTGTTTTTTCCTGAAATCAATTGTTATTGACAATTTTTTTAAAGACACTTTGCTTGAAAATGGTTTCCATTTGTTTTGTTCATTTTTATAATTATTAGTTTCTTCAAATTTGGACATGTTTCATTATTCCGCTGATACTGCCAACTAAAACAAATACATGAGGCATGCCTTATGGAGTCTTTTATGGCTTTATACTTTGAGAAAACAATGTAATTAATATAATGACTGGGGCTTAAGGGAACAGATTTTTGCGATATTTCCAAAAACAACCTGCTCAATCTGCTTAGACTGTTGAACATAAAAACGTAACCAGAACACATGATATTATAAATAGTTGTGGTTCATTATGACATATTAACATAGATTTAAATGTGATTAGGTGAATGTCATCTTTGAAAATAAAAGTAAGAAAATATTTAAAGAGAAGAAACTTGATGTTAAGAAGATAAGTGAGGGAATGTGCTGTATGTAGACTGAATGTTCTGAAAAGCATGCAGAACAAACTAAATCAACTTTGTAAAAACAATCAAGACTTTTAAAAGCTTAACTTCAGATATTCTCAATCAAGTCAAATGTAATAGTCTCTCCTATCTATTTTTACAAAATTTAGTTGCCAATCTCATAGAACTGGAAACAGATAATCACAATGTCCCATATACTTTCTGCATGAGCTCATCAATGTTTTTAAAAGGAACCTATTAGGTCGTTTTTCTGTACCCTATTAATAGTATCATGAAATAGGTCTAGGGTAGCCCTCCCAGGATATGTAACTTTTATTTTTGTTCATTGTCCCATTGTGTTGCTGTAAGACCCAAAAAATTTATATTTGCATTGGCTAGTCAAACATATGTTAATGCCAAATGAATTTTCATCTCTTCCTCCCCCCAAAATCCTGCCCAACCCTCTGCGCTGATGTCAGTGATTCAGTGAGACTGCCATGTACCTGAGGATCCCATTGCAATCCTCAGACTGGCTGACTGCTCTCCTGAAATGAGAAGGCCAGCTGCATAGAAATACATGCTGTCATGCCCAGGTCAGGAGAGCAGATAACTAGTCCGAGGATTACTATGCGAGCCTTGCGCAAGTAATTTGGCAGTCTGACTGATGATGCCAGCACAGAGGGGTGGTCGGGATTATGGGTGGTGGAAGTGGTGAATATTTATTTTGTATTTACATGCTTGCCAGCTAGCTAAGCATGCATAGGCTGTTCTGTTCTACCTGAGCAAGAGAGGAGTTCCCATCTCTAACAGGGGTATTAATAAAAGTTACATATCCTGAAAGGGATGCCCAAGCCGTATTTCAGGATACTATTAGTAGGGTACACAAAAATGGCCTGACAAATTCCCTTTAAAATCTGTGCATCATCTAAAGTATATTTGCAAAAAGGCAATTTTATAAAAGGGTTTTTTTGGAATGTGACTGAGATCCACAGGGAAGAAGCAGGCAGGGTATTTGACATTGTCACATCCAGCGGGGGTTGCAGTCAGGCAGTCTGATGTAGCAGTCTGGGGTGTCTCCCAGGTGGCTGCATTTTGTCACTCCCCAAGTGACAGTTTATAGAAGAAGTAGCATGCGGGCTGTCACCTGTCAATTGTACTCACATCTTTCAGGTGTGAGTACAAATGAAGCCTGTATCACTGGCACCTCCGGGTCAGAGTGATGTCAGCAGTGTCATCAGATCATCTGATGATGCTGCTGATATTACCCTCCCATGCTGCATAGGTACATTGGTATGGTAAGCGCTCTAATGGAGGTGAAGAAACTGATGATTTTTTGTAATGTGAAATTTTGTTAGGGGAGAGGTAAATGTGTGGGTAGACAGTATGAGCAAAGGGAAATGTGTTAGGAAACAGTATGAGGAGTCTCAATGGGGGAGGATGTGTGAGGAAATACCATAGGGAGTGGGGAATATAGGAGGAGACAGTATGGGAATTGGGGGTAGTGTGAAGAGATAGTACTAGGAGTTGGGGAAATGGAAAAGAAGACACTAATGAGGAGTGGGGAGAATTTGTGAGGAGACAGCATTGAGAGCAGGAGGGAATGTGTGAAGAGACTGAATGAGGGATGAGAGGATATGTGAGGACACAATATGAGGAGTGGGAGGATGTGAGCACAAATTGAAGCGTGAGGGGAATGTGTGAGGAGACAGTATAAGAAGTGGGGGAAGTGGAAATGTGTGAGGATACAGTGTGGGGAGAAGAGGGAAATATGTAAGGCTATAGTATGGAGAGGGGGAATGTGTGAGGTGACAGTATGAGAAGTGGGGAGAATATATAATAGTGGGGAGAATATGTAAGGAGGCAACATGGGGATTGGGGGGTGAATGTATAAGGAGACACTATACTGAGAAGGGGTGAATGTATGAAGATACACTATGAGGAGTGGAGAAATGTGTGAGAAGGCAGTATGGGGAGTTGAGGGTGAATGTGTGAGTGGACAGAATGACAAAAAATGTGGGAAGGAGTATTGTATTGTGGAGAAATGTGAATTGGATAGAATGGTGGGGAAGAAGTTTGAATCAACAAAATTGAGAGAAGTAGTGTGAGGAGACAAGTATGTGGGGTGTTATGATCCTTAGTGGTTGAGGATCACAAATTACTCCAGCTAAGTAACAAAAATATGACAAGCTCTAGGGAGGTGGCAAACTGGACTGACCGCAAATCTGAACCTATCCAAACACACTAGAAGTAGCCAGTGAACGTGCCTAAAAATCCTAGACGTCTCGAGCCAGCCTGAGGAACTAACTACCCCTAGAGAGAAAGAAAGACCTCTCTTGCCTCCAGAGAAATAATCCCCAAAGATATAGAAGCCCCCAACAGATAATAACGGTGAGGTAAGAGGAAGGCTCATATACAGGGGTGAAAGCAGATTCAGCAAATGAGGCCCACTAATACTAGATAGCAGGAAATAGAAAAGAGAATCTATGCAGTCAGTAAAAAACCCTTACAAAATATCCACTCTGAGATTTCAAGAACCCGCACACCAACTAACGGTGTGGGGGGAGAAACTCAGTCCCCTAGAGCAACCAGCAAGCGAGGAAATCACATTTTAGCGAGCTGGACAAAAAAACATAATGAACACTGATAATCAAAAAATGATCAAACAAAAACTTAGCTTGTCTTGGAGAGACTGGGAGCAAGGTAGACACAAGGAATCTGAAGAGCACTGAATACATTGATAGCAGGCAAGGAACTGAGTCTCCAGGTGAGCTAAATAGGAAACCAACCAAGGATAACGAACCAGCTGGTGCAGCCAACCTGCAGAAAGACAAGACTGCACAGTACCGCTTGTGACCACTAGAGGGAGCCCAAAAATAGAATTCACAACAGTACCCCCCCCTTGAGGAGGGGTCACCGAACCCTCATCAAGACCCCCAGGGCGATCAGGATGAGCCGCGTGGAAGGCACGAACCAAATCGGCCGCATGAACATCAGAGGCGACAACCCAGGAATTATCCTCCTGACCATAGCCCTTCCACTTAACCAAATACTGAAGTCTCCATCTAGAGATACGAGAATCCAAAATCTTCTCCACCACGTACTCCAATTCGCCCTCAACCAGCACCGGAGCAGGAGGCTCAACAGAAGGAACCACAGGTACCACATACCTCGGCAACAAAGACCTATGGAACACATTATGAATGGCAAATGATGCTGGGAGATCCAAACGAAAAGACACCGGGTTAAGGATTTCCAAGATCTTATAAGGACCGATGAAGCGAGGCTTGAATTTAGGAGAGGAAACCTTCATAGGAACATACCGAGAAGACAGCCACACCAAATCCCCAACACGAAGTTGGGGACCCACACCGCGGCGGTTGTTGGCAAAGCGCTGAGCCTTCTCCTGTGACAACCTCAAATTGTCCACCACATGGTTCCAAATCTGCTGCAACCTATCCACCAGAGAATCCACCCCAGGACAGTCAGAAGGCTCAACCTGACCCGAGGAAAAACGAGGATGGAAACCAGAATTGCAGAAAAAAGGCGAAACCAAAGTAGCAGAACTAGCCCGATTATTAAGGGCAAACTCGGCCAATGGCAAAAAAGTCACCCAATCATCCTGATCAGCAGAAACAAAACATCTCAAATAAGTTTCCAACGTCTGATTAGTTCGCTCGGTTTGGCCATTAGTCTGAGGATGGAAGGCCGACGAAAAAGACAAATTAATGCCCATCTTAGCACAAAAAGTCTGCCAAAACCTGGACACAAACTGGGATCCTCTATCAGACACAATATTTTCAGGAATGCTGTGCAAGCGAACCACATTCTGAAAAAATAGAGGAACCAAATCGGAGGAAGAAGGCAACTTAGGCAAGGGCACCAAATGGACCATCTTGGAAAAACGATCACACACCACCCAGATGACAGACATTTTCTGAGATACTGGATACATTTATTTTGTCTGTTACTTTGATTTGTTCTTTGTCGTCCTACCCGGTTATGGCTTTTGTGGATTCGAGTGCGGCCCTGAATCTGATGGATTTGTCGTTTGCCAGGCGCTGTGGTTTTGTCCTGGAGCCTTTGGAATTTCCTATTCCTCTGAGGGGAATTGTTGCTACGCCATTCTCCATTCATCTCCCTGCTTAATGCGCACAAGGTTATATGCACCACGGAGATCTATCTTGGTGAACCAACTGGTGCAGCCAACCTGCAGAAAGACAACACTACACAGTACCGCTTGTGACCACTAGAGGGAGCCCAAAAATAGAATTCACAACAGTAAAATTTTTGACAATACACCTCTGCTTCATCCTGACCCTGAGAGATAGCCAGCAACGCTTTTTCTGCCTGATTCTCAAGATTAGGCTCCTCATAAAGCAGTCCAAGAGCCAGAAAAAATGCATCTACATTAAGCAATGCAGGATCTCCTGGCGCCAGAGAGAAAGCCCAATCTTGAGGGTCACCACGCAACAAGGAGATAACAATTTTAACTTGCTGAGCGGAATCACCAGAGGAACGAGGTCTCAGAGATAGAAATAACTTACAATTATTCTTAAAATTTAGAAACCTAGATCTATCTCCAGAAAACAACTCAGGAATGGGTATCTTTGGTTCTGACATATGGCTATGAATAACAAAATCCTGAATACTTTGCACCCGTGCAGTAAGATGATCCACACTAGAAGTCAGAGTCTGAACATTCATGTCTGCAGCTGAGCTCAAAACCACCCAGAGTTCAAGGGGATGAAAGAAGCTAAACAGACTGCAGCAAAGGAAAAGCGGGAGGAAAAAAAAAATGTACTCAGGTCTTCCTTTTATCCCACTTCTGCGATGCATTAAACACTTTTGGGCCTGCTATACTGTTATGATCCTTAGTGGTTGAGGATCACAAATTACTCCAGCTAAGAAACAAACATAGGACAAGCTCTAGGGAGGTGGCAAACTGGACTGACCGCAAATCTGAACCTATCCAAACACACTAGAAGTAGCCGGTGAACGTGCCTAAAAATCCTAGACGTCTCGAGCCAGCCTGAGGAACGAACTACCCCTAGAGAGAAAGAAAGACCTCTCTTGCCTCCAGAGAAATAATCCCCAAAGATATAGAAGCCCCCAACAGATAATAACGGTGAGGTAAGAGGAAGGCACATACACAGGGGTGAAAGCAGATTCAGCAAATGAGGCCCACTAATACTAGATAGCAGAAAATAGAAAAGAGAATCTATGCGGTCAGTAAAAAACCCTTACAAAATATCCACTCTGAGATTTCAAGAACCCCCACACCAACTAACGGTGTGGGGGGAGAAACTCAGTCCCCTAGAGCAACCAGCAAGCGAGGAAATCACATTTTAGCGAGCTGGACAAAAAAACATAATGAACACTGATAATCAAAAAATGATCAAACAAAAACTTAGCTTGTCTTGGAGAGACTGGGAGCAAGGTAGACACAAGGAATCTGAAGAGCACTGAATACATTGATAGCAGGCAAGGAACTGAGTCTCCAGGTGAGCTAAATAGGAAACCAACCAAGGATAACGAACCAGCTGGTGCAGCCAACCTGCAGAAAGACAACACTACACGGTACCGCTTGTGACCACTAGAGGGAGCCCAAAAATAGAATTCACAACAGAGGGGGCACAGTATAGAGAATTAGTAATATATTATTATATTGTAAAGAGGGGCACAGTACAGAGACTGGACAGTATTAAAATGACACAGTGTAAGAGGATAGTGTGTAGAGGGGGCTCAGTATAGAAAAAAAGCAGTGTGGAGAGCATGCACCATAGAAGGCATAAAAGAGATAGCGTGGCAGTCATTTTGTGAAATGATAACAGTGAGGGGCAGTTATTTATTCAGGAGCATAGGGCATACATTTTTATTCAATAACATTATAATCATACTGCTATTTTTAAGGTCTATGTGCCTTCTCAGCCCTGGGGCTTAGAGGATCCTCCTCACCAGGAGAGCCTGTCAGCGAGCGGTCAATGTGAAAAGTCATCATCATGGCATCCGGTCTAGATAGTCAAAAAAGAATAAAAAAAAGAGAATGACTCGAATCAGAGAAATGTTTATAAAGCTAAATGATTTAAATGTTTATTTGTGATAAAACCTGTGTCTCATCAGTACTGTGGTTCTTTTATGGTCTACAGTCTGATAATGACTGATAGCAGCAACTCCCAACATTTCTTTACCATTGTTAAGGACACAGTGCAAATTGTAGGTTCATGCGATACAGTTGTATATGGGGCTGACCTGACATTACAATTGATTGCAATATTAAGCTTTGTGATGTACAATGCTGTGCAAATTAATTGGGACAAAGCAAAAAAACACATATTTTTGAATATTTAATAATAAAATGTTATAATGCACTGTTACATACTACTTTTAGTAAGAAATATGTCCTCCTTTAGAAGATATGAGATATTCAATGCGTTTTGGCATTGATTCTACCAAGTTTTTGCATAAATTCTTCAGTTATTCATCATGGAACCACACTTGTATGGCACTGTTTATCATGCGTTCTTTACTTGTACAGTCCATTTTGCCAAGACGTCTCTTCACTAGTGTTGAGCGATAGTATCGCTAGTATCGTCCGATACCCGAAAAGTATCAGATATCGCCGATACCGATACCCGATACCAATACAAGTCAATGGGACACCAAGTATCGGAAGGTATCCTGTATGGTTCCCAGGGTCTGAAGGAGAGGAAACTCTCCTTCAGGCCCTGGGATCCATATTAATGTGTAAAATAAAGAATAAAAATAAAAAATATTGATATACTCACCTCTCTGACGCAGCCTGGACCTTACCGATGTAACAGGCAGCTTCCGTTCCTAAGAATGAGTGCTTGAAAGACCTTAGATGACGTCGCGGCTTGTGATTGGTCGCGTGGCGGTCACATGACCTCTCACGCAACCAATCACAAGCTGCGACATCATCTAAGGTCTTTCAAGCGCTCATTCTTAGGAACGGAAGCTGCCGGTTACATCGGTAAGGTCCAGGCTGCGTCGGAGAGGTGAGTATATCAATATTTTTTTTTATTCTTTATTTTACACATTCATATCGATCCCGATACCGATTCCCGATATCACGAAAGTATCGGATCTCGGTATCGGAATTCCGATACCGCAAATATCGGCCGATACCCGATACTTGCGGTATCGGAATGCTCAACACTACTCTTCACAATGCTCCACAAATTTTCTATAGGATTTAAGTCTGGTGAATTGCCAGGCCAGTCCAGCACTTTTACTTTATTTTCTTCCAGGAATTTCTAAACACACTTGGAATTGTGGTATGGAGCTAAATCTTGCTGGAATGTCCCTTCAAATTTACACATGAATGGCACAATAAAACATTTTAAAACGTCTATGTATTTGGATGAATTCATCATACCATCAACAGGAAATAAGCTCCCTGTACCATCAGCTGTGAAAAAGCCCCAAAATATCTGTTTTTGAGGGTGTTTTACAGTTTGTTGAATATGATCAGCTCGCAATGGTTCATTTTTGCTTCTTCTAACAACACTTGCTCTGTACCCTTGAACAAAAAGATGGGTTTCAACACTGAAAGTTACCTTTTTCCACTGGATAGCTGACCAATATTTATTTATTATATATTAAAACTGGTTTAAATCACTGATTGGTAACCAACTTACGATTTTACTTAAAAAATGCTTTGTCCCAATTAATTTGCACAGCACTGTATTCATGTACTGATGATGGCTCTGGTGATGTATCTCCAGTCTGTCCAGGTGACTTATAGTAAACACCTACCATAGTGTCCTTTCTATTCTTTTTGTTAGCAGCATTAAAGGGGTAATACAGGCTCGTGATGAAACTCTGCATGATGTCAGGATTTTCCTGTGCCAAAGGTGAGAGCGGGAGGTCATATAACCACAAGTTTTTGATTTACATACATGCAGTCACGTGCATAGATCACCAGAACCGCCATCAGTACATGAATACATCACCAAACTTAATAAAGCAGTCAATTGTAAAGTGTTGCCTTGCTCAATTCACTCGTATTGAGCAATGCCATGTATGTCTAGTTACAGTGTGGCTGGAAATATGTAAGTCACATACTTGTGGTCACATGACCACCTCCCCTTGCTGCCAGCATGGTAGAATCCTGACAGCATGCAGTGCACAAGCTGTGAGGATTCAGAAGTCTTCAGACACATAGAGTAATCTTAGACTCTCATCACATGCCTGGACAAACTCTTTAATTATAAAATAAAGCACATACGAGACTAAGTATGTAAATTGCACATGAGCGGTCACATGATGACTAAACAAACAGCTTAAGCTGTGTAGCAGAGAGGGCACAAACCAAAATTTTTATTCCAGGTGCAGGAATACCTAGATCCTCCTCTGGAGAACCAGTATCTGATGTAGTCTGCGACTAAAATTAGTAATAATTTTGGAAAAAAGCAATTTTTTTTTCTATTCTGAAACAAGTCTTTTCATTGACTGTTGAACTTATGCTCACTTTACTGTTCATCTCTCCAGCCCCTCTGATCCTCATTTTCATCTGTCTGGTACTCCTCTACTCCTCGCATCTTCTTATCACTGCTGTGAGCTCTGAATCCCCGATCCACTCCTGGTACTTCTGGCTCTGATAAGGCCAAATTCTACCTGATCTGCTTATCTTTATTAGTAAGCATGAGTCACCAGCAACTCATTTAAAGGGAATCTGTCAGCCGTTTTTTGCTATGTAATCAGAGGGTTTCATAATGTAGGAGCAGAGCCCCTGATTCCAGAAATGTGTTACTTACTTTCATTACCGTCGTCAACTGTTACACAGGCTACGATAGTCCCTACTGAATGATAGCGCTATACCATGTGATATGATAGCTGTAAGACCTTATGGGGAAGCCCTGGCCATTGTTCGTGAGGTTATCTTAGCCCTCTGTAGCTGATGTAATCTTCTACAATGTGTAAAATGGTGGCAATATTCATTTCGTGACAGGCACATATCAATTCACACATTTTTCAATTTGGATGGAATTTGTGAATTTAAAGGGGTTGTCCATTACTCAGATAGCCCCTTTTCAGTCTGACTGTTTGCCCCAGTTAAAATAAAAACACTTTTACTCATCTCCTGTGCCAGTGCCTTTCCAGAGGTGTCAGCACTCGCTCTCCTGGTGCCGATGTGACATTGTTACCTCATGTGAACCCTATGCCCAATTAGCGCTGGCTTCAGTGTCCAACACTTCGGACAAATTGAAGATCAAGAGGAAATTGGAGAACAGCCAATGTCTTGGATTCCTGTTGTTGTTCGATTCATCCAAAGGAGGAGAGAGTGAAGCTGGCGCTGATTGGGCACAGGGCTTATGTCACTTAACAACGTCACTTGAGCACCGGGAGAGTGATTGCTGACCCTGCTGGAACGTTGCTGGAATGGAAGGTTGAGTATGTGTTTTTATTTTAATGGGGCAAATACTCAGATTAAGAAGAAGTTGGCCAAGTAGTAGACAATCCCTTTAATATAATTCAAATTTGATTTGCATGATATATAAATGTACAGGGCAACTAGCAGATAGTAGGCATTAAAATCTATGGCTAGAGTTACATTAGCTGTACTTGTGTCCTCATTTACTTATAGTAAGAGTGTTCATTTTAAATATAAGAAAGGAAAATCCCTAAATGTTTCAGGTCTGTACAGTACACTCCTTGAGAAGGGCATTTGGTTAATTATTCCTTTCCAACTCTGTATGCATGACATGATCCCCCAGACACAAAAAACCACAAGTTCACATTTTCTTGACAGTGGCTTTGATAATCGCTGATAACATTCACTAGCTTGCTGAAGACAGTTCCCTGAGGATTAGACATAGTCAGTCAACAGACTGTGTTTGTCTAGTTTGACTTTGCTGATCCTAACAAGAATTAATTCTGTTTCACCCACGTGAATGCATAATAAGCCTTGCTCTACCTAGAGATATATAATCATTTTGAGGATCAGTCATTCAAAGAATTGTGTTTTAGTGGACCCTGCTGTTGCCTTTGTTTCATTGTATATTTATGAAGTGTGACTATTTTAGCAGACAGGATGAGGAAAATGTATTAATGCTTAATGAATCAGAAGTTTTTTAAGGATATATTAACCACAACAGATTTGCTGTAAAAACCTCTGCTACACTTCTATTTTTCTAAAGGGGGATTGCAGAAACAGCTCCAATCAAATATATAGGACGCATGGGATTATAAAGGTTATATATTAACTCTAACCAATAACTTAATTAAATAATTAAAATAATAGCCATAAAACAAGTATTGGGAAAACTGGCCTCAATTTTTATTAAGGGTTTTTATCAACAATTAGTAAATAAACCATGATAATGAATAATAAATAATCAATAATTAATTGAGATAAGTGCGCACTAAAGTGCTCGGATGTTTGTTACTTGAACCGAATAATTCCTAATGCTCAAATGCTCGTTTCAAACAATGAATATGATGGGAGTCAGTAGGAAATCCAAGTATTTTTCTGGCTGACCCTAGAAAGAGGTCTTGGGGCAGTGAAAATGATGAAATAGATAGAAAAAGTGCTGAATGGAAAGAGAACAGGATGGGGAAGACCCCTGGAAAAATCTCAGACTCCCAGATCACTGCTGAGAACAATGGTGTCACACTAGGAAACTTGGTGATCATGAGCAGTGCATGATCACCAAGTGTCTCTCTGTCAGTGCAGCGCTGACAGCCTATATGGAATGCAGATGCTGCTTCATTTGCATGCCATAAAAGACATCAGCCTGCAAAAAATGACAAAGTAAAAGTTAGAAAAAAAGTAATTTTTTTTAAATAATTGTAAAAATATTTAAAAAACTGTAAAAAATAATAATGAAAAAATCAATATTTATTCTATCAATAAATAAATATTTTATTGAAAAAAATCTAAACAATAAAAGTACACATATTTGGTATTGCAGCATTCGCAACGACCTGATCTATAAAACTATATGACTAGTTAGCCCCTTTAGTGAACACCATAAAAAACAATGCTTTATCATCATACTGCTGAACAAAAAGTTGAATAACATGCGATACCAAAGACAAATATAAATAAACATGGTACTGCTGAAAACGTCATCTTGTCCCGCAAAAAAACAAACCCCCATACAGCTCCATCAGCAGACAAAAAAAAGTTATAGCTCTTAGAATAAAGGGATGCAAAAATAATTATTTTTTATATAAAATAGTTTTTATTGTATAAAAGCGCCAAAACATAAAATAGATATAAATGAGGTATCGCTGTAATCGTACTAACCCGAAGAATAAAACTGCCTTATTAATTTTACCACACATTGAACGGTAAAGAGAAATTCCTGAATTGCTGTTTTTTGTTAATTCGGCCTCCCTCCCTAGCCAAAGATTTTACATTTTCACACAAGAAGTGGGTAAAAATGGCAACAAAACATGTCTCACAATTTCTACTGAACATCGCAATACCCCACATGTGGCTGTACAGTGCTACTTAACCATGTGGAAAGGCTCGGGAGGAACGGAACGCTATTTGCCTATTCAAGTGAATGGGTCTGTGAACATTTCAGTGTATTTCCACGGACCATGTGTCTGTGGGCAAAACACGGTGACATGTCCATTTTATAATGTCCGCACAGGCCATAAAACATCCCGCACACGTGCATACACATAACAGACATGGATGTCATCCATGTGACACGCATCAGCACATGGGAAGAAGTGTTACAGTAATTGCTGTTCCCCGGTGCCGGGTGCTGAACATGGCTCTCCTCATTCTTCGCTGCTCTGCTGGCGATCGCGTGAGCAAAGGAGAATGATGAGAGTTACATTTTAGTAATAAAAGAGACAACAGGCAGAGGCTGATGGGACTATTTGTTGTGAATTTGGATTCTGGGCTCCCCCGGTGGCCGCTTGTGGAATTGGACTTGTCATCCTCTTTCCTGTTTCACCTGATTCCATCAGTAGTGGGTGTCGCTATTTAAGCTCATTTCTCTGGTGGTTTCTTGCCGGTCAACAATGTTATCTGATGCCTCTCAGTGCTTGTTCCTGCTTCTAGACAACTACTGATAAGTTGGACTTTTGTCCATGTTTTGTTTTGCCTATTTGTTCCAGTTCGCAGCTGAAGTTTTGTTACTGTGTCTGGAAAGCTCTCGTCGATCAGGGATTGCTACTCTGGCGTTATGAGTTAATGCCAGAGTTTAAGGTAATCTCTGGATGGTGTTTTGTTAGTATTTTTCTGCTGACCATGAAAGTATACTATCTGTCTTCTGCTATCTAGTAAGCGGACCTCAAATTTGCTAAGACTATTTTCCTGCTGCGTTTGTTGTTTCATCTGAACTCACCGTCATTATATGTGGGGGGCTACTGTCTTCTTTGGAATATTTCTCTAGAGGTGAGCCAGGTCTTATATTTCCCTCTGCTAGCTATTTAGGTCTTAGGCCAGAGCTGGGCATCTAGCGATTAATAGGAAATGCTACCTGGCTATTTCTAGTTGCGCGGCAGGCTTAGTTCATGGTCAGTATAGTTCCATCTTCCGAGAGCTTGTCCCTCTATAGGCTTGCTATGATCTCTGCCTGCAGAGATCATGACAGTTTGACCGGCCCATAAAGTGTTAAAGACCCAGGTTGAGAAAGGAGAGTTATATTAAGTCTGCTGGAATTTTTTTTTTTTTTTTTTTTTCTCCTCCAGTCTGCCTTGCTGCAGTCTTTTTTCTCTCTCTCCTCCTAATCTCTGTATGCTCTGTGTGCACCTGACAATAATGGATCTCCAGAGTGTAACTGCGGGTTTGAATAATCTCATCACGAAAGTACAAAATTTACAAGATTTTGTAGTACATGCTCCGGTATCTGAGCCGAGAATTCCTTTGCCGGAGTTCTTCACAGGGAATAGAGCTAGCTTCCAGAATTTCCGAAATAATTGTAAGCTTTATTTGTCCCTGAAGTCTCGTTCAGCTGGAGACCCTGCTCAGCAGGTTAGGATTGTGATTTCCTTGCTCAGGGGTGACCCTCAAGATTGGGCCTTCTCATTGCCAGCAGGGGATCCTGCGTTACGCGATGTGGATGCGTTTTTTCTGGCCTTGGGCTTGCTTTATGAGGAACCTCATTTGGAACTTCAGGCAGAAAAAACTTTGATGGCACTATCTCAGGGGCAAGACGAAGCTGAAGTTTTCTGCCAAAAATTCCGTAAATGGTCTGTGCTTACTCAGTGGAATGAGTGCGCCTTGGCGGCAATTTTCAGAGAAGGTCTCTCTGATGCCGTTAAGGATGTTATGGTGGGGTTCCCTTTGCCTGCAGGTCTGAATGAGTCCATGACAATGGCTATTCAGATTGATAGGCGTCTGCGGGAGCGCAAACCTATGCACCATCTGGCGGTGTCTATGGAAAAGACGCCAGAAAGTATGCAGTGTGATAGAATTCTGTCCAGGAGCGAGCGACAGAATTTTAGACGGAAGAATGGATTGTGTTTCTATTGTGGGGATTCTACTCATGTTATATCGGCATGCTCTAGGCGTACAAAGAAGCTTGATAAGTCTGTTTCCATTGGCACCATTCAGTCTAAGTTTATTTTGTCTGTAACCCTGATTTGCTCTTTGTCATCCATTGCCACGGACGCCTATGTTGACTCTGGCGCCGCTCTGAGTCTTATGGATTGGTCCTTTGCCAATCGTTGTGGTTTTGATTTAGAGCCTTTGGAGACTCTTATTCCTCTGAAGGGGATTGACTCCACCCCATTGGCTAATAATAAACCACAATACTGGACACAAGTAACCATGCGTATCAATCCGGATCACCAGGAGATTATTCGTTTCCTGGTGCTGTATAATTTACATGACGATTTGGTACTGGGATTGCCATGGTTGCAGTCTCACAACCCAGTCTTGGACTGGAGAGCTATGTCTGTGTTGTGCTGGGGATGTAAGGGTATTCATGGGGACGTACCTTTGGTTTCTATTTCGTCGTCCATTCCCTCTGAAGTCCCTGAGTTCCTCTCTGATTATCAAGACGTCTTTGACGAACCCAAGCTTGGGTCGTTACCTCCGCACCGTGAGTGCGATTGTGCCATAGATTTGATACCGGGTTGTAAATATCCAAAGGGTCGTTTGTTTAATTTGTCTGTGCCGGAACATGCTGCTATGCGGGAATATATAAAGGAGTCTTTGGAAAAGGGACATATTCGTCCATCTTCTTCTCCCTTGGGAGCTGGGTTTTTCTTTGTCTCAAAAAAAGACGGCTCTTTGAGACCATGTATTGATTATCGGCTTCTGAATAAGATCACTGTTAAGTATCAATACCCATTGCCATTGCTTACTGATTTGTTTGCTCGTATAGAGGGTGCTAAGTGGTTCTCTAAAATTGATCTTCGTGGGGCGTATAATTTGGTGCGGATCAGGCAGGGGGATGAGTGGAAGACCGCATTTAATACGCCCGAGGGCCACTTTGAGTATTTGGTCATGCCTTTTGGTCTTTCTAATGCCCCTTCAGTTTTCCAGTCTTTTATGCATGATATTTTCCGCGATTTTCTGGATAAATTTATGATAATATATCTGGATGATATTCTGATTTTTTCTGATGACTGGGACTCTCATGTCCAGCAGGTCAGGAGAGTTTTTCAGGTTCTGCGGTCTAATTCTTTATGTGTGAAGGGGTCTAAGTGCGTTTTTGGGGTCCAGAAAATTTCCTTTTTGGGGTATATTTTTTCTCCCTCTTCCATTGAGATGGATCCCGTCAAGGTGCAAGCTATTTGTGACTGGACTCAGCCCTCCTCTCTTAAGGGTCTTCAGAGATTTTTGGGCTTTGCCAACTTTTACCGCCGATTTATTGCTGGTTTTTCGGATGTCGTTAAACCACTGACTGATTTGACCAGACAAGGCGCTGATGTTGCTAATTGGTCCCCTCATGCTGTAGAGGCCTTTCAGGAGCTTAAGCGCCGTTTTGCCTCTGCCCCTGTGTTGCGTCAGCCTGATGTGAATCTGCCTTTTCAGGTTGAGGTTGACGCTTCGGAGATCGGAGCTGGGGCAGTGTTGTCGCAGAAAGGTTCCGACTGCTCCGTCATTAGGCCTTGTGCCTTCTTTTCTCGCAAATTTTCGCCCGCAGAGCGGAATTATGATGTTGGGAATCGGGAGCTTTTGGCCATGAAGTGGGCGTTTGAGGAGTGGCGCCATTGGCTCGAGGGGGCTAGGCATCAGGTGGTGGTATTGACTGACCACAAAAATTTGATTTATCTTGAGACTGCCAGACGCCTGAATCCTAGACAGGCGCGCTGGTCTTTATTTTTTTCTCGCTTTAATTTTGTGGTGTCATACCTACCGGGTTCTAAGAATGTTAAGGCAGATGCCCTTTCTAGGAGTTTTGACCCGGACTCTCCTGGTAATTCTGAACCCACAGGTATCCTTAGGGAGGGAGTAATTTTGTCGGCCGTTTCTCCTGATCTGCGGCGGTCCTTGCAAGAGTTTCAGGCGGATAGACCGGATCGTTGTCCGCCTGATAGACTGTTTGTTCCGGATGATTGGACCAGCAGAGTCATCTCTGAGGTACATTCTTCTGCATTGGCAGGTCATCCCGGAATTTTTGGTACCAGGGATTTGGTGGCAAGATCCTTCTGGTGGCCTTCTCTGTCACGAGATGTGCGAGTCTTTGTGCAGTCATGTGACGTTTGTGCTCGGGCCAAGTCTTGTAGTTCTCGGGCTAGCGGACTGCTGTTGCCCTTGCCTATTCCTAAGAGGCCTTGGACACACATCTCGATGGATTTTATTTCAGATCTGCCTGTTTCCCAGAAGATGTCTGTCATCTGGGTGGTCTGTGACCGTTTCTCTAAAATGGTCCATTTGGTTCCTCTGCCCAAGTTGCCTTCTTCTTCTGAGTTGGTTCCTCTGTTTTTTCAGAATGTTGTCCGATTGCACGGTATTCCTGAGAATATTGTTTCTGACAGAGGTACCCAATTTGTGTCTAGATTTTGGCGGGCATTCTGTGCTAGGATGGGCATAGATTTGTCTTTTTCATCTGCTTTTCACCCTCAGACTAATGGCCAGACCGAGCGGACTAATCAGACCCTTGAGACATATCTGAGGTGTTTTGTCTCTGCTGACCAGGATGATTGGGTTGCTTTTTTGCCATTGGCAGAGTTCGCCCTCAATAATCGGGCCAGTTCTTCCACCTTGGTGTCCCCGTTTTTCTGTAATTCGGGGTTTCACCCTCGATTTTCCTCCGGTCAGGTGGAATCCTCGGATTGTCCTGGAGTGGATGCGGTGGTGGAGAGATTGCATCACATCTGGGGGCAGGTTATGGACAATTTGAAGTTGTCACAGGAGAAGACTCAGCGTTTTGCCAACCGTCATCGTCGTGTTGGTTCTCGGCTTTGTGTTGGAGATTTAGTGTGGCTGTCTTCTCGTTTTGTCCCTATGAGGGTCTCTTCTCCTAAGTTTAAACCTCGGTTCATCGGCCCTTATAGAATATTGGAGATTCTTAATCCTGTTTCTTTCCGTTTGGACCTCCCTGCGTCCTTTTCCATTCATAACGTTTTTCATCGGTCGTTATTGCGCAGGTATGAGGTACCTGTTGTACCTTCTGTTGAGCCTCCTGCTCCGGTGTTGGTTGAGGGTGAGTTGGAGTACGTTGTGGAGAAAATTTTGGACTCTCGTGTTTCCAGACGGAAACTCCAGTATCTGGTCAACTGGAAGGGTTACGGCCAGGAGGATAATTCTTGGGTCAATGCATCTGATGTTCATGCTTCTGATCTTGTTCGTGCCTTCCATAGGGCTCATCCTGGTCGCCCTGGTGGATCTGGTGAGGGTTCGGTGCCCCCTCCTTGAGGGGGGGGTACTGTTGTGAATTTGGATTCTGGGCTCCCCCGGTGGCCGCTTGTGGAATTGGACTTGTCATCCTCTTTCCTGTTTCACCTGATTCCATCAGTAGTGGGTGTCGCTATTTAAGCTCATTTCTCTGGTGGTTTCTTGCCGGTCAACAATGTTATCTGATGCCTCTCAGTGCTTGTTCCTGCTTCTAGACAACTACTGATAAGTTGGACTTTTGTCCATGTTTTGTTTTGCCTATTTGTTCCAGTTCGCAGCTGAAGTTTTGTTACTGTGTCTGGAAAGCTCTCGTCGATCAGGGATTGCTACTCTGGCGTTATGAGTTAATGCCAGAGTTTAAGGTAATCTCTGGATGGTGTTTTGTTAGTATTTTTCTGCTGACCATGAAAGTATACTATCTGTCTTCTGCTATCTAGTAAGCGGACCTCAAATTTGCTAAGACTATTTTCCTGCTGCGTTTGTTGTTTCATCTGAACTCACCGTCATTATATGTGGGGGGCTACTGTCTTCTTTGGAATATTTCTCTAGAGGTGAGCCAGGTCTTATATTTCCCTCTGCTAGCTATTTAGGTCTTAGGCCAGAGCTGGGCATCTAGCGATTAATAGGAAATGCTACCTGGCTATTTCTAGTTGCGCGGCAGGCTTAGTTCATGGTCAGTATAGTTCCATCTTCCGAGAGCTTGTCCCTCTATAGGCTTGCTATGATCTCTGCCTGCAGAGATCATGACAACTATTATTCCCAACAGCCTACCCCTGCTGCTGCTAATAACAATAACAGAAGGAGCGGTGGATGGGAGTATTCATCTGCCGCTCCTGCGCTGTTCCCCCCTATTTTTGATAACCAAACAGACAAAACTCACAGCTGGGGGCTGCAACCCTCAGCTGTCAGCTTCAGCAAGGTTGGATATCAAGAATAGAGGGGTCCCCATGCCATATTTTTTAATTATTTAAATAAATAATAAAAAAAAATGGTGTGAGATCCCAACCATTTTTGACAACCAGCCTTGCTAAAGCTCACAGCTGGGGGATGGTATTCTCAGGCCGGTAAGGGGCCATGGATATTAACCCCCCAGCCTAAAAATAGCAGCCCGCAGCTGCCCAGAAAAGGAACATCTATTAGATGCTCCAATTCTGGTGCTTTGCCTGGCTCTTCCCACTTGCCCTGTAGCAGTGGCAAGTGGGGTAATAGTTGTGAGGTTGATGTCACCGGTGACATCAAGCCCACGCTTAGTAATGGAGAAGTGTCTATAAGACGCCTATCCATTACTAATCCTATAGTTGTAATGTTAAATAAAGACACAGCCAGAATAAAGTCTTATATTTGAAAAAGATGGCACAGACTCCTTTACTATTGTTAATTAAACCATACTTACAACTACGCCTAATCCAAGCGAAGCCCTCGATCTCCTGTAATAAAAGTCTCCTGTCGTTGTGTCCCACGGAGTGATCCATATCTTTGCTTCGTCCGGGATGAAAACTGTATATCCCCCAGATATACAGTTTTCAACCTGGACGGTGCACAGATGAAAACTGGTGAATGAGCTGCTTGGGAGCTGAGCTTCAGTGACCAGGGGTGACATCATAGAGATGGTCCCTAAAAAAAATGGTGTTGTAAATCGCTCTTTAACTTTTAACCCTTATAACTTCCTAACAAAAAACAAATTTGGTTCCAAAATTGTGCTGTTGCAAAGTAGACATATGGGAATATTTTCTGTGCCACATTTCTCTGTTTTAACCCCTTCACGACATGCCCCGTACTAGTAGGGCGCATGTCGTGTCTCCCCATTTGATGTGGGCTCTGGCACTGAGCCCACATCAAAGTCGCGACATGTCAGCTGTTATGTACAGCTGACATGTGCACGCAATAGTGGCAGGTATAATCGCGATCCACCTGCCACTATTAACCAGTTAAATGCCGCTGTCAAATGCTGACAGCGGCATTTAACTGCCGCTTCCGGCTGCGTGGCCGGAAATGAGCGCATCGCTGACCCCCGTCACATGATTGGGGGTCAGCGATGCGTCAGGAAGAGTAACCATAGAGGTCCTTGAGACCTCTATAGTTACTGATGCCAGCTAGCTGTGACCACCCTGTGGTCGGTGCTCATAGCAAGCCTGCAATTCAGCTACATAACAGCGATCTGATGATCGCTGCTATGTATCAGACCCGATCCAGTTGTGCCAGCTTCTAGCTTCCCATGAAGGCTATTGAAGCATGGCAAAAGTTACAAAAAAGTTTTAAAAAATTTGAAAAAAATAGAAAAGTTTAAATCACCCCCCTTTCACCCCATCCAAAATAAAACAATAAAAAAAATCAAACATACACATATTTGGTATCACTGTGTTCAGAATCACCCAATCTATCAATAAAAAAAGCATTAACCTGATTGCTAAACAGCGTAGCAAGAAAAAAAAATTGAAACGCCGGAATTACGTTTTTTTGGTCGTCGCGACATTGCATTAAAATGCAATAACGGGCAATCAAAAGAATGTATCTGCACAAATGTGGTATCATTAAAAATGTCAGCTCGGCATGCAAAAAATAAGCCCTCATCCGACCCCAGATCACGAAAAATGCAAACGCTATGGGTATCGGAAAATGGCGCTTTTTTTTTTTTGCAATGTTTTGAATTTTTTTTCACCACTTAGATAAAAAATAACCTAGACATGTTAGGTGTCGATGAACTCGTAATGACCTAGAGAATCACAATGGCAGGTCAGTTTTAGCATTTAGTGAACCTAGCAAAAAAGTCAAACAAAAAACTAGTGTGGGATTGCACTTTTTTTGCAATTTCATTACACTTGGAACTTTTTTCCGTTTTCTAGTACAAGACATGGTAAAAACAATGGTGTCATTCAAAAGTACAACCCGTCCCGCAAAAAATAAGCCCTCACATGGCCATATTGACGGAAAAAAAACCATTATGGCTCTGGGAAGGAGGGGAGCGAAAAACTAAAACGCAAAAACGAAAAAGGGCTGCTGCGTGAGGAGGTTAAGGGCGTAAAAATTCAAAGTTTGAAAATTACTAAATTTTCCAAATTTTTGCCAAATTTCCATTTTTTACACAAATAAACGCAAGTTATATCGAAGAAATTTTATGACTAACATGAAGTACAATATGTCATGAAAAAAAAATCTCAGAATCGCCAAGATCCATTGAAGCATTCCATAGTTATTACCTCATAAAGGGACAGTGGTCAGAATTGTAAAAATTGGCTTGATCATTAACATGCAAACCACCCTTTGGGGGTAAAGTGGTTAAAACATTCAAAATTGACAAGAAATTGGAGTTTTCATGAAAAAACATGTTAAGAAAAATTATTTCCTGTATAATGACTTATATTTAAGGCTAAATTTTAAAATAATTAAAAAAACCTAATAATTTAACCCCTTACTGATCTCGGACGGGATAGTACGTCCGAGGTCAGCTCCCCTGCTTTGATGAAGGTTCCGCGGTGAGCCCGCATCAAACCCGGGACATGTCAGCTGTTTTGAACAGCTGACATGTGCCCGCTATTAACTAGTTAAATGCCGCTGTCAAACGCAGACAGCGGCATTTAACTACCGCACTTGGAATTTCACCGCACTTGGAATTTGTTTCCCGTTTTCTAGTACACGACATGGTAAAACCAATGATGTTGTTCAAAAATACAACTCGTCCCGCAAAAAATAAGCCCTCAGATGGCCAAATTGACGGAAAAATAAAAAAGTTATGGCTCTGGGAAGGAGGGGAGTGAAAAACGAACACGGAAAAACAAAAAATTCCAAGGTCATGAAGGGGTTAAGTAAACCAAATTGAATTTTTAATTAAAAAATTGCAAATTTCAGTGTAATTTATGAAGGCAGCAAGAAGTGCTAAAAACTAGGGACTCAGAAACACCCTGTATTAGATATAAAGCAGGGCCTCATTCTCATTCTGATCAAATTGTCATGTAGTGGTACTCCTAGACTTATAAAGCTATGCACTAAGTGCAAATCCTTTCCAAAATTGCAAGCAGGGTCATCCATACACCCTTCAAGGCACCAACTGTAGTGCCTCATAACAAAAATAAGTAAGTGTACTTGTGGTACTTCTACACTCATATGTTTTATTTATTAAATAGTACAGTAAAATTCACACTCAAGGTAACCTTAGTTCACAGCCTCCAGTTGTTCCAGCAGCTGGAGGCTCCAATAACCTTAAAACGTCCCACAAGTTTCCCTTGAGGTTTCCGGGCTTCACAACTGTCAGGATACCCAGTGGCTATGTAATCTCATGACAGGTTACCAGTCAACAGATATCACGGTAGTATCAGACTAATGAATGCCAGAGTACCAGCATCAGTCTGGCACTAACACTTGCAAACCAAGAGATGCAGTTGCTATGAAACTCAGGTAACCTTGTTGTAATTGTTAATAAAAAAAAAAACATCTTAGAGCCCTAGTAATTTTCATGACCAGTTGAGGGAAAGCCAATGTCTGAAGGCTGGTGTTAATATTCTGGGAATATGCCTATAGCCATAAATGGTTTTAGGCTATTAATATCAGCTCACAGCTGTTTACTTAGCCTTTACTGGTTATTATAGTACTATAGAGCATGTGATACTATTTGGGTGAGTAATTGACTCCATAAAAATTTTTAAACGCTTTTTGGAAGTGTTTTATAAGACCAAAATATACCTCAGAGCATGTAAAACTATGTGTGAGTAATTGAATGCAGAAAAATGATTCTGTGCTTTTTGGGAATGATATGTTTCACAGTAATATAGCTCAAATCATGTAATACTTTGCTAATGACAATATAGTCAATTTTTGCACCCCAAAAAAGAAAATCTGGTCCCTTTCAGTACCTATATTTCTCGCAAAGGACTGTGATGCACTCAGCTATGCCTTGAGCCATTATTCTACCTCTCTACCATTTTTCTCATTTACATCAGGGAACACAATCATGACACAAAGAGTAGTGCACATGGGGTACCCCAGCCGAGATTCTAGTTCTGCTGTCAAACTACCCTACTTTCCAACATTCAATTTCTCTAACCCATAAAAACAATGGTCAAATGTCCTTGCACCTTTGTTTTCCTTCATGTCATCACAAGGTTCAACATATAATAACTCCAACAATCACCCTGGTAAAACTATACAGGAGTTTTTCTCCTCACCAAAGTGTAAGCTTGTAAGGAGGGAACTCGGATGACATCTAATTCTGCACCTAATTGTGAGGCACCGAACGCTTTAAAACTCACGGTGAAGAAACCAGACAAGTTTTACAAGAGGGTAGCAGGAATAAAGTTTGCTGTTTACTTCTGCGCAATACAGAGCACATTCTTATTGGTTATGGAAGGTGGCACATAATTTGTGAGAAACATTGCTGAGAAACAACAGGACTAATTGGGTAACTCCAGCTTCCTGGTACAGGGCCACATGGGTCAATGTGCTTCACTGTGACTACTGCACACTAACTTCACTCTTGTGAATGCTGTAATGGAGCTCTCTCTAGCTAACACCTTACTGATGTGCTTCATCATGGCTGACTCCGTATTCCTTCACAGCTGATCTCCAGGTTTGGCTAACACCACGGCGTCCTTTAGCTTTTCTATTCCTTAAGTGCCCCAGCTTGTCTGCTATGAGTCAACTCCTGCCACTGTAGAATTCTTGCTGATACTTGCTCCCTTTCTTTTTGCTTTGGTGGCCACACATTCCCAGTGATTACAGCCTTCCTCTGAGAGTGTCCTTTCTGCTCTAACAGCTGACTATAAATCGGGAACTAAGACACAGTTCCCTAATACTCCTTCCCAACTATGGGCTGGCCTTACAGTTAACCCTGTCACCCTAATTAACAGTAACTGCAGGCTCCAGGAGGATAAAAACGGGTCTTCAGATGGGTGTTATGCCATCTTCTCCACCCTTACAAGCTTACCAATTTCTTCTGGGCCAGCTGTTATTGTGCCTCCTTAAAAGTTTTAAAATCAAATAATAAAGAAATCTTAAACAATTTTAAAACTGTAGAATAAAAAGACCTAGAAAATGTCAGGGAACCACTAAGATGTTTGCTGTGATGTAGCAGTGGTCTGCGTATATTTTAATCATGATGTTAACTAAGAACCCCGTGTTGTTTTATACATTATTGCTAAGCGACAATAGATCAATTTATACATTTTGAATGTGCTGTCCACATCCTTTATCTACAATTATAGCACTTTAAACATTTTAATATTGCACATAATGAATGCACAATGCCGTATACACACAATATAAATAGCGTTTTCCAACATTATGTTAATTAAATCTGTATACAAACAATAAGAAAAATCATCCATTCCACCCTTTGACATACACACACATGCATGCACATGCTTTTCTACAAATTTGCCAGGAAAATGTATGTATAAAGATTGGCTGTACATTAATGTATTACATGTAAAATCTAATATCTTTGAAATATATCTGCTATTTGCATTGCTGCATTATTTGTTTACATTGTGTTCTTTTGCAAACAGGAATTATTTTCCTGTGTTTTGTTTGCTAGTGATTTTTTTTCACAAAATGGAAAATAAGCGAAAACGTAAGAAAAAGAACCTGAAAATATACTGCAATTTTGTCTATATAGACATGTTTCATCAATAATTAAGAAAAATAAGTAATACAATAAGATCGAACAAGTTTAAAACACATTAAAAAATATTTGTTGAATTAGGCACTGCTTACATCTCCTTTCACAATGAAAACCAAAATTCAGCTCCAGATCCATTAAACAATGAATATTGACAGATAGAAGAAAGCTTTATCAGAAGGACCACATACTGTGTTAATTGTTTTGAAATCCATAGAGTATTTTTTCTAAATGATTCTGCAAACTGCATCTTATATCTGCTCTGTGTGTCCAGTGGTGGTATAACACAATATGTTTGGCAAGAAAACAAGGGTACACATATAATCATTATGAGAAATAAATGTGTAACTTGTTGATAAAAAGTCCCACAGATGCATAAAACATGTTTGGCACCTTGACGGTGTGGCGCCATCACTCAGAGGCCAAATTAGTTGCCAACAATTTACGATTAGCAATGTCATAATTCCTCTCCCCAGATGAAAAAAAGCTGCACTGAGGAAGTTGACCTTGCGATAGCACCACTCCAATTCCAATCTATGACGTGTCAACCTCCACAATGAAAGGACACTCTAGATTGGGATGAACCGATACAGGGTCAGCAAAAAAATATTCTTTTAACTCAGCGAAGACATGGATTGATTCAGACAGTTAATTAACCTTAACATGTAATAAATCACTTGGGCACTGAGTAGTATAAATTTCCAGAATAGTTGATAATTTATACTTTATTTATCCAACTGATGATTACATATACTGTATGAAATCAAAGGTTTCAATCTTTTGTTCTTTAACAAGGATATCTGTCATGATCTCTGCAGGCAGAGATCATAGCAAGCCTATAGAGGGACAAGCTCTCGGAAGATGGAACTATACTGACCATGAACTAAGCCTGCCGCGCAACTAGAAATAGCCAGGTAGCATTTCCTATTTATAGCTAGATGCCCAGCTCTGGCCTAAGACCTAAATAGCTAGCAGAGGGAAATATAAGACCTGGCTCACCTCTAGAGAAATATTCCAAAGAAGACAGTAGCCCCCCACATATAATGACGGTGAGTTCAGATGAAACAACAAACGCAGCAGGAAAATAGTCTTAGCAAATTTGAGGTCCGCTTACTAGATAGCAGAAGACAGATAGTATACTTTCATGGTCAGCAGAAAAATACTAACAAAACACCATCCAGAGATTACCTTAAACTCTGGCATTAACTCATAACGCCAGAGTAGCAATCCCTGATCGACGAGAGCTTTCCAGACACAGTAACAAAACTTCAGCTGCGAACTGGAACAAATAGGCAAAACAAAACATGGACAAAAGTCCAACTTATCAGTAGTTGTCTAGAAGCAGGAACAAGCACTGAGAGGCATCAGATAACATTGTTGACCGGCAAGAAACCACCAGAGAAATGAGCTTAAATAGCGACACCCACTACTGATGGAATCAGGTGAAACAGGAAAGAGGATGACAAGTCCAATTCCACAAGCGGCCACCGGGGGAGCCCAGAATCCAAATTCACAACAGTACCCCCCCCTCAAGGAGGGGGCACCGAACCCTCACCAGATCCACCAGGGCGACCAGGATGAGCCCTATGGAAGGCACGAACAAGATCAGAAGCATGAACATCAGATGCATTGACCCAAGAATTATCCTCCTGGCCGTAACCCTTCCAGTTGACCAGATACTGGAGTTTCCGTCTGGAAACACGAGAGTCCAAAATTTTCTCCACAACGTACTCCAACTCACCCTCAACCAACACCGGAGCAGGAGGCTCAAGAGAAGGTACAACAGGTACCTCATACCTGCGCAATAACGACCGATGAAAAACGTTATGAATGGAAAAGGACGCAGGGAGGTCCAAACGGAAAGAAACAGGATTAAGAATCTCCAATATTCTATAAGGGCCGATGAACCGAGGTTTAAACTTAGGAGAAGAGACCCTCATAGGGACAAAACGAGAAGACAACCACACTAAATCTCCAACACAAAGCCGAGAACCAACACGACGATGACGGTTGGCAAAACGCTGAGTCTTCTCCTGTGACAACTTCAAATTGTCCATAACCTGCCCCCAGATGTGATGCAATCTCTCCACCACCGCATCCACTCCAGGACAATCCGAGGATTCCACCTGACCGGAGGAAAATCGAGGGTGAAACCCCGAATTACAGAAAAACGGGGACACCAAGGTGGAAGAACTGGCCCGATTATTGAGGGCGAACTCTGCCAATGGCAAAAAAGCAACCCAATCATCCTGGTCAGCAGAGACAAAACACCTCAGATATGTCTCAAGGGTCTGATTAGTCCGCTCGGTCTGGCCATTAGTCTGAGGGTGAAAAGCAGATGAAAAAGACAAATCTATGCCCATCCTAGCACAGAATGCCCGCCAAAATCTAGACACAAATTGGGTACCTCTGTCAGAAACAATATTCTCAGGAATACCGTGCAATCGGACAACATTCTGAAAAAACAGAGGAACCAACTCAGAAGAAGAAGGCAACTTGGGCAGAGGAACCAAATGGACCATTTTAGAGAAACGGTCACAGACCACCCAGATGACAGACATCTTCTGGGAAACAGGCAGATCTGGAATAAAATCCATCGAGATGTGTGTCCAAGGCCTCTTAGGAATAGGCAAGGGCAACAGCAGTCCGCTAGCCCGAGAACTACAAGACTTGGCCCGAGCACAAACGTCACATGACTGCACAAAGACTCGCACATCTCGTGACAGAGAAGGCCACCAGAAGGATCTTGCCACCAAATCCCTGGTACCAAAAATTCCGGGATGACCTGCCAATGCAGAAGAATGTACCTCAGAGATGACTCTGCTGGTCCAATCATCCGGAACAAACAGTCTATCAGGCGGACAACGATCCGGTCTATCCGCCTGAAACTCTTGCAAGGACCGCCGCAGATCAGGAGAAACGGCCGACAAAATTACTCCCTCCCTAAGGATACCTGTGGGTTCAGAATTACCAGGAGAGTCCGGGTCAAAACTCCTAGAAAGGGCATCTGCCTTAACATTCTTAGAACCCGGTAGGTATGACACCACAAAATTAAAGCGAGAAAAAAATAAAGACCAGCGCGCCTGTCTAGGATTCAGGCGTCTGGCAGTCTCAAGATAAATCAAATTTTTGTGGTCAGTCAATACCACCACCTGATGCCTAGCCCCCTCGAGCCAATGGCGCCACTCCTCAAACGCCCACTTCATGGCCAAAAGCTCCCGATTCCCAACATCATAATTCCGCTCTGCGGGCGAAAATTTGCGAGAAAAGAAGGCACAAGGCCTAATGACGGAGCAGTCGGAACCTTTCTGCGACAACACTGCCCCAGCTCCGATCTCCGAAGCGTCAACCTCAACCTGAAAAGGCAGATTCACATCAGGCTGACGCAACACAGGGGCAGAGGCAAAACGGCGCTTAAGCTCCTGAAAGGCCTCTACAGCATGAGGGGACCAATTAGCAACATCAGCGCCTTGTCTGGTCAAATCAGTCAGTGGTTTAACGACATCCGAAAAACCAGCAATAAATCGGCGGTAAAAGTTGGCAAAGCCCAAAAATCTCTGAAGACCCTTAAGAGAGGAGGGCTGAGTCCAGTCACAAATAGCTTGCACCTTGACGGGATCCATCTCAATGGAAGAGGGAGAAAAAATATACCCCAAAAAGGAAATTTTCTGGACCCCAAAAACGCACTTAGACCCCTTCACACATAAAGAATTAGACCGCAGAACCTGAAAAACTCTCCTGACCTGCTGGACATGAGAGTCCCAGTCATCAGAAAAAATCAGAATATCATCCAGATATATTATCATAAATTTATCCAGAAAATCGCGGAAAATATCATGCATAAAAGACTGGAAAACTGAAGGGGCATTAGAAAGACCAAAAGGCATGACCAAATACTCAAAGTGGCCCTCGGGCGTATTAAATGCGGTCTTCCACTCATCCCCCTGCCTGATCCGCACCAAATTATACGCCCCACGAAGATCAATCTTAGAGAACCACTTAGCACCCTCTATACGAGCAAACAAATCAGTAAGCAATGGCAATGGGTATTGATACTTAACAGTGATCTTATTCAGAAGCCGATAATCAATACATGGTCTCAAAGAGCCGTCTTTTTTTGAGACAAAGAAAAACCCAGCTCCCAAGGGAGAAGAAGATGGACGAATATGTCCCTTTTCCAAAGACTCCTTTATATATTCCCGCATAGCAGCATGTTCCGGCACAGACAAATTAAACAAACGACCCTTTGGATATTTACAACCCGGTATCAAATCTATGGCACAATCGCACTCACGGTGCGGAGGTAACGACCCAAGCTTGGGTTCGTCAAAGACGTCTTGATAATCAGAGAGGAACTCAGGGACTTCAGAGGGAATGGACGACGAAATAGAAACCAAAGGTACGTCCCCATGAATACCCTTACATCCCCAGCTCAACACAGACATAGCTCTCCAGTCCAAGACTGGGTTGTGAGACTGCAACCATGGCAATCCCAGTACCAAATCGTCATGTAAATTATACAGCACCAGGAAACGAATAATCTCCTGGTGATCCGGATTGATACGCATGGTTACTTGTGTCCAGTATTGTGGTTTATTATTAGCCAATGGGGTGGAGTCAATCCCCTTCAGAGGAATAAGAGTCTCCAAAGGCTCTAAATCAAAACCACAACGATTGGCAAAGGACCAATCCATAAGACTCAGAGCGGCGCCAGAGTCAATATAGGCGTCCGTGGCAATGGATGACAAAGAGCAAATCAGGGTTACAGACAAAATAAACTTAGACTGAATGGTGCCAATGGAAACAGACTTATCAAGCTTCTTTGTACGCCTAGAGCATGCCGATATAACATGAGTAGAATCCCCACAATAGAAACACAATCCATTCTTCCGTCTAAAATTCTGTCGCTCACTCCTGGACAGAATTCTATCACACTGCATACTTTCTGGCGTCTTTTCCATAGACACCGCCAGATGGTGCATCGGTTTGCGCTCCCGCAGACGCCTATCAATCTGAATAGCCATTGTCATGGACTCATTCAGACCTGCAGGCAAAGGGAACCCCACCATAACATCCTTAACGGCATCAGAGAGACCTTCTCTGAAAGTTGCCGCCAAGGCGCACTCATTCCACTGAGTAAGCACAGACCATTTACGGAATTTTTGGCAGAAAACTTCAGCTTCGTCTTGCCCCTGAGATAGTGCCATCAAAGTTTTTTCTGCCTGAAGTTCCAAATGAGGTTCCTCATAAAGCAAGCCCAAGGCCAGAAAAAACGCATCCACATCGCGTAACGCAGGATCCCCTGCTGGCAATGAGAAGGCCCAATCTTGAGGGTCACCCCTGAGCAAGGAAATCACAATCCTAACCTGCTGAGCAGGGTCTCCAGCTGAACGAGACTTCAGGGACAAATAAAGCTTACAATTATTTCGGAAATTCTGGAAGCTAGCTCTATTCCCTGTGAAGAACTCCGGCAAAGGAATTCTCGGCTCAGATACCGGAGCATGTACTACAAAATCTTGTAAATTTTGTACTTTCGTGATGAGATTATTCAAACCCGCAGTTACACTCTGGAGATCCATTATTGTCAGGTGCACACAGAGCATACAGAGATTAGGAGGAGAGAGAGAAAAAAGACTGCAGCAAGGCAGACTGGAGGGAAAAAAAAAAAAATTCCAGCAGACTTCTTATAACTCTCCTTTCTCAACCTGGGTCTTTAACACTTTAGAGGGCCGGTCAAACTGTCATGATCTCTGCAGGCAGAGATCATAGCAAGCCTATAGAGGGACAAGCTCTCGGAAGATGGAACTATACTGACCATGAACTAAGCCTGCCGCGCAACTAGAAATAGCCAGGTAGCATTTCCTATTTATAGCTAGATGCCCAGCTCTGGCCTAAGACCTAAATAGCTAGCAGAGGGAAATATAAGACCTGGCTCACCTCTAGAGAAATATTCCAAAGAAGACAGTAGCCCCCCACATATAATGACGGTGAGTTCAGATGAAACAACAAACGCAGCAGGAAAATAGTCTTAGCAAATTTGAGGTCCGCTTACTAGATAGCAGAAGACAGATAGTATACTTTCATGGTCAGCAGAAAAATACTAACAAAACACCATCCAGAGATTACCTTAAACTCTGGCATTAACTCATAACGCCAGAGTAGCAATCCCTGATCGACGAGAGCTTTCCAGACACAGTAACAAAACTTCAGCTGCGAACTGGAACAAATAGGCAAAACAAAACATGGACAAAAGTCCAACTTATCAGTAGTTGTCTAGAAGCAGGAACAAGCACTGAGAGGCATCAGATAACATTGTTGACCGGCAAGAAACCACCAGAGAAATGAGCTTAAATAGCGACACCCACTACTGATGGAATCAGGTGAAACAGGAAAGAGGATGACAAGTCCAATTCCACAAGCGGCCACCGGGGGAGCCCAGAATCCAAATTCACAACAGATATCTATAGATAAATAACAGTAGACAATACATAAACCAATAACAGAAAATCAACACAAAAATTGTGCATAAAACCTAGATAATTATTTACATATGCAAAGGCGCTTTTTAATATGAAAACAAAGTTGTATGCAATATTTATGCCAATAATGTAAGTGAGCATCAAATGTAGTTATCAGTAGTAATTAGCCTCCTCTGCCCACTCCTTCTTAGCCAAATCAGTCGGGGGTTTGGAAGTCTTGGAAAAATGTGTTAGTAAATATATGATGGTAACTGGCAAATCCAAGAAAATGCTGCAAAGACTTCCAGTACCCAAGGTACACAATACTTAATAGCTTGGTCCTTGGGTCCATTCAGAAACCCTAGTGGCAAAAAGCATAATTCAGGAAGTACAACTTTAGCAAATATGCAATTGTTTCTGAGCCATTAGAGTATGGTACATATATGTTGGATTTGTGACTTAATATCAGGTGAATAAGCTAAGATATCATCCAGATAGAAAACCGAATATTAACCAATTATACCTCTGAATATGTCATTAACTAAATTTTGAAAAATAACTGACACATTCCATAGTTCCAGAAGCATAACAAGATCATATTGACCCTCAGGTGCATTTAATGCCATCTTCTTTTTGTCTACAGATCAATCTACAACCCCCCATGCCTCTCGAAATCAAGTTTGGTGATCCCAACAGCTGATTATGGAGATCAGGGATGAGTGGTAAAGGATACTTATTACTCACAGTAATTTTGTTGAGTTCCCAATAGTCAATACAGACCACCATCTCTTTTATCAACAAAAATGCACCTAATGGTGAATAGAAGATCTGATGAATCCTTTTTGCAGACTGTCTGCAATTTATTCCTTCATAGTCTGATAATCTGTAGAAGAAAGATTAAATATTTTACCTTTGAGGAGAAAGAAGTTCGGTACCAGATCAATGGGATAATCATAATCTCTTTGAGGGGTAATTTTTCAGATTCGGACACAGAAAATACATGGGCAAAATTTCAAAACATTTCAGGTACACCAATTGGTAAAGCTTTTGACAAGTTCGCAAAGACGTCAATCTCCAATATCCTAAACCTATATATACCTCAACAACAACATATACTAAGCACTTTCTCCATCCAAGGCGGAGAAAAAACTGAGGAATCCACAAGATAATAAAAATGTACAAAATTTATTATAAAGAATTATATACAAAATATGTATAGCCACAGATACAAACAAAACAGAGGAATCTAAATTAAAATCAAGGGGCAAATGGGCGGAGATGTAAATACAGACACTTCATAGCATCTAATGTATAGAAAAAAATGCCAGTATAATTATAACCTTCTTTATTCCAGAATATAGCAAATGCAAATCTGCTGTAACCCTATAATGACATAGGGAACATGTGAACTAACAGCAACATGCATTTATATAAAATGAATGAAGGGATAAATAACTCAGGCCGGAGAGGACTGACATAAAAGGTGTTTTTAACAAAAAAAAAGCTGTTCAAAACCGCACAAAGGGTATATGTCAAAGATAAATCGTCCCAAATGATCACTCGTAGGGCGAAAAAAGGTGTATAAAAATTAATATAATACCTAACATCAGCTAAAGTAATGTGCTAAGTGCCTGCCATAAGCTTAGAAGGAAAAAAGTAGGTATAACTTACATAGTGTATTTCAAAGATGCAAGTGCTGCGCCCACGCCGCTACCCCGACAGCGCCGTTTTGCCTACCAGGCTTCTTCCATATGGGGGCTGAATGTGTGTCTGCCATGTGAGCCTATCATTATATAGTGCCTCCTTAAGCGTGATACAAAAATCAGCTGTGTGATCACGCTGCACTGTGATCCGCTTCATAGCGCATGCGTCACCCACATAGCTTCCCGTGAAGATCAAACACTGACTTCCAGTCTCCGCGTCTGGAACGCAAGCGTGGAATGCTCGCGTCACCATGTGAGCGGGACCGGAAGTCATCGGGAGCTAAGGGCGAGGCATGCGCAGTCTGGATCAGCAGCAACAAGAGATATCACTAACAAACAGGGGCATATATATGGTAATAGAGGGGCGTATATATATGGTAATACAAGAAAGTGCATATAATGAATATGAATATTGTAATAAAGGGGCGTGTATATACGGTAATACAAGAAAGTGCATATAATGAATATTGTGACTTACCACATGACATAAATAACTAAAAAGAGATTAGAAGCGTGTATAACAAGCAATATTCATAAATAACTATATCTAAAAATGTGTACACCAATAGACCGCTCCTAAGCCTTAAAAGACAATAAAGTATGCAAAAGGAAAAAACACAACTAAGCATAGACCCAAAAGTGTAAAACCATAGTAAATATCAATATAATAGCATAACTCTATTATACACATGATATAAAGATTAATATCATAAGTAGAATTAACCCCTTCCCGACATGCGCCGTACTAGTACTGCGCTGCCGGCACTGCATTACTGACAGCCGCAGTACTAGTACGGCGGCTCGATCACCGCGGTCTCGCGCTGAGCGCCGCGGTGATCGGGTGCGGGTGTCAGCTGTATATGACAGCTGACACCCCGCAGCAATGCCCACGATCGGCGCTATCGCCGATCGCGGGCATTTAACCCCTCTGATGCCACTGTCAATAGTGACAGCGGCATAGAGGGGGATCGCGCAGGGACGGGGGCTCCCTGCGCTCTCCCACCGGAGCAACGCGATGAGATCGCGCTGCTCCGGTGACCTGGAAGGAGTCCCCGGATCCAAAATGGCCGCGGGACTCCTTCCGGGTCATGAGATGACCCTGCTTGCCGGCGTCTGCTGAGAATCCTCATAGCAGGTGCCGGCAAGCCTGTGGAACGTGCTGTGCACACTGTCTGATCACCGATCTGTGATGTCCCCTCCTGGGACAAAGTAAAAAAGTTAAAAAAAAAATTTTCCACATGTGTAAAAAAAAAATAAAAAAAAATTCCTAAATAAAGAAAAAAATATATTGTTCCCATAAATACATTTCTTTATCTAAATTAAAAAAAATCACACAATAAAAGTACACATATTTGGCATCGCCGCGTCCGTAACGACCCCACCTATAAAACTATATCACTAGTTAACCCCTTCAGTGAACACCGTAAAAAAAAAAAAAAAAAACGAGGCAAAAAGCAACGCTTTATTCTCATACCGCCAAACAAAAAGTGGAATAACACGCGATCAAAAAGACGGATATAAATAAGCATGGTACCGCTGAATACGTCATCTTGTCCTGCAAAAAAAAAGCCGCCATACAGCGTCATCAGCAGAAAAATACAAAAGTTATAGCTCTCAGAATAAAGCGATGCAAAAAATTATTTTTTTATATAAAATAGTTTTTATTGTGTAAAAGCGCCAAAACATAAAAAAATTACATAAATGAGGTATCGCTGTAATCGAACTGACCCGAAGAATAAAGCTGATTTATCGTTTTTACCAAACATGGAACGGTATAAACGCCCCCCCCTAAAAGAATTTCAGGAATTGCTGATTTTTGCTCATTCCGCCTCCCAAAAATCGGAATAAAAAGCGATCAAAAAATGTCATGTATCTGAAAATGGTACCAATAAAAACGTCAACTCGTCCCACAAAAAACAAGATCTCACATGACTCTGTGGACCAAAATCTGGAAAAATTATAGCTCTCAAAATGTGGTGATGCAAAAACTATTTTTTGCAATAAAAAGCGTCTTTTAGTGTGTGACGGCTGCCAATCATGAAAATCCGCTAATAAACCCGCTATAAAAGTAAATCAAATCCCCCTTCATCACCCCCTTAGTTAGAGAAAAATAATACAATTTAAAAAAATATATTTATTTCCATTTTCCCGTTAGGCTACTTTCACACACATACCGACGCATACTGTGCAAGCGCCGCACAACGGGGGCAGCGGATGCTGTTTTTCCACGCATCCGCTGCCCCATTGTGAGGTGCGGGGAGGTGGGGGCGGAGTTCCAGCCGCGCATGCGCGGTCGGAAATGGTGGACCGTCGGCACAAAAAAAGTTACATGTAACGTTTGTTGCTGCCGGCAGTCCGCCACAACACGACGCAACCATCGCACGACGCTTGCGACGTGTGTCAATACGTCGCTAATGTTAGTCTATGGGGAAAAAACGCATCCTGCAGATGACTTTGCAGGATGCATTTTTTCGCCAAAACGACACATTGCGACGTATGCAAAAAAACGCTAGTGTGAAAGTAGCGCTAGGGTTAGGACTAGGGTTAGGGCTAGGGTTAGGTTTGGGGTTAGGGCTAGGGATAGGGATGGGGTAAGGGTTGGGGTTTCAGTTAGAATTGGTGAGTTTTCACTGTTTAGGCACATCAGGGGCTCTCCAAACGCGACATGACGTCCGATCTCAACGCGTTTGTCTGCGTTAAAAACGCATGCGTTTTTATAGAAAAAAAAACAGAACACACACTGAAAAGTCACCCACCACCATCAAGGTGATAAAGGGATCCAAACCCTAACCCTAACCCTACCCCTAAACTCACCCCTAACCGTTTAATGAACATTTTCTGACAGTCATAGTGCCACGTATTTCAGTGCCACATATTTCAGTGCCACGATATTTCAGTGCCACGTATTTCAGTGCCACGTCTTTCAGTGCCACGATATTTCAGTGCCACGATATTTCAGTGCCACGTCTTTCAGTGCCACAATATTTCAGTGCCACGTATTTAAGTGCCACGATATTTCAGTGAAATACGTGGCACTGAAATATCGTGGCATTTATGTGAAATATGTGGCACTTATATACGTGGCACTTATATACGTGGCACTTATATACGTGGCACTTAAATACGTGGCCACTGAAATATCGTGGCACTTATATACGTATATACGTATATAAACGTATTTCAGTGCCACGTATTTCAGTGCCACGTATTTCAGGTTAGGGTTAGGGGTCGGGTTAGGGTTTTTTGGTTTTTTCTCGTTTTCTTGTGTTTTTCTATAGAAACGCATGCGTCTAAAAAACGCATGCGTTTTACCGCGTTTACATGCGTTTTTTCACACATGCGTTTTTAAAAAAACGCATTTAGATAAAAACGCAAGTGTGAAACCAGCCTTACCCTTGGGAAAATAAAAACGTGGGGGCTAAAATATAATTTTCGTGGAAAAAAATATATTTTTTATTTTCGTGGCTTTGTGTTATAAACTGTAGTGAAACACTTGGGGGTTCAGAGTTCTCACAACACATCTAGATAAGTTCCGTGGGGGGTCTAGTTTCCAATATGGGGTCACTTGTGGGGGGTTTCTACTGTTTAGGTACATCAGGGGCTCTGCAAATGCAACAAGACACCTGCAGACCAATCCATCTAAGTCTGCATTTCAAATGGCGCTCCTTCCCTTCCGAGCTCTGCCGTGCGCACAAACAGTGGTTCCCCCCCACATATGGGGTATCAGCGTACTCAGGACAAATTGGACAACAACTTTTGTTGTCCAATTTCTCCTGTTACCCTTGGGAAAATAAAAACGTGGGGGCTAAAATATAATTTTCGTGGAAAAAAAAATATTTTTTATTTTCGTGGCTTTGTGTTATAAACTGTAGTGAAACACTTGTTGGTTCAAAGTTCTCACAACACATCTAGATAAGTTCCGTGGGGGGTCTAGTTTCCAATATGGGGTCACTTGTGGGGGGTTTCTACTGCTTAGGTACATCAGGGGCTCTGCAAATGCAACGTGACACCTGCAGACCAATCCATCTAAGTCTGCATTTCAAACGGCGCTCCTTCCCTTCCGAGCTCTGCTGTGCGCCCAAACAGTGGTTCCCCCCAATGTATGGGGTATCAGCATACTCAGGACAAATTGGACAATAACTTTTGTGGTCCAATTTCTCCTGTTACCCTTGGGGAAAAAAAATTGCGGGCTAAAACATCATTTAGTGGAAAGAAAAAAATATTTTTTAATTTTCATAGCGCTACATTCTAAACTTTAGTGAAACAATTGGGGGTTAAAAGTGCTCACCACACATCTAGATAAGTTCCTTAGGGGGTCTTCTTTCCAAAATGGTGTAACTTGTGGGGGTTTCCACTGTTTAGGCACGTCAGGGGCTCTCCAAACACGACATGGGTTCCAATCTCAATTCCAGCCAATTTTGCATTGAAAAGTCAAATGGCGCTCCTTCCCTTCCGAGCTCTGCCATGCGCCCAAACAGTGGTTTATCCCCATATATGAAGTATCAGCGTACTCAGGACAAATTGCACAACAACATTTGGGGTCCAATTTATCCTGATACCCTTGGGAAAATAAAAAATTTGGGGCAAAAAGATCATTTTTTGTGAAAATTAATATTATTTTTTTTTTACGGCTCTACATTATAAACTTCTGTGAAGCACTTGGAGGTTCAAAGTGCTCACCACACATCTAGATTAGTTCCTTAGAGGGTCTACTTTCCAAAATGGTGTCACTTGTGGGGGTTTCCACTGTTTAGGCACGTCAGGGGCTCTCCAAACACAACATGGGTTCCGATCACAATTCCAGCCAATTTTGCATTGAAAAGTCAAATGGCGCTCCTTCCCTTCCGAGCTCTGCCATGCGCCCAAACAGTGGTTTATCCCCATATATGAAGTATCAGCGTACTCAGGACAAATTGCAAAACAACTTTTGGGGTCCAATTTATCCTGATACCCTTGGGAAAATAAAAAATTGGGGGCAAAAAGATCATTTTTTGTGAAAATTAATATTATTTTTTTTTTACGGCTCTACATTATAAACTTCTGTGAAGCACTTGGAGGTTCAAAGTGCTCACCACACATCTAGATAAGTTCCTTAGGGGGTCTTCATTCCAAAATGGTGTCACTTGTGGGGGTTTCCACTGTTTAGGCACGTCAGGGGCTCTCCAAACACGACATGGGTTCCGATCTCAATTCCAGCCAATTTTGCATTGAAAAGTCAAATGGCTCTCCTTCCCTTCCGAGCTCTGCCATGTGCCCAATCAATGGTTTACCCCAACATGTGGGGTATCGTCGTACTCAGGACAAATTGTACAACAACTTTTTTTGGTCCAATTTCTCCTGTTACCCTTGGTAAAATAAAACAAATTGGATCTGAAGTAAAAATTTAGTGAAAAAAAAGTTAAATGTTCAATTTTTTTTAAACATTCCAAAAATTCCTGTGAAGCACCTGAAGGGTTAATAAACTTTTTTAATGTGGTTTTGAGTACCTTGAGGGGTGCAGTTTTTAGAATGGTGTCACTTTTGGGCATTTTCTGTCATATAGACCCCTCAAAGTCACTTCAAGTGTGAGGTGGTCCGTAAAAAAAATGTTTTTGCAAATTTTGTTGCAAAAATGAGAAATCGCTTTTCAACTTTTAACCCTTATAACTCCCTAACAAAAAAAAATTATGTTTCCAAAATTGTGCTGATGTAAAGCAGACATGTGGGAAATGTTGTTTATTAACTATATTATGTGATATAACTCTCTAATTTAAGGGCATAAAAACGAAAAATTTGAAAATTGCGAAATTTTCATAATTTTCGACAAATTTCTGTTTTTTTCTCAAATAAATGCAAGTCATATCGAAGAAGTTTTACCACTATCATAAAGGACAATATGTCACGAGAAAACAATCTCAGAATCACCAAGATCCGTTGAAGCGTTTCAGAGTTATGACCTCATAAAGTGACAGTGGTCAGAATTGTAAAAATTGGCCGTGTCAGTTAGGTGAAAACAGGCTTCGGGGTGAAGGGGTTAAACGAGTAAAATTCTATAATAATAGAATATTACATATAAACATTATAATAAGTAAACGGTGATATGAATGTATACCAATATATTTACCCTCCCTATAATAATAAAAGCCCCACATGACAAAAATAATAGTCCACAACAATAAAAAATAAAAAATAAATATACACATATAAACAAATGAATAGCTGCAACCAATCTTCTTTATTATTGATAGTAGAAATAAAGGTCCACCAGGGTTTCAACTTCCACCGCAAATCCAAGAAGGCTGAATACGGTCATATACAAAGCCCATGGAAGGGGAACCGCACAATGATTAAAACTGTAATATTAAAAAGAAAATAAGAACCAGACCACACAACACACATACATATAATAAAACCGAAACCAGGATGTAGGAAAAATGGAACAAAAATGTTAATATTAATATTAAACCAAGTAAGAGCAGGCATAGAGGGAACCCGGTGGAAAACACCATGTCTACAAAAAAGAACTGAAACCCATAGTTTCATTCAAACCCTGGGGTGCCATGGTGCCCAATTGGTATATCCACCGGCTTTCCCTCTGTGCCAATATCCTCCCCAGATTACCCCCTCTACCATCAAGTATAACCTGATCAATTGCTTGAATCTTGAGACCTTGTGGATTAGAATTATGACATAATCTAAAATGCTTAGGCAAGGTTTTCAAAGTACTCACTTCTTTTGCCGAGGCCGCCTTTTCAATGTCAAGAATATGTTCTCTTGTACGCACTTTTAACTCTCGTGTCGTCAACCCAATATATATCCTGTTACAGGGGAATTTAGCATGGTAAATAACCCCTTTTGAGGAACACAATAAATTTTTCCAAATTGAGTATGCTATCTTTTCATCTTTATTCAAATTAGACATCCAACTAGGACTTTCAGGTATAGATTCAATATCCCTTGTGACCAATCTCGTGAATACCTCTACTGAAGGGCATGCACCAAGGCTGGGAAAAGTTTTGGATTTGGCAATTAAATGTGAAGGAAACTTACCAATTTCCGTGTGAGCATTCTCCTCCAACAGTTCTTCAAGATCTCTCAAAGCCTCCTTCTCCATTTCCGTAGGAAACAACAGATCCAAGTCTGTCTTATGATGCATTTTCTGTAAAATAATTTTTCGAGCAAATAGGTGCGAAATCTTAAAGATATCTTGGTCCATAGCCACTACTCAAATACAGTGGTGGATACTTTGATGCCTACCAGAAAAGGCTTCTACCCTTGTAACATGTGCAAGGCGTGTAACAATCACATCAAAAGTCAGACCTTCTCCAATCACGATGGCACTAGAATTTACTCAATTTGGAAAAATGTAACGTGTTCCTCAAAAGGGGTTATTTACCATGCTAAATGCCCCTGTAACAGGATATATATTGGGTTGACGACACGATAGTTAAAAGTGCGTACAAGAGAACATATTCTTGACATTGGAAAGGCGGCCTCGGCAAAAGAAGTGAGTACTTTGAAAACCTTGCCTAAGCATTTTAGATTATGTCATAATTCTAATCCACAAGGTCTCAAGATTCAAGCGATTGATCAGGTTATACTTGATGGTAGAGGGGGTAATTTGGGGAGGATATTGGCACAGAGGGAAAGCAGGTGGATATACCAATTGGGCACCATGGCACCTCAGGGTTTGAATGAAACTATGGGTTTCAGTTCTTTTTTGTAGACATGGTGTTTTCCACCGGGTTCCCTCTATGCCTGCTCTTACTTGGTTTAATATTAATATTAACATTTTTGTTCCATTTTTCCTACATCCTGGTTTCGGTTTTATTATATGTATGTGTGTTGTGTGGTCTGGTTCCTATTGTCTTTTTAATATTACAGTTTTAATCATTGTGCGGTTCCCCTTCCATGGGCTTTGTATATGACCGTATTCAGCCTTCTTGGATTTGCAGTGGAAGTTGAAACCCTGGTGGACTGTTATTTCTACTATCAATAATAAAGAAGATTGGTTGCAGCTATTCATTTGTTTATATGTGTATATTTATTTTTTTATTGTTGTGGACTATTATTTTTGTCATGTGGGGCTTTTATTATTATAGGGAGGGTAAATATATTGGTATACATTCATATCACTGTTTACTTATTATAATGTTTATATGTAATATTCTATTATTATAGAATTTTACTCGTTTAATTCTACTTTTGATATTAATCTTTATATCATGTGTATAATAGAGTTATGCTATTATATTGATATTTACTATGGTTTTACACTTTTGGGTCTATGCTTAGTTGTGTTTTTTCCTTTTGCGTACTTTATTGTCTTTTAAGGCTTAGGAGCGGTCTATTGGTGTACACATTTTTAGATATAGTTCTTTATGAATATTGCTTGTTATACACGCTTCTAATCTCTTTTTAGTTATTTATGTCATGTGGTGAGTCACAATATTCATTATATGCACTTTCTTGTATTACCGTATATACACGCCCCTTTATTACAATATTCATATTCATTATATGCACTTTCTTGTATTACCATATATATACGCCCCTCTATTACCATACATATGCCCCTGTTTGTTAGTGATGTCTCTTGTTGCTGCTGATCCAGACTGCGCATGCCTCGCCCTTAGCTCCCGATGACTTCCGGTCCCGCTCACATGGTGACGTGAGCATTCCACGCTTGCGTTCCAGACGCGGAGACCGGAAGTCAGTGTTTGATCTTCACGGGAAGCTATGTGGGTGACACATGCGCTATGAAGCGGATCACAGTGCAGCGTGATCACACAGCTGATTTTTGTATCACGCTTAAGGAGGCACTATATAATGATAGGCTCACATGGCAGACACACATTCAGCCCCCATATGGAAGAAGCCTGGTAGGCGAAACGGCGCTGTCGGGGTAGCGGCGTGGGCGCAGCACTTGCATCTTTGAAATACACTATGTAAGTTATACCTACTTTTTTCCTTCTAAGCTTATGGCAGGCACTTAGCACATTACTTTAGCTGATGTTAGGTATTATATTTATTTTTATACACCTTTTTTCGCCCTACGAGTGATCATTTGGGAAGATTTATCTTTGACACATACCCTTTGTGCGGTTTTGAACAGCTTTTTTTTTGTTAAAAACACCTTTTATGTCAGTCCTCTCTGGCCTGAGTTATTTATCCCTTCATTCATTTTATATAAATGCATGTTGCTGTTAGTTCACATGTTCCCTATGTCATTATAGGGTTACAGCAGATTTGCATTTGCTATATTCTGGAATAAAGAAGGTTATAATTATACTGGCATTTTTTCTATACATTAGATGCTATGAAGTGTCTGTATTTATATCTCCGCCCATTTGCCGATTGATTTTAATTTAGATTCCTCTGTTTTGTTTGTATCTGTGGCTATACATATTTTGTATATAATTCTTTGTAATAAATTTTGTACATTTTTATTATCTTGTGGATTCCTCAGTTTTTTCTCCGCCTTGGATGGAGAAAGTGTTTAGTATAAGTTCACAAAGACATAGTACATTTGTTCTTACATTCAGGACTCCAACGTACAGTATCACCCTGGTGCCATTCAATAACCACATTATGTTTGTGCAACCAAAGCATGCTCACTCAAGACCACAGCTGCAAACAGGCTTTTAAAGCCAAAAAATATTACATAAATTTAAAATGTAAAGCACCAGCAATCAACAGGAACACCTCCTTAGTAGTATACTCCTGGTCTCAGCCAATTTAGTCTCAATGGCTGGACAGAGCCTGCACCACCCAGAGATTTTAGTCTCAAAATCTCTCTATCACCAGTGATGACAGCAAAATGAATACAAAGGTGACAGGAGGAAACATAGCAGGAGAAGGTCCAGGAGCAAATGAGGCCGGAGCTTTGCAAGTACAAAAAAATAATATAAAAAACAAGCTACTAATTCCTGTAGAAAGTCCCCAAATTATAGCTGTCTTATTTATTGTTTCTTTAACTCACCTTCAGCTTCCTGCAGTCATCTTTGTAGATTATTATTCATTCCTGTCAGCTATCCCTCTGTGCCTTTATACTACATTTCCCAAGAAGAGCTGTAGCTGTCCCACAACTCACATTCCTACCCAATATGCCCACCTACTCTACCTACAAAGCATCACTCTGAGACTCCAAAACAATCTGAAGACAGTTACATTTCACATACAGTTTCTGCTTCCAAATTTCCTCCACCTTTACCTAGTATGTGCTATACTGAGACTCATGCAGTCAATAATATTTAAGGTGCTTATATTGGCTGCACACAGGCTTGGAGTACTGTTGGGGAGCACACAGGGGTAGACATACCGCATGTGCAGCCGATGTGGATGCATCGGGGCCCAGAGGTGGAGGGGGGGTCCTTGCAGGGCAGCTAACACTGAGGGCAATCTGACATGTTTCTCCGA
The DNA here is from genome assembly GCF_051348905.1 of Ranitomeya variabilis. Classification (NCBI taxonomy): domain Eukaryota; kingdom Metazoa; phylum Chordata; class Amphibia; order Anura; family Dendrobatidae; genus Ranitomeya; species Ranitomeya variabilis. Next base: position 465,681,617 of record NC_135236.1, read on the forward strand.
CCCTGAGGCTCCTGGCCAAATAGCCTCATGTGCGGCAGATAGGGAGCGATCCCTGCAGCTTTGCTACCTGCAGGAAAAGATAGCAGCGGAGCTGCAAGGATCTGTCCTCTGCTTCCTACCCACGCTTCCTGTCTGAGACAGCTGCATGGCTGGGTGGCATCAGCAGTCAGTACGCGGCTGTGTCAGATAGAAAGCTTCCGGAGATGATGATACTGCTGCTGTGGAGGAACATGCAGAGAGGTGAGTGGTAGTGTATATGTGTGTATGTGTGTGTGTGTGTGTGGGGGAATGTGCAGAGAGGTGAGCTTTGGTGTTTGTGTGTGTACATGTGGAGAGGTGAGTGGTGGTGTGTATATGTAGGTGGTGGAGAGAGAAATGATGGAGGTGGTGGGGCAGAACAATGATGGAGGTGGTGGGAAGAGTAATGATGGAGATGAGGGAGAACTATGATGGAGGTGGTGGTAGGAGCAATGATGGAGATGGTGGAGAGGGCAATGATGGAGGTGGTGGGGAGATGGTAATGATGGAGGTGGAGGGGGAAAGGGCAATGATAGAGGTGGTGGAGAAGAATGATGGAGGTGGTGGAGAGGGTAACAATGAAGGTGGTGGGGGAGAGGTCAATGATGGAGGTGGTGAGAGAGAGGGCAATGATGGAGGTAGTGGGAGAGAGAGCAATGATGGAGGTGGTGGGGGAGAACAATGATGAAGGGGGTGGATAGGATAATGATGGAGGTGGTGGGGGAGAGGTCAGTGATGGAGGTGGGGAGAGGTCAGTGATGGAGGTGGTGAGAGGGTAATGATGGAGGTGGTGGGGCAGAACAATGATGGAGGTGGTGGAAACGGTAATGATAGAGATGAGGGAGAACAATGATGGAGGTGGTGGGGGAGAGCAATGATGGAGGTGGTGGAGAGGGCAATGATGGAGGTGGTGGAAGATGGTAATGATGGAGGTGGTGGGGGTGAGGGCAATGATTGAGGTGGTGGGGGAGAACAATGATTGAGGTGGTGGAGAGGGTAATAATGGAGGTGGTAGGGGAGAGGTCAATGATGAAGAGGTGAGGGAGAGGGCAATGATGGAGGTGGTGGAGGAGAGAGCAATGATGGAGGTGGTGGGGGAGAACAATGATGGAGGTGGTGGAGAGGGTAACGATGGAGGTGGTGGGGGAGAGGTCAATGATGGAGGTGGTGAGAGGGTAATGATGGAGGTGGTGGAGAGGGCAATCTTGGATGTTGTGGAGAGTGCAAGATGGAGGTGGTGGAGAGGGCAAGGATGGAGGGGGAGAACAATGATTGGGGTGGAGAGAGTAATTATGGAGGTGGGGAGAGGGCAGTGATGGGGTGGTGGGGGAGAGCAATGACTGAAGTGGTGGATTGGGCAATGATGGATGTGGTGGAGAGGGTAATGATGGGGTGATGGAGAGGGTGATAATGGGGGTGCTGGAGAAGGCAAAGATTGGAGTGGTGGAAAGGACAATGACAGAGGTTGTGGAGAGGGCAATGTTGGAGGTGGGGGAGAAGGACGGAGACAATGATGGAGTTGATGGGAAGAGTAATGATAGAGATGAGGGAGAACAATGATGGAGGTGGTGGGGGAGAGCAATGATGGAGGTGGTGGAGAGGGCAATGATGGAGGTGGTGGAAGATGGTAATGATGGAGGTGGTGGGGGTGAGGGCAATGATTGAGGTGGTGGGGGAGAACAATGATGGAGGTGGTGGAGAGGGTAATAATGGAGGTGGTAGGGGAGAGGTCAATGATGGAGGGGTGAGGGAGAGGGCAATGATGGAGGTGGTGGAGGAGAGAGCAATGATGGAGGTGGTGGGGGAGAACAATGATGGAGGTGGTGGAGAGGGTAACGATGGAGGTGGTGGGGGAGAGGTCAATGATGGAGGTGGTGAGAGGGTAATGATGGAGGTGGTGGAGAGGGCAATCTTGGATGTTGTGGAGAGTGCAAGATGGAGGTGGTGGAGAGGGCAAGGATGGAGGGGGAGAACAATGATTGGGGTGGAGAGAGTAATTATGGAGGTGGGGAGAGGGCAGTGATGGGGTGGTGGGGGAGAGCAATGACTGAAGTGGTGGATTGGGCAATGATGGATGTGGTGGAGAGGGTAATGATGGGGTGATGGAGAGGGTGATAATGGGGGTGCTGGAGAAGGCAAAGATTGGAGTGGTGGAAAGGAAAATGACAGAGGTTGTGAAGAGGGCAATGTTGGAGGTGGGGGAGAAGGACGGAGACAATGATGGAGTTGATGGGAAGAGTAATGATTGGGGTGGTTGAGAGGGCAATGATTGGGGCGGTGGAAAGGGCAATTATTGTAGTGGGGAGAAGGCAAAAATAGGTTAGTGGAGAGGTCAATGATAAGGTGATATAGAGAGCAATGATGGGGGTGGTGGAGAGGGCAATGATGAGGGTAGTGGAGAAGGCAATGATGGAGGTGGGGGAGAAGACAATGATGGGATGTGGGGGGACAATGAGGGATGTGGGGGATTGGGATTGGAGTAATAGGGACCTTTAATGGACTTATGAACAGAGGGAGGAGGATATTAGATATGAATGTAAAATGAATTGGGTGGTGGAGGGGGGTGCTAAGCCCATGAAAGTGTCGTCCCCCCATCTCACAATTCATGGTGATGCTGTCGGGCTTAAAATGTATTGGGGAGTGGGAGAGGAGGTGATAAGGGGGACAGGACCCTTTATAACAAATTTAAAAGTGGGAGAAGACTCTGTCAGGGACTTATAATGAATTGTGAGGTGGCGGAGGATGTTCAGTACCTGGGAGCTTCTCCTCCTACTTCCAAATTCATTATGATGCTATCAAGTACTTAGAGAATGAATGATGGGGACACAGGACAGGGAATCAGGATTTGCATGAGAAAATTCTGCTGCATATCCTAATGTGTTGGAAGGAAGAAAGTGGCCTAAAATCCATTTGTTTTTCTACATTTTTGTCATGTTTTTATTACATAGTTTCCCCCATTAGTACGGGTTAAATACATTGCAAGAATTGACATTATGCAGATTTTAATCTGCTGCAAATCTGCAAGGAAAAAATAAGCAGTGTGTGCATGAGACTTCAACGAACTCATTCACTTTGCTGTACTGTAAAACTTTGCATACTTTCCATGGGCACATAGCTTTACAGTTAATTGGGGAGAGTCACAGGCTGAATAATTTGTTATTGGGAGTCTAAGATTATAGTTAATGGGGGACATAGTGCTGCTTATCACTTTATATTTTTAATGGTGGGGTACATATCTATATTCGGGGGAGACATGTATGTATACAATATATGTGACCTTGTTATTTTTAAGGCTGACAAAACAAGTCGTGGCTGGGAGATGGGGACATGCCCCCATATGGAAGAAGCCCAATAGGCATAACGGCGCTGTCGGGGTGGCAGCAAAGGACGCACAGTGCAGCATAATCTTTAATGTATGTCCTTCGCTATTACATAGTGCTTCTTGCATTTTGCCAGTTTTTTCTTTACCAACTTGGTTTCTATTTCAGCACATTGTGATTTATATTATTTGACTTCACCAAAATGTGATTTTTTTGCTAAACTATCATTTTTCCCTCATAGGAATCTGCATGCATATATCCTAGTCACTTGACTATAATATTACTCGTATATATTGTCAGACCCATATATTATTATTGCACTTTGCACTTTCTCTGCATTGTTTTGCACATTTTTTCTTGATATTAAATAGGACTAGATCATCATTTTTTCAGGAGTGTGTATCTCCTCAATATATTTGTATTGCTGCTCCAGCAGAATACGTCCATAGAACGTAATCTGACCCTTTTTGCTGTCTTCTTTAAGATGTTACACAATAAAATATATTTTATTAATATAAAAAATATTTAAATTTTCTTCTGTTGATACCTCTTTATCCCTTGATACAATTTTGGGATGCTGTATTATTATTGGATTGTGTAGGAGGTTAGATTACACATATGTAGGATTTTGTTGTATTACTGTATATTTCCCAGTAGTTTACTGGGTCGTACTTGTCCTCGTTTTTGTGCATCGGAGTTATGAGTCCTTGGTTTCAGTTTTTGGGGAAGTAACCAGTCTGCAGTACAATGTTCAATAGTTTTGCTATTGCAGCCTGGATGTCTGGTGAGTTGTACGTTAGCCTTTCTGGAAGGATCCCATCTGGGCCACTGGCTTTTTTACCTTTTATCATTATGATCTTTTCTCTTACTTCTGGCAATGTAATTGGGATGTAGAGAGGGATTTGTAAGTCTTTGATTTTTTTTCTCCATATCCTTCAGTTTGTTCATGAGTTTTTTTTGTGCCGGGTTCAGGTCTTCACTCAAGATGTCTTTATATAGTGCATCCAAGTAGTGGAACCAGATGTTGCTGCTCTGGGTGTGGAGTTTGTTGCTTTTATGGTTGAATCCTAGGTGGTTCCATAGTTCTCAAAAGCTGTTGCCTGGCTTTAAATGAACTGCTGTTGCAGGATGTAAATAGCTGAGATCACATGTTGACTTTTAACAAGTAAACTATGAAGTTTCTTCAGTTTTGATGGGCTTTACCATGCTGTACTAATGCATGCTACTTCAGACAGACTTTTTGCTTATCACTGTCTGACAGATTTCACAAGAACCCTGGTCTACCCTCTTTAACTCCTACACAAGGATCTGGATTTATTATCGAGCTCATAAGTTGTACCCACAAAGTGGCTGCTGGCCTGAGAAGCGAGCCTGAGGAAAGGATGGTCAAACAAAGCCAAGTCAGATTCAGGAGAGACAAAACTGGGACAGGATTGAAAAACAAAACAGTGGAATATCCAAGGTCAGATAAGAGAAAGTCAGACAAAATTAAGGTCAGATAGGCCAAGGTCAAAGATTGGCGGAATAACAGAAAAGACAAGGTTAAGGTTTATGCCAAGTCAACATTAGGATACACACAAACAGCAGCACAGCTAGGACTTTAAGTAGGGTGTGATACTGCCTAAGTTAGGTAAATAATTCATCCAAACTGCTTGATAGCACCAACTGATTAGCCTGTCTGTCTAGAAAGAGGGTGAGAAACCAAGAGCAATAGGTTTTATCCATTGGAGAAATTGGTCTAGATGAGAGGTATTGGAATTGCTAACCTTTTGGGGTTCTTTAACCCACAACTGATGATTCAAGGTATGACAACTGCTGCAATACAATCAGGTAGGAGATCCCGCAGAGTAGAACAATTGATAGGAGGATAAGAGTACTAATCTGTGCTGCGGTGCTCGATTCAAGAAATCCGGAGGATGCAGTGAGAGATTAGATCATGCTATTTATTCTCAATACATTTCAAAGTTGAAACAACTTCTTCATCAGGAGAATCACATCATAGGAACACTATATTTCTACTCATTATCCTGCCTATCTGGTAACACAGGTCCTGACCACACTAATCCCTGGCTGAACAGAGTCTGTGCAACCCAGATATACTGTTCTGATGTTCTGTTGTGATGACTAGGGTTGAGCGAAACGGGTCGTTCATTTTCATAAGTCGCCGACTTTTGGCAAAGTCGGCGTCTCATGAAACCCGACCCGATCCCTGTGCGGGGTCGGCCATGCGGTACGCGATCATGGCGCGAAAGTCGCGTTTCGTATGATGCGATTAGCGCCATTTTTTCAGCCAATGAATGAGCGTGGGCAGAGTGATGACATAGGTGTTAGGGGAGTGAACGCCTATCGTCATGTTATCGCTTGTGCGCAGTAGGGATTTGGAATGTGCAATACGAAATTTTCTGTGCTGGGACGGAGGAGGAGGAGGAGGAGGAGGAGAAGGAGGAGGAGGAGGAGGAGGAGAAGGAGGAGGAGGAGGAGGAGGAGGAGGAAAAAAAAAAAATAATAATTATATAAATTCCTTCATTGGGTTTCGTGTTTCGGCCGAAACCCGACTTTTGACGGTGGTCGGCCGATTTCACTCGACTCGACTTTTAAGACAGTCGGGTTTCACAAAACCCGACTCGACCCTAAAAAACTAAAGGTCGCTCAACTCTAGTGATGACCCCACATGGTCTGATGGGCAAGTTCCTTAGTTAATGTAAAAAGACATAAATCCGTGTGACACATTCATTCCTGCAGTTAGAGTGTCAAAGGTCGTCATCAGTTTATATTCCCAGACTCTCCTGTCTTTCTGCGATGTGGGGTCATCACAACAGAACCAGACCCTAATCACAGGACAATAAAAAAATCCTTATCTAAGAATTGGCCCAATATTTATGGACGTAACTGTTTATCACCCATGGTAATTCTGCTTCATGTCACCTAGCTTATCCATGGTTTTTTTCTCCTTTTTTTTTTCTTTTTTTTTTCTCTATACCTATCTATATCTATGTTGTGCATAAATATGTGATTCTTCAGAATTTGTTTTAGTCTTTGCCCGATGAAGAGACGTATGTAGTCTCGAAAGCTTGCAATTTGTTACCATCTTTTCAGTTAGCCATTAAAAGGTATCAACCACTGAGGACTCTCAATTCTAAATATTTTTCTAATCAAGGAATAGTAATCGATTTGCCTTTGAAATGTTTACATAATATGTAAGCAGTTTTATCAGATTTTCACTTTATCTTAATTTTGTTCTTAATTAGAGTTGGTACAAATCAATTTTCCGAATGTAATTTATCTGTAGTCTCGGTATGGGAGCCCTGTTAACCACCTCTTTCCTGATGGCACCACATCACTTACATGTGTCTTACTGCAACTATGGCATTGCGCCAGACTCACAAATCAAATGGGCAGCAGCAGTTGCCATAAGATACGAGACAGTTTCTAGCCCTCTTGTCCAGCGCCCACAGACTAGTGATATGACCAATGGACTGTGTCCTGTGATTCAATTTGCTCAAGTCCTAGGCACAATCATCTCTGGCTACACTGTTTTCAAAATAATATGCTGTTTCCTAGCCACACTTTTGAGCCACACTAGAATCTTTGAGTTTGAAATATTTTTACACTTAAATGGGTTGTTCCACTATTATGATATTGGTGACTTATGTGTAAGATCATTAATAGTGATGAGCGAATACATTCGTTACTTGCACAGATAGTACGGTATTCGGGCTATTCGTTACTCAGCGAGTAATTAGGTGTTCGCCTTGGTATATTCGAGTGATTGGCTTGCTTTCCAGCTTCATAGGGACTATTTAAAGGCTGCCGGCACCATATTGCGCACCCTGTAGCCAAAAACTGCATAGGAAGAGCATAGTATCAGCGTAGGGAAAGTGAAAGGAGAGTAGGGACAGTGATAGAAAGTTATAGTGAGCATTATTTATTCCAAAAAGCTCTTTTAAGAGCTGAAGCCTGTCAAGATTACTTGTTTTTGTTTGGTAGGTTGTGATTTAGTAGGGAGATTTTTAATAGGAGGGAGGGTGGGTGAAAGGCAGGCATGCACCTGGGTGTTATCATCATTGGTAGTACATGCTGCAGCTCTTTGCTGTTTTCCACTTAAAATAACTAATATTTGTCTATGCAAATTGCCTCTTCTGAGAAAAAGAGGACTTAACTCTATAGCGCCACCTGTTGGAAGTAGTGATCCTACAAGTCACAATCAACCCTCTAACGAGTCGTGCAATATGACTTAGGATAAAAGCCAAATCAGTATCTCAATTCGCAGACATGGTGTTTCGGGCTGTTGGCCCTCGTCAGTGCGAAGCATGAGAACTGATTTGGCTAGGTGAGAGGCTCTGGACTGGGGTCTAAGGGGTATTTTTTCTCCTTACGGAGAGTGACATACCATCTCTGGCTTGTCAAGGTAAGGAGTCTTATTTGCCGTACAACGCTCCTCTGGGAAAGTAAATATGATAATATTTGTCTAGCAGTTGTGCGACTGGTGCAATCTGGGTAGAGATAACCGTACATGACAATTTAGCAGGGGCAATAATCTTCATTACTCTGCATTTGGAGTGTGTTAGCAAGACAATTGAAAAAAAATCATAATTTTCTATTGTTTTTTTTTTTTAAATGCGTTTATTTACAGTGGGGAAAATAAGCATTTCATCTCTTGCTGACTTTGAAAGTTTGCCCACTTACTAAAACCTGAATATTCTATAATTTTAAGGGTAGGTTAATTTTAACATTGAAATATGGAATATAAAAAATAAAATCCAGAAAATCACATTTTATAAATTATATAAATTTATTTGCACTTTGCATTGAGAAATAAGTATTTGATCCCCTACCAAATATTAATAGTTCTGTCTGCTACAGACCAGTTAGACGCTCCTGATCAACTTGTTACCTGCATTAAAGACAGCTGTCATACATAGTCACCTTTATAAAAGACTCCTGTCCGCAGACTCAATTCTTGCTTGTTTTTGTGCTATGGACCAATCCCCGTCTGCACTGCTGTGCTCTCTAGGCATGTCACTTTGCCAGGTTGGATCAGTAGCCTCATCATCGACCACATCGTCTTCTGATTCTTCAATCTGATCCTTTCTGAGTTGCGAATTTAGGCTGACCTGATGGCAACTGTGCATCATGATTATCCTCCACCTCTTTAGACATGAATTGACCTTCCCCAATGTGGCTTTCTCCTGGCTGTGGGTGCTCAAATGTTTGGGCATCAATGCACTTGGAGTGCCCCCACTGTCGCAGGGCCGAGGGGTACCCGGTACCGGGCCTCTCTGTCTCGGTTCTGGGAGTGTCACGGTGGCTAGACCCGGTCCGTGACCCTGCTGAGGGGCGTCCAGTGAAAGTTGAGAATGATGTGGTGTGGTGCAGGTCACGATGAATAACGAGGACACCAGGTTGCAGTCTCTTTACCTCTTTACTGAAGGCTTCAGGATCCTCAATCCAGAGTACGGTTAACTGGGCTGTCTGAGACCGGCCGGTCCGATGGCACCTCCAGAGTTCCCTTTGCAGGTGGAAATCTGTGCCTACCTTCTAGCGCTTGTGTGTCGTAGTCCTTCCCTGCTGAGCACCACGGGATAGTCCTCACAACTGTTGTGTCTGTTTCTGAAGTTCCCTCACAACTGATTCTGATGTTCTTCTCCGTCCCCCAGATGATATGGCTAGGACGCACCCGTATGACGGGTAGGCCTGGAGTTCTTCCGGGACCCTGGAGTCGCCCCTCTCCAACTGTTGCCCCCTTTGTCGGCTTAGGTGATTTAGGTGAGACAGCCTGCCTATAACTGACTGTCCTGCTGTAGGTTTGAAGTAAGGATTGGAGCTCAATACTTCCTCGGCGTTTCCGGCCACTGGCTACGCGCCTCAGTAGGATGTTGCCTCGGTCTTACAGCATGACTCCTACTGGTCTTATCTCCTTGTTGCGTTGATCTCGTTTCTCACTCTTCACAATAAACCTCGCTTCTTGTCCTTTCTTGGGGTACCGCCGCAATGAAGTGCAGGTGCAGTCCCGTAATGTTCTTTCTGTTCGCTAGGCCTCTGTCAGGATCCCACCCCCGACAGGGACCCCCCTGAATCTTCCCCTGCAACACCCTCTGCCACAGGATGTTGCCTGGTTCCAACCCAGTCAGCTTTCTGTCTAACTTCCTATCTAACCCCAAGTTTTACCAGACTGTGAGGAGTGGCCTAATACATAGCACCCTTAGCTCCCCCTGGAGGCCAGACTGTGAAGTGTATTGGTGTCTGTGATACCTGGTCAGGTGAACTCCTTCAGTGCCATCAGACGTACCATCACCCCCCTTAGCGGCGGGGCATCAGTACTGCAATGACCAGGACTCTGGGGCGCTGCACTCTCCACCTCTTCATGATCCTATTTAATGGTGCACGTTGAGAGGCTTGACAAATTACAAGGGAATATTAACAGTTCCTCAGAGTGGCCAGTGTTTGGGTCATATGTGTCCTGGGACTCTTGATGGTGGGAGGAAGGAGGACCAGTTTGAGGATTCAGAGGCCCAGCCTCTTGGCTACTGAGACGGGACCATGGGGAAGACTTCATGGTGCTGCTTGTCAAAACACTAGAGCCTTTGTCTGTCATCTAAACCACAACATCCTGGCAATTGTCTTGGTTCGTCAGCGGTGTATCATGCTGGACACATTTTGTCAGGAAGCTAGGATGAGATTAAGTCACCTTCTGATCTGTAACACGGCCTTGGCGAGCACCACCACATTTCTTAACATCACCCTTTCTCTTATTGAATGCTTTATGCTTATGAAAAAATATTTATTTTTGACAAGTACCCTGACCGAGGTGTTATGTACAAATTCAATACATCTAGCAATGTGTGGCAATTTTTTAAGATATCAGCTTTATTACACACGGCAACAGTAGACTCATGAAAATTAGAGATAAATAGTCACGTTTGCATAACTCTGCAGGCTTTGCACCAGTCGCACAACTGCTAGATAAAGATATGCTATTTATTAAACCAATAGAAAATGCATAGGCTTATTCAAATTGGTCAATGGCACTCCTGTCTCCTTCCCTTGAGGAGGTTGCTTCCAAGTATAATGAGGCTTGTGCATGTTCATGACATGGGTTTCAGGCCTGACAGACTGACCGCAATAAAGGCTATCACTTGCATACACTGTATTCAGTAAATAATTCTAATGCTTTTGGTGTCTGGTAAAATTCATTTTCCTGACATTGATCATACAGCTCCCCCAACTCCTGTATTATATTCACCGTACAGCGCATTCATCCGCTATGACAGTGGTTCTATTGGGATATGGTTGCAAAAATGAGCTGTGGGTCTTATAAAACACAGGTTTTACAGCATCTGGTGGCCCTCTGCTAACTGCCAGTGAGGGTTGCATAATGACATGGCGGTGGACATGGTGGTGGTGGCAGGCAAAGCCCAAAATTCAAATGGGCATGTTTTAGCTGCATTGCAAAGTGATGGGGAATATGTATTCCACTCTCTGGCTAACTATTTGGCATGAGGGAGGGAACTTCAGAAAGTAGGAGTGAGAGCTCTCCCAAATTTATGATACAGGGCCACATGAGATCCCTTACCAAACTCAGGTTTCATGGAACCTGCTGGCACTCTGCTAATTGTCTGGTCTGTGACTAGACCATTTACACACATGAATATGCTTTGATCTAAACCATTCCATTGTAGCTCTGTCACTATGTTTAGGCTCATTGTTTAACTGGAAGGTGAACCTACTCCCAAGTCTCAAGTCTTTGGTAGTCTCTAACTGGTTTTCCTCCAAGATTGCCCTTTATTTAGCTCCATCCATCATTCCATCAACTATGACCAGCTTCTCTGACTCTGCCTGCCCAGAGCATGTGTCTGCCACTGCCATATTTGACGATGTGAATGAGGTTTTCAAGGGGATGTACAGTATTAGTTTTTCACCAAACAGAGTGGAGGAAGGTGCTTTGCTGAGATGAGACCAAAGTAGATCTTTTTTGGGATAAATGCAATATGCAATGTGTTGCCAAAAACAATGCTCATCACCCTGAAAACACCAGGCCACCAGCAAATATGGTAGTGACAGCCACATGCAGTGAGAATAATTTTCTTAAGCAGGAACTTACTGGAGATTTTACTTCAAAGAGTGTATTTGTTGTACAAAAATAACAAAATATAAATACAACTGTGTACATTTTGTATTGCTATAATTTCTACTTACACATAGAATAAAGTTAGCTCTACAATTGCGCAGCACAACAAATAGCATTATGTTTGAAATGGAAAAAAAAGTGGCAAAATTGCAGTTTTATTCATATTCCTTCTCATAAAAAGTTAATAATAGTAATAGTAATAATTTATGTGTACCCCAAAATGATTTCACTGACAAACACATCTCATCCCCCAAAAAACATACTTTCACATGACTATGTTGTTAAAAACATAGAAAATGTATGGCTCTTAGAACATGACAATATAAATGTGAAAAATTATCTTGCAGAAGGGCCAAAACTGGCTGTGAAATGAAATTGATAGGGGTTTGCAGTGCTTCTCAAAATAAATCATGTCTATAGTGCTGATTTTAGCAAACATTAAAATGCTTTTTAATACTATAACAAATCCTCTCAGATTCAACAAATCCAGAGTGTCCCTCATATTTTCATGATCTACATCCAAATACAATAAAATGGACTGATATTAGATGGTTGATATAAATGAAGAGTAGACACCTTTAATACTGTGCCTTTAAATGCTAAGCATGAGTCTGATAGCCTGTTCAATTTCTAATAATTATTCAAACTACATTTTATCTTCTGCATTGACATTTAAATGAGCTATTTCCAATATCAACTGTCTATGTGATGACAAAGGGACAAACACGCTCACACCTCAATGATTAGCATATATGAAAAATTTAATAAAGGAGATAACTGCATCTTCTACTCTGAAACTCTATCCTTGAATACAGATTTTAGGTCTCGCTCCTGAAGGCTGATTAGAATGTTCCCAGCAATGAATAACTGCATAAAATCAAAGATTAACATTAAAATACTAAAGATGGTATCTCCCGTAGAAAAATAAAGTTGCTGAAATTTAGCTGCAAGCTGTTTTAAAACTACAAATTAGGTATCTACAGTATGGTACATACACAAAACACACAGTATTGTTATTTAATGGCGTGGGGTTTTTTCCTTATATGTATTAGCAGATAGGTACTTATTGATTTTTTTATATCAACGTAATTACATACTGTCTAAAATATTTTATATTGATTATTATTTAATGTTCTTGCAGAATGAATCCATCATTTTAATAGTTTTTCCAGGACTGGCTATTACCTTTGATTCTGCCTATTACTTACTTTGCACTTACACACAGGACTTGAACCCTCAAGCAGTCTTGTAGATATTCTACTTGTCAATCAGTAAAGATTTAAAATTAAAATATGAAAATTGTTTGATAAAATACTACTAAAGTTAAAGGTCAATATAATGCTTTATTTCCAATCTCCTCAATGTAGAGGTAGTAATGAACATTTGTAACAATAAAATATATTAATTACCTGTATTGATAATTTGTACATCCAATTAACATCATGCCAATAATGGAATTTAGGATGAAGGACACATTTCTCGTCAAGTTTGACTTAAAAAATGGGGTCAATTTATCAAACACTTTTTACAAGAAATCTGGCATTATAATAATAATTTTTATTTGTATAGCTCCATCAAATTCTGCAGCAGGTTACATTTTAGAGCAGACTTTTACAGACAATACAGACATTACATAATAACACATAACTCAACAGATACCAAAATGAGTATCTGTAGGGTCTTACTCTCAAGCTTACAATCTATCAGGAAATAGGGAAGGCATGAAAGGTAAATGGTAAAAAAGCTTGTCATGTATTGTCCAGCTGTCAATAAAATAAACAGGGTTTTCACATAGTGCTGCATGAACTGGTCACTAGCCAGTATGTGTACAAGTAAAGACACAGAAGCTATTAAGTGAAGGGAAGGTGTGTGAACAGATGCTTCTAGGATCCTGATTTTGAATAAAAGTTTGTATGTGCTAAACAGGCATAGTTGATAGAATCATAGGATCATAAACTGTTGGAGTTAGAAAGGACCTCCAGAGTCAACGTGTCCCACCCCTTGCTAAATGTAGGATTCTTTAAACCATCTCAGACAGATGTCCAGCTGCTGCTTGATGACTTCCATTGAAGGAGAACTCAGCATCTCTCATGCGAGCCTGTTTCACTCATTGATCACCCTCACTGACAAAAAGTTTTTTTCTAAAATATTATCTGTATCTTCTCCCTTTTAGTTTCATTCCATTGTTTCTTGTGTTTCCATGTGCAAATGAGAATAAGGAAGATCCCTCTACACTGTGACATCCCTTCAGATATTTGTAGACAGATATTAAGGCTCTTAGTCTTCCTTTTTGCATGAGGTTCTTTTATCTGTTCTTCGTAGGACAGAATTTGCAGTCCGCGCACCATCAGGTAGCTCTTCTCTGAACTCGCTCCAGTTTTTCAATCTCTTTTTAAGCTCTGGTGCCCAGAACTGGAAGCAGTATTTCAAATGAGGTATGACCAAGGTGAAGTAGAGGAGGGTAAATGCTTCGCATGATCTAGACTTCATGCTTCTCTTATTATACCCCAGGACTGTTAACTCATGTGCAGTCTGTGATCTATTAATATACCCAAGTCATTTTCACATGTGTTGTTTATTACTTCTCTTCCTCCCATTCTGTAGATGTAATTTTAATTTTTCTTTTCCAGACATAGAATCTTGCATTTCTCTGTGCTAAATACCATTCTATAAGTTGTTGCCCATTGTTCAAACTTATTTAGATCCTTCTGAATACTTTCTCTGTCTCCTTTACTGTTTGCTATCCCTTCTAGCTTTGCATCGTCTGCAAATTTGATTAGTCTACCTTAAGGGTACTGTCACACAGTGCCATTTTGATCGCTACGACGGCATGATCCGTGACGTCGCAGCGTCGTATGATTATCGCTCCAGCGTCGTAGACTGCGGTCACACGTTGCAATCACGGCGCTGGAGCGATGCCGAAGTCCCCGGGTAACCAGGGTAAACATCGGGTTACTAAGCGCAGGGCCGCGCTTAGTAACCCGATGTTTACCCTGGTTACCAGCGTAAATGTAAAAAAAACAAACAGTACATACTCACATTCCGGTGTCTGTCCCCCGGCGTTCTGCTTCTCTGCACTGTGTAAGTACAGCGGCCGGAAAGCAGAGCGGTGACGTCACCGCTGTGCTCGCTTTCCGGCCGGCAGGCGCTCACAGTGCAGAGAAGCTGAGACGCCGGAGGACAGACACCAGAATGTAAGTATGTACTGTTTGTTTTTTTTACGTTTACGCTGGTAACCAGGGTAAACATCGGGTTACTAAGCGCGGCCCTGCACTTAGTTACCCGATGTTTACCCTGGTTACAAGCGAACACATCGCTGGATCGCTGTCACACACAACGATCCAGCGATGTCAGCGGGTGATCAAGCGATGAAAGAAAGTTCCAAACGATCTGCTACGACGTACGATTCTCAGCAGGGTCCCTGATCGCTGCTGCATGTCAGACACTGCGATATCGTAACGATATCGCTAGAACGTCACGAATCGTACCGTCGTAGCGATCAAAATTGCACTGTGTGACAGTACCCTAAGTTCCCCTATCTAGATCATTTATAAAGTGTTGAACAACATTGGGGCCAGGACAGAATCTTGTGGTACACCACTTGAAACACTCTTCCAAATGGACGTGCCACGATTTATTACCACTCTTTGAGTATCATCACTGAGCGAGTTATGAATCCAACTAACCATAGCCTTCTCAATCCCATACTTGATCATTTTTTCAATAAGGATTGTATGAGATACTTTGCAAAAGCTTTGCTGAAGTCGAGGTATACTATATCTACTGCGCTTCCCTGATCCACCCATTCAGTCATTCCATCATGGAAGTAAATTAGATTAGTTTGTCATGACTTGTTTGCTGCAAACCCATGCTGGCTCTGGTTAATTATATTCTTATCAATGTACTTACTTACATGCTGTTTAATAATTAGTTCAAAGATCTATCCTGGTATAGAAGTAAGGCTCAGTGGCCTGTAATTTTCTGGTTCTGCCTTATTTCCTATTTTGAAGACAGGGACAACATTTACCCTTCTGCAATCTTCTGGTACTTCTCCTCTTCTCCAGGAATTTTCAAAGGTTCTGGCTAGAGGTACTACAAATTTATCTGCTATCTCTTTCAGTACCAGAAGATTTAAATTAATTCAAATAAGTGTTCCCTTACCATCTCTGTTTTATAGATAGTGTGGATTATTTTATTCCTTCCAATAGCACATTGAAGACTAATTGATGTTGCATTTGTTTTCTTGGAGAACACAGATGGACGCAGAGGATTTTAAAAGTTCGGCCTTCTCAAAATAATTTTTGACCACTTCATCTTTTCATCCTGTAAAAATTATACAGCATATTTTCTTTTGCATTTAACATGTGCCAAAATCCATTTTTATTGCTTTTGATGTCCCTTGCAATCCTTCATTACTGGCTTTAGCTCTTCTAATGCTTGCCATTCATTCTCTGCGGACAGCATTATATTCTTCTTTAGATATTTCCCCCTCTTTCCATTTGATATATATTTCTTTTTTATTTATTTGCAGGTGTTTATGTTCTGTGTTCATCCATCCTGGTCTCTTTAAATGCTTCCAATTCTTCCTTCCTTTTGGGATTGTTACTGATTGTGCAGTGAGAATTTCATTTAGCAGAATCTCTCATCCTTCCTTGATATTTCTGTCCTTTAAATCATTCAGCCATTCGATTTTTCCTACCCGCTTTCTGAGTTCATTAAAATCCAACCTTAAAGTTTGAGTCCTCGCAGGTCTTCCTCTGCTTGTGATCCAAATTTTGAGGATAGCATGATCGCTGCCATCTTTACTTACTCAATGATTTCTTCCCTGTTGATAAGAATTAGGTCCAAAATGTCAGAACCTTTTGTTCTGTCCTCTACCTTTTGAATTATAAAGTTTGCAGCGAGAGAAAATGATAATTTACTGGACACATTACTCTTACCTGGGAGAATTCCAAACAAAAATCTGGATAGTTAAAATCTCCCATGATCACTATCTTGTACTGGTTTGAGAATAAAGACATCTGACGTAAAACAAGTTCATCAATATGTTCAGTCTGTCCAGGTGGTCTATAGTAAACAGCTACAATAGTGTCCTTTCTGTTCTTCTCTCTTTGCATTCTTACCAAACAGATTCTAAAGAGCTGCCATTCTCTGAAGCTTGGATTTCTGTGGAGATATACTGGATCAAACAATGCAACACCTCCTCCCCTCTTCAAGGTTTTTGTTCCCAACAGGTATATTATCCCACCAACTTTTAGTGATGTCTATAACATCACATCCCTCTTACTGTGTTAGCAGCTCAAATTTTCTTTGTTTGTTCCCCTATGCTCTGTGCAATTCTGTTTGTAGTTGGTTTCTTGCTCCTCTATTTTCAGTTAGATAGGTGAAGTAAGCCAAGCTTAAAACTGTGGATATTGGGAATGAATTGAATTGTCTTGGCTAGTGCATTCCAAAGAATTGGCACAGCACGTGAGAAGGCTTATAGACTTTGTAGAGTGGGAAGTTCGGATTATTGAGGATGTTTGTCTTAGATCATCAGTGGATTGAAAGGAATGGGTAGGGTGGTAGACTGAGATGAAGAAGAAGAACTAGGGTCGTGCTAAACTGTGGAGAATTTGTAAGTGAGAATAATAAGATTATATCAGATTTTGAAGTGGATATTCAACCAATGCCATGACTGGCACAGCATATAGGCATCGGTGTAGCGGTTGGAAAGGAATATGATCCTGGCTGCTACATTCAGGACAAATTGGAGAGGGGAAAGTTTAGTAAGAGAGCGATCAATTAGTAGAGAGTGAACAAGAGCAACAGTAAGAGATATTGCCCAGTCAAAGATAAAAAAGGGTCAAATTCTAGAGATGTTTTTGAGGTGTAGTTTGTTAGGGGTTGAGTTCCCGCCTCTGCACAGGGGGAATCTTGGGCCATCTCCGCTGTGGTCTCCCATTCTTCTCCAGCCACAGTGGAGTCTGCTCAGTGGAGACGTCGGTCCCAGCGTCTCACTCAGTCTGACTCTGTGCAAGGGTCACATGCTTAGACACTGCAGCTAATCCCATTGGTCCTCTAGGAAGGTCCTGAAGGTGGTCAACTTCTGTGGCAGCCTCCCATTGGTCCTTCTGGGAAGGTCCTGTACTTGCTGCAGCTATAAAAGGTTCGCATGACCGCACGGCCATGCGCTAGTATCAAATCTAAGTTATGTGCTTTACGCCAGTGTGGTTACATGTATATGTGTTCAGGGACCTGGCTGAAATAAGCCCCTAGAATACTGGCTCCTCCGGTGAGGAGATTGTATGATTGCCTCTTTGCGTAACCACAAACTGCTATCTGCTTGGCAGTTGCTGTGTACTCCTCTGAGTTAAACAGGACACAGTGCTTTCTTTAGGCGACTCTGTGAAGTGACAGAGTTCGCTTCTACTGCCATATAGGGCCGCCATTTGCCAGCAGCAGGTTCTCTCCTGCACGGTGGACCCCGGGCTGCGAACACACCAAATAACATCTCTGTAATAATTATAGGGGATAACTCAGGAGACTCTTTGCATGGAACAAGACAACAACAGGACTCAGGTTTATAAGTTTTAAAGTCCATATTATCTCACGGTGATTCAAACAGGTGCAGAGAGAAACTCAAGTCCACAACACTTGGTGCAAATATCAAATGCAGCTCAGCAGTCTATAGGAAACTTAAGAGGAAAATGCAATCACGCAGAAAGTCTATGAAGCACAATTATTCTTGAGGATACTTGACATGAATAAGTCCTTGCTTAGTCCAAACCACAGATAGATATGCTTATAAGGCTGTTCAAATAATATCTTAGCTCAACCAGGAAGGTCTGGGTAATAGTCTCAGGTTCTTGCAGAGCAGCAACAGTTTACATGTCCAGCAATGCAGATGGAAGTAAACACGAGCAGCAGATGAAGGAGGATTACTGGAACTGGTGTATGCAGCAGGAACTCAGAGCAGAGTAGCAGGATAACCCCACAGGTTCACAGGAGCAGGTATATAGCCAGGGAGTCACCAGAGGTCAGGAGCTGGATGCAAGGCAGAATACTCTAGCAAAGACTGAAGGCTGGGGTGGAGTTTTATAGCAGGAAGACACAGTGCACATGAGACCAAAGACGCCATCTTGGAAAAGGGCAGTAATGCACAAAAGGTAATAAAAAATGTTCAGGAGTAATGAGTCCTGACATTACTCCCTCCTTAGAAGCGGCCTCAGGATGATCCAGGACCTGGTTTCTCAGGGAATCCTGATGAAAACGAGAAATCTTCTGTTGGGCATTGATGTTTTCCACAGGTTCCCTAGAGTCTTCCTCAGGGGGATATCCCTGCCATCTTATCAGATATTGGAGCCGATTCCTGCGAATCCTGGAATCAACAATTTCCTCCACCACAAATTGTTCTTGCCCATCAATCACCACAGGCTGCGGAGGTGGCACAACACGTCCCTGGAAGGTATTAGGAGATACAGGCTTTAGTAAAGATTCGTGAAAAACTGGGTGTACCTTCATAGTCCTAGGCAGCTTCAGCCGGCAGGCCACAGAGCTCACAATACCGTTGATCTTGAAAGGGCCAATGAATTTCTGTCCAAGTTTTTGTGAAGGAACGTTTAACTTCAGATTCTTAGTTGCTAACCACACGGAATCTCCTACCTTGAACATGGGTGCAGGTTTACGGAATCTATCAGCTGATCTCTTATAACGTACTTGAGCTGTGGTCAGGGATTCCTTCAGAACCTCCAGATTTTGCCTCATCGCAGTCAGCCTTTCATCCACTGCCGGAACCGGAGAATTAATTGGAGACCTAGGTAAGATACATGGATGATAACCCAGATTGGCAAAGAAAGGTGTAAATTTAGTGGAGGCGCTCTGAGAATTGTTATATGAAAATTTGGCTAACGGCAGCAACTCCAACCAATCATCCTGGAGATGGCTGACATAGCATCTTAGATATTGTTCCAGCGTCTGGTTGGTACGCTCAGTCTGACCATTTCTCTGGGGATGGTAAGCGGAAGAGACAGACATTAATATTGAGTGCAGAGCAAAACCCCTTCCAGAATCTTGAAGTGAACTGCACTCCACGGTCAGAGATGATCTCATCCGGAACCCCATGCAACCGAAAGACATTCTGTATAACCAAGTTCACTGTATCTTTAGCTGAGGGCAGGACGGTGCACGGAACAAAATGAGCAGCTTTAGTCAGGCGATCAACTACCACTATGATTGTATTCATGCCCCCCGATGTAGGCAGCTCCACAATAAAGTCCATTGATATAGACACCCAAGGGCGGGACGGAACAGGTAATGGTTGTAGAAGACCCGTAGGTGCCACATGAGGAGTCTTGTAATGAGCACATACCTCGCAAGAGAGAACATAGTCCTTGGTATCCTTCAGGCAAGTTAGCCACCAGAAGAATCGGCTCAGGAACTCTTGTGTCCTCTGTACCCCCCTGTGACCAGCCAACTTGGAGTCATGTACCACCTTGAGGATCTAATAATATGAAGCTGGGTAACTAATCCAATAGGAATAAAGTAGTATTAGCGATTGGATAAAACTTAACATGTATAAATGATCGCTCAACAATGCCCACTGGCCCAAGGTATATTTAGACCCTTATATTATGTCCCTATAAAAGGTACCATCTGGGTATTTTTCATACTCAAGCCACTGTCAGTAGATAATAGCAGCAAAGAAAGGAGGCTTTACAAGCAAATCATGAACCAACAAAATTCCACTATATTCGAACAAATTAGGACCATGCTACCCCATGAACCTTCGTCATTAGCATCCCTTTTGATCACAATAGTGAGGTCAGTATATTCTCGCATCAGACCTTGTTGCCATCAGGCCCCATATATGCAGATATACATAAAATGCAAAACTATTATACTGGGTAGATCTCACCCAAAGATGGAGAGAATAATCCTATCTCTCAAAGGGTAAGAAAGCCTCTGTTCAGTATAGCGTCTCCCAATGCGTTTCGTCCATCCGGACACATCAGGGGAGTGTGAAGACCTAGAATAGCCGGGACAGTAACTATATCAGCTCCATACCTGTGTCTGATAACTGTGAGACCCTCATGGAGCCTATTACAAATTGCTCCTAGTGCATTCCAGACTATGTCCAAATGTATATAATAGGCATAACTGTAAAGCACGGCACTGCAAAGGAAGGACAAATTCTTTTTGATCTTGTCCTATCCACCCACCGATATGATACAGTGTTCTTCTCTCCATCTTTATAAACACTTTACATTTGGTTTCAAGCGGACAGATGTTTTTGATAAAAAATATGGGCACTACTATTAAACGGACCATTCCTCTACGAGGAGAAGAATGGTGGAAAAGGAGGAAGAGACATGCATGTGATGCATAATTACGGGGGATACCAATAGTAGGTATATATGCACGAGACTGTTAAAAAGAAATACAGGACACCACCGACACTCCAAGCTTAGTGAAATAAATGAAAGAAGGCGCCCTGTTGTACCCTTCCAAACGACAGCTATACTCCTGAACCCTGCCTGACGTGGAGGTTGGCACCCTAAGATACCCTGCGCAAGTGGTGCCCCCACTCAACGTGGGCTATCCCTATCTATCTTTCCCTATTGTCCCTATATTAGGATAGATAAGGAATAAAGAAGATACCTAAAATATAATAGGGAATATGCATAGGATATATGGGAGAATCATGTTAATTGATGCTTAAAGAGGGATGGAATACATAAATATGTCTAAATTATATTAAATGTAACTGAGGTCCTGCCTAATGCGTGTGTTGACACCCTAAAACCTTACGCCTTGGCGCCCCACTCAATGGTGGCTGTCCCTCCCTGCTTATTCTTAATGCCTCAATACAGGCAGATATGTGTAAAAGGAAGGGGTGGGGTGGTTTGTACGGGATGCGATGGCCGATGCAGAATTTACAAAAAGCAGCTGAAGGGCTGTAGTTCATTCAGTCCTGATGGTTGAACAGTCTTTAAATTAAATATCCACCTGCTTTCCTTTTGGAGAATTAGTTTGTCCCAGTCACCTCCTCTCACGGGTGGCAAAATTTTGTCTATCCCCACAAAGGTGATTTTTTTGGGATTACCCTGATGTACTGCGTTCATGTGGGTTGCTACTGGGGTTTCTCTCCTGTTCACAATGTGTCGAAGATGCTCCCCTACCCTTCTTCGAAATTCCCTCTTGGTTTTTCCTACATACTCCAAACCACATTCACAATTGGCTTTATAAATCACGCCCTTTGTGCGACAGTTGATAAAGTGTCGAATGGAGTAGGAGGTACCAGTTACATTACTTGAGAATTTCTGCGTGGCATTATGGAAGAGCAGGCCTTACAGTTACCACATTTAAAACAGCCTTTCATGTGATCTGTGCGTGGGCTTGAGTTACCTCTTGGATCATAATGGCTGTAAACCAACCTGTCCCCCAGAGATCTTCCTTTCCTGTAGGTAATTTGTGGGTACGACGAGATCTGTCCCCTGATATCCCTGTCCATCAAAAGGACCAGCCAATGTTTTTGAAAGATATCTTTAATGTCATTTGCTCCATTACAATACCTAGTAATGAATCGAATGGTGGTGTCACTTTCTGGCTTCAATTTGGGTATTTGTAAATCCTTCCTTTCTCTCCTTACAGTCTCCCTGTAGGCCATTTTCAGTACTCCCTCGGGGTAACCTTTATGCAAAAACCTGCCCCGAAGATCACTGGCTTGTTCTTGAAACAATCTGTCATTTGAGCAATTCCTCAGAATTCTTAAATACTGGCCCTTAGGAATCCCTCTCTTCAATGGGGCAGGATGATTACTCTCCCATCGAAGGAGGGAGTTCGTGGCCGTATCTTTTCTATGGGTTTTAGTAGAAATTACCCCATTACTATCCCTTTCTATACAGATGTCCAGAAATGCCAGTTTTGTAAGGCTGGCCTCGTGTGTAAACTGCAGGCCTATATCGTTCACATTCAAACCCTCTACAAAATTACCGAAATTCCCCAATGCTCCCTTTCCAGATGACCAGCACATCATCTATGTACCTTAGCCATAGTGCTATCCTCTCGTCTGGACCCGAGGTACAGTCCGCAAAGACGATTGTTTCCTCCCACCAGCCCAGGAGCAAATTTGCGTACAACGGCATACAGGGGCTACCCATCGCAGTGCCCCTGAGCTGGTGGAAGTACTTGTGATCAAATAAGAACACATTCCTGGTGAGACAAAACTCCAAGGCCTCCAAAACAAACTTATTGTGTCTGTCATATTGTATGCCCCTAGTTCTAAGGTAATGGTTCACAGCCAGAAGACCTTTGTCATGTGGAATGGAGGAGTATAATGAATCCACGTCTATACTGGCTAATATCATGTCATCTTCGAGACATACCCCATCTAGTTTGCTCAAGAGGTCAGTGGTGTCCCGTACGTAGGAGTTTAAAGCATTCACAAAGGGTTTGAGTATTTTATCTACATACATCCCCAATCTTTCTGTAAGGCTATTGTTGCCTGAAACTATGGGTCTCCCTTTGAGGGGAGTCGTCCCTTTACGTATTTTGGGGAGACAGTAGAAGGTGGGGATAACTGGGTTTTTTGGTATTAGAAAATCTCTCTCCTCCTTCCCCACCACCCCATATTAGGGTCAACAGTGTAGAGTGACCCAAAACCACTCTCAGCATTTTTTCTTGTTTTTCTTTTTTTCCCCATTCTGTTTTGGTTAGGGTTCACTTTAGCACAAGGGTTTTCCTTTCCCCTGTCTTCTATATTTGTATAGTTAATGTAACATAAAATCTTTTATTCATACCTAGTAAAGGTTAAGTTTTATCCAATCGCTAATACAACTTGAGGATCTGCAGATGGACGACCTCAGGGACGTAGATACGTCGATCTCTGAACCACATGCCACCCTTAAAGACAAGATTAATATCCACAGGTGGGTTGGAGAGAAATACATCACCATCATAGGCCTCCCTGCACTCCTTCCACAAGTCCTGATCGTGGATAACTCTGATGAAATTGGCATCAGATAGAATGGTCTCGGATGGGGCTCCAGGTACGGAATCCGCAGCATGGGTTCGGGATAAAGCATCAGCCTTCCTGTTGTGAATTCTGCTTTTGGGCTCCCTCCGGTGGTTGTAGGTGGTAATGCAGTTGCCCCTGAGTTGCAGTCCTGGTCAGGTGTATCTGCTGATTGCAGTTTTGACTGGGGTATTTAGGCATGCAGGATTCATTAGTCCTTGCCAGTTGTCAATTGTTGTTGGGAGGTGTTGGACCTCTTCTTCACCGTTGGGAGCAGGTTTTTTTTTTGTTGCTAAGAAGGATGGCTCCTTGAGACCTTGTATTGATTATCGCTTCTTGAATAAGATCACGGTCAAGTTTCAATACCCTTTACCTTTGCTTTCCGATTTGTTTGCTAGGATTAAGGGGGCTAGTTGGTTTACGAAGATTGACCTTCGGGGGGCATATAATCTTGTTCGTATTAAGCAGGGTGATGAATGGAAAACTGCATTTAATACGCCCGAAGGCCATTTTGAATACCTTGTGATGCCATTCGGGCTCACTAACGCTCCATCTGTTTTTCAATCCTTCATGCATGATATCTTCCGGACTTATATTGATAAATTCTTGATTGTATATTTGGATGATATTTTGATTTTTTCCGATGATTGGAAGTCTCATGTGGAACAGGTCAGGATTGTATTTCAGATCCTTCATGACAATGCCTTGTTTGTGAAGGGGTCTAAGTGTCTCTTTGGGGTGCAGAAGGTTTCTTTTTTGGGCTTTATTTTTTCTCCCTCATCTATAGAGATGGATCCGGTTAAGGTTCAGACCATTCATGATTTGATTCAACCCACATCCATGAAGAGCCTTCAGAAATGTTTGGGTTTTGCAAATTTTTATCGCCGTTTCATTGCTAACTTGTCCAGCATGTTTAAACCCTTGACTGATTTGACGAAAAAAGGCGCTGATGTGGCAAATTGGTCCTCTGCGGCTGTCTCTGCCTTTCAGGAGCTTAAACGCCGATTTACTTCTGCTCCAGTGTTGCGCCAACCAGATGTTTCTCTTCCGTTTCAGGTTGAGATTGATGCTTCTGAGAGTGGGGCAGGGGCCGTTTTGTCTCAGAGGGATTCTGTTGGTTCTTTGATGAAACCGTGTGCCTTCTTCTCCTGCAAGTTTTCGCCTGCTGAACGCAATTATGATGTCGGCAATCAGGAGTTGTTGGCTATGAAGTGGGCGTTTGAGGAGTGGCGACATTGGCTTGAGAGAGCTAAGCACCATATTGTGGTCCTGACCGATCATAAGAATTTGATTTACCTCGAGTCTGCCAAACGGCTGAGTCCTAGTCAGGCTCGATGGTCCTTGTTTTTTTCCCGTTTTGATTTCGTGGTTTCGTATCTTCCGGGTTCTAAGAATATTAAGGCTGATGCCCTTTCTAGGAGTTTTTTGCCTGATTCTCCTGAGGTCCTTGAACCGGTCGGCATTCTGAAAGAAGGGGTGGTCCTTTCTGCCATTTCCCCTGATTTACGGCGGGTTCTTAAGGAATTTCAGGCTGATAGACCTGACCGCTGTCCTGTGGGGAAATTGTTTGTTCCTGACAGATGGACTAGTAGAGTGATTTCTGAGGTTCACTGTTCTGTGTTGGCTGGTCATCCTGGTATTTTTGGTACCAGAGATTTGGTTGGTAAGTCCTTTTGGTGGCCTTCGTTGTCACGTGATGTGCGTTCTTTTGTGCAGTCCTGTGGGACTTGTGCGCGGGCCAAGCCTTGTTGTTCCCGTGCTAGTGGGTTACTTTTGCCATTGCTGGTCCCTGAGAGGCCCTGGACGCATATTTCTATGGATTTTATTTCTGATTTCTGATTTCCCAGAGGATGTCGGTTATCTGGGTTGTTTGTGACCGGTTTTCTAAGATGGTCCATTTGGTGCCTTTGCCTAAATTGCCTTCCTCTTCAGAGTTGGTTCCGTTGTTTTTTCAGCATGTGGTTCGTTTGCATGGTATTCCGGAGAATATTGTGTCCGACAGAGGTTCCCAGTTTGTTTCTAGGTTTTGGCGGGCCTTTTGTCCTAGGCTGGGCATTGATTTTTCTTTTTCTTCTGCATTTCATCCTCAGACAAATGAGTCATTATTCGTGGGGGGCTGCCTATCCTTTGGGGGTCTGCTCTGAGGCAAGGTAGCATTCCTATTTCCATATATAGGGGTATTTAGTCCCCCGGCTGTGTCGAGGTGTCTAGGGTATGTTAGGCACACCCCATGTCTACTTCTAGTTGCGGTGATAGTTCAGGATTTGCGGTCAGTACAGGTTCCACCGACTCCAGAGAAAGTTTCATGCAGCTCCAAGTTCACCAGATCATAACACCTTCCCATCACGAGAACCTGGACGGTACGAGATAACAAAGTTAAATTGATTTAAAAATAAGTTCCAAGGAGCCTGACGAGGAGAAAGACATCTAGTGGATCTAAGGAACTCTAAATTGCGATGGTCAGTTAGCACTATGATCAGTTGTGCAGCTCCTTGCAGATGGTGCCTCCATTCTTTGAAAGCCGCAATAATAGCCAGCAATTCCTTGTCTCCCATGTCGTAATTCTTCTCTGCTGAGGTTAGTCTACGGGAAAAGAAAGCACAAGGATGTAGCAAACCCTTCTCTCCAGTTCTTTGGGAGAGAATAGCCCCCAAAGCATTATCAGAAGCGTCCACGTCCACAATGAAAGAAAGTGTTGGATCTGGGTGTATCAACAGCGGTGCTGATGAGAAACAGATCTTAAGCCAATCAAAAGCTTCTTGAGCCTGTGATGACCACTTAAAGGGCTTTTCCTTCTTTGTCAAGGAAGTAATGGGACGGACAGTATCAGAAAAATTTCGAATGAAGCGTCTGTAGAAATTTGCAAAACCAATAAAACGTTGGATCTCCTTAACGTTCTTGGGTACCGGCCAGTCAAGGATAGCCTGAATCTTACCAGATTCCATGTTCAGCCCCTGGGGAGAGATGATATAACCTAAGAACTGTATCTCAGAACGATGGAACTCGCATTTCTCCGGCTTAATATACAGATGGTTCTCTTTTAGATGTCTTAAAACAGTTTTGGCATGTTCTTCATGTTCCTGTAGAGAGTCAGAAAAGATTAGTATATCGTCCAAATAGATCACTACAAACTGGTCCAACAAATCTCTAAAAATGTCATTAGCAAGGTGTTGAAACGTTGCAGGGGCGTTACAAAGCCCGAAGGGCATCACAAGAGATTCAAAGTGTCCATACCGGCATCTGAATGTTGTCTTCCACTCATCCCCTGGACGAATACGCACCAAATGAACCAATTCACCCCATGAAGATCCAGTTTAGAGAATACCTTAGCATGGCGGACTCTTTCCAGTAATTCAGGAATCAGAGGCAAAGTGTAACGGTTTCGTACGGTTACCTTATTGAGTTCCCGATAGTCAACACAGGGTCTCAGGGTCCCATCCTTCTTCTTAACAAAAAAGATAGGTGCCCCTGCTGGTGAGGAAGAAGGATGTATGAAGCCTTTGGCCAGATTTTTATCAATATACTTCTTTAAGGCTTGAAGCTCAGGTGCCGCCAAAGGGTATACGTTACCAAAAGGAATAGCTGCCCAAGGAAGCAACTCAATGGGACAGTCATAATGCCTGTGTGGAGGAAGCTGATCTGCATTCTTCTTGTCACAGATGTCAGAGAACTCTTTATATGCTGGAGGTAAAAAAAATACCTGTACATGTGGTTA
The DNA here is from genome assembly GCF_051348905.1 of Ranitomeya variabilis. NCBI lineage: Eukaryota > Metazoa > Chordata > Amphibia > Anura > Dendrobatidae > Ranitomeya > Ranitomeya variabilis. The sequence continues at coordinate 465,708,793 of NC_135236.1, forward strand.
CGTAGCCATGGACTCAGGGACAGCTTCTGTTAACGCTGAGTTGCTCCTTGTTGGAAAGATAATCTCCTTGGTCTCCCAGTTGATAATTGGGTTCTGAGAACGCAACCAAGGAATGTCTAAAATCACAGGAAAATAAGAAGAAAAGGAGAAGAAATTAGCAAGAAAGAAAGTTGCTCCTGATGATTAGGATCCAACAAAATTTCAAGGGGTACGGTCTCCTGATCCACAGGCCCAGAGATTAAAGGTGACCCATCCACTGTTTCCATGGTAATTGGAGAGGCTCTTTGCTGAATTTCAATACCATGTTCCTTGGCAAATGTGATATTCATGAAATTGCCACCTGCACCAGAGTCAATCATAGCTGCACTGGAAATCCACTATCCTGAACACAGGATCTTAATAGGGAAAGAACAGTGGGAGTTCTTTTCCTTAAGCTCCTTGGGGGTGAAGTCATAGAAAGTGAATGGAATACCGCGTTTACAGGCAGGCTACATTCATAGATGTCAGATTCATCATCACAGTTGTCATACTCCCCTACTGCTGCTAGCACCTTGTAAGGCTGTCTAGGACACTTAGGACAATTGATCAAGAAGTGGTCAGACTGGCCGCAGTAGAAACATAGACTTTCACGAAGGCGATGCTCCCGGCGCTCATTGATCTCGTGCCTCTGAACGGAATCAATTTGCATGGGCACCTCCTCCACCTCCCGAGATGTTTTACCTGCAGGCACTTTGGAAGGAAGGGAAAAGTTATAAATACGGTTATATGCAGCAAACTTCTCCTGCCTACGCTCAGTAAGGCGAATGTCAATGCGCACACAACGCTGTATAAATGTCTCTAGCTCTTGTGGTGACTCAGAGCGAGCTAGTTCATCCATTACAATACTAGACAGACCCTGTTGTGAATTCTGCTCTTGGGCTCCCTCTGGTGGTTATAAGTGGTAGCGCTGCTGTCTTTGGATCGCTGCATTCATCAGATGTGTCCACTTATTGCAATTCTGACTGGGCTATTTAGTCTTGCTTGACCCTTTAGTCAGTGCCAGTTGTCCATTGTTCCTGGAGGATTCACATCCCTGCCTGGTCTTTCCTGCTTTGCTGTTCATTTCAACAAAGATAAGTTCTGGCTTTGTTTTTTTGCAGTCCACATGCTGTGGGCTTTATTGTTCAGTTCTTTTCCATGTTTTTGTCTTGTCCAGCTTGGTCTGCATAAGGATTTGTTCAGCCAAGCTGGTACAGTGGGGCAAAAAAGTATTTAGTCAGTCAGCAATAGTGCAAGTTCCACCACTTAAAAAGATGAGAGGCGTCTGTAATTTACATCATAGGTAGACCTCAACTATGGGAGACAAACTGAGAAAAAAAAATCCAGAAAATCACATTTTCTGTTTTTTTATCATTTTATTTGCATATTATGGTGGAAAATAAGTATTTGGTCAGAAACAAAATTTCATCTCAATACTTTGTAATATATCCTTTGTTGGCAATGACAGAGGTCAAACGTTTTCTGTAAGTCTTCACAAGGTTGCCACACGCTGTTGTTGGTATGTTGGCCCATTCCTCCATGCAGATCTCCTCTAGAGCAGTGATGTTTTTGGCTTTTCGTTTGGCAACACGGACTTTCAACTCCCTCCAAAGGTTTTCTATAGGGTTGAGATCTGGAGACTGGCTAGGCCACTCCAGGACCTTGAAATGCTTCTTACGAAGCCACTCCTTCGTTGCCCTGGCGGTGTGCTTTGGATCATTGTCATGTTGAAAGACACAGCCACGTTTCATCTTCAATGCCCTTGCTGATGGAAGGAGGTTTGCACTCAAAATCTCATGATACATGGCCCCATTCATTCTTTCATGTACCCGGATCAGTCGTCCTGGCCCCTTTGCAGAGAAACAGCCCCAAAGCATGATGTTTCCACCACCATGCTTTACAGTAGGAATGGTGTTGGATGGATGCAACTCAGTATTCTTTTTCCTCCAAACACGACAATTTGTGTTTCTACCAAACAGTTCCAGTTTGGTTTCATCAGACCATAGGACATTCTCCCAAAACTCCTCTGGATCATCCAAATGCTCTCTAGCAAACTTCAGACGGGCCCGGACATGTACTGGCTTAAGCAGTGGGACACGTCTGGCACTGCAGGATCTGAGTCCATGGTGGCGTAGTGTGTTACTTATGGTAGGCCTTGTTACATTGGTCCCAGCTCTCTGCAGTTCATTCACTAGGTCCCCTCGCGTGGTTCTGGGATTTTTGCTCACCGTTCTTGTGATCATTCTCACCCCACGGGGTGGGATTTTGCGTGGAGCTCCAGATCGAGGGAGATTATCAGTCGTCTTGAATGTCTTCCATTTTCTAATTATTGCTCCCACTGTTGATTTCTTCACTCCAAGCTGGTTGGCTATTGCAGATTCAGTCTTCCCAGCCTGGTGCAGGGCTACAATTTTGTTTCTGGTGTCCTTTGACAGCTCTTTGGTCTTCACCATAGTGGAGTTTGGAGTCAGACTGTTTGAGGGTGTGCACAGGTGTCTTTTTATACTGATAACAAGTTTAAACAGGTGCCATTACTACAGGTAATGAGTGGAGGAAAGAGGAGACTCTTAAAGAAGAAGTTACAGGTCTGTGAGAGCCAGAAATCTTGATTGTTTTTTTCTGACCAAATACTTATTTTCCACCATAATATGCAAATAAAATGATAAAAAAACAGAAAATGTGATTTTCTGGATTTTTTTTTCTCAGTTTGTCTCCCATAGTTGAGGTCTACCTATGATGTAAATTACAGACGCCTCTCATCTTTTTAAGTGGTGGAACTTGCACTATTGCTGACTGACTAAATACTTTTTTGCCCCACTGTATCTCTGGAGATGCAGATATACCCTCCATATCTTTAGTTAGATGTGGAGATTTTGTATTTTCTGTGGTGGATATTTTCTAGTGTTTTAATACTGACCGCATAGTACTCTGTCCTATCCTTTCTATTTAGCTAGAGTGGCCTCCTTTGCTTAATCCTGATTTCAGTCTGCGTATGTTATTTCCCTCTCCTCTCACAGTCAATATTTGTGGGGGGGCTGTCTATCCTTTGGGGATTTTCTCTGAGGCAAGATAGTTTTCCCTTTTCTATCTCTAGGGGTATTTAGTCCTCCGGCTGTGTTGAGATGTCTAGGGAGTGTTAGGTACATTCCACGGCTACTTCTAGTTGCAGTGTTAAGTTCAGGGTCTGCGGTCAGTACAGGTACCACCTTCTCCAGAGTACGTCTCATGCTGCTCCTAGGCCACCAGATCATAACAAGACCCCTTTTAAAAATAGGCAATTGTGCATAACTGTCCCAATTGGTATCTACCGCTAATCTCCTGAATTCAGTAGCATACTCAATAACAGAACGCTTTGCCTGGCGTAAAGACAATAAAGCAGATTCAGCGGTTGCACGGCGATTAGGATCATCAAACATTAATGCCATAGTGGGTCACGAGACTCAATCATCGGATTCACCCAGGCGAGCGCTCGTGCGGTCAGCAGCATTATTACACACAATACTTTGGATCTATCATTAGGAAAATGGTCAGCATGCACATCAAAATGTAGCATAAATTGATTCACAAAGCCTCGAAATTTGTCGCGATCACCATTAAATCTGAATGGGGGCAACTTAGGTGGGCTAGCTGGTGGCGGTTGCCCAAAGGAAAAGTCACTTGTGCAGCTATTTGTGTGCTTATGTCCTGAAAAGCCCGTCCATACTGGGACTCTATGCCAGCAAGTTTGTTTTCCTGGGCCGCCATGCAGGTGCTTAAGTCCTGCAAAGTCTGTCCAAACACTTGTTGATCGTGTTCAAAGCTTCCAAACTAATTTTGCAGACCTTCCACATCTTTCTGCAGTGATCTAATTATGGAAAACACCTGCTCTAGTCTGCTTTCTGCAGTCATTGTTCCAGCAGTCTCCTTTTTTTTTAGGCTGGAATATCCTGTAATAATTATAGGGGATAACTCAGGAGACTCTTTGCGCGGAACAAGACAACTACAGGACACAGTTTTATAAGTGGTAAAGTCTATATTGTCACACGGTGATTCAAACAGGTGCAGAGAGAAGCTCAAGTCCACAACACTTGGTGTAAATATTAAATGCAGCTTAGCAGTCTATAGGAAACTTCAGAGGAAACTACAATCACGCAGAAAGTCTATGAAGCACAATGATTCTTGAGGATACTTGACACGAATAAGTCCTTGCTAGTCCAAAACACAGATAGATATGCTTATAAGGCAGTTCAAATAATATCTTAGCTTAACCAGGGAGGCCTGGGTAATAGTCTCAGGTTCTAGCAGAACAGCAACAGCTTACATGTCCAGCAAATGCAGATGGAAGTAAACACGAGCAGCAGATGAAGGAGGATTACTGAAACTGGTGTATGGAGCAGGAACTCAGAGCAGAGTAGCAGGATAACCCCACAGGTTCACAGGAGCAGGTATATAGCCAGGGAGTAACCAGAGGTCAGGAGCTGGATGCAAGGCAGAATACTCTAGCACAGACTGAAGGCTGGGGTGGAGTTTTATAGCAGGAAGACACAGTGCACATGAGACCAAAGACGCCATCTTGGAAAAGGGCAGTAATGCACAAAAGGTAATAAAAAATGTTCAGAGTCCTGACAGCTCCCTTGGTAACCCTCACCAAGAAGGGAGCAAATCCCAAATAGTGGTCTGAGGAGGTCTGCAAGGCTTTCTCTTCTATTAAGTCTCATTTTGCTAGCACTCCCATCCTATATCACCCCGATGTTGATAAGCCATTTATAATGGAGGTGGATGCCTCATCCGTTGGTGCTGGAGCAGTCTTCTTCCAAAACGATGCTCAAGGTCGGAAGCATCCTTGCTTCTTCTTCTCCAAGACCTTCACACCAGCGGAGAGGAATTATTGCATCGGGGACAGGGAGTTACTAGCAATGAAGTTGGCCTTCTCAGAGTGGAGACATCTTTTGGAGGGGCTCGCTTTCCTTTTCAAGTCTTCACAGACCACAAAAATTTGGTTTATTTACAAACAGCCCAGCGGCTAAATTCTTGCCAGGCCAGATGGTCCTTGTTCTTCTCCCGGTTCCACTTTACCCTCCGTTATCTCGCTGGGGAGAAGAACATTCGTGCTGATGCCCTTTCCCGCTCCATTGTGTCTTCTGAGGAGGAGGAAGGGGAGCCTCGGCTTATTGTCCCTTCTGAGAGCCTGAGAACCGTAGCTCCGGTTTCGCTAGAGTCAGTGCCTCCGGACAAGACTTTTGTACCTATTAACTTGCAACCGTAGGTTCTCTCTTGGGCTCATTCGTCCAGGGTGGGTGGACATTTTGGGAAAAAGAGGACATCTGAGCTGCTGGTGAGGACGTACTGGTGGCCGCATATGGTCCGTGTCGTAGGAGATTATATTTGGGCGTGTGTCTCCTGCGCCAAAAATAAGTCTCCTCGACAATGGCCAGCTGGGTTACTTTATCCCTTGCCGGTGGCAGACAGACCCTGGGAGATGGTCGGGATGAACTTTGTGGTGGGCTTGCCCAAGTCTCATGGCTGTACCATCATTTGGGTTATCACCGATCCTTTTTCGAAAATTGTGCTTCCACGGCTACCTTCTGCACGGGCCTTGGCAGCATTGTTTATAAAACACATTTTCCGCCTACACGGTATGCCAGACAAAATTGTCAGTGACCGGGGTCCCCAGTTTGCGTCTCCGTTCTGGAGAGACCTTTGTCGTCTTCTCAGCATTGAGTTGAATCTCTCTTCTGCATATCATCCCGAGACGAATGGGTTGGTAGAGAGGGCCAACCAGACCTTGGTCACATATCTGTGACATTTTGTCTCAGCCAGGCAGGATGACTGGGCATCCTTGCTATCGTGGGCGGAGTTTGCGCTGAACAATGCTGTAGCCAACTCCACTGGACAGACCCCATTCCTCCTTAACTATGGTCAGCATCCTTATACATTACCAAAAAATGAGAAGGTCCAATCGTGAATTAGTCACCTCCAGTCACTATATTCAACTCATAATCATCAGAAAATAACTGATGAAATACCGAGGCTAAAACAGATATGGGTAAAATAGATATATTTTTATTAACAATGACAATACATAAAAACATATATAAAAAGACAAGGGAATTTCAAAGAAACGAAATGACTAATGGTCACATCTGTGTAAGGGTCCAAAATGTCATAGGACTATGCAGATATTAGAAAATATGTATACACTGATGCATCATATGTTATCCACCGTTTTACCACGTTGAATATGGTCAGCATCCGCGGGTACCTGTGCCTATGCCCGTGTCTTCCGCCGACTCCAGGGTGGCAGACTGGGCTGTGGAGGCATGGGACATTTGGGACCACACTCAGGATGCCAACTGGGCCTCCAAGGAGAGAATGAGGTCCTCCGCCGATGCACCTGGCGACTTAGTGTGGCTCTCCGCCCGTAACATCAGGCTGTGAGTTGAGTCCACTAAGTTTGCACATCACTACTTGGGCCCTTTCAAGGTCCTTGAACAGGTTAACCCTGTGGTCTACTATTTAGCCCTTCCGCCACGCCTGGGTATCACCGACACCTTTCATGTGTCCCTCTTGAAACCTGTATAATGTCCCGGTTTTCCGGGTCATCTGCCGGGACATCGGGTTCGTCTACGGACGATTATGAGGTGAACACTACTTTGGGGTACAAGGTGGTTCGTGGCAAAAAAATTTTATTTGGTGGACTGGAAGGGTTATGGTCCTGAGAGCCTGCTGAGCACATTCAGGCTCCGCAGCTCATTGCTGCCTTCGAGCGTGGCGAGGTCCAGGGGGGCCCTGGGAGGGGGGTAATGTTAGGGGTCGAATTCCCGCCTCTGCAAAGGGGAATCTCGGGCCATCTCCGCTGCGGTCTCCCATTCTTCTCCAGCCGCAGTGGAGTCTGCTCGTCGGAGACGTCGGTCCCAGCGTCTCGCTCAGTCTGACTCTGTGCAAAGGGTTACTGCTGCCTTTCCAGCTTCTGCCATTGTAGCCAGTACTGGGCAGCGGCGAGCAGACGTTTTTGGGACTAAGTCCTGATTTTCCCCTTCTGAGCATGCCCAGGGTAAGATCTCTCGTTGGAGATCAAGGGTCACATGTTTAGACACTGCAGCTAATCCTATTGGTCCTCTAGGAAGGTCCTGAAGGTGCTAAACTTCTGTGGCAGCCTCCCATTGGTCCTTCTGGGAAGGTCCTGTACTTGCTACAGCTATAAAAGGTTCGCCTGACCGCACGGCCATGCTCTAGTATCAAATCTAAGTTATGTGCTTTGCACCAGTGTGGTTACGTATATATGTGTTCAGGGACCCGGCTGAAATAAGCCCCTAGAATACGGGCACCTCCGGTGAGGAGATTGTGTGTATGGATTCAGGGCCCCGGCTGAAATAAGCCCCTAGAATAGCGGCTCCTCCGGTGAGGAGATTGTATGATTGCCTCTTTGTTTGCGTAACCACAAACTGCTATCTGCTTGGCAGTTGCTGTGTACTCCTGTGAGTTAAACTGGACACAGTGCTTTCTTTAGGCGACTCTGTGAAGTAATAGAGTTCGCTTCTACCGCCATATAGGGCTGCCATTTGCCAGCAGCAGGTTCTCTCCTGCACGGTGGACCCTGGGCTGCGAGCGCACCAAATAACATCTCACTATTTACTCGGTGCGTTCCGCCGGCCCTAACAGTAGTTGACATGATCGAGTGATTGATCGGATATGTTGAGTGAAGGAAAGATCTGAGTTAAATATGACCCCAAGAAAGAGGGCATTTTACTGGGGTGTAACGATCGAAACATACACAGAAATGGCAATATCGGTCCTGGGTAGGTTAGTGGAATGAGGAAAAAGACGTGGTTCAGTTTTTAACAGATTCAGTTTTAGATAGAGGGAGGACAACATGTTAGAGACAGAGTAAATATAATCACTAGTATTTTGTAGTAATGCAAGGCTGATGTCAGAAGATGGTGTATATAATTGGGTGTCAACAGCATAGAGATAATACTGAAAACTGAATCAACTGATTATTTGTCCAATAGGGGCAGTATATGAGGAGATGAAGAGGGGACCAAGGTCTGATCCTCATGGAAACATGAAAGTAATGGGAAGAGGAGAGAAAAAGGACCCAGCAACACACACAGTGAAAGAGCTGTCAGAGAAGTAGGAGGGGAACCAGGATAGAGTGGTATCTTTGAGGCTAACCAGAGCTGAGCATAATGAGGATGAACTGGTGATCCACACTCTTGAATGCTGCAGAGACATCCAAGAGTATCAGAAGGGAGTAGTGGTCATTAGATTTAGCTGCTAGTAGATCATTACAGACTTTAGAGAGGGCAATTGCAGTAGAGTGTAAGTAGTGGAAACCAGGCTGTAATAGGTCAAGAAGAGGTTATCTGAGAGACAGCGGATTAGATGGGAGTAAACCAAGGGTTCCATGAGTTTAGAGATGATAGGAAAATTAAAGACACGTCTGAAGTTAGCAGCATAGCTCTTATCAATGGATGCTTTTTAATGTAATGGATGTATACTGTTTTTTTTAAATGAGGAAGGAAAGACATCAGGTTAGAGAAAAGGGTTAAATAATGTAGTTAGGTGAGTAGTGACAGCCAGAGATGGGCAAACTTGTTAGCAAAACATTTGCCAATCTCAAATTCAGCATGAATTTTGCATATTTGTTTGCGTATTAGGATTCCAGAGATTTTTTCCTAAAAATCGGCAAAAGTCAGCCAAAGGTCAGAAAATGACAGAGTTCACTAATGGCTCTTTCAGTTGTCAGGTGTTTTGGTAGCAGCACGGGCCGCAAAACATCCTGCATACGTGCACACACTGATGACACATGACATCCCTGTGTCGTCAGTTTTACACGTACTGGCGCCAGGGAATCAGCTGTACTGTTTACACTATTCCTCGATGCTGGGGGCTGAAGTGAAGGCAGCTCACATCACTGTCCCCTGCTTGCACTGTGATCAGTGCTAGCAGGGGACAGTGTTGAGAGTTTTTTGGGAGCATTCATCAGCCACCGCCTGCCCTATAAATAAATATTGTAAAAAATGACATGGGTTACCCTGTATTTTTCATAACCAGCCAGGCAAAACTGACAGCTGCAACCTTCAGCTATTAGCCTTAGCAAGGTTGGTTATCAAGAATAGAGGCATCCCCATGCCATATTTTTTAATTATTCAAATAAATAATTTTTAAAAACGGTTTGGGGTCCCCCCATTTTTGACAACCAGCAAAGCTAAAGTTGACAGCTGGGGGCTAGTATTCTCAGGCAGGCGCATCTATTATATGCGCCAATTCTGGCTTTTTGCCTGTCTCTTCCCATTTGCACTGTGGCAATGATAAGTGGGGTTCATATTTGTAGGCTTGATGTCACCTTTGTATTGTCTTGTGACTAGTGTTGAGCGATACTTTCCGATATCGGAAAGTATCGGTATCGGAAAGTATCGGCCGATACCATCAAAATATCGGATCTAATCCGATACCGATACCCGATCCCAATGCAAGTCAATGGGACGAAAATATCGGAATTAAAATAAACCCTTTATAAACTTGTAGGTTCATTCTACATGAAGGAAAACAACTAAGAATAATGTAGGATGTATTGGGGGACGTGGCGGAGACATTAAAGGCACAGAGGTGTAGCCCAATGTAATAGAATAGCAGGATTTTGTTTTTTTTATGACGTTTGGCGGTAGAAAGATTTTGACTATGTTAATTTTTTTTTTATTTTGTCAGATATTGATGTTTCACTACTTCCACGCCCTTCACCTTCTTTTTTACTTCTCCCACACTTTCTTCTTCATTATCCTCATCATCAGCTTCTTTGACATCAACTTCTTCACCTTATTCATCTTCTTCTTCATCTTCTACCTATTATTTTTTTGGTTACATTGTTCATATTCTTTTTATTTTACTATTATCTTCATCATATTCTACTTCTTCATCATATTCTTATTTGTGACAGGCATTCCCGTAGTTGTTATCTATAAAAGTTTGAAGATTACACCTTCCGTTCTGCCTGTCACAAAAGAGTTACATTTGTCCGCGTTCAGTTTGGCCTGCAGCATCAGGCTTTATCCAGGGGCACCACGAGGAGGAACGGACTCACCCCCATACACTGCTTAGTCTTCTTCTGCTTATAATTTAGATAATATTTTTTGCTCTGATATTTAGTGTTATGCTTAATGTTCTTCTGCTCTTTGTTCTGCAGCCTCTTGTTCTTCTGCTTCTCGGTCTTCCAGGTCGTCGTCGTCTCCAGGGTCATCGTCTCCAGGGTCGTCGTCATCGGGGTGGTCTTCAGGGTCGTCGTCTCCGGGGTCGTCGTCATCGGGGTGGTCTTCAAGGTCATCGTCTCCAGGGTCGTCGTCATCACGGTGGTTGTCGTCTCTGGTGTCGTCGTCATCTTAGGGGTGGTCTTCCGGGTCATCGTGTTTAGTCTCTTGAACTTGGAAATGTAGCAGAAGGTACAAGAAGGCTGAGAAAATGCCGAGAACCAGCTGATGGAACTGGAACTCGGATGGCTACCCGAAGGTCCAAGAGCCAATGGAACTACCGAGGACCAGCTGACGTTACTGGAACCCGGTTACTAAGCAGGAGGTACCCGTGCCTGAAAGCACTACCAAGGACCACCTGACGTTGGTGGAACTCGGATACCCAGAGGGAGGCACCTAAGCCAAAGGCTCTGCCCGGAACCAGCTGACGGTACTGGAACCAGGATGGGGAGCAGAAGGTACAAGAGCAAAAGACACTGCCGAGAACCAGCTGACGGTGCTGGAACCCGGATGGGTAGCCGAAGGTCCAAGAGCCAATGGAACTACCGAAGACCAGCTGACGTTACTGGAACCCGGTTACTAAGCAGGAGGTACCCGTGCCTGAAAGCACTACCAAGGACCACCTGACGTTGGTGGAACTCGGATACCCAGAGGGAGGCACCTAAGCCAAAGGCTCTGCCCGGAACCAGCTGACGGTACTGGAACCAGGATGGGGAGCAGAAGGTACAAGAGAAAGTGTCTGCGTGGCTTTTGCAGGACACGATGCCGGCTGCACATGAGGGGGAACAGCTGGCGGTGCTGAACCCCACTGACACATTGGCTGGTGTTTTTCTCTGTGCAGCTAGCAGTACCGGGCCCCAACTGGCGGTGTTAGAGCCCGGGGTCAGCAGGAGGAGGAGATGGAGCAGAGTGTAGGCCGAAGCCTGCACTGGCGGCAGCTTTGGGTCTGTTGTGCCTGCGTGGCAGTTGCAGGACACGTTGCCGGCTGCACAGCAGGGGAACAGCTGGCGATGCTGAACCCCACTGACACATTGGCTGGTGTTTGGCTCTGTGCAGCTAGCAGTACCGGGCCCCAACTGGCGGTGTTGGAGCCCGGGCTCTGCAGGGGGAGCAGAGTGTAGGCCGAAGCCTACTTGAACCAATTTCAAAGGTAACCTTTAACCCCCCCTCAGGGGTTACAAAGTAGAAGAGCCACAGCTTATGCAGCAGTAGTGCTGCACAAGTCAAAGGTTGCTCTTTTAATTTTGCTCCTTGCACACGCTGAATGAAACACGTATAACATTTAGCCCTTTATACAGTCAAACTGTGTTGGAGGCGCGAGTTCCCTTTGTAATGAGACGCAGCACAGATGTCAAGAATCCCACCTTGGTGCTGGGTGCAGCCTCCTGAGCGTTGTTATTTGCTGTACAGGAGTCTGCGCTGTCGTGTTATCCCCTGGCCTAGCGCTGTTAGCGCTGCCCATCTTCTGACCTCATTTAATGTTGGCCGCTGCGGTTCGCGATGACCATGAATCCCAGCCCCGCGGTGTCTTAACATTGTTAAAACACTGCGGGGCTGTGATTCATGGCCTGGCGCAGCACATATGTTCGCCTCTCGCACTCGGGTCCTTACACCCGCTGCAGACTGTGCGGCGTCAGCTGATCCCTTATCGCATGCCACGGCCATGAAGCCGCACAGTCTGAAGAAGGCGGAAGGAGATGAGGGACAGGCGAAGTGATGCACTGCTCATGCCCATCAATCACACCCTCGCAGTCCCAAGAAATAAGACACCGAGGGGCGTTGTGTGGGTCAGGGCGGCCGCAGAGGCGCAGGCAGCCAAACAATGATGCCAGAAGACGGGCAGCGCTACCAAGGGGGTTGCAGCGTGTCATTACAAAGGAAAGTCACACCCCCGGGACGGTTAAATGGTCACACAGAGGACACATTTCAGACGTGTTTTCAGTTCCACATGTGCGAGGAGAATACGTTTATGAGCCACCTTGCACACATGCAGCATTACCGCTGTACAAGGTGGCCTTAAAAACGTACAAACGCCTGGGGGAGGGGGGACAGGTTCCCTTCAATTTCAGTTCTTGTGTCTGCGTGGCTTTTGCAGGACACGATGCCGGCTGCACAGCAGGGGAACAGCTGGCGGTGCTGAACCCCACTGACACATTGGCTGGTGTTTTTCTCTGTGCAGCTAGCAGTACCGGGCCCCAACTGGCGGTGTTAGAGCCCGGGGTCAGCAGGAGGAGGAGACGGAGCAGAGTGTAGGCCGAAGCCTGCACTGGCGGCAGCTTTGGGTCTGTTGTGCCTGCGTGGCAGTTGCAGGACACGTTGCCGGCTGCACAGCAGGGGAACAGCTGGCGGTGCTGAACCCCACTGACACATTGGCTGGTGTTTGGCTCTGTGCAGCTAGCAGTACCGGGCCCCAACTGGCAGTGTTGGAGCCCGGGCTCTGCAGGGGGAGCAGAGTGTAGGCCGAAGCCTACTTGAACCAATTTCAAAGGTAACCTTTAACCCCCCCTCAGGGGTTACAAAGTAGAAGAGCCACAGCTTATGCAGCAGTAGTGCTGCACAAGTCAAAGGTTGCTCTTTTAATTTTGCTCCTTGCACACGCTGAATGAAACACGTATAACATTTAGCCCTTTATACAGTCAAACTGTGTTGGAGGTGCGAGTTCCCTTTGTAATGAGACGCAGCACAGATGTCAAGAATCCCACCTTGGTGCTGGGTGCAGCCTCCTGAGCGTTGTTATTTGCTGTACAGGAGTCTGCGCTGTCGTGTTATCCCCTGGCCTAGCGCTGTTAGCGCTGCCCATCTTCTGACCTCATTTAATGTCGGCCGCTGCGGTTCGCGATGCCCATGAATCCCAGCCCCGCGGTGTCTTGACATAGTTAAAACACTGCGGGGCTGGGATTCATGGCCTGGCGCAGCACATATGTTCGCCTCTCGCACTCAGGTCCTTACACCCGCTGCAGACTGTGCGGCGTCAGCTGATCCCTTATCGCATGCCACGGCCATGAAGCCGCACAGTCTGAAGAAGGCGGAAGGAGATGAGGGACAGGCGAAGTGATGCACTGCTCATGCCCATCAATCACACCCTCGCAGTCCCAAGAAATAAGACACCGAGGGGCGTTGTGTGGGTCAGGGCGGCCGCAGAGGCGCAGGCAGCCAAACAATGATGCCAGAAGACGGGCAGCGCTACCAAGGGGGTTGCAGCGTGTCATTACAAAGGAAAGTCACACCCCCGGGACGGTTAAATGGTCACACAGAGGACACATTTCAGACGTGTTTTCAGTTCCACATGTGCGAGGAGAATACGTTTATGAGCCACCTTGCACACATGCAGCATTACCGCTGTACAAGGTGGCCTTAAAAACGTACAAACGCCTGGGGGAGGGGGGACAGGTTCCCTTCAATTTCAGTTCTTGTGTCTGCGTGGCTTTTGCAGGACACGATGCCGGCTGCACAGCAGGGGAACAGCTGGCGGTGCTGAACCCCACTGACACATTGGCTGGTGTTTTTCTCTGTGCAGCTAGCAGTACCGGGCCCCAACTGGCGGTGTTAGAGCCCGGGGTCAGCAGGAGGAGGAGATGGAGCAGAGTGTAGGCCGAAGCCTGCACTGGCGGCAGCTTTGGGTCTGTTGTGCCTGCGTGGCAGTTGCAGGACACGTTGCCGGCTGCACAGCAGGGGAACAGCTGGCGGTGCTGAACCCCACTGACACATTGGCTGGTGTTTGGCTCTGTGCAGCTAGCAGTACCGGGCCCCAACTGGCGGTGTTGGAGCCCGGGCTCTGCAGGGGGAGCAGAGTGTAGGCCGAAGCCTACTTGAACCAATTTCAAAGGTAACCTTTAACCCCCCCTCAGGGGTTACAAAGTAGAAGAGCCACAGCTTATGCAGCAGTAGTGCTGCACAAGTCAAAGGTTGCTCTTTTAATTTTGCTCCTTGCACACGCTGAATGAAACACGTATAACATTTAGCCCTTTATACAGTCAAACTGTGTTGGAGGCGCGAGTTCCCTTTGTAATGAGACGCAGCACAGATGTCAAGAATCCCACCTTGGTGCTGGAAGCAGCCTCCTGAGCGTTGTTATTTGCTGTACAGGAGTCTGCGCTGTCGTGTTATCCCCTGGCCTAGCACTGTTAGCGCTGCCCATCTTCTGACCTCATTTAATGTCGGCCGCTGCGGTTCGCGATGCCCATGAATCCCAGCCCCGCGGTGTCTTGACATAGTTAAAACACTGCGTGGCTGGGATTCATGGCCTGGCGCAGTACATATGTTCACCTCTCACACTCGGGTCCTTACACCCGCTTCAGACTGTGCGGCGTCAGCTGATCCCTTATCGCATGCCACGGCCATGAAGCCGCACAGTCTGAAGAAGGCGGAAGGAGATGAGGGACAGGCGAAGTGATGCACTGCTCATGCCCATCAATCACACCCTCGCAGTCCCAAGAAATAAGACACCGTGGGGCGTTGTGTGGGGCAAGGCGGCCGCAGAGGCACAGGCAGCCAAACAATGATATCAGAAGACGGGCAGCGCTACCAAGGAGCTTGTTGCGTGTCAATACAAAGGAAAATCACACCTGAGGGACGTTTTAATGGTCGCAGAGGACTCATTTTTAGACGTGTTCACTTCAACATGGGCAAGGAGATTCAGTTTCTGAGCCACCTTGCACACATGCAGCATTACTGTCGTACAAGGTGGCTGTAAAACGTAAAAATGCCTGGGGGAGGGGGGACAGGTTTTCTTCAATTTCAGTTCTTGTGTCTGCGTGGCTGTTGCAGGACACGTTGCCGGCTACACAGCAGGGGAACAGCTGGCGGTGCTGAACCCCACTGACACATTGGCTGGTGTTTGGCTCTGTGCAGCTAGCACATCTGGGCCCCAACTGGCGGTGTTAGAGCCCAGGGTCAGCAGGAGGAGGAGATGGAGCAGAGTGTAGGCCGAAGCCTGCACTGGCGGCAGCTTTGGGTCTGTTGTGCCTGCGTGGCAGTTGCAGGACACGTTGCCGGCTGCACAGCAGGGGAACAGCTGGCGGTGCTGAACCCCACTGACACATTGGCTGGTGTTTGGCTCTGTGCAGCTAGCACATCTGGGCCCCAACTGGCGGTGTTAGAGCCCAGGGTCAGCAGGAGGAGGAGAGGGAGCAGAGTGTAGGTCGAAGCCTGCACTGGAGCAAGTTGAAAGGGAAACTTTAACCCCCCCCCCAGGCGTTTGTAGCTGAAAGAGCCATCATGTACAGCACTAATGCTGGAAAAGGTAAACTTAGCTCTTTTAATTATGGTCCTTGCACATGCTGAACCTAACACTTATAAAAAGTGTCCCCTCCTACCGTGATACCGTCCGGTAGGTGGAACTTTCCTTTGTGATGTGACGCAGCACAGCCGTCATTCTTACCCCCTTGGCGCCGTGCGCCGCCTCCTCAGCGTTGTTTGAATCAGTCCCGGAGCCTGCGCTCTTAGGTTAGCCCTTGGCCATGCACACATTTTGCGCTGCCCGTCTTCTGACATCATTTGGTGTCAGGCTGGCTGCGCCTGTGCGGCCGCGCTGGCCGAGAGCCCGCCTCGTACTGTCTTCTGATTTAATCCCACTGGGGGCCTGAGATCCATGGACATGCGCAGTGCATATCTGAACCTCCACCTCTCACTCATCTCCCTACGGCTTCTTCTGACTGTGCGGTGTCACGGCCGTGGCATGCTATTAGGGACCAGCTGACACCGCACAGTTTGAAGAAGCCGTAGGGAGATGAGTGAGAGGTGGAGGTTCAGATATGCACTGCGCATGTCCATGGATCTCAGGCCCCCAGTGGGATTAAATCAGAAGACAGTACGAGGCGGGCTCTCGGCCAGCGCGGCCGCACAGGCGCAGCCAGCCTGACACCAAATGATGTCAGAAGACGGGCAGCGCAAAATGTGTGCATGGCCAAGTTCTAACCTAAGAGCGCAGGCTCCGGGACTGATTCAAACAACGCTGAGGAGGCGGCGCACGGCGCCAAGGGGGTAAGAATGACGGCTGTGCTGCGTCACATCACAAAGGAAAGTTCCACCTACCGGACGGTATCACGGTAGGAGGGGACACTTTTTATAAGTGTTAGGTTCAGCATGTGCAAGGAGCACAACGAAAAGAGGCACTTTTTCCCTTTGCATCATTACTGCTGCACAAGGTGGCTCCTTCAGTAACAAATGCCTGGGGGGGGGGGACAGGTTCCCTTAAATTTAACTTGTTGTGCCTGCGTGGCGGTCGCAGTACACATTCCCGGCTGCACAGCAGGAGAACAGCTGGCGGTGCTGAACCCCACTAACACATTGGCGAGGTGTTTGGCTCTGTGCGGACAGCACTTCTGGATGGCAACTAGCGGTGTTGGAGCCCAGGGACAGGTGGAGGAGGAGGAGGTGGAGGAGGTAGGAGGGATTGCCACACACACAGCTGGGGAACAGCTGACGTTACTGAACCCCAATAACAGAGGAGGGACTGTTGACTGTGCGTACAGCACTTCTGGACGGCAACTGGCGGTGTTGGAGCCCAGGGACAGGTGGAGGAGGAGGAGGTGGAGGAGGTAGGAGGGATTGCCACACACACAGCTGGGGAACAGCTGACGTTACTGAACCCCAATAACAGAGGAGGGACTGTTGACTGTGCGTACAGCACTTCTGGACGGCAACTGGCGGTGTTGGAGCCCAGGGACAGGTGGAGGAGGAGGAGGTAGGAGGAGGTAGGAGGGATTGCCACACACACAGCTGGGGAACAGCTGACGTTACTGAACCCCAATAACAGAGGAGGGACTGTTGACTGTGCGTACAGCACTTCTGGACGGCAACTGGCGGTGTTGGAGCCCAGGGACAGGTGGAGGAGGAGGAGGTGGAGGAGGTAGGAGGGATTGTCACACACACAGCTGGGGAACAGCTGACGTTACTGAACCCCAATAACAGAGGAGGGACTGTTGACTGTGCGTACAGCACTTCTGGACGGCAACTGGCGGTGTTGGAGCCCAGGGACAGGTGGAGGAGGAGGAGGTAGGAGGAGGTAGGAGGGATTGCCACACACACAGCTGGGGAACAGCTGACGTTACTGAACCCCAATAACAGAGGAGGGACTGTTGACTGTGCGTACAGCACTTCTGGACGGCAACTGGCGGTGTTGGAGCCCAGGGACAGGTGGAGGAGGAGGAGGTGGAGGAGGTAGAAGGGATTGCCACACACACAGCTGGGGAACAGCTGACGTTACTGAACCCCAATAACAGAGGAGAAACTGTTGACTGTGCGTACAGCACTTCTGGACGGCAACTGGCGGTGTTGGAGCCCAGGGACAGGTGGAGGAGGAGGAGGTAGGAGGAGGTAGGAGGGATTGCCACACACACAGCTGGGGAACAGCTGACGTTACTGAACCCCATTAACAGAGGAGGGACTGTTGACTGTGCGTACAGCACTTCTGGACGGCAACTGGCGGTGTTGGAGCCCAGGGACAGGTGGAGGAGGAGGAGGTAGGAGGAGGTAGGAGGGATTGCCACACACACAGCTGGGGAACAGCTGACGTTACTGAACCCCAATAACAGAGGAGGGACTGTTGACTGTGCGTACAGCACTTCTGGACGGCAACTGGCGGTGTTGGAGCCCAGGGACAGGTGGAGGAGGAGGAGGTAGGAGGAGGTAGGAGGGATTGCCACACACACAGGTGGGGAACAGCTGACGTTACTGAACCCCAATAACAGAGGAGGGACTGTTGACTGTGCGTACAGCACTTCTGGACGGCAACTGGCGGTGTTGGAGCCCAGGGACAGGTGGAGGAGGAGGAGGTAGGAGGAGGTAGGAGGGATTGCCACACACACAGCTGGGGAACAGCTGACGTTACTGAACCCCAATAACAGAGGAGGGACTGTTGACTGTGCGTACAGCACTTCTGTACGGCAACTGGCGGTGTTGGAGCCCAGGGACAGGTGGAGGAGGAGGAGGTAGGAGGAGGTAGGAGGGATTGCCACACACACAGCTGGGGAACAGCTGACGTTACTGAACCCCAATAACAGAGGAGGGACTGTTGACTGTGCGTACAGCACTTCTGGACGGCAACTGGCGGTGTTGGAGCCCAGGGACAGGTGGAGGAGGAGGAGGTAGGAGGAGGTAGGAGGGATTGCCACACACACAGCTGGGGAACAGCTGATGTTACTGAACCCCAATAACAGAGGAGGGACTATTGACTGTGCGTACAGCACTTCTGGACGGCAACTGGCGGTGTTGGAGCCCAGGGACAGGTGGAGGAGGAGGAGGTGGAGGAGGTAGGAGGGATTGCCACACACACAGCTGGGGAACAGCTGACGTTACTGAACCCCAATAACAGAGGAGGGACTGTTGACTGTGCGTACAGCACTTCTGGACGGCAACTGGCGGTGTTGGAGCCCAGGGACAGGTGGAGGAGGAGGAGGTAGGAGGAGGTAGGAGGGATTGCCACACACACAGCTGGGGAACAGCTGACGTTACTGAACCCCAATAACAGAGGAGGGACTGTTGACTGTGCGTACAGCACTTCTGGACGGCAACTGGCGGTGTTGGAGCCCAGGGACAGGTGGAGGAGGAGGAGGTAGGAGGAGGTAGGAGGGATTGCCACACACACAGCAGGGGAACAGCTGACGTTACTGAACCCCAATAACAGAGGAGGGACTGTTGACTGTGCGTACAGCACTTCTGGATGGCAACTGGCGGTGTTGGAGCCCAGGGACAGGTGGAAAAGCAGAGGAACACAATGTATGCCGAAGCCTGAGAAAGTCGAAAGGGAACCTTTAACCCCCCCCAAGGCGTTTGTAGCTGAAAGAGCCAGCTTGTGCAGCACAAAAGATGCAAAAGGAAAAGGTGGCTCTTTTCATCATGCTCCTTGCAAACACAGAACTAAACACTTATAAAATGTGTCCCCTGAAACCGTGAAACCGTCCCGGAGGTGGGACTTTCCTTCGTAATATGCCGCAGCACAGCCGGCATTCCTACCCCCCCCCGGCGCCGCGCCCCGGCTCCTCAGCGTAGTTTGATTCCGTCCCGGAGCCTGCGCTGTTATGTTATCCCTTGGCCAGGCACACTTAGCGCTGCCCATCTTCTGACATCATTTGGTGTCAGGCTGGCTGCGCCTGTGCGGCCGCGCTGGCCGAGAGCCCGCCTCGCAGTGTCTTCTGATTTTATCCCACTGGGGGCCTGGGATCCATGGCCATGCGCAGTGCATATCCTCACCTCTCACTCCCCTCCCTACGGCTTCTTAAGACTAAAACAACCTTTATTGATCAAGTAACAAACAATTTTAAAATACACATATCATAATCATATATAATAATAAAGCAGAGAAATCAAGAGGGAGACTCTGAAGGTAGCCGGGTCAGATGCACGCTGCAATGTACATCCCAGGTCTGAGTACTGGTGCAAATGGTGGGAAAAATTAATTAATTAACCTATGCCAGCTAGGACACAATCATAAATGTCCACTAACCATATAAAACGCTGTATACATAGCCCACCATTATAATGTCCTAATAGTAGTAATTGCACACTCACCCATTGGTAATTCTAGTGGGGCGCAGCCTGC
Source organism: Ranitomeya variabilis (assembly GCF_051348905.1). NCBI lineage: Eukaryota > Metazoa > Chordata > Amphibia > Anura > Dendrobatidae > Ranitomeya > Ranitomeya variabilis. Next base: position 465,728,578 of record NC_135236.1, read on the forward strand.
ACTTCACCCGGCGGCCGGGTGACATTTATGATTGTGTCCTAGCTGGCATAGGTTAATTAATTAATTTTTCCCACTGTTTGCACCAGTACTCAGACCTGGGATGTACATTGCAGCGTGCATCTGACCCGGCTACCTTCAGAGTCTCCCTCTTGATTTCTCTGCTTTATTATTATATATGATTATGATATGTGTATTTTAAAATTGTTTGTTACTTGATCAATAAAGGTTGTTTTTGTTTTAAATAATGGTTTGGACTTTTGTACTCCCTATCTTGTGTTTTATATGTATTTGGAGTTGTCCCTTGTATTGGACCCGTTTGAGGTATCCAGGGAGGGTTATTTACCCTCAGCAACAAGTATACTGTGAGGCTTATGGTTATGTTCATATTTATGGCTTCTTAAGACTGTGCGGTGTCACGGCCGTGGCATGCTATTAGGGACTAGCTGACACCGAACAGTCTGAAGAAGCCATAGGGAGATGAGTGAGAGGTGGAGGTTCAGATATGCACTGCGCATGTCCATGGATCCCAGGCCCCCAGTGGGATTAAATCAGAAGACACTGCGAGGCGGGCTCTCGGCCAGCGCGGCCGCACAGGTGCAGCCATCCTGACACCAAATGATGCCAGAAGACGGGCAGCGCTAAGTGTGCCTGGCCACGGGATAACATAACAGCGCAGGCTCCGGGACGGAATCAAACAAAGCTGAGGAGCCGGGGCGCGGCGCCGGGGGGGGGAGGAATGACGGCTGTACTGCGTCATATGACGAAGGAAAGTCCCACCTCCGGGACGGTTTTACGGTATCAGTGGACACATTTTATAAGTGTTAAGTTCTGCGTGTGCAAGGAGCTAAACCAAAATAGCTACCTTTTCCTTGTGCAGCATTACTGCTGCACAAGGTGGCTCTCTCAGTAACAAACGCCTTGGGGGGGGGGACAGATTCCCTTACATTTCAGTTGTTGTGTCAGCGTGGCGGTCGCATGACACATTGCCGGCCACACAGCTGGGGATCAGTTGACGTTACTGAAACCCAATAACACTGGGTCGTATGTTTTGACTGTGCAGACGGCACTTCTGAGCCTCAACTGGCGGTGTTGGAGCCCAGGAATTTAAGTTCAGGTGGTAGAAAGATGAACACAACAGGAGACCTGGATAACGTATACAGTGACCTAATTATTTAATCAGGAGGAGGAGTGGCAAATTCCTGCGAGATCCAGGCCTTGTTCATTTTCAGGAAAGTAAGCTGGTCAATGTTATCGGAGGATAGTCGCATGCGACGGTCAGTTAGTACACCACCTGCAGCACTAAAGACGCGTTCCGATAATACACTGGCCGCAGGGCAAGACAGCACCTCCAATGCATACTGGCTTAGCTCTGGCCATGTATCCAGCTTTGAGACCCAAAACTTGAAAGGGGAAGAGCCGTCTGGGAGTACAGCAAGAGGGCAAGACATGTAGTCTGTCACCATCTGACGGAACCATTGCCTCCTGCTGACTGGAGCCGTCTGTGATGGTGTAGACTTTTGTGGGGGGCACAGAAAACTGTGCCACAGTTGGGCCATACTGGTCTTGCCTTGGGCAGAGGCACTGCTTCTGCTCCCTCTTTGTGCAGAGCCTCCACCACTGCCTGGACGCACTGAGCTGCTTTGGAATGCACTAGCAGCACTTCTCTCAGTTGGAATGGAGAAGATGATGGAATTGACCAGTGTGTCTTGGTACTCCCGCATTTTTCGCTCCCGGTTCAACGGTGTGATGAGGCTTTCTACGTTGTCCCGGTAGCGAGGATCGAGGAGGGTGAACACCCAATAATCAGACATGTTGAGAATGTGGGCGATGCGGCGATCGTTTCTCAGGCACTGCAGCATGTAATCCACCATGTGCTGCAGACTGCCAACTGCCCAAGAAATGCTGTCCCCTGCTGGAGGCGTGATCTCTGCCCGCTCGTCATCACCCCACCCTCGCTGTACACACTGAGTACTGGACAATTCGGTAACTCCCTCCTCTGGACAGATGTCTTCCTCCTCCATTGACTCCTCCTCATCCTCCTCACAAACTGTCCCCTGCCTACGCGTTTGTGAGGAACCACGTGGCGCTGACTGTCCAGAAGATGATGGAAATGGTGAATCCTCATCCTCCACCTCTTCCACAACATCATCCCTTAGCGCTTGCAGTGATTTTTCAAGCAGGCAGATAAGGGGGACAGTCATGCTGACTAGTGCATCATCTGCACTCGCCATCCGCGTGGAATAATCAAAGGGACGCAAAACCTGGCAGACGTCATTCATAGTGGCCCACTCTGTGGTTGTGAAGTCTGTACGGCGCTGACTGCGACTTCTTTGCGCCTGAAGCAGCTGGTACCCCATTACAGCTTGCTGCTGCTCACACAACCGCTCCAACATATGTAACGTGGAATTCCACCTGGTAGGTAGGTCACATATGATGCGATGTTCCGGCAGGCGGTGTCGGCGCTGCAGAGCCGCAATGCGCGCTTTTGCCGTGCTGGAACGCCGCAAGTGAGCACACTCTAGGCGGACCTTGTGCAGCAGTGCATCAAGATCCGGATAGTCCCTCAAAAAGCTCTGCACGACCAAATTGAGCACATGTGCCAGACATGGGATGTGAGTGAGGTTGCCGAGGCCCAGAGCTGCCACCAGATTTCGGCCATTATCACACACTACCATGCCTGGCTGGAGATTCGCTGGCACAAACCACACATCGCTCTCCTGTTGATGGCATTCCAGAGCTCCTGCGCTGTGTGGCTACGATTCCCCCCAAAAATTAATTTCAAGACGGCCTGTTGACGTTTGGCCACGGCTGTGCTCATGTCGGTCGTAACAGGTACACGTTCATCATGGGTCCATGTGGAGGTGGACTGTGACGGCTCCTGCAGCGATGATTCTGAGGAACTGGTGTAAGAGGAGGAGTCAATGCGTACAGAATGGATTCCTGCAATCCTTGGAGTGGGCAGGACACGTCCTGCGCCACTCGCACGGTCTGTACCCGGCTCAACGACATTAACCCAATGGGCAGTGAGGGAAAGGTATTGCCCCTGTCCATGTTGACTGGTCCACGCATCGGTGGTGAGGTGGACCTTGCTACTGACGGCGTTCAGTAGCGCGTGTTTTATGTGTCCCTCCACATGCTTGTGCAGGGCAAGGACGGCTTGCCTGCTGAAGTAAAAGCGGCTGGGCACATTGTACTGTGGGACTGCCAATGACATCAAGTCACGGAAGCTGTCAGTCTCCACCAGCCTGAATGACAGCATTTCCAGTGACAGAAGTTTGGCAATGCCTGCAGTCAGAGCCTGTGCTCGTGGGTGGTTTGACGAGAAAGGCCGCCTTTTCTCCCATGCCTGTACTACCGATGGCTGTAGACTGGGCTGGGAGTGTGTGGATGACTGGGAAAGTGGTGCTGCAGGTGGAATTACAGCGGGTCTCTGGACAACAGGGCCAGAGGTTCTTCCACGGCGATCCTGGGAGGAAGCCGAAACAGCTGCGTGTGAGCTAGAGGAAGAGGCAACACGAGCTGAAGGGGTGGTAGCTGCCGCTGTTGGTTGGCCTAGCTCTTCAGTGTGTTTTTCTAACTCCGCCGGGTGCCTGTTGCGCACATGTTTCCACATGTTGGAGGTATTGAGGTTGCTGACATTTCGACCTCTTTTGACTTTTTGATGACACACCTTGCATCTGACATAGCAAATGTCATCTGCAACTGTGTCAAAAAAGGACCAGGCACTGCAAGTCTTGGGAGTGCCCTTTTTGGCTTTTGGAAGAGACATGCTCCTAACGGTTGCCAAAGCGAAGGCTGCAGGATCCGCAGTCTTCCCCCTCCCTCTCCCTCTTTGGGCCGTACGGGGAATCTCTTCCTCAGAGCTGCTCCCACCACCTTCCTGTCCCTCACGCCAAGATGGGTCAAGGACCTCATCATCTACACTACCCTCTGCCCCCAACTGCTCCTCCTGGGTAGTCTCAGCAGCAGAGCACGCACCAGTAAGTGGCACCTGAGTGTCATCATCAGCTGATGCGGCCTGCGATGTGGTGACCGGAGCCACTGGCCCACCCGCCTCTTCAGAGGAAGAGAGAAAAAGCTGTTGGGCATCACTGCACCCTGCCTCTTCTTCCATTTCTCCAATGCTGCTTGGCTGGCCCCCTGTTTCCAAGCCAAGAGATTCAGGGAACAGAAGTAGAGATGGCTCCTGTCCTGGGCTCTCTGTCTGCCTGGGCAATTTGGCAGGTGGTGAAGAGACAGATGGCTGCTCTCCAGTGCTCTGTGTCTGAGAGGATGTGGCACTAATTGAAGTTGATGCATTAGCTGCCATCCATCCAACAACGGCTTCAATTTGTTCTTCACGCAGCAGCGGTGTATGGCGCTCTGACACAAAGCTGCGCATGAACGACTGTTGCCTGGTGAAAGTGGGTGCTGATGAGTCACCGGTGCCCGCAGCAGGCACAGAATCCCCACGTCCCCTCCCTGCTCCGCGCCCACGCCCACGCCCACGTGCCTTACTCACTGCCTTCTTCATCTTGGTTGACTGATAAAGATAAGCAGAAAAGTACTAACGGCTTTGTGTGCTTGTTCCTGAACAACTCCTCCTAACAGGTATAAGAAACACTAATTTTATAAAGTGTGGACTAGACTTTAATATGAGCTAATGTGGCCTACACAAATGTAAAGTGGTGTCACTGGTGTGTTTGGTGAACTTTATTATTTATTTATTTTTGGGGGGCTGAACTGACAACAGATAGAGCTGCAGTCACACGGAGACCGTGCAGACAGACGTAAACGGCGCTACAAGGCCCCAAAACCCTCCTCTACGTTATCCTATGTAGTGTTTTTCCACAAATTAGCTGGAGACGGGTGGAAAGACACTAATAGGAATTTTTTGAAAAAATGTGCAGCAGCCTGCACTACTTAAAACAAAATGAAAATTGATTTGGCGGTATGACGCAGTGAAGAACCCTGAGCTGGAGACAACCAGGCTATGGCTGCTCACAGACTACAGGGCGAGCTGCAGTCACACGGAGACCGTGCAGACAGCCGTAAACGGCGCTGCAAGGCCCAAAAACCCTCCTCTACGTTATCCTATGTAGTGTTTTTCCACAAATTAGCTGGAGACGGGTGGAAAGACACTAATAGGAATTTTTTGAAAAAATGTGCAGCAGCCTGCACTACTTAAAACAAAATGAAAATTGATTTGGCGGTATGACGCAGTGAAGAACCCTGAGCTGGAGACAACCAGGCTATGGCTGCTCACAGACTACAGGGCAAGCTGCAGTCACACAGAGACCGTGCAGACAGCCGTAAACGGCGCTGCAAGGCCCAAAAACCCTCCTCTACGTTATCCTATGTAGTGTTTTTCCACAAATTAGCTGGAGACGGGTGGAAAGACACTAATAGGAATTTTTTGAAAAAATGTGCAGCAGCCTGCACTACTTAAAACAAAATGAAAATTGATTTGGCGGTATGACGCAGTGAACAACCCTGAGCTGGAGACAACCAGGCTACGGCTGCTCACAGACTACAGGGCGAGCTGCAGTCACACGGAGACCGTGCAGACAGCCGTAAACGGCGCTGCAAGGCCCAAAAACCCTCCTCTACGTTATCCTATGTAGTGTTTTTCCACAAATTAGCTGGAGACGGGTGGAAAGACACTAATAGGATTTTTTTGAATAAATTAGCAGCAGACTACACTACTTGAAAAAAAAAAAAAAAAAAGAACAGTATGAGGCAATGAACCACCCTCCCTGAACTGAATACAACCAGCTATGGATGGCCTATGTGGCTGCACTCAGACTAGAGAGTGGGCTGCACTCACACACACACACACACAGACCTTGCAGATCGCTGTGAAAACAGCGCTACAAGGCAAAAGCAAGGTGAATAGTAGGTGAACACAGCGGTTGCTAAATTAGCCTTTGGAAAGCACAAAGAAGCAAATTGCTATCTCTAAACTGTCCCTCAGTCAGCAAACAGCGTCCTGTCACTAACTGAATTCACAGCAGAGTGATCACAAAATGGCGCCAGCGACTTTTAAACTGCATCATGACATCATTTCAGCAGCCAATCACAGCCTTGCCAGTAGTTTCATGCCCTCCATGCTAAACAGGATGTGCCCACACTTGGAATCATTCTCATTGGCTGAATTTCTGCATTTTGAATCTTGGAACTTCCGATTCCGGTATCCGATACGCGGCAAGTATCGGAATCCCGGTATCGGAATTCCGATACCGCAAGTATCGGCCGATACTTGCGGTATCGGAATGCTCAACACTACTGGTGACATCAACCCCACAACTATAAACCACACTTGCTACCACCACAGGGCAAGTTGAGCAAGGCACCAGAATTTATAGATACACCATTCCTGGGTGGCTGTGGGCTGCTATTTTTAGGTTGGGGGTGCCAATATCCATGGCCCCAGCCTAAGAATACCTAAGAATACCAATCCCTAGCTGTCAGCTTTAGCTTGGCTGATTGTCAAAAATTAGGGGGACCCCACATTGGTTTTATTAATTATTTATTTAAATAGTTAAAAAATACAGCATGGGGAATCCCCTATTCTTGATAAGCAGCCTTAATAACTCTGACAGCTGTTGGTTGCAGCTCATAGATGTCAGTAGTACCTGGCTGGTCATTCAAAATACAGGGGAACCCACATTTTTTTTCAATTAGTTAAAGTGCAAATGATGCTTCAATTGATGTCACTTTTTCTGGTGTATGCCCGTAATTTTAGCTGTTTTGGCAGCTTTTTGGCTCCCTCTGAAGGTGTTATCTATGCATTTGGTTTTGCTTCCCATTGAAGTCAATGGGGTTCAGGTATGTTCATCAAACAGTTCAGTGAACATGTTCAGCGAACATCGAGACATTCGCTGATATGAATGAAATGTTCGCTCATCTCTAGTGACAGCCAGGGAAAGCAACTGAAGGAGATTTGAGAAAAAAGGTTCACTTCTGCAGGCGCTATGGCAAGAAGATTCACAGAGCTTTATCACTTCTTCTTCCATGACAGGTTCAAAGACTGAAAATGAGCTACATGTCATGTGGGAAGGAGAACAATGCATGATAGTAGGGGATTGGGTGAAAGTTTCCTGTTGGATATGGTCAATTTTTTTATTTGTCAGCTCTGAGGTCGGTAATGGAAGCCTGTAATCTTGGATTGAGGAGAGAATGAAAAGTGTCAAAGAGTCATTTAGGAGTGTTGAATACTGAGGTGTGAGGGTGTTTTAGTAGATTGGTTTGGAGAGTTGAAGGTCAGGGTTCTATGTTCTAAGCATAAACATATAATGGATAAACTCTTCAGCCAGACTGCATTTTCTCCACCGCACCTGGAGCACTGCTGGGAAAAACATGTTTGCAACGTGTGCCAGGGTGGCTGCCATCTCTGCTGAGTTGATCTAAATGGAGGTGCAGCTTCAACAAGGGACATTGTAATGTCATATAATGTTTAATTGTAAAGTCAGGACATGAGAAGGAGGAGATTGAGGCCCATGATGACTGCTAATTCTTTATAAGGTTTTGGGTATTAATGTCACATATATTACTATAATAGAGATAAGCAGACTGAGAAGCGTCTGGAGAAGATCAGGTCCAGAATATACATGTCTTCATGCGTAGTAGAGTTAGTAAGCTTTGAAAGGTTGAAAGAGTTAGAGATAAATGGTGAGTGGCAGATGGAGATAGGGGATCACAATAAGGATAATAAAGTCCACCATGATGAGAGTGGGGATGTCACGGCATAGAAAATTTGGCAGCCAGGTAGCAAAGTGTTCCAGGAACTGAAGGGAGGAACCTGGAGAGCGACAAACAACCACTACTTGCAGGGAGAATTAACGAAAAAGTCTTCACGTGTGAACCTCAAAAGAACGAAAGATAGGTGAGGAAACTTGGGGGAATATCCTGAAAAGCATATTTGATTGATAGGACCAGACTAACACCTCCACCTGATCTGTTGTCAGGTCTGTCGGAATGTGAAAAATGTAAGCCCACAATATGATGGAGCAGCAGCGGCAATGGTGTCCAACTGCCAGGTTTCAGTTAGAGCCAGTAGGTTAAGGGAATTTGAAATGAAAAAGTCATGGATGTAGGAAAGTTTGTTACAGGCTGACCATAAGCTCCAGAGGGTGCAGTTAAATAGACAGAAGGCATGCAAGGAACAATATTGAGATTTCCAGGGTTTCTAAGTGTAGCTGGACATAAAACAGTTTGAAATTTCGCAAGAATTTTGTGAGTAAAAAATGTTGCAACTTTTGACATTTTTAAGTCAGCTTTCCTAAGTTTTTGAAAACTGTGGTTCTTAAAGATAATCAGTCACGATGAAAAGGCAGTTCAATATGCAGATATCATGCTATTGAGCAGGGGGAGCTGAGCTGATTGATATATAGATTGTGAGAAAAGATTCACTACAACCTGTGTTTTGGGTCATTTAACCTTCTTCTCTTTCTGGAAGTTTTGGTCTAGTGGGCGGTCCTATCTTTGTATGCACACTTACTCATAGAAAGCTGTCAGTCAGTGATAGAACCTCCCACTGGACTGAAAATCTCAGAAAAAAGTCTGCATTATTATCATACACCTTTTTTAACTGAGTTTTTATTAAGCTTTCATAAAGTATTACAAATCAAAGGAAACCCATATAAACCATAACCATATGGATTATGCCAGTTATCATAGATACATTTTCTGTCCACAGCAAGAATTATCATCCATAGAAAGAAGGCTCTAAACAGAGAGTGTTTATTTTAATACAATGCATAAACAAACACTTTACCATGACAAGACATTGATACAAAAAGGGGGAGAGGTGAGATGAAGATATAAACAACACTCTAATCTCCATTTATATGACCCATATTACCTAAAACAACTATATTCACTAAAAGTCCTTTTGGACCCAATAAGTATTCCAAAGTTTCCAGATTGCTTTGAAGCTATCAGATACATTGTTTAGTAGATCTGTAAGATGTTCTATACTAAGATACTAAGATCTTATTTTTGTAACTGAAGTTCATTATTTAATGGGGGATAAGCCGATTTCCACTTACAAGCTATCAGACATCTAGCTGCTGTTTTCATGTGTAGTAAAAGCTTTTTAGTTTTATCATCTAATTATGGGGGCATACAGAGCTGAATTTCAATATTTGCGGATGACACTAAACTCTGCAGGGTAATCAATACAGGGGAGGACAATTTTATATTACAGGATGATTTATGTAAACTAGAAGCTTGGGCTGATAAATGGCAAATGAGCTTTAATGGGGATAAATGTAAGGTCATGCACTTGGGTAGAAGTAATAAGATGTATAACTATGTGCTTAATTCTAAAACTCTGGGCAAAACCGTCAATGAAAAAGACCTCGGTGTATGGGTGGATGACAAACTCATATTCAGTGGCCAGTGTCAGGCAGCTGCTACAAAGGCAAATAAAATAATGGGATGCATTAAAAGAGGCTTAGATGCTCATGAGGAGAACATAATTTTACCTCTATACAAGTCACTAGTTCGACCACACTTAGAATACTGTGTACAGTTCTGGTCTCCGGTGTATAAGAAAGACATAGCTGAACTAGAGCGGGTGCAGAGAAGAGCGACCAAGGTTATTAGAGGACTGGGGGGTCTGCAATACCAAGATAGGTTATTACACTTGGGGCTATTTAGTTTGGAAAAACGAAGACTAAGGGGTGATCTTATTTTAATGTATAAATATATGAGGGGACAGTACAAAGACCTTTCTGATGATCTTTTTAATCCCAGGCCTGAGACAGGGACAAGGGGGCATCCTCTACGTCTGGAGGAAAGAAGGTTTAAGCATAATAACAGACGCGGGTTCTTTACTGTAAGAGCAGTGAGACTATGGAACTCTCTGCCGTATGATGTTGTAATGAGTGATTCATTACTTAAATTTAAGAGGGGACTGGATACCTTTCTGGAAAAGTATAATGTTACAGGGTATATACACTAGATTCCTTGATAGGGCATTGATCCAGGGAACTAGTCTGATTGCCGTATGTGGAGTCGGGAAGGAATTTTTTTCCCCAATGTGGAGCTTACTGTTTGCCACATGGTTTTTTTGTGCCTTCCTCTTGATCAACTTGTTAGGGCATGTTAGGTTAGGCTATGGGTTGAACTAGATAGACTTAAAGTCTTCCTTCAACCTTAATAACTATGTTATGTAATTAGAATGGTGGGGTGTTAAGTAGATACAATTTTGGGTCCAAGGAAATCTGAAGGTCAGTAACTTTACAAATAAGAGAGTTAACACTTTTCCAGAAACCTTGGAGATCTGAACATGACCAAAACAAGTGGGCTAAATCACCCATCAAGTTTTCACACTTATTTATTGTGTCTGTAAAGAAGCAGTTTACGCTAGGTTTATGCCAGACAATTCTACTCCAAGTCTGCAGTCTAGTATTACTGTTGCTGCCACAAGAAAACCAACATCTACAGTTCTTTGTTACCTGCTTAATAGACTCTTCACTTAGATTTAGTTTTCATCTTATAAGCATGAAATTTAATGTCAAAAGCTGGTGCCTTCTGTCACTATTATGCCAATGAGTTTCTGTCAAAATTGTCAACTTTCCTATCAAGCCAGCTGATACATTCTGTACTGATAAATTCACCCACATATTAATACACAAAATAGCATCCAGGCAGGATAGCTTCTTGATGTTGGCACATATTAAAATGGAAGAACTTCCATGCCTTGAGCTTCCCAATCTACAGTGTCCCAGAGATGCTCAATAGGATTAAGTTCTGGGCACTGTGTAGGCCAATAAATACTTGACGTCATGTTCCTGCAACACTTGTAGTGTAATGGTGCATTGTACTCCTGAAAAATTCCTTCTGACATAGGTTTAGCAGCTGTAATGAAGGCATGAACTCGGTCAGCCACAATTCTTAGGTAATCCCCACTGCCAAAACAACCATCCACATTTATTAGAAAACTCAGGGTGTGCCAAGATACATGTGGGTGTATGTTCACCAGCCTGAACTGACAGGAATCATCAACACACACATCTAAACTCTCTTTCAAATCTCCCTTATCAAAATAAAATCAAACTTCCATTCGGGAATCTGGAATCAGGGAATTTATACCCCTTACTGCCTAAGATACAGCAGTTAATGGAGCACAGGCAAACTCGGGTCCAGACAATAGATAATCAGATCAATAATCCCACTTCTCATGTTTCACTATCAAAATAGTTATTTTGAAGGCCCTTTCATTTGTTCCTACTACACATTTTGATTGTTTGGGTGAAAGATTAACCTTTTCTCTATGAAATTGAAATGGAAGAATTTTTTTTCAAATGCAACATCAACAACTTGGCATTTCATTGGAAGATCTTCCTGATGCGTAATTTCTGGGCTAATCTATTTGATGGAGGCAAAAGAGGCCTGGATAAGGTCCTTTTAATGATCTCAAACTCAATAAGATGCCACATTCTGGAGAGATATCCAGTGTAGATATTTTTACATGGGAGGTAGGTAACCCAAGTGTTTTAAAAAAATATGCCCCCTAGAAATCAATTTACTAGTAACTTTACCTTCCAGCAGAAAATGGGTCATATATTACTTAAGAGAAATAGTATCTATGTTATCATGGAATCAAATAAAGGTGGTAACATGGTGTTGCTCAGCATGAGACCTATCAATTGATGTATTCTTCTATTCTTAATGATAGAGTTGTGCGCCAAAGTTTAAATACCCTGGCAGAATTTTTGCTTTCTTGGCCTTTTTTCAAAGAATATGAATGATAACACCAAAACTTTTTCTCCACTCATGGTTAGTGGTTGGGTGAGGCCATTTATTGTCAAAGTGCTGTGTTTTCTCTTTTTAAATCATAATGACAACCCAAAATATCCAAATGACCCTGATCAAAAGTTTACATACCCTGGCGATTTTGGCCTGATAAAATGCACAGAAGTTGACACAAAAGGGTTTCAATGGCTACTAAAGGTAAGATCCTCACCTGTGACCTGTTTGCTTGTAATCAGTGTGTGTGCATGAAAGCTGAGTGAGGTTTTGGAATCCAGACAGACTCTTGCAATTTTCATCCCGCCATTAATATTTCTGGATTGTGAGTCATGGGGAAAGCAAAAGAATTGTCAACGGATCTACGGTAAAAAGGTAGTTGAACTGTATAAAACAGGAAAGGGATACAACAAGAAATCCAAGGAATTGATAATGCCAGTCAGCACCGTTCAAACTGTGATTAAAAAATGGAAAATCAGGTGCTCTGCAAAAACAAATCCACGTTCATGTAGATCAACAAAAATATCATCCACAACTGCCAGGAAAATTGTTTGGGATGAAAAGAAAAACCCACAAATAACAGCAGCTGAAATACTGGACTCTCTGAAAACTAGTGGTGTGGCTGTTTCAAGGTGCACATTAAGAAGGCACTTGAAGAAAAATGGGCTGCGTGCTTGAGTTGCCAAAAGAAAGCCATTACAGCGCAAATGCCACAAAGTATGTCACCTACAATATGCAAAACAGCACAGAGACAAGCCTCAGTACTTCTGGAACTAGGTAATTTGGAGAGATGAGATCAAAACTGAACTTTTTGGTCACAACCATAAACATTACGTTTGAAGAGAGATCATCAAAGCCTATGATGAAAGGAACACTATTCCTACTGTACAGCATGGATGTGGGAATTGGGGATGTGTGAGCTACAAAGGCACAGGAGACTTGGTCAAAGTTGAAGGAAAGATGAATGCAGCAAGTTATCAGCAAACACTGAAGCAAATTTTCGATCATCATCCTGGAAGCAGCACATGGGAAGTACTTGGACATTCCAACATGACAATGATCCTAAACACTAGGCCAAGCCGTCCTCTCATTGGCTACAGCAGAAAAAAGTGAAGGTTTTGTAGTGGCAATCTCAGTCTCCTGACCTCAATATCATTGAGCCATTCAGAGGAGATCTCAAGCATGCAGTTCATGCAAGACAGCCCAGGAATTTACAGGAACTGGAGGCTTTTTGCCAAGAAGAGTGGGCAGCTTTACCATCTGAGAAAATAAAGAACCTCATCCACAACTACCACAAAAGACTTCAAGCTATCATTGATGTTAGAGGGGGCAATACACGGTATTAAGAAATGGGGAATGTAAACTATTGATCAGGGTCGTTTGGATGTTTTGGGTTGCCATTATGATTTAACCCTTAACCCCGAAGGGTGGTTTGCATGTTAATGACCGGGCCAATTTTTAAAATTCTGACCACTGTCCCTTTCTGAGGTTATAACTCTGGAATGCTTCCTTGGATCCTGGTGATTCCGACAATGTTTTCTCATGACATATTGTACTTCACGTTAGTGGCAAAACGTCCTCGATTCTACTTGCGATTATTTGTGAAAAAAATGGAAATTTCGAGAAAATTTTGAAAATTTCACAATTTTCCAACTTTGAATTTCCATGCCCTTAAATCACAGCAATATGTCACTCAAATTACTTAATAAGTAACATTTCACACATGTCTACTTTACATCAGTACAATTTTGGAACAATTTTTTTTTTAGTTAGGAAGTTATAAGGGTTAAAAGTTGATCAGTGTTTTCTCATTTTTACAACACCATTTTTTTTAGGGACCACATCACATTGGAGTCACTTTGAGGGGTCTATATGATAGAAAATACCCAAAAGTGACACATTGCTGAAAACTAAACCCCTCAAGGTCTTCAAAACCACATTCAAGAAGTTTATTAACCCTTCAGGTGCTCCACAGGAATTTTTGACATGTTTTTTAAAAAATGAACATTTAACTTTTTTCCACAAAAAAATTACTTCAGATCCAATTTGCTTTATTTTATAAAGGGTAACAGGAGAAACTGGACCCCAAAAGTTGTACAATTTGTCCTCAGTAAGCATATGCCCCATATGTGGGGGTACCACTGTTTGGGCGCATGGAAAAGATCGGAAGGGAAGGAGCGCCGTTTTACTTTTCAATGCAAAATTGGCTGGAATTGAGATAGGACACCATGTTGAGTTTGGAGAGCCCCTATTATGCCTAGACAGTGGAAACCCTTCACAAGTGACACCATTTTCGAAAGTAGACACCCAAAGAACTTATTTAGATGTGAGTTGAGCTCTTTGACCCTCAAGTGATTCACAGAAGTTTATAATGTAGAGCCGTAAAAATAAAAAAATCATATTTATTTCACAAAAATTACCTTTTGCCCCAATTTTTTTCCCAAGGGTAGCAAAAGAAATTGGACACCAAAAGTTGTTGTGTAATTTGTCGTGAGTATGCTGATACCCCATATGTGGGGGTAAACCACAGTTTGGGCTCATGGCAGAGCTCGGAAGGGAAGGAGCGCCGTTTGACTTTTCAATATAAAATTGGCTGAAATTGACATAGGATGCCATGTCTTGTTTGGAGAGCCCCTGATGTGCCTAAACAATTGACACCATTTTGGAAAATAGACTCCCTAAGGAACTTATTTAGATGTGTGGTGAGAACATTGAACCCCCAAGTGCTTCACAGAAGTTTATAATGTAGAGCTGTAAAAATAAATACTCTTATTTTTTCACAAAAATTATCTTTTCGCCCCCAATTTTTTATTTTTCCAAGGGTAACAGGAGAAATTGGACCCCAAAAGTTGTTGTGCAATTTGCTCTGAGTACGTTCATACCCCACATGTGGGGGTAAACCACTGGTTGGGAACATGGCAGAGCTCAGAAGGGAAGGAGTGCCGTTTGTAATGCCCTGCAGTCAGCGCTGAGCGCTCACACAGGATTAATGCCAGCGTTAACGGACCGTGGTGTATCGCACTCCGTTAACGCAGCTATTAACCCTGTGTGACCAACTTTTTACTATGGATGCTGCGTAAAAATAGTAATAGTAAAAAGATCTAATGTTACAAATAATATTAATAAAAAAAAGGTTATTCTCACCTTCCGACGTGGCGCGCTGTCCTCGGAAGTGCAAGCGGCAGGTTCCGGTGCTAAGGATGCTATCCGAGAAGGACCTGCCATGATGTCACGGTCATGTGACCTCGACGTCATCACAGGTCCTGCGCTCATACCAACCCTGGGACTGGAAGCTGCCGCGTGCACCGCACACAGGCGCCAGGACTTCAAGGGGCCTTCGGAAGGTGAGTATATGTTTATTTTTTATTTTAAGTCTTTTTTAACCACACATATAGTGCCCACTTGCTATATACTACGTGGGCTGTGTTACATACTGCGTGGGCTCTGTTATATAGTACATCTCTGTGCTATATACTATGTAGCTGGGCAATATACAACGCGACTGTGCAATATACAACGTGACTGTCCAATATACTACGTGGCTGTACAATATACTACGTGCTCTGTTATATACTGCGTAGATGTGCAGTATACTATGTGGCTGTGTCGGTTCTGTTATATACTACGTCGATTGTGCAATATACTATGTAGCTATGCAATATACTACGTCCCTCTACAATATACTATGTGGCTATGTTATATACTATGTGGATCTGCTATATACTACGTCACTGACCAATATACTACATAGCTGTTCAGTACACTATGTAGCTGTGCAATACACTACGTGACTGTGTTATATACTACGTGGCTGTGCAATATACTACGTGCCTGTGCAATATACTGCGTGGCTCTACAATATACTACGTGGCTATGTTATATAACCGTGGCTCTGCTATATGCTAGGTGGCTGACCAATATACTACATACCTGTGCAATACACTATGTGGCTATGTTATATACTGCGTGGCTGTGTCATATACTACGTAGTTCTGCTCTATACTACATACGCTGTGTTACATACTACGTAGCTCTGTTATATACTACGTAGCTATGTAATATACTACGTAGCTATGTTATATACTACGTCGGTTGTGCTATATACTACATCACTGTGCAATATAGTACGTAGCCTGTGCTATATACTACCTGCATATTCTAGAATACCCGATACGTTAGAATTGGGCCACCATCTAGTTATATAATAAAAACTATTTTATATAAAAATAATTATTTTTGCATCGCTTTATTCTGAGGGCTGTAACTTTTTAATTTTTTTGCTGATGACGCTGTATGGCAGCTGGTTTTTTGTGAGACAAGATGATAATTTCAGTGGTACCATGTTTATTTATATCTTTCTTTTTACTTCGTGTTATTCCACTTTTTGTTCGGTGGTATGATGATAAAGCATTGTTTTTTGCCTCGGTTTTCTTTTTTTCTTACGGTATTCACTGCCTTTTTTTACGGTATTCACTGAAGCGGTTAACTAGTGGGACAGTTTTAGGCTATGTGCACACATTGCGGTTTTGACGCTGCGGATCTGCAGCTGTTTTCCATGCGTTGTACAGTACCATGTAAACATATGGAAAACAAAATTCACAGTACACATGCTGCAACAAAAACCGCGATAAATCCGTGGTAAATCTGCGAGTAATCCGCAGTGTGGTTTACCTGCGGATTTTGCAAAAGCAGTGCAGAAAAATCCGCACACCAATCCGCAACGTGTGCACATAGCCTTTTAGGTCGGGTCATTACGGACGTGGTGATACTAATTATTGTTTTTTTATTTGCATAAAAAAAATATTTTTTGGGGAAAAATATATATTTATTTATTTTTCTTTATTTAGGAATTAAAAAAAAAATATTTGTATACATGTTAATTTTTTATTTTTTACATTGTCCCAGGGTGGGTCATCACTATATAAAGTCAGATCGCTGATCTGACACTTTGCAG
Organism: Ranitomeya variabilis; assembly: GCF_051348905.1. Lineage (NCBI taxonomy): Eukaryota > Metazoa > Chordata > Amphibia > Anura > Dendrobatidae > Ranitomeya > Ranitomeya variabilis. Next base: position 465,745,268 of record NC_135236.1, read on the forward strand.
CACACTGTGTCAGATCAGCGATCTGATAGGCAGTGAAAGAGACTTGCTGGTGCCTACTCTTAGCAGGCATTGACTAGCTACCTCCCTGCAGGACCTGGAAGGACCTCGCGGCCATCTTGGATCAGGGGGCCTGCAGCGAGGAGATCCTCGGAACAACACAATCACATTGCGCTGTTCTGAGGGTCTCAGGGAAGCACGCAGGGAGCCCCCTCCCTGCGGGATGCTTGCCTATGCCACCGGAACGCTGCAATCTCGTTTGATTGCAGTGTTCCGGGGGTTAAAGTGCCAGGAGCAGTCTGTGACTGCTCCTGACATATAGTGTCGGGTGTTAGCTGTGATGATCAGCTGATACCCGGCCGTGATCGGCCGCACTCCCCCCGTGAGAGCAGCTGATTGCGTATGATGTACTATCCTGTCCATGGGAATTAAGTGCCAGGTCACATGGACGGGATAGTACACCCAATGGCAGAAAGGGGTTACAAAGAGAAAATACAGTTTTTGACAATAAATGGCTTCATCCAACTACCAACCATGAGTGGAGAAAAGGTTTTGCTGTTACCATTCTGTCGTGATCCTATGGTAGTTTTTGGATTGACGTGCCAGGGGTTAATTATTTGTGGCCTCTTTCTGGTTCTGGGAGTGCTTTTTATAGCTTTTGTTAGCTCAAGTTCTTGTCACTTATACTCCTGTTCTCGACTGAGTTAAGTTGACCGTGGTGTTTTGTTTGTTTGTGCCTTGTGCCTGCTCTGCGTGAATATTTTCTGTTGCTGACCCGGTCTGTCCCCCGCTTTGCTATTGTCTGTTGATTCTGTACTTCGTTGTTCACTTCTATTGTTATTTGACTGCAGCTTGAAACCTTACTGCATTATTGTCTCACTCCTTTTGCCCTGCGCTATCCTCCTGTTACTGACTTTGGCTTGTCTGACTCCACTTCCAACGTTGTTGGCTCTTATTTCCAACCTTGTACCCCTCAATAAAGCTCGAGTGCAAGCTCTTGTCTTTAGGACCTTCCCGCTCTCGTCTTGTGACCCACCAGGTCCTTGTTTGTGCCTCTTCACATCGCCGCTTCAGCCTGCTACTCTCTCCTTCCCTTCCCCTCTGGAGTGTGCGCATGGTAAGCACAGTCTTCTTCGGTACAGTCCACTACCTATTTAATGTGTATGCACTGCACCCTGTCTGGTTCCTTACATTTTTATATTCTATGAAAAAAGGCCAAGAAAGCAAAAATTCTGCCGGGGTATGCAAACTTTTGAGCACAACTGTAAATCTAATAATTTGATGCTTTCACATGATCCTACACAAAAGATTGACTGCCTTTAGATTTTACAATAGTATCTGAGTGAATTTCAATTTGTTACCAAAACCCAAAATAATTAGCCACATGTAGCCACTTTTAATGCACTCCCAATGATTCATAAAGGACTTAACCCCCTCAAGTGCCATCCAATTGTTTTGGCTACTGACTGAGTATCTTAGAAATGTAGCATTTATTTGGATGAGGTATTGTGTAGTTTTGTTGCTTCATTATCTTCTTCCCTTAGCGACATCATTGATTTAGTGATGAACTGGAGTTTGCACTGGGTCGCAGGATACAAACTATAGTAGCACCTAAACACCGACAGATATCTAACTCTATTACTAAACATATAATCACCTATGAATAATTGATAAAACAGTGGGGCATCCTCATGTTTGATGTAGACTTTAGCGATTTCATTACACCATTTCAAAAATGTACTTTTAGAAAAGAGAGATCCTTTAAGGACAGATTGGTCTATGGTATGTATGTCCCACGTATAACCCTTCTGATACATTGTAAGATCACTTTAAAGTTGTTGGTACTAATAGACATTGTATTTCTTGCAGATTTATCCATCTGTCTGCAAGCTTTTAAAATACGACAACAGATAGAATATACTCGGATTTTGCAAATTGTATTATATCTGTAATAGTGTATCTTTACATATGTTAGTGCCTTTTAAATTATGTGGCAAAACAAAACGCCAATTACAAATTTGCATAGAAGAATATATAGGAGAAATCAGAAATTGTATGAAAACACCAATCTCTGGGCATGTGCATTATAAACAATGATAAATAAATGATAGCCCTATGCCCTTTAATGTGATAGACGTGATTCCCCCTTCCAAAAGTGATTAGGCAGATTAATGATGCAATTAGTTTTATTTCTTCTGTCTATGGTCTTCCAGCAACTTCAAGTAGATGCTTACAATGAGATGTCCTCACAAGATCCCAACTCGAGACTCGTAGTTCCAAGTCCCCCATACCAGATGATACCCACTGTGTTCCAACTTTTGGTTGGCCCACAGCTCTTGTTTCTCCCATCAGTATAGTCTGCAGTCACAGTCTATGCTCCTCCAGATGACAGAAATCACGACTGAAACATGTGTATCCAGCTTTAGCTGGCAACAACACCCTCATTCCCTTGTCAGTTTCCTAAATAACCTAAGCTGCCCACCAGAATCATGCCCTTCCCTTGGAAACCCCCCAAAGCTAACTGTGCATTGGTGTAGGTATGTTCCCAAGGCCAAGCCCATCACTTGGGACAGCATGTGAGACCCCTTGTGGTGACAACTTCACTGGGTCTATCATCCCAATCCACATAATGGGACTAGTGGCTGGGAGAGTAATGGCTTAATTGAGGCCCTTAAGACACCAATGATTGTAATGGAATGATTGCTTTACCTGATTATCAATCTCATATCTGGCTTTTTACAGTTGTGTGAAAAAGTATTTGCACCTTCCTGATTTCCTATTCTTATGCATGTTTGAAACACTTAAATGTTTCAAATCACATAATAAATTAAATATTAGACAAACATAACACAAGTAGACACAAAATGCAGTTTTCAAATCAAGGTCTTTATTATTATGGGCAAAAAAAATCCAAACCTACCAGGACTTGTGTGAAAAGAATTCCTTCCTTCACCCTTAAAACATAAATCAGTTGTGGTTTATCATATCTTTGGAAAGCTGATTTCAAATTCCCTAGCCACATGTAGGCTTGATTTTTGCCACACCTGTTTTCAATCAAGGAATCACTTAAATAGTCACTTTATAAGGCACAGACTCCATCGAGCAGGAACGGTATTGTTGCCTATTCTTTAGGGTGCTGATCTCTCTAACTATGTAGGGTCATGTATTAGGGAATTTTTAGGGTGAGCTGTTGTAGTATTGGTCACATTACTTATTATATCTTTCCCTCTTCCACCATAATTGTTATTGAACAATTCAATTTTTGAGTATCTAATCTATATCCTTGATTGCATGGGGTATATGTTTAAGTAAATTGCCAGAATTTATTGAGAATATATTTTCACTGGTTTTAACGAAGTCTACTAAAATTATAGTTTTAATGGGGTATTTTCTTTTTTTGGTTTACTATATATAGCCTCCTATGGGCATAGGTATTTTTGTCATCAATTGTTCTTGGTACTCCTCATTGTTCATAATCCATAAACATATATCAGAAAGCCAAAAATGTGCCAAGAAAACATATCTCCACCATCACCAGCCTGAACTGCCAAGAAAGATTCATCAATTCAAACTACTTTTGGCATCATCAAAACACATATAAATTTTCTATCATTCTCTCTATCAAATCCTCACAAAGGTCAGTGTCATAAAAAAAACATGGTGGCTTAGTGGTAGCTCAAAGGCCTTTCAAGACCAAATGCATGAGTTTAAATCTGTCTCAGTACAACATTTGCAGTTTTTGTATTATCCCTGTTTCCTTTGAGTTCCTTTAAATAAAAAAAGAAAATAGATAAATTTGTCCTTGTGTGTTTCAGATAATGAACTTTGATTATGACCCTAATAGGGGACAAGGATTGATGGAATCTCTCTAAGCCACTGTTAAAAACTTAAGTGCCAGAAATAGTTAAATTAATTTAAGTATGTCTTTAGAGGAAACTAGAGTGTCTAGAAATGTGTGCAAACCTTGGAAGAGCAGAAATACATTTTTATGTAATCATATCCCTGGCTGCATCGAAGGCGCTTGATCAACAAAGCAAATTGACTGATATGTTTAAGTCAATTTAAGCCAAAAATAGAAATAAAAAAGGTTATGTCAAACTTACAATATGCAGTACCTCAAAGGAGAATATCTGAAAATTTTAATTCACATAGAAGGTGCCTGTGGTGCTTTTGTTTTATTCATCGCAATGTCCGCCTAAGGCATTTCAATTTATTTTCACTTCACTGAATGGAATTTCAATACAGCATTGAAAGGGCTATCCTAAATACTGTAAAGCTTAGCGATCAATAAAAGCAAACAATTTCATACCTTTGAGACATTCATTATTTATATTTGAACTCCAAATGGCGGCAGAGTGCTTTGCTCCAATCCATGTCAACTGTCTTAAGGCATGAATGCACAATATGTTCATTGATGTCAATTTAGTCCAAAAATTGATTTTTTTTCCATCTTCGTGTTTAGACATCTATGTACCTTTTACTTCGGACCATAGTTACTAGATTTAAATGACAAATCTTTGGTATAATATATTTAGGCTACACCCTTAACCATATCTCTAGCCTTACTTTTGTTGTATCTATTATTCCCATGGCCACACAAAGAAAAAGTTAGAAAATAATGAATTTTGTAAAAATAACAAATACTGTAAAAACAAAACAGCACACAAAAAAAGCAGAAATACATTTTTTTAGCATTTCATTTTACTTGGATTTCTTTTACCTATTTTAAAGATACATTGTATGGAGAAAAAGATGATTTTATTCAAAACTACAACTCATACCACAACAAACATCTTCAATATGGCTATGTCTGTTATGCCCAACTGTGGCGCATGTGGATTTTTGTACCCAATGGCCACACTGTGGACATGGGACAATTTTACGGCACTGTCCGCTGTGGGATCAAGGGATGAGGTACAGGCATTGGCCACTCCAGAATCAGCGGACCCAGTTCAGGCCCTGGCCACATCAGGAAAAGGGGAGTTGGATGCAGAATGGCCACACTGGTTTCAGGGGACTACAGATACAGGACTGGCCACACCGGGACCAGTGAAACAGGTTCAAGACACTGGCTCACTAGTAGTACACCTTACTCACTAATGACTCTACATGTTGCTTAGTGACTCCCTAGGGGAGAGTGAGCTTTTTATACAATATGCCTCCTACATTATACTAAATGCCTCTCAGCTACAAGCTGAGGACATTTACTATATATGCATGCTGCCCCTTTAAGAGCAGGTGAGCATGTGCATGTGAGCACTAGGCATGCCACCAGGAACTGCAATGTACACACACAGACCAGAAAGTGTCAGGAAGCAAAAGCATGCTGGTGAGGGTCGTGGCAATTAGTAAGTTGGTGTCCATGCATGGAGGGAGAAGGGGACACCATGCATGGGTGCTGGACACAGCACTACATTGTCATAGGAAAATAAAGTTATGAGAGGAGAAGATGAAAATGCAAACCATAAAGCCAAAAAGCGACAGAAGCGATGGGTTAAAAAGTTTGTTCAGACTTGGACTAAAAATCTGCAGGCACTCTATGTGACTGCAGATTGTTAAATAATTGTCTTGAATCCCTGGTATTGTCTGTAAGGGATGTTTGAGTTCTGTTACCCGACCCTAACTTTATTCCAAAGTTCGGTTCAGGTACCAGAACTGTACCCAAACTTGAGCCAGAACCCAAACCCCATTGAAAACAATGAGGACACAGACTTTTGAGTGGGAACATTCTTTCTTTATCTCTCTCTCCCTTCCAGGACTACCCCCGGAACTCCAAACATTGCAGCAGTCTTCTGGTAGAAGTCCATGTTTTCCATTAGAACTGGATACTAACTGTCTGGTACAGACACCAATGTTTTAAGTTCAGGTTCAGTTAATCAGTCAGATTCTAGCCTCTACAACATAGGCAAGACCATAGAGCTTTCTAAGGATGTCAGTAACAAGATCATAGACCTGCACAAAGCTGGAAAGTGCTGCAAAACCATAAGTAAGACACTGGGTGAGAAGGAGATAACTGTTGGTGCAATACTTAGAAAATGGAAAAAATACAAAATGACTGTTATTCAACATCAATATGGGGCACCATGCAAAATCTCACCTCGTGGGGTATCCTTGATCATGAGGAAAGGGAGAGATCAGCCTAAAACTACACAAGGGGAACTTTTTAATGATCTCAAGGCAGCTGGGACCACAGTCACCAAGAAAACCATTGGTAACACATTACATATTAAAGGTTTAAAATCTTGCAATGCCCTCAAGGTCTCCCTGCTCAAGAAGGCACATGTGCAGACCCAGCCGAAGTTTGCCAATGAACACCTGGATGATTCTGTGGGTAATTGGGAGAAGGTGCTATGGTCAGATGAGACAATAATTGAGGTCTTTGGCTTTAACTCAACTCACCATGTTTGGAGGCCTATGACCCAAAGAACACCGTCCCCACTGTCAAGCATGGAAGTGGAAACATTATGTTTTTGGGTTTTTCTCTGCTACGGGCACAGGACTACTTCACTGAATCAATGGGAGAAAGGATGGAGCCATATACCGTAAAATCCTGAGTGACTACCTCCTTCCCTCTGCCAGGACATTAAAAATGGGTGTGGCTGGGTCTTCCAGTAAGACAATGACCCAAAACATACAGCCGTAGCAACAAAGGAGTGGCTCAAAAAGAAGCACATTAAGGTCATGAAGTGGCGCAGCCAGTCTCCAGACCTTAATCCCATAGAAAACTTACAGAGGGAGTTGAAGCTCCAAGTTGCCAAGAGACTGCCTCAAAATGTTAATGTTAATGATTTAAAGATGATCTGCAAAGAGAAGTGGACCAAAATTCCTCCCGACATGTGTGCAAACCTCATTATCAAATACAAAAAACATCTGATTGCTGTGCTTGACAACAAGGGTTTTGCCATCAAGTATTAAGTCTTGCTTGCCAGAGGGATCAAATACTTATTTCTCACTGCAAAATGCAAATAAATTTATATAATTTATACAATGTGATTTTCTGGATTTTATTTTTGATATTCTACCTCTCAATGTTAAAATTACCCTACCCTTAAAATTATAGACTGTTCATGTAAGTAAGTGGCAAACATACAGAATCAGAAAGGGATCAAATACAGTGGGGGAAATAAGCATTTGATCTCATGCTGATTTTAAACGTTTGCCCACTGACAAAGACATGAACAGTTTATAATTTTTAAGGAAAATTTTCCAGACAAATGGCCAGATACTGGAAAATTCAGTATGAAAACAACCTAAGAGTTTCACTCGTCAGAGTTAAGAATTTTATGAATTCATGAGGAAACTAATTGATATAGCAAGCACTGCAGACAAATACAGCTATGTATCTGATAAGGTGATGCTAAAATGTATATCCTTCTGGGAAAGTAGTAATGAATTAGTTAATGCTGAAGTTAAGCAGACAGTGTTGTCACTTAGGAAGGACCAGAATAACTCAAAGGTACAAAGAACAGGATTAAACCTGGAGAGCAACATAATTGAAACAGAACAGCCATAAAGAAATACCAAAATGAGCTCTGCAATCTACCCAGCACTGCAGGAGCTGGAGAGTGTGGAGGGACAACAGACAATAAAATCATTATGGGCACATGAGTGCCACTGGACAGAGGATCAAAGGAGCCATTCATGCTCAACCATGGGAGCTGCTTGAGTTTGGCCACTATTTAAGTGACACTTATACTTAGAGTGACTTTATTGTGTCTACATTTTTTGGCATTTTGGTTTCAGGGCACTTTGTGGGACAGTCTCAATTATAGATTGTGATTGTACACTTTCATAACTTGTCATCCATGCTCAGGATTTATTATTATTCCTCTATTTTTTGATAATTGCATGTTACAGTCCAGGGTCTAGGAGCCTTTTGTTTATTCATTTATTGCCTGTGATCATTGTATCATGCATGGGGGGAACACTGCTTTGGTTTTAAGTATGTTTTAACTTACTGTTAATAACGTTTTGCCTTTTTATAAATAGCATTGTGGTATGCATTCCCTACAGTGGTACTTTTTCCTATGTTGTCCATTTTGCTTGCCACTGGCATTGCACCCACTTATTAATAGACCAACCTTCATTAGTAGTGCGCCTAGGCTCCACTATTGTTCTCTGCCCATATGATGATGTCATGTGTTCGGAAGCTTCCGATATATTTTCTGGCAACATCTGAGTTAACTAGAGACACACCTGTGGATTGATTGTAATGAACACCTGAAACACACTGTTTCATTGTGTAGCATCATGGGAAAGTCTCAAGAAATCAGCCAAGATATCAGGAAGAGAATTGTGGACTTTCACAAGCCTGGCTCATTCTTGGGTAAAATTTCAAGATGCCTGAAGGTGCCTCATTCATCTATACAAACAATTATAAGCATGTACAAACAAGATGAGAATGTCCAACCTTCATACCACTCAGGAAGGAGACGTTTTCTGTGTCCCAGAGATAAACGTGCTTTGGTCTTACACGTGCATGTCAATGAAAGGACAAAATCAAAAGACTTTGTGAAGAAGAAGGTGGAAGCTGTGTCAATATCCACAGTGAAACAAATACTGCCTCAACATGGGCTGAAAGACCAAGCTGCCAGGAATAAGCTATTATTCCAAAAGAAACTTTAAAAAGCCAGATTAATGTTTCCAAATGCACACAGAAGCAAAGACCTTAATTTTTGGAGACTTGCCCTGTTGTCAGATAAAACTAAGATTGAAATGTTTGTGCAAAATGACCATTGTTACATTTGGAGGAATAAGGGTGAAGCTTGGAAGCCTAAGAACACAAGCCCAACTGTGAAACTTGGGGGTAGCAGCATCATGTTGTGGGGTTGTTTTGCTGTAGGAGAGACTGGTGCACTTCGCAAAATAGATGGCATCATAAGAAAAGTATATTATGTAGCAATACTGAAGCAACATCTCAAGACATCAGCTAGAGTAGTAGAGCATAGGGAGGTTTCGTCAAACTCAATTTGACAGGTGGACCCGCCCCTATCAAAGTGTATCAAGAGTGTGTAACCCCTCCCCTCCCTGGCTGCATTCAGCAGCTGTTCCCTGTGCTCTCCCCTTTTGATATAGTTTAATATTGTTAATACAGTGATTATTTTCCCAGTAATTGTTTTTTATATTAGATTTATATGCTGTATTAAGTTTACTCTTATTTGATAATCTGCTGATAGGGAGAATGAGCGTGTGTTTCTGCAGTATTATTTGATAGTGGTATTCTCATTTATATGTGTTTTATAGAATAGTTCAGTCGATTATGTGAAATCCCTGGGACAGGAGCTACTTCTTACATAAACACATGCAGATGTGTGTCTGCATAGCGTGTGTTTCTGCAGTATTATTTGATAGTGGTATTCTCATTTATATGTGTTTTATAATGGGCACATTATGTATGTGTTTATACGTTTATAAAAAGCAAAGACACGGTATTGTAAAAATTTAAAAGATTTTATTGTCAAATAAATACATCTCAAAGACATTTCAATACTATAAAATTCTTACAGAGTATAAAAGCAAACACATTAAATAGTACAGGGATCATACAGCAACACACTTCGTACAAAATAAATAGTATCACAAGTACAATGAATATACATCATTACTAGTGTTGAGCGATATCTTCCGATATCGGAAAGTATCGGTATCGGAAAGTATCGGCCGATACCGTCAAAGTATCGGATCTAATCCGATACCGATACCCGATCCCAATGCAAGTCAATGGGACGAAAATATCGGAATTAAAATAAACCCTTTCTTAACTTGTAGGTTAATTCTACATGAAGGAAAACAACTAAGAATAATGTAGGATGTATTGGGGGAGGTGGCGGAGACATTAAAGGCACAGAGGTTTAGCCCAATCAAATAGAATAGCATGATTTTTATTTTTTTTTATGACGTTCGGCGTTAGAAAGATTTTGACTATGTTATTTTTTTTTTTTTTTGTCAGATATTGATGTTTCACTACTTCCACGCCCTTCACCTTCTTTTTAACTTCTCCCACACTTTCTTCTTCATTATCCTCATCATCAGCTTCTTTTACATCAACTTCTTCACCTTATTCATCTTCTTCTTCATCTTCTACCTATTATTTTTTTGTTACATTGTTCATATTCTTTTTATTTTACTATTATCTTCTTCTTTATATTCATCTTCTTCATCATATTCTTATTTGTAACAGGCATTCCCGTAGTTGTTATCTATAAAAGTTTGAAGATTACACCTTCCATTCTGCCTGTCACAAAACAGTTACATTTGTCCGCGTTCAGTTTGGCCTGCAGCATCAGGCTTTATCCAGGGGCACCACGAGGAGGAACGGACTCACCCCCATACACTGCTTAGTCTTCTTCTGCTTATAATTTAGATAATATATTTTGCTCTGATATTTAGTCTTATGCTTAATGTTCTTCTGCTCTTTGTTCTGCAGCCTCTTGTTCTTCTGCTTCTCGGTCTTCCAGGTCGTCGTCGTCTCCAGGGTCATCGTCTCCGGGGTCGTCGTCATCGGGGTGGTCTTCAGGGTCATCGTCTCCAGGGTCGTCGTCATCTCAGTGGTTGTCGTCTCTGGTGTCGTCGTCATCTTAGGGGTGGTCTTCCGGGTCATCGTGTTTAGTCTCTTGAACTTGGAAATGTAGCAGAAGGTACAAGTAGGCTGAGAAAATGCCGAGAAACAGCTGATGGAACTGGAACTCGGATGGCTACCCGAAGGTCCAAGAGCCAATGGAACTACCGAGGACCAGCTGACGTTACTGGAACCCGGTTACTAAGCAGGAGGTACCCGTGCTGAAAGCACTACCAAGGACCACCTGACGTTGGTGGAACTCAGATACCCAGAGGGAGGCACCTAAGCCAAAGGCTCTGCCCGGAACCAGCTGATGGTACTGGAACCAGGATGGGGAGCAGAAGGTACAAGAGTAAAAGACACTGCCGAGAACCAGCTGACGGTACTGGAACCCGGATGGGTAGCCGAAGGTCCAAGAGCCAATGGAACAACCGAGGACCAGCTGACGTTACTGGAACCCGGTTACTAAGCAGGAGGTACCCATGCTGAAAGCACTACCAAGGACCACCTGACGTTGGTGGAACTCAGATACCCAGAGGGAGGCACCTAAGCCAAAGGCTCTGCCCGGAACCAGCTGACGGTACTGGAACCAGGATGGGGAGCAGAAGGTACAAGAGCAAAAGACACTGCCGAGAACCAGCTGACGGTACTGGAACCCGGATGGGTAGCCGAAGGTCCAAGAGCCAATGGAACTACCGAGGACCAGCTGACGTTACTGGAACCCGGTTACTAAGCAGGAGGTACCCGTGCTGAAAGCACTACCAAGGACCACCTGACGTTGGTGTAACTCAGATTCCCAGAGGGAGGCACCTAAGCCAAAGGCTCTGCCCGGAACCAGCTGACGGTGCTGGAACCAGGATGGGGACCTATTCAAGCTTGTCTTCCTAGAGCCCCAACTAGCGGTGTTGGAGCAAAGGGTCAGCAGGGGGAGCAGAGTGTAGGCCGAAGCCTAATTGAACCAATTTTAAAGGTAACCTTTAACCCCCCCTCAGGTGTTACAAACTAGAAGAGCCACAGCTTATGCAGCAGTAGTGCTGCACAAGTCAAAGGTTGCTCTTTTAATTTTTCTCCTTGCACACGCTGAATGAAACACGTATAACATTTAGCCCTTTATACAGTCAAACTGTGTTGGAGGCGAGAGTTCCCTTCGTAATGAGACGCAGCACAGATGTCAAGAATCCCACCTTGGTGCTGGGCGCAGCCTCCTGAGCGTTGCTATTTGCTGTTCAGGAGTCTGCGCTGTCGTTTTATCCCTTGGCCTTGCGCTGTTAGCGCTGCCCATCTTCTGGCATCATTTAATGTCGGCCGTTGCGGTTTGCGATGACCATGAATCCCAGCCCCGCAGTGTCTTTACATAGTTAAAACACTGCGGGGCTGGGATTCATGGCCTGGCGCAGCCCATATGTTGGCCTCTCACACTCGGGTCCTTACACCCGCTTCAGACTGTGCGGCGTCAGCTGATCCCTTATCGCATGCCACGGCCATGAAGCCGCACAGTCTGAGGAAGGCGGAAGGAGATGAGGGACAGGCGAACATATGCACTGCTCATGCCCATCAATCACACCCTCGCAGTCCAAATAAATAAGACACCGAGGGGCGTTGTGTGTGTCAGGGCGGCCGCAGAGGCGCAGGCAGCCAAACAATGATGCCAGAAGACGGGCAGCGCTACCAAGGGGGTTGCAGCGTGTCATTACAAAGGAAAGTCACACCTCCGGGACGGTTAAATGGTCACAGAGGACACATTTTAGACGTGTTCAGTTCCACATGTGCAAGGAGAATAAGTTTATCAGCCACCTTGCACACATGCAGCATTACTGCTGTACAAGGTGGCTGTAAAACATACAAACACCTGGGGGAGAGGGGACAGGTTCCCTTCAATTTCAGTTCTTGTGTCTGCGTGGCATTTGCAGGACACGTTGCCGGCTACACAGCAGGGGAACAGCTGGCGGTGCTGAACCCCACTGACACATTGGCTGGTGTTTTTCTCTGTGCAGCTAGCAGTACCGGGCCCCAACCGGCGGTGTTAGAGCCCAGGGTCAGCAGGAGGAGAGGGAGCAGAGCGTAGGCCGAAGCCTGCACTGGCGGCAGCTTTGTGTCTGCGTGGCTGTTGCAGGACACGTTGCCGGCTACACAGCAGGGGAACAGTTGGCGTTGCTGAACCCCACTGACACATTGGCTGGTGTTTTTCTCTGTGCAGCTAGCAGTACCGGGCCCCAACTGGCGGTGTTAGAGCCCAGGCTCTGCAGGGGGAGCAGAGTGTAGGCCGAAGCCTAATTGAACCAATTTTAAAGGTAACCTTTAACCCCCCCTCAGGTGTTACAAACTAGAAGAGCCACAGCTTATGCAGCAGTAGTGCTGCACAAGTCAAAGGTTGCTCTTTTAATTTTTCTCCTTGCACACGCTGAATGAAACACGTATAACATTTAGCCCTTTATACAGTCAAACTGTGTTGGAGGCGAGAGTTCCCTTCGTAATGAGATGCAGCACAGATGTCAAGAATCCCACCTTGGTGCTGGGCGCAGCCTCCTGAGCATTGCTATTTGCTGTACAGGAGTCTGCGCTGTCGTTTTATCCCTTGGCCTTGCGCTGTTAGTGCTGCCCATCTTCTGGCATCATTTAATGTCGGCCGTTGCGGTTTGCGATGACCATGAATCCCAGCCCCGCAGTGTCTTTACATAGTTAAAACACTGCGGGGCTGGGATTCATGGCCTGGCGCAGCCCATATGTTGGCCTCTCACACTCGGGTCCTTACACCCGCTTCAGACTGTGCGGCGTCAGCTGATCCCTTATCGCATGCCACGGCCATGAAGCCGCACAGTCTGAGGAAGGCGGAAGGAGATGAGGGACAGGCGAACATATGCACTGCTCATGCCCATCAATCACACCCTCGCAGTCCAAATAAATAAGACACCGAGGGGCGTTGTGTGTGTCAGGGCGGCCGCAGAGGCGCAGGCAGCCAAACAATGATGCCAGAAGACGGGCAGCGCTACCAAGGGGGTTGCAGCGTGTCATTACAAAGGAAAGTCACACCTCCGGGACGGTTAAATGGTCACAGAGGACACATTTTAGACGTGTTCAGTTCCACATGTGCGAGGAGAATAAGTTTATCAGCCACCTTGCACACATGCAGCATTACTGCTGTACAAGGTGGCTGTAAAACATACAAACACCTGGGGGAGGGGGGACAGGTTCCCTTCAATTTCAGTTCTTGTGTCTGCGTGGCTTTTGCAGGACACGATGCCGGCTACACAGCAGGGGAACAGCTGGCGTTGCTGAACCCCACTGAAACATTGGCTGGTGTATTTCTCTGTGCAGCTAGCAGTACCGGGCACCAACTGGCATTGTTAGAGCCCAGGGTGTTGTGAATTTGGATTCTGGGCTCCCCCGGTGGCCGCTTGTGGAATTGGACTTGTCATCCTCTTTCCTGTTTCACCTGATTCCATCAGTAGTGGGTGTCGCTATTTAAGCTCATTTCTCTGGTGGTTTCTTGCCGGTCAACAATGTTATCTGATGCCTCTCAGTGCTTGTTCCTGCTTCTAGACAACTACTGATAAGTTGGACTTTTGTCCATGTTTTGTTTTGCCTATTTGTTCCAGTTCGCAGCTGAAGTTTTGTTACTGTGTCTGGAAAGCTCTCGTCGATCAGGGATTGCTACTCTGGCGTTATGAGTTAATGCCAGAGTTTAAGGTAATCTCTGGATGGTGTTTTGTTAGTATTTTTCTGCTGACCATGAAAGTATACTATCTGTCTTCTGCTATCTAGTAAGCGGACCTCAAATTTGCTAAGACTATTTTCCTGCTGCGTTTGTTGTTTCATCTGAACTCACCGTCATTATATGTGGGGGGCTACTGTCTTCTTTGGAATATTTCTCTAGAGGTGAGCCAGGTCTTATATTTCCCTCTGCTAGCTATTTAGGTCTTAGGCCAGAGCTGGGCATCTAGCGATTAATAGGAAATGCTACCTGGCTATTTCTAGTTGCGCGGCAGGCTTAGTTCATGGTCAGTATAGTTCCATCTTCCGAGAGCTTGTCCCTCTATAGGCTTGCTATGATCTCTGCCTGCAGAGATCATGACAGTTTGACCGGACCGGTAAAGTGTTAAAGACCCAGGTTGAGAAAGGAGAGTTATAAGAAGTCTGCTGGAATTTTTTTTTTTTTTTTTTTTTTCCTCCAGTCTGCCTTGCTGCAGTCTTTTTTCTCTCTCTCCTCCTAATCTCTGTATGCTCTGTGTGCACCTGACAATAATGGATCTCCAGAGTGTAACTGCGGGTTTGAATAATCTCATCACGAAAGTACAAAATTTACAAGATTTTGTAGTACATGCTCCGGTAGCTGAGCCGAGAATTCCTTTGCCGGAGTTCTTCACAGGGAATAGAGCTAGCTTCCAGAATTTCCGAAATAATTGTAAGCTTTATTTGTCCCTGAAGTCTCGTTCAGCTGGAGACCCTGCTCAGCAGGTTGGGATTGTGATTTCCTTGCTCAGGGGTGACCCTCAAGATTGGGCCTTCTCATTGCCAGCAGGGGATCCTGCGTTACGCGATGTGGATGCGTTTTTTCAGGCCTTGGGCTTGCTTTATGAGGAACCTCATTTGGAACTTCAGGCAGAAAAAACTTTGATGGCACTATCTCAGGGGCAAGACGAAGCTGAAGTTTTCTGCCAAAAATTCCGTAAATGGTCTGTGCTTACTCAGTGGAATGAGTGCGCCTTGGCGGCAACTTTCAGAGAAGGTCTCTCTGATGCCGTTAAGGATGTTATGGTGGGGTTCCCTTTGCCTGCAGGTCTGAATGAGTCCATGACAATGGCTATTCAGATTGATAGGCGTCTGCGGGAGCGCAAACCGATGCACCATCTGGCGGTGTCTATGGAAAAGACGCCAGAAAGTATGCAGTGTGATAGAATTCTGTCCAGGAGCGAGCGACAGAATTTTAGACGGAAGAATGGATTGTGTTTCTATTGTGGGGATTCTACTCATGTTATATCGGCATGCTCTAGGCGTACAAAGAAGCTTGATAAGTCTGTTTCCATTGGCACCATTCAGTCTAAGTTTATTTTGTCTGTAACCCTGATTTGCTCTTTGTCATCCATTGCCACGGACGCCTATGTTGACTCTGGCGCCGCTCTGAGTCTTATGGATTGGTCCTTTGCCAATCGTTGTGGTTTTGATTTAGAGCCTTTGGAGACTCTTATTCCTCTGAAGGGGATTGACTCCACCCCATTGGCTAATAATAAACCACAATACTGGACACAAGTAACCATGCGTATCAATCCGGATCACCAGGAGATTATTCGTTTCCTGGTGCTGTATAATTTACATGACGATTTGGTACTGGGATTGCCATGGTTGCAGTCTCACAACCCAGTCTTGGACTGGAGAGCTATGTCTGTGTTGAGCTGGGGATGTAAGGGTATTCATGGGGACGTACCTTTGGTTTCTATTTCGTCGTCCATTCCCTCTGAAGTCCCTGAGTTCCTCTCTGATTATCAAGACGTCTTTGACGAACCCAAGCTTGGGTCGTTACCTCCGCACCGTGAGTGCGATTGTGCCATAGATTTGATACCGGGTTGTAAATATCCAAAGGGTCGTTTGTTTAATTTGTCTGTGCCGGAACATGCTGCTATGCGGGAATATATAAAGGAGTCTTTGGAAAAGGGACATATTCGTCCATCTTCTTCTCCCTTGGGAGCTGGGTTTTTCTTTGTCTCAAAAAAAAAGACGGCTCTTTGAGACCATGTATTGATTATCGGCTTCTGAATAAGATCACTGTTAAGTATCAATACCCATTGCCATTGCTTACTGATTTGTTTGCTCGTATAGAGGGTGCTAAGTGGTTCTCTAAAATTGATCTTCGTGGGGCGTATAATTTGGTGCGGATCAGGCAGGGGGATGAGTGGAAGACCGCATTTAATACGCCCGAGGGCCACTTTGAGTATTTGGTCATGCCTTTTGGTCTTTCTAATGCCCCTTCAGTTTTCCAGTCTTTTATGCATGATATTTTCCGCGATTTTCTGGATGGATTTATGATAATATATCTGGATGATATTCTGATTTTTTCTGATGACTGGGACTCTCATGTTCAGCAGGTCAGGAGAGTTTTTCAGGTTCTGCGGTCTAATTCTTTATGTGTGAAGGGGTCTAAGTGCGTTTTTGGGGTCCAGAAAATTTCCTTTTTGGGGTATATTTTTTCTCCCTCTTCCATTGAGATGGATCCCGTCAAGGTGCAAGCTATTTGTGACTGGACTCAGCCCTCCTCTCTTAAGGGTCTTCAGAGATTTTTGGGCTTTGCCAACTTTTACCGCCGATTTATTGCTGGTTTTTCGGATGTCGTTAAACCACTGACTGATTTGACCAGACAAGGCGCTGATGTTGCTAATTGGTCCCCTCATGCTGTAGAGGCCTTTCAGGAGCTTAAGCGCCGTTTTGCCTCTGCCCCTGTGTTGCGTCAGCCTGATGTGAATCTGCCTTTTCAGGTTGAGGTTGACGCTTCGGAGATCGGAGCTGGGGCAGTGTTGTCGCAGAAAGGTTCCGACTGCTCCGTCATTAGGCCTTGTGCCTTCTTTTCTCGCAAATTTTCGCCCGCAGAGCGGAATTATGATGTTGGGAATCGGGAGCTTTTGGCCATGAAGTGGGCGTTTGAGGAGTGGCGCCATTGGCTCGAGGGGGCTAGGCATCAGGTGGTGGTATTGACTGACCACAAAAATTTGATTTATCTTGAGACTGCCAGACGCCTGAATCCTAGACAGGCGCGCTGGTCTTTATTTTTTTCTCGCTTTAATTTTGTGGTGTCATACCTACCGGGTTCTAAGAATGTTAAGGCAGATGCCCTTTCTAGGAGTTTTGACCCGGACTCTCCTGGTAATTCTGAACCCACAGGTATCCTTAGGGAGGGAGTAATTTTGTCGGCCGTTTCTCCTGATCTGCGGCGGTCCTTGCAAGAGTTTCAGGCGGATAGACCGGATCGTTGTCCGCCTGATAGACTGTTTGTTCCGGATGATTGGACCAGCAGAGTCATCTCTGAGGTACATTCTTCTGCATTGGCAGGTCATCCCGGAATTTTTGGTACCAGGGATTTGGTGGCAAGATCCTTCTGGTGGCCTTCTCTGTCACGAGATGTGCGAGTCTTTGTGCAGTCATGTGACGTTTGTGCTCGGGCCAAGTCTTGTAGTTCTCGGGCTAGCGGACTGCTGTTGCCCTTGCCTATTCCTAAGAGGCCTTGGACACACATCTCGATGGATTTTATTTCAGATCTGCCTGTTTCCCAGAAGATGTCTGTCATCTGGGTGGTCTGTGACCGTTTCTCTAAAATGGTCCATTTGGTTCCTCTGCCCAAGTTGCCTTCTTCTTCTGAGTTGGTTCCTCTGTTTTTTCAGAATGTTGTCCGATTGCACGGTATTCCTGAGAATATTGTTTCTGACAGAGGTACCCAATTTGTGTCTAGATTTTGGCGGGCATTCTGTGCTAGGATGGGCATAGATTTGTCTTTTTCATCTGCTTTTCACCCTCAGACTAATGGCCAGACCGAGCGGACTAATCAGACCCTTGAGACATATCTGAGGTGTTTTGTCTCTGCTGACCAGGATGATTGGGTTGCTTTTTTGCCATTGGCAGAGTTCGCCCTCAATAATCGGGCCAGTTCTTCCACCTTGGTGTCCCCGTTTTTCTGTAATTCGGGGTTTCACCCTCGATTTTCCTCCGGTCAGGTGGAATCCTCGGATTGTCCTGGAGTGGATGCGGTGGTGGAGAGATTGCATCACATCTGGGGGCAGGTTATGGACAATTTGAAGTTGTCACAGGAGAAGACTCAGCGTTTTGCCAACCGTCATCGTCGTGTTGGTTCTCGGCTTTGTGTTGGAGATTTAGTGTGGCTGTCTTCTCGTTTTGTCCCTATGAGGGTCTCTTCTCCTAAGTTTAAACCTCGGTTCATCGGCCCTTATAGAATATTGGAGATTCTTAATCCTGTTTCTTTCCGTTTGGACCTCCCTGCGTCCTTTTCCATTCATAACGTTTTTCATCGGTCGTTATTGCGCAGGTATGAGGTACCTTCTGTTGAGCCTCCTGCTCCGGTGTTGGTTGAGGGTGAGTTGGAGTACGTTGTGGAGAAAATTTTGGACTCTCGTGTTTCCAGACGGAAACTCCAGTATCTGGTCAACTGGAAGGGTTACGGCCAGGAGGATAATTCTTGGGTCAATGCATCTGATGTTCATGCTTCTGATCTTGTTCGTGCCTTCCATAGGGCTCATCCTGGTCGCCCTGGTGGATCTGGTGAGGGTTCGGTGCCCCCTCCTTGAGGGGGGGGTACTGTTGTGAATTTGGATTCTGGGCTCCCCCGGTGGCCGCTTGTGGAATTGGACTTGTCATCCTCTTTCCTGTTTCACCTGATTCCATCAGTAGTGGGTGTCGCTATTTAAGCTCATTTCTCTGGTGGTTTCTTGCCGGTCAACAATGTTATCTGATGCCTCTCAGTGCTTGTTCCTGCTTCTAGACAACTACTGATAAGTTGGACTTTTGTCCATGTTTTGTTTTGCCTATTTGTTCCAGTTCGCAGCTGAAGTTTTGTTACTGTGTCTGGAAAGCTCTCGTCGATCAGGGATTGCTACTCTGGCGTTATGAGTTAATGCCAGAGTTTAAGGTAATCTCTGGATGGTGTTTTGTTAGTATTTTTCTGCTGACCATGAAAGTATACTATCTGTCTTCTGCTATCTAGTAAGCGGACCTCAAATTTGCTAAGACTATTTTCCTGCTGCGTTTGTTGTTTCATCTGAACTCACCGTCATTATATGTGGGGGGCTACTGTCTTCTTTGGAATATTTCTCTAGAGGTGAGCCAGGTCTTATATTTCCCTCTGCTAGCTATTTAGGTCTTAGGCCAGAGCTGGGCATCTAGCGATTAATAGGAAATGCTACCTGGCTATTTCTAGTTGCGCGGCAGGCTTAGTTCATGGTCAGTATAGTTCCATCTTCCGAGAGCTTGTCCCTCTATAGGCTTGCTATGATCTCTGCCTGCAGAGATCATGACACCAGGGTCAGCAGGAGGAGCAGGGGGAGCAGAGTGTAGGCCGAAGCCTGCACTGGCGGCAGCTTTGGGTCTGTTGTGTCTGCGTGGCTGTTGCAGGACACGTTGCCGGCTACACAGCAGGGGAACAGCTGGCGGTGCTGAACCCCACTGACACATTGGCGAGGTGTTTTTCTCTGTGCAGCAAGCACTTCCGGACAGCAACTAGCGGTGTTGGAGCCCGGGCTCTGCAGGTGGAGCAGAGTGTAGGCCGTAGCCTGCACTGGAGCAAGTTGAAAGGGAACCTTTAACCCCCCCAGGCGTTTGTAGCTGAAAGAGCCATCTTGTACAGCACTAATGCTGGAAAAGGTAAACTTAGCTCTTTTCATTATGGTCCTTGCACATGCTGAACCTAACACTTTTGAAATGTGTCCCCTCACACGGTTAAACCGTCCGGTCGATGGAACTTTCCTTTGTCATGTGACGCAGCACAGCCGTCATTCTTACCCCCTTGGCGCCGTGCGCCTCCTCCTCAGCGTTGTTTGAATCTGTTCTGGAGTCTGCGCTGTTATGTTATCCCTTGGCCAGGCACACTTAGCGCTGCCCATCTTCTGACATCATTTGGTGTCAGGATGGCTGCGCCTGTGCGGCCGCGCTGGACGAGATCCCGCCTCGCTGTGTCATCTAATGTAATCACTCTGTGGACCTGTGATCCATGGGCATGAGCAGTGCATATCCTCGCCTCTCACTCCCCTCCCTTTGGCTTATTCAGACTGTGCGGCGTCACGGCCGTGGCATGCTATTAGGGATCAGCTGACGTTGCACAGTCTGAAGAAGGCGTAGGGAGATGAGTGAGAGGCGGAGGTTCAGATATGCACTGCTAATGTCCATGGATCACATGTCCGCAGTGGGATTAAATCAGAAGACAATACGAGGCGGGATCTCGTCCAGCGCGGCCGCACAGGCGCAGCCATCCTGACACCAAATGATGTCAGATGACGGGCAGCGCTAAGTGTGCCTGGCCAAGGGATAACATAACAGCAAAGACTCCGGGACAGATTCAAACAATGCTGAGGAGGAGGCGCACGGCGCCAAGGGGGTAAGAATGACGGCTGTGCTGCGTCACATGACAAAGGAAAGTTCCACCGACCGGACGGTTTAACCGTGTGAGGGGACACATTTCAAAAGTGTTAGGTTCAGCATGTGCAAGGAGCACCACGAAAAGAGGCACTTTTTCCCTTTGCATCATTACTGCTGCACAAGGTGTCTCCTTCAGTAACAAACGCCTGGTGGGGGGGACAGGTTCCCTTAAATTTAACTTGTTGTGCCTGCGTGGCGGTCGCAGGACACGTTGCCGTATACACAGCAGGGGAGCAGCAGGCATTACTGAACCCCACTAACACATTGGCGAGGTGTTTGGCTCTGTGCGGACAGCACTTCTGGACGGCAACTAGCGGTGTTGGAGCCCAGGGACAGGAGGAGGAGGAGGTGGAGGAGATAGGAGGGATTGCCACACACACAGCTGGGGAACAGCTGACGTTACTGAACCCCAATAACAGAGGAGGGACTGTTGGGACTGTGCGGGCAGCACTTCTGGACGGCAACTAGCGGTGTTGGAGCCCAGGGACAGGAGGAGGAGGAGGTGGAGGAGATAGGAGGGATTGCCACACACACAGCTGGGGAACAGCTGACGTTACTGAACCCCAATAACAGAGGAGGGACTGTTGGGACTGTGCGGGCAGCACTTCTGGACGGCAACTAGCGGTGTTGGAGCCCAGGGACAGGAGGAGGAGGAGGTGGAGGAGATAGGAGGGATTGCCACACACACAGCTGGGGAACAGCTGACGTTACTGAACCCCAATAACAGAGGAGCGACTGTTGACTGTGCGTACAGCACTACCAGGCAACAACTGGCGGTGTTGGAGCCCAGGGACAGCAGGAGAAGCAGAGGAACACAATGTAGGCCAAAGCCTGATTGGAGAAAGTCGAAAGGGAACCTTTAACCCCCCCCCAAGGCGTTTGTAGCTGAAAGAGCCAGCTAGTGCAGCACAAAAGATGCAAAAGGAAAAGGTGGCTCTTTTCATTATGCTCCTTGCAAACACAGAACTAAACACTTATAAAATGTGTCCCCTGAAACCGTGAGACCATCCCGGAGGTCGGACTTTCCTTCGTAATATGACGCAGCACAGCCGTCATTCTTACCCCCCCGGCGCCGTGCCCCGGTTCCTCAGCGTTGTTTGATTCCGTCCCGGAGCCTGCGCTGTTATGTTATCCCTTGGCCAGGCACACTTAGCGCTGCCCATCTTCTGACATCATTGGGTGTCAGGCTGGCTGCGCCTGTGCGGACGCGCTGGCCGAGAGCCCGCCTGGCAGTGTCGTCTAATGTAATCCCACCGCGGGCCTGGGATCCGTGGCCATGCGCAGTGCATATCCTCGCCTCTCACTCCCCTCCCTACGGCTTCTTCATACTGTGCGGCGTCACGGCCGTGGCATGCTATTAGGGATCAGCTGACGGCGCACAGTCTGAAGAAGGCGTAGGGAGATGAGTGAGAGGCGGAGGTTCAGATATGCACTGCGCATGTCCATGGATCTCAGGCCCACAGTGGGATTAAATCAGAAGACAATGCGAGGCGGGCTCTCGGCCAGCGCGGCCGCACAGGCGCAGCCAGCCTGACACCAAATGATGTCAGAAGATGGGCAGCGCTAAGTGTGCCTGGCCAAGGGATAACATAACAGCGCAGGCTCCGGGACAGAATCAAACAACGCTGAGGAGCCGGGGCATGGTGCCAAGGGGGTAGGAATGACAGCTGTGCTGCGTCATATTACGAAGGAAAGTCCCACCTCCGGGACGGTTTTACGGTATCAGTGGACACATTTTATAAGTGTTAAGTTCTGCGTGTGCAAGGAGCTAAACAAAAATAGCTACCTTTTCCTTGTGCAGCATTACTGCTGCACAAGGTGGCTCTTTCAGTAACAAACGCCTTGGGGGGGGGGACAGGTTCCCTTACATTTCAGTTGTTGTGTCAGCGTGGCGGTCGCAGGACACATTGCCGGCTACACAGCTGGGGATCAGCTGACGTTACTGAAACCCAATAACACTGGGTCGTATGTTTTGACTGTGCAGATGGCACTTCAGAGCCTCAACTGGCGGTGTTGGAGCCCAGGAATTTAAGTTCAGGTGGTAGAAAGATGAACACAACAGGAGACCTGGATAACGTAGACAGTCACCTAATTATTTAATCAGGAAGAGGAGTGGCAAATTCCTGCGAGATCCAGGCCTTGTTCATTTTCAGGAAAGTAAGCCGGTCAACGTTATCGGAGGATAGTCGCATGCGACGGTCAGTTAGTACACCACCTGCAGCACTAAAGACGCGTTCCGATAATATACTAGCCGCAGGGCAAGCCAGCACCTCCAATGCATACTGGATTAGCTCTGGCCATGTATCCAGCTTTGAGACCCAAAACTTGAAAGGGGAAGAGCCGTCTGGGAGTACAGCAAGAGGGCAAGACATGTAGTCTGTCACCATCTGACGGAACCATTGCCTCCTGCTGACTGGAGCCGTCTGTGATGGTGTAGACTTTTGTGGCGGGCACAGAAAACTGTGCCACAGTTGGGCCATACTGGTCTTGCCTTGGGCAGAGGCACTGCTTCTGCTCCCTCTTTGTGCAGAGCCTCCACCACTGCCTGGACGCACTGAGCTGCTTTGTAATGCACTAGCAGCACTTCTCTCACTTGGAATGGAGAAGATGATGGAATTCACCAGTGTGTCTTGGTACTCCCGCATTTTTCACTCCCGGTTTAACGGTGTGATGAGGCTTTCTACGTTGTCCCGGTAGCGAGGATCGAGGAGGGTGAACACCCAATAATCAGACATGTTGAGAATGTGGGCGATGCGATGGTCGTTTCTCAGGCACTGCAGCATGTAATCCACCATGTGCTGCAGACTGCCAACTGCCCAAGAAACGCTGTCCCCTGCTGGAGGCGTGATCTCTGCCTGCTCGTCATCACCCCACCCTCGCTGTACACACTGACTACTGGACAATTGTGTAACTCCCTCCTCTGGACGGATGTCTTCCTCCTCCATTGACTCCTCCTCATCCTCCTCACAAACTGTCCCCTGCCTACGCGTTTGTGAGGAACCACGTGGCGCTGACTGTCCAGAAGATGATGGAAATGGTGAATCCTCATCCTCCACCTCTTCCACAACATCATCCCTTAGCGCTTGCAGTGATTTTTCAAGCAGGCAGATAAGGGGGACAGTCATGCTGACTAGTGCATCATCTGCACTCGCCATCCGTGTGGAATAATCGAAGGGACGCAAAACCTGGCAGACGTCATTCATAGTGGCCCACTCTGTGGTTGTGAAGTCTGAACGGTGCTGAGTGCGACTTCTTTGCGCCTGAAGCAGCTGGTACTCCATTACAGCTTTCTGCTGCTCACACAACCGCTCCAACATATGTAACGTGGAATTCCACCTGGTAGGTAGGTCACATATGATGCGATGTTCCGGCAGGCGGTGTCGGCGCTGCAGAGCCGCAATGCGCGCTTTTGCCGTGCTGGAATGCTGCAAGTGAGCACACTCTAGGCGGACCTTGTGCAGCAGTGCATCAAGATCCGGATAGTCCCTCAAAAAACTCTGCACGACCAAATTGAGCACATGTGCCAGACATGGGATGTGAGTGAGGTTGCCGAGGCCCAGAGCTGCCACCAGATTTAGGCCATTATCACACACTACCATGCCTGGCTGGAGATTCGCTGGCACAAACCACACATCACTCTCCTGCTTGATGGCATTCCAGAGCTCCTGCGCTGTGTGGCTTCGATTCCCCAAAGAAATTAATTTCAAGATGGCCTGTTGACGTTTGGCCACGGCTGTGCTCAAGTCGGTCGTAACAGGTAAACGTTCATCACGGGTCCATGTGGAGGTGGACTGTGACGGCTCCTGCAGCGATGATTCTGAGGAACTGGTGTAAGAGGAGGAGTCAATGCGTACAGAATGGATTCCTGCAATCCTTGGAGTGGGCAGGACACGTCCTGTGCCACTCGCACGATCTGTACCCGGCTCAACGACATTAACCCAATGGGCAGTGAGGGAAAGGTATCGCCCCTGTCCATGTTGACTGGTCCATGCATCGGTGGTGAGGTGGACCTTGCTACTGACGGCATTCAGTAGCGCGTGTTTTATGTGTCCCTCCACATGCTTGTGCAGGGCAGGGACGGCTTGCCTGCTGAAGTAAAAGCGGCTGGGCACATTGTACTGTGGGACTGCCAATGACATCAAGTCACGGAAGCTGTCAGTCTCCACCAGCCTGAATGACAGCATTTCCAGTGACAGAAGTTTGGCAATGCCTGCAGTCAGAGCCTGTGCTCGTGGGTGGTTTGACGAGAAAGGCCGCCTTTTCTCCCATGCCTGTACTACCGATGGCTGTACACTGGGCTGGGAGTGTGTGGATGACTGGGAAAGTGGTGCTGCGGGTGGAATTACAGCGGGTCTCTGGACAATAGGGCCAGAGGTTCTTCCACGGCGATCCTGGGAGGAAGCCGAACCAGCTGCGTGTGAGCTGGAGGAAGAGGCAACACGAGCTGAAGAGGTGGTAGCTGCCGCTGTTGGTTGGCCTAGCTCTTCAGTGTGTCTTTCTAACTCCGCCGCGTGCCTGGTGCGCACATGTTTCCACATGTTGGAGGTATTGAGGTTGTTGACATTTCGACCTCTTTTGACTTTGTGATGACACACCTTGCATTTGACATAGCAAATGTCATCTGCAACTGTGTCAAAAAAGGACCAGGCACTGCAAGTCTTGGGAGCGCCCTTTTTGGCTTTTGGAAGAGACATGCTCCTAACGGGTGCCAAAGCGGAGGCTGCAGGATCCGCAGTCTTCCCCCTCCCTCTCCCTCTTTGGGCCGTACGGGGAATCTCTTCCTCAGAGCTGCTCCCACCACCTTCCTGTCCCTCACACCAAGATGGGTCAAGGACCTCATCAACTACACTACCCTCTGCCCCCAACTGCTCCTCCTGGGTAGTCTCAGCAGCAGAGCACGCACCAGAAAGTGGCACCTGAGTGTCATCAGCGGATGTGTCCTGCGATGTGGTGACCGGAGCCACTGGCCCACCCGCCTCTTCAGAGGAAGAGAGAAAAAGCTGTTGGGCATCACTGCACCCTGCCTCTTCTTCCATTTCTCCAATGCTGCTTGGCTGGCCCCCTGTTTCCAAGCCAAGAGATTCAGAGAACAGAAGTAGAGACGGCTCCTGTCCTGGGATCTCTGTCTGCCTGGGCAATTTGGCAGGTGGTGAAGAGACAGATGGCTGCTCTCCAGTGCTCTGTGTCTGAGAGGATGTGGCACTAATTGAAGTTGATGCATTAGCTGCCATCCATCCGACAACGGCTTCAATTTGTTCTTCACGCAGCAGCGGTGTACGGCGCTCTGCGACAAAGCTGCGCATGAATGACTGTTCCCTGGTGAAAGTGGGTGCTGATGAGTCACCAGTGCCCGCAGCAGGCACAGAATCCCCACGTCCTCTCCCTGCTCCGCGCCCACGCCCACGTGCCTTACTCACTGCCTTCTTCATCTTGGTTGACTGATAAAGATAAGCAGAAAAGTACTAACGGCTTTGTGTGCTTATTCCTGAACAACTCCTAACAGGTATAAGAAACACTAATTTTCTAAAGTGTGGACTAGACTTTAATATGAGCTAATGTGGCCTACACAAATGTAAAGTGGTGTCACTGGTGTGTTTGGTGAACTTTATTATTTATTTATTTTTGGGGGGCTGAACTGACAACAGAGAGAGCTGCAGTCACACGGAGACCGTGCAGACAGCCGTAAACGGCGCTGCAAGGCCCAAATACCCTCCTCTATGTTATCCTATGTAGTGTTTTTCCACAAGTTAGCTGGAGACGGGTGGAAAGACACTAATAGGAATTTTTTGAAAAAATGTGCAGCAGCCTGCACTACTTAAAACAAAAGGAAAATTGATTTTACGGTATGATGCAGTGAAGAACCCTGAGCTGGAGACAACCAGGCTATGGCTGCTCACAGACTACAGGGCGAGCTGCAGTCACACGGAGACCGTGCAGACAGCCGTAAACGGCGCTGCAAGGCCCCAAAACCCTCCTCTACGTTATCCTATGTAGTGTTTTTCCTCAAGTTAGCTGGAGACGGGTGGAAAGACACTAATAGGAATTTTTTGAAAAAATGAGCAGCAGACTACACTACTTGAAAAAAAAAAAAAAAAAAAGAACAGTATGAGGCAATGAACCACCCTCCCTGAACTGAATACAACCAGCTATGGATGGCCTATGGCTGCACTCAGACTAGAGAGTGGGCTGCACTCACACACACACACACACAGACCTTGCAGATCGCTGTGAAAACAGCGCTACAAGGCAAAAGCAAGGTGATTAGTAGGTGAACACAGCGGTTGCTAAATTAGCCTTTAAAAAGCACAAAGAAGCAAATCGCTATCTCTAAACTGGCCCTCAGTCAGCAAACAGCGTCCTGTCACTAACTGAATTCACAGCAGAGTGAGCGCAAAATGGCGCCAGCGACTTTTAAACTGCATCATGACATCATTTCAGCAGCCAATCACAGCCTTGCCAGTAGTTTCAGGCCCTCCATGCTGAACAGGATGTGCCCACACTTGGAATCATTCTCATTGGCTGATTTCGTACAAATTTGTGCAGTTTGAATCCTGGGAACTTCCGATTCCGGTATCCGATACGCGGCAAGTATCGGATCTCGGTATCGGAATTCCGATACCGCTAAGTATCGGCCGATACCCGATACTTGCGGTATCGGAATGCTCAACACTAATCATTACACTTCTTACAAAATAAATAATATAGTGTTAAATGCCATGTACAGTATTTACCCAATACATTCTTTACATCGTGAGCCACATAGTTTGTAGCATCGGTAGAGACCTTTTTTAGGTAGTAGAGTTCCTAGTGTGGTGCCTAATGATGGGGAATGTAAAGATTTAATTGTACGTGGCGTCGGAGCTGACTTCTGCGGCATAGATACAGCGTGTGTCTCGCTGCTGGAAATTTTTAATTCATCTAAAAGCTTCCTAGTAGTGGGATTTCCCACAACTGTAGACGGTATATTTAGCTCGGCCATAGCCTGCATAAATGAATCCCAACCCGGAGGCAAATTACGGCCGGTCAGAGCATGGCTCTGCGTTGTACTACGTACCAAATCCAGTAAGTTAGACCCCGGTATTACGGATCCTTTGAAAATAAATTCAGCTTTATTATTACAGGCTGTAACATTTCTATTCTGCAGTAACCTGTTTAATAAAAATTCAGCATTCTTTTTATATCTTTGGTTTATATGGCTGACAATTTCAGTGATCTCTTGATTTTTATCAGAGTCGGTATTTGACAATTGTTGCTGACCAGGATCAGGAGTGCTAACGAGATTTAAAGCCGTTACTTCTTTTGAGCTGTGCCGCGTATGCACTAAGTAGCGCTGTAGCACGGTGCTATACATTTTAATTTTCACATCATCGGGAATGTCACGACGTTGTAAAATGTCGCTAATTTCACCATCAAGGCGGTGAATAACACTGTCGCGTATGTTAACTGTAGCACCGGGTCTTAGTTTGTCTAGCTCCTGTTTGGGGACTAGATACATTTTCCCTGTATGCTCCATTATCTTCCTGCGAGCAGGCTTGTTATTATAGGGATTGCAAAAGCTAAAAAAGGGCCGATAAACCCGCCGGCCTGCTTTAGTAGCCGCTTCTTTTTCTTTATGGGTTGAGATCTGTCGCTCAGGGTTCTTATAGCTTTGCGCCACTTCTTTAATATGCCTTTTTGACATTCTTTCAGCGGAATCCTGCCTTTTAAGATGTTTAAAGCAATCTCGCCTATGGCTGTAATTAAATCATTGCTTGCATTGCGCAAAATAGACTTTCGGACAGCTGGGGTTGCTTTCACCAGAGTTTTTAAGAGAGCCCAGTTACGCCGAAGTCTCTCAGACATCTTTACATCACAACTCACACAGCGTATAATGTCTGATGCCAGGCTAAAATTCACTTTTTAGACGTGTTTTTCTTTTGAACATAGACAGCAGGCAACGCTGGTGGAAGCAATCCGGTCCTTAAGCGAAGATCCTCAGGGGTATTAGCTCTCAAATCTACAAGCAAATACCCATAAGGCTCCCGCGTGGCATCCTCAAAAGCTTCTAGGAAAAAACGTGTTTTTCCGGGATACATCTGACGAGCTAGAGTTAAAATTTGTAATTTATCTCGGGGGTTATTAAAAAGCACCATGTATTTTGTGTTTAAATTTATCGTACGGCTTTTCTTACCCTGACAAAATATGTTTTGTACCAGGTAGAAAATGCTGAGATTTCTGTGGTGCACATACTTGGTAAAGGCTTTTTCTATCTCACAATTTTCACTAGCACTCTCCATGAGATCATCAACAATAGCCAAATTCACCTTCTCCGGTGGGAATAATTCGTCATCTACGAATGTATTCGGCAGACCCTCCACAAATCTGGCGTGAGGAAAAGAGAGAGAGATTTCATCATATAGTTTCTGCCAACACGAATAAAACCAAACAATATTATCAGGTTTCTGAGAAAAATTAGTTTCAATATTATACAGCAGTTGTTTTGCAAAATAGCTCTTTCCAGAATTAGACGGCCCTTCTAGAATGCATGAGAATGGGTGTTGCAAGCGTGTATCCATCACCACAATACTCTGCTAATACCCAAACGGCAGGGTTGTGAAACCGTCAATTAGTCGCTGCTTTGTATAAACGCACTTTTGTGTTTTGCGTAACGGCCTCGTTTCAATCTCCCAGTACTTTTTATTTCTTAGAATGGACGGCTGTTGTACGACAATACGTTTCTGTGTATCTGTGTCAGAATTGCTCGGGTAGTCCAGAACTAGATCTTTTAGACTGTTGAAATTAATAGATTGAGAGTTACCAACATTTAGTGTTATCCCCTTAACTTTTAAGACAGTTTTACCGGTGTTGAGTTTGTATCCGTAAGTTTTGGGGCCCGCGGATACAAATTCTGTGATGTGTGTACCATCGGGTATTTCACTGGTCAGCTCCCCCAGGTAATCGCCTAAAGGCGGCTGCCACTCACCATCTCTCTGTACAAAAATAACAGAATCTGTGTCGTGATAAAGGCACCTCTCCTGCAGGCGGTCCAGCAGCGAATAGAGCTCCAGCCGCGCATAAGCTGTTGTAAAACACGCTATAAAAATGTTTGTGTTTTTGTTGACGGTGTGGTGACCTTTTGCGTATTTCCAGTTAATGGTTGCGGTGTCATCATCAAGGAAATGTAACATTGAGATGTCATAGTAAGGCAGGAACAAATACTTAAAAAGATCATCTGGATCCCTAACAATGCTGGTACATGATAGATTAGATCTCTGAGCAAAGTTCCCCCATAAAGAATTTAAGAAAAGCTTGGAGATCTGTCTCTTAGCAGGATTGACAGCTATATTTTCAGACCGTATTTTGAACACCTTCTTTTTCAAGAAAGGAGTCAATGTACTGCCTTTTCTTGACATCATCAGTGCACCAGCTAGGATAACCAGAGGCTTCCTGCCTATCCCTAAGGTGTAATTTAATGTAGGGAGCAAACAGTTCATCAGTGGTTTTAGGAAAATGCCATATTTCATAGATGTGTGCGATCCGATACCCTTTTTTTATCGCCATGTCGAGCTCTATAGTGCACCAGGTGGCTGACAATGCACGCTCTTCATCACTATGTGCACAAATATCTGCCTGGGAATTTACAGCGCATGTGTAGCATAGGGGAAACATTAATTTTTTGATGAGTTTTACCGGCAGAACTGGAAAAAATAAATCTCTCGGTGGGTAGACCTTGACTTTAGCAATACCAAAGTATTTTTTAATGAATCCAAAATTGTCATAGATGATGACTGGATGACCTACAGGGTATGTTTTAGTTTTGTTTACAAAGGGGTACAGACTGGTGAAATCGTAGTAATGTAAAGTCTCCCCTTCTGCCAGCTGGTGATAGAGCTTAATGGCGTTAGTTCGCCCGCCATAAAGCGCATCACGGGGGTCTAAAAGAACGTGGAATTCCATCTGGTGGAGAAATGATTGAAGGTTAGAATCATTTTCAACCATTTCATTCCACTCATGCTCCCACATCACTCTTATTGTGTAGCCGCAGGCCTGTAAGTAGCGCTTTTTAGCTAAAAAGGTGTAATATAATTGTCCGTAGGACGTGTTTGTGACCTTATTCGTTTCATTTTCATTATAGCACACGGGACAACTGTGGTAAAAACACCCTTGAAATTCAAATGCTATGTGTTGACCGCTAACATAGGCATAACCATCTAGAAAATATTTCCCGACTTGTTTTTCACCGCCTCTCAATGCGTGACGGATGTCGATGTTCTCGGATTGTGCTACATACATGAGCCATTGTATAGCTGGTGACGAGTAGTGCTTTTTTGCCTTGTGATAATTATCACCAGGCAAAATGCCGATGGTCTTTTTTGGAAGAAATTTAAACCTGTACATTGCCATACACACTGAGGCCAGGGTGATGAGCTGAAAAGGATCAACACATCTGCTCACTACAATCGTTTGCCTTTGACGTTTACAGTATTTTTTGACATTTTTCTGTGTCATCTGCATAATACGCTCTCTATAGATCTCGCAGGCGTGTCTCAGAATTTCAACATCTTGCTTGCAATAAGATTTTAGCTCAGCCTTGAAGTCAAAAGTTGTATTTACCTGTGTCGCATACCACTCCAGGAACTCTGACTTCTCACCAGGTGACATGTACTCCACCCCATAATATTTTACATCAGGTATGAGACCTACATAGTTTTGGTTTTCTCTGGTATTAAAAAAGTGTGGAAAATGTCCTTTGCCTCCTGAAAAACCCATGGCTTGTGGTAATTTACTGAGTTTCATGGGGATAAAATTTAGAGAGTCTATGAACCTTATAGACAGATCGGGTAGCGTCACACACAAGAGGCGGCCACCTCGGGTTATCAACTTTACCTGTAGTTTTTCAGAAATCAGTTCCTTAACAATAAAGTATGAGTCGTATCTAGTGTTGAGCGATACCGTCCGATACTTGAAAGTATCGGTATCGGAAAGTATCAGCCGATACCGGCAAAGTATCGGATCTAATCCGATACCAATACCCGATACCAATACAAGTCAATGGGACACCAAGTATCGGACGGTATCCTGTATGGTTCCCAGGGTCTGAAGGAGAGGAAACTCTCCTTCAGGCCCTGGGATCCATATCAATGTGTAAAAGAAAGAATTAAAATAAAAAATAGGGATATACTCACCTCTCCGACGCAGCCTGGACTTTACCGCCGTAACCGGGAGCCGTTGTACCTAAAAATGCGCACTTGAAGGGCCTTAGATGACGTCACGGCGCTCTGATTGGTCCGTAGCAGTCGCGTGACCGCTACGCGACCAATCACAAAGCAGTGACGTCACCTAAGGTCTTTTAAGCGCTTGAAAGACCTTAGGTGACGTCACTGCTTTGTGATTGGTCGTGTAGCGGTCACGCGACCGCTACGGACCAATCAGAGCGCCGTGACGTCATCTAAGGCCCTTCAAGCGCGCATTTTTAGGTACAACGGCTCCCGGTTACGGCGGTAAAGTCCAGGCTGCGTCGGAGAGGTGAGTATATCCCTATTTTTTATTTTAATTCTTTCTTTTACACATTGATATTAATCCCGATACCGATTCCCGATACCACAAAAGTATCAGATCTCGGTATCGGAATTCCGATACCCGCAAGTATCGGCCGATACCCGATACTTGCGGTATCGGAATGCTCAACACTAGTCGTATCTACCACCATTGTGGGCAATAAATGTGTGATCTGAAAATTTACCGCTTGTAAAGAACTGTACAAAGTCATGTGTACAGGTATCACCCTCAAACTCCCAGGAGGGGTTACCATACAGCGTAGTAGCATAAATGTAATTCGGGATGTGTGTGCCTGTCTCCTGCATACATTCAAAATCATAAAAGATATAACAATCCATCTCATCCTGTGCTACATACCGCCGCATGTAACAAAGATGAGCATCGAATTTATTTATACGTCCGCGACATACAGGACAGCGCAAACCATTACATTTATGCTCAGTCTCGCTATTTCTGAAAACAAAACGGTTGCATTTATCACAAAATGTTTTAAGCCTGCACAATGTTAAGTCGGCTACACCCAATTGTGTGTGATAATCTAAGCACTCGCTCGATCGGCAATAAACCCTGCAAATAGGGCACCTGGGCTGTTGCTCGCCAGTGGTTTCTACACAATCATCTCTCTGACAGGATTTACAAAAATACTGACAGGAATGATTGCTCTTGTGATGAAACACAGAATTGCAGCGTTCGCAAAAGTAATCAGCACCGATAAAACCCTTCATATTTTTGATACCGTAGTAGTGATGATCATGGAACAATATGAATACGGTTTTACCATTAGCTGTATTGCCACTCTGAAAGTAGCGCCAGTCACCCTGACTATAGTACAGTACTTTAATGGTGACCCCCAAATATTTTTCAAATGCAGGAATGTCGCTAAAGCTCACTAACTGACCATCAGGGATGCCCAGTGATGTGTGTATGTTTTTAGAGCGGCTCAGTAAATCGCCATCAGCGAGATCCGTGTCGTCCATCAGGGCGCACACACTAGCAGCCAAACACAGATTTGTCGTGTAATTGTTAAAATCATACAGCCACTGCCTCTTTTGCTTAATGATCCGACTGCTCGCTATAGATTTCAAGCGCCTTTGTTTTACACCACCACGGCGGTTTTTAATGATGGTGACGACTAGCTTTAGCGAATTGGTTGCTATGCATTCAGCGTTACTTTGAAGTGTACGGGCAACAGCATTTAAAAAAGATTCAGAATTAAAATCTTCCCTGGTCTGTTTTGTAGCGAAAATAGGGTCTAGAGTATCGCCACCTTCAAGTCTTAACTGTACAAAGTCACCAGGTTCAATGTCCCTGATGATTCTATCCAGTAATGACTGAATGCCATCATGAACAATATTCACGCCCTCTACAAATGATTGTACACGCTCCAAATTTACAAATCTAAAATGATTTGTATGTATATGACCATTGAAATTGCGGAGAGCCCTTTGATGGTGATCGATGCGTTGTAAAAATACTGTATGATCGGGGTACAACACATCACCATCAGCGGCAGCATCAATGTCTGAGGCTTGTGAATTTTGTGTAGATGTATGCATGGCATCTGCAGAGTTGTCTCGGCTATGTGAATGCGGGTCTGATGTTTGTGGCTGCAACTGTGGGGTCTGTAGAGGTATTGCAGGACACATGCCACCACGACGCCTCCTAGAGCATAGCGCGCGCCTGGCGCTGACCAACAATTTTAGAGCCCTCTTTATAACTCTAGCCCTATTATAGCTGGGTAGTGTTGGTTTAGGCGGTTTATGCATACCGTGGCCGACCATATTCAGTCATAATGGGCTAGCGGCAGCAGTTGTCTCGCCAGCCAGCTGCAGATTCCGGAGTGCATATAGTTCGGCCTTATTAGCATGTGTTGGGGCACGTGTTGATAATAATTTTTCAAAAGTATCACAAAAAAAATTATGTTGGGTCCCCAGAGTTTGTAGCGTAAGTAGCGGGTGAACTGTTCCTGAAACACAGTCATTTCAGCGATCCCCGAACCGATGGATTCATGCGACAGATGGCGCTTGAATCCTTGGCTTTTTACACACCTTAACACTCACTGGTAAAGACCTCCTTAACCATTTCTTAACATTAACAGAGTTAGATACACAAGCATGAGATGTGCCACCCAAATTAGAAGCGCCTGTGGGGGCGGCACCAGAGGAGTTAGCAGGTACAGTTAGATACGCCGCTGGCGGCTGCATAGTGTGTGCCATACATATAATGATCGGTTCTACGGCTGGTTGCTTACCATCAGCGAGCTGATCAATCACGCGAACAAGCGCTTTACCAGTCATCGTGGCTGTGACACCCACGGCACCGGATGTGTTTGCTGGCTCTGTAATATGCTTTGTTTTTCGCTTATGTTTTCGGGGTGCCTCTACCACTTCTGGATATAGTAGTGCTGGGTCATTCACATGGCTGGTTGATGTCTGCTCAGTACTTGAATGGGGTATTTCACGCTGGGCCGCAGACACAGGGTTTCCCAGGCCGTGCACCACACAGGTCGACGATACCGGGGCTGTTCTAACAGGACCATTAGACGACTGTATTGGCGTCCACACTGGTGCTGCGCCATTCTCGGAAATCGGTAGTGGTTGTAGCGGTGCTGGTGGCATTTTTCTCATGACTTTGCGTTTAGCTGCGGGAAAGATTATACATGTGTCAGACATGTGTCAGATATGTGTCAGATATGCGTCAGATATGTGTGGAACCAGGATCTCATTGGAGAAGCCCGTGTATCATTGATTGTACAGAGAGTGTGCATGTATATCAAAATATACACTTACGGACTAGCGATGTGGGGCGGATGACCGCCGTGGAGGCTTCTGGAGCTTCTGTGGGGTTCTCCATTAGCAGGTGTATATTCTCTTTTGTGAAAATCCTTCTAGGCTTCAGTTTACAAGCTATAAATAAAGATATAGGACTTAGTAGAGGCGTGGGGGATTTTCTCAGAGCGGTTGTGCAAAAAAAAAAAAAAACACGTTTTCATACGATTGCTACCTTTTCCTTTCTTGCTCTCAGGTCCTCGTGGTTTTTTAGGGGCTCTAGAAACAGGGTTGTTTCTCGGTGTGGGGGTCTGGTACAATAGGTCTTCAGCGATCATCTGATTGTGTTCCGAGGTAGCTGGTTCTGGAATCAGGTCGACATCTGTAAAGAATGAATATATATTTACACGTCTAAATACTTAAAAGAGATTCATGTCGGCATCTGTAAAGAATTAATATATGATTACACGTCTAAATACTTAAAAGATATACACACACACACACACACACACGCACACAGACACACAATGCACCTATGATGTCCTGTGCAAAATCCCATGCCGCTACATCAGCCTCATCAGTGTTACTATACTCAGCTCCGGCTGTATCACACTCCAGAGCAGGCACGCTGCAGCTGTTTAAAAAATCATCCGGGATGTTCCTGACAAGTTCATCTTAAACAAGAAAGAATAAAAACAATATAAATATAATATACATAACAGCACTTACTTAGAATGGTACACTAACAGATGCATTTATATAAAGCTTGAAACATACCTAATAGCGTTTCCTCAAGTAGGTCGGAAAAAGCCGAAAAAGTTTGGGATACCATCTAAAATAAATTATCTGTGTAAATTGTTGTGCTATCTATATTAATTTTACAACACAAATATGGTATATACAGTTAAACTACATTATACAGCGCAACTAAATTTGTGAGTGCGGTATAAATATGTCTGACATGCAAAACATAGGTAATAAGTACGCGGTGAATACGCTAGTTAGGATGTATTAACAGCTATTAACTACTGTATTACTCAAATTATTAAACCAAATAACAACCTTAATTATGTTTTAGAGATGCATAGTTAAAATAATTAAGCATTTGCGAATAATAAGGCAAAATAGAATAATGCGGGGGGTCTGTAGATACTTACATTTAGAATAGCACGGCTGTTAGTCTTGTCTGACTTCTGGTGGATGCCTGATGTACTGCAGTTGTAGAGACAGCTGTATTTATCCTGACTGGCAGAAAACAAGCCTTCTGTTAACACCCAGAAACACTCCCAGTTACGCCCCAGCCACACGCCTTCTGTTAACACCCAGAACACACCCATACAGACAATTACAGCATGTATTAACCCATGCATGATATTGCCGGATTAAAACCTGAAATTTTATACAATTGAATTTCTGTAAGAAGCAGGCAGCTATTGTTCATTGAGACACAATCATTTTGTCCAATCATGGATTCTAATTTCTATGAAATATATTATCTAGGACTGGAATATTTGGAATAAATAGAGCATTTAATATGAAATTTTATACAGTTGAATTTCTGAAAGAAGCAGGCGGATGCTGTTGATTATCGAGACACAATCATTTTATTCAATCATGGCGTCTAACTCGTATCATGAAATATTAGAAAAACAATATTTTACAGCTAGGGAGCCCATATCATTCTGCGGAATCGACAAATTATTTAGAGCGACGAGAGACCGCGGAATAAAGAAATCTGACGTGGCTGTCTGGTTGAATAACCAAGATACCTACACGCTACACAGGCCTGTTAGAAAACGGTTTTTGTCAAATAAAATTTATGTCTCGGACATTGATGCGCAGTGGCAAGCGGATCTCGTAAGTTTAATTGACTATTCAAGGGAGAATGATAATGTCAAATACATCCTGATGGTGATTGATACTCTATCGAGATACGCATGGTGCGCGGCCTTATCAAGCAAGACAGGGGCGTGTGTCGCCAGATTGTTCGAATTAATATTTCAAAATGATAAGCGCATACCGAAGGAATTGCAGACGGATCGCGGCAAAGAATTTTTAAATTCGTCACTCAAGCAGCTATGTAATATGCATAATATTCACCACTTTTTTACCAACAATGTCGTAAAAGCAGCTATCGTAGAGCGTTTTAATCGCACATTAAAAACTCGTATGTGGCGCTATCTCACGAAGCATAATACCTTTAGGTATATTGATATTTTACCGGATTTGATGCATAGCTACAATCATACTTATCATTCTACCATATGCTGTAGTCCCGCTGAAGTGAGCTCGCAAAACGCGATGCAGATCTGGCGCAATATTTACAGTTCTACTATTACTAATAAGCCAATTAAATCGTCTTTAAAGGTTGGAGATCATGTCAGAATATCGCGCTATAAGGGAACGTTCTGTAAGGGGTATGAAAAAACGTACAGCGAAGAGATTTTTTTAATTACCGGAGTCTCCAAAAAATTTCATAAACCTCTTTATAAAATTAGTGATTTAGCCGGCGAGGCTGTAGAGGGGTCATTTTATAAGGAAGAGCTGCAAAAAATACCTATGGATGAGAATCGCGTCTACAGAGTAGAAAAGATTTTGAGAAAAAAACGTGTCAGGGGTGTGAGTCACTGTTTCGTCAAATGGCTGGGGTACCCCGAAAAATTCAATAGTTGGATCCCGGCTTCGGAGTTGACAGAGGTACCCCGAAAAATTCAATAGTTGGATCCCGGCTTCGGAGTTGACAGATATATAGCCATGGAAGCGGGGTCATTTTTTGTGACACTGCCCAGCAATTCCTCAATTAAAATCTACCCCGACAACACCATATCGAATTACAATACCAAGTTAGCGAGGGCCGTTCATCTTTCAGACGCTTATGAAGTGGCGTTAACGGAAATACAGTACCCCCATACGTGGAACACGTTTGAGGCTTTTGAAGGAAACTTCTACGCTGCGAAACACGGAGAACCGTTAGAACATTATCACATAAAATCAGGATTTTACTCGAACATTCATAAGCTGGTTGGCGCGGTCAATGCCCGAATAGAGGCGCTGAATTTATCCACGCCTGCCTACAGAATACGGTATGATGAGCTACGCCGAGAGGTGATCTGTTATGGTTCTCAATGGCAAGAGAACATAGCCCAGCAAACATAAGTACTAGCTCTTGGAAGGATGGAAACTAAACTGACCATGAACTAAACCTGCCGCACAACTAACAGTAGCCGGGTAGCGTTGCCTACGTCTTTATCCCTAGACGCCCAGCGCCGGCCGGAGGACTAACTAATCCTGGCAGAGGAAAATATAGTCCTGGCTCACCTCTAGAGAAATTTCCCCGATAGGCAGACAGAGGCCCCCACATATATTGGCGGTGATTTTAGATGAAATGACAAACGTAGTATGAAAATAGGTTTAGCAAAATTGAGGTCCGCTTACTAGATAGCAGGAAGACAGAAAGGGCACTTTCATGGTCAGCTGAAAACCCTATCAAAATACCATCCTGAAATTACTTTAAGACTCTAGTATTAACTCATAACATCAGAGTGGCAATTTCAGATCACAAGAGCTTTCCAGACACAGAAACGAAACTACAGCTGTGAACTGGAACAAAATGCAAAAACAAACGAGGACTAAAGTCCAACTTAGCTGGGAGTTGTCTAGCAGCAGGAACATGCACAGAAAGGCTTCTGATTACAATGTTGACCGGCATGGAAGTGACAGAGGAGCAAGGTTAAATAGCGACTCCCACATCCTGATGGAAACAGGTGAACAGAGGGGATGATGCACACCAGTTCAATTCCACCAGTGGCCACCAGGGGAGCCCAAAATCCAATTTCACAACAGTACCCCCCCCTCAAGGAGGGGGCACCGAACCCTCACCAGAACCACCAGGGCGATCAGGATGAGCCCTATGAAAGGCACGGACCAGATCGGAGGCATGAACATCAGAGGCAGTCACCCAAGAATTATCCTCCTGACCGTATCCCTTCCATTTGACCAGATACTGGAGCCTCCGTCTGGAAAG
Organism: Ranitomeya variabilis; assembly: GCF_051348905.1. Classification (NCBI taxonomy): domain Eukaryota; kingdom Metazoa; phylum Chordata; class Amphibia; order Anura; family Dendrobatidae; genus Ranitomeya; species Ranitomeya variabilis. The sequence continues at coordinate 465,784,281 of NC_135236.1, forward strand.
ACGGGAGTCCAAGATTTTTTCCACAACGTACTCCAACTCGCCCTCAACCAACACCGGAGCAGGAGGCTCAATGGAAGGCACAACCGGTACCTCATACCTGCGCAACAATGACCGATGAAAAACATTATGAATAGAAAAAGATGCAGGGAGGTCCAAACGGAAGGACACAGGGTTAAGAATCTCCAATATCTTGTATGGGCCGATGAACCGAGGCTTAAACTTAGGAGAAGAAACCCTCATAGGGACAAAACGAGAAGACAACCACACCAAGTCCCCAACACAAAGCCGAGGACCAACCCGACGCCGGCGGTTGGCAAAAAGCTGAGTCTTCTCCTGGGACAACTTCAAATTGTCCACTACCTGCCCCCAAATCTGATGCAACCTCTCCACCACAGCATCCACTCCAGGACAATCCGAAGATTCCACCTGACCAGAAGAAAATCGAGGATGAAACCCCGAATTACAGAAAAAAGGAGACACCAAGGTGGCAGAGCTGGCCCGATTATTGAGGGCAAACTCCGCTAAAGGCAAAAAAGCAACCCAATCATCCTGATCTGCAGACACAAAACACCTCAAATATGTCTCCAAGGTCTGATTCGTCCGCTCGGTCTGGCCATTTGTCTGAGGATGGAAAGCAGACGAGAAAGACAAATCTATGCCCATCCTAGCACAGAATGCTCGCCAAAATCTAGACACGAATTGGGTTCCTCTGTCAGAAACGATATTCTCCGGAATACCATGCAAACGGACCACATTTTGAAAAAACAGAGGAACCAACTCGGAAGAAGAAGGCAACTTAGGCAGGGGAACCAAATGGACCATCTTAGAGAAACGGTCACACACCACCCAGATGACAGACATCTTCTGAGAAACAGGAAGATCCGAAATAAAATCCATCGAGATGTGCGTCCAGGGCCTCTTCGGGATAGGCAAGGGCAACAACAATCCACTAGCCCGAGAACAACAAGGCTTGGCCCGAGCACAAACGTCACAAGACTGCACAAAGCCTCGCACATCTCGAGACAGGGAAGGCCACCAGAAGGACCTTGCCACCAAATCCCTGGTACCAAAGATTCCAGGATGACCTGTCAACGCAGAAGAATGAACCTCAGAAATGACTTTACTGGTCCAATCATCAGGAACAAACAGTCTACCAGGTGGGCAACGATCAGGTCTATCCGCCTGAAACTCCTGCAAGGCCCGCCGCAGGTCTGGAGAAACGGCAGACAATATCACTCCATCCTTAAGGATACCTGTAGGTTCAGAGTTACCAGGGGAGTCAGGCTCAAAACTCCTAGAAAGGGCATCCGCCTTAACATTCTTAGAACCCGGCAGGTAGGACACCACAAAATTAAACCGAGAGAAAAACAACGACCAGCGCGCCTGTCTAGGATTCAGGCGTCTGGCGGACTCAAGATAAATTAGATTTTTGTGATCAGTCAATACCACCACCTGATGTCTAGCCCCCTCAAGCCAATGACGCCACTCCTCAAAAGCCCACTTCATGGCCAAAAGCTCCCGATTCCCAACATCATAATTCCGCTCGGCGGGCGAAAATTTACGCGAGAAAAAGGCACAAGGTCTCATCACGGAACAATCGGAACTTCTCTGCGACAAAACTGCCCCAGCTCCGATTTCAGAAGCGTCGACCTCAACCTGAAAAGGAAGAGCAACATCAGGCTGACGCAACACAGGGGCGGAAGAAAAGCGGCGCTTAAGCTCCCGAAAGGCCTCCACAGCAGCAGGGGACCAATCAGCAACATCAGCACCCTTCTTAGTCAAATCAGTCAATGGTTTAACAACATCAGAAAAACCAGCAATAAATCGACGATAAAAGTTAGCAAAGCCCAAAAATTTCTGAAGACTCTTAAGAGAAGAGGGTTGCGTCCAATCACAAATAGCCTGAACCTTGACAGGATCCATCTCGATGGAAGAGGGGGAAAAAATATATCCCAAAAAGGAAATCTTTTGAACCCCAAAAACGCACTTAGAACCCTTCACACACAAGGAATTAGACCGCAAAACCTGAAAAACCCTCCTGACCTGCTGGACATGAGAGTCCCAGTCATCCGAAAAAATCAAAATATCATCCAGATACACAATCATAAATTTATCCAAATAATCACGGAAAATGTCATGCATAAAGGACTGAAAGACTGAAGGGGCATTTGAAAGACCAAAAGGCATCACCAAATACTCAAAGTGGCCCTCGGGCGTATTAAATGCGGTCTTCCACTCATCCCCCTGCTTAATTCGCACCAAACTATACGCCCCACGGAGATCTATCTTAGAGAACCACTTGGCCCCCTCTATGCGAGCAAACAAATCAGTCAGCAGTGGCAACGGATATTGATATTTAACCGTGATTTTATTCAAAAGCCGATAATCAATACACGGTCTCAAAGAGCCATCTTTCTTAGCCACAAAGAAAAAACCGGCTCCTAAGGGAGATGACGAAGGACGAATATGTCCCTTTTCCAAGGACTCCTTTATATATTCTCGCATAGCAGCATGTTCAGGCACAGACAGATTAAATAAACGACCCTTAGGGTATTTACTACCCGGAATCAAATCTATGGCACAATCGCACTCCCGGTGCGGAGGTAATGAACCAAGCTTAGGTTCTTCAAAAACGTCACGATATTCAGTCAAGAATTCAGGAATCTCAGAGGGAATAGATGATGAAATGGAAACCACAGGTACGTCCCCATGCGTCCCCTTACATCCCCAGCTAAACACAGACATAGCTTTCCAGTCAAGGACTGGGTTATGAGATTGCAGCCATGGCAATCCAAGCACCAACACATCATGTAGGTTATACAGCACAAGAAAGCGAATAATCTCCTGATGATCCGGATTAATCCGCATAGTTACTTGTGTCCAGTATTGTGGTTTATTACTAGCCAATGGGGTGGAGTCAATCCCCTTCAGGGGTATAGGAGTTTCAAGAGGCTCCAAATCATACCCACAGCGTTTGGCAAAGGACCAATCCATAAGACTCAAAGCGGCGCCAGAGTCGACATAGGCATCCGCGGTAATAGATGATAAAGAACAAATCAGGGTCACAGATAGAATAAACTTAGACTGTAAAGTGCCAATTGAAACAGACTTATCAAGCTTCTTAGTACGCTTAGAGCATGCAGATATAACATGAGTTGAATCACCGCAATAGAAGCACAACCCATTTTTTCGTCTTAAATTCTGCCGTTCACTTCTGGACAGAATTCTATCACATTGCATATTCTCTGGCGTCTTCTCAGTAGACACCGCCAAATGGTGCACAGGTTTGCGCTCCCGCAGACGCCTATCGATCTGGATAGCCATTGTCATGGACTCATTCAGACCCGCAGGCACAGGGAACCCCACCATAACATCCTTAATGGCATCAGAGAGACCCTCTCTGAAATTCGCCGCCAGGGCGCACTCATTCCACTGAGTAAGCACAGCCCATTTACGGAATTTCTGGCCGTATATTTCAGCTTCGTCTTGCCCCTGAGATAGGGACATCAAGGCCTTTTCCGCCTGAAGCTCTAACTGAGGTTCCTCATAAAGCAACCCCAAGGCCAGAAAAAACGCATCCACATTGAGCAACGCAGGATCCCCTGGAGCCAATGCAAAAGCCCAATCCTGAGGGTCGCCCCGGAGCAAGGAAATCACAATCCTGACCTGCTGAGCAGGATCTCCAGCAGAGCGAGATTTCAGGGACAAAAACAACTTGCAATTATTTTTGAAATTTTGAAAGCAAGATCTATTCCCCGAGAAAAATTCAGGCAAAGGAATTCTAGGTTCAGATATAGGAACATGAACAACAAAATCTTGTAAATTTTGAACTTTCGTGGTGAGATTATTCAAACCTGCAGCTAAACTCTGAATATCCATTTTAAACAGGTGAACACAGAGCCATTCCAGGATTAGAAGGAGAGAGAGAGAGAGAAAGGCTGCAATATAGGCAGACTTGCAAGAGATTCAATTACAAGCACACTCAGAACTGAAGGGAAGGGAAAAAAAAAAATCTTCAGCAGACTTCTCTTTTCTCTCCTTTCTCTGTCAATTAATTTAACCCTTTTTGGCCGGTCAAACTGTTATGGTTCTCAATGGCAAGAGAACATAGCCCAGCAAACATAAGTACTAGCTCTTGGAAGGATGGAAACTAAACTGACCATGAACTAAACCTGCCGCACAACTAACAGTAGCCGGGTAGCGTTGCCTACGTCTTTATCCCTAGACGCCCAGCGCCGGCCGGAGGACTAACTAATCCTGGCAGAGGAAAATATAGTCCTGGCTCACCTCTAGAGAAATTTCCCCGATAGGCAGACAGAGGCCCCCACATATATTGGCGGTGATTTTAGATGAAATGACAAACGTAGTATGAAAATAGGTTTAGCAAAATTGAGGTCCGCTTACTAGATAGCAGGAAGACAGAAAGGGCACTTTCATGGTCAGCTGAAAACCCTATCAAAATACCATCCTGAAATTACTTTAAGACTCTAGTATTAACTCATAACATCAGAGTGGCAATTTCAGATCACAAGAGCTTTCCAGACACAGAAACGAAACTACAGCTGTGAACTGGAACAAAATGCAAAAACAAACGAGGACTAAAGTCCAACTTAGCTGGGAGTTGTCTAGCAGCAGGAACATGCACAGAAAGGCTTCTGATTACAATGTTGACCGGCATGGAAGTGACAGAGGAGCAAGGTTAAATAGCGACTCCCACATCCTGATGGAAACAGGTGAACAGAGGGGATGATGCACACCAGTTCAATTCCACCAGTGGCCACCGGGGGAGCCCAAAATCCAATTTCACAACAGTGATCCTGCCTGACTCAGCCCCTATACAGTTTGCTCTGGGTACTAAGCTAAAATTTATTTTCGGACTACAGACCGTCGATGACTCCCCCGTTGCTTTAATGCCGTGGAATCGCGGCTTTTACCCCGATTCAAAGGCTGGTTTTTATTCGCTTTTTGTATACACTGATATAATTCAGCATCAGCTTGTAGGCGACAGCTACGTTCAACTGTTACGAACCGTAGAAGTTAGCGGCGATGATAATGATATTGTCACGGTGCGCTACACGCGTCCCGATTACATACCGCTGTGCAAACAACACTTTGACTCCATAAACATTACAGTCATGTCAGACCAGGCTACGCCGGTTAAATTCAGATACAGAAAGTGTATAGTGCGATTACATTTCAGACCGCGACAGTATTGACACGATAAAATGGTGTCTCAAAGGGTGTATGGAGATCCCGCTGTTTATGCCCGCTACTATACTGCCCAGTCAGGGCACGGGCTAGAGGGGTTCCGTGGGAGCGAGTACATGTATGGCTCCGGCCTGGCCGGGATATTTAAAGCCTTATTTTGCCACGCTGTGCCGCTTTTCAGAAAAGGCCTAGAATTAGTAAAACCGCACATTTTAGACGGCTGTCCAGAACATCGCGACGGACACCGTCACGACCGCCTCAACGGCACTTATGAGACGCATAAATACACAACTGCAGCAAGACGGATCTGGGATAATTTATGTCGCTAAAAAAGCACAAAAAAGAAAGAAGCGCGCTTGTCCCCCTTTACCACCGATGCTCATGAATAAAACTACTACCAAGAGACGCCACCGTCAGAAACGAGTAAGACGCTCTGCGGACGACATCTTCTAATCAGTTATCATGGCTTTCCTGCATGACGCTTCTGTAGAGTGCGCAAAATCTGAACTGGATATTATTGACGTACCCCCGACACAAACAAGTATAGAGAAATCTCTATTTGTAGAAGTACAACCGGTTGCGGCTCTGTCAGACAATGGCCCGTTGGAATTTTTCATATCTGGGAGCGGTGATTATTATTATGATGTAAACAACATGCTGTTGTACATAAGCTGTCGCATCATGAGGCAAGATAATACGGCTATCCCTGATGCCTCCCGGGTGGCTCTCATAAACTATCCTCTAGCCACCCTTTTTAACCAGGTCTATATTACTCTGGGAGATCGACTTATCTCACAATCGGACAATCTCTACAGCTATAGAGCGTACATAGAGACCCTTTTAAATTACAGCTCGCAGACGCTGGCATCACAATTTACACCCGGTTTGTTCTATAAAGACACTGCGGGCCATCATAATGACCGGAGCTTGGATGGCGCAAATGCGGGGTTTATCAAAAGAGCCAATGCAGCTTCTCGCTCAAAGCCCATCGACCTCTTGGGGCCCATTTTTGGGGATATATTTAATCAACCAAAGTTAATATTGAATGGTCTTGACCTTAAGGTTAAGTTAACAAGAAATAAGGATGCTTTCTGCCTCATGTCCGCAGAAGCCGAGCCGCTGAAGGTGCAAATCTCGCAAGCGGCTCTCTATGTGAAAAGAGTGCAGGTGTCTCCGGCTGTCCGAATCAGTCACAGCCAGGCCCTCCTATCCGCAACCACCAAGTACGCTATTGACCGAACATGTCTGAAAGTGTACAGCATAGCCGCGGGGACACGGATCACGAACCACGAGAACCTCTTCCTAGGCCAGATACCAAAGACTGTTATATTGGGGTTTGTAGAAAATGAGGGGTTCAGCGGTTCATACGCGAAAAATCTGTTGCACTTCCGCCACTACCACATCACGCCGCTTTATATCTGGACGGCCAGCAGATACCCGCAAGACCTTATAATCCTAATTTTAATGATGATTTAGCCATCAGAGAGTATATGGCGCTTGCCCATATATCTGGCAAGCAAAAGGCTGATTGTGCCATGGCGATAGATCGTGAAGAATTTATGGCTGGATTCACTCTATTTGCTTTTGATTTATCGCCTGATCAAGAGCCTGAAGGACATTTCTCGCTCATTAAAACAGGTAACCTACGTGCTGAAGTCCACTTTGCACTAGCGACACCCCACATGATAAATATGATTGTTTTTGCAGTCAACCACACCATTCTGGAAATTAATAGTAGGAGAGAGATCTTGTACGATTTTAATTAAGTAACGATGGACAGCCTGCAGCATACAGCGATACTGAAAGCCGATAATTATACAAACCGCATATTCGCCAGTGTGTTTCCGTGTGATTTGCTTCCGGAAGAAAGAGTGACTCAGAGACCAGCTGCATATATCGTGAATACAGACCCGGCAAATCAAGCTGGCCGCCACTGGGTATTAATCGTACTCTGCGATGATAAGACGGGCATATTTTTTGATAGTTATGGCTTTAGCGCGGACAATATTATCTTCCCACGTGATTTTGTGACATTCCTGAACAAGAATTGTGACTCGTATTGTTATCAAGACGCCCAAATCCAAGATATGTATAGTCATGTAATCGGACATTACTGCGTATATGTATTGCATCATTTAGCGCACGGATTACCATTCAAGATGCTTTTACAGCATTTCACTTCTGATGTGCAAAGAAATGATAGAATTGTATCAGATTTTGTGTCATCAACATTTTCAAGTTTAACTCGTTCTGACCGTAGTTATCAATTTAATCAAAAATGTACTTGTCTTCGTTGATCTAAATGTCTGACCCGGGCAGCTAACTAGTTAAAAGATATTCAGGGTGACATCTGCTAGCAATTAGCTCTGTTGTGCTTTACTTCTCACAATAAAGATTTTAAACCGCTCTGTGTTTGCACATCTATCTGGGATCCCAGAAGGGAAGAAACATCCGCGGGACACAGCCGCACATCCGTGGGACCCAACACATCCCCGGTTCACATACAACAACCAGCTGCTTGTTGTATGTGAAGTGGAATTGCAGACAGTTTTGGTGTGTTGATTGATGAACCAGCGAGTTATATGTAAGCAGGTCACTGTTGGGAATTGCCATGGCATGTGAAACTTGTGTAAAATGATGTTTGTGAATGTATGTCATGCAGACACACATCTGCATGTGTTTATGTAAGAAGTAGCTCCTGTCCCAGGGTTTTCACATAATCGACTGAACTATTCTATAAAACACATATAAATGAGAATACCACTATCAAATAATACTGCAGAAACACACGCTCATTCTCCCTATCATCGGATTATCAAATAAGAGTAAACTTAATACAGCATATAAATCTAATATAAAAAACAATTACTGGGATAATAATCAATGTATTAACAATATTAAACTATATCAAAAGGGGAGAGCACAGGGAACAGCTGCTGAATGCAGCCAGGGAGGGGAGGGGTTACACACTCTTGATACACTTTGATAGGGGCGGGTCCACCTGTCAAATTGAGTTTGACGAAACCTCTCTATGCTCTACTACTAGCTAGGAAGCTAAAGCTTGGGCAGAAATGGGTCTTCCAAACAGACAATGACATGAAGCATATTGCTAAAAAGGTAACAAAGTGGCTTAAGGCTTACAAAGTCAGTGTTTTGGATTGGCCATCGCAAAGCCTTGATCTCAATCCTATTGAAAATTTCTAAGCAAAGCTGAAAAGGCAATTGTGAGCAAGTTGACCTACAAACCTGGATCAGTTACACCAGTTTTGTCAGTAGGAGTGGGCCCAAATTCCAACCAACTATTGTGAGAAGCATGTGAAGGGATATCCCAAACGTTTGAGCCAAGTTATTCAGTTTAAGGGCAATGGTACCAAATAATAATGAAACCTATGTAAATTTTTGACTTTGCGGTAAGTAATAGAAATGCCTTAAAATATTCTCGCTATCTCATTATTCTGGCATTTGGCAAATATTAATAATTACAGTAATCCTAATTTACCTAAAGCAGGAAATGATCATTCTTATTTCATGTCAGATATTGAGAAATACATGCATATATGCATAGGTGTATTTTTATATAGTGTATGCAAACTTCTAGTTTCAACTGTATATATAAATAAATATATATGTGTGTATACACACATATATATATATATATATATATATATATATACATATATATATATATATATATATATATATATATATATATATATATATATATATATACAGTGGGTGAGGCAAGTATTCTGACCCCTTTAAATTTTTCACTCTGTGTCATTGCAGCCATTTTGTAAATTCAAAAAGTTAAACATTTTTCTCATTAATGTACACTCTGCACCCCATCTTGACTGAAACCCCCCAGAAATGTAGAAATTTTAAAATATTTATTAAAAAGGAATAACTGAAATATCACATGGTCATAAGTATTTATACCCTTTTCTCAGACACTCATATATTTAAGTCACACATTGTCCATTTCCTTGTGATCCTCCTTGAGATGGTTCTACTCCTTCATTGGAGTCCAGCTGTGTTTAATTAAACTGACAGGACTTGATTTGGAAAGGCACACACCTGTCTATATAAGAGCTCACATCTAACAGTGCATGTCAGTCCAAAAGAGAACCATGATGTCAAAGGAACTGGCCAAGGAGCTCAGAGACAGAATTGTGGCAAGGCACAGATCTAGCCAAGCTTACAAAATAATTTCTGCAGTACTCAAGGTTTCTAAGAGCACAGTGACCTCCATAATCTTTAAATGGAAGAAGTTTGGGACCACCAGAAGTCTTCCTAGACCTGGCTGTCCAGCCAAACTGAGCAATCGATGGAGAAGAGCCATCGTGAGAGAGATAAAAAAGAACCCAAAGATCACTGTGGCTGCGCTCCAGAGATGCAGTAGAGAGATGGGAGAAAGTTCCACAAAGACAACTATCACTGCAGCCCTCCACCAGTCGGGCCTTTAAGGCAGAGTGGCCCGACAGAAGCCTCTCCTCAGTGCAAGACATATGAAAGCCCACATAGTTTGCTAAAAAACATATAAAGGACTCCCAGACTATGAGAAATAAGATTCTCTGGGCTGATGAGACAAAGACCTTTTTGGTGATAATTATAAGTGGTATGTGTGGAGAAACATAGTCTCTGCTCATCACCTGCCCAATACAATCCCAACAGTGAAACATGGTGGTGGCGGCATTATGCTATGGCAGTGTTTTTCAGCTGCATGGACAGGACGATGGGTTGCCATTGAAGGAAACATAAATGCAAACAAGTACAGAGATATCCTGGATGAAAACCTCTTCCAGAGTGGTCTGGACCTCAGACTTGTCTGAAGTTTCACTTTCCAACAAGACAATCACCCTAAGCACACAGCTAAAATAACAAGGGAGTGGCTTCAGAACAACTCTGTGACCATTCTTGACTGGCCCAGCCAGAGCCCTGACCTAAGCCCAATTGAGCATCTCTGAAGAGACCTGAAAATGGCTGTCCACCAACGTTTACCATCCAACCTGATGGAACTGGAGAGGATCTGCAAGGAAGAATGGCAGAGGATCCCCAAATCCAGGTGTGAAAAACTTGAAGCATCATTCCCAAAAAGACTCATGGCTGTGCTAGCTCAAAAGTGCTTCTACTCAATACTGAGCAAAGGGTCTGAATACTTATGACCATGTGATATTTCAGCTTTTATTTTATAATAAATATGCAAATATTTCTAAATTTTTTTCAGTCAAGATGGGGTGCAGAGTTTACATTAATGTGAGAAAAAATGAATTTTTTTGAATTTACCAAATGGCTGCAATGAAACAAAGAGTGAAAAATTTAAAGTGGTCTGAATACTTTCTGTACCCACTGTATACAGTAAAAAACTTGACCAGCAACTCCTTAGTGTGAACAGGTGCAGGCTGCAATGACTGCATGATATCTAAAAAGAAGACACAACAGCATTCTGTAAGGGCCACTATATATGAAAAGACTGGAAGCATTAAGTCTAAGCTGTATTTTTAGTCAATAATATGTACTTACACAAAACAAAGGTTCTTAGCACATAAATTGGTCAATTCATGTGTGCCCATCAACCACGGCAAGGTGACACTTTTCTGATGATTCCTATCCTACTGATTATGCCACTCTCGGGCTAAAACGACTACAAGTAAATGGATAAATATGTCTCTCCCGGGCTATGAAACTGCAATTTAAATTGCCAATGAGAAATGACTCAAATCACCTTTGTGTTAATGGGAGGAATGCAAAGTAAGACAGGAGGCAGTCAAATCCTCCAATAGTAAACTATAATTAAAAAAAAAGCTGACTAGCACATCCTTAGTGTGAACAGGAAGCCCACAATGATATGAATAAAAAGGACAGCTCTAGATGCAAAAAATAAGCTATCATCCAGCTCCATGAATCTTAAAATTAAAAGTTATCAGTCTCAGAAGATGGTGACAGAGAAAAAAATATTGTTTTTACAATTTTCACCCAAAAAATTACAAGTTTGGCATTGCCGCAATTGTACTGACATAAAGAATCATGTTGCGTGATCATTTTTACCACACAAGGAACACTGTAAAAACAAAACTAAAACAATAATGGAATTTGTTATTTTTTTGCAGTTTTACCACATTTGGATATTTTTTTCATTCTGTTTTCCTGTACATTGTATCATAAAATGAATAATTTTGTTCAAAACTACAACTCATACCATAATAAACAAGCCCTCATATGACTGAGTTGCTGAAAAAAATATAAAAGATATAACTTTTGGAGTAGGGAGAGCAAAAAACATAAGTGCATAAATAAAAATGGAATCTTGAAGGGAGTGACATCTGAATTTTAAGAAAGCCTTTAGGCTTTAGTCTTTTTAAAATTTACAGTCGCCTGATGAACGAACCTTAATTGTCCATATATAGTCAAGTAAAAAAGGCAGCACACTGCAGCGCTAAGACATGCAAACATGAAACATGATAACTGAACTGCAATACTGCACTAGAAATATGAAAAATGAGAGCGTTTAGCGCATAAAAATGGCCAATTTTATGTGTACCTGATAGCCCCTTTACGGCATCTCTCGTACATCAGGTCCTACGCTTGCCTACCTCGCTGAGAATAAACGTCTCCATGTGAATGGGTACCTGTGAAAACCTCTTCCTAGACTCATATTCTCTCTCTCTGTGGAGGGGTACTGGACCTGCTGCGATTAAAACACCTGGGCTAGGAGGCGGAGTGCTCAGTCAGAAGGCTAAATAATATATTTGAAAAAACTGACCGTCACATCCATACATAGACTGTGTGAACAGGTGCTGAACCTATGAACCTATGAACCTATGAACCATGAAACATGAAAACTGAACTGCAATACTGCACTAGAATTATTCTCAGCGAGGTAGGCAAGCGTAGGACCTGATATACGAGAGATGCCGTAAAGGGGCTATCAGGTACACATAAAATTGGCCATTTTTATGCGCTAGTGCAGTATTGCAGTTCAGTTTTCATGTTTGCATGTCTTAGCGCTGCAGTGTGCTGCCTTTTTTACTTGACTATATATGAGTTGGTTACTCTAGGTTCAGCACCTGTTCACACTTAGTCTATGTATGGATGTGACGGTCAGTTTTTTCAAATACCTTAATTGTCCATAAATTTACCTTTACTTCCCATTGCACATAGATTTAGGTGTAATTTGATTAGCTAAATGATTTATCGGGCAGATCTTTGCTTCTAGAAAAGATAGTATTTTACTTTTTAAAGCACAAAAGTGGCCACATCTTAAGAAAGGAGTTTGTAAGTTTGTATGAGCCATATTTCAGAAATGAAGCATGAAAAGACGGGAAGAGTTAAAAGGATTGCCAAATAAGAGGTATACAAGATCACAATATTAAAGAGAAGTAGTTAAAACCTCTGCATTTATTACCTAGGCTTATATTAATGAATAATCAGCAGTTTGTGGAACTGTATGATGAGATTTCACACTTTGAATCTTGGCCGGCAAACCATTCTGCAGTCTTTAATATTTTGGCTTAATGCGTCATGTGGAATTCAGTATGAACACACGTGAATTTGATTTTTCCTGAATTTTTACGAACAGAAACATGCGTACATGACTATTTTCTTATTAAAAATAGTCCCAATTCCTAAAATTGCATTGCTGATTACAAAACTGGTAATTAGGAAATAGTAATTAGGAAATATTAATGAAAAGAAACGTGACCTACTTTGCAGAAAGTTATGGTTAGAAATTTTACATCATTTTCTTCTATAGCTCCTAAAAATGTTTACATACTGTATCTCTATGGAAAAAAAACTTTGCTTAGTTTTATGCTGCAAAAATACTCTTTTCCATCTATACATTTCCTGTGAACCAATCAAAAGTGTGTAGGGGACAATAGGATATTAAAGGTGTTTACCTGGACAACATTAATGGCCTACACTTAAGATTTGTCATTTGTCTGATAGGGGTTTTACACCCGAACTCCCTGTTGGTGAGCTCTTCCCGGTGTTGGCAGCATACAGAAATGCTTAGTTACGGAGCTGCCCTGCACAGCTCCAATGACTGTATTGTGGCCATTGCCAGGTACTGCACATTTGCCACCTATTCAAATTAATAGGGGGTGAATGTGTAGTACCCTGCTGTGGCCACTATTTCATCAATGGAGCTGTGCTATGCAGTGGTTAACTAAGAAGTTCTTGCCCCAACCGACATTAGGAACAGCTGATCGATGAGTGTGCCATGAGTCGCACCCTCGCCAATCAGAAATTAATTACCCATCCTAAGGAAAGGCCATCTGAAGGATGAGACTACAGAGCTTGTTTGTTGACTGTAACCACAAAAACGTAAATGTTTCAGACAAAAGATGTAGAAACAAATATAATTTTTTAATCAAGACCCAAAAAACACCTTTGCCTTATTTTTGTGCTTACCTTAAATACATTGCAATAATAAGAAAAATATGTGATGGTCGACACCAAGTTAGTTGTCTGGCATTCAGTGACTGACAGCTCAGCCGTCCAATCTGGTACGGGGGTGTGCTGAAGCTGTCAGTACTTTGATTGACAACTCCTTAGTCTAGTCTGGTGTAGGGGCATGCTGAGCTGTCATTGTGTTGATTGACAGCAGCAATCTGAGACTGGGGGTGTTGACTGTCTCCAGGTATTCATTGTGCAAGTTGATTGCCAGCCTACTTAACTTGGATGTTACTCCCGGATCTCTGCCAGACATACATTCAGCTATTGTGAGGCTTTCTAGCTGTGCTTTGTGTTCTGTTTGTTGACCTATCATTGGATGACCTTGGACCACATTTTGACCATCCATCTGTTTAACCCCTTCTGCGCTGATCTGCTATCCTCCTGTAATTCTGACCTTGGACCAGTATCGGACTACACTCACCGGCCACTTTATTAGGTACACCATGCTAGTAACGGGTTGGACCCCCTTTTGCCTTCAGAACTGCCTCAATTCTTCGTGGCATAGATTCAACAAGGTGCTGGAAGCATTCCTCAGAGATTTTGGTCCATATTGACATGATGGCATCACACAGTTGCCGCAGATTTGTCGGCTGCACATCCCAAAGATGCTCCATACAAGGCAGGATGGATCCATGCTTTCATGTTGTTTACGCCAAATTCTGACCCTACCATCCGAATGTCGCAGCAGAAATCGAGACTCATCAGACCAAGCAACGTTTTTCCAATCTTCTACTGTCCAATTTCGATGAGCTTGTACAAATTGTAGCCTCAGTTTCCTGTTCTTAGCTGAAAGGAGTGGTACCCGGTGTGGTCTTCTGCTGCTGTAGCCCATCTGCCTCAAAGTTCGACGCACTGTGCGTTCAGAGATGCTCTTAGGCCTACCTTGGTTGTAACGGGTGGCGATTTGAGTCACTGTTGCCTTTCTATCAGCTCGAACCAGTCTGCCCATTCTCCTCTGACCTCTGGCATCAACAAGGCATTTCCGCCCACAGAACTGCCGCTCACTGGATTTTTTTTCTTTTTCGGACCATTCTCTGTAAACCCTAGAGATGGTTGTGCGTGAAAATCCCAGTAGATCAGCAGTTTCTGAAATACTCAGACCAGCCCTTCTAGCACCAACAACCATGCCACGTTCAAAGGCACTCAAATCACCTTTCTTCCCCATACTGATGCTCGGTTTGAACTGCAGGAGATTGTCTTGACCATGTCTACATGCCTAAATGCACTGAGTTGCCGCCATGTGATTGGCTGATTAGAAATTAAGTGTTAACAAGAAGTTGGACAGGTGTACCTAATAAAGTGGCCGGTGAGTGTATATCATATAGCGAACAGAGAGAAATAAGGGCACCAATTATTTGTCCTTTGTTCATTGTATATGACCCCATGGTAATTTTACAACCTCTCACACAACTCTCTTCTGGGTAGTGCAATAACAAAGATATAACTAATACTTGTAGGGAGAAATGAAATGCCAGCACTCACCTGATCCGATGGTGAATCAGTCCATTTCTATTTTCTTTTCTTTTTGGAAATCAACATAAAGTGCAGTAGTGGCAATAGTGCAGGTGCAGGAGTTTCAAACAATGATAGCAGTAAACATGACGGACAATGACCGTTTTGCACTTTACTTGCGCTTTTACAGGGCCACACTAGTATCTGGTGAGTGCTGGCATTTCATTTCTCCTTACAAGCATTACATGACTATACCTTTGTCACTTACTTCTATGTATGACGTACCCTCCTGGCTTTTGATCTCAGACTCCTTGACTATTACGTCTCACTGCTTGTCTGTGAGAAGTGAATCAGCGTCACACCCAGCACTATTTCCCACGCTGCTGAAGCATCAGACAGTGAGCTAACATCATTTTGTGCGCTCATACAGGCTTCCCCACAATGCCCTGCAGCTATGACATCTAGTGGATTAGCATGCCTTGTACAGTTGTGGTCAGTGCCAGTGTGCTATTACACATCAGCATTTCCCAGTGGGACACATTTTGTACTGCAGGATCGCTTTCCGTCTCCAGAGTCACTGAGTGAGTATCTCTGCTGTAAAGTGCAAGTACTTCTGGTCAGCGGAGTCATGCCTCTCTCTTGCCTGTAGTGTATAGGCTCTTGAAGTTAGCAAGGTCTTCTCACTTTCTCTCCCTACTGTAGAATGTAAGCCTCTATAATGTAAGATGTAAGTTCTAATGTTTACTGGGATCCTCTCTCTCTCACTCTCCTGTAGAGTGCAAGCTCTTATGGTCTGTGAGGTCATCTCACTTTCTCTCCTGTAGTGTGTAGGCTCTTGAAGTTAGCAAGGTCTTCTCAATTTCTCTCCCTACTGTAGAATGTAAGCCTCTATAATGTAAGATGTAAGTTCTAATGTTTACTGGGATCCTCTCTCTCTCTCTCTCCTGTAGAGTGTAAGCTCTTATTGTCTGTGAGGTCATCTCACTTTCTCTCCTGTAGAGTGTAAGCTCTAATGGGCAATGGGGTTCTCTCTTTCTCATGCACATGTAGAGTGTACGCTCTTATTGTCAGTAGGGTCCTTTTTCTCTCCTACTCCTCTACTCTATATGTATATTCCAAGCATTCCCAGGCTTTCAGTATTGGGATTAGTGAAAATGAAATTTTTAGGGAATTTGAATTTCAAAATATTTGCTCATTTCCACATGTAGAGTCTTTTAAGTACTACATATCTCCTTGGATGCACATTATTTTCACTTAAATTTATTTGTCTCTTTTGTTTCTACTAATATATTCTGCTATAATCAAGTGTGGGATGGGGAACCTTTCTAGCAGAAACAGAAAATATTCTTAACTCACCATGAATACAGCTATCTATATAGTTGCTACTTAATCTAAAATGTATTTTTTTATGATTTTTAGGATGAATGCAGAAATATGAAGAAAGTCCACAGTTGATATTCAGCGAAACAGAAGCAAGAAGTGTTAAAAGTAAGAAATGTTTCATATATAAATAGTAACACTGTGAAGGCTCGTGCACACGACCGTTTAAATCGGATGAGTGCTGTCCATGGTTTTAATGGCAAGGACCGGTACCCATGACGTTCTGTGGGGTTGTGCACATGTCCAATTTTTTACTCGTAATCGATCGCCAAACATAAATTCAGCACGAATATGGCACATTCGGATTCATGATCGAAAACCTTTATAAAATCGGTAAAAATTGGTGACATTCGGTAAAAGCGCGGGAATATATTTGCATTGCCACAAAAATATTTTCAGCACTTTAGCAACGATAATGGTTATGTATCATGAGTGTTTGGCACGTGTTTGATGAGAGGAGGGGGTTTGCAGAGTTCAGAGGTGCCGCGTTCTTGGAAGCACAGGACAGCAGTTATTTTTTTTCTCCTAACTTTATGTGTGCACATTGCAGCTTGCCAATCAGGGAGCAGGAAACACTCACAATGTCCTGACACAATGGCTTGTGTCATTAGCTGCTGAAATCACATGTCCCCCTCCATATAAATAGAGGACATCTTGTTCTAGCACCATTTTGACACTGTAACAGCGCAGAGAGGCTGGTCCTGATGCTGCCACTGTTAACAGCAAGATTTTAGCTAGTTATTTAGGTAGTTGTATATCTTCCGGAATTGTTTTTTTTAGGAGGCATTACTGAGATCCACAGGCAAAGCTAGCAGGGCACAAGTGTGTGGTGCACTGCTTCTATTGTGCTCCATGCACAAGTATAGCATGCTAAATAATATTTTTGCACTAGCTAAATGTGAAAAAGCCTGCTGTATCTCACATTGTAGCTAGTTAGATAGGTGGTTGCATATCAGTCAGATATTGTAGGTAGCTAGTGTCCAGTGTGGCTGTTAAATTTACCTTCCAGCACTTTTTTCTTTTTTGGCCATACAGAGGTGCACACAGAAAGCCAGCAGGGCACGTGTTGTCACTGCTTCTATTGTGATCCATGCACAAGTAAAGCATTCTAATTCACATGTAGCTATTGAAAAAAAAATTAAGCATCCTGCTTTTTCTCACCTTGTCATTTAGTGCTGTGGTGATATTAAACTGTCTGCAGACCTAAGGCTCATTAAAAAAATTATAATTTTTCAGTTACAAAAAGTTAGACAACCCACCATATCACAATTTGTCATTTGTTTGGGTTGAAATTAAGCTGTAGAGGCCTGATCCAGAGGCCACCAACAATTCTTCTGTTATAAACTTCATACAGTAAAGGACCTGACTTTAAAATTGCTTGTAGAATGACTTCTTTGTCATACCGGCCTCATCCATTCTCAAACAATTTTTTTCTGTGACTAACAAGATACAGCACGCCATATTTCAACTTTGAATTTACTGACACTGAAATTCAGCTGTTTGCAGAGGTGGTGCAGAGATTAAAATATAATTTTTGGTTGTTAATACTGTGATTCCACCACACTATCTGAGCAATATGACTGGGAAAAAGCAAGGCCATGGTGGAAGGTGAATTAGGCTTAGTGTTAAAGGTGTACGGGGGTTGGTGGGGTAATGTTTGTGAAAGCGCTAGTAAAGCAACATCACGTCCTATGCAAAGACAACTGACAACTTCTGTTACTGGACAGGCTACACCACTACCTTTCTTTGGCAGACGCACAGAGGTACATCTTGTCGATGATGCCCAGAGAGAGCATGTACTCTAGTGGATGACAAGTGCAGGTTCAAGTGGCATCTCCTCCTCCTCCACCTCAACATCACACCCAGTACAGTCCACAGAGGTGGCATCCAAATTCTCCTTGCATCCTCCCACATCCCAACTATTCAACCATTTAACTGACTGTATGGAACCACAGATGGGTGAGTCAGTAGAGCTGTTCACACATTCTATACCATGTTCATCAGAAGTGTACTCAAAAGCTTTGCAGAGTCAAGAAGAGGAAATCTGGGAAGAAGTACGGTCTGGTCAGCATCCTGACCCTCATCATCAGACATTGACCCCTGGGGGGAGGTGATCCTGATGAAACTCAGATATATGAGTACTGTACTGTGCTGTCAGGGCAAGAAGGAGAGTAGGGTGACTCCAATGGTGAGGAATGTGATAACACAGAGGATGATGATGAGGTGTTAGATCCCAGTTGGTGTGAACTTATAGGCACACAGCTGGGTAGGTCATTTGAGGAGGAATACTAGGAGGTTACATTGCACCATCCATCGCAGACACATAGTGATGCAGCCACAAAGAGCGATGCGCCCTCATCTACAACTGTGCCTCTGACCAGCAGCATCCGCGGGTCTGCAGCTCGCAGGGAGGGCAAGGGTTGCCTAGCCTGGGCCTTTTTTGACACTGCAAAGGATGAGCTAACACACATAATCTGCCAACTTTGCAAAAAACACTGAGTATAGGTAAAAGTGCAATAATTTGACTACTACATGTATGAACCTTTACATGTGCAACCAACATGCTTTACTGTGGAAATTCCACAGCAAAAAAATATAGACCAGCAGACCTCAACAACCATCAGCTGCCCCATCAATCACATCTGCTGCTTCTTCCTCTTCCTCTGTTACCATTCCAACAATTGAGATGCAGGTCTTTGGCCGCAGTAACTCAGATTTTTTACCCGATCGAGTCACGCTGACTGAAAGGCCTCCTTCAGCTGTAACGGAAGCGGACCTGCCTGCTGTTTTTGATTGATCTCTGAGAACGATCACACCACAAGTTTCTCAATCCACAGTACCATCTCTGCCTGCACCTCTCTCATGGTCCAGCAGTTTCCCCGTTCACCATACTCCGCCCTCCCACACCGCTGCATCCAGCCCACGGTACTGCAGTTGTGGTCACGTAAAAGATTGTTTCCTCCTATGCATGACAAAGCTAAGAGGTTGAACTCCACCATCTCCAATTTGTTGGCCACAGAAATGTTGCCATTCTGCCTGGTGGATACAGATGGTTTCAAAAAGTTGATGGCTGTCGCAGTCCCCCAGTACCAATTACCCAGTTGCCATTACTTTTCTAAGAAAGCTGTGCCTGCACTACTCCAGTATGTTGCAGACAACATTACCCATTCCTAGACAAAATCGCTGTCTGAAAGGGTGCATTTCACCATAGACACTTGGATGAGTAAGCATGACCAAGGGTGTTACAACTCACTGACTGGGCACTGGGTGACTCTGGTGGCTGTGGGAACAGGTGCTTCTCCTCAAGTCTTGGAATCCGCAAAGCTTTCAGGACAAACCTCTACATTTAACACTTTCTACACTGCTTCTGCCTCCTCTATCTCCTCTAGGGCCTCCAACTGCACCCTCAACCTCTGCCTTCATGAGACCTGCATTCCAACAGTGCATAGCGAACCCCCACCACCTCTGTACTGTGCAGTCAGGGCTCACTGCATCAGGCAGTCTAAAAATGTATATGCCTTGGAGATTGCAGTCATATAGCGAAAGAGTTGTGGACAGCTCTCCAGGCTGAATTTGATCAATGGTTGTCTTCGCTGAACCTGCATCCAGAGAAGGCTGGGTCCGATAACGGTGCACATCTGGTGGTGGCGCTACGGTGAGGCAAGCTCACACATGTGCCTTGCATGACTCAAGTCCTCAACCTGGTGTTACGACTTCCATCGATACAGTGGTCCTTGTCCATGCCAGTAAACAGGTTGATATGCGATGGACCGACATGGTGGAATTCCACTCTGCACATGTTGTAGCGACTGTGGCAGCAGCAACAACCCTGACACAATATGTCATGTCATATAGCTTGAGCTAATGCAGTACAAGGCGCATATCAAATTTACAGAGTGGGCACAGATTAAGGACCTCTGCACCCTTCTGCACAGTTTTGAAATGGCTACTAATATGGTTAGCACTGACGACGCCATCAGCAGCATCACTATTCCGGTCATCTATATGCTGGAGCAGACTTTGAATAGCCTGCGGGAGGAGATGTTGGTCCCAGAAGAAGTGGAGGAAGCAGAGGAGGCTGCGGAAGGGAAAACATTGTTTCTAAGTTCAAGACTGTCGTCACACAGGTGGGTTCCAAGGGAGGGTGGATGACTGCGATCGAGGGGGGCTGGTGATAACAGTCAAAAAGTTATCGAAGGTGCAAGATCCGAGGAACAAATGGAGAAGGAAGGAGTGATGGGCATGCAGCTGTCGGCTGAAGAGGATAATCCTCCCCTCTCTGTTATTTGGGGTTGGAGGAAGGTGATAGAGGAAACGAGCCTCATTGTTACCCAGCCACCAACAAAGCATGGGCTCGGACCTCATGGTAGAGCCTGACATATGAGTGCCTTCTTGCTGCACTATATGCAACATGATGCCCATATAGTTATGATTAGGAATAATGCTGACTACTGGGTTGCCACTTTACTAGATCCACATTATAAAACAAAATTTTGTTGGATGATTCTCCCCTAGAAAGGGACCCGCGAATGCTGGAGTATCGAAGCTAACTTTTATACAACCATAAGAGAGCTTTTCCCCAAAACAGCAGTGAAGCACACAGTTCGCATCGCAGCTGTAGACTTCCAACCTCTGGCACATCAATTTGTCAATGCCAAAACATTAGCAGCAGCAGCGCTGGAAGTGGAAGAAGCAATTTCTGTGGGTCCTTTGACACTTTTTTTTCAGACCAACTCGTGCACCAGCACAACAGTGTCCAAGTCTTACAGGTGGTGAACGAATAGAGAGGATGGTGCAGGAATATCTAGAACTAAATTTCAATACCATCAGGGAAGGTTTGGGCCCTTTCACATTTTGGTCTTCCAAAATGGAGGAGTGGCCTGAGCTCGCCTTAAATGACTTGGAGGTTTTATCGTGCCTTGCAGCCAGCGTTCTCTCAGAACGTGTCCTGATGGATAAGCGCATCCAGCTGTCCCATGAAAGTGTAGACTGCCTAACTTTCACTAATATGAACAAGTCATGGATCTCCAAGGACTTTTGCACCCCAATCACAGACTGTACAGACTAGTTAGTATTGATTTTTTTCAGTGTGATGCATTAATGTCACATAACTGCACTCTGTGATATCTTTAGTGTCACTTCTGTGGCTGCTGCTGTGGATATTAACACAAATTTGTGGAAATGTAAACCCGCGTGGTTGGGGTTGGTCTACATATGCTGGGTTAGCTGTAGTGGAAGAACTCTTGGTCCCTACTATACTTTTCTACTGTGGTGAAATTGATGCCACTTTAGTGGTGTAAGGCCCTCATTTCTTTAAATGTGAACACTCCTTGTAGTGTGTCCATCTGCTGGATTGGGTGTAGTGGAAGACCTACCGTGTCCCTATTATACTATTTCTACAGTGGTGAAATTGATGCCACTTTGGTGGTATCTGCCAATAATTTTGGGAAATGTGACCACTCCTGGTTGGGTGTCCATCTGTTGGATTGGGTGTAGTGGAAGACCTGACAGTCCCTATTATACTATTTCTACTGTGGTGAAATTGATGTCACTTCTGTGGCATAAGGCCCTCATTTCTATGTAAACATTCCTTGTAGGATGTCCATCTGCTGCATTTAGAAATGTGAACACTCCTGGTTAGGTCTCCATCATGCGTGTTTACTGTAGCAGTAGGCCTCCACTTCCTTGGAACCAACTACTCGTGTTACTATCCTTCAATTTTTCTGACAATGGTAGTCTAGAAAACTGATATTTGTGCCACCTGAGTGCGGCTCAGCTTCAAAGCAGGTAGAGGTGTTGCATGTGGTATCAGGGCTCCCAGCAAAGGGACCTTACACTGATCCCTCACCCACCTCATCTTAGGCTAGTTTCACACTAGCGTTTTGGAGGAGCTGAGGAGGGCTGCGGACTTCCTCTGTGAAGCCCTGCACTTGGCCGCTAGCTCCGCATACTTCTGCATTCGGCCTGCATGCGGCCTGCGTACCTATCTTTAACATTAGGTATGCAGGTCATGCGGCTGTATGCGGATGCTTCTGCATGCGTCGTTTTGAAGATGCGGAGAAAAAAAAATTGCTACAAACTGCATTCTACGCTGGTCGCCGCATCGTCAAAACGACGCATGCGGAAGCATCCGCATTCAGCGGCACGACCTGCGTACCTAATATTAAAGATATATACGCGGGCTGCATGCAGGCTGCATGCAGAAGTAGGCGGAGCTAGCGGCGGAGGTGCAGCCGAGGGCGGGGCTTCATGGAGGAAGTTCGCAGCCTTCTGCAGCTCCTCAAAACGCTAGTGTGAAACTAGCCTTACTGTGACGTTCAATTGAAAGCTGCAAATGCTGCTCCAGACCCAGATAACTGATGCCTGACTGATTTCTGCCCTTCCATGCTGCAATTTGTACTGTGAATTGAAGCCACTTTCCTGTTTTCTGTCCCTCATTTGATATGTTTTGGCAGCATTGGGGCCCTTTTAAGGTGTTGTGCATGCGTTTGTTTTTGCCTCCCATTGAGGTGAATGGCGTTTGGTAATGTTCGGCGAATATTCAATGAATTAATCGACAAATATTGCAAATTCGGCGAACAAAATCCGAACTGAACATTGAAATATTTGCTCATCTCTACTCGTAATGAGTGATCCAAGAATAAAAATCGTAGCATGCGCAATTTGCTTCTGAGAGTCAGATGGCTCTCATTCATTCCTTTACAGTCCTTGAAAATAATCAAACTGCGCTTGGATGACCTCTGAGTGGGGTCCGATTTTCATGAAATTACATAATGGAGAAGGAAACTTTTTTTTTCTCTCCACCTCTGAGAAAATTGGATCCCACTCTGATCAGAGTCTGATTAGTATAATTTTTTTCAGATGGAGAGAAAATGGTCATAGGACCATATCCTGACAGAATATTAAAAAAACTGACTGTCACATCCAAACATAAATCAGGTCTGAACAGTTGCTTACCAAGAGTCGCCAACTTATATACAACGAAACAGATAAGGCAGCACTATGTAGCGCTATAGCATGCAAACATAAAATATGAAAATTGAATTGCATTACTGCAATAGAAATATGAAAAATTGAGAAAGCTTAGCACATAAATTGGCGAATTAATGTGTTCCTGGCAGGCATGCTAAGGCATTTCTCGTTGCCAGGCCCTAGTGCCAATCCACATTTGAAATCCACATTTCCCCCACCACTCCAAAATTTCAGTGTCAGTGGCATACATGACAGCAGACGCCCATGGAAAGTTGTTAGCAGGATCCTGGATTGAGCTGGCAGTCCTCCCCGAAACTTGCTAGTGGTAGCCCAGTTTAAAATTTTTCCCACAAAGGGGCAGAGTACCCCCACAGCATCTCATTAAAAATCTCACCCACAGACCAGGTAGCAGAGTTAAGCCCACAGAAGCAGCTTACAAATTTCACCCACAGAGCATGAGGGACACCCATGTAGTAAAGTAAAATCAGCTCACCTAGTACTTGAAGTCCAGCTTGAACGGGACCAGGTGGATCCACACCAAATAATATGTTCAAAGAAAAAAAAATTGTGTTCCAGCATTTGGTAAAACAGTTCTTTCTTTATTTTAAGTCCATTAAAAATTACAAGAATTACAAAAGTTGCATAGACAGGGCAAGGGGGCAAGGCACATTTCAAACGCTCACTTGGGTTCTTTATCACAGCTTTAGTGGACACCACCCCTAAAGAAGCAGCTTATAAATTTCACACAATGAGAATTTTTTCACATTTCACCCACAAGTCCAAAATTTCTGTTCCAGTTGGATATATTACAGCAGCTGCTCATGAAAATCTATTAATATGAACTTGGACTGAGCTGGTGGTCCAACATGAGGATTGCTACAGGCAGTCAGGTTAAAAATTTCACTCACAGACCATGCGGTAGAGAACCCCTACAGTAGCAGCTTACAAATTTGACCCATATACAATGTGGCACAGTACCCTCACAGAAGCAGCTTACAAATTTCACCCACAGCCTCAAAGCATGATATTGCCACCCTCATGCTTCACAGTATGTATGGTGTTCTTTGGATGCAACTCAGCATTCTTTCTCCTCCAAACTCAACAAGTTTTGTTTCTACCGAACAGTTCTACTTTGGTTTCATCAGACCATATGATATTCTCCCAATACTCTTCTGGATAATCCAAATGCTCTCTAGCAAACTTCAGACAGGCCCGGACATGTACAGGCTTAGGCAGGGGGACAAGTCTGGCACTGCAGAATCTGAGTCCCTGGTGGCGTAGTGTGTTACTGATGGAAGTCTTTGTTACAGTGGTCCCAGCTCTATGAAGGTCATTCACTAGGTCCCCCCATGTGGTTCTATGATTTTTGCTGACCATTTTTGTGATCATTTTGACCCCACAAGGTGAGATCTTGAGTGGAGCCCCAGATCAGGGGAGATTATCAGTGGTCTTGTATGTCTTCTATATTCTTATGATTGCTCCCACAGTTGATTTCATCATACCAAGCTTCTTGCCTATTGTAAATTTAGTCTTCCCAGCCTGGTGCAGGGCTACAATTTTGTTTCTGGTGTCTTCAACAGCTCTTTGGTCTTCACCATAGTGGAGTTTGGAGTTTGACTGTTTGTGGTTGTGGACAGGTGTATTTTATACTGATAACAAGTTCAAACAGGTGCCATTACTACAGGTAATGAGTGGAGGACAGAGGAGCCTCTTAAAGAAGAAGTTATAGGTCTGTGAGAGCCAGAAATCTTGCATATTTTTAGGTGACCAAATACTTATTTTCCACCATAATTAGCAAAATAAATCTTGCCAAATCAGACAAGGTGATTTTCTGCATTTATTTTCTCATTTTGACTCTCATATTTGCGGTCTACCTATGATGTCAATCACAGGCCTCTCTCATCTTTTTAAGTGGGAGAACTTGCACAATTTGTGGCTGACTAAATGCTTTTTTCCCCCACTGTATATTCAAGGCCACAGGTTCCATCACCAATTCAAAACGCAAACGTGTTTCAGACAAAGTCTTTAGCCACTGAATAAAATAAGTGAACAACTTGTATATTACAGATAACCTGTCAGGGTTTTTTCCTGAAGTATATAACCTATATGCCCATATTAATAGTTTAGATAGGTCAAATGTGGTGACAGCTTCCCCTTAAATCAAATCCTGTGAGATAACATAGAATCATAGAATCATATAATATAAGTGTTGGAAGGGACCTCAACGGGTCATCGTGTCCAGCCCACTGCTCAATGCAAGGATTCCCTAAACCATCTCAGACAGATGTCTGTCCAGCCTCTGTTGGGAATCTGCCATTGAATTAGAACTCACCACCTCCCTTGGCAGCCTGTTCCACTCATTGACCACCCTCACTGTCAAAAAGTATTTTCAAATAAATAATCTGTAAATTGTCCCTTTCAGTTTCACTCCATTGCTTCTCGTGTTTCTATGTGCAAATGAGAATAAGGATGATCCCTGTGAACTGTGACATCCAGCAATTAATGGGAACCTGTCAGCGGGATTGTGCTGAGTAACCTACAGACAGTGTCAGGTTGCCACTGTTATACTGATTAAAATGATACCTTGGTTGATGAAATCTATCTTGAGGTTATTGTTTAATCTTTATTTTGAGTTAATGATATGCTCGTGCTTCAGGGCAGGCCTATAGGGGGTCTTCATGTGGTGCTCTGAATAGGTATTCATCAGTATGGTTTCTGACAGGTCATTGATCCCTCAATGATCTGCCACCGATTTTATATAATGAATTATATATATATATATATATATATATATATATATATATATATATATATATATATATACTGTAAATATATTGAAAAAAAAACACCTTCAGCAAGCTGGTGCTGGTCACTTGTGCTGCAGCAAGATCTCATATGTTATGTGCAGTACATTACAGGTCCTTCTCAAAAAATTAGCATATAGTGTTAAATTTCATTATTTACCATAATGTAATGATTACAATTAAACTTTCATATATTATAGATTCATTATCCACCAACTGAAATTTGTCAGGTCTTTTATTGTTTTAATACTGATGATTTTGGCATACAACTCCTGATAACCCAAAAAACCTGTCTCAATAAATTAGCATATCAAGAAAAGGTTCTCTAAACGACCTATTACCCTAATCTTCTGAATCAACTAATTAACTCTAAACACATGCAAAAGATACCTGAGGCTTTTAAAAACTCCCTGCCTGGTTCATTACTCAAAACCCCCATCATGGGTAAGACTAGCGACCTGACAGATGTCAAGAAGGCCATCATTGACACCCTCAAGCAAGAGGGTAAGACCCAGAAAAAAATTTCTCAACAAATAGGCTGTTCCCAGAGTGCTGTATCAAGGCACCTCAATGGTAAGTCTGTTGGAAGGAAACAATGTGGCAGAAAACGCTGTACAATGAGAAGAGGTGACCGGACCCTGAGGAAGATTGTGGAGAAGGACCGATTCCAGACCTTGGGGAACCTGAGGAAGCAGTGGACTGAGTCTGGTGTGGAAACATCCAGAGCCACCGTGCACAGGCGTGTGCAGGAAATGGGCTACAGGTGCCGCATTCCCCAGGTAAAGCCACTTTTGAACCATAAACAGCGGCAGAAGCGCCTGACCTGGGCTACAGAGAAGCAGCACTGGACTGTTGCTAAGTGGTCCCAAGTACTTTTTTCTGATGAAAGCAAATTTTGCATGTCATTCGGAAATCAAGGTGCCAGAGTCTGGAGGAAGACTGGGGAGAAGGAAATGCCAAAATGCCTGAAGTCCAGTGTCAAGTACCCACAGTCAGTGATGGTGTGGGGTGCCATGTCAGCTGCTGGTGTTGGTCCACTGTGTTTCATCAAGGGCAGGGTCAATGCAGCTAGCTATAAGGAGATTTTGGAGCACTTCATGCTTCCATCGGCTGAAATGCTTTATGGAGATGAAGATTTCATTTTTCAGCACGACCTGGCACCTGCTCACAGTGCCAAAACTGTCATGATCTCTGCAGGCAGAGATCATAGCAAGCCTATAGAGGGACAAGCTCTCGGAAGATGGAACTATACTGACCATGAACTAAGCCTGCCGCGCAACTAGAAATAGCCAGGTAGCATTTCCTATTTATCGCTAGATGCCCAGCTCTGGCCTAAGACCTAAATAGCTAGCAGAGGGAAATATAAGACCTGGCTCACCTCTAGAGAAATATTCAAAAGAAGACAGTAGCCCCCCACATATAATGACGGTGAGTTCAGATGAAACAACAAACGCAGCAGGAAAATAGTCTTAGCAAATTTGAGGTCCGCTTACTAGATAGCAGAAGACAGATAGTATACTTTCATGGTCAGCAGAAAAATACTAACAAAACACCATCCAGAGATTACCTTAAACTCTGGCATTAACTCATAACGCCAGAGTAGCAATCCCTGATCGACGAGAGCTTTCCAGACACAGTAACAAAACTTCAGCTGCGAACTGGAACAAATAGGCAAAACAAAACATGGACAAAAGTCCAACTTATCAGTAGTTGTCTAGAAGCAGGAACAAGCACTGAGAGGCATCAGATAACATTGTTGACCGGCAAGAAACCACCAGAGAAATGAGCTTAAATAGCAACACCCACTACTGATGGAATCAGGTGAAACAGGAAAGAGGATGACAAGTCCAATTCCACAAGCGGCCACCGGGGGAGCCCAGAATCCAAATTCACAACAGTACCCCCCCCTCAAGGAGGGGGCACCGAACCCTCACCAGATCCACCAGGGCGACCAGGATGAGCCCTATGGAAGGCACGAACAAGATCAGAAGCATGAACATCAGATGCATTGACCCAAGAATTATCCTCCTGGCCGTAACCCTTCCAGTTGACCAGATACTGGAGTTTCCGTCTGGAAACACGAGAGTCCAAAATTTTCTCCACAACGTACTCCAACTCACCCTCAACCAACACCGGAGCAGGAGGCTCAACAGAAGGTACAACAGGTACCTCATACCTGCGCAATAACGACCGATGAAAAACGTTATGAATGGAAAAGGACGCAGGGAGGTCCAAACGGAAAGAAACAGGATTAAGAATCTCCAATATTCTATAAGGGCCGATGAACCGAGGTTTAAACTTAGGAGAAGAGACCCTCATAGGGACAAAACGAGAAGACAACCACACTAAATCTCCAACACAAAGCCGAGAACCAACACGACGATGACGGTTGGCAAAACGCTGAGTCTTCTCCTGTGACAACTTCAAATTGTCCATAACCTGCCCCCAGATGTGATGCAATCTCTCCACCACCGCATCCACTCCAGGACAATCCGAGGATTCCACCTGACCGGAGGAAAATCGAGGGTGAAACCCCGAATTACAGAAAAACGGGGACACCAAGGTGGAAGAACTGGCCCGATTATTGAGGGCGAACTCTGCCAATGGCAAAAAAGCAACCCAATCATCCTGGTCAGCAGAGACAAAACACCTCAGATATGTCTCAAGGGTCTGATTAGTCCGCTCGGTCTGGCCATTAGTCTGAGGGTGAAAAGCAGATGAAAAAGACAAATCTATGCCCATCCTAGCACAGAATGCCCGCCAAAATCTAGACACAAATTGGGTACCTCTGTCAGAAACAATATTCTCAGGAATACCGTGCAATCGGACAACATTCTGAAAAAACAGAGGAACCAACTCAGAAGAAGAAGGCAACTTGGGCAGAGGAACCAAATGGACCATTTTAGAGAAACGGTCACAGACCACCCAGATGACAGACATCTTCTGGGAAACAGGCAGATCTGAAATAAAATCCATCGAGATGTGTGTCCAAGGCCTCTTAGGAATAGGCAAGGGCAACAGCAGTCCGCTAGCCCGAGAACTACAAGACTTGGCCCGAGCACAAACGTCACATGACTGCACAAAGACTCGCACATCTCGTGACAGAGAAGGCCACCAGAAGGATCTTGCCACCAAATCCCTGGTACCAAAAATTCCGGGATGACCTGCCAATGCAGAAGAATGTACCTCAGAGATGACTCTGCTGGTCCAATCATCCGGAACAAACAGTCTATCAGGCGGACAACGATCCGGTCTATCCGCCTGAAACTCTTGCAAGGACCGCCGCAGATCAGGAGAAACGGCCGACAAAATTACTCCCTCCCTAAGGATACCTGTGGGTTCAGAATTACCAGGAGAGTCCGGGTCAAAACTCCTAGAAAGGGCATCTGCCTTAACATTCTTAGAACCCGGTAGGTACGACACCACAAAATTAAAGCGAGAAAAAAATAAAGACCAACGCGCCTGTCTAGGATTCAGGCGTCTGGCAGTCTCAAGATAAATCAAATTTTTGTGGTCAGTCAATACCACCACCTGATGCCTAGCCCCCTCGAGCCAATGGCGCCACTCCTCAAACGCCCACTTCATGGCCAAAAGCTCCCGATTCCCAACATCATAATTCCGCTCTGCGGGCGAAAATTTGCGAGAAAAAAAGGCACAAGGCCTAATGACGGAGCAGTCGGAACCTTTCTGCGACAACACTGCCCCAGCTCCGATCTCCGAAGCGTCAACCTCAACCTGAAAAGGCAGATTCACATCAGGCTGACGCAACACAGGGGCAGAGGCAAAACGGCGCTTAAGCTCCTGAAAGGCCTCTACAGCATGAGGGGACCAATTAGCAACATCAGCGCCTTGTCTGGTCAAATCAGTCAGTGGTTTAACGACATCCGAAAAACCAGCAATAAATCGGCGGTAAAAGTTGGCAAAGCCCAAAAATCTCTGAAGACCCTTAAGAGAGGAGGGCTGAGTCCAGTCACAAATAGCTTGCACCTTGACGGGATCCATCTCAATGGAAGAGGGAGAAAAAATATACCCCAAAAAGGAAATTTTCTGGACCCCAAAAACGCACTTAGACCCCTTCACACATAAAGAATTAGACCGCAGAACCTGAAAAACTCTCCTGACCTGCTGGACATGAGAGTCCCAGTCATCAGAAAAAATCAGAATATCATCCAGATATATTATCATAAATTTATCCAGAAAATCGCGGAAAATATCATGCATAAAAGACTGGAAAACTGAAGGGGCATTAGAAAGACCAAAAGGCATGACCAAATACTCAAAGTGGCCCTCGGGCGTATTAAATGCGGTCTTCCACTCATCCCCCTGCCTGATCCGCACCAAATTATACGCCCCACGAAGATCAATTTTAGAGAACCACTTAGCACCCTCTATACGAGCAAACAAATCAGTAAGCAATGGCAATGGGTATTGATACTTAACAGTGATCTTATTCAGAAGCCGATAATCAATACATGGTCTCAAAGAGCCGTCTTTTTTTGAGACAAAGAAAAACCCAGCTCCCAAGGGAGAAGAAGATGGACGAATATGTCCCTTTTCCAAAGACTCCTTTATATATTCCCGCATAGCAGCATGTTCCGGCACAGACAAATTAAACAAACGACCCTTTGGATATTTACAACCCGGTATCAAATCTATGGCACAATCGCACTCACGGTGCGGAGGTAACGACCCAAGCTTGGGTTCGTCAAAGACGTCTTGATAATCAGAGAGGAACTCAGGGACTTCAGAGGGAATGGACGACGAAATAGAAACCAAAGGTACGTCCCCATGAATACCCTTACATCCCCAGCTCAACACAGACATAGCTCTCCAGTCCAAGACTGGGTTGTGAGACTGCAACCATGGCAATCCCAGTACCAAATCGTCATGTAAATTATACAGCACCAGGAAACGAATAATCTCCTGGTGATCCGGATTGATACGCATGGTTACTTGTGTCCAGTATTGTGGTTTATTATTAGCCAATGGGGTGGAGTCAATCCCCTTCAGAGGAATAAGAGTCTCCAAAGGCTCTAAATCAAAACCACAACGATTGGCAAAGGACCAATCCATAAGACTCAGAGCGGCGCCAGAGTCAACATAGGCGTCCGTGGCAATGGATGACAAAGAGCAAATCAGGGTTACAGACAAAATAAACTTAGACTGAATGGTGCCAATGGAAACAGACTTATCAAGCTTCTTTGTACGCCTAGAGCATGCCGATATAACATGAGTAGAATCCCCACAATAGAAACACAATCCATTCTTCCGTCTAAAATTCTGTCGCTCGCTCCTGGACAGAATTCTATCACACTGCATACTTTCTGGCGTCTTTTCCATAGACACCGCCAGATGGTGCATCGGTTTGCGCTCCCGCAGACGCCTATCAATCTGAATAGCCATTGTCATGGACTCATTCAGACCTGCAGGCAAAGGGAACCCCACCATAACATCCTTAACGGAATCAGAGAGACCTTCTCTGAAAGTTGCCGCCAAGGCGCACTCATTCCACTGAGTAAGCACAGACCATTTACGGAATTTTTGGCAGAAAACTTCAGCTTCGTCTTGCCCCTGAGATAGTGCCATCAAAGTTTTTTCTGCCTGAAGTTCCAAATGAGGTTCCTCATAAAGCAAGCCCAAGGCCAGAAAAAACGCATCCACATCGCGTAACGCAGGATCCCCTGCTGGCAATGAGAAGGCCCAATCTTGAGGGTCACCCCTGAGCAAGGAAATCACAATCCTAACCTGCTGAGCAGGGTCTCCAGCTGAACGAGACTTCAGGGACAAATAAAGCTTACAATTATTTCGGAAATTCTGGAAGCTAGCTCTATTCCCTGTGAAGAACTCCGGCAAAGGAATTCTCGGCTCAGATACCGGAGCATGTACTACAAAATCTTGTAAATTTTGTACTTTCGTGATGAGATTATTCAAACCCGCAGTTACATTCTGGAGATCCATTATTGTCAGGTGCACACAGAGCATACAGAGATTAGGAGGAGAGAGAGAAAAAAGACTGCAGCAAGGCAGACTGGAGGAAAAAAAAAAAAAAAAAATTCCAGCAGACTTCTTTCTCAACCTGGGTCTTTAACACTTTAGTGGCCGGTCAAACTGTCATGATCTCTGCAGGCAGAGATCATAGCAAGCCTATAGAGGGACAAGCTCTCGGAAGATGGAACTATACTGACCATGAACTAAGCCTGCCGCGCAACTAGAAATAGCCAGGTAGCATTTCCTATTTATCGCTAGATGCCCAGCTCTGGCCTAAGACCTAAATAGCTAGCAGAGGGAAATATAAGACCTGGCTCACCTCTAGAGAAATATTCAAAAGAAGACAGTAGCCCCCCACATATAATGACGGTGAGTTCAGATGAAACAACAAACGCAGCAGGAAAATAGTCTTAGCAAATTTGAGGTCCGCTTACTAGATAGCAGAAGACAGATAGTATACTTTCATGGTCAGCAGAAAAATACTAACAAAACACCATCCAGAGATTACCTTAAACTCTGGCATTAACTCATAACGCCAGAGTAGCAATCCCTGATCGACGAGAGCTTTCCAGACACAGTAACAAAACTTCAGCTGCGAACTGGAACAAATAGGCAAAACAAAACATGGACAAAAGTCCAACTTATCAGTAGTTGTCTAGAAGCAGGAACAAGCACTGAGAGGCATCAGATAACATTGTTGACCGGCAAGAAACCACCAGAGAAATGAGCTTAAATAGCAACACCCACTACTGATGGAATCAGGTGAAACAGGAAAGAGGATGACAAGTCCAATTCCACAAGCGGCCACCGGGGGAGCCCAGAATCCAAATTCACAACACAAAACCACTGGTAAATGGTTTACTGACCATGGTATTACTGTGCTCAATTGGCCTGCCAACACTACTGACCTGAACCCCATAGAGAATCTGTGGGATATTGTGAAGAGAAAGTTGAGAGACGCAAGACCCAACACTCTGGATGAGCTTAAGGCTGCTATTGAAGCATCCTGGGCCTCCATAACATCTCAGCAGTGTCACAGGCTGATTGCCTCCATGCCACGCCGCATTGAAGCAGTCTTTTCTGCCAAAGGATTCCCGACCAAGTATTGAGTGCATAACTGAACATTATTATTTGATGGTTTTTTTGTTTGTTATTAAAAAACACTTTTATTTGATTGGACGGGTGAAATATGTTAATTTATTGAGACAGGTTTTTTGGGTTATCAGGAGTTGTATGCCAAAATCATCAGTATTAAAACAATAAAAGACCTGACAAATTTCAGTTGGTGGATAATGAATCTATAATATATGAAAGTTTAATTGTAATCATTACATTATGGTAAATAATGAAATTTAACACTATATGCTAATTTTTTGAGAAGGACCTGTATTTTATATCACGCTATAAATAAATTCTTCAGAAAAATAAATCTGTGTGAAAATGGCATCGGTCGCACCTGCACAATGAAGCTATTGTTGATCCGATAGCTGCTACAGTGCAGACGCCAGTGGCTCCATCTTGCTAGAGAAAAAAATAATTCTTCCTCCAAGATGGCGCCCCCAGCATTATCTTGCTAGAGAAAAAAAATTTCCTCCACCAAGATGATGCTGGTGGCGTCTGCTCAGTAGCAGCTATTGAAGCCATCTTGAAGGAGGGATTTTTTTTCTCTAGCAAGCTGGTGCCACCTGCGCAGTACCAACTATTGGATTGATAATAGCTGTTACTGCGCAGACAGCGCCATTTTCAGGCTCTTTTTTTTCTGATGAATTTATTTATAAAACAAACAAAAAAACCTCAGCGACATCTCAATGTCCACATCAGGGCTCAAAATAGCCCATCAAATAAACACCCACTCCAAAATTCACATAT
This sequence comes from Ranitomeya variabilis, assembly GCF_051348905.1. Lineage (NCBI taxonomy): Eukaryota > Metazoa > Chordata > Amphibia > Anura > Dendrobatidae > Ranitomeya > Ranitomeya variabilis. The sequence continues at coordinate 465,818,408 of NC_135236.1, forward strand.
ATAAAAGGAGAAGCAAGGAGTCATTAGATACTTTTTTATATAAAAAGGTATACATTTTATTGAAAATCCAACAATAAGGGAGTCATCATCGAAAATTAATCACAGAAAATGCCACATACACAGGAAAAGAGGACAGAAAAGCCCTGGAAACACCTATTGCAACCGCCCGATCATTAGTAGTAGTAAAAAAAGTGCTTTTGTGCAATGATATAGTTAATGGCAAGAGCCCCTCATATCAGCAATGGAGTAAGTAGATTACTAAATCCAATAGTGTAGGGTCCCCCAGCATGAAGAGGGCACTTACCATGGGCAGGAGCAACGGTAAAGGATCCTGGGCCGGTGTTAGATTACCCCGATGCGCGTTTTGCGTGTTATGTCCACCGCTTTTTCAAGGGGAATGCAAAGTGGTAGCAGCAACGACCTTTTAAGGTCACATGGGGAGTCACATGGTGTGTAGGTGGCTAGTCAGCATGATCGGAGGCGGCGCATGCGCAGCGCGTCTCACAGGTTCTGGAATGCTCATCTCTGCGTCATGTGTTACTGCGCAGGAGCGGGGAGGAAAGTAAAAAGTCCCCGCTCCTGCGAGCAGGACAATAAAGACGCGTCGATGTCCGCCAGGACATTGGAGCAGCGGTACGCATGCGCACTACCACTTCACCACCAATGTGAAAATAGGCAACTATTCTAATACCGAGAGTGCTGCAATCAGATAATTAAAGGGGAAGTGTACCTAAAGTTTGTACAATTCTGAGGATATCACAGCCCCTTCACCACCAATATAAGACATAATCATGTGCCAACAGCCATGAAAGGTGCCAAATCAATCCTGCAGCAAACGATATAGGGAAAAGTAGAAATAGAAACAATAATTAAAATTAATAAAAACAAATAAATAAAATCTAACAAACACCATATTTTGGGGGCATAGGAGGACCAGATCTCAAATAATTCAAGGATATAGAGGTATATTAAAGGTCTGGTGGAACAACAGGTCATAAAAATGAAGCAAATGATAGCGACTAGTGTTGAGCGATACCTTCTGATATGCAAAGGTATCGCTATCGGATTGGATCGGCCGATACCCAAAAAATATCGGATATCGCCGATACCGATACCCGATACCAATGCATATCAATGAGACACAGAATATCGGAATGGTTCCCAGGGTCTGAAGGAGAGGAAACTCTCCTTCAGGCCCTGGGATCCATATTCATGTATAAAATAAAGAATAAAAATAAAAAATATTGATATACTCACCCCTCGGACGGCCCCTGGCTCTCACCGGTCCAAGCGTCTGCCTCCGTTCCTAAGAATGCAGAGTGAAGGACCTTCGATGACGTCGCGGCTTGTGATTGGTCGCGTGACCACTCATGTGACCGCTCACGCGACCAATCACAAGCCACGACGTCATCGCAGGTCCTACACTCACTACATTCTTAGGAACGGAGGCTGCCGGTTACATCGCTAAAGTCCAGGGTCCGCCGGAGGGGTGAGTATATCCATATTTTTTATTTTTATTCTTTATTTTTTACATGAATATGGATCCCAGGGCCTGAAGGAGAGTCTACTCTCCTCCAGACCCTGGGAACCATACACTGGGAACTTCCGATTTCCGATATCACAAAAATATCGGAACTCGGTATCGGAATTCCGATACAGCAAATATAGGCCGACACCCGATACTTGCGGTATCGGAATGCTCAACACTAATAGCGACTCATTGAGACCCCTCGGGGTCAGTGTATCTAATAGCACAATCCATTTTGCTTCCACCTGTGTGAGGGTTTTTTTGTAGTCACCCCCCCGATCCCTAGGTGAATAACGTCAATCCCCCTCACCTTGAATGAGGAAGGATCACTATTGTGGTACTGTCTAAAGTGATGGGGGATAGTTTTCAGGAGAGTGATATCAGTCGCTGAATTTATTTATAGCATGATATAAAAGAATGAACTGCACATTACACATGTGCTTATGCTGCAGCGCAGGCACCGCCACCGGCGCCTGCTTGCTGCAGGTGATTTTTTTTTTTCAATATATAATATTCATTATTTAAAATAGGTGGCAGGTCACTGAGGAATGGGTGACCTGTCGGAAGCCATGCTGATGAATACCTAAACAGAGAACCATGTGAAGACCCTCCCAAGCCACCCCGAAGCACGGGCATATCATTAACTCAAAACTGTAAATAAAGATTAAAGGGAACCTGTCACCCTCCCAGGCATTTTTAACTAAAGGAGCCACCTTGTGCAGCACTAATGCTGCATTCTGTCAAGGTGGCTCTTTTAGTTGGGGTCCCTTCTCAACGCTAAAATATTCATTTTTATAATTTTCCCATCATACCTGTAGTCTGTCCGGGGGGCATGTCTTTCCCCTCGGACATGAACGCCTCACAGCCATCCCTCAGACCCTCTGTGCACCAGGTGCCACCTCCTGTGCCGTCATTAACGTCCCCAGTGCCTGCGCTGTAAGTTCCCATCATGTGATGAGAGTCAAAGGCCAGTGCAAACTACGCATGCCCCCCAAAAAACTTACAGTGCAGGCGCCGGGGACGTTAATGACTGCAGAGGAGGATGCACCCGGCGCACGGAGGGGCTGAGGGATGGCTGGGAAGCGTTTGTGCCTGAGGGAAAAGACATACCCCCCGGCTAGACTACAGTTATGAGGGGCAAATTATAAAAATGAGTATTTTAGCGTTGGAAGGGACCCCAACTAAAAGAGCCACCTTTGACAGAATGCAGCATTAGTGCTGCACAAGGTGGCTCTTTTAGTTAAAAATGCCTGGAGGGGGGTGACAGGTTTCCTTTAAACAACAATGGGAAGAAAGATTTCATCAACCAAGGAATAATTTTAATCAATGTAACGGCACCAGCCTGACACTGTCTGTAGGTTTCTGTGCACAATCCTGCTGACGGGTTCCCTTTAAGTCTCCTCTTAGCCTTCTTTTTTGCAACCTAAACATTCCCATATCTTTTAACCATTCCTCGTAGGACATACTTTGCAGTCCTCTCACCATCCTCGTAGCTCTTCTCTGAACTTGCTCCAGTTTCAATGTGTTTTTAAAAATGTAATGCCCAGAACTGGATACAGCATTCTAGATGAGGTTTGACCAAGGTGTAGTAGTGGGGGATAATTACTTCACAAGATCTGGACTCTATGCTTCTCTTAATACATCCTAGAACTCTGTTTGTCTTTTTTACATGTGCTGTTGCCTAGTTTTATTCCTCCCATTTTCTAGATGTAATTTTCGTTTTTCTTGCCCAGATGTAGAATCTTGCATTTCTCCCTGATAAATACCATTCTATTAGTCGCTTCCCATTGTTCAAGCTTCTCTAGATTCTTCTAAATCCTTTCTCTGTTTTCTCTAGTGTTAGCTATCCATCCTAGCTTTGTATCATCGGCAAATTTGATTAGTTTACCTACAGTTCCCTTATCTAGATCATTTATAAAAATGTTGAACTACACTGAGGCCAGAACAGAGCCTTGTGGTACCCCACTTGAAACACATTTCCAACAAGATGTGCAACCATTTATTACCACTCTTTGAGTACGGCCACTGAGCCAGTCATGAATCCACTTAACCGTAGACTTGTCAATCCCATACTTGGTCATTTTTTTCAAAAAGGATAGTATGAGGTACCTTTTCAAATGCTTTGCTCAAGTTGAGATATACTATATATACCGCATTTCCATTATTCACCCATTTCCTTGAATAAAAAACATACAATCCCTAGTTATATCTAAGAATTCTTCAAAAAATAATACATAAATAAAATGTATTAAATGTAATTATTAATAATGATATATCTTATTTAATATTCATACTAAAAAGTTATCTAGTTGTCAAAGTATAAATCCACATTTCTTGATTAAGTAACGTTTTTCTGTAATTGCCACCTCAATTCCTATTACTTTGCATATGTCAACATTTCCTCAATGTTTTTCAGAAAAATGCTTGGTGACTGCAGAACATTTAAACATCAGTTGCACCCTTAGATCACAATACCTTATAAGTGACGTGTTCTCTGACTGGTGTTGTTCCTGTCCCTGTCTATTCATTTGATTCAGATACATGGATGACATTTCATAGCCACATTTTAAACTAAAAAATAAAAGTGACATTATTAGCCCATACTGTGCCCTAAGTAAGCCCTATGCTGTTCCCCTGAATAAGTAATTCTCTCTCATTATGCTCTGTATAGAAACAATGACCCCATACTGTCCCTCTTATGATACATGCCATCCACACTCTCATCTCCTATAGAAAATCGACTCCACACCATCTCCCTTATATTCTTTTACATCCCCACTGTCCCCCATTATATAGTATGAGCATTTCTCCATATTTTCTTTTGTACTGACTAACACAATGTCCTGTTTAAGAATTGCAACTGCTACACCTCTCCCCTTTTGTAGTATGGAAGCCACTCTGCCCCATATAAAGTATAGTAAATTATACCCACCACACCATCTTTTCTTATTAATTATACCCTTCGCAGTCCTCTCCCTTATGAGCTATGGCCTCAACACTGTCTCCACTTCACATTCTCCTTAGCATTACGCTGTCACTTCTATGTTGCCCCCTTTCCATACTGTTAGGGCTGGAGGAATGCACCAAATAATATAAAGGAAGATATGTGGTTTGTTCACAGCCCGGGGACTGCTGAGCAGAGATGACACCTGCTGCTTGGTAATGGCGGACTATATGGCGGAATAATGTGAACATACGTGGGTTAACTTCACCCGGTATGTAAGGAGGGAAACCCTGTTGCTTCACAGGGCTGCAATACCGCTGAGTGAACGCTAGTGTTAGATCATAAGACTCTGCCCCAAGGACACAGGGTAAGAGTCCCTCTAGACCCACTAGCACTCGGCGCCGCAACTGCGGAGCCAGGGGAAAACTAAACCAATAGATTTAGTGTACTAGGTGCGCGCAGCGCCTGTCTGGCGGATGCCACTAATCACCCGAACTAGGGCCTGGAAAACGCACTAATTGAGCTCGGCGCCGTACTGATGAACGCTGCTATTTGACGCAGTATTCTCGTGCCTAGTGCTGGATGGCACAATCTGGTGCTAGTCAGCTCAAACACCCAACCACATGCAATAACTCTAGGGAGGGGATAATTAGGAGCTTTCACCAGATATCAAACACACATCCACACACACGATTTTAGTTTTATGCTAGCCATGCGAACGTTTTATTGCTGTGTCATTCCGTGACCTTCCTGGTGGTCCAATCAGGACCGCTTCAGGAGCTGAACATGTGACTCTCGACCTCCAATGAGAGGTTGTCCTACGGGCATGCTCAGTTGACCGAAAGCAGGACTTAGTCTGTTGTGATTTTGCTTTTTGCTCCCTCTAGTGGTCATTAGTGATTTGACTCTGGAGCGTCTGTCTTTTCCTATATCCTCACCTGGGCCGTTAGTTCAGGGGCGTTGCTATTTAAGCTCCCTGGACCTTCAGTTCAATGCCTGGTCTCATTGAAATCAGAGCTAATCTGTTGTGCTCTTGTCCTCTGATCCTGGTTCCTGTTTTTCAAGCTAAGTCTGCTTCTTTGCTTTTTGCTTTTGTTTTGTTAGGTATTTTTGTCCAGCTTGTTCCTATCTGTATCCTGACCTTTGCTGGAAGCTCTAGGGGGCTGGTGTTCTCCCCCCGGACCGTTAGACGGTTCGGGGGTTCTTGAATCTCCAGCGTGGATTTTTATAGGGTTTTTGTTGACCAGATAAGTTATCTTGCTATATTCTGCTATTAGTAAGCTGGCCTCTCTTTGCTGAACCTGGTTCATTTCTGTGTTTGTCATTTCCTCTTACCTCACCGTTATTATTTGTGGGGGGCTTGTATCTTGCTTTGGGGTCCCTTTCTCTGGAGGCAAGAGAGGTCTTTGTTTTCTTCTCCTAGGGGTAGTTAGATTCTCCGGCTGGCGCGAGTCATCTAGCGATCACCGTAGGCATGATCCCCGGCTACTTCTAGTGTTGGCGTTAGGAGTAGCTATTTGGTCAACCCAGTTACCACAGCCCTATGAGCTGGATTTTTGTATCTTGCAGACTTACACTTTCCTCTGAGACCCTGTCCACTGGGGTCATAACATTAGTCCCTGGAGCGTCTGCTCGCCACTGATTACTGCGGGTTACAATAGCTGAACCTGGGAGGGCAGCAGTAACCAGACGCTCAGCATCAGCTTAAGGAAGACGCTGGGAGTGACATCACTGCTGATCAGGCTCTTATGCATCTGGGGAAGAAAGGGAGATCCCAGAGGACCTGGTTCAAGATTCCCCCTGCAGCAGCAGGAACTCGACAACTGACACATACTGTGATATCTCTTCACACTCTCTGCTGCCCCCTCTTCATATTACTCCCTCTTTTCACACTTTTCCCATGCAGCCACATCATCAGCTTGATGAGTTGACCTCATCAACTTTCAGCAAAGTAAACAATGAGATGACCTTACTACAGGACTGAACAGGGAGATGACTCTTGTGTTTATGACCAATGTAGTAACAATGGGTTTGTATGGTCAATTGTATGTGTGTCTTCAGTATGCAAATACAAATTAATGCAGCTGCCACTCTCTACTCTGCACTACACTATATGGCTTGGTGGAGGGGAGACAGGAAAAAAAAATTATTTGTGCTGGACTAGTAAAACAGGTTTGCAAAAATGTAAATCTGTCCTTTTGAAAAAAAAATTTAAAACTGTCCCAAATACCAGTACCTGCAACAGGCCACTGTATGTGGGATGCATGTCCAAGTGTAATATTGGACTTTTATAACAAATATGCAAAAAACAATTAAAAGCTTCTTAAAACAATCGCACTTTGTGAGGTAGACGTTTGCTTTTAAATTTGCAGAATGTTGAGTTTTTTTGTAATTGTATCAAAAATGAAAAAAATGATGTTATCAAGGCTCTTTACTGCAGTATATCATAGAAAAATCAGTTGAGTCAAAATCTTATCCCTATGCTATAAAACCCTAAAATGGCCACTGCTTTCTTTACCCTCATCTTTTAAAGTTGCTGTGATAGTCCCATCTGATTGACTGTGATAGCATCATTTGAGCCCTCTCTCTGGCTGGAGCAATCAGTTTTTTAAGCGATCTACGCAAATTGAATTGCATATTGTTCGAAATAGTAAGTCTTTTGAAATTCACCTCAAAGTCGAATCATCGATTCACTCATCTATTTAGCCTAGCACACTTCACTTTCTTAGGAACCATGGCACTTTCAAAAGCAGTATCTGGAAAAGAAAATTCATGTTTGCACTCATGCTACAGTACAAACAGGTAACTATTTTACATCTTTCCTACCTACCACTGTCAGCAGTCTAACCTGCTAAGAGACTACCTTGAAAGTTTAAATTAATATAAATTTACATTTCATATATATGTTTGACACAGCATTTCTATGGCATGAAATATTAAAACCTTAGATACTTTTCTATAATAAATAAAGGAATTTGAGATTCACTGAATGGTAGGCATGGAATCTAGCAATTTGGATGACAGGCCTAACAATCAGTTAGGCTTATCATCTGATTATTAGGTAGTAGCGCCAACCATGCTATTTTGTATGATTGTGACATTTCACTAGATGGTAGTGTCAGAAGAGAAAGGTGCTTGACAGCAGTTTTGCATTTTCCATTTCAACTTGAATTGTCAGTCACTATATAGACAAGCAGATATATCACAGACTGTCAATAATTGCAAGGGGGGATGGCTGAAGCACTTTTCTTATAAATTATGAATATTGTGGACATTCATATTTTTTGCACCATTTGGTACACTAAATGTGCAGGCCTCTCCCTTAAATGTAGCTATTACGATGACAGATCGATTTGCTTTGACGTGTTGTTTAATTTAGGTATTATGATATGAAGTTGCTCATGCTCACTAAAACTGTAATTGAACTACTTGAGAAAATTAATAAGAAAGTAGTGAGCTGCTGACTACAAGGCTATGATTCTCTTTATTTACAACATTAATCTTATACATTCTGTATATGTAAAGACAGTTAAACAAAATTTATCAACCAATGTAACAGTACGCATTGTCTCAATATAGTAGTAAAATATATATAATATCTTCTTAACAAATAAGAGCAATTTATCTCAATTTTAAAGAAATCGCATTAAGACACATGCTAGATAGTAACTTATTGGCCCTCAATTTGACTAGCATTCTAATTAAAACATCTTTAGTGCTAAGCAAGTGATACTTGAACAACATATCAACCTCTTTTGTCCCTGTGGAAAATAACTTAATTACATTTGTCCAGCTCAGAATTCAGATGTTTGTTTTCTAATGAGAGTCTTAGTTTGTTTGCTGTAGGAAATAGCTCCATGTGGATTCTTTGCTTCACAGTTATCTTTAGAATAATGATTGCAAATCAAATAAATTTGAATTTCCATAGGATTGTGCACAAAATATTGCTCATAATATATACTTATGAGGCGACAGTTACTAATGTTAGCTGAAAAATGTTCACTTACTTCCGTTTAAATTAAATCACTTGGTATATAATGAATACTTTAAGCTTTGCAAGAAGCTTTCACTACAGAAACAATTTCTCCAAAGACTGAAACTTGCTTTGAAAAATAATTTAACTGCTTTGGGGAGAACACAACAAATCTGGTAATGATTTTTAGAAAGTGGAGTCTGAGCACTGAACTGTTATAACAGAGCAACATGACAAGACTTGGTACTAGTCTATAGAGGTTACAGAGAAGTGTACCACTTGCAGCTCGCCGTCTTATACTTTATGATTTCATGCACTGTTTGAACCTCTATCCTAGAATTAAAAAAATAATAATTATGAAATAAAATGTGTTTCCCTTTTTCAGGCATTATATTGCTCCAACGCTTATTGAAAAAATGAAGCATACTTACTAAGATTGCAAAAATCCCCTATCATTTTAGCACACCATCTTATGTTTAAGGCCCTGTGTCAGAACTACTGTACTATAAATGTATAATGCAGTTGTTTTTGGCTCACCTGGCGAGGTGGATTTGCTTAGATATATTGTCTTGTAGTGACTAAGGACTGTGGGCGCCTACCCTATCCCTCAAACTAGGGGCGCCCTAGTCCAGAGGTGTCAAACTGCATTCCTTGAGGGCCGCCAACAGGTCATGTTTTCAGGATTTCCTTAGCATTCCACAAGGTGCTGGAATCATTCTGTGCAGGTGATTAAATTATCACCTGTGCAATACAAGGAAATCCTGAAAACATGACCTGTTGGCGGCCCTCGAGGAATGCAGTTTGACACCTCTGCCCTAGTCTATCCCTTGTCTATCCCTGTACCTCAGATTATTCTTGAAGGTGGAGACACTGGGGTTATGTGCCTTGCTATTATCTTATATTTATCACTATCTTTTACCTCTCTCATCCAGAGAGGTGTGAGGCCAAAGTGTTTTGGATAACACTAAACAAGGTTAAATGAAAACTACAATCATACAAAATACACTCACCAAACAACAAAGCAGAACACAGGGGAATTATAAGAAGGTGAAACCAAATAAGAGAGGATGAGGATGAACACACAAACTCCATGCGACAACCTCCTGAGCAACTCTTGAAAACTTACGTTAAACACGAACTTCACCTCCAGCTCCTAGCCAGACAATAAGAACTATCAATGGCAATTTGCAAGTGCCAGTAGCAAGCAAATATAGCAAAGGGGAGTATCCAACACAGAACAGCTGAGACAATCTAAGTTGGAGAGCTCAGTGCAGGAGTTTGTAAAGCCAAACGCTGATATCTTCTGGTGCCTCTCTGTCATGGAATCCCCATGACAGTACCCCCTCTCTTAATCTTCACTATCTGAAAATTCAGATCCATATTCCCATCAACAATGACTGGTGACGGTGGTGGTAACGATGGCTCAGAGGAAGCAATATATTTCTTGAGATGTGATTGGTGAAACACATTATAAATCTTGAAAGTAGATGGTAAAGCAAGGGGAAACGCTACTGGATTAATGACGGCAACTATTTTATAGAGGGTGATGAACCTGGGATCCAATTTCCAAGAACGAATCTTCAAATTAAAATTCTTTAAGAACAGCCACATCAAATCAGCAACACTCAGGTCCAGACAAACCAAGCATTTCTGATCAGCCAGCCATACTCCTATATTTGGACCCCATCCTCCTTAAGTTATTAAGAATACCTTGCCACACTGATGAAATAGATAAAGAAAACCATTCCTCCTCAGGTACTCCTGAAGAATGATTCCTACTAAAAGAGCAGAATTGAGGAACAAAAACCATATACCCTGAAGAACGGCGACTTGCCAGTAGATTAATGACACGGGTTATTCTCGACAAACTCAGCTAGGGTTAAATAAGAAACCCAATCCTCCTGATTCTCTGACACAAAGAACCTAAGAAATATATTAAGCTTTTGGTTCACTCGCTCAGTTTGCCCATTAGTCTGTGGATGAAAGACAGATGAAAATGAAAGACGAATCCTCAAGCAAGCAAAAATGTATTTCCAAAATTTGGAAATAAATTGTACACCCCTGTCAGAAACAATATCAGATGGAATCCCATGTAATCTCATGATTTATTTAATAAACATTTGCGCCAAAGTCTTAAATTTTGGTAAAGCATGTAGTGCGATGAAATGAGCCAGCTTGCTGAACTTATCCACCTACACCAATATTACAGTGTAACCCGCTGATGTGGTTGGATCGGTGATGAAAACTACAGATAAATGAGTTCATGGTATACAGGAAATCGCCAAAGATTGAAGAGCCCCAGATGGATGAGTATGTGGGGTCGTAGAATGTGTGCAAGTAATGCAGGCAGCTACATATTCCCGGACATCATGGTGCATGTTAGACCACCAAAAATGATGAGTAAGAAGATCTGTGGTGGCTTTACTATGAAAATGCCCAACCAAGACCAAATCATTATGTTCACTCAAAACTTTAAGACGTAGGTTTACAGTGACCAACAGTATACCTGAAGGAAAGGCAGCAGGGGCGTACTTCTGAGCCTCTAGGACCTCCTTCTCCAGATCTGAACACACATTACGATAACTACACTTTTCTGCATTATAAGACCCAGCTTGCAAATACTTCCTCCCCCCAGAAAACAATGAGATATAGCATCCGCCTTAATGTTCCTATCCCCTGGTCTGTAAGTCACAACAACATTGAATCTGGTAAAGAATAATGACCATCTTGCTTGTCTAAGTGTCAGACCTTTGGCAGATTCCAAATAAAAGAGATTTTTGTGATTTTGTGACAAAAAAAGACTCCACTCCTCAAAGGTCCACTTTATTACCAAAAGTTCCCTATTACCAATGTCACAGTTTCTCTTTTGGCGTATGAGAGTTTCTTTGATAAGTATACACATGAACATCATTTACTTGGGATGAACCATGTGACAATACAGCTTCGGACCCCACCTCTGATGCATCAACTTCTACAATGAAAGGCTGAGTGATGTCAGGCTGAATCAGTGGAGGAGCAAAACATCTCTTTAAAGTATTGCATGCCTCACTGGCTGGACTGGACCATTTAGAAAAGTCTATCCTTTTCCAAGTCATATCTGTCAGTGGTTTTGCCACTAACAAAAATTCTTAATTAGCTTACAGTAATAATTGGTGAACTGTAAAAACCTTTGTAAAATGTGTAAAATGTTTACGTATTTAGGATGCTCCCAATCCAGTAACGCCTGGACTTTCGTTGGATCCATGCAAAATCTGGTGGATGACAATAAATACCCCAGAAAATGGATCTCCTGAACTGAGAACATACGTTTCTCTGGTTTGACATACAGTGGGGAAAAAATTATTTAGTCAGCCACCAATTGTGCCAGTTCTCCCACTTAAACAGATGTGATAGGCCTGTAACTGATATCAAAGGTAGACCACAATAATGAGAGTCAAAATTATAAAACAAATCCAGAAAATCACCTTGTCTGATTTGACAACATTTATTTAGGAAATTATTGTAGAAAAAAAGTATTTGGTCACCTAAAATATGCAAGATTTCTGGCACTCACAGACGTGCAATTTCTTCTTTAAGAGGTTCCTATGTCCTCCACTCATTACCTGTAGTAATGGCACCTGTTTGAACTTGTTATCAGTATAAAAGACACCTGTCCACAACCTCAAACAGTCACACTCAAAACTTCACTATGGTGAATACCAAAGAGCTGTCAAAAGACACAGAAACAAAATTGTAGCCCTGCACCAGGCTGGGAAGACTGAATCTACAATAGGCAAGCAGCATGGTGCAATGAAATCAACTGTGGGAGCAATAATAAGAAAATGGAAGACATTCAAGACCACTGATAATCTCCCTTGATCTGGGGCTCCACACAAGATCTCACCCCAAGGGGTCAAAATGATCACAAGAACGGTGAGCAAAAATCTCAGAACCACACAGGGGGACCTAGTGAATGACTTGCATAGAGCTGGGACCACCGTAACAAAGGCTACCGTCAATAACATGCTATGCTGCCAGGGACTCAGATACTACAGTGTTGTGAATTAGACTTTTTTGGCTCCCTCTTGTGGTCACTAGTGGTATGACTCTGAGATTGTCTTTCCCTAGTTTGGCACCCACCTGGGTCGTTAGTCCAGGGGTGTTGCTATATGAACTTCCTGAATTCTTAGTCTGGTGCCTGGCATCATTGTAATCAGTCCTTTCTGTTTGCTCCTGTCTGCTGGTCCTGGTTCATGCAAAATTAAGCTAAGTCCTGCTTCCTTGTTTTTTGGTTATTTGTATTGCTCTTATTTTTTGTCCAGCTTGTACTAAATGTGATTCCTGATTTTGCTGGAAGCTCTAGGGGGCTGGTATTCTCCCCCCGGGCCGTTAGACGGTTCGGGGGTTCTTGAATATCCAGCGTGGATATTTTTGATAGGGTTTTTGCTGACCGTATAAGTCATCTTACTATATTCTGCTATTAGTCAGTGGGCCTCTCTTTGCTAAATACCTAGTTCATTCTTACGTTTGTCTTTTCTTCTTACCTCACCGTTATTATTTGTTGGGGGCTTGTATCCAACTTTTGGGGTCTTTTCTCTGGAGGCAAGAAAGGTCTTCTTTTCCCTTCTAGGGTTAGTTAGTTCTCCGGCTGGCGCGAGACGTCTAGAACCAACGTAGGCACGTTCCCCGGCTGCTGCTATTTGTGGTGTTAGGATTAGATATACGGTCAGCCCAGTTACCACTGCCCTATGAGCTGGTTTTTTGTGTTTGCAGACTTGGTATTTATTGCAGAGACCCTCTGCCATTGGGGTCATAACAGTATGCCAGGCCAAAGTTGAATGTTTAATGCATTGCAGAAGTGGGATAATAAGAAAGGAAATTCTGAGTTTTTTTTTTTTCCTCTCTTTCTTCCTCCCCTTTACCTCTGAGTGGCTTAAGCTTGCTGCAGACATGAATGTCCAGACTCTGATTACAAGTGTGGATCAGCTTGCTGCTCGTGTGCAGGGCATACAAGATTTTGTTACCAGTAGTCCTATGTCTGAACCTAAAATACCTATTCCTGAACTGTTCTCTGGAGATCGATTTAAGTTTAGGAATTTCAGGAATAATTGTAAATTGTTTCTTTCTCTGAGACTCCGTTCGTCTGGAGACTCAGCTCAGCAAGTTAAAATTGTTATCTCTTTCTTGCGGGGCGACCCTCAGGATTGGGCTTTCTCGCTAGCGCCAGGAGATCCGGCATTGGCGAATATTGATGCGTTTTTTCTGGCACTCGGATTGCTTTACGAGGAACCCAATCTTGAAATTCAGGCAGAAAAAGCCTTGCTGGCTATTTCTCAGGGCCAGGATGAAGCTGAAGTGTATTGCCAAAAATTTCGGAAATGGTCCGTGCTTACTCAGTGGAATGAGTGTGCTCTGGCCGCAAATTTCAGAAATGGCCTTTCTGAAGCCATTAAGAATGTGATGGTGGGTTTCTCCATTCCTACAAGTCTGAATGATTCCATGGCGCTGGCTATTCAAATTGACCGGCGTTTGCGGGAGCGCAAAACTGCTAATCCTCTGGTGGTGTTGTCTGAACAAACACCTGATTTAATGCAATGTGATAGAATTCAGACTAGAAATGAACGGAAAAATCATAGACGGCAGAATGGGTTGTGTTTTTACTGTGGTGATTCTACACATGTTATATCAGCATGCTCTAAACGCCTTACAAGGGTTGTTAGCCCTGTCGCCATTGGTAATTTGCAACCTAAATTTATTTTGTCTGTGACTTTAATTTGCTCATTGTCTTCCTACCCTGTTATGGCGTTTGTGGATTCAGGTGCTGCCCTGAGTCTTATGGATCTGTCGTTTGCCAAGCGCTGTGGTTTTGTTCTTGAGCCATTGGTAAATCCTATCCCTCTTAGAGGTATTGATGCTACGCCATTGGCGGAAAATAAACCACAGTTCTGGACACAGGTAACCATGTGCATGACTCCTGAGCATCGGGAGGTGATTCGTTTTCTTGTTCTGCATAAAATGCATGATTTGGTTGTTTTGGGTCTGCCATGGTTACAGACCCATAATCCAGTCTTGGATTGGAAGGCAATGTCTGTGTCAAGTTGGGGCTGTCAGGGAATTCATGGTGATTCCCCACCGGTGTCTATTGCTTCCTCTACTCCTTCGGAAGTTCCTGAGTATTCGTCTGATTATCAGGATGTATTCAGCGAGTCCAGGTCCAGTGCTCTTCCTCCTCATAGGGACTGTGACTGAGCTATAGATTTGATTCCGGGTAGTAAATTTCCTAAGGGAAGATTATTTAATCTGTCTGTACCTGAGCATACCACAATGCGTTCGTATATCAAGGAATCTCTGGAGAAGGGGCATATCCGTCCATCCTCTTCCCCTCTTGGTGCGGGATTCTTTTTTGTGGCCAAGAAGGACGGATCTTTGAGACCTTGTATTGACTATCGGCTTCTGAATAAAATCACTGTTAAATTTCAGTATCCTTTGCCTCTGTTGTCGGACTTGTTTGCCCGGATTAAAGGTGCCAAGTGGTTCACCAAGATAGATCTTCGTGGTGCGTACAACCTTGTGCGCATTAAGCAAGGAGATGAATGGAAAACTGCATTTAATATGCCCGAAGGTCATTTTGAGTACTTGGTGATGCCTTTTGGGCTCTCTAATGCTCCTTCAGTGTTTCAGTCCTTTATGTATGATATTTTCTGGAAGTATCTGGATAAATTTATGATTGTTTATCTGGATGATATTCTGTTTTTTTTCTGATGATTGGGACTCGCATGTAGAGCAGGTCAGGATGGTGTTTCAGGTTTTGCGTGAGAATGCTTTGTTTGTTAAGGGCTCAAAGTGTCTCTTTGGAGTACAAAAGGTTCCCTTTTTGGGTTTTATTTTCTCCCCTTCTGCGGTGGAGATGGACCCAGTCAAGGTCCGAGCTATTCATGATTGGACTCAACCCACGTCAGTTAAGAGTCTTCAGAAGTTCTTGGGCTTTGCTAACTTCTACCGTCGTTTTATCGCTAATTTTTCTAGCGTTGTTAAACCTATGACGGATATGACCAAGAAAGGTTCTGATGTTGCTAACTGGGCTCCTGCAGCCGTGGAGGCTTTCCAAGAGTTGAAGCGCCGGTTTACTTCAGCGCCTGTTTTGTGCCAGCCTGATGTCTCACTTCCCTTTCAGGTTGAAGTGGATGCTTCGGAGATTGGGGCAGGGGCCGTTTTGTCGCAGAGAGGCCCTGGTTGCTCTGTAATGAGACCATGTGCTTTTTTCTCTAGGAAGTTTTCGCCTGCTGAGCGGAATTATGATGTTGGCAATCGGGAGTTGCTGGCCATGAAGTGGGCATTTGAGGAGTGGCGTCATTGGCTCGAGGGTGCTAAGCATCGTGTGGTGGTCTTGACTGATCACAAAAATCTGATGTATCTCGAGTCTGCTAAACGCCCGAATCCTAGACAGGCCCGTTGGTCATTGTTTTTCTCCCGTTTTGACTTTGTGGTCTCGTATTTACCAGGTTCAAAGAATGTGAAGGCTGATGCTCTTTCAAGGAGCTTTGTGCCTGACTCTCCTGGAGTCGCAGAACCAGTTGGTATTCTTAAAGAGGGAGTAATCTTGTCAGCCATTTCTCCGGATTTGCGACGTGTATTGCAGAGATTTCAGGCTGGTAGACCTGACTCTTGTCCACCTGACAGACTGTTTGTTCCTGTTAAATGGACCAGCAGAGTCATTTCCGAGGTTCATTCCTCGGTGTTGGCAGGGCATCCGGGAATTTTTGGCACCAGAGATTTGGTGGCTAGGTCCTTTTGGTGGCCTTCCTTGTCGCGGGATGTGCGGTCATTTGTGCAGTCCTGTGGGACTTGTGCTCGAGCTAAGCCTTGCTGTTCTCGTGCCAGCGGGTTGCTCTTGCCCTTGCCTGTCCCGAAGAGGCCTTGGACACACATTTCCATGGATTTAATTTCAGATTTTCCGGTGTCTCAGGGCATGTCTGTCATCTGGGTGGTATGTGATCGCTTTTCCAAGATGGTCCATTTGGTATCTTTGCCTAAGCTGCCTTCCTCTTCCGATCTGGTTCCTTTGTTCTTTCAGAATGTGGTTCGTTTACATGGCATTCCTGAGAATATCGTGTCTGACAGAGGATCCCAGTTTGTTTCCAGGTTCTGGCGATCCTTTTGTGCTAAGATGGGCATTGATTTGTCGTTTTCGTCTGCCTTTCATCCTCAGACTAATGGACAAACGGAGCGAACTAATCAAACTTTGGAGGCTTATTTGAGGTGTTTTGTTTCTGCGGATCAGGATGATTGGGTGACCTTCTTGCCGTTGGCTGAGTTTGCCCTTAATAATCGGGCTAGTTCTGCTACTTTGGTCTCGCCATTTTTCTGCAACTCTGGTTTCCATCCTCGTTTTTCCTCGGGACATGTGGAGCCTTCTGACTGTCCTGGGGTAGATTCCGTGGTGGATAGGTTGCAGCAGATTTGGAATCATGTGGTGGACAACTTGAAGTTGTCACAGGAGAAGGCTCAGCGTTTTGCCAACCGCCGCCGCGGTGTGGGTCCCCGACTTCGTGTTGGGGATTTGGTAAGGCTGTCTTCTCGATTTGTTCCTATGAAGGTCTCCTCTCCTAAATTCAAGCCTCGCTTCATCGGTCCTTACAAGATATTGGAAATCCTTAATCCTGTGTCCTTTCGCTTGGATCTTCCGGTGTCGTTTGCCATTCACAACGTGTTCCATAGGTCTTTGTTGCGGCGGTACGTTGTACCTGTGGTTCCCTCTGTTGAGCCTCCTGCTCCGGTGTTGGTTGAGGGCGAGTTGGAGTACGTGGTGGAGAAAATCTTGGATTCTCGTCTCTCCAGACGGAGGCTTCAGTATCTGGTCAAGTGGAAGGGCTATGGTCAGGAGGATAATTCCTGGGTGGTTGCCTCTGATGTGCATGCGGCCGATTTAGTTCGTGCCTTTCACGCTGCTCATCCTGATTGCCTGGTGGTCTTGGTGAGGGTTCGGTGACCCCTCCTTAAAGGGGGGGTACTGTTGTGAATTAGACTTTTTTGGCTCCCTCTTGTGGTCACTAGTGGTATGACTCTGAGATTGTCTTTCCCTAGTTTGGCACCCACCTGGGTCGTTAGTCCAGGGGTGTTGCTATATGAACTTCCTGAATTCTTAGTCTGGTGCCTGGCATCATTGTAATCAGTTCTTTCTGTTTGCTCCTGTCTGCTGGTCCTGGTTCATGCAAAATTAAGCTAAGTCCTGCTTCCTTGTTTTTTGGTTATTTGTATTGCTCTTATTTTTTGTCCAGCTTGTACTAAATATGATTCCTGATTTTGCTGGAAGCTCTAGGGGGCTGGTATTCTCCCCCCGGGCCGTTAGACGGTTCGGGGTTCTTGAATATCCAGCGTGGATATTTTTGATAGGGTTTTTGCTGACCGTATAAGTCATCTTACTATATTCTGCTATTAGTCAGTGGGCCTCTCTTTGCTAAATACCTAGTTCATTCTTACGTTTGTCTTTTCTTCTTACCTCACCGTTATTATTTGTTGGGGGCTTGTATCCAACTTTTGGGGTCTTTTCTCTGGAGGCAAGAAAGGTCTTCTTTTCCCTTCTAGGGTTTGTTAGTTCTCCGGCTGGCGCGAGACGTCTAGAACCAACGTAGGCACGTTCCCCGGCTGCTGCTATTTGTGGTGTTAGTATTAGATATACGGTCAGCCCAGTTACCACTGCCCTGTGAGCTGGTTTTTTGTGTTTGCAGACTTGGTATTTATTGCAGAGACCCTCTGCCATTGGGGTCATAACACTACAGTGCCAGACATGTCCCCGTGTTTAAGCCAGTACATGTCCGGGTCCATCTGAAGTTTGCTAGAGAGCATTTGGATTATCCAGAAGACTATTGGGAGAAAGTCATATGGTCTAATGAAACCAAAGTAGAGTTGTTTGGTAGAAACAAAACTCGTCGTGTTTGGGGGAGACAGAATGCTGAGTTGCATCCAAAGAACACCATACCTACTGTGAAGCGTGGGGGTGGCAACATCATGCTTTGGGGCTGTTTCTCTACAAAGGGACTAGGGGGACTGATCCATGTACATGAAAGAATGAATGGGGCCATGTATCGTGAGATTTTGAGTGCAAACCTCCTTCCATCAGCAAGGGCATTGAAGATGAAATATGGAAGGGTCTTTCAGCATGATAATGATCCCAAGAACACCACCAGGGCATCAAAGGAGTGGCTTCATAAGAAGCATATGAAGGTCATGGAGTGGCCTAGCTAGTCTCCAGATCTCAACCCCATAGAAAAAATTGGAAGGAGTTGAAAGTCCGTGATGCCCAGTGACAGGCCCAAAACATCACTGCTCTAGAGGAATCTGCTTGGAGGAATGGGCCAACATGCCACCAATAGTGTGTGCCAATTGGGGGCTGACAAAATACTTTTTTCCCCACTGTATAATTAATTGCCCTCAAGTATTTATAAAACCTGCCTAACAAGATCTGATTTGACTCGAGGTCTGGTAAATAAATCAATATGTCATCCAGGTAGACTACTACAAATCTACCTACCAGGTGATGGAAAATGTGATTTACAAAGTGTTGAAAAATTGCTTATCAAGAATTTATGACTTATTAAAAGCTGTCTTACACTCATCCCCCTGCTTAATGTGGATGTGATCATAGGCCCCCCTAAGGTCCAGTTTGGAAAACAACAATGCCCTGATAATCTGATTAAAGAGATCTGGAATAAGAGGGAGTGAATATGCCTCCTGAACAATGATCCGATTTAATTCCCTGAAATACAAGCAAGGCTGCAGGCCTCATCTTATTTCTTCACAAAGAATAATCCTGCTGCCACTGGAGATGAAGAGGGTCAGATATGTCCTTTGCTAAGCTCTCCGTAATCTAATTTTTCATGGAAAGTCTCTCAGGACAAGAAATATTATATAACCTGCTCTTAGGCAACTTAGCTCCAGGAACCAAAATCACTACGCAATCATAAGGATGGTAAGGTGGTAGTTCTTGACACCCTTGTTCCGAAAACACATCCTCATAATCAGACAAATATGGCGGTACAGACCTGGAAGTTACCATGGATAAATAAATGCACATGCAGTTATTTTGACAACAATTGCCCCACTTCATTAACTTCCGTGTCTGCCAGTCCACAACAGGATTGTGTAACATCTGCCAAGGTAGGCTTAGAACCACTGGGGAGGGCAAGTCCTTTAACACATGACCTTTGATTTATTCAGTGTACATGGCCCCTACCTGAAGACATACATACTGAATGACCTGAGCGAAATGCCCCTGTCTCAAGAGTACAGAATCTATTGCGATTATTGGAACAGGTCTTCACGACTCATGAGAAATAAGGCCCTGTGTCTGGAAGAATTGGGTGTCAATCAAATTTTGCCCTGCCCACTGTCCAGAAAGGCAGAAATAGATACCTCTCTCCCACCCACAATGATTTTGGAGAAAAAAAAAGGATTGCAACCTATTAATGGAGGAGATATATGCACCCAGGTTGCTAACCTCCATGTAACCCGAGCTTCTTAGTTTTTTGGTGGTTGTTTGTGGTAACATACTGATGAGCAGATGCCAACTAAATGACCCAACCTCCCACAAAAAAACACTCCCCTTTTTTCCTAGCTGCTGAATGACTGCTGTAACTTGTTGCAATCCAACTGCATTGATTCCTCAATGGCCTCAGGTCTGGGTACTTTAGACACATAGTTCGATGAAAAGTAAGGTGTCACCTTTTGTCTCTTTCTCTTAAGGTACCTTCACACTAAACGATATCGCTAGCGATCCGTGACGTTGCAGCGTCCTGGATAGCGATATCGTTGAGTTTGACAGGCAGCAGCGATCAGGATCCTACTGTGATATCGCTGGTCGTTGGTTAAAGTTCAGAACTTTATTTGGTAGTCAGATCGCCATGTATCGTTGTGTTTGACAGCAAATGCAACGATACCAGCGATGTTTTACAGTGGTAACCAGGGTAAATATCGGGTTACTAAGCGCAGGGCCGCGCTTAGTAACCCGATGTTTACCCTGGTTACCAGTGTAAAATGTAAAAAAACAGTACATACTCACCTTCGCGTCCCCCGGCGTCCACTTCCTGCACTGACTGAGCGCCGGCCGTAAAGTGAAAGCACAGCACAGCGGTGACGTCACCGCTCTGCTGTTAGGACCAGCGCTCAGTCAGTGCAGGAAGCGGACGCCGGGGGACGCGAAGGTGAGTATGTACTGTTTGTTTTTTTACATTTTACACTACTAACCAGGGTAAACATCGGGTTACTAAGCGCGGCCCTGCGCTTAGCAACCCGATGTTTACCCTGGTTACCCAGGGACCTCGGCATCGTTGGTCGCTGGAGAGCTGTCTGTGTGACGGTACCTTTAGTGTGAAGGTACCTTAAGTCAGCAGTCTACACAGATCGCTGAAGACATGATAGCCTCCAGGGAAACCAGGGTCTAATACAAGACAAAAGCATATTTTACCTTTTTCAGACAGCCCCTGACAAAATTGACTTCGTAGTGCAGGGTCATTACACTAGTATCCATGGACCACCTACAGAACTTGCAGCAAAACTGCTTCGCTGATTGATCTGCCTGCTGAAGCTGATGTAGTTTAGACTTATGTTCCTTAACACCGTCTATTCAAAGTATGGGAACGATTAGTCTATCATAGTAACAGATATATACACACAAACCCAGGAAATCGATCCTAGGGAAGGAGAGACCTACTTGCTAGGTTTTTTTTATTGAATATTTAATGAAATCTTCATATTAAAAAAAGACTTATGAATCAAGCAGGAAAATTAAAAGTAGCCAAGTACACTTAGATAGAAATGCAAGTACAACATGAAATGTATATTATAAGGAGACAGGACTAAATCCAAGATAGTAAATCCAAATGAAATTGCAATAGCCAGGTCAAAGCCAATAATATTCAGATTGATTAAATAATTGTAAAAAGTATCTAAATGGATCTAAGGAAATGCATAATTGAAAAGGTATGCAAAACACATGCTTGTGAATATTGGAAGTAAGCTTAGATACATATAGTATACTTAGTTTTGAGCTGGGTATAAGAATACCACTTAGTTTTTCATGAAAATACCAATATAAAACCAAAAAGGAAAGGAGTCAGCAGGTCAAAATGATCTAAGTAGTAAGCAAGTGCATTTTTATATCAAAGACCAATGGACTTCACTAATTTCTTAATTAATATAATCACTGTTAGTAAATCACACATTGCGTCACTCAAATCAAACATAAAGTCCCAAAGATAGTTTGGAAGCGTACTTAAAAAGTGGCTAGTGCTTAGGTTGTGTAGCAGGCTACCACCCCGCTGCCCCCATTTCACCTAAGCTTCTTTCAAGGGTTGTCGTCGGGGTGGTAGCATGCTACACTCACAACCTAAGCGCTAGCCACTTTGTAATCAGTCTGAATATTATTGGTTTTGACACGGCTATTGCAATCTCATTTGAACTTACTGTCTTGGATTTAGTCCTGTATTCCTGTATTGAATCATAAGTCACATTTTAATATGAATATTTCATTACAAATGAAATTAAAGGAAAAAAATCTAGCAAGTAGGTTTCTCCTTCCTTAGGTTGATTTCCTAGTTTTATGTGTATACACGGTGGACAATTTATATGGATACACCTAAATAAAATGGGAATGGTTGGTGATATCAACTTCCTGTTTGTGGCACATTAGTATATGGGAGGGGGAAAACTTTTCAAGATGGGTGGTGACCATGGCAGCCATTTTGAAAGTGGACATTTTGGATCCAACTTTATTTTTTCCATATATATGCTGCACATCTCACATCATAAGGCAATTATCTATGCTGTGAAGATATGAGATGTGCAGATTCTGAAACAATGGATACTGGAAGCCTGTGCTAGCATTTCTTCTGCAGTGTTGCGATCAGTGTGTCAAGAGTGGGAGAAGACTGTTGCATTGACAATCCAACACAATGGCCAGCACTTTAAACACATTTTATTGGTGGTCATAAACTTGTAAATTACTCATGAAAAATAAAGTTATGTTAAAACCAAGCACACTATTTTCTTTCTTGTGAAATTCTCAATAAGTTTGATGTGTCACATTATCTTCCCATTGGAAAAAATAAAGATGGATCCAAATTGGCCAACTTCAAAATGGCCACCTATCTTGAAATGTTTTCCCCCTCCCATATACTAATGTGTCACATACAGGAAGTTAATAATCACCAACCATTCCCATTTTATTTAGGTGTATCCATATAAATGGCCCACCATGTATACCTGTAATTTAGACTTAAGCTGGAGTCACATTTAACGTATGAAAAATCGGTCTGAGTCTCCCTGCCAAGAGTTGCATAAGTATTCTCCGTATGGTCATCTGTTGTGAATTTGGATTCTGGGCTCCCCCGGTGGCTACTGGTGGAATTGAACTGGTGTCTTCATCTTCTCTGTTCACCTGTTCCCATCAAGATGTGGGAGTCGCTATATAACCTTGCTGCTCTGTTAGTTGCTTGCCGGTCAACAATGTTATCAGAAGCCTCTCTGTGCTTGTTCCTGCTCCTAGACAACTACTAGATAAGTTGGACTCTTGTCCATGTTTGTTTTTGCATTTTGTTCCAGTTCACAGCTGTAGTTTCGTTACTGTGTCTGGAAAGCTCTTGTGAACGGGAATTGCCACTCTGGTGTTATGAGTTAATGCCAGAGTTTTAAAGTAATTTCTGGATGGTGTTTTTTGATAGGGTTTTCAGCTGACCATGAAAGTGTCCTTTCTGTCTTCTGCTATGTAGTAAGTGGACCTCAAATTTGCTAAACCTATTTTCATACTACGTTTGTTATTTCATCTCAACTCACCGCCAATACATGTGGGGGGCCTCTGTCTCCTTTCGGGGTATTTCTCTAGAGGTGAGCTAGGACTAAGATTTTCCTCTGCTAGCTTTATTTAGTCCTCCGGCTGGGCTGGGCATCTAGAATCAACGTAGGCATGCTACCCGGCCACTGCTAGTTGTGCGTTAGGTTTAGTTCATGGTCAGCTCAGTTCCCATCTTCCAAGAGCTAGTTCCTATATATGCTTATGCTATGTTCTCTTGCCATTGAGATCATGACAGTTTGACCGGCCCGCAAAGTGTTAATTGTTTGGGCTGAAGCAGGAGAAAAAGAAGTGTTGAAGGGAAATTTTTTTTTTTTTCCCCTCAGAGTTTTGCTGCCTAGCCCTTAATTGCTGTCTAGCTGCTTCTTACCTCCTCTTAACCCTTGAATGGCTCTGTGTCCACCTGTTTGTAATGGATCTTCAGAGTGTAACTGCAGGTTTGAATATTCTCGCCACGAAGGTACAAAATTTGCAAGATTTTGTTTGTCATGCACCTGTATCTGAGCCGAGAATTCCTTTGCCGGAATTTTTCTCGGGGAATAGATCCGGGTTTCAGAATTTTCGAAATAATTGCAAATTATTTTTGTCTCTGAAATCTCGCTCTGCCGGAGACCCTGCACAGCAGGTCAGGATTGTGATTTCCTTGCTCCGGGGCGACCCTCAAGACTGGGCTTTTTCATTGACACCAGGAGATCCTGCGTTGCTCAATGTGGATGCGTTTTTTCTGGCCTTGGGGTTGCTTTATGACGAACCTCATTTGGAGCTTCAGGCAGAAAAAACTTTGATGTCCCTATCTCAGGGGCAAGATGAAGCGGAAATTTACTGCCAAAGATTCCGTAAATGGTCTGTGCTTACTCAGTGGAATGAGTGCGCCCTGGCGGCGACTTTCAGAGAGGGTCTCTCTGATGCCATTAAGGATGTTATGGTGGGGTTCCCTGTGCCTGCGGGTCTGAATGAGTCCATGACAATGGCTATTCAGATCGATAGGCGTTTGCGGGAGCGCAAACCAGTGCACCATCTGGCGGTGTCCACTGAGAAGTCGCCAGAGAGTATTGTTGTGAATTTGGATTCTGGGCTCCCCCGGTGGCTACTGGTGGAATTGAACTTGTGACATCATCTTCCCTGTTCACCTGTTCTGATTAGATCTGGGTGTCGCTATATAACCTGGCTTCTCTGTTAGATGCTTGCCGGTCATCAATGTTATCAGAAGCCTCTCTGTGCTTGTTCCTGCTCCCAGACATCTACTAGATAAGTTGGACATTCGTCCATGTTTTGTTTTTGTATTTTGGTTCCAGTTCACAGCTGCAGTTTCGTTACTGTGTCTGGAAAGCTCTTGTTGATCAGGAATTGCCACTCTGGTATTATGAGTTAATGCCAGAGTCCTAAAGTAATTTCTGGATGTGTTTTGTTAGGGTTTTCTACTGACCATGAAAGTATGCTTTCTGTCTTCTGCTATCTAGAAAGCGGACCTCAAATTTGCTAAAACTATTTTCCTGCTGCGTTTGTTGTTTCATCTCATATCACCGCCAATATATGTGGGGGGCTTCTGTCTCCTTTTGGGCATTTCTCTAGAGGTGAGTCAGGTCTTATATTTCCCTCTGCTAGCATTATTTAGTTCTCCGGCCGGCGCTGGGCATATAGGGATAAAAAGTAGGACATGCTACCTGGCTACTTCTAGATGATGCGGTAGGTTTAGTTCATGGTCAGTACAGTTACATCTTCCAAGAGCTTGTTCCTATAGAGGCTTATGCTAGTTCTCTGGCCATGGAGATCATGACAGTTTGACCGGCCGGACTAAAGGGTTAAAATCCTTGGCTGAGAAAGGAGAGAAATAAGAAGTCTGCTGAGAGTTTTTTTTTTTCTTTTTTTTTCTCTGTGCTCTTAATTGGATCACTTGCCAGTCTGTCTATGCTGCAGTCTTTCTTTTTTTTCTCTCTCCTTATAATCTTTGAATGGCTTTGTGTTCACCTGTTAATAATGGATCTTCAGAGTGTAACTGCAGGTTTGAATAATCTCACCACGAAAGTACAAAATTTGCAAGATTTTATTATTCATGCTCCGGTATCTGAGCCGAGAATTCCTTTGCCGGAATTCTTCTCAGGGAATAGATCTAGCTTTCAGAATTTTAGAAATAATTGTAAGCTATTTTTGTCCCTGAAATCTCGTTCTGCTGGAGACTCTGCACAGCAGGTTGGGATTGTGATTTCCTTGCTCCGCGGCGACCCTCAAGACTGGGCTTTTGCATTGGCACCAGGGGATCCTGCGTTGCGCAATGTGGATGCGTTTTTTTTGGCCTTGGGCTTGCTGTATGAGGAACCTCATTTGGAACTTCAGGCAGAAAAAACTTTGATGTCCCTATCGCAGGGGCAAGATGAAGCTGAAATTTACTGCCAAAGATTCCGTAAATGGTCTGTGCTTACTCAGTGGAATGAGTGTGCCTTGGCGGCTACTTTCAGAGAGGGTCTCTCTGATGCCATTAAGGATGTTATGGTGGGGTTCCCTGTGCCTGCGGGTCTGAATGAGTCCATGACAATGGCCATTCAGATCGATAGGCGTCTGCGGGAGCGCAAACCTGTGCACCATCTGGGGGTGTCCACTGAGAAGACGCCAGAAAGCATGCAGTGTGATAGAATTCTGTCCAGAAGCGAGCGGCAGAATTTTAGACGGAAAAATGGGTTGTGTTTCTATTGTGGGGATTCTACTCATGTTATATCAGCGTGCTCTAAGCGTACTAAAAAGCTTGATAAATCCGTTTCCATTGGCACTTTACAGTCTAAATTTATTTTGTCTGTGACCCTGATTTGCTCTTTGTCATCTATTACTACTGACGCCTATATCGACTCTGGCGCCGCTTTGAGTCTTATGGATTGGTCCTTTGCCAATCGTTGTGGGTATGATTTAGAGCCTTTGGAAACTCTTATTCCTCTGAAGGGGATTGACTCCACCCCATTGGCTAATAATAAACCACAATACTGGACACAAGTGACTATGTGTATTAATCCGGATCACCAGGAGACTATTCGTTTTCTAGTGCTGTATAATCTACATGAGGATTTGGTGCTGGGATTGCCATGGCTGCAGTCTCACAACCCAGTCCTTGACTGGAGAGCTATGTCTGTGTTGAGCTGGGGATGTAAGGGGACTCATGGGAACGTACCTTTGGTGTCCATTTCATCATCTATTCCCTCTGAAATCCCTGAGTTCCTGTCTGATTATCGTGACGTCTTTGAAGAACCCAAGCTGGGTTCACTACCTCCGCACCGTGAGTGCGATTGTGCTATAGATTTAATTCCGGGTAGTAAATACCCAAAGGGTCGTTTATTTAATCTGTCTGTGCCTGAACATACTGCTATGCGAGAATATATAAAGGAGTCCTTGGAAAAGGGACATATTCGTCCATCGTCATCTCCCTTAGGAGCCGGTTTTTTCTTTGTGTCAAAAAAAGACGGCTCTTTGAGACCATGTATTGATTATCGGCTTTTGAATAAAATCACGGTTAAATATCAATACCCATTGCCGTTGCTGACTGATTTGTTTGCTCGCATAAAGAGGGCCAAGTGGTTCTCTAAGATTGATCTCCGTGGGGCGTATAATTTGGTGCGGATCAGGCAGGGGGATGAGTGGAAAACCGCATTTAATACGCCCGAGGGCCACTTTGAGTATTTGGTGATGCCTTTTGGTCTTTCTAATGCCCCTTCAGTCTTCCAGTCCTTTATGCATGATATTTTCCGCGATTTTTTGGATAAATTTATGATAGTGTATCTGGATGATATTCTGATTTTTTCGGATGACTGGGACTCTCATGTCCGGCAAGTTAAGAGGGTTTTTCAGGTTTTGCGGTCTAATTCTCTGTGTGTCAAGGGTTCTAAGTGCGTTTTTGGGGTTCAGAGAATTTCCTTTTTGGGATATATTTTTTCTCCCTCTTCCATTGAGATGGATCCTGTCAAGGTTCAAGCTATTTGTGATTGGACGCAGCCCTCTTCTCTTAAAAGTCTTCAGAAATTTTTGGGCTTTGCCAACTTTTATCGTCGATTTATTTCTGGTTTTTCGGATGTCGTTAAGCCATTGACCGATTTGACTAGACAGGGTGCTGATGTTGCTAATTGGTCCCCTGATGCTGTGGAGGCCTTTCAGGAGCTTAAGCGCCGTTTTTCTTCTGCCCCTGTGTTGCGTCAGCCTGATGTGACTCTTCCTTTTCAGGTTGAGGTCGACGCTTCTGAGATCGGAGCTGGGGCAGTGTTGTCGCAGAAAAGTTCTGACTGCGCCGTGATGAGGCCTTGTGCCTTCTTTTCCCGTAAATTTTCGCCCGCTGAGCGGAATTATGATGTTGGGAATCGGGAGCTTTTGGCCATGAAGTGGGCGTTTGAGGAGTGGCGCCATTGGCTCGAGGGGGCCAGACATCAGGTGGTGGTATTGACTGACCACAAAAATTTGATTTATCTTGAGACCGCCAGGCGCCTGAATCCTAGACAGGCGCGCTGGTCATTATTTTTTTCTCGGTTTAATTTTGTGGTATCGTACCTACCAGGTTCTAAGAATGTTAAGGCGGATGCCCTTTCTAGGAGTTTTGAGCCTGATTCACCTGGCAACTCTGACCCCACAGGTATTCTTAAGGAGGGAGTTATCTTGTCAGCTGTTTCTCCAGACCTGCGGCGGGCCTTGCAGGAGTTTCAGGCGGATAGACCGGATCGTTGTCCGCCTGATAGGCTGTTTGTTCCTGATGATTGGACCAGTAAAGTCATCTCTGAGGTGCATTCTTCTGCGTTGGCAGGTCATCCTGGAATTTTTGGTACCAGGGATTTGGTGGCAAGATCCTTCTGGTGGCCTTCCCTGTCACGAGATGTGCGAGGCTTTGTGCAGTCTTGTGACGTTTGTGCTCGGGCCAAGCCTTGTTGTTCTCGGGCTAGTGGATTATTGTTGCCCTTGCCTATTCCTAAGAGGCCTTGGACACACATCTCGATGGATTTTATTTCAGATCTGCCTGTTTCTCAGAAGATGTCTGTCATCTGGGTGGTGTGTGACCGTTTTTCTAAGATGGTTCATTTGGTTCCCCTGCCCAAATTGCCTTCTTCTTCCGAGTTGGTGCCCCTGTTTTTTCAAAATGTTGTTCGTTTGCATGGTATTCCTGAGAATATCGTTTCTGACAGAGGAACCCAATTTGTGTCTAGATTTTGGCGGGCATTTTGTGCTAGGATGGGCATAGATTTGTCTTTTTCGTCTGCTTTTCACCCTCAGACTAATGGCCAGACCGAGCGGACTAATCAGACCCTGGAGACATATCTGAGGTGTTTTGTGTCTGCTGACCAGGATGATTGGGTTGCTTTTTTGCCATTGGCGGAGTTCGCCCTCAATAATCGGGCCAGCTCTGCCACCTTGGTTTCCCCGTTTTTCTGTAATTCGGGGTTCCATCCTCGATTTTCCTCCGGTCAGATGGAATCCTCGGATTGTCCTGGAGTGGATGCGGTGGTGGAGAGATTGCATCATATCTGGGGGCAGGTGATGGACAATTTAAAGTTGTCCCAGGAGAAGACTCAGCTTTTTGCCAACCGTCACCGTCGTGTTGGTCCTCGGCTTTGTGTTGGAGATTTGGTGTGGTTGTCTTCTCGTTTTGTCCCTATGAGGGTCTCATCTCCTAAGTTTAAGCCTCGGTTCATCGGTCCGTATAAAATATTGGAGATTCTTAACCCTGTTTCCTTCCGTTTGGACCTCCCTGCATCCTTTTCTATTCATAACGTTTTTCATCGGTCGTTATTGCGCAGGTATGAGGCACCGGTTGTGCCTTCCGTTGAGCCTCCTGCTCCGGTGTTGGTTGAGGGTGAGTTGGAGTACGTTGTGGAAAAAATCCTAGACTCCCGTGTTTCCAGACGGAGACTCCAGTATCTGGTCAAGTGGAAGGGATACGGCCAGGAGGATAATTCTTGGGTCACTGCATCTGATGTTCATGCCTCTGATCTGGTTCGTGCCTTTCATAGGGCCCATCCTGATCGCCCTGGTGGTTCTGGTGAGGGTTCGGTGCCCCCTCCTTGAGGGGGGGGTACTGTTGTGAATTTGGATTCTGGGCTCCCCCGGTGGCTACTGGTGGAATTGAACTTGTGACATCATCTTCCCTGTTCACCTGTTCTGATTAGATCTGGGTGTCGCTATATAACCTGGCTTCTCTGTTAGATGCTTGCCGGTCATCAATGTTATCAGAAGCCTCTCTGTGCTTGTTCCTGCTCCCAGACATCTACTAGATAAGTTGGACATTCGTCCATGTTTTGTTTTTGTATTTTGGTTCCAGTTCACAGCTGCAGTTTCGTTACTGTGTCTGGAAAGCTCTTGTTGATCAGGAATTGCCACTCTGGTATTATGAGTTAATGCCAGAGTCCTAAAGTAATTTCTGGATGTGTTTTGTTAGGGTTTTCTACTGACCATGAAAGTATGCTTTCTGTCTTCTGCTATCTAGAAAGCGGACCTCAAATTTGCTAAAACTATTTTCCTGCTGCGTTTGTTGTTTCATCTCATATCACCGCCAATATATGTGGGGGGCTTCTGTCTCCTTTTGGGCATTTCTCTAGAGGTGAGTCAGGTCTTATATTTCCCTCTGCTAGCATTATTTAGTTCTCCGGCCGGCGCTGGGCATATAGGGATAAAAAGTAGGACATGCTACCTGGCTACTTCTAGATGATGCGGTAGGTTTAGTTCATGGTCAGTACAGTTACATCTTCCAAGAGCTTGTTCCTATAGAGGCTTATGCTAGTTCTCTGGCCATGGAGATCATGACAGAGTATGCAGTGTGATAGAATTCTGTCCCGAAGCGAGCGGCAGAATTTTAGACGGAAAAATGGGTTGTGTTTCTATTGTGGTGATTCTACTCATGTTATATCAGCATGCTCTAAGCGCACTAAAAAGCTTGGTAAATCTGTTTCCATTTGCACCTTACCGTCTAAATTTATTCTATCTGTGACCCTGATTTGCTCTTTGTCATCTATTACCACGGACGCCTATGTCGACTCTGGCGCCGCTTTGAGTCTTATGGATTGGTCCTTTGCCAAACGCTGTGGGTATGATTTAGAGCCTTTGGAGACTCCTATTCCTCTGAAGGGGATTGACTCCACCCCATTGGCTAATAATAAACCACAATACTGGACACAAGTAACTATGCGTATTAATCCGGATCACCAGGAGATTATTCGCTTTCTGGTGCTGTATAATCTACATGATGATTTGGTGCTAGGATTGCCTTGGCTGCAATCTCACAACCCAGTCCTCGACTGGAGAGCTATGTCTGTGTTGAGTTGGGGATGTAAGGGGGCTCATGGGGATGTACCTGTGGTTTCCATTTCATCATCCATTCCCTCTGAAATTCCTGAGTTCCTGTCTGACTATCGTGACGTCTTTGAAGAATCCAAGCTTGGTTCGTTACCTCCGCACCGAGAGTGCGATTGTGCCATAGATTTAATCCCGGGTAGTAAATACCCAAAG
This sequence comes from Ranitomeya variabilis, assembly GCF_051348905.1. NCBI lineage: Eukaryota > Metazoa > Chordata > Amphibia > Anura > Dendrobatidae > Ranitomeya > Ranitomeya variabilis. Next base: position 465,849,141 of record NC_135236.1, read on the forward strand.
GGTCGGTTATTTAATCTGTCTGTGCCTGAACATGCTGCTATGCGAGAATATATAAAGGAGTCCTTGGAAAAGGGACATATTCGTCCATCGTCATCTCCCTTAGGAGCCGGTTTTTTCTTTGTGTCAAAAAAAGACGGCTCTTTGAGACCATGTATTGATTATCGGCTTTTGAATAAAATCACTGTTAAATATCAATACCCATTGCCGTTGCTGACTGATTTGTTTGCTCGCATAAAGGGGGCCAAGTGGTTCTCTAAGATTGACCTTCGTGGGGCGTATAATTTGGTGCGAATCAGGCAGGGGGATGAGTGGAAAACCGCATTTAATACGCCCGAGGGCCACTTTGAGTATTTAGTGATGCCTTTTGGTCTTTCTAATGCTCCGTCAGTTTTCCAGTCCTTTATGCATGATATTTTTCGCGATTATTTGGATAAATTTATGATTGTGTATCTGGATGATATTCTGATTTTTTCGGATGACTGGGACTCTCATGTCCAGCAAGTCAGGAGGGTTTTTCAGGTTTTGCGGTCTAATTCTTTGTGTGTGAAGGGTTCTAAGTGTGTTTTTGGGGTACAGAGGATTTCCTTTTTGGGATATATTTTTTCCCCCTCTTCCATTGAAATGGATCCTGTCAAGGTTCAAGCTATTTGTGATTGGACGCAGCCCTCTTCTCTTAAGAGTCTTCAGAAATTTTTGGGCTTTGCTAACTTTTATCGTCGATTTATTGCTGGTTTTTCGGATATTGCTAAGCCATTGACCGATTTGACTAAGAAGGGTGCTGATGTTGCTGATTGGTCCCCTGATGCTGTGGAGGCCTTTCGGGAGCTTAAGCGCCGTTTTTCCTCTGCCCCTGTGTTGCGTCAGCCTGATGTTGCTCTACCTTTTCAGGTTGAGGTCGACGCTTCTGAGATCGGAGCTGGGGCAGTGTTGTCGCAGAAAAGTTCTGACTGCTCCGTGATGAGGCCTTGTGCCTTCTTTTCCCGTAAATTTTCGCCCGCTGAGCGGAATTATGATGTTGGGAATCGGGAGCTTTTGGCCATGAAGTGGGCTTTTGAGGAGTGGCGCCATTGGCTTGAGGGGGCCAGACATCAGGTGGTGGTATTGACTGACCACAAAAATTTGATTTATCTTGAGACCGCCAGGCGCCTGAATCCTAGACAGGCGCGCTGGTCATTATTTTTCTCTCGGTTTAATTTTGTGGTGTCATACCTACCGGGTTCTAAGAATGTTAAGGCGGATGCCCTTTCTAGGAGTTTTGAGCCTGACTCGCCTGGTAACTCTGAGCCCACAGGTATCCTTAAGGATGGAGTGGTATTGTCAGCCGTTTCTCCAGACCTGCGGCGGGCCTTGCAGGAGTTTCAGGCGGAGAGACCTGATCGTTGCCCACCTGATAAACTGTTTGTTCCTGATGATTGGACCAGTAGAGTCATCTCTGAGGTTCATTCTTCTGCGTTGGCAGGTCATCCTGGCATTTTTGGTACCAGGGATTTGGTGGCAAGGTCCTTCTGGTGGCCTTCCCTGTCACGAGATGTGCGAGGCTTTGTGCAGTCTTGTGACGTTTGTGCTCGGGCCAAGCCTTGTTGTTCTCGGGCTAGTGGATTATTGTTGCCCTTGCCTATTCCTAAGAGGCCTTGGACGCACATCTCGATGGATTTTATTTCAGATCTGCCTGTTTCTCAGAAGATGTCTGTCATCTGGGTGGTGTGTGACCGTTTTTCTAAGATGGTCCATTTGGTTCCTCTGCCCAAGTTACCTTCTTCTTCCGAGTTGGTTCCTCTGTTTTTTCAAAATGTTGTTCGTTTGCATGGTATTCCTGAGAATATCGTTTCTGACAGAGGGACCCAATTCGTGTCTAGATTTTGGCGGGCATTCTGTGCTAGGATGGGCATAGATTTATCTTTTTCGTCCGCTTTCCATCCTCAGACGAATGGCCAGACCGAGCGGATTAATCAGACCCTGGAGACATATCTGAGGTGTTTTGTGTCTGCTGACCAGGATGATTGGGTTGCTTTTTTGCCATTGGCGGAGTTCGCTCTCAATAATCGGGCCAGCTCTGCCACTTTGGTGTCCCCGTTTTTCTGTAATTCGGGGTTTCATCCTCGATTTTCCTCTGGTCAGGTGGAATCTTCGGATTGTCCTGGAGTGGATGCTGTGGTGGAGAGATTGCATCAGATCTGGGGGCAGGTGGTGGACAATTTGAGGTTGTCCCAGGAGAAGACTCAGCTTTTTGCCAACCGCCACCGTCGTGTTGGTCCTCGGCTTTCTGTTGGGGATTTGGTGTGGTTGTCTTCTCGTTTTGTCCCTATGAGGGTCTCTTCTCCTAAGTTTAAGCCTCGGTTTATCGGCCCGTATAAGATATTGGAGATTCTTAACCCTGTTTCCTTCCGTTTGGACCTCCCTGCATCCTTTTCTATTCATAACGTTTTTCATCGGTCATTATTGCGCAGGTATGAGGTACCGGTTGTGCCTTCCGTTGAGCCTCCTGCTCCGGTGTTGGTTGAGGGTGAGTTGGAGTACGTTGTGGAGAAAATCTTGGACTCTCGTGTTTCCAGACGGAGACTCCAGTATCTGGTCAAGTGGAAGGGATACGGCCAGGAGGATAATTCTTGGGTGAATGCATCTGATGTTCATGCCTCCGATCTGGTTCGTGCCTTTCATAGGGCCCATCCTGATCGCCCTGGTGGTTCTGGTGAGGGTTCGGTGCCCCCTCCTTGAGGGGGGGGTACTGTTGTGAATTTGGATTCTGGGCTCCCCCGGTGGCTACTGGTGGAATTGAACTGGTGTCTTCATCTTCTCTGTTCACCTGTTCCCATCAAGATGTGGGAGTCGCTATATAACCTTGCTGCTCTGTTAGTTGCTTGCCGGTCAACAATGTTATCAGAAGCCTCTCTGTGCTTGTTCCTGCTCCTAGACAACTACTAGATAAGTTGGACTCTTGTCCATGTTTGTTTTTGCATTTTGTTCCAGTTCACAGCTGTAGTTTCGTTACTGTGTCTGGAAAGCTCTTGTGAACGGGAATTGCCACTCTGGTGTTATGAGTTAATGCCAGAGTTTTAAAGTAATTTCTGGATGGTGTTTTTTGATAGGGTTTTCAGCTGACCATGAAAGTGTCCTTTCTGTCTTCTGCTATGTAGTAAGTGGACCTCAAATTTGCTAAACCTATTTTCATACTACGTTTGTTATTTCATCTCAACTCACCGCCAATACATGTGGGGGGCCTCTGTCTCCTTTCGGGGTATTTCTCTAGAGGTGAGCTAGGACTAAGATTTTCCTCTGCTAGCTTTATTTAGTCCTCCGGCTGGGCTGGGCATCTAGAATCAACGTAGGCATGCTACCCGGCCACTGCTAGTTGTGCGTTAGGTTTAGTTCATGGTCAGCTCAATTCCCATCTTCCAAGAGCTAGTTCCTATATATGCTTATGCTATGTTCTCTTGCCATTGAGATCATGACAGTCATCCGTGTATAATGTGTTGATGAGATTTTCTTGCACCTATGTATCTGTATGACATGCGTATATTAGGTGTCAAGTTCCCACTGCTGCACAGTGGGAATCTCAAACTATGTCCGCTGCAGTCTCTGTTATGATCTGGTGGCCTAAGAGCAACATGAGACATACTCTGGAGAAGGTGGCACCTGTACTGACCACAGACCCTGAACTTAACACCGCAACTAGAAGTAGCCGTGGAATGTACCTAGCACTTCCTAGACATCTCGACACAGCCGGAGGACTAATTACCCCCAGAGATAGAAAAGGGAAAACTATCTTGCCTCAGAGAAAATTCCCAAAGGATAGACAGCCCCCCACAAATATTGACTGTGAGAGGAGAGGGAAAAAACATACACAGACTGAAATCAGAATTTAGCAAAGGAGGCCACTTCTAGCTAAATAGAAAGGATAGGACAGAGTACTATGTGGTCAGTATTAAAACACTAGAAAATATCCACCACAGAAAATACAAAATCTCCACAGCTAACTAAAGATATGGAGGGTATATCTGCATCTCCAGAGATACCAGCTTGGCTAAACAAATCCTTATACAGACCAAGCTGGACAAGACAAAACATGGAAAAGAACTGAACAATAAGGCCACAGCATGTGGACAGCAAAAAATCAAGGCCAGAACTTATCTTTGTTGAAAAGAACTGCAAAGCAGGAGAGACCAGGCAGATATGTGAATCCTCATCACTGACTAAAGGGTGAAGCAAGACTAAATAGCCCAGTCAGATTTGCAAAAAGTGAACACACCTGATAAATGCTGCGATTCAGAGACAGCAGCGCTACCACTTACAACCACCGGAGGGAGCCCAAGAGCAGAATTCACAACAAGTCTCCCATTCTCCTCCAGCTGCAGTGGAGCCTGCTCAGCGGAGACGTCGGTCCCAGTGTCTGGATCAAGCTGATACTATGCGCTTGGTTACTGCTGACTTTCCAGGTCCTGCCTTTGTAGCCAGCACTGATTAGCAGCGAGCAGGCGTTTCAGGGTTTAAGTCCTGCTTTTCCCATACTGAGCATGCCCATGGGTCGATCTCCCATTGGAGGTCACATGCTCAGGTCCTGTTGCGACTCCTATTGGACCATCAGGAAGGTCCCGGAGCAAAACACACTTTTTCGGCCCCCTCCACATCTCCTGGTGTACTTGCCTGTCTCCTGGTAGCACCTCCAGCCTCTGGACACTAAGCTGAGAGACACAGCAAACCTTCTTGCCACAGCTCGCATTGATGTGCCATCCTGGATGAGCTGCACTATCTGAGCCACTTGTGTGGGTTGTTGAGTCCGTCTCATGCTACCACGTGTTAGGTGTCAAGTTCCCGCCGCTGCACAGGGGGAATCTCGAACCAACTCCGCTGTGGTCTCCCATTCTTCTCCAGCCGCAGTGGAGTCTGCTCAGTGGAGAAGTCGGTCCCAGTGTCTGGCTCAGGCAGATACTCTGCGCTTGGTTGCTGCTGCTCCTCCAGGCTCAGCTATTGCAGCCAGTACTGGTCAGCGGCGAGCAGACGTCTCTGGGACTAAGTCCTGCTTTTCCCCTTCTGAGCATGCCCAAAGGAAGACTTCTCATTGGAGGTCAGGGGTCACACGCTCAGGTCCTGTAGCAACTCCCATTGGTCCTCTAGGAAGGTCCTGAAGTTGCTGCAACTATAAAAGGTTTGCATGGCCTCTCGGCCATGCGCTAGTATAAACCTGTTATTGTGTGTGTGGATGTATGCCTGTTCTGGTGATCTCTCCTTAATCATTTCCATTCCTAGTGCTGTTGAATGCTCACAAATGTTGGAGCTACCTCGTGCCTGACAGTGCTATCCTAGACACAAGAGCACGATCTTACTATGTCAAACCGTCAGTGACCGCCAGTGCGGCGCTGTGCGCACTCTGTGTGGTAGTCTTTAATCAGACTGGTCAGTGTAGGGTGGGAACTCCCGTTTGATCTCAGAATCTGACTCAGGGCGTCCTCTGGTGTGGGCTCAAAAGCCACTGAGGGTCAGAGCGAGATCAATCACCAGCATAGTGGGGGTGAGTTTCAGGGATCCCACTAGTGTCCATCTGCTGCACCCTGTGACTGCTAACAGGGCACAGCATTTCCTTTGTTTCCCTGTGACTCTGTGAAGCAGCAGAGTTTGCATCAGTTCATACCAGGTGACGGAACCCATGTTTATTCTGGCGTAGTATCGCCATATAGTGCCGCCATTACCTAGCAGCAGGTTCCATCTCTGCACGGTGGACCCCGGGCTGTGAACGCACCTTTTACTATCTCTATATTTATTCAATGCATTCCGCCAGCCCTAACAGCGTATGACTTTACATTTCTCACTGCTTTTCCCCATTGAATTTAATGGCTCCTTCCTGAAATGAGGAAAATGTGTGCATATTTGTCACAAGCTAGACAGATGGCACATGTGGTGTCTGAGTTTTTCTTGCACCCATAGGCTTGCATTGGTAAGTCTCAGATGATATACTATACATGTACAATCGCAGCATGCTGCGATTTTACACGCACGTTGAATACGCCTTAGAAAAAATACGGTGATGTGAGCTGTTCCACAGATTAACAGTGGAACACAGTGTTTAACACAGTGTTCCACAGGTCTGAGTGCTATTCATTGTTTTCTCACGTAGCACTCATCTGTATTCGACGGTAGTGTGACCCCGGCTTTAGCCAAAGAGACTCGGTCGGATTGTCATAGATTAGACCCAGAGCCGCAAAAAATTCCTCATCCATCTGAAAGGAATGAGAATCAGACTTGGCAGAAAATTCTTAAGCTTGAGAGTCGCCCTGGAGCAGTGAGATAAAAATCCCCATTGATGGCTCTTAGGAACCCGGAAATGAGGACGTAACCTAAAATAAAGCTTCAGGCCTTCCTGAAGCCTACAAACTTGCCAGACCCCCAGAGAACATATCTGGCAAGTTACCTGGGAGCCAGGGGGCCAAAAGCTTGGAGTCAATGGGTGCTGTAAAGTCGCAAAGATTAATTCGCCACCTCAAGGCTGAGTTGTTGTAGCTGCTCTGTCAGAGGTCTTCCCCCACCCAGGGAGGTGTGATGGTGAAGTGTATAGGATAACACTAACACGACAAACAAGGGAAAATGGACAGGAAAAAAATGAAAACTACAATCATACAAAATGCACTCACCAAACAGCAGTGTGGAATACAATGGAGGTATATGAAGGTGAAGTCAAATAAGAGAGGATGAGGATGAACACACAAACAAACTTCACGCAACAACCTCCGTCACAGTCTTTCTTCCACTCTTACCTGTGGACAGGGAGTCTTTGCAGATGTTATACTTCCTAACTGCAGTAAGCTGACTCTCAAACAGCATGATGTCTACAGTGACACCCCAGCAACAGAGCAAACTGGGAGAGTAAGAGCTGTTCTGTTGGCCAGAAGTGAAATGAAGCAGGAGAATTGCTGACTGAGCTGGATTAAATCATCTACTGTATGTGCAGAACAGGCAAGTATTTAGCAACTACTCTGCTTGCTCTTATCCAAAAATAATAAAAGTCCTGAATAACTCCAATAAAAGGCAGGCTTGTTTATATCAGTAAAGCTTTCTGGGATAGTAGTATAACCTGATATAGATTAGCTCAGAAGATGCCAGCTATAAGGAACATGAGGGATGACTCGGTGCTGGACAGACGAGTAACATTGGCATTTTCAAATGTATGCTATTTATAAAGTTGAACCATTTTGCTTGCAGATTCATTGACAGTTCTTTTGCTTTCCCCATGCTTCAGTGCTTTCACTACAGTCAGGATGAAAATGTGCAAGGGTTTATCACGAAAGAAATACATTAGTTACTAATACATACATATTATTGCACTAAATACCCACCAATGCTTTCTCAACATTTGAGTGTTAACTTGAGTGTAGATAAGCATTTAGTTTTGATCAGCACAATATCTGAAGGACAAAAATGAGTCGCAGATTAATATAAAAAAATCAAGGAGGGTCAATAATTTTTCCAAAAGTGGTAGAAATATTTGCAAATTCTTAGGAGTATTGCAAACTTATAAGTAAAAGTGCACTTATGTAAGCTTTGTATACATGACTTAATTACAATGTGAGATATATACACTGGCAAAAAATAAATGCATATGATTTTCTGGATGCACAGCTCAGTGTGTTTGTAAATCTGTATAAAAAAAAAAAAAGATCACAACAAGGGGTTTAGCAAAGTACCGTATTTTCCGGCATATAAGATGACTGGGCGTATAAGACAACCCCCCAACTTTTCCAGTTAAAATATAAAATCTTCTTAAAAGTCGGGGGTCTTCTTATACGCCGTATGCCATCTTATAGGGCCGGTGAATATGTGCCTTTTGGCATGGGGAGTGGTCCCGATGACGAAGAGAGGGGGGCGCCTCACAGTAAAGTGTGAGTGGAGTATATCCCCCATTACCTCATTGCGGCAGCGTGGGGGTCTCTGTGCTGGGAGTGGCAGCTCCTCTTCGTGCCGTGGGTGCTCTGTGCTGTGGGGCGGCAGCGCATCTTCGTGCTGTGGGGGGGCGGAGGCGCATCTTCTTGCAGCGTCAGGGCTCCTCCGGCATCTCCTCCAGGCCCGGAGGCACCGGCAGCCCCATTGCTCTGATGCGGTGGCCTCCGGGAAAATGGCCGCTGCTCAGATTCAGATCTCGTCTGAATCTGAGCAGCGGCCATTTTCCCGGAGGCTGCGATGCGGTGGCCTCCGGGAAAATGGCTGCTGGGGGCGGCGCATGCTCAGATTCAGATCTGAATCTGAGCAGCGGCCATTTTCCCGGAGGTCATCGCATCACAGCAATGGGGCTGCCGGTGCCTCCGGGCCTGGAGGAGATGCCGGAGGAGCCAGAAGAAGATGCAAGAAGATGCGCCGCCGCCACCCCACAGCACCCACGGCACGAAGATGCGCCGCCGCCCCACAGCACAGAGCACCCACGGCACGAAGAGGAGCTGCCGCTCCCAGCACAGAGACCCCCACGCTGCCGCAATGAGGTAATAGGGGGATATACTCCACTCACACTTTACTGTGAAACGCCCCCTCTCTTCGTCATCGGGACCACTCCCCCCCACCCACCATATGCACATTTTATCTGTACCCGGCGTATAAGATGACCCCCGACTTTTAAGAAGATTTTGAGGGGTTAAAAAGTCGTCTTATACGCCGGAAAATACGGTAGTGCAAATACAAAAAGCCAAAGTCGCTATTGGAGACAGTTTTTTTTATATACAGTATGGCACAAGTAATAATAATAATAATTTTATTTATATAGTGTCAACATATTCCGCAGCGCTTTACGAATTATAGAGGGGATTTGTACAGACAATAGACATTACAGCATAACAATAATCACAGTTCAAAATAGATACCAAGAGGAGTGAGTACCTGCTCGCAAGCTTACAAACTATGAGGAAAAAGGGAGTCATGGGAGGTGGATGGTGACAAATAGGGTTGAGCGACCTTTACATTTATAGGATCGGGTCGGGTTTCACGAAACGCGACTTTTTCAAAAGTCGGGTCGAGTGAAATCGGCCTGATCCTATAAAAAAGTCGGGGTCGGGGTCGGCCGAAACTCGAAACCCAATGCAGTGCATTGGGTTTCCAATGGTTCCCAGGGTCTGAAGGAGCGGAAACTCTCCTTCAGGCCCTGCGATCCATATTTAAGTGTAAAATAAAGAATTAAAATAAAAAATATCGCTATACTTACCATCTGATGCGCCCTGGTACTAAGCGGGAACCTTCCTTCCTTAGAATCAGCCTTCCAGGACCTTGCGGTGACGTCGCGGTGACGTCGCGGCTTGTGATTGGTCGCGCGGCCGCCCATATGACAGCTCACGCGACCAATTACAAGCCGCGACGTCATCGTGACGTCACCGAGGGTCCTGGAAGGGCTGATTCTTAGGAAGGAAGGCTGCCGGAAAGAAGCCGAGGGTGAGTATATTCCTATTAGGTATATACTCACCCTCGGACGCGCCCTGCTTCTTTCCGGCAGCCTTCCTTCCTAAGAATCAGCCCTTCCAGGACCCTCGGTGACGTCACGGCTTGTGATTGGTCGCGCGAGCGGTCACATGGGCGGCCGCGCGACCAATCACAAGCCGCGACGTCACCGCGACGTCACCGCAAGGTCCTGGAAGGCTGATTCTAAGGAAGGAAGGTTCCCGCTTTGTACCAGGGCGCATCAGATGGTAAGTATAGCGATATTTTTTATTTTAATTCTTTATTTTACACTTAAATCTGAATTCCGATACCAATTCCCGATATCTTAAACATATCGGGAATCGGTATCGGAATTCCGATTCCAGATTCAGAAGATCGCCGACTTCATGGCCGACCCCACACAGGGGTCGGGTCGGGTTTCATGAAACCCGACTTTGCCAAAAGTCGGCGACTTCTGAAAATTGCCGACCCGTTTCGCTCAACCCTAGTGACAAATGCTTTCGTTGTTCGGACCAGCCATAGTGTAAGGATCGGGTGTTCATGTAAAGTTGCATGAACCAGCTAACAGCCTAAAAATGTAAAATTACAGAAACAGAGGACTAAATAACTGCATAAAGTGTAGAGAACATGATGCTAGGAACCTGATTATGGTTTAAATTTTTTGAATGGGCCACACAGGGATAGTTAGGTTAATGCGTTGAGGCGGTAGGCCAATCTGATCAAATGCGTTTAGGGCATGCTTAAAACTGTGGGGATTGGGAATTAATCGTAATAACCTGGGTAGTGCATTCCAAAGAATTGGCGCACCATGTGAAAAGTCTTGGAGATGGGAGTGGGAGGTTCTGATTATTGAGGATGCTAACCTCAGGTTATTAGCAGAACGGAGAGCATGGGTAGGGTGGTAGACTGAGACCAGGGAGGAGATGTAGGGTGGTGTTGAGCCATGGAGTGCTTTGTAGATGAGGGTAATAGTTTTGTACTGGATTCTGGAGCAGATGGGTAACCAGTTTAATGACTGGCACAAGGTAGAGGCATCAGTGTAACAGTTGGTGAGGAATATGATCCTGGCTGCAGCATTCAGGACAGATTGGAGAAGGGAGAGTTTGGTAAGAGGGAGGCTGATTAGTAGAGAGTTACAATAGTCCAGACGAAAATGAATGAGTGAAACAGTATGAGTTTTTGCAGAGTCGAAAGTAAGAAAAGGGCGAATTCTAGAAATGTTTTTGAGATGCAGATAAGAAGAGCGAGCCAGTGATCAGATGTGGGGGGGTGAATGAAAGCTCGGAATCAAGTATGACCCCAAGACAGCAGGCATGTTGGTTGGGAGTAATGGTGGAACCACACACAGAGATCGCAATGTCAGGAAAAGGTAGGTTAGTAGAGGTAGAGAACACGAGGAGTTCAGTTTTTGACAGGTTCAGTTTCAGATAGAGGGAGGCCATGATGTTAGAGGCAGCGGTAAGACAAACACTGGTGTTTTCTAAAAAGGCAGGCATGATATCAGGAGAAGAAGTGTATAATTGGGTGTCATCAGCATAGAGATGGTACTGGAAACCAAATCTACTGATTGTTTGTCCAATAAGGGCAGTATACAAAGGGAAGAGGAGGGGGCCTGGGACTGATCCTTGAGGAACCCCAACAATAAGGGGAAGGTGAGAGGAGGAGGAACCAGCAAAAGATACAGTGAAGGTGCGGTCAGAGAGAAAGGAGGAGAACCAGGAGAGAATGGTGTCCTTGAGGCCGATGGAGTGTAGCATATCGAGGAGGAGCTGATGATCCACAGTATCGAATGCTGTAGAGAGATCAAAGAGAATTAGCATGGAGTAGTGACCATTAGATTTAGCTGTCAGTAGATCATTAGAGACTTTATTGAGGGCAATTTCAGTAGAGTGTAAAGAGCAGAAACCAGATTGGAGAAGGTCAAAAAGAGAGTTATCTGAGAGTTAGCGGATAAGATGGGAGTGGACCAGGCATTCGAGGTGTTTAGAGATGAAGGGATGATTGGAGACAGGTCTATAATTAGTGGCACAGTTTGATCGAGGGATGGTTTTTTAAGTAATGGATGTATGATGGCATGCTTAAATGAGGAAGGAAAGATCCTGGAAGAGAGAGAAAGGTTGAATATTTTTGTTAGGTGAGAGGTGACAGTCGGGGAAAGGGACTGGAGGAGATGTGCCCCCACTGGTGCAAGTGGTCGGGCAAGAAGATGCAAGGAGCATGATTACTTCTTCTTCTGTAACTGGTTCAAAGTCAGAGAGTGAACTATATGCAGTGGGGGAGGGAGGACAGTGCATGGTATGAAGGGATTGGGAGATAATTTCCTGTTGAAAGGGGTCAATTTTTTCTTTGAAGTAATTGGCCAGATCATCAGGGCGGAGATCTGTGGTTGGGGCCTGCACTCTTGGGTTGAGTAGGGAATGCAAAGTGTCAAAGAGACGTTTAGGGTTATTGGACAGTGAGGTGATGAGGATGTTAAAATAGGTTTGTTTGGAGAGGTGAAGGGCAGAGTTGTATGTTTTAAGCAACTTATAATGGATGAAATCTTCGGGTAGATTAGATTTTCTCCACAGACGTTTGGCGCACCTGGAGCATGCTGCAGGAAACGTGTTTGCAGCGTGTGTCACGGTTGTCGCCGTCTGTGCTGAGTTGTTCTATGTATAGGAGGTGCAGCTTCATCCAGGGCACTTTGCAGGGTTTCATTGTAATGCTTCAGTGCAGAATCAGGACATGAGAGGGAGGAGATAGGGGCCAATGAGGACTGCTAGTTCTTCATAAGTTTCTGTGTTTTAACCCCTTCCCGACATTTGACGTACTATCCCGTCGAGGTGGGGTGGGCCCGTATGACCGCCGACGGGATAGTACGTCATAGCCGATCGGCCGCGCTCACGATCGCGGCCGGGTGTCGGCTGCATATCGCAGCTGACATCCGGCACTATGTGCCAGGAGCGGTCACGGACCGCCCCCGGCACATTAACCCCCGGCACACCGCGATCAAACATGATCGCGATGTGCCGGCGATGCAGGGAAGCATCGCGCAGGGAGAGGGCTCCCTGCGGGCTTCCCTGAGCCCCCCGCAGCAACGCGATGTGATCGCGTTGCTGCGAGGGTCTTACCTCCCTCCCTGCCTGCTCCAGACCCGGATCCAAGATGGCCGCGGATCCGGGTCCTGCAGGGAGGGAGGTGGCTTCACAGACGCCTGCTCAGAGCAGGCACTGTGAAGCAGCCTGCACTTCAATCAGATCGGTGATCTGTCAGAGTGCTATGCAAACTGACAGATCACCGATCTGTATTGTCCCCCCCTGGGGCAAAGTAAAAAAGTTAAAAAAAAAATTTCCAAATGTGTAAAAAAAAATTAAAAAAAATATTCCAAAATAATGAAAAAAAAAAAATATATTATTCCCATAAATACATTTCTTTATCTAAATTAAAAAAAAAAAACAATAAAAGTACACATATTTAGTATCGCCACGTCCGTAACGACCCAACCTATAAAACTGCCACACTAGTTAACCCCTTCAGTAAACACCGTAAGGAAAAAAAAAAAAAAACGAGGCAAAAAACAACGCTTTATTACCATACCGCCGAACAAAAAGTGGAATAACACGCGATCAAAAAGACTGATATAAATATCCATGGTACCGCTGAAAACGTCATCTTGTCCCGCAAAAAACAAGCCGCCATACAGCATCATCAGCAAAAAAATAAAAAAGTTATAGTCCTGAGAATAAAGCGATACCAAAATAATTATTTTTTCTATAAAATAGTTTTTATCGTATAAAAGCGCCAAAACATAAAAAAAATGATATAAATGAGATATCGCTGTAATCGTACTGACCCGACGAATAAAACTGCTTTATCAATTTTACCAAACCCGGAACGGTATAAACGCCTCTCCCAAAAGAAATTCATGAATAGCAGGTTTTTGGTCATTCTGCCTCACAAAAATCGGAATAAAAAGCGATCAAAAACGGTCACGTGTCCGAAAATGTTACCAATAAAAACGTCAACTCGTCCCGCAAAAAACAAGACCTCACATGACTCTGTGGAGCAAATGTGGAAAAATTATAGGTCTCAAAATGTGGAGACGCAAAAACTTTTTTGCTATAAAAAGCGTCGCTGGTTTCACACTTCCGTTTTTGTCTGCAGCGTTTTTTGCACAAAAAAACGCATGCGTTTTTTCCCTATATTTAACATTGAAAACGCATGCGGTTTTTTTGTACGCGTTTGGTCGCGTTTTCAAACGCATGCGGTTTTTTTCTGCATGCGTTCATTTTCAGAAATACAACCTGCAGTATTTTCTTGCGTTTTTAAGCACATGCGTTTGTTTGCGTTAAAAACGCATGCATTTTTATCGAAAAAAACAGAAAACACACTGAAAAGCCACCCACCACCATCAAGGTGATAAAGGGATCCAAACCCTAACCCTAACTCTACCCCTAACCTCACCCCTAACCGTTTAATGAACATTTTCTGACAGTCATAGTGCCACGTATTTCAGTGCCACGTATTTCAGTGCCACGTATTTCAGTGCCATGTATTTCAGTGCCACGTATCACGTATTTCAGTGGCACGTGTTTCAGTGCCACGTATTTCAGTGCCACGTATCACGTATTTCAGTGCCACATATTTTAGTACCACGTATTTCAGTTGCACGTATTTCAGTGCCACGTATTTCAGTGCCATGTATTTCAGTGCCACGTATCACGTATTTCAGTGCCACGTGTTTCAGTGCCACGTATTTAAGTGCCACGTATCACATATTTCAGTGCCACGTATTTCAGTGCCACGTATTTCAGTGCCACGTATTTCAGTGCCACGTATTTAAGTGCCACATATCACATATTTCAGTGCCACTTATTTAAGTGCCACGTATTTCAGTGCCACGTATTTCAGTGCCACGTATTTCAGTGCCACGTATTTCAGTGCCACGTGTTTCAGTGCCACGTATTTAAGTGCCACGTATCACGTATTTCAGTGCCACGTATTTCAGTGCCACGTATTTCAGTGCCACGTATTTCAGTGCCACGTATTTCAGTGCCACGTATTTCAGTGCCACGTATTTAAGTGCCACATATCACATATTTCAGTGCCACTTATTTAAGTGCCACGTATTTCAGTGCCACGTATTTCAGTGCCACGTATTTCAGTGCCACGTATTTCAGTGCCACGTGTTTCAGTGCCACGTATTTAAGTGCCACGTATCACGTATTTCAGTGCCACGTATTTCAGTGCCACGTATTTCAGTGCCACGTATTTCAGTGCCACGTATTTCAGTGCCACGTATTTCAGTCACGTTTAGGGTTAGGGTTAGGGGTAGGGTTAGGGTTAGGGCTAGGGTTGGAGGTAAAGTTAGGGTTGGGGCTAAAGTTAGGGTTGGGGCTAAAGTTAGGGTTAGGGTTTGGATTACATTTACGTTTGGATTAGGGTTGGGATTAGAATTATGGGTGTGTCAGGGCTAGGGGTGTGGTTAGGGTTACCGTTGGGATTAGGGTTAGGGGTGTGTTTGGGTTAGGGTTTCAGGTAGAATTGGGGGGTTTCCACTGTCCAGGCACATCAGGGGCTCTCCAAGCGCGACATGGCGTCCAATCTCAATTCCAGCCAATTCTGCGTTGAAAAAGTAAAACAGTGCTCCTTCCCTTCCGAGCTCTCCCGTGCGCCCAAAAAGGGGTTTACCCCAACATATGTGTTATCAGCGTACTCGGGACAAATTGAACAACAACTTCTGGGGTCCAAGTTCTCTTGTTATCCTTAGGAAAATAAAAATTTGGGGGGCTAAAAATCATTTTTGTGGGAAAAAAAAGATGTTTTATTTTCACGGCTCTGCATTATAAACTGTAGTGAAACACTTGGGGGTTCAAAGTTCTCACAACACATCTAGATAAGTTCCTTGGGAGGTCTAGTTTCCAATATGGGGTCACTTGTGGGGGGTTTGTACTGTTTGGGTACATCAGGGGCTCTGCAAATGCAACGTGACGCCTGCAGACCAATCCATTTAAGGCTGCATTCCAAATGGCGCTCCTTCCCTTCCGAGCTCTGTCATGCGCCCAAACAGTGGTTTCCCCCGACATATGGGGTATCAGCGTACTCAGGACAAATTGGACAACAACTTTTGGGGTCTAATTTATCCTGTTACCCTTGTGAAAATACAAAACTGGGGGCTAAAAAATCATTTTTGTGAAAAAAAAAAAAGAATTTTTATTTTCACGGCTTTGCGCTATAAACTTTAGTGAAACACTTGGGGGTTCAAAGTTCTCAAAACACATCTAGATAAGTTCCTTGGGAGGTCTAGTTTCCAATATGGGGTCACTTGTGGGGGGTTTGTACTGTTTGGGTACATCAGGGGCTCTGCAAATGCAACGTGACGGCTGCTGACCAATCCATTTAAGTCTGCATTCCAAATGGCGCTCCTTCCCTTCCGAGCTCTGTCATGCGCCCAAACAGTGGTTCCCCCCCACATATGGGGTATCAGCGTACTCAGGACAAATTGGAAAACAAATTTTGGGGTCCAATTTATTCTGTTACCCTTGTAAAAATACAAAGCTGGGGGCTAAAAAATCATTTTTGAGAAAAAAAAAAAAAATTATTTTCACGGCTCTGCGTTATAATCTGTAGTGAAACACTTGGGGGTTCAAAGCTCTCAAAACACATCTAGATAAGTTCCTTAGGGGGTCTACTTTCCAAAATGGTGTCACTTGTAGGGAGTTTCAATGTTTAGGCACATCAGGGGCTCTCCAAACGCAACATGGCGTCCCATCTCAATTCCAGTCAATTTTGCATTGAAAAGTCAAATGGCGCTCCTTCCCTTCCAAGCTCTGCCATGCGCCCAAACAATGGTTTACACCCACATATGGGGTATCAGCGTACTCAGGACAAATTGCACAACATTTTTTGGGGTCCAATTTCTTCTCTTACCCTTGGGAAAATAAAAAATTGGGGGCAAAAAGATCATTTTTGTGAAAAAAATATGATTTTTTATTTTTACGGCTCTGCATTATAAACTTCTGTGAAGCACTTGGTGGGTCAAAGTGCTCACCACACATCTAGATAAGTTCCTTAGGGGGTCTACTTTCCAAAATGGTGTCACTTGTAGGGAGTTTCAATGTTTAGGCACATCAGGGGCTCTCCAAACGCAACATGGCGTCCCATCTCAATTCCAGTCAATTTTGCATTGAAAAGTCAAATGGCGCTCCTTCCCTTCCAAGCTCTGCCATGCGCCCAAACAATGGTTTACACCCACATATGGGGTATCAGCGTACTCAGGACAAATTGCACAACATTTTTTGGGGTCCAATTTCTTCTCTTACCCTTGGGAAAATAAAAAATTGGGGGCGAAAAGATCATTTTTGTGAAAAAATATGATTTTTTATTTTTACGGCTCTGCATTATAAACTTCTGTGAAGCACTTGGTGGGTCAAAGTGCTCACCACACATCTAGATAAGTTCCTTAGGGGGTCTACTTTCCAAAATGGTGTCACTTGTAGGGAGTTTCAATGTTTAGGCACATCAGGGGCTCTCCAAACGCAACATGGCGTCCCATCTCAATTCCAGTCAATTTTGCATTGAAAAGTCAAATGGCGCTCCTTCCCTTCCAAGCTCTGCCATGCGCCCAAACAATGGTTTACACCCACATATGGGGTATCAGCGTACTCAGGACAAATTGCACAACATTTTTTGGGGTCCAATTTCTTCTCTTACCCTTGGGAAAATAAAAAATTGGGGGCGAAAAGATCATTTTTGTGAAAAAATATGATTTTTTATTTTTACGGCTCTGCATTATAAACTTCTGTGAAGCACTTGGTGGGTCAAAGTGCTCACCACACATCTAGATAAGTTCCTTAGGGGGTCTACTTTCCAAAATGGTTTCACTTGTAGGGAGTTTCAATGTTTAGGCACATCAGGGGCTCTCCAAACGCAACATGGCGTCCCATCTCAATTCCAGTCAATTTTGCATTGAAAAGTCAAATGGCGCTCCTTCCCTTCCAAGCTCTGCCATGCGCCTAAACAATGGTTTACACCCACATATGGGGTATCATCGTACTCAGGACAAATTGTACAACAACTTTGGGGGTCCATTTTCTCCTGTTACCCTTGGTAAAATAAAACAAATTGGAGCTGAAATAAATTTTGTGTGAAAAAAAGTTAAATGTTCATTTTTATTTAAACATTCCAAAAATTCCTGTGAAACACCTGAAGGGTTAATAAACTTCTTGAATGTGGTTTTGAGCACCTTGAGGGGTGCAGTTTTTAGAATGGTGTCACACTTGAGTATTTTCTATCATATAGACCCCTCAAAATGACTTCAAATGAGATGTGGTCCCTAAAAAAAAATGGTGTTGTAAAAATGAGAAATTGCTGGTCAACTTTTAACCCTTATAACTCCGTCACAAAAAAAAATTTTGGTTCCAAAATTGTACTGATGTAAAGTAGACATGTGGGAAATGTTACTTATTAAGTATTTTGCGTGACATATGTCTGTGATTTAAGGGCACAAAAATTCAAAGTTGGAAAATTGCAAAATTTTCAAAATTTTCGCCAAATTTCCATTTTTTTCACAAATAAACGCAAGTTATATCGAATAAATTTTACCTTTAACATGAAGTACAATATGTCACGAGAAAACAATGTCAGAATCGCCAAGATCCGTCAAAGCGTTCCAGAGTTATAGCCTCATAAAGGGACAGTGGTCAGAATTGTAAAAATTGGCCCGGTCATTAACGTGCAAACCACCCTTGGGGGTGAAGGGGTTAATGGCCTGGATGGTTCTATAAGTGTGGAAAGTGGGGGTGACCTGTGCGGGATAGCCGTTCTTGATAGAGAATGAAAGAAAGTTGTGGTCAGAGAGCGGGAGAGGGGAGTTTGTGAAATCATCCACTGAGCAAAGCCGGGAGATGACCAAGTCGAGGGAGTTTCCGTCTTCATGCATTGGAGAGTTAGTATGCTGCGAGAGGCCGAAAGAGGAGGTAAAAGATAAAAGAGAGATAAAAGGTGAGAAGCAGATGGGGAGAGGGAAAGAGCAATGGGGATGTTGAAATCACCCATGATGAGCGTGGGGATGTCACAGGAGAGAAAGTGTTGAAGCCAGGTGGCAAAATGATCAAGGAACTGATGAGAGGGGCCGGGAGGATGATACACCACCGCCACTCGCATGGAGAAGGGGATGTAGATCCTGACAGCATGGACTTCAAAGTAAGGTAAGACAAGTGAGGGTACTTGGGGGATAAGTTGGAAGGTACATTTGGTTGATAGGAGCAGACTAACGCCTCCACCTGCTCTGTTGTCCAATCTTGGGGTATGAGAAAAGTGTAGTCCACCATATGAAAGAGCAGCATCAACAGTGGTGTCTGACTGCTAGATCCAGGTTTCAGTAAGAGCCAGAAAAACAGGATATAGGTAAATCTGTTCCATTCCTTGTTGAACATTGTTTAATTACTTTGTTTTCTTAAGGGTTTAGCTGTTTTGACAAAAGTTGAGTCACGTTTCCCACAGGACTATCTCGATTATCAATGTAAATCTATGCAATTATGACCTTTGCTTTGAATGAGTTTTGTATAATCCTAACAAGCACTTCTCTCTGGAATACCTGGAAACTAAATACAGGGTGTCTAAACCAGATATCTTTTCTCTATTATTGTTTGTTTGCATTGTAAATGCATTTTTTCTATTAATGAGTATTAAAGTTTCCTTTTTACTGCTGATGTTGAACGTTTCTTTTTCTATTTAAATTTGTCTTCATGCCTATACTTCTCACATATCCCAACTAGCGATTTTTGTTTTATTTTATGAAACTAGATTTGCTTTAGGCTTTTTAGATTAATAATTTTATTGCTTGAGATGCTATTTTCTGTGCTTTTGAAGTTATTTATTGAACCCTAGAGCTTTGAAAAACTATGTTTATCCCCCCTCCCCAAATTCGTGCTTCCAATTCTGTACACCGTAGGGCATATTTTGGTAGCGGGGGCGTTTGTTGACTTCTGGAGTAACTTTTTTATACAAACATTTTTAATGCATTTCCTGTACTGAAGCTAGAAAATACAACCTAGAAGTTGCTACTTACTGTCATTAGTCCTGATTAATACATAAAATGATGATGAAAATATAGAGGTGTTTTAGCAACAGCAAACCTCAGGAGTGCATGACTACCGATCCTCCGGGCTTTCTGCTTGCCAGGGGATATTGCACTCCTGATTGATTGACAATAGCGACTAGCGAATTCCACTGTCCCAAACTGTGGACTCTCTGATGCTGCAAATAGATGCAGGGCAATAAACCTGTCACACCTTCAGATCAGTGATTACAAGCTCTATAGCAAAGAACTGTATTCAACTATACTGAACATTTCCAGATAGTTCTGAAGTGCCATTGTGAGTTAAGCCTTGATGTGGATATAAAATAAATACCTTGCACCTATTCAAACCTGCACACCTACAACCCGTGAGTATGCTGCAATGCTAAATCCATCTAGTAGGCTTTTTGCAGCAAGCAACAGGCCTATGACCCTTAAGTATTAGTTGCCATCCTTGATTGCTGGATTAGCCTATGCATATACTCTTCTGCCTGCCTGTATTTGATCTTGTTTTTGTTGCCTTTACTCTGACTTTTGTACAACTCCTTGGATTTACCCTTATCTGTTTGCTTCCCCATTTGATCGGTACTGTAGCTCTGATTTCTGACTGCTTTCTGGATTTGTCTTTCTCTGATTTTTCCTCTCTGAAAACCCAAAGACCCTACCGTCTTCTTGCTGTAGCTTTAATTAACAGTCCTTCCCAGGTTTTCTTTAAGGACTTGGATGCATATTCACAACTGCCTCTTCATCTTAGGAATTGGTTCCTTTTTGTTGGCTAATAGCCCCTGCTGGATAATATATACTTCAGTTTCAGACTTATCCTGGAATTAAAAAGCATAGTACATAGCATTCTGAGAATGGATAGCTGAGTATATAAAAAATAAGTGGGCTTAATACAGTCTGATCAGAATGTTAAACTAAGAACCTCATGTTCAATTTTTTAAACTTCTGCCTAGTGGCGTTAGATCAATGTATAATTTGTCGAATGTGATGTCCATGTCTTTTTTCCACAATCCTATCATATAAAAGATTATCTGGCAAGGCAAGATACACACTCTTAACTGAGTGACAATATAATTCTAGCTATTTGGGTGAACATTCACTTCATGGTGAGGGCTTTGAACAGGGAACATTATGCTCACTTTCAACATCTGGCTCTTTACTTAGCAAGTCCTTGACCCTAGAGAAAAGCAACTTTATTTGGGTGAATTCAATTTTCCTCAAATTTGTGGAAATTCAAATTCTATGGAGCACAGATATTAATTGCAATTAGCTCCATACAAATTCTGCAAAACAGCAGCCAGCTGATGCCACCATGAACCATAGAGGTGCATGAAAAAAATAATTATAAAAATACTCACCTCAGTACTCACCTGTTCCATTGCCCCTACAGACCAGTCTTCTCCACCTCTTTTTTACTCCTTTGCCCATTTTTCATTCTCCTTGGCTTCCTCACCCCAGACTTCTTATGTCTCTTCCATGCCTCTGATATCACTGCAATGGAGGGCATACATTGAAGAGGCTAAACACAATGGTTGATTTGATCATCTCTACTTGACATCTTCTGCCAATGTAAGTTAGCCTTACAATTTGGTTTACAGCTGAAAAAGACTGTCCTTTCACTGCAGGTAAAAATGGTCATCTATGCTTAAATTTTACTATTTGTTCTCCAAGACCGGGAAACTCCCTGGCCTAAGCATGAAAGGAGAAATCACTTAAAGGAAACTTGTCACATAAAAAGTGCTATCAACCTGCAGATATGGGGCTAATGTACAGGTTAATAGCATTCTAAACTTGCCCAGTTCCTGCACTTAACCCTTTAAGGGTGGTTTGCATGTTAATGAACTGGCCAATTTTTACAATTCTGACCACTGTCCCTTTATGAGGTAATAACTCTGGAATGTTTCCATAAATCCCGGTGATTCTGACATTGTTTTCTTATGACATATTGTACTTCACGTTAGTGGTAACATTTATTTGATATAACTTGAGTTTATTTCTGGAAAAAAAAGGAAATTTGGCGAAAATGTTGCAATTTTTCAACTTTGAATTTTCATGCCCTAAAATCACAGAGATATGTTACACAAAATGCTTAACCCCTTCACCCCCAAGGGTGGTTTGCACGTTAATGACTGGGCCAATTTTTACAATTCTGACCACTGTCCCTTTATGAGGTTATAACTCTGGAACGCTTCAACGGATCTTGGCGATTCTGACATTGTTTTCTTGTGACATATTGTACTTCATGTTAGTGGTAAAATTTCTTCGATATAACTTGAGTTTATTTGTGAAAAAAACGAATATTTGGCGAAAAATTTGAAAATTTCGCAATTTTCCAACTTTGAATTTTTATGCCCTTAAATCACAGACATATGTCACACAAAATACTTAATAAATAACATTTCCCACATGTCTACTTTACATCAGCACAATTTTGGAACCAAAATTTTTTTTTGTGACGGAGTTATAAGGGTTAAAAGTTGACCAGCAATTTCTCATTATTACAACACCATTTTTTTTTAGGGACCACATCTCATTTGAAGTCATTTTGACGGGTCTATATGATAGAAAATACCCAAGTGTGACACCATTCTAAAAACTGCACCCCTCAAGGTACTCAAAACCACTTTCAAGAAGTTTATTAACCCTTCAGGTGTTTCACAGGAATTTTTGGAATGTTTAAATAAAAATGAACATTTAACTTTTTTTCACACAAAATTTATTTCAGCTCCAATTTGTTTTATATTACCAAGGGTAACAGGAGAAAATAGACCCCAAAAGTTGTTGTACAATTTGTCCTGAGTACGCTGATATCCCATATGTGGGGGTAAACCGCAGTTTGGGCGCATGGCAGAGCTTGGAAGCAAAGGAGCGCCATTTGACTTTTCAATGCAAAATTGACTGGAATTGAGATGGGACGCCATGTTGCATTTGGAGAGCCCCTGATGTGCCTAAACATTGAAACCCCTAACAAGTGACACCATTTTGGAAAGTAGACCCCCTAAGGAACTTATCTAGATGTGTGGTGAGCACTTTGACCCAACAAGTGCTTTACAGAAGCTTATAATGCAGAGCCGTAAAAATAAAAAATCATATTTTTTCACAAAAATGATCTTTTCACCCCCAATTTTTTATTTTCCCAAGTGTGAGAGAAGAAATTGGACCCCAAAAATTGTTGTGCAATTTGTCCTGAGTACGCTGATACCCCATATGTGGGTGTAAACCATTGTTTGGGCACAGGGCAGAGCTCGGAAGGGAAGGAGCGCCATTTGACTTTTCAATGCAAAATTGACTGGAATTGAGATGGGACGCCATGTTGCATTTAGAGAGCCCTTGATGTGCCTAAACATTGAAACCCCTAACAAGTGACACCATTTTGGAAAGTAGACCCCCTAAGGAACTTATCTAGATGTGTGGTGAGCACTTTGGCCCAACAAGTGCTTTACAGAAGTTTATAATGCAGAGCCGTAAAAATAAAAAATCATATTTTTTCACAAAAATGATCTTTTCACCCCCAATTTTTTATTTTCCCAAGGGTAAGAGAAGAAATTGGACCCCAAAAATTGTTGTGCAATTTGTCCTGAGTACACTGATACCCCATATGTGGGTGTAAACCATTGTTTGGGCGCAGGGCAGAGCTCAGAAGGGAAGGAGCGCCATTTGACTTTTCAATGCAAAATTGACTGGAATTGAGATGGGACGCCATGTTGCGTTTGGAGATGTGCCTAAACATTGAAACCCCCCACGAGTGACACCATTTTGGAAAGTAGACCCCTTAAGGAACTTATCTAGATGTGTGTTGAGCACTTTGACCCAACAAGTGCTTCACAGAAGTTTATAATGCAGAGCCGTAAAAATAAAAAATCATATTTTTTCACAAAAATGATCTTTTCACCCCCATTTTTTTATTTCCCCAAGGGTAAGAGAAGAAATTAGACCACAAAAGTTGTTGTGCAATTTGTCCTGAGTACGACGATACCCCATATGTGGGTGTAAACCATTGTTTGGGCGCATAGCAGAGCTCAGAAGGGAAGAAGCGCTATTTTACTTTTCAATGCAAAATTGACTGGAATTAAGATGGGATGCCATGTTGCGTTTGGAGAGCCCCTGATGTGCCTAAACATTAAACCCCCCCACAAGTGACACC
Source organism: Ranitomeya variabilis (assembly GCF_051348905.1). Taxonomy (NCBI): domain Eukaryota; kingdom Metazoa; phylum Chordata; class Amphibia; order Anura; family Dendrobatidae; genus Ranitomeya; species Ranitomeya variabilis. Next base: position 465,872,756 of record NC_135236.1, read on the forward strand.
ATTTTGGAAAGTAGACCCCCTAAGGAACTAATCTAGATGTGTTTTGAGAGCTTTGAACCCCCAAGTGTTTCACTACAGTTTATAACGCAGAGCCGTGAAAATAAAAATTATTTTTTTTTTCACAAAAATGATTTTTTAGCCCCCAGTTTTGTATTTTCACAAGGGTATCAGGATAATTTGGACCCTAAACATTGTTGTCCAATTTGTCCTGAGTACGCTGATACCCCCTATGTGGGGGGGAACCACTGTTTGGGCGCATGACAGAGCTCGGAAGGGAAGGAGCGCCATTTGGAATGCAGACTTAAATGGATTGGTCTGCAGGCGTCACGTTGCATTTGCAGAGCCCCTGATGTACCCAAACAGTACAAACCCCCCACAAGTGACCCCATATTGGAAACTAGACCCCCCAAGGAACTTATCTAGATGTGTTGTGAGAACTTTGAACCCCCAAGTGTTTCACTACAGTTTATAACGCAGAGCCGTGAAAATAAAAATTATTTTTTTTTTCACAAAAATGATTTTTTAGCCCCCAGTTTTGTATTTTCACAAGGGTATCAGGATAAATTGGACCATAAAAGTTGTTGTCCAATTTGTCCTGAGTACGCTGATACCCCCTATGTGGGGGGGAACCACTGTTTGGGCGCATGACAGAGCTCGGAAGGGAAGGAGCGCCATTTGGAATGCAGACTTAAATGGATTGGTCTGCAGGCGTCACGTTGCATTTGCAGAGCCCCTGATGTACCCAAACAGTACAAACCCCCCACAAGTGACCCCATATTGGAAACTAGACCCCCCAAGGAACTTATCTAGATGTGTTGTGAGAACTTTGAACCCCCAAGTGTTTCACTACAGTTTATAACGCAGAGCCGTGAAAATAAAAATTATTTTTTTTTTTCACTAAAATGATTTTTTAGCCCCCAGTTTTGTATTTTCACAAGGGTATCAGGATAAATTGGACCCTAAAAGTTGTTGTCCAATTTGTCCTGAGTACGCTGATACCCCCTATGTGGGGGGGAACCACTGTTTGGGCGCATGACAGAGCTCGGAAGGGAAGGAGCGCCATTTGGAATGCAGACTTAAATGGATTGGTCTGCAGGCGTCACGTTGCATTTGCAGAGCCCCTGATGTACCCAAACAGTACAAACCCCCCACAAGTGACCCCATATTGTAAACTAGACCCCCCAAGGAACTTATCTAGATGTGTTGTGAGAACTTTGAACCCCCAAGTGTTTCACTACAGTTTACAACGCAGAGCCGTGAAAATAAAACATATTTTTTTTCCCACAAAAAAGATTTTTAGCCCCCCAAATTTTTATTTTCCCAAGGATAACAAGAGAACTTGGACCCCAGAAGTTGTTGTTCAATTTGTCCCTAGTACGCTGATACCCCATATGTTGGGGTAAACCCCTTTTTGGACGCACGGGAGAGCTCGGAAGGGAAGGAGCACTGTTTTACTTTTTCAACGCAGAATTGGCTGGAATTGAGATTGGACGCCATGTCGCGTTTGGAGAGCCCCTGATGTGCCTGAACAGTGGAAACTCCCCAATTCTACCTGAAACCCTACCCCTAACCTCACCCCTAACCGTTTACTGAACATTTTCTGACAGTCATAAGTGCCACGTATATAAGTGCCACGTATATAAGTGCCACGTATTTAAGAGCCACGTATTTAAGTGCCACGTATTTAAGTGCCACGTATTTCAGTGCCACGATATTTCAGTGCCACGTATTTCAGTGCCACGTATTTCAGGCACTGAAAAATACGTGGCACGTAAATACTTCAGTGCCACGATATTTCAGTGCCACGATATTTCAGTGCCACGACATTTCAGTGCCATGTATTTCAGGCACTGAAAAATACGTGGCACATAAATACGTGGCACTGAAATACGTGGCACTTAAATACGTGGCACTGAAATACGTGGCACTTAAATACGTGGCACTTAAATACGTGGCACTTATATACGTGGCCACTGAAATATCGTGGCACTTATATACGTATATACGTATATAAACGTATATTTCAGTGCCACGTATTTCAGTGCCACGTATTTCAGGTTAGGGGTAGGGTTAGGGTTTTTTGTTTTTTTCTTGTTTTCTTGTGTTTTTCTATAAAAACGCATGCGTTTTACCGCGTTTACATGCATTTTTTCACACATGTGGTTTTTTTAAAAAACGCATGCAGATAAAAACGCAAGTGTGAAACCAGACTAAAAGACGCTTTTTATAGCAAAAAAGTTTTTGCGTCTCCACATTTTGAGACCTATAATTTTTCCACATTTTGGTCCACAGAGTCATGTGAGGTCTTGTTTTTTGCGGGACGAGTTGACGTTTTTATTGGTAACATTTTCGGACACGTGACCATTTTTTATCACTTTTTATTCCGATTTTTGTGAGGCAGAATAACCAAAAACCAGCTATTCATGAATTTCTTTTGGGAGAGGCGTTTATACCGTTCTGCGCTTGGTAAAATTGATAAAGCAGTTTTATTCGTCGGGTCAGTACGATTACAGCGATACCTCATTTATATCATTTTTTATGTTTTGACGCTTTTATACGATAAAAACTATTTTATAGAAAAAATAATTATTTTTGCATCGCTTTATTCTGAGGACTATAACTTTTTTATTTTTTTGCTGATGATGCTGTATGGCAGCTCGTTTTTTGCGGGACAAGATGTCGTTTTCAGCGGTAACATGGTTATTTATATCCGTCTTTTTGATCGTGTGTTATTCCACTTTTTGTTCGGCGGTATGGTAATAAAGCGTTGTTTTTTGCCTCGTTTTTTTTTTTTTTTTCTTATGGTGTTTACTGAAGGGGTTAACTAGTGGGCCAGTTTTATAGGTTGGGTCATTACGGACGCGGCGATACTAAATATGTGTACTTTTATTGTTTTTGTTTGTTTTTTTTAGATAAAGAAATGTATTTATGGGAATAATATTTTTTTTTTTATTATTATTTATTTAGGAATTTTTTTTTATTTTTTTTTACACATGTGGAAATTTTTTTTTTTACTTTTTTACTTTGTCCCAGGGGGGGACATCACAGATCGCAGATCTGATAGTGTGCACAGCACTCTATCAGATCGGCGATCATACTTTCATCGGAGCAGGCTGCAGCTTTCATCTGCAGCCTGCTCCGACCCGGAAGTGCTCCCTGCAGGACCCGGATACTGCCCCTCGGCCATTTTGGATCCGGGGCCTGCAGGGAGAAGACGTTCGGTACGAGGTGAGTACATCACCTTGTACCGATCGTCTCAGGGAAGCACGCAGGGAGCCCCCTCCCTGCGCGATGCTTCCCTGTACCGCCGGTACACCGCGATCATGTTTGATCGCGGTGTGCCGGGGGTTAATGTGCCGGGGGCTGTCCGTGACCGCTCCTGGCACATAGTGCCGGATGTCAGCTGCGATATGCAGCCGACACCCGGCCGCGATCGGCCGCGCTCCCCCCGTGAGCGCGGCCGATCGCGTATGACGTACTATCCCGTCGGCGGTCATGGGGGCCCACCCCACCTCGACGGGATAGTACGTCTGATGTCAGGAAGGGGTTAATAAGTAACATTTCCCACATTTCCCTCATGTCTAATTTACATCCGCACAATTTTGGAACCAAAATTTTTTTGTGTTAGTAACTTATAAGGGTTAAAATTTGACCAGCGATTTCTCATTTTCACAACACCATTTTTTTTTAGGGACCACATCACATTTGAAGTCACTTTGAGGGGTCTATATGATAGAAAATACCAAAAATTTACACCATTCTAAAAACTGCACCCCTGAAGGTGCTCAAAACGACATTCAAGAAGTTTATTAACCCTTCAGGTGTTTCACAGGAACTTTTGGAGTGTTTAAAAAAATAAACATTTCACTTTTTTTCGCTAAAAATGTATTTGTTTTATTTTACCAAGGGTAACAGGAGAAATTGGACTCCAAAAGTTTGACTTTTCAGTGCAAACCTGGCTGGAATTGAGATCGGATGCCACGTCGCGTTTGGAGAGCCCCTGATGTGCCTAAACAGTGAAAACCCCCACAAGTGACACCATTTTGGAAAGTAGACCCCCCTAAGGAACTTATTTAGATGTGTGGTGAGCACTTTAAACCCACAAGTGCTTCACAGAAGTTTTTAATGTAGAGCCATGAAAATAAAATATCATTTTTTTCACACAAAAATTATTTTTTAGCCCCCCAAAATGTAATTTTCCGAAGGGAAATGTAATGCCAGCCAGGGCCGTGGGGTACTCGGTACTGGGTCCGTTACTTAAAGAGACTTGTCATGGTGGAGGTGACCCAGTCCTTGGCCCTGGACGCCCATGTTAAAGGGATAGTATTTAAAGGGATTTGAAAAACAATAAATGTTCGTGATGCCAATTGTGGTATTCGGTCAGGGATGACCAACGCTGCTTAAAAGGGTCCTCTGGGGCGATGTTATGGCAGCCAGATGGTATAACTTCCCACAGGTGAAGTAGGACCCCAGGGCTCCCGGTGAATAGATGGAGGATGGTGAGTGGTGCAGTAAAGAACGAAAAGCACAGTTGTGCAGTCTTTTTGCCTGGTTTACTGATGGCAACAGGTAGCCACAGTCCAGGGCACTAGATCACAGGTACAGGCAGGGTCCGGCCGGCTAGGAAGCAAGTTCAGAGTCCAGCATCATCAGGTGGAGTTAAAAGCCTTCCTTCTAGCGCTGTGTTGTTATAGTCCTTTACTGGCTATGGCTTTGTAGCAAGGTCCTCTCAGTTATCTCAGTTATCTCTGTCCTTTGTGTAAATGGGACACAAACCCGTATGACAGGTGACTTGAGCCTTTTTACAGGGTCTCTATCATGACCCGGGCTCTATGTGTCACTGTGTCTCCTGGGTGTTAGGGTGAACAGGTGATGTATAATCCAGCTGTCCTTCCGGTTTCTGCTATGTGTCTTAGAGTCCCACAAAAGCCTCGGTCTCTGGCTACCGGTGTCTGCGCTCAATCATGGATGCAGCCCAGTCCCAGCTATTCTCCCTTGTTGCCACACTCCTGTGCTTCGCCCTCCGGCACGTTAGCTAAAGGCTGTTCTTTCTTCTGTATCTCCCTATCTAGGAGCTTCAGCACCTCAGGATGTACGGCCCCTCACCCATCCTTCTGCCTCAGACTGCTCCAGCCTGCTGTCCAGCACCAACTGACTAAATCTTCCCAACTGCCTAGCAACTGCCTAGCAACTGACTGCTCCTACCGAACAGAGAGAGCAACTCCCCTGAAGTTGTAGAGCTCCACATTCTGGCCTGGAGTTAGAACGGTGTTGTATGTGCTAATTACCTGTTAAGAGGAATCTTCCATCGCTTCCAAGTGTGACATCACTCTCCCCATGATGAAAGCAATGCCAGTGTGACAACCAGGACCCTGGGGTGTCACAGTAAGGGCTCCTTCTCACTTGCGAGAAATACGTACCAGTCTCGCAGGTTAAAACCCTGCTATAGCGCCGGCACTCCAGATCGGAGCATGCGGTCGCACAGCAATACATGGAGCTGCATGCTCCACTCTGGAGTGCTGGTGCCAGAACTGAGTTTTAACCAGCGAGACACAGACGTATTTCTTGCAAGTGAGAAGGAGCCCTAACAGAAGAAATTGGACCCCAAAAGTTGTTGTCCAATTTGTCCTGAGCACGCTGATACCCCATATGTGGGGGTAAACCACTGTTTGGGCGCACGGCAGAGCTCGGAAGGGAAGGAGAACCGTTTTTCCTTTTGAGAACAGACGTGATGTTGCGTTTGAAGAGCCCCTGATGTGACTAAACAGTGGAAACCCCCAATTCTAACTCCAACCCTAACCCGAACACACCCTAACCCTTATCCCAACTCTAACCATAACCTTAACCACACCCCTAACCCAAACATGCCCTTAACGCCAATCCCAACCCTAACCACACCACTAACCCCAACAAACCTCTAACCCCAACACATCCCTAACTCTAATCCCAACCCTAACCATAAGCCTAACCACACCCCTAACCATGACACACCCCTAACCCTAAGCCCAACCCTAATCCCAACCCTAACTCCAATTGTAAATGTAATCCATACCCTAACCCCAAGTTTAGCCCCAACCCTAACCCTAACTTAAGCCCCAACCCTAACCCTAAATTTATCCCTAACCCTAATGGGAAAATGGAAATAAATACATTTTTTTATTTTATTATTTTTCCCTAACTAAGGGGGTGATAAAGGGGGGTTTGATTTACTATTTAAAGCGGGTTTTTATAGTGGGTTTTTATGTTTGGCAGCTGTCACACACTAAAAGATGCTTTTTATTGCAAAAAATAGTTTTTGCATCACTACATTTTGAGAGCTACAATTTTTCCATATTTAGGTCCACAGAGTCATGTGAGGTCTTGTTTTTTTGGGACGAGTTGATGTTTTTATTGGTACCATTTTCGGGCACATGACATTTTTTGATCTCTTATTATTACAATGTTTGTGAGGCAGAATGAACAAAAAAAGCAATTCATGAATTTCTTTTAGGTGGGGCATTTATACCGTTCCGCAGGTGGTAAAATTGATAAAGCAGTTTTATTCCTCGGATCAGTATGATTACAGCGATACCTCCTTTATATCTTTTTTATGCTTTGGCACTTTTATACAATAAAAACTATTTTAAATTAAAAATAATTATTTTTGCATCGCTTTATTCTGAGGGGTATAACGTTTTTGTTTTTTCACTAATGATGCTGTATGGTGGCTTGTTTTTTGTGAGACACAATCATGTTTTCAGTGGTACCATGGTTATTTATATCTGTCTTTTTGATTGCGTGTTATTCCACTTTTTGTTTGGCAGTATGATGAAAAGGCATTGTTTTTTGCTTCATTTTTTTTATGGTGTTCACTGAAGGGGTTAACTAGTTGGACAGTTTAATAGGTTGGGTCGTTACGGACTCGGCGATGCTAAATATGTGTACTTTTGTACTTTTATTTTTTTTTTATTTACATAAAGAAATGTATTTGAACAATATTTGTTTATTTTTTTCTTTAAATAGGAATTTAAAAAATATATTTTTACACATTATACTATTTTTTTTATTACTTTTTTACATTGTCCCAGGGTGGGACATCAATGTATAAAGTCAGATCGCTGATCTGACACTTTGCACAGCACTGTGTCAGATCAGCGATCTGACAGGCAGTGAAGGAGGCTTCTCAGGTCCCTGCACTCAGCAGGCACTGAGAAGCCATCTCCCTGCAGGATCCAGAAGGACCCCGAGATCCTCGGAGCAACGTAATCACATCTCATTGTTCTGAGTGTCTCAGGGAAGCACGCAGAGAGCCCCCTCCCTGCGTGATGCTACTCTATGCCTGACTGACAGCCGATCCTAATGATGAGTGAGCTGACAGTCAGCAACAGGGTTGTCGTTACAGACACTGTTCACTATACCCAGAGTGGTGGCTGAAATTGTGACGGCACCACCTCACCAAATGCTTCCAGGAGGAATAAAGTTCATTTCCTCCCGAAAGCAGAGCTCTCAATGCGGGCACCAGGCCGGTTCAGAACGCTATTAGATTAACCCCATATCTTCAGGTAAATAGCATTATTTCATGTGGCAGGTTTCCTTTAAGAATTGATGTACTTTTCTTCCAAGGAAAGGATTATTTTTCTTGTGTTCCACATTGCTTTTAAAATCACCTCTAGTGCTAGAGCTTTCAAAGACTCTGCAGCTGCCAAAAACTTATTGGAATATGATTTGGCCCCAAAGTTGCAGGCTAGCTAATCTAAAATCTGTGAAGATTAGTGTAATTTTATGTGTTTTCTAAAAGAGATATCAATATTCTGCTCGGGCAAAAATGGACTAATGTTTACCTTATTTTATTACCAATGAGAAAGGTTATTTTATCATTTATGCCAGAAAACTTACAGCAGGTCTTCTATAGAAAGCCTTGTATTCAGCAGAACAGGATTGTAATTTGTGAGGAATATATAAAGATTTTGAGGCCTTGCATAGATCATAAAAGTCTAAGCAATAAAGGCCCCTGTATTATTTAAAGTAATCTAAACCCACCAATAAAAGTAGTGTGCCTAATTTGTATGGGGTCTACCAACACTTTCCTTAAGGCCAGAGTTACACTAGCGAGGAATACGGACGAGTGCAACATGAGAAAAAATTGCATAGTATTAATCTATGGGGCAGCTCACATCACCGTTTTTTTTTTCCTAGCCGTATTACACGTGCTAGTGAAAAAAATCGCGAGTGCTGTCCAATTTTTACGTACCGGGGTGTCCTTTGAAAAGCCAGCAATTCATATGCGGCTGCTGTAAAAATCACACCGACATGTTATAATTAGGGTTGAGCGATACCGTCCGATACTTGAAAGTATCGGTATCGGAAAGTATCGGCCGATACCGGCAAAGTATCGGATCTAATCCGATACCGATACCCGATACCAATACAAGTGAATGGGACTCAAGTATCGGACGGTAAATCAGCCCTTTCTGTCCTTCTATATGGGGTTCTGGAGGGGGGGGAGAGTGTGGGCGGTGCGTGGGCGGAGACTGCGTGTCTCTGTGCGGGCGGGGTCTGTGCGGGCCTGCCAGGGATCTCATTCTATGCGACCGGCGCTGTATGCCCAGGCTTGATGCGGCGTGGGAGGGCTCTGCGGCGTGCTGGGGGGGTCTATGCGGCGTGAGGGGGTCTAAGCGGCGTGCTGGGGGGTCTATGCGGCGTGAGGGGCTCTCTGCGGCATTCTGGGGCGTCTATGCGGCGTGCTGGGGGGTCTATGCGGCGTGCTGGGGGGTCTATGCGGCGTGCTGGGGGGTCTATGCGGTGTGAGGGGCTCTCTGCGGCGTTCTGGGGCGTCTATGCGGCGTGCTGGGGGGTCTATGCGGCGTGCTGGGGGGTCTATGCGGCGTGCTGGGGGGTCTATGCGGCGTGCTGGGGGGTCTATGCGGCGTGCGGGGGTCTCAGCGGCGTGCGGGGGTCTCTGCGGCGTGCTGGGGGGTCTCTGCGGCGTGGGGGGGGGTCTCTGCGGCGTGGGGGGGGTCTCTGCGGCGTGGGGGGGGTCTCTGCGGCGTGCGGGGGTCTCAGTGCGGGCATCGTCCGATGGGACTACAAGTCCCATCGGGCTATGCCTGCTACACTGACAGTGATTGACACATTAGCCAATGATGGGACAGTAGTAGTCCCATCATCCGGCTAATGTGTTGAATGAAAAAAAAAAAAATACTCCATACATACATTCTACATACATACATACATATAGACATACAGTACATTCATACATTACATACATGACATACATTACATTAAACATAGATTACATACTCACCATTACTTGTCATTTTGATCCCCGAAGCCAGTGTCATCTATAAAAAATGTGAAAAAAACAAACAACCAATATACTCCCTGTCCGCAGAAATCCACGAGTGTCCCACGACGATCTCCCGTGGAGAGCAGCAGCATAAAATAATGCGACCGCTCTCTAGGGGCTCAGAAACACAATGACGGGAGGAAGGTATCCTTCCGCCACTGTATTCCTCCGCCGCTGTAAAAAAAAAAGTCCCTAGTCTCACTTTATGGCATTGCTGTATGAGACATTTTCCCATGCAGCAATTATATAAAGTGACACTTTGAACTCAGGTAACCTCAGTGATGCACTGCAGGAGCCATTGTCTCCTGTCAGTGTGTCACTGAGGGTCCTATAGAGCAGTGACGTCACCCGATGTCACTGTTCTATAGGGGAGATCGTCGTGGGACACTCGTTATTAATTGGACTACGGCGGACAGGTAGTATGCGGTTTATTATTTTACGTTTTTTGCAGGCGCTGAAGTATGGTAAGTATGGTGAAATGAAGAATATTAAAATACTTTTTCCTAATGTGTGCGTGTTTTATTAACCCTTTTCTTACTATTGGATTAATAACGGATAGGCGTCTTATTGACGCCTCTCCGTTATTAACCCGGCTTAATGTCACCTTACGATAGCAAGGTGACATTAACCCCTTATTACCCCATATCCCACCGCTACACGGGAGTGGGAAGAGAGGGGCTAAGTGCCGGAATTGGCGCATCTTACGGATGCGCCATTTTCGGGGCGGCTGCGGACTGGTATTTGTAGCCGGGGGGGGGGGGCAATATCCATGGCCCCTCTCTAGGCTATGAATATCAGCCCGCAGCTGTCTGCGTAGCCTTTCTGGCTATAAAATATAGGGGGACCCCACGTCATTTTTTTGGGGGGTCCCCCTATTTTAATAGCCAGTAAAGGCTACGCAGACAGCTGCGAGCTGATATTCATAGCAGGCTACAAATATTGGCCCCCGGCCGTCGGCTTTCCCCCTCTGGCGCAGAAAATTGCGCGGGAGCCCACGCCGTTTTTTTCCATTTTTTTTTTTTTAAATTCAACGCTCATAAAGGCCTCTTTCACCCTTGCGTCAGTACGGGTCCGTCGCTATGCGTCGAGCCGACGTACCGACGCACGTTGTGAAATTTGTACACGACGTGGGCAGCGGATGCAGTTTTTCAACGCATCCACTGCCCATTCTGAAGTGCGGGGAGGAGGGGGCAGAGTTTCTGCTGCGCATGCGCAGTAGAAAATGGCAGACGCGACGGACAAAAAAACGTTCACTTGAACGTTTTTTCGCGCCGACGGTCCGCCAAAACTCGACGGATCCGTTGCAGAACGGACGAGACGTGTGGCCATTCGTCGCGATCCGTCGCTAATACAAGTCTATGGGGAAAAAAAATGCATCCTGCGAGCACATTTGCAGGATCCGTTTTTTTCCGCCAGATCCGTTTTTTCAGTCGGATCCGTTGTTTTCCGCCAGATCGGTTTTTTTCCACCGGATCCGTTTTTTTCCGCCAGATCCGTTTTTTTTACATTGGATCCGTTTCTTTCTGCCAGATCTGTTTTTTTCCACCGGATCCGTTTTTTTCCACCAGATCCGTTTTTTTCCGCCAGATCCGTTTTTTCCTGCCGGATCCATTTTTTTCCGCCAGATCCGTTTTTTCTCATAGAGTTGTAATAGCGCCGGATTGCGCCTGATGGCCACACATTTCATCCGTTTTTTGCAGGATTCGTTAAAAAAAACTGTTTCCGCCGGACGGAAAACTCATAGGAACGTTTTTTGTCCGTTATTTTTCATGCATGTTTCCATTCAAATCATGCACATTTTCCGTTTATTTATTTTCCAAAAACCTCATCAAAACCTGCATCAAAACTGCATGAAAAACCGCACCAAAAACCTGCATCAAAAATAGCATCAAAAACCGCACCAAAAACCTGCATCAAAAACCGCACCAAAAACTGCATCAAAAACCGCACCAAAAACTGCATCAAAAACCGCACCAAAAACCTGCAGCAAAAAAGCATCAAAAACTGCATCAAAAACTGCATCAAAAACCGCACCAAAAAACTGCAGCAAAAAACTGCAGCAAAAAAAGCACCAAAAACTGCATCAAAAACCGCATCAAAAAGCTACATCAAAAACAGCACCAAAAACTGCACCAAAAACTGCATCAAAAACAGCACCAAAAAACTGCAGCAAAAAAGCACCAAAAACTGCATCAAAAACCGCATCAAAAAGCTACATCAAAAACAGCACCAAAAACTGCATCAAAAACCGCACCAAAAACCTGCAGCAAAAAAGCACCAAAAACTGCATCAAAAACCGCATCAAAAACTGCACCAAAAACTGCATCAAAAACCGCATCAAAAAGCTGGAGCAAAAAAAGCACCAAAAACTGCATCAAATACTGCACCAAAAACTGCATCAAAAACCGCACCAAAAACCTGCAGCAAAAACTGCATCAAAAACCGCATCAAAACTGCACCAGTTTTTTATGCAGGTTTTGATGCAGTTTTTGGTGCAGTTTTTGATGCGGTTTTTGATGCAGGTTTTGGTGCTTTTTTTGCTGCAGGTTTTTGGTGCGGTTTTTGATGCAGTTTTTGGTGCTGTTTTTTATGTAGCTTTTTGTTGAGGTTTTTGATGCAGTTTTTGGTGCTTTTTTTGCTGCAGGTTTTTGATGCCGTTTTTGATGCAGTTTTTGGTGCTTTTTTGCTGCAGGTTTTTGGTGCAGTTTTTGATGCGGTTTTTGATGCAGTTTTTGGTGCTGTTTTTGATGTAGCTTTTTGATGCGGTTTTTGATGCAGTTTTTGGTGCTTTTTTTGCTGCAGGTTTTTGGTGCTGTTTTTGGTGCTTTTTTTGCTGCAGGTTTTTGATGCCGTTTTTGATGCAGTTTTTGGTGCTTTTTTGCTGCAGGTTTTTGATGCAGTTTTTGGTGCAGTATTTGATGCAGTTTTTGGTGTTTTTTGCTGCAGGTTTTTGGTGCGGTTTTTGGTGCAGCAAAAAAGCACCAAAAACTGCATCAAAAACCGCATCAAAAACTGCACCAAAAACTGCATCAAAAACCGCACCAAAAACCTGCAGCAAAAAGCACTAAGAACTGCATCAAAAAACGCATCAAAAACTGCACCAAAAACTGCATCAAAAACCGCACCAAAAACCTGCAGCAAAAAAAGCACCAAAAACTGCATCAAAAACTGAACCAAAAACTACATCAAAAACCGCACCAAAAACATGCAGCAAAAAAGCACCAAAAACTGCATCAAAAACCGCATGTTTTTGGTGCGGTTTTTGATGTAGTTTTTGGTTCAGTTTTTGATGCAGTTTTTGGTACTTTTTTTGATGCAGGTTTTTGGTGCGGTTTTTGATGCAGTTTTTGGTGCAGTTTTTGATGCGGTTTTTGATGCAGTTTTTTGTGTTTTTTGCTGCAGGTTTTTGGTGCGGTTTTTGGTGCAGTTTTTGATGCGGTTTTTGATGCAGTTTTTGGTGCTTTTTTGCTGCATGTTTTTGGTGCGGTTTTTGATGTAGTTTTTGGTTCAGTTTTTGATGCAGTTTTTGGTGCTTTTTTTGCTGCAGGTTTTTGGTGCGGTTTTTGATGCTATTTTTGATGCAGGTTTTTGGTGCGGTTTTTCATGCAGTTTAGTTTTGATGCAGGTTTTGATGAGGTTTTTGGAAAATAAATAAACGGAAAATGTGCATGATTTGAATGGAAACATGCATGAAAAATAACGGACAAAAAACGTTCCTATGAGTTTTCCGTCCGGCGGAAAGTTTTTTTTTACGAATCCTGCAAAAAACGGATGAAATGTGTGGCCATCAGGCGCAATCCGGCGCTATTACAACTCTATGAGAAAAAACGGATCTGGCGGAAAAAAATGGATCCGGCAGGAAAAAACGGATCCGGCGGAAAAAAAACGGATCTAGCGGAAAAAAACGGATCCGGTGGAAAAAAAACGATCTGGCGGAAAACAACGGATCCGACTGAAAAAACGGATCTGGCGGAAAAAAACGGATCCAATGTAAAAAAAACCGGATCTGGCGGAAAAAAACGGATCCGGTGGAAAAAAAACGATCTGGCGGAAAACAACGGATCCGACTGAAAAAACGGATCTGGCGGAAAAAAACGGATCCTGCAAATGTGCTCGCAGGATGCATTTTTTTTCCCCATAGACTTGTATTAGCGACGGATCGCGACGAATGGCCACACGTCGCGTCCGTTCTGCAACGGATCCGTCGAGTTTTGGCGGACCGTCGGCACGAAAAAACGTTCAAGTGAACGTTTTTTTGTCCGTCGCGTCTGCCATTTTCTACTGCGCATGCGCAGCAGAAACTCTGCCCCCTCCTCCCCGCACTTCAGAATGGGCAGTGGATGCGTTGAAAAACTGCATCCGCTGCCCACGTCGTGTACAAATTTCACAACGTGCGTCGGTACGTCGGCTCGACGCATAGCGACGGACCCGTACTGACGCAAGGGTGAAAGAGGCCTTTATGAGCGTTGAATTTAAAAAAAAAAAAAAATGGAAAAAAACGGCGTGGGCTCCCGCGCAATTTTCTGCGCCAGAGGAGGAAAGCCGACGGCCGGGGGCCAATATTTGTAGCCTGCTATGAATATCAGCTCGCAGCTGTCTGCGTAGCCTTTACTGGCTATTAAAATAGGGGGACCCCCCAAAAAAATGACGTGGGGTCCCCCTATATTTTATAGCCAGAAAGGCTACGCAGACAGCTGCGGGCTGATATTCATAGCCTAGAGAGGGGCCATGGATATTGCCCCCCCCCCCCCGGCTACAAATACCAGTCCGCAGCCGCCCCGAAAATGGCGCATCCGTAAGATGCGCCAATTCCGGCACTTAGCCCCTCTCTTCCCACTCCCGTGTAGCGGTGGGATATGGGGTAATAAGGGGTTAATGTCACCTTGCTATCGTAAGGTGACATTAAGCCGGGTTAATAACGGAGAGGCGTCAATAAGACGCCTATCCGTTATTAATCCAATAGTAAGAAAAGGGTTAATAAAACACGCACACATTAGGAAAAAGTATTTTAATATTCTTCATTTCACCATACTTACCATACTTCAGCGCCTGCAAAAAACGTAAAATAATAAACCGCATACTACCTGTCCGCCGTAGTCCAATTAATAACGAGTGTCCCACGACGATCTCCCCTATAGAACAGTGACATCGGGTGACGTCACTGCTCTATAGGACCCTCAGTGACACACTGACAGGAGACAATGGCTCCTGCAGTGCATCACTGAGGTTACCTGAGTTCAAAGTGTCACTTTATATAATTGCTGCATGGGAAAATGTCTCATACAGCAATGCCATAAAGTGAGACTAGGGACTTTTTTTTTTACAGCGGCGGAGGAATACAGTGGCGGAAGGATACCTTCCTCCCGTCATTGTGTTTCTGAGCCCCTAGAGAGCGGTCGCATTATTTGATGCTGCTGCTCTCCACGGGAGATCGTCGTGGGACACTCGTGGATTTCTGCGGACAGGGAGTATATTGGTTGTTTGTTTTTTTCACATTTTTTATAGATGACACTGGCTTCGGGGATCAAAATGACAAGTAATGGTGAGTATGTAATCTATGTTTAATGTAATGTATGTCATGTATGTAATGTATGAATGTACTGTATGTCTATATGTATTTATGTATGTAGAATGTATGTATGGAGTATTTTTTTTTTTTCATTCAACACATTAGCCGGATGATGGGACTACTACTGTCCCATCATTGGCTAATGTGTCAATCACTGTCAGTGTAGCAGGCATAGCCCGATGGGACTTGTAGTCCCATCGGACGATGCCTGCACTGAGACCCCCGCACGCCGCAGAGACCCCCCCCCACGCCGCAGAGACCCCCCCCACGCCGCAGAGACCCCCCCCACGCCGCAGAGACCCCCCAGCACGCCGCAGAGACCCCCGCACGCCGCTGAGACCCCCGCACGCCGCATAGACCCCCCAGCACGCCGCATAGACCCCCCAGCACGCCGCATAGACCCCCCAGCACGCCGCATAGACCCCCCAGCACGCCGCATAGACGCCCCAGAACGCCGCAGAGAGCCCCTCACGCCGCATAGATCCCCCAGCACGCCGCATAGACGCCCCAGAACGCCGCTTAGACCCCCTCACGCCGCATAGACCCCCCAGCACGCCGCTTAGACCCCCTCACGCCGCATAGACCCCCCAGCACGCCGCAGAGCCCTCCCACGCCGCATCAAGCCTGGGCATACAGCGCCGGCCGCATAGAATGAGATCCCTGGCAGGCCCGCACAGACCCCGCCCGCACAGAGACACGCAGTCTCCGCCCACGCACCGCCCACTTTACATTATAGTGATTTTAGCACTGTGGGGACTTCCGATTCCGATACCCGATACCACAAAAATATCGGATCTCGGTATCGGAATTCCGATACCGCAAGGATCGGCCGATACCCGATACTTGCGGTATCGGAATGCTCAACACTAGTTATAATAGAATAGATAGAATACATATATATACATAGAACATATATATATATATACAGGTCCTTCTCAAAAAATTAGCATATAGTGTTAAATTTCATTATTTACCATAATGTAATGATTACAATTAAACTTTCATATATTATAGATTCATTATCCACCAACTGAAATTTGTCAGGTCTTTTATTGTTTTAATACTGATGATTTTGGCATACAACTCCTGATAACCCAAAAAACCTGTCTCAATAAATTAGCATATTTCACCCGACCAATCAAATAAAAGTGTTTTTTAATACCAAACAAAAAAACCATCAAATAATAATGTTCAGTTATGCACTCAATACTTGGTGGGGAATCCTTTGGCAGAAATGACTGCTTCAATGCGGCGTGGCATGGAGGCAATCAGCCTGTGACACTGCTGAGATGTTATGGAGGCCCAGGATGCTTCAATAGCGGCCTTAAGCTCATCCAGAGTGTTGGGTCTTGCGTCTCTCAACTTTCTCTTCACAATATCCCACAGATTCTCTATGGGGTTCAGGTCAGGAGAGTTGGCAGGCCAATTGAGCACAGTAATACCATGGTCAGTAAACCATTTACCAGTGGTTTTGGCACTGTGAGCAGGTGCCAGGTCGTGCTGAAAAATGAAATCTTCATCTCCATAAAGCATTTCAGCCGATGGAAGCATGAAGTGCTCCAAAATCTCCTGATAGCTAGCTGCATTGACCCTGCCCTTGATGAAACACAGTGGACCAACACCAGCAGCTGACATGGCACCCCACACCATCACTGACTGTGGGTACTTGACACTGGACTTCAGGCATTTTGGCATTTCCTTCTCCCCAGTCTTCCTCCAGACTCTGGCACCTTGATTTCCGAATGACATGCAAAATTTGCTTTCATCAGAAAAAAGTACTTGGGACCACTTAGCAACAGTCCAGTGCTGCTTCTCTGTAGCCCAGGTCAGGCGCTTCTGCCGCTGTTTATGGTTCAAAAGTGGCTTTACCTGGGGAATGCGGCACCTGTAGCCCATTTCCTGCACACGCCTTTCCACACCAGACTCAGTCCACTGCTTCCTCAGGTTCCCCAAGGTCTGGAATCGGTCCTTCTCCACAATCTTCCTCAGGGTCCGGTCACCTCTTCTCGTTGTACAGCGTTTTCTGCCACATTGTTTCCTTCCAACAGACTTACCATTGAGGTGCCTTGATACAGCACTCTGGGAACAGCCTATTTGTTGAGAAATTTCTTTCTGGGTCTTACCCTCTTGCTTGAGGGTGTCAATGATGGCCTTCTTGACATCTGTCAGGTCGCTAGTCTTACCCATGATGGGGGTTTTGAGTAATGAACCAGGCAGGGAGTTTTTAAAAGCCTCAGGTATCTTTTGCATGTGTTTAGAGTTAATTAGTTGATTCAGAAGATTAGGGTAATAGGTCATTTAGAGAACCTTTTCTTGATATGCTAATTTATTGAGACAGGTTTTTTGGGTTATCAGGAGTTGTAGGCCAAAATCATCAGTATTAAAACAATAAAAGACCTGACAAATTTCAGTTGGTGGATAATGAATCTATAATATATGAAAGTTTAATTGTAATCATTACATTATGGTAAATAATGAAATTTAACACTATATGCTAATTTTTTGAGAAGGACCTGTATATATATATATATATATATATATATATATATATATATAGTGTATATATATATACTGTATATATAAACCACAAAAGCAGGCAGCACTCCATAATCTTAAAGTTGATATGCAGGTGTTTATTGAGCCCACATCTCCATTCAACGTTTCGGCTCTGACTGAGCCTTTCTCAAGCAATAAACAGACCTCTTAGCAACATATATATAGGGGCATAACCCCAACATCCCCCAAAGTGTACAGCCAATCAGTGAATCCCATCAATTACATCTCATCATAATGTTTATTGGTGCCAGCAGTGTACTATTAAAAACACATAAAACGACTCCTTCATATAGTAACAATCTACTCATTTTTCATTTTTCATACCTCTGGAGAGACATATCCCTGGTGGAGGGGGCAACGTGTTATCGGCGTACTAAGACTGCCACTGCGCATGTCAAAGCGCTTCTGTATACATCCTGATCACATGTTTGGTAGGAAGCCAATGAGGGACCGCTAGTATCTATGTGACGTCACGCGCCTGCGCAGTAGCGCACAAGATCTCCATCTTGGTTAAGGCATAGGGTAACTTCATTAACCCCCTGCGCATGCACCGTAGCGCCAGACGTTACGATCTTATTAAAGATCATACTGCGACCTCCACAGCATTATTATAAAAGCGATTTTATAATGAAGTTACCCTATGCCTTAACCAAGATGGAGATCTTGTGCGCTACTGCGCAGGCGCGTGACGTCACATAGATACTAGCGGTCCCTCATTGGCCTCCTACCAAACATGTGATCAGGATGTATACAGAAGCGCTTTGACATGCGCAGTGGCAGTCTTAGTACGCCGATAACACGTTGCCCCCTCCACCAGGGATATGTCTCTCCAGAGGTATGAAAAATGAAAAATGAGTAGATAGTTACTATATGAAGGAGTCGTTTTATGTGTTTTTAATAGTACACTGCTGGCACCAATACACATTATGATGAGATGTAATTGATGGGGATTCACTGATTGGCTGTACACTTTGGGGGATGTTGGGGTTATGCCCCTATATATATGTTGCTAAGAGGTCTGTTTATTGCTTGATAAAGGCTCGGTCAGAGTCGAAACGTTGCATGGAGATGTGGGCTCAATAAACACCTGCATATCAACTTTAAGATTATGGAGTGCTGCCTGCTTTTATGGTTTATATGAATTGGAAACAACTAAGGACGGGTTGTCTGCGCTTTGTGTTGTGAACTCTGTTTTCAGGCTCCCTCTTGTGGTCACTGGTGGTATGGTGTGACTTTTGCTTTGGGCTCCCCCTGGTGGCTTTGTTTGTTATCCTGCTGGTCTCTGGCTATCAGCTGGTTCATTATCCTCTGGTAGGTTCCTATATAGCTCTGTTTCACTTACACTTGTTGCCGGCTGTCGATGTAATCAGTGCTACTCAGATTCCTTCTGACTACCTTGCTCCCAGTCCATCCAGGACAAGCTAAGTTTTGTTTGCTCATTTTTTGATCAGCAGTGTTTATCATATTGTCTTGTCCAGCTTGCTAAAATGTGATTCCCTCGCTTGCTGGATGCTCTAGTGGACTGAGTTTCTCCCCACACACCATTAGTTGGTGCGTGGGTTCTTGAAATCTCAGGATGGATATTTTGTAAGGGTTTTTTATTGATCGCATAGACCCCTGCTCTATTTTCTGCTTTCTAGTACTAGTGGGCCTCTTTTGCTGAATCTGATTTCATCCCTACGTATGTGCCTTCTTCTTACTTCACCGTTAATATTTGTTGGGGGCTTCTATATCTTTGGGGATTATTTCTCTGGAGGCAAGCGAGGTCTCTCTTTCTCTTTAGGGGTAGCTAGTTCCTCAGGCTGGCTCGAGACGTCTAGGAAATTTTTTAGGCACGTTCACCGGCTACCTCTAGTTGTGTTACATAGGTTCAGATTTGCGATCAGTCCAGTTACCATCTCCCTAGAGCTTGTCCTTAGTTTATTCACTTGCTGGTCTATTCGTGATCCTCAGCCACTAAGGAACACAACAGCTTTGCACCCGAAGATAAGTATAGAAGTAGTGATTTTCCATTTTTTCTATTATATATATATATAAATATAAATATATATATATATATATATATATATATATATATATAAATATATATATATATATATATATATATATATATATATATATATATATATATATACTGCTCAAAATAATAAAGGGAATACTAAAATCCCACATCCTAGATATCACTGAATGAAATATTCCAGTTGTAAATCTTTATTCATGACATAGTGGAATATTTTGAGTACAATAAAACCTAAAAATGATCAATGTAAATCACAGCTAATATCCCAAAGAGGTCTGGAGTTGGAATGATGCTCCAAATCAGTGGAAAATGAAGTTACAGACTGATCCAACTTCAGTGGAAATGCCTTAAGACAAGGAAATGATGCTCAGTAATTTGTGTGGCCTCCACGTGCCTGTATGATCTCCCTACAATGCTTGGGCAAGCTCCTGATGAGGCGACGGATGGTCTCCTGAGGAAACTGCTGTCAAACCTGGACTAAAGCATCCGCCAACTCCTAGACAGTCTGTGGTGCAATATGACATTGGTGGATGGTGCGAGACATGATGTCCCAGATGTTTTCAATCAGATTCAGGTCTGGGAAATGGACGGACCAGTCCATAACTTCAATGCCTTCATCTTGCTGGAACTGCTGACACACTCCAGCCACATGAGGTCTGGCATTGTCCTGTATTAGGAGGAACCCAGGGCCAACCGCACCAGCATATGATCTCACAAGGGGTCTGAGGAACTCATATCGGTACCTAATGGCAGTCAGGCTACCTCTGGTGAGCACATGGAGGGCTGTGCGGCCCTCCTAAGAAATGCCACCCCACACCATTACTGACCTACTGCCAAATCGGTCATGCTGAAGAGAAGAATGTTGCAGGCAGCAGATCGCTCTCCACGACGTCTCCATGCTCTGTCACATCAGTCACATGTGCTCTGTGTGAACCTGCTTTCATCTGTGAAGAGCACAGGGTGCCAGTGGTGAATTTGCCAATCCTGGTGTTCTGTGGCAAATGCCAAGCATCCTGCACGGTGTTGAGCTGTGTGCACAACCCCCATCTGTGGACATCGGGCACTCAGACCATCCTCATGGAGTCGGTTTCTAACCATTTGTGCAGACACATACACAATTGTGGCCTGCTGGAGGTCATTTTGCAGGGCTCTGGAAGTGCTCCTCCTTGCACAAAGGCTGAGATAGCTGTCCTGCTGCTGGGTTATTGCCCTCCTTCGGCGCCCTACACATCTCCTGGTGTACTGGCCTGTCTCCTGGTAGCACCTCCAGCCTCTGGACACTAAGCTGAGAGATACAACAAACCTTCTTGCCACAGCTCGCATTGATGTGCCATCCTGGATGAGCTGCACTAGCTGAGCCACTTGTGTGGGTTGTAGAGTCCTTCTCATGCTACCACATGTTAGGTGTTGAGTTCCTGCTGCTGAACAGGGGGAATCTCGAACCACCTCCGCTGCGGTCTCCCATTCTTCTCCAGCCGCAGTGGAGTCTGCTCAGCGGAGACGTCAGTCCCAGCATCTGGCTCAGGCAGATACTCTGCACTTGGTTGCTGCTTCTCTTCCAGGCTCAGCTATTGTAGCCAGTACTGGTCAGTGGCGAGCAGACATCTCTGGGAATAAGTCCTGCTTTTCCCTTCTGAGCATGCCCAAAGGAAGACTTCTCATTGGAGGTCAGGGGTCACACGCACAGGTCCTGTAGCAACTCACATTTGTCCTCTAGGAAGGTCCTGAAGTTGCTGCAACTATCAAAGGTTCACATGGCCGCATGGCCATGCGCTAGTATCATTTGTTTTTGTGCTTGTCGCCAGTTGATACACTACCAATCTCTCTACATGTGGTGTGTGGTCGTCTAGCTTTGGGAATACTCTCAGGCAGGCAGTTAGCATCAGTGAGGGCAATTAGCTGCTTGGCTTAGCATCTGGTTCCTTCCTGTGTGCCATTAGCACGGAAGAGTTCCAGAGCAAGCACAACCCTAGTTAGGGTATTATTCCCATGTGGAATCTTACAACTCTGTGTAGCAACAGGGTTCGCTCATATTCAGACCGAGTGACAGAACTCGTGTCTATACCGCCATATAGTGCCGCCATCTATTAGCAGCAGGTCTCACTCTGGCACGGTGGACCCCGGGCTGCGAACGCACCTATGCTACTCTACTAATTACTCGGTGCGTTCCGCCAGCCCTAACACCATGAGTGTGAAAGCACAACCAACATTCAAAAGTGACCAAAATGTCAGCCAGAAAGCATTGGTACTAAGATGTGGTCTGTGGTCCCCACCAGCAGAACCACTCCTTTATTGAGTGTGTCTTGATAATTGCCAATAATTTCCATCTGTTGTCTATTCCATTTGCACAACAGCATGTGAAATTGATTGTCAAACAGTGTGGCTTCCTAAGTGGACAGTTTGATTTGACAGAAGTTTAATTTACTTGGAGTTATATTTTGTTGTTTAAGTGTTCCCTTTATTTTTTTGAGCAGTGTATTTCATAGAGAGAAAGACAGAAGATTACCCGGTAATTCATTTGTCGGCTTCTGTAAAATCAATGCAGGAGCTGACAGGATAGAAGACATGGTTTACATAATACAGTAAATACATGCAGAATAGGTAGATATATAGATATCAGTGATCAATACAAAAAGTATAGTGTGTGTGCAAATTAGGGGATTGTATGTAATTTATAAAAGATTATTTTTTTGGGGGGAAATGGTGTGGGCTCCCTTGCAATTTTCCAAACCAGAGAGGGAAAGCCAGTGACTGGGGGCAGCCTGGGAAGGGGGTAATACCCATGGATCTTCCAGGCTATTAATATCAGCTTAGAGCTGTATTTTTAGCCTTTACTGGCTATTAAAATAGGGGGGCCCGAAAAAAAATTACAGAGGGTATTCTTATAATTAATAACCAGAAAAGGCTATGCAGACAGCTGTGGACTGATATTCATAGCCTAGGAAGAGGCCATGGATATTGCCCCCCTGGCTACAAACACCAGCTCTCAGCCACCCCAGAAATGGCATATCTCTAAGATGCATCAATTTAGTCACTTAGCCTCTCTCTTCCCTTTTGCCCTGTAGCGGTGGCGGTGAAAATTGCCTGGGAGCCCACACCATTTTTTCCCAAAAATAGTGTTTTATTATTTCATAACATTTACAGTAAGCTGCACACATAATATACTAATTGTATTTGTCACACACATCTATGTATCTACCTATTCTGCATGTATGTACATTTTCAGATTATAAGACCAACCCAAATTTTGAGGAAAAAAATAGATTTTTTTTTTATAAAATGGTGGTGCTTCTTATAATCCATGCATCTTATTGCTTACTGGGGTGGTGGCTGTGGCGAAGTGAGGTCCCATGGTTGCTGCTGGAGGAGGCAGGAGTGAGGTGATGCTGCAGGCCACAGACTGAGGTGATGGGTGTCCCAATGTGTGGCACCCCGCTGCGGCTTCCCAGTAACAAACACTGTTACGTTACAGCTTTTTTCAACACCTGCCTAAAACTTATTTACAGTGATACACATGCCCAGAGGCTGCCCCCTGTTGTCAGCTGAAATCTGTGAATGAATCAAGGCAACTGTTTATTACTTCAAAGAGTCACCACAGTTTTCATTGAAATTGGTAACCTGTCCATGTGAAATAGTAAAAAAAACACCTACTGGGTCCTCCAAATAGAAAGATGCATTTTGTTCCAGGTACCTGCTTTGGCAATATCTGCGGGTGTCTTCGGTGCTACGGGGGTGTCCAGCGCTGCAGGCTATGCCTGGCAATGCCATGGGCGTGTCTGGTGTCGCTGAAATCTCATCTCCCGAGATCTCAGTGCCGAGATCTCCATCTGCGCATGCATCGCGACCATTTTCCTGGAGTCCACCGCACAGGAAACCCATGGAAATGCCGAGGTCTCCATCGGAGACCAGCATGAGCACCACCGTGCAGCAACTCCCGACACCCCCGCAGTGCATGATACCTCTATGGCACCGCTGGGCACCGGCAGCAGCACCAGACACCCCCTCATGAATCCTGCGGCCTGCAGCAATGCTACTGGGTAAGGTATATCCGCATTATAAGACGCACCCCCATTTTCCCAAAAAATTTTGGGGAAAAAAGTGCTTCTTATAATTCAAAAAATATGGTATATATATGTTTTGAAGAATATTTGGTTTTAAAATTATGCGTATTACAATGTGATTTTAACATGAGCTTTTACATACAGAGAACTGCTATTTGTAAAAGCTTATGTTAAAATCGCATTGCATACGGATTGCATACGGAAGTCATACGGATACTAGATGGGAGGAAATCACATCATCGCATTGCATACGTATTACACACGGATGACCATACGGAGAACACTCGTGCGATTCTCGGCCATCAGAATGGGACCGATTTTTTTATATGTTGAGTGTGACTCCGGCCTAATGATGATTAATTTCAACAGCTGATCCTTGTAATATATCAGGAAAAAGCTACCACCATAGGTGCCTTGCCAAGGCTTTGGTTCATAAAAAACACAGGAGCAGTGGACCAAGTCGAGTGCTCCTGTACATGGAGAAGCCAGGAAAGAAATAATGTCAGTGGAAAGGCTAACACGTGGCCAGCAGCTACATAATGTATCTTGGAGCCTTTATTCCCTCCCTCTCATGTCCCTTATATTAAGGAAAGGGCTCAGTGGAAGATGGCCTTCAACCACCGGGATGGTATATTCACATCAGTGAATGGAGCTGTGCTGTTCAGCTCCGTTCACTATTTATGATTAGTTGCAGTGTATCACTGGAAACGCCAACTGTTCAGACTCCAACTTATCTCACAATAGGTAATTATCCTAAAGATAGGTCTTCAATATTGTAAGGCTGGAAAAAACCCTTAGGCTATGTGCACAGGTTGCAGAATTGCCGCGGAAATTTCCAAGGCAATTTGCAACTCCCTGCTGTGGGTATAATGCATGCAGAATTGGCATGCGTATTCCAGCTAAACACTAGCATTTTGCAAGCGTAATTAGCTTGCAGAATGCTAGCGTTTTCCAACCGATCTGTAGCATCGCTTGGAAGACTGATTGACAGGTTGGTCACACTTATCAAACATAGTGTTTGAAAAGTGTGACCAACTTTTTACTATTGATGCTGCCTATGCAGCACAAAAAATGCGGAATGCATTAAAAATGATGGGATGCTTATGTAAGCTTTTTTTTAGCATTTTTTCAGCGGAAAAAGGACAAAAAAACTCTAAAAATCCTGAACATGTGCACATAGCCTTGAAGGTTGATTTCTCTTTTAATCCCATGGGTTTCAGTTTAAAAATTGCTACATTTTTCAACACTAGAAATGCTTCATTTTGTTCCAGTTTCACATTAAAGTGCTTTGAATGTGTTGTTGATAAATGAATTATAGAGATAGGTTAACTAAATGTCATTGTGATTGTGCATTTAGACAATAAATAGTAAAGCGGATTTCATCTTTAGCAGCCATGTGAGCTCTATTCAGTGATCAACAATGTCCTCTGTGCATAGCTACGATATTGATCTCAGAATGTATTCTTGTTCTGTCATTTTTTATTACAATTTGCCAATAGGATTGAGTGAATATTAGATTTTATTTTATAAAATCTTTGCTGCAGGCATTTTCTCCTGATCTTTTGTGCCATTATAAAGCTTTTTCATTGCTAATTAATTCATTAGCCCTTGATAATAGGATTACAAGTGTATGACATGACATTTATAAATGACATTTGAGTGAATTTTAGAAATCCATGGTGTTTTAATTTCCTTCTGTAGTTGTTGGTAACCTGAAAAGATATCTTGCTTTCTATAATTCTCTTAAATCATTTATCTAATAATTACTGTACATATTTGTGAACATTAATGAAATAAAGTTTGTGATTTTATATAATTGGCATTATACTGAGATCTTAAATGTGAACCTGAAACATTTATATCACTTTTATCTTAAAGTGAACATAAAGAAGGTACCTACTGTATAGTCAGTCTTTGTAATGATTTAGGAATGAAGCAGAAAAATATAAATTGCGTGCAATCACATTTTCACATACCTGCATTTTCCAATACAACCGGATCTGTGACAATTTCCCAGAACTACTTTTAAATACAAAAATAAAAAGTTGATGATTATTACAGAAAAACATACATGAATTAATATAACAGATACATACCTATAGGCAGACCTACGGAAAGGGTACGTGGTAGTGGAAAAATATATGAACAAATTGCCAATAAGAGAACAAATGATATCCAAAGTTTTCCTCCAATTGTATAAAACAAATCAATAAATATAGTAATAAAATAAAATTAGACATTATCCCAGGATGGATGTGAAATTAAAAATCCAAACTGGAGACACTCACATACAGATGGTGTAAGGTTTGTTCAGATATATTGTGATTGTATTGACTGTGTATCCACAACTAGCTCCTATATACAGTGGGGAAAAAAGTATTTAGTCAGCCACCAATTGTGCAAGTTCTCCCACTTAAAAAGATGAGAGAGGTCTGTAATTGACATCATAGGTAGACCACAACTATGAGAGTCAACATTGAGAAAACAAATCCAGAAAATCACCTTGTCTGATTTGGCAAGATTTATTTTGCAAATTATGGTGGAAAATAAGTATTTGGTCACCTAAAAACATGCAAGATTTCTAGCTCTCACAGGCCTGTAACTTCTTCTTTAAGAGGCTCCTTTGTCCTCCACTCATTACCTGTAGCAATGGTACCTGTTTGAACTTGTTATCAGTATAAAAGTCACCTGTCCACAACCTCAACTATTCACACTCCAAACTACACTATGGTGAAGATCAAAGAGCTGTTGAAGGACACCAGAAGCAAAATTGTAGCCCTGCACCAGGCTGGGAACACTGAATCTGCAATAGGCAAGCAGCTTGGTGTGATGAGTTCGACTGTGGGAGCAATAATAAGAAAATGGAACACATACAAGAACACTGAAAATCTTCCTCGGTCTGGGGCCACACGCAATATCTCACCCCATGGGGTCAAAATGATAACAAGAACGGTGAGCAAAAATCCCAGAACCACAAAGGGGATCTAATGAATGGTATGCATAGAGCTGGGACCACCATAGCAAAGACTACCATCAGTAACACACTATGCCACCAGGGACTCAGATCCTGCAGTGCCAAATGTGTCCCCTGCTTTAGCCAGTACATGTACGGGCCTGTCTGAAGGTTGCTAGAGAGCATTTGGATTATTTAGAAGAGTGTTGGGAGAATGTCATATTATGGTCTAATGAAACCAAAGTAGAACTGTTTGGTAGAAACAAAACTTGTCGTGTTTGGAGGAGACAGAATGCTGAGTTGCATCCAAAGAACACCATACCTCCTGTTAAGCATGGGGTGGCAACATCATGCTTTTGGGCTGTTTCTCTGCAAATTGACCAGGACGACTGATCCGTGTACATGAATGAATGAATGAATGAATGAATTGAGCCATGTAATGTGAGATTTTGACTGCAAACCTCCTTCCATCAGCAAGGGCATTGAAGATGAAATGTGGATGGGTCTTTCAGCATGATAACGATCCCAAGCACAATGCCAGGGCAACGAAGGAGTGGCTTCATAGGAAGCATATGAAGGTCCTGGAGTGACCTAGCCAGTCTCCAGATCTCAAACCCATAGAAAACCTTTGCGGATAGTTGAAAGTGCGTGACAAGCCCAAAACATCACTGCTCTTGAGGAGATGTGCATGGAGGAATGGGCCAACATATCACCAACAGTGTGTGCCATCCTTGTGAAGACTTACAGAAAATGTTTGACCTCTGTCATTGCTAACAAAAGATATATAACAAAATATTGAGATTAACTTTTGTTAATAAACAAAAATAAATCTTGCCAAATCAGACAAGGTGATTTTTTGGATTTGTTTTCTCAATTTTGACTCTCATAGTTGTGGTCTACCTATGATGTCAATTACAGGTCATTCTCATCTTTTTAAGTGGAGAACTTACCCAATTGGTGGCTTACGAAATATTTTTTCCCCACTGTATTTCAAACTGCCTAGACATTAATTGTTAAACGTAGCATAATTCTTGCTCCCCGCAGCCCAACATATTTCACCAGCAAATCAGCATCCTCAGGAGTATATCATGGTAATGGTGAAAAATGGTGGTAACAGGGATTTTTATCAATTTAGAAAAACCCTCTTCAATCAATTATAAGCAATAGAAAGGGAGAAAGAGGCAAGTCCATCTCATCCAGCATACAATCGTACACAATCATGTGATCCTCTACTTGTGACATCACAAAGATCCTGCAGTTGACACTAAGTGGTAATAAACATGTATATAAATTTGTAAACAAAAAACATAGCTAGAGAAAAACAACTGCAATAATCCAAAAATGTAGATAAAAATGCAATTGTGTTTTATATTGTATAGAATCATATAGTTGTTCTAATAAAGCAATCTGGTTGTATGAGTATTTTTGATGATAGTATAAATAAGAAAACACAATCTAAAGACCCCTGTACACATTAGATTAATGGTGGCCAAACTCGCTGATATAAACGAGTTTGCAAAATATTTTAATTTGTACCTACCAACTGATTGTTGAGGGAAATGTCAAAATCATGTTTGATTTTGGACTGCTGTCCAAATTGTTTTCACTGAGATAAGCCATTGGCTGTCATGTCAATTTACTATTATTATTATTTATTTATATAGCACCATTAATTCCATGGTGCTGTAAATGAGAAGGGGTTACATCAAAATACAAATATCACTTACAGTAAACAAAACTAACAATGACAGACTGGTACAAAGGGAAGAGGACCCTGCCATTGCGGGCTTATATTCTACAGGAGTATGGGGAAGGAGACAGTAGGTCGGGGGTTGCAGTAGCTCTGACGGTGTTGAGGGGGCCATGTGGTCTTTACAGGCTGTAAGCTTTTTTGAAGAGGTGGGTTTTCAGGTTTCTTTTGAAGGATCCAAAAGTAGTGGATAACCGGACGTGTTGGGGCACTGAATTCCAGAGGATGGGTGATATTCGGGAGAAGTCTTGAAGGCGATTGGGTGAGGAGCGAATAAGCGTGGAGGAGAGGAGGAGGTCTTGGGAGGACCGGAGATTATGTGAGGGAAGATATTGAGAGATTAGTGTGGAAATATACGGAGGAGAAAGGTTATGGATGGCTTTGTAGGTCGTCAATTGATGGCTTTCTCATAAAAATCACAGGACCACTTATCCAAATGAGTTCTCCTGTGTATGGGACAGTCATTTGAGATGGTTGTAGGCCAAATGATCAGTCAAATCATTGTTCAGTCGATAGCCATATAATGTGAATGGGGGCCAATAAGCATGCAGTCACCATAAAATAATACTGACGTATGGCTATATTAGTGACTGTGAACGTGAGTGCGTAAATGTGGGTATATTCTCACTAAAAATATCAATGTGGTTTTAAACTGCATAACATAAAACATAAATAGAAAAATGATTAAAGCCAAAAAAGGTATGGAAAAACACTACATAAGCAAATAAGGCATACAATGGATTATGAAACATTTAGTGGTTTCTACCACTATATTACAAAATGGTTAATGGTAAGTATTTGAGATGAGCGAATTGTTTTGTGGGAGTCTGGTCCAGCATCCAGGTCAGAGGTATCCGGAGGCCAGATGGCGACTAGATGGGAGGCCCACTAATCTCTTACTTTCCAGCATCCCTGGCGCAGCTTTTATTTAACCTGGGCTAGCAAAATCACATCAAACAGATGAAGTTGCACCAGTCCTGACAAATCAAATGCCACTCATGGGATGCCAGAGGGTAAAAGATTAGTGGGCCTCCCATCTAGTTGCCAGGTGCCACTTAGCTGGACACTGGACCTGAGTCATGCAAATCAATCCATCCTTCCGTAGTAAGTATATAATGTCTCAAGCATATTACATTAATTAAAATGGATATATCCAGACTAAACAACAAATAAGTGAAAGTAAAATTATCACTGCAATATTGATACAATTACAAAGTATGCATTATATTATAAATAGAGATGAGTGAGCGTGCTCGGCACTGCTCGATGCTTGATCGAGCATCGGGTACTCAGGCAAGCTCGTTACTCAGTTGAGTATCACGGCTGCTCAAGAGCCATTCCTGAATCCCCGGCCCGCATGTTTTGCATCTGTTAGTCAGCCAATAAACATGTTTATTTGCCCACCAAAGATGGTAATGCCATAGCTCTGTTGGCTACTGACATTACTGTGATTGGCCGGCCACATCTTGTCATTGGGTTTTATATAGGAACCAGTGACATAACGCTCGGCACTCTGTTCCCTGGATGCAGTTTAGGTAAAGTTGATGTAAGAGGGAGAGCATAGATTAATGTCTGCTACCCCCTCCCCCCACTAAATATTATAAAATTGCACTCTTTCGTGCTTTTCATGTGGCTCTAAAGGGTGTTTTAAACCTTTTTAAAACCAATAAAATAAATAATTCATAAAATGACATGGGATTCCCCATATTTTGATAACCAGCAAAGGTAAAGCAGACAGCAGGGTGCTAATATTATCAGGCTGGGAAAGTCCATGGATATTGGCCCCATTTCCGGCCTAAAAATACCAGTCCATAGCCACCCCAGAATTGGGGCATCACATTAGATGTGTCAATTCTAGCACTTTGGCTTGCTTTTCCTGATTGCCCTGATGTGGTGACAATTGAGATAATACTTTTTGAGATTGATGCCAGCTGTGTAGTATCAGCTGGCATCAAGTCCAAGGGTTAGTAATAGAAAGGAATCTATCAGAAACCCCCATTAGTAACTCAGAAAGAGAAAAGGAAAAAAAATGCAAAAAAATATATATTTTGTAAAAAACTCCCTGACGCCACGGTTCACCAGTTTATTAATAAAAAAAAATTCATGCTGGAAGACTAAGAATTCTGACAAAGTCCACAAACAGCAACCTGACAGATGTAAAAAAGAGAATTACATAAATAAAGACAAGAGACAATCCCTTGTTCACCAATTTATTAACTCTGCAGATCGATCCGTAGAGGATTGACTTTCCTGAAATTTGCTGTTCCATGTAAATTAGAATACTTTGCAACTCAATTCACAATAATTGCAAAAAAAATTGCCCTCCACAACTTAACAAATCGCTGAAGCTTTAACCCCTTCACCCCCAAGGGTGGTTTGCACGTTAATGACCAGGCCAATTTTTACAATTCTGACCACTGTCCCTTTATGAGGTTATAACTCTGGAACGCTTCAACGGATCTTGGCGATTCTGACACTGTTTTCTCGTGACATATTGTACTTCATGATAGTCATAAAATTTATTCGATATAATTTGCGTTTATTTGTGAAAAAAACGAATATTTGGCGAAAATGTTGAAAATTTTGCAATTTTCCAACTTTGAATTTTTATGCCCTTAAATCACAGACATATGTCACGCAAAATACTTAATAAGTAACATTTCCCACATGTCTACTTTACATCAGCACAATTTTGGAACCAAAATTTTTTTTTGTGACGGAGTTATAAGGGTTAAAAGTTGACCAGCAATTTCTCATTTTTACAACACCATTTTTTTTTAGGGACCACATCTCATTTGAAGTCATTTTGAGGGGTCTATATGATAGAAAATACCCAAATGTGACACCATTCTAAAAACTGCACCCCTCAAGGTACTCAAAACCACTTTCAAGAAGTTTATTAACCCTTCAGGTGTTTCACAGAAATTTTTGGAATGTTTAAATAAAAATGAACATTTAACTTTTTTTCACAAAAAAATTATTTCAGCTCCAATTTGTTTTATTTTACCAAGGGTAACAGGAGAAAATAGACCCCAAAATTTGTTGTACAATTTGTCCTGAGTACGCTGATACCCCATATGTGGGGGTATACCACTGTTTGGGCGCATGGCAGAGCTCGGAAGGAAAGGAGCGCCATTTGACTTTTCAATGCAAAATTGACCGGAATTGAGATGGGACGCCATGTTGCATTTGGAGAGCCCCTGATGTGCCTAAACATTGAAACCCCCCACAAGTGACACCATTTTTGAAAGTATACCCCCTAAGGATCTTATCTAGATGTGTGGTGAGCAGTTTGACCCAACAAGTCCTTCACAGAAGTTTATAATGCAGAGCCGTAAAAATAAAAAATCATATTTTTTCACAAAAATGATTTTTCGCCCCCAATTTTTTATTTTCCCAAGGGTAAGAGAAGAAATTGGATGCCAAAAATTGTTGTGCAATTTGTCCTGAGTACGCTGATACCCTACATGTGGGTGTAAACCATTGTTTGGGCACAGGGCAGAGCTCGGAAGGGAAGGAGAGCCATTTGACTTTTCAATGCAAAATTGACTGGAATTGAGATGGGACGCCATGTTGCATTTGGAGAGCCCCTGATGTGCCTAAAAATTGAAACCCCCCACAAGTGACACCATTTTGGAAAGTAGACCCCTTAAGGAACTTATCTAGATGTGTTTTGAGCACTTTGACCCAACAAGTGCTTCACAGAAGTTTATAATGCAGAGCCGTAAAAATAAAAAATCATATTTTTTCACAAAAATGATCTTTTCGCCCCCAATTTTTTATTTTCCCAAGGGTAAGAGAAGAAATTGGACACCAAAAATTGTTGTGCAGTTTGTCCTGAGTACGCTGATACCCCATATGTGGGTGTAAACCATTGTTTTGGGCGCAGGGCAGAGCTCGGAAGGGAAGGAGCACCATTTGACTTTTCAATGCAAAATTGACTGGAATTGAGATGGGACGCCATGTTGCATTTGGAGAGCCCCTGATGTGCCTAAAAATTGAAACCCCCCACAAGTGACACCATTTTGGAAAGTAGACCCCTTAAGGAACTTATCTAGATGTGTGTTGAGCACTTTGACCCAACAAGTGCTTCACAGAAGTTTATAATGCAGAGCCGTAAAAATAAAAAATCATATTTTTTCACAAAAATGATCTTTTCGCCCCCAATTTTTTATTTTCCCAAGGGTAAGAGAAGAAATTGGACACCAAAAATTGTTGTGCAATTTGTCCTCAGTACGTTGATACCCCATATGTGGGTGTAAACCATTGTTTGGGCGCAGGGCAGAGCTCGGAAGGGAAGGAGCGCCATTTGACTTTTCAATGCAAAATTGACTGGAATTGAGATGGGACGCCATGTTGCGTTTGGAGAGCCCCTGATGTGCCTAAACATTGAAACCCCCCACAATTGACACCATTTTGGAAAGTAGACCCCTTAAGGAACTTATCTAGATGTGTGGTGAGCACTTTGACCCAACAAGTGCTTCACAGAAGTTTATAATGCAGAGCCGTAAAAATAAAAAATCATATTTTTTCACAAAAATGATTTTTTCGCCCCCGTTTTTTTATTTCCCCAAGGGTAAGAGAAGAAATTAGACCACAATAGTTGTTGAGCAATTTGTCCTGAGTACGACGATACCCCATATGTGGGGGTAAACCACTGTTTGGGCGCATAGCAGAGCTCGGAAGGGAAGGAGCGCTATTTTACTTTTCAATGCAAAATTGACTGGAATTAAGATGGGATGCCATGTTGCGTTTGGAGAGCCCCTGATGTGCCTAAACATTAAAAACCCCCACAAGTGACACCATTTTGGAAAGTAGACCCCCTAAGGAACTTATCTAGATGTGTTTTGAGAGCTTTGAACCCCCAATTGTTTCACTACAGTTTATAACGCAGAGCCGTGAAAATAAAATATCTTTTTTTGTTCACAAAAATGATTTTTAAGCCCCCAGTTTTGTATTTTCACAAGGGTATCAGGATAAATTGGACCGCAAAAGTTGTTGTCCAATTTGTCCTGAGTACGCTGATACCCCATATGTGGGGGGGAACCACTGTTTGGGAGCATGACAGAGCTCGGAAGGGAAGGAGCGCCATTTGGAATGCAGACTTAAATGGATTGGTCTGCAGGCGTCACGTTGCATTTGCAGAGCCCCTGATGTACCCAAACAGTACAAACCCCCCACAAGTGACACCATATTGGAAACTAGACCCCCCAAGGAACTTATCTAGATGTGTTGTGAGAACTTTGAACCCCCAAGTGTTTCACTACAGTTTATAACGTAGAGCCGTGAAAATAAAAATTCTTTTTTTTTCACAAAAATAATTTTTTAGCCCCCAGTTTTGTATTTTCACAAGGGTATTAGGATAAATTGTACCCCAAATGTTGTTGTCCAATTTGTCCTGAGTATTCTGATACCCCATATGTGGGGGGGGAACCACTGTTTGGGCGCATGACAGAGCTCGGAAGGGAAGGAGCGCCATTTGGAATGCAGACTTAAATGGATTGGTCTGCAGGCGTCACGTTGCATTTGCAGAGCCCCTGATGTACCCAAACAGTACAAACCCCCCACAAGTGACCCAATATTGGAAACTAGACCCCCCAAGGAACTTATCTAGATGTGTTGTGAGAACTTTGAACCCCCAAGTGTTTCATTACAGTTTATAACGCAGAGCCGTGAAAATACATTTTTTTTTTCACAAAAATGATTTTTTAGCCCCCAGTTTTGTATTTTCACAAGGGTATCAGGATAAATTGGACCCCAAAAGTTGTTGACCAATTTGTCCTGAGTACGCTGATACCCCATATGTGGGGGGGAACCACTGTGTGGGCGCATGACAGAGCTCGGAAGGGAAGTAGCGCCATTTGGAATGCAGACTTAAATGGATTGGTCTGCAGGCGTCACGTTGCATTTGCAGAGCCCCTGATGTACCCAAACAGTACAAACCCCCCACAAGTGACCCCATATTGGAAACTAGACCCCCCCAAGGAACTTATCTAGATGTGTTGTGAGAACTTTGAACCCCCAAGTGTTTCACTACAGTTTACAACGCAGAGCCGTGAAAATAAAAAATCCTTTTTTTCCCACAAAACTTATTTTTTGGCCCCCAGTTTTGTATTTTCCCAAGGGTAGCAGGAGAAATTGGACCCCAAAAGATGATGTCCAATTTGTCCTGAGTACGCTGATACCCCATATGTTGGGGTAAACCCCTGTTTGGGCAGACGGGAGAGCTCTGAAGGGAAGGAGCACTGTTTTCCTTTTTCAACGCAGAATTGGCTGGAATTCAGATCGGATGCCATGTCCCGTTTGGAGAGCCCCTGATGTGCCTAAACAGTGGAAACCCCCCAATTATAACTGAAACCCTAATCCAAACATACCCCTTACCCTAATCCCAACAGTAACCCTAACCACTCCTCTAACCCAGACACACCAACCCTATTCCCAACCATAAATGTAATCCAAACCCTAACCCTATCTTTAGCCCCAACCCTAACTGTAGCCCCAACCCTAGCCCCAACCCTAGCCCCAACCCTAGCCCTAACCCTAGCAATAACCCTAGCCCTATCACTAGCCCTAACACTAGCCGTAACACTAGCCCTAACCCTAGCCCTAACCCTAACCCTAGCCCTAACACTAGCCACAACCCTAGCCCTAACCCTAGCCACAACCCTAGCCCTAACCCTAGCCCCAACCCTAGCCCTAACCCTAGCCCTAACCCTAACCCTTGCCCTAACCCTAACCCTAGCCCTAACTAGTCCTAACTCTAGCCCTAACCCTAACCCTAACCCTAATGGCAAAATGGAAATAAATACATTTTTTAATTTTTTTATTTTTCCCTAACTAAGGGGGTGATGAAGGGGAGTTTGATTTACTTTTATAGCGGGTTATTTAGCGGATTTTTATGATTGGCAGCCGTCACACACTGAAAGACGCTTTTCATTGCAAAAAATATTTTTTGCGTTACCACATTTTGAGAGCTGTAATTTTTCCATATTTGAGTCCACAGAGTCATGTGAGATCTTGTTTTTTGCGGGACGAGTTGACATTTTTATTGGTTACATTTTCGGACACGTGACATTTTTTGATCGCTTTTTATTCCGATTTTTGTGAGGTAGAGTGATCAAAAACCAGCTATTCATGAATTTCTTTTGGGGGAGGCGTTTATACCGTTCCGCGTTTGGTAAAATTGATAAAGCAGTTTTATTCGTCGGGTCAGTACGATTACAGCGATACCTCATTTATATCATTTTTTTTATGTTTTGGCGCTTTTATACGATAAAAACTATTTTATAGAAAAAATAATTATTTTGGTATCGCTTTATTCTCAGGACTATAACTTTTTTATTTTTTTGCTGATGATGCTGTATGGTGGCTCGTTTTTTGCGGGACAAGATGATGTTTTCAGCGGTACCATGGTTATTTATATCAGTCTTTTTGATCGCGTGTTATTATTATTATTATTATTATTATTTATTGTTATAGCGCCATTTATTCCATGGCGCTTTACAAGTGAGTGTTATTCCACTTTTTGTTTGGCGGTATGATAATAAAGCGTTGTTTTTTGCCTCGTTTTTTTTTTTTCGTACGGTGTTTACTGAAGGGGTTAACTAGTGGGGCAGTTTTATAGGTTGGGTCGTTACGGACGCGGCGATACTAAATATGTGTACTTTTATTGTTTTTTTTATTTTATTTAGCTAAAGAAATGTATTTATGGGAATAATATATATATTTTTTTTCTTTATTTAGGATATTTTTTTTATTTTTTTTTTACACACATGTGGGGAATTTTTTTTTAACTTTTTTACTTTGTCCCAGGGGGGGACATCACAGATCATTGATCTGGCAGTGTGCACAGCACTCTGCCAGATCTGCGATCTGCTGTGCAGGGCTGCAGGTTTACCAAGTGTCTGCACTGAGCAGGCACTCGGTAAGCCACCTCCCTCCCTGCAGGACCCGGATGCCGCGGCCATCTTGGATCCGGGACCTGCGGCGAGGAGGGAGGTAGGAGACCCTCGGAGCAACGCGATCACATCGCGTTGCTCCGGGGGTCTCAGGGAAGCCCGCAGGGAGCCCCCTCCCTGCGCGATGCTTCCCTTTACCGCCGGCACACCGCGATCATGTTTGATCGTGGTGTGCCGGGGGTTAATGTGCCGGGGGCGGTCCGTGACCGCTCCTGGCACATAGTGCCGGATGTCAGCTACGATAGTCAGCTGACACCCGGCCGCGATCGGCCGCGCTCCCCCCGTGAGCGCGGCCGATCGGCTATGACGTACTATCCCGTCGAGGGTCAGATAGGCCCAGGTCACCTCGACGGGATAGTACGTCTAAGGTCACAGAGGGGTTAAAGGGCAAGCTAATGACATTTTCCTTTTCCACATAGGATTTTCCATAATGCCTTGTAACTGAGATATCACATTGTCTGCCCCAGCCTACCCAGTGGACTATCCAACTGTGTACAGCTTGAGACAGTACTTGTGATATTCCCTGTAAAGGCCCCGTCTCACATAGCAAGATCGCTAGCGAGATCGCTGCTGAGTCACAAGTTTTGTAAAGTGAGAGCACAGCACAGCAGTGACGTCACCGCTGCGCTCTGCTCTCACTGTACGGCGGCACTCAGTCAGAGCAGGAAGCAGACGGCAAGGGACCTGACGGACATCAGATGGTGAGTATGTACTGTTTTTTTTTTTTTTACATTTACGCTGGTAACCAGGGTAAACATCGGGTTACTAAGCGCGGCCCTGCGCTTAGTAACCCGATGTTTACCCTGGTTACCCGGGTGCTGCAGGGGGACTTCGGCATCGTTGAAGACAATTTCAATGATGCCGAAGTCGTTCCCCTGATCGTTGGTCGCTGGAGAGAGCTGTCTGTGTGACAGCTCCCCAGCGACCACACAACGACTTACCAACGATCACGGCCAGGTCGTATCGCTGGTCGTGATTGTTGGTAAATCGCTATGTGAGACGGGGCCTTTAGAAGATTATGCTGGATCTGGCGTCAAAGCATCCGGCCTTGTTTATCCTTTTAATATTGCAATTAGCTGCAAATTATTTTGATGCAAATTGAGTTATTGGGGAAAAGATGAGCTAGAGATGAGCGTATCATTTGAAACTCGAATTCACCGATTTTGTCAAATTTTACCACTGTAATTACTCGAAAAATACATGCATAACACTGTTAGTTTTTGTAAAGTAGGAGATAGAGAGTGAGAGAAAGAGAGAGATAGAAAGAGAGACATAAAAAGATATATTTTGTTTGAATCCATTTAACCTGTGATTATGGATGAGCGAGCACTGAAATGCTCAGATGCTTGTTACTCAAACTGAGCAATTCCTAATAGTCAGGTGCTTGTTTCGAGAAATGAGTATACAGGGAGTCAATGGGAGATCCAAGCATTTCTCTGGCAAACCCTACAAGGAGGTCTGGGGGAGGCAGTGAAAATGTTGAAATGGATGGGGAAAGTGCTGAATGAAAGGAGAACAGCATGGGGAAGACTCCTGGAATCATCTCTGACTCTGAGATCCCTGCTGAGAACAATGGAGTCACACTTTTACTATTTTTTAATCACTGACAATAAAACATTCAAAATCAATGAGAAATTGAAAGTTTACAGGAAAAAAATGTTAAGAAAAATTATTTCCTGTATAATGACCTGTATATAAGGCAAATTAATTTAATTCATGAAGGAAGTATGAACTGCCAAAACAATGATGAAAGAAGGACTCAGATCCACCCTGTATAAGAGATAAAGAAGGACCTCACCCACATTATGTTCAAATTGTCATGTATTGGTACTCCCAGAATCATAAAGGCTATGCACTAAGTGGAAATCCTGACAAAAATTACAGGGTCTTCCATACACCATTGAAGGCACCAACTGTACAGTAGTACTTCATTCAAATATTGTGATCAAAGTGTAGTTGTGGTATTTCTACATTCATAAAAGCTCTGCAGACAGTGCAGCCTACCAAAAATTGCAAGCAGGGTCATCCATACACCCTTGAAGGCCTCTGGCCTCTGATACAAAGCTTTACCAGCATGTGCAGTTTGGAGTTCCAGTGTGTGGCAACATCGCACACTAGTCGGTGAGCTGGCACACTCAAGCGCTGCTGCAGCTTTGCCAGAGCGCTAGCAGCTGTAGCTAACATGCAGAAATGTGCACTGACACAGTGTACTGTGACCAGAAGCTCTGGAAAATCTGGGTAGCTTTTCAGAAACCACTCAACTAAAAAGCTGAGCACATGGGCCAAGCATGGTACATTCATAAGCTTGGCAAAGCTTCACAGCTGCCACCAGGCTATGCCCATTATGACACATAACTATGCCTGGTTGGAGGTTCAGCAGTGAGAGACACAGATCTGTTTGGTCTGTTATTCCTTTCAATAACTCTGCCACGATGTGAGGTTTGTGTACTAGAAAAAATACCTTCAGCAGAGCCTGTTGCCACTTTGCTTAGGTAAAGCTTCCAGATGATGTGACCAACGTGATCTGGGATTTATGGAAGATGTAATGACAGCCATCTCTGGTCTGTTTCCCTGGGCGCCCAATTAAAGGGGAAAGGTCTTTAAGGGGATTGGTGAATAAAGTTTGTGTTCGTGACGCCACTTGTGGTATTCGGTCAGTGGGAACCGACGCTTCTTAAAGGGGTCCTCTGGGATGATGTTATGGCAGCTAGATGGTATAACTTCCCACAGGTGAAGTAGGTCTCGAGGGCTCCCATGTGTAGATGAAGATGATGCGTGGTGCAGTAAAGAACGGAGGACACAGGTGTGCACTCTCTTTACCTGGTTTACTGTAGCTTCAGGCAACCGCAGTCCAGGGCACCAGATCACAGGTACAGGCAGGGTCCGGCCAACTTGGAAGTGAATCCAGAGTCCCCTTTACCAGGTGGAGATGAAAGCCTTCCTCATAGCGCGGTGGTGTTATAGTCCCTTACTGACTATGGCTTCTGATAAGGTCCTCCCAGTTCTCCTCTGTCCCCCATATAGGTTAAGACACAAACCTGTATGACAGATGACTCTAGCCTTTTTATAGGGTCTCTATCATGACCCGGGCCCTATATGTTACTGTGCCTCCTGGGTATTAAGGCGGACAGCTGTCCTGCCGGTTTCTGCTGTGCCTCCTAGAGTCCGACACAGCCTCAGTCTTCCGGCTACCGGAATCTGCGCTCAGCCAGGGAGGTAGCCAAATCACTGCTAGGCTCCCCTGTTATCCCTCTCCTGTGCTCTGCTCTCCTGTACAATTTCCACAAACTGTCCTTTCCTTCTCAGTTCTCTTTCTCCAGGAGCTGTGGCAACTCTGGCTACGCGGCCCCTTCAGTCTTTCTCACACTCACTGTCCGACTGCTCTCGTCTTTGTCCTCTGACAGACTGATCCAGTCTGCTGTCTGGCACTAAATGCTCACTAACCCCCTCCAGCCAGAATATATTTGGGAAGTTCCCCTTAATCTGTGCTCAGAGCTCCCCCTTCTGGCCTGGAGTATGAACATGTTGGGTGTATGTGATTACCTGATACTGGTAACTGGTGTAGGAGGTGGAGGAAACCCTGATAGAAATAGGGCCTGCAATCCTTGGCATCGGTTGCACATGTGCCATGCCCTGGCTAAAACAATGTTCACCTAGTGTGCTGTCAAGGAAATGTAGCATCCCTGGCTCCAAGCGCTTGTCCATGTGTTGGTCATTAAGTGGACAATCCCAGTAACACCATTGGTAAGGGCACGGGTGATGTTACTGGACAAGTGCTGGCACAAGTTGGGGGCTCCACAGTGTGAGAAATAATTGTGGCTGTGACCCGAGTACCGAGGAACCAAATTTGTATACTAGTATCAGGCCAATTTTTATTTTTATTTCAAACCAATGACATTTCAGAAAAAGTAGGCTCTACAGTATGTATGACAATAGTCGATTTTTTAACAAAGAAATTGGTTTAGCTGTAGCAGGACAAATTTGGATTTAAACCAACAAAATTTCACACAAAGCAGATTATACAGTATATATGACAATATTATTTTTTTTTAACAACCAAATTTGCACACCTGTAGCAAGTCAATTTAAGATGTTATTTCAAATCAACAAAATTTCACACAAAGCAGGTCCTACAGTAAATATGACAATAATACATTTTTTAAACAAAAATGTTTTGCAAAATTTACCAGGCCAAGCGGTTTTCAAAAATGTTAAAGCACCCTAATCTTACACAAAGCAGGTTTAACTGTATGTATGACTGATTGAATCCAGGAAACATTTTTGAAACATTTTTTGTTAAAATGAAATTAACACTTGAATAACATGACATGCAACGAAAAGTGCACAAAGAGAAAAAAAAAATAACCATCCCCAAAAAAAGAAAAAATTCTTTTTTCTCTATGTGCACTTTTCATTGCATGTCATGTTATTCAAGTGTTAATTTCATTCTGTGGAGCAATCATTTCACCCTGTTCCCCACCTGTTTGGGGCATATTTTAACTTGTGGCAAGAATGCTCATTGCAATCACAGACATATCTGTGATTGCAATACAAAATAAAAGTAAGTGTTGGTCTTGGGCAAGCTATTTGTCCAAGGCAGAATTAGGAAAATCTGCCATGGGTTTTTATTTTTGTAATAGACTACAGGATGGTAGTGTGATGGTCCATTTCCTCCTGGCCGGGTCTTCCATGTGACCTACAGCCACATGTTCCTTGTAAAAAGCCTGCAGCAGAGGATTTGGTGTGTCAGTTTTGGTTTTGCAAGTGTGTAGAGCAGGAGGCTCTGCAGAGCTCAACCTGTGTTAAGCAATTCAGAGCCAAGCAGATCCAAAATGCCTGCACCCCTCAGTGTACACGGCGGTGCAGTCCCTCACGACAACTGATCCCGGTTACGGACTATCTTGTTTCCAGGCTGCGATCCAGAAGGTACCGTGTACTGTTTATGTTGTGAGTTTTGGACATTAACCCCTTTCTGACATTAGACGTACTATCCCGTCGAGGTGGGGTGGGCCCGTATGACCACCGACGGGATAGTACGTCATATGCGATCGGCCGCACTCACGGGGGGAGTGTGGCCGATCGCGGCCGGGTGTCAGCTGACTATCGCAGCTGACATCCGGCACTATGTGCCAGGAGCAGTCACGGACCGCCCCCGGCACATTAACCCCTGGCACACTGCGATCAAACATGATCGCAGTGTTCTGGCGGTATAGGGAAGTATGGCGCAGGGAGGGGGCTCCCCGCGTGCTTCCCTGAGACCCCCAGAGCATTGCGATGTGATCGCGTTGCTCCGAGGGTCTCTTACCTCCTCCTCCCTGCAGCAGGCCCGGATCCAAAATGGCCGCTGCATCTGGGTCCTGCAGGGAGGTGGCTTCACAGCGCCTGCTCAGAGCAAGCGCCGGGAAGCCTGGAGCTGTGCACGTCAGATCGCCGATCTGACCCAGTGCACAGCAAAGTGTCTGATCAGCAATCTGTCACTATAACATGATGCCCCCCCAGGGCAATGTTATAGTGTAAAAAAAAAAATCACATGTGTAAAAAAATTTTTTTAAAAAATTCCCCCAAAAAAGAATATATATATATATATATATTGTTACTATAAATACATTTCTTTATCTAAATAAAAAAAAACAATAAAAGTACACATATTTAGTATCGCCGTGTATGTAATGACCCGACCGATAAAACTGTCCCACTAGTTAACCCCTTCAGTGAACACCGTAACAAAAATAAAAAAAAGAGGCAAAAAACAACGCTTTATTATCATACCGCCAAACAAAAAGTGGAATAACACGCGATCAAAAAGACAGATTAAAATAACCATGGTAGCGCTGAAAACGTCATCTTGTCCCGCAAAAAACGAGCTGCCATAGAGCGTCAAAGAAAAAATAAAAAAGTTATAGTCCTCGGAATAAAGCGATGCAAAAATAATTATTTTTTATATAAAATAGTTTTTATCGTATAAAAGCACCAAAACATAAAAAAATGATATAATTGAGGTATCGCTGTTATCGTACTGACCCGAAGAATAAAATTGCTTTATCCATTTTACCAAACGCGGAACGGTATAAACGCCTCCCTCAAAAATATTTCATGAATAGCTGGTTTTTGGTCATTCTGCCTCACAAAAATCGGAATAAAAAGCAATCAAAAAATGTCACATGCCAGAAAATGTTACCAATAAGAACGTTAACTCGTCCCGCAAAAAACAAGACCTCACATGGCTCTGTGGACCAAAATATGGAAAAAATTATAGCTCTCAAAATGTGGTAATGCAAAAAATAATTTTTTGCAATAAAAAGCGCCTTTCAGTGTGTGACGGCTGTCAATCATAAAAATCCGCTAAAAAACCCGCTATAAAAGTAAATCAAACCCCCTTCATCACCCCCTTAGTTAGGGAAAAATTAAAAAAATTTAAAAAGTATTTATTTCCATTTTCCCATTAGGGTTATGGTTAGGGCTAGGGTTAGGATTAGGGCTAGGGTTAGGGTTGGGGCTAGGGCTAGGGTTAGGGCTAGGGTTAGGGCTAGGGTTAGGGTTGGGGCTAGGGTTAAGGCTAGGGTTAAGGCTACAGTAAGGGTTGGGGATAAAGTTAGGGTTAGGGTTGGGGCTAAAGTTGGGTTAGGGTTTGGATTACATTTACAGTTGGGAATAGGGTTAGGATTAGGGTTAGGGGTGTGTCAGGGTTAGGGATGTGGTTAGGGTTACCGTTGGGACTAGGGTTAGGGATGTGTTTGGATTAGGGTTTCAGTTATAATTGGGGGTTTCCACTGTTTAGGCACATCAGGGGCTCTCCAAACGCGACATGGCGTCCGATCTCAATTCCAGCCAATTCTGCGTTGAAAAAGTAAAACAGTGCTCCTTCCCTTCCGAGCTCTACCGTGCGCCCAAACAGGGGTTTACCCCAACATATGGGGTATCAGCGTACTCAGGACACATTGGACAACAACTTTTGGGGTCCAATTTCTCCTGTTAACCTTGGGAAAATACAAAACTGGGGGCTAAAAAATATTTTTTGTGGAAAAAAAAGATTTTTTATTTTCACGGCTCTGCGTTATAAACTGTAGTGAAACACTTGGGGGTTCAAAGTTCTCACAACACATCTAGATAAGTTCCTTGGAGGGTCTAGTTTCCAATATGGGGTCACTTTTGGGGGGTTTCTACTGTTTAGGTACATTAAACACAATGTGATGCCTGCAGACCAATCCACCTAAGTCCACAAAAAACAAAAATAGGCTGACAGCACTCACTGTTAGGTAGAGCACTCGTTCCACATCCAGGGAACCGTCCTGGATACAGCAGACCAAAAATTGTATTGAACAGCGCTCAATCCAGGTGTAGAAAGTCTTTAAAAGCGAACTTTATTCAAGCCATGGTTCAATGCGACGTTTCGACCATAACATGGTCTTTATCAAGCATAAGCTTGATAAAGACCATGTTATGGTCGAAACGTCGCATTGAACCATGGCTTGAATAAAGTTCGCTTTTAAAGACTTTCTACACCTGGATTGAGCGCTGTTCAATACAATTTTCAATCCACCTAAGTCTGCAATCCAAATGACGCTTCTTCCCTTCCGAGCTCTGCCATGCGCTCAAACGGTGGTTCCCCCCACATATGGGGTATCTGCTTACTCAGGACAAATTGGACAACAACTTTTGGGGTCCAATTTCAACTGATACCCTTAAAAAAATACAAAATAGGGGGCTAAAAAATAATTTTTGTGGAAAAAAAAAGAATTTTTATTTTCACGGCTCTGCATTATAAACTGTAGTGAAACACTTAAGGGTTCAAAGATCTCACAACACATCTAAATGAGTTCCTTAGGGGGTCTACTTTCCAAAATGGTGTCACTTGTGGGGGGATTCAATGTTTAGGCACATCAGTGGCTCTCCAAACACAACATGGCGTCCCATCTAAATTCCTGTCAATTTTGCATTGAAAAGTCAAAAAGTGCTCCTTCCCTTCCAAGCTCTCCCATGCGCCCAAACAGTGGTTTACTCCCACATATGGGGTATCAGCGTACTCAGGACAAATTGGACAACCACTTTTGGGGTCCAATTTCTTCTCTTACCTTTGAGAAAATAAAAAATTGGGGGCAAAAAAATCATTTTTGTTAAAAAATATGATTTTTTATTTTTACGGCTCTGCATTATATACTTCTGTGAATCACTTAATAGATCAAAGTGCTCACCACACATCTAGATAAGTTCCTTAGGGGGTCTACTTTCCAAAATGGTGTCACTTGTGGTGGGGTTTCAATGTTTAGGCACATCAAGGGCTCTCCAAATGCAACATGGCGTCCCATCTCAATTCCAGTCAATTTTGCATTGAAAAGTCAAATGGCGCTCCTTTGCTTCCGAGCTCTGCCATGCGCCCAACCAGTGGTTTACCCCCACCTATTGGATATCGGCGTACTCAGGACAAATTGTACAACAACTTTTTGGGTCCATGTTCTCTTGCTACCCTTGGTAAAATAAAACAAATTGGAGCTGAAATAAATTTTTTGTGAAAAAAAAGTTAAATGTTCATTTTTATTTAAACATTCCAAAAATTCCTGTGAAACACCTGAAGGGTTAATACACTTCTTGAATGTGGTTTTGAGCACCTTGAGGGGTGCAGTTTTTAGAATGGTGTCACACTTGGTTATTTTCTATCATATAGACCCCTCAAAATGACTTCAAATGAGATGTGG
Source organism: Ranitomeya variabilis (assembly GCF_051348905.1). Taxonomy (NCBI): domain Eukaryota; kingdom Metazoa; phylum Chordata; class Amphibia; order Anura; family Dendrobatidae; genus Ranitomeya; species Ranitomeya variabilis. Next base: position 465,917,641 of record NC_135236.1, read on the forward strand.
TCCCTAAAAAAAAAATGGTGTTGTAAAAATGAGAAATTGCTGGTCAACTTTTAACCCTTATAACTCCCTAACAAAAAAAATGTTGATTCCAAAATTGCGCTGATGTAAAGTAGACATGTGGAAAATGTTATTTGTTAAGTATTTTGTGTGACATATCTCTGTGATTTAATTGCATAAAAATTCAAAGTTGGAAAATTGCGAAATTTTCAAAATTTTCGCCAAATTTCCATTTTTTTCACAAATAAACACAGGTAATATCAAATAAATTTTACCACTGTCATGAAGTACAATATGTCTTGAGAAAACAGTGTCAAAATCACCAGGATCCGTTGAAGCATTCCAGAGTTATAACCTCATAAAGGGACAGTGGTCAGAATTGTAAAAATTGGCCTTGTCATTAACGTGCAAACCACCCTTGGGGGTAAAGGGGTTAAACTATGTTTCCTTTGAACTTTCCTGCATCACTGCCTGTCTGTCACACTGCACCAACCCTGCTGCACTATATATGGTTGGAAAATGCGAGCAGTGTGAACTGAGGCATAACACAAAGTTTGCTGCATGTCAGTGGTTAGGCGTGTAGCACTGAAACCCAAGTCTGCTGACAAGATGGAGGCGCTTTTGAAGCAGTTGGTCCTCACTCAGCAATGGCAGCAAGAGCAGCAGCAATGGCAGCAGGAGCAGCAGCTGCAGTTTCTACGGCAGCAGCAAAAGCATCTACAGTTACAGTGGCTGCAGCTGGAGCAGCACAATCATCAGCAGAAGCTGTTGTATCAGCAGCATCAAAAGATTAATGAGATGATTCTGCAGCAGGTTGCGGCTATATGAGAGGCACCCCCACCAGTGACCATGTTCCGTTCGGACGCCCGTTACAGAGTCCTGTCAGCACTGAGAAAGATGGGTCCTGAGGATGACATGGAGGCCTTCCTCATCGTCTTTGAGCACACTGCAGAGTGGGAGAGCTTGCCGATTACCCAGTGGGCAGCAGTGGTGGCTTCCTTCCTGATGGGAGATGCTCAGAAGGCCTACCTGGACCTCAGTCGGGATGATGCACTGGACTATGAGAAACAGATGAGATCCTTGCCCTACTGGGGGTTAATTGTTGTGAATTCCGTTCTTGGGCTCCATCCTGTGGTTGCTAATGGTATTTTTGGGAGTTCTGCTCTTGGGCTCCCTCTGGTGGTTTCAAGTGGAACTTAGCAGCTGCGTTCACTAATCAGTTTCCTGGCCTTGTTATTTAACTGGGCTTTTGGCTGTAGTGGATGCCAGCTGTCAATGTATTTCCTGTGGATTCTGTCCTTTCTTGGAAGTTCTCTGTTGGCCAGTCCATTTCCAGCTTAAGATAAGTCTGCTAGTTTTTGGGTGTTTCCCTGCTTATGACCTTTTGTTCAGTTCAATTTATGTCTCTTTGTCCAGCTTAATTATAAGAAAGTCTAGCACTCAACTTAAATCTGATAGATTTATTGGTATTAAGGTAGCACTGGAAACGTTTCAGCTCTTATCGAGCTTTCATCAGTCACGTGCTGTGCCTTATAGTGTGTCGAACGTGTCCTTATTTAGAATGCAGATCATGCATGATGCAATAAATGTCCGCTATTAACTATTGTAGAGGTGATTCCATATATGAGGCAAGATGCTTCAGAGCTTGTGTGCGTTATAGGTATAGTAGTCCCAGTATGAGACAGTTCCTTTCATAGGCACTGGAGGAGAATGCACCAAGTGCTTGTGAGCACATATATTGCTATTTGCATATATTGTGTCAGAACTTAGAAGGTCATACCTGGGGGGGAGGAGAGAACCGCATGGATATGTACACTAACAGGGGCTGATAAAGGAGCCGCCTGGGCGCGTGTATTCACCTCCTGGACGCGGTATCCACCGCTAGTCTGAGACTAGGAAACTCTCCTTCAGGCCCTGGGATCCATATTCATGTATAAAATAAAGAATAAAAATAAAAAATATTGATATACTCACCTGCCCCCCAGCCCATTACCACACACAATCCTGCCCCCCACCACGTGGCACATTACCACACACAATTTCACCACATTGCCACACACAATCCCGCCCCCCAACACATCACCACACATAATCCCACCCCCAACCACATCACCACACATAATCCCGCCCCCCACCACCACACATAATACTGCCCCCCACCACACGAGGCTCTGTCCCCACACATTACCACAGGAAGCTCCGTCCCCACACATTACCATACGAGGCTCCATCCTCACACATTACCATACGAGGCTCCGTCCTCACACATTAGCACACAAGGCTCCGTCCCTCCACATTACCACACGAGGCTCCGTCCCCACACATTACCACACGAGGCTCCGTCCCCACACATTACCACATGCAGCAGATCCTTTCTATGTTAATTTACCACCTGCGTAAGCGCTATTGAATATTGTCATTATTTACTTTAGTTTAATCACCAGCAGCGTTAATTAGAGAGCAATGAGTGTGCCGAGCGTTAGCTGGCTGGAAACAGCTAGTTTTTTTATATAGCGCTAACATATTCCGCATCGCTTTACAGTTTGCACACATTATTATTGCTGTCCCCAATGGTTCTCACAATCTAAATTCCCTATTAGTATGTCTTTGGAATGTGGGAGGAAACCGGAGAACCCAGAGGAAACCTATGCAAACACGGAGAGAACATACAAACTCTTTGCAGATGTTGTCCAGGGTGGGGCTTGAACCCAGGACTCCAGCGCTGCAAGGCTGCAGTGCTATCCACTGAGCCACCGTGCTGGTGACAGATCATTCTCCTTTGGTATGGATGAGGAATGTTAAGGAGAGGAATGCTGGGGTCACCAGATGGTTCCTGTCCCATCAAAATGTTAATTTCACTGTTGACCATCGGGCGGGGAAGTCACAGAGAAATGTGAATGCCCGGTCATGTGCCCCCTGTATGATGCCAAATGTTCAACCCCACAAATTTGAACAAAGAGGGGTATGTGAGGGAGTGACCAATGTCACATGTGAGGGTTGCTATGTGTCCCCCAGAATGCACACAGAAGCACATTGAGGCCGCGGGAGTGCATTGCAGTAACATGCATAGCTTTGATTGCAATGCAAAATAAAAGTAAGTGTTGGTCTTGGGCAAGCTATTTGTCCAAGGCAGAATTAGGAAAACCTGCCATGGGTTTTTATTTTTGAAACAGACTACAGGATGGTAGTGTGATGGTCCATTTCCTCCCGGCCAGATCTTCCATGTGGCCTATGGCCACAGGTTCCTTATAAAAACCCTGCAGCAGAGGATCGGGTTTGTCAGTTTTGGTTTTGCAATCATGTAGCGCAGGAGGCTCTGCAGAACTCAACCTGTCTAGCAACACAGAGCCAAGCAGTGCCAAAAGGCCTGACACTCCTCAAGGTACGCAGAGGTGCAGTCGCCCATGGCAACCAGTCTTGGCTATGGACTATCTTGTTTCTCGGCTGCGATTCGGAGGATACCGTGTGCTGTTTATGTTGTGAGTTTTGGAAATTAAACTACGTTTAATTTGAGCCATCCTGGATCACTGCCTCTCTGTCACACTGCACCAACCCTGCTGAACTACAAAGGTGACACTGTAATCCTCTTCAGATGTCTGTTTCTTCTCCTTCTTCAGAAAGATGGGAGGACTGCCTCGACATAATTCATGAAGTCAGATTCCGAGGTGCCTGGGCTATACGTGACCTGGCTCAGAGTAGTGCTGGAGCCCCTGACATGTAGAAATGGACAACAGCCCCCTGTGTCATCTGCACCATCGCCTGCTTCCGCATAGGAGATGGGGAACTCCAAGTGCAGTCTGATCTCTTGAGGGGGGTAGCCCTGTCTCAAGCTGCCTTGAGAAACCTCTCCCAGGACTGATCATTCTGGTTTATTCTGCTCCCTTCTCAGATCACTCCCATCGCATATCAACAATGTTGCTTCTCCATTTTGAGGAACAACATCCAAAAGACATCATCGTTTGCTGCCTTTGAGGCAAGAGTTCCATCTCTACTACCCGCTGGTTAAGCAATTTGCGATGACAAATTCTTTGATGGACCTTCATCTTTGCTTCTGATCGTACGGAACGACCTCCCACCAGGATGCAAACTTGCAGCTAGTGGGCCTGCTAACATGTCTCTGGTCCTGGTCCTGGCTGGCCATCTTCTCTCTTTTAACCAGCCTAGGATCTGCAGTCTGCTCACTAGTGGTTGGATCCTGGTTCTCCACTCTGCAGTCCGAACTCCAGCAGTGAAGGCTGCTGCCTGGGTTTGGGCCTTGGTGGTTATAGGAAAGGGGCTGCTTCCAAACCACAGGCTCCTGTCACCTCCGCTGTTGCACCAGCTTGGTCTGGCTATGATATTCCTCCAGTTTCTCTCTCGGGAATCTCGCAGGTTTCTACCATCTTTGTTGTCCACTAAGCATATAATACTCTCAAGATTACTAACTAGTGATGAGCGAGTATACTCGTTACTCGAGATTTCCCAAGCATGCTCGGGTGTCCTCTAAGTATATTTTAGTGCTCGGAGATTTAGTTTTCATCGCTGCAGCTGAATGTTTTGCATCTCTTAGCCAGCATAAGTACATGTGGGGGTTGCCTGGTTGCTAGGGAATCCCCACATGTAATCAAACTGGCTAACAGATGTAAATCATTCAGCTGCGGCAATGAAAACTGAATCTCCGAGCACTAAAAAATACTCGGAGGACACCTGAGCATGCTTGGGAAATCTCGAGTAACGAGTATACTCACTCATCACTATTACTAACTGAATCCAGACAAAAAGTCAACACTTTTTTGGAGTGTTACATACTGTTAGGGCTAGCGGAACGCACCAAATAATAAAGAGGTAGATATGAGGTGCGTTCACAGCCCGGGGTCCACCGTGCAGAGATGGTACCTGCTGCTGAGTAATGGCGGATGGACACTTGCTCACACGTGGGTTTGACTTCACCCAGTGTAAATGGAAGCAAACTCTGCTGCTTCACAGAGTCGCCAAAATACTCTGCGCCCTGTTAGCAGTCACAGGGTGCAGCTGCAAGACACTAGTGGGATCCCTATGAATCACCCCCACTAAACTGGTGATTGGACTCGCTCTGACCCTCGGTGGCTTTTGAGCCCACGCCTGAGGATGCCCTGAGTCAGATGCAGAGTCCAAGCGGGAATTCCCACCCTACACTGACAGGCTGTCAGGAAAGCGCACTGAAAGCGCACGGTGCCGTACAGACAGGCACTGCAAAAAGGCACTGTGCTATGTGTGCAGGTAGCACTGTCGGGCGCTAGATAGCTTCCACCATTCATGAGCAGTCAACAACACAAGGAATGGGAATGATTAACCCCTTAAGCCCCGAGGGTGGTTTGCACTTTAATGACCGGGCCAATTTTTACAATTCTGACCACTGTCCCTTTATGAGGTTATAACTCTGGAAAGCTTCAACGGATCTTGGCGATTCTGACACTGTTTTCTCATGACATATTGTAATTCATGACAGTAGTAAAATTTATTTGATATAACTTGCGTTTATTTGTGAAAAAAATGAATGTTTGGCACATGGCAGAGCTCGGAAGGGAAGGAGTGCCATTTGGAATGCAGACTTAGATGGATTGGTCTGCAGGCGTCACGTTGCATTTGCAAAGCCCCTGATGTACCCAAACAGTACAAACCCCCCACAGGTGACCCCATATTGGAAACTAGACTTCCCAAGGAACTTACAGTTAGGTCCATATATATTTGGACAGAGACAACATTTTTCTAGTTTTGGTTATAGACAATACCACAATGAATTTTAAACAAAACAATTCAGATGCAGTTGAAGTTCAGACTTTCAGCTTTCATTTGAGGGTATCCACATTAAAATCGGATGAAGGGTTTAAGAGTTTCAGCTCCTTAACATGTGCCACCCTGTTTTTAAAAGGACCAAAAGTAATTGGACAGATTCAATAATTTTAAATAAAATGTTCATTTTTAGTATTGGTTGAAAACCCTTGGCTGGCAATGACTGCCTGAAGTCTTGAACTCATGGACATCACCAGACGCTGTGTTTCCTCCTTTTTGATGCTCTGTCAGGCCTTCACTGCGGTGGTTTTCAGTTGCTGTTTGTTTGTGGGCCTTTCTGTCAGAAGTTTAGTCTTTAACAAGAGAAATGCATGCTCAATTTGGATGAGATCAGGTGACTGACTTGGCCATTCAAGAATATTCCACTTCTTTGATTTAATTAACTCCTGGGTTGCTTTGGCTTCATGTTTTGGGTCATTGTCTATCTGTAGGATGAAACGATGACCAATCAGTTTGGCTGCATTTGGCTGGATCTGAGCACACAGTGTGGCTCTGAATACCTCAGAATTCATTCGGCTGCTTCTGTCCTGTGTCACATCATCAATAAACACTAGTGATCCAGTGCCACTGGCAGCCATGCATGCCCAAGCCATCACACTGCCTCTGCCGTGTTTTACAGATGATGTGGTATGCTTTGGATCATGAGCTGTACCACGCCTTTGCCATACATTTCTCTTTCCATCATTCTGGTAGAGGTTGATCATGGTTTCATCTGTCCAAAGAATGTTCTTCCAGAACTGTGCTGGCTTTTTTAGATGTTTTATAGCAAAGTCCAGTCTAGCCTTTTTATTCTTGATTCTTATGAGTGGCTTGCACCGTGCAGTGAACCCTCTGTATTTACTTTCATGCAGTCTTCTCTTTATGGTAGACTTGGATATTGATACGCCTACCTCCTGGAGAGTGTTGTTCACTTGGTTGGCTGTTGTGAAGGGGTTTCTTGTCATGATTCTCAATGGCGAGAGAACATAGCCCAGCATATATGAGAACTAGCTCTTGGAAGATGGAAACTATACTGACCATGAACTAAACCTGCCGCACAACTAGAAGTGGCCGGGTAGCATGCCTACGTTTTTTTATCCCTAGATGCCCAGCGCCAGCCGGAGAACTACCTAATCCTAGCAGAGGAAAAGACAGTCCTGGCTCACCTCTAGAGAAATTTTCCCAAAAGGCAGACAGAGGCCCCCACATATATTGGCGGTGATTTTAGATGAAATGACAAACGTAGTATGAAAATAGGTTTAGCAAAAATCGAGGTCCGCTTACTAGATAGAAAGAAGACAGAAAGGGCACTTTCATGGTCAGCAGAAAACCCTATCAAAACACCATCCAGAAATTACTTTAAGACTCTAGCATTAACTCATAACACCAGAGTGGCAATTTCCGCTCACAAGAGCTTTCCAGACACAGTAACGAAACAGCAGCTGTGAACAGGAACAAAATGCAAAAACACACAAGGACAAAAGTCCAACTTAGCTGGGAGTTGTCTAGTAGCAGGAACATGCACAGAAAGGCTTCTGATTACATTGTTGACCGGCATGAAACTGACAGAGGAGCAAGGTTATATAGCGACTCCCACATCCTGATAGGAGCAGGTGAACAGAGGGGATGATGCACACAAGTACAATTCCACAAGTGGCCACCGGGGGAGCCCAGAATCCAATTTCACAACAGTACCCCCCCCTCAAGGAGGGGGCACCGAACCCTCACCAGAACCACCAGGGCGATCAGGATGAGCCCTATGAAAGGCACGGACAAGATCGGAGGCATGAACATCAGAGGCAGTGACCCAAGAATTATCCTCCTGACCGTATCCCTTCCATTTGACCAGATACTGGAGTTTCCGTCTGGAAACACGAGAGTCCAAGATCTTTTCCACAACGTACTCCAACTCACCCTCAACCAACACCGGAGCAGGAGGCTCAACGGAAGGCACAGCCGGTACCTCATACCTGCGCAACAATGACCGATGAAAAACATTATGAATCGAAAAGGATGCAGGGAGGTCCAAACGGAAGGACACAGGGTTAAGAATCTCCAATATCTTGTACGGGCCGATGAACCGAGGCTTAAACTTAGGAGAAGAAACCCTCATAGGGACAAAACGAGAAGACAACCACACCAAGTCCCCAACACAAAGCCGAGGACCAACACGACGACGGCGGTTGGCAAAAAGCTGAGTCTTCTCCTGGGACAACTTCAAATTGTCCACCACCTGCCCCCAAATATGATGCAACCTCTCCACCACAGCATCCACTCCAGGACAATCCGAAGATTCCACTTGACCGGAGGAAAATCGAGGATGAAACCCCGAATTACAGAAAAACGGGGACACCAAGGTGGCAGAGCTGGCCCGATTATTGAGGGCGAACTCCGCCAAAGGCAAAAAAGCAACCCAATCATCCTGATCCGCAGACACAAAACACCTCAAATATGTCTCCAAGGTCTGATTAGTCCGCTCGGTCTGGCCATTAGTCTGAGGATGGAAAGCAGACGAAAAAGACAAATCTATGCCCATCCTAGCACAGAATGCCCGCCAAAATCTAGACACGAATTGGGTCCCTCTGTCAGAAACGATATTCTCCGGAATACCATGCAAACGAACAACATTTTGAAAAAACAGAGGAACCAACTCGGAAGAAGAAGGCAACTTAGGCAAGGGAACCAGATGGACCATCTTAGAGAAACGGTCACACACCACCCAGATGACAGACATCTTATGAGAAACAGGCAGATCCGAAATAAAATCCATCGAGATGTGCGTCCAAGGCCTCTTCGGGATAGGCAAGGGTAACAACAATCCACTAGCCCGAGAACAACAAGGCTTGGCCCGAGCACAAACGTCACAAGACTGCACAAAGCCTCGCACATCTCGTGACAGGGAAGGCCACCAGAAGGACCTTGCCACCAAATCCCTGGTACCAAAGATTCCAGGATGACCTGCCAACGCAGAAGAATGAACCTCAGAGATGACTCTACTGGTCCAATCATCAGGAACAAACAGTCTACCAGGTGGGCAACGATCAGGTCTATCCACCTGAAACTCCTGCAAGGCCCGCCGCAGGTCTGGAGAAACGGCAGACAATATCACTCCATCTTTAAGGATACCTGTGGGCTCAGAATTACCAGGGGAGTCAGGCTCAAAACTCCTAGAAAGGGCATCCGCCTTAACATTCTTAGAACCCGGTAGGTAAGACACCACAAAATTAAACCGAGAGAAAAACAACGACCAGCGCGCCTGTCTAGGATTCAGGCGCATGGCAGACTCAAGGTAAATTAAATTTTTGTGGTCAGTCAATACCACCACCTGATGTCTGGCCCCCTCAAGCCAGTGACGCCACTCCTCAAAAGCCCACTTCATGGCCAAAAGCTCCCGATTCCCAATATCATAATTCCGCTCGGCGGGCGAAAATTTACGGGAAAAAAAAGCACAAGGTCTCATCACGGAGCAGTCGGAACTTCTCTGCGACAACACCGCCCCAGCTCCGATTTCAGAAGCGTCGACCTCAACCTGAAAAGGAAGAGCAACATCAGGCTGACGCAACACTGGGGCGGAAGAAAAGCAGCGCTTGAGCTCCCGAAAGGCCTCCACAGCATCAGGGGACCAATCAGCAACATCAGCACCCTTCTTAGTCAAATCAGTCAATGGTTTTACAACATCAGAAAAACCAGCAATAAATCGACGATAAAAGTTAGCAAAGCCCAAAAATTTCTGAAGACTCTTAAGAGAAGAGGGTTGCGTCCAATCACCAATAGCCTGAAACTTGACAGGATCCATCTCGATGGAAGAGGGGGAAAAAATGTATCCCAAGAAGGAAATCTTTTGAACCCCAAAAACACACTTAGAACCCTTCACACACAAGGAATTAGACCGCAAAACCTGAAAAACCCTCCTGACCTGCTGGACATGAGAGTCCCAGTCATCCGAAAAAATCAGAATATCATCCAGATACACAATCATAAATTTGTCCAAATAATCGCGGAAAATGTCATGCATAAAGGACTGGAAGACTGAAGGGGCATTTGAAAGACCAAAAGGCATCACCAAATACTCAAAATGGCCCTCGGGCGTATTAAATGCGGTTTTCCACTCATCCCCCTGCTTGATTCGCACCAAATTATACGCCCCACGGAGATCAATCTTAGAGAACCACTTGGCCCCCTTTATACGAGCAAACAAATCAGTAAGCAGTGGTAACTAGGGTTGAGCGACTTTCATTTTTTTAAGATCGAGTAGGGTTTTGGGAAACCCGATTTTGTCCAGAGTCGAGTCGAGTGCAGTCGGCCGATTATCGCTAAAAGTCGGGGATCGACCGAAACACGAAACCCAATGCAAGTCAATGGGGAAGCATAGTCGGCAGTGAGTGGAGGCCAGGAAAACACCTACAGTGCCCATTTTAATGCCAAAAACATCCATTCTTGTTTCTGAAGCTTGCCAATCTTAATTAACTGTATAATAATAGTTGGGCATAAGGAATTGGGGGAAAGTTGTGGGGGGAGTAGGGCTGGCTCAAGTTTTTCGTGGGCCCAGGAAATGCGGACTACGTCACGGCGGTGTTGCAGGGAAAGGTAAGTATTTAAAAGTTGCAAGTGCTGTGATCCTGAGCAAGCAGGGGGGGCCCACTCGTTCGCATTGCCACTGGCACAGGGCCCCTCAAAGTACGGCGGTGTGTTTGCATGGCGGGGGCGCCTCCCACCAGCAGCGACACTTTTGCGTACTCTGAGGGGCCCTGTGCCAGTGACGTCGCCAACGAGTATGCCCCCCCACCTGATGAAGGAACCTGCACTTTCATCTGCACCTTCCTCTTTGTCCCTGTGTAAGGTGGTATAACATGCGGGAAGGGGAACCTTACTTTCAGCAGGGTCAGATTCTGGCTGTGTAGAGTACAAGGGGAATGTAGTGGTCTAGGTCAATGTACCAGCAGACTCATTTAGCAGTGGCTGGGCAATGGGCAGGATGAGGAGGAAACAGATATAGGGCCAAAGAATAAAGTAGGCTACATGCAGTTCAAAATTGGTAACAGGACTAAACAGGCGGCATTGCTTTGTTCAGTGGAGTAGCAAACCCAAGAGCAGCAGACACTGTTTCAAGGGCCTAACCACACTAGTAGGCCAAATGCAGTTTAATATCTGATAGTATAGGGCGAAAGCCAGAATGTGGAAGCTCAGCTTTGTTCAGTTGAGGACAACACCAGGGAGGGGCAGACACCTTTAGTAGGCCGGAAAAGCCTATTGCATTTTTTAAAATGGTAATTTGGAGCAGAAGGTTGAAGCTCAGCTTTATTTAGTTGAGGGCAACACCAGGGAGGGGCAGAAGCCGTTAGTAGGCCCTAACCACCATTTTTTTTTTTTTTAAAACCACTTAATGAGAGCCGGAAGGTTGAAGCTCAGCTTTATTTAGTTGAGGACAACACCAGGGAGGGGCAGAAGCCGTTAGTAGGCCCTAACCACCATTTTTTTTTTAAAACCACATAATGAGAGCCGGAAGGTTGAAGCTCAGCTTTATTTAGTTGAGGACAACACCAGGGAGGGGCAGAAGCCGTTAGTAGGCCCTAACCACCATTTTTTTTTTAAAACCACTTAATGAGAGCCGGAAGGTTGAAGCTCAGCTTTATTTAGTTGAGGACAACACCAGGGAGGGGCAGAAGCCGTTAGTAGGCCCTAACCACCATTTTTTTTTTTTTTAAAACCACATAATGAGAGCCGGAAGGTTGAAGCTCAGCTTTATTTAGTTGAGGACAACACCAGGGAGGGGCAGAAGCCGTTAGTAGGCCCTAACCACCATTTTTTTTTTAAAACCACTTAATGAGAGCCGGAAGGTTGAAGCTCAGCTTTATTTAGTTGAGGACAACACCAGGGAGGGGCAGAAGCCGTTAGTAGGCCCTAACCACCATTTTTTTTTTTAAAACCACATAATGAGAGCCGGAAGGTTGAAGCTCAGCTTTATTTAGTTGAGGACAACACCAGGGAGGGGCAGAAGCCGTTAGTAGGCCCTAACCACCATTTTTTTTTTTTTTAAAACCACTTAATGAGAGCCGGAAGGTTGAAGCTCAGCTTTATTTAGTTGAGGACAACACCAGGGAGGGGCAGAAGCCGTTAGTAGGCCCTAACCACCATTTTTTTTTAAAAACCACTTAATGAGAGCCGGAAGGTTGAAGCTCAGCTTTATTTAGTTGAGGACAACACCAGGGAGGGGCAGAAGCCGTTAGTAGGCCCTAACCACCATTTTTTTTTTAAAACCACTTAATGAGAGCCGGAAGGTTGAAGCTCAGCTTTATTTAGTTGAGGACAACACCAGGGAGGGGCAGAAGCCGTTAGTAGGCCCTAACCACCATTTTTTTTTTTTAAACCACATAATGAGAGCCGGAAGGTTGAAGCTCAGCTTTATTTAGTTGAGGACAACACCAGGGAGGGGCAGAAGCCGTTAGTAGGCCCTAACCACCAATTTTTTTTTTTTTAAAACCACTTAATGAGAGCCGGAAGGTTGAAGCTCAGCTTTATTTAGTTGAGGACAACACCAGGGAGGGGCAGAAGCCGTTAGTAGGCCCTAACCAAAGTTGAAGGCCAAATGCAGTTTAATTTCTGATACTATAGGCCGAAAGCCAGAAGGTGGAAGTTCCGATTTAGACAGTGGAGGACAATTTGAATTAGGGACTGCAGACAGACTTAGTAGGCTGTCCCCTGTGGACCATGCATCCACCACATTAACCCATTGCGCCGTAATGGACACGTAATCTTCCGTGGCCATGCCTACAGGTCCATGCGTCTGTTGTCAGGTGCACCTTTGTACTCACAGATTGCCAGAGTGCATGGACAATGCGGTCTTCTACATGCTGGTGGAGGGTTGGGATGGCTTTTCTCGCAAAAGAAGTGTCGACTGGTTAGCTTGTAGCGTGGTACAGCGTAGTCCATCATGGCCTTATTAATAGTAAATAAAATATATAACTAGGCTCTATGAACTTTTAAATAGGTTCCAGGGGTACACGGGCAGCATTGGTGTGGTCAGTGGAGGAGTATTGCAAGTAGGGGCTGCAGACAGGCTATCAAAGGCCTAAAATAACAAACAGTAGGCAGTCATGGCAGTTTTACATCGGTTACATGGATACACAGGCAGGCACTCCAGGCAGCATTGTGCTCAGTGGAGGAGTATTGCAAGTAGGGGCCGCAGACAGGCTATCAAAGGCCTAAAATAACAAACAGTAGGCAGTCATGGCAGTTTTACATCGGTTACATGGATACACAGGCAGCTAGGTGGTGAGTGGAGGAGTATTTAAAGTAAGGACCGCAGACAGGCTATCAAAGGCCTAACATAACAAACAATAGGCTCATGGCAGTTTTACAGCGGTTACATGGATACACGGGCAGGCAGCTTGGTGGTGAGTGGAGGAGTATTTAAAGTATGGACCGCAGACAGGCTTCGAAGGCCTAACACAATAAAATGGGCTGGCTGTAGGCACTTTAAAATTGGTTCCAGGGGTACACGGGCAGCAGTGGTCTGGTCAGTGGAGGACTAGTGGAAGTATGGACCGCAGACAGGCTTCGAAGGCCTAACACAATAAAATGGGCTGGCTGTAGGCACTTTAAAATTGGTTCCAGGGGTACACGGGCAGCAGTGGTCTGGTCAGTGGAGGCCTAGTGGAAGTATGGACCGCAGACAGGCTTCGAAGGCCTAACACAATAAAATGGGCTGGCTGTAGGCACTTTAAAATTGGTTCCAGGGGTACACGGGCAGCAGTGGTCTGGTCAGTGGAGGCCTAGTGGAAGGAGGGACCGCAGACAGGCTTCGAAGGCCTAACACAATAAAATGGGCTGGCTGTAGGCACTTTAAAATTGGTTCCAGGGGTACACGGGCAGCAGTGGTCTGGTCAGTGGAGGCCTAGTGGAAGGAGGGACCGCAGACAGGCTTCGAAGGCCTAACACAATAAAATGGGCTGGCTGTAGGCACTTTAAAATTGGTTCCAGGGGTACACGGGCAGCAGTGGTCTGGTCAGTGGAGGCCTAGTGGAAGTATGGACCGCAGACAGGCTTCGAAGGCCTAACACAATAAAATGGGCTGGCTGTAGGCACTTTAAAATTGGTTCCAGGGGTACACGGGCAGCAGTGGTCTGGTCAGTGGAGGCCTAGTGGAAGGAGGGACCGCAGACAGGCTTCGAAGGCCTAACACAATAAAATGGGCTGGCTGTAGGCACTTTAAAATTGGTTCCAGGGGTACACGGGCAGCAGTGGTCTGGTCAGTGGAGGACTAGTGGAAGGAGGGAGCGCAGAAAGGCTTCAAAGGCCTAAAATAACAAACAATAGGCTCATGGCAGTTTTACAGCGGTTACATGGATACACGGGCAGGCAGCTTGGTGGTCAGTGGAGGAGTAGGGACCGCAGACAGGCTATCAAAGGCCTAAAATAACAAACAATAGGCTCATGGCAGTTTTACAGCGGTTACATGGATACACGGGCAGGCAGCTTGGTGCTGAGTGGAGGAGTAGTGCAAGGAGTGTCTGTCCCAGTACTCCCAAAATATAAATAGATGTTAATGTCTCGCAAAACAACCAAAACAAAAAAAAAGATGGCATACTTAGGTACAGGGGTGGGCTCATCTGCTGTGTTTCTGACATAGTAATTTGGCAGTAACTATTTAATGGTGCCAATATAGGACACAGACACAGACTACTTTAAGTTGCATCATAGATGTCTACAAATTTGTATTGTCAGTGCCAGACATTGAATGATGTCAGCGAATAGACTAAAGATTGGTGGAGCTGTGCGACATAATTTTGCACGTAGTACAGCCCAGTTTGAGCTGGGGTAGGGGGGAACTCTCTTGAGGCCGGCGGGACCGCCCCAGGGCCACTCATGTTACAACGGTGTGTCTGACGTTGGGTGCGCACCACCACCGCCAGAGACACTACATTGTACTATGAGGGACCCAGTAGCAATGCCGTCAACCAAAAGCGAGCACACCCACCTCTTCAGACAAACAGCAGTCTCACGGGTGCTTGCGCCAAGTCGCGATACCACGGCCCCGTGTGGGGAGTTTGGCCATTTAGGGAGGTGTAAACATGTCGTATGCTGTACAATCTGCAGCAGCAAATTAGACATTAGAAAAGTAATTCACAGGCAAGAGCTTTTCATAGGAAAGCTAGGTGTCGGCCGGGCAAGGTGGGGCAAAAGATTTTGAAATCCAGTTGTGGTTCATTTTAATGAATGTTAGATCGTCAACATTTTGGGTAGCCAGACGAGTCCTTTTTTCGGTTAATATTGACCCTGCAGCACTGAATACTCTTTCTGATAGGACACTTGCTGCCGGGCAAGCAAGCTCCTGCAATGCATATTCTGCCAATTCTGGCCAGGTGTCTAATTTGGAGGCCCAGTAATCAAATGGGAATGACGGTTGAGGGAGAACATCGATAAGGGATGAAAAATAGTTAGTAACCATACTGGACAAATGTTGTCTCCTGTCACTTTCAATTGATGCAGCAGTACCTGTCCTGTCTGCGGTCATAGCAAAATCACTCCACAACCTGGTCAGAAAACCCCTCTGTCCAACGCCACTTCTGATGTGTGCACCCCTAACACTCCTAGTCTGCTGCCCCCTGGAGCTCGTGTGAGAACGATCACGTGCGCTGTGTGCTGGGAATGCCTGAAGCAAACGGTCAACAAGAGTTGATTGTTTGGTTGCTAATATTAGTTCCAAGTTCTCATGTGGCATAACATTTTGCAATTTGCCTTTATAGCGTGGATCAAGGAGGCAGGCCAACCAGTAATCGTCATCGTTCATCATTTTCGTAATGCGTGTGTCCCTTTGTAGGATACGTAAGGCATAATCCGCCATGTGGGCCAAAGTTCCACTTGTCAAATCTCCGGTTGTGATTGGTTGAGGGGCAGTTGCAGGCAAATCTACGTCACTTGTGTCCCTCAAAAAACCAGAACCCGGCCGTGACACGCAACCAATTTCCTGTGCCCCCGTGAAAGTTTCCGCATTAAAAATATACTCATCCCCATCATCCTCCTCGTCCTCCACCTCCTCTTCGCCCGCTACCTCGTCCTGTACACTGCCCTGACCAGACAATGGCTGACTGTCATCAAGGCTTCCCTCTTCCTCTGGTGCAGACGCCTGCTCCTTTATGTGCGTCAAACTTTGCATCAGCAGACGCATTAGGGGGATGCTCATGCTTATTACGGCGTTGTCTGCACTAACCAGCCGTGTGCATTCCTCAAAACACTGAAGGACTTGACACATGTCTTGTATCTTCGACCACTGCACACCTGACAACTCCATGTCTGCCATCCTACTGCCTGCCCGTGTATCCTCCCACAAATAAATAACAGCACGCCTCTGTTCGCACAGTCTCTGAAGCATGTGCAGTGTTGAGTTCCACCTTGTTGCAACGTCTATGATTAGGCGATGCTGGGGAAGGTTCAAAGACCGCTGATAGGTCTGCATACGGCTGGCGTGTACAGGCGAACGTCGGATATGTGAGCAAAGTGCACGCACTTTGAGGAGCAGGTCGGAGAACCCAGGATAAGTTTTCAATAAGCACTGCACCACCAGGTTTAAGGTGTGAGCCAGGCAAGGAATGTGTTTCAGTTGGGAAAGGGAGATGGCAGCCATGAAATTCCTTCCGTTATCACTCACTACCTTGCCTGCCTCAAGATCTACTGTGCCCAGCCACGACTGCGTTTCTTGTTGCAAGAACTCGGACAGAACTTCCGCGGTGTGTCTGTTGTCGCCCAAACACTTCATAGCCAATACAGCCTGCTGACGCTTGGCAGTAGCTGGCCCATAATGGGACAACTGGTGTGCAACAGTGTCATCTGCCGATGGAGTGGTTGGCCGACTGCGTTCTGTGGAAGAGCTGTAGCTTCTGCAGGAGGACGAGGAGGAGGAGGAGGGGGTGCGAACGCCTACAGCCAACTGTTTCCTAGACCGTGGGCTAGGCACAACTGTCCCTAAATTGATGTCGCCTGTGGACCCTGCATCCACCACATTCACCCAGTGTGCCGTGATGGACACATAACGTCCCTGGCCATGCCTACTGGTCCATGCATCTGTAGTCAGGTGCACCTTTGTACTCACAGATTGCCTGAGTGCATGGACGATGCGCTGTTTAACATGCTGGTGCAGGGCTGGGATGGCTTTTCTGGAAAAAAAGTGTCGACTGGGTAGCTCGTATCGTGGTTCAGCGTACTCCATCAGGGCTTTGAAAGCTTCGCTTTCAACTAACCGGTAGGGCATCATCTCTAACGAGATTAGTCTAGCTATGTGGGCGTTAAAACCCTGTGTACGCGGATGCGAGGATAAGTACTTCCTTTTTCTAACCAGAGTCTCATGTAGGGTGAGCTGGACTGGAGAGCTGTAGATCGTGGAACTTTCGGGTGTGCCGGTGGACATGGCAGACTGAGAGACGGTTGGAGACGGTATTGTTTCCGCCGGTGCCCTACATGCAATATTTCCTCCTACAAAACTGGTGATTCCCTGACCCTGACTGCTTTTGGCTGGCAAAGAAACCTGCACAGATACTGCCGGTGGTGCGGAAAATGGTGGCCTTACAGTGACGGAAGGGATGTTGCGTTGCTGACTAGCTTCATTGGCCGAGGGTGCTACAACCTTGAGGGACGTTTGGTAGTTAGTCCAGGCTTGAGAATGCATGGTGGTTAAGTGTCTATGCATGCAACTAGTATTTAGACTTTTCAGATTCTGACCTCTGCTTAAGCTAGTTGAACATTTTTGACAGATGACTTTGCGCTGATCAGTTGGATGTTGTTTAAAAAAATGCCAGACTGCACTCTTCCTAGACTCTGATCCCTTTTCAGGGATTGCAGACTGAGCTTTAACCGGATGGCAACGCTGTGCTCCAACAGGTTTTGGCTTTGACACGCGTTTTGGTCCAGATACGGGCCCGGCAGATGGAACCTGTTGCGATGTTGATGCCTGCTGCGGCCCCTCCTCCACCTCCGCTTCTGAACTACTGCCGCCTGCACCCTGTTCCCCCAATGGCTGCCAATCGGGGTCAATAACTGGGTCATCTATTACCTCCTCTTCGAGCTCGTGTGCAACTTCGTCTGTGTCACTGTGTCGGTCGGTGGTATAGCGTTCGTGGCGGGGCAACATAGTCTCATCAGGGTCTGATTGTGGATCTGTACCCTGAGAGGGCAATGTGGTGGTCTGAGTCAAAGGAGCAGCATAGTACTCTGGCTGTGGCTGTGCATCAGTGCACTCCATGTCAGAATATACTTGTAATGGGCATGGCCTGTTAAATGTTTCACTTTCTAAGCCAGGGACGGTATGTGTAAAGAGCTCCATGGAGTGACCCGTTGTGTCGCCTGCTGCATCCTTCTCTCTTGTTGTAGTTTTTGCTGAGGAGGACAAGGAAGCGACTTGTCCCTGACCGTGAACATCCACAAGCGACGCGCTGCTTTTACATTTACCAGTTTCGGAAGAGGAGGCAAAAGAGCTAGAGGCTGAGTCTGCAATGTAAGCCAAAACTTGCTGTTGCTGCTCCGCCTTTAAAAGCGGTTTTCCTACTCCCAGAAAAGAGAGCGTTCGAGGCCTTGTGTAGCCTGACGACGAAACTGGCTCCACAGCTCCAGACTTAGGTGGAATATTTTTATCCCCACGACCACCTGATGCTCCACTACCACTACCATCATTACCAGCTGACAATGAACGCCCACGACGACCTCTTGCACCAGACTTCCTCATTGTTTTAAAATCTTAACCAAAGTAACTTTATTTGTTGCTATCAAACAACTTACACGGTGAGCTATAACTTCAGTATGATTTCAATATCCCTTAACAGGTTGGTGAGACCACAAGGAAAATCAGGCACAATGTTACACACTCTGTTTTCTGTGGCACAAAATCACAGAGATGACACACACGCAGGACTGTCACTCAAGCACTAATGTCAATATTAATCTCCCACCTAATTTATTTATTTTTTTTTCTCAGGGAGACTTTAGAAACCAAATAATATTAAAAAAAAAAAAAAAAAGGCTTTCTATGGCCCACAATTAGAGAGAGAGAGGTGGCACAACCAGGAGTCAAGACTGGCGCACAAGCTGAAAGGGCAATATTACTCTCCCACTGTTTTTTATGTTTTTTTTGTTTTTTTCAGGGAGACTTTAGAAACCAAATAATATTAAAAAAACCAAAAAAAAAAAAGGCTTTCTATGGCCCACTGAATGAAAGGGAGAGAGGTGGCACACCCAGGAGTCAAGACTGGCACACAAGCTGAAAGGGCAATATTACTCTCCCACTGTTTTTTTAGGTTTTTTTTTTTTTTTCAGGGAGAATTAGAAACCAAATAATATTAAAAAAAAAAAAAATAGGCTTTCTATGGCCCACTGAATGAAAGGGAGAGAGGTGGCACACCCAGGAGTCAAGACTGGCACACAAGCTGAAAGGGCAATATTACTCTCCCACTGTTTTTTTAGGTTTTTTTTTTTTTTTCAGGGAGAATTAGAAACCAAATAATATTAAAAAAAAAAAAAAAAAAAAAAAAAATAGGCTTGCTATAGCCCACTGAATGAGAGATAGCACACACAGCAGTGGCACACAAGCCCTTACTGAGGCCAATATTTTTCTCCCACTGATTGATGTAGTGTTTTTGTGTTGAGGTAGAATTTAGAACACAAATCACGGAAAAAATAAATAGGCTTTCTATGGCCCACTGAATGAAAGGGAGAGAGGTGGCACACCCAGGAGTCAAGACTGGCACACAAGCTGAAAGGGCAATATTACTCTCCCACTGTTTTTTTATGTATTTTTTGTTTTTTCAGGGAGACTTTAGAAACCCAATAATATTTAAAAAAAAAAATAAATAGGCTTTCTATGGCCCACTGAATGAGAGGGAGAGAGGTGGCACACCCAGGAGTCAAGACTGGCACACAAGCTGAAAGGGCAATATTACTCTCCCACTGTTTTTTTAGGTTTTTTTTTTTTTTTCAGGGAGAATTAGAAACCAAATAATATTAAAAAAAAAAAAATAGGCTTTCTATGGCCCACTGAATGAAAGGGAGAGAGGTGGCACACCCAGGAGTCAAGACTGGCACACAAGCTGAAAGGGCAATATTACTCTCCCACTGTTTTTTTATGTATTTTTTGTTTTTTTCAGGGAGACTTTAGAAACCCAATAATATTTAAAAAAAAAAATAAATAGGCTTTCTATGGCCCACTGAATGAGAGGGAGAGAGGTGGCACACCCAGGAGTCAAGACTGGCACACAAGCTGAAAGGGCAATATTACTCTCCCACTGTTTTTTTAGGTTTTTTTTTTTTTTCAGGGAGACTTTTGAAACCAAATAATATTAAAAAAAAAAAAAAAAAAAAAATATAGGCTTGCTATAGCCCACTGAATGATAGCGCACACACAGCAGTGGCACACAAGCCCTGACTGAGGCCAATATTTTTCTCCCACTGATTGATGTAGTGTTTCTGTGTTGAGGTAGATTTTAGAACACAAATCACGGAAAAAATAAATAGGCTTTCTATGGCCCACTCAGTGAGAGATGGCACACACAGGGATGGCACTGTAGCAGAAATGCCAATCTTAATCTCCCACAAAAAAAAAACAAAAAAAAAAAAAAACTGTCCTACAATTACTATCTCCCTGCAGTAATGTAAGCCAGGTATGGCAGGCAGCAATAGGAGTGGACTGATGCACAAATTAAATAAAAAGTGTGGACAAACAAAAAAGATAGCTGTGCAGAAAGGAAGGAACAAGAGGATATGTGCTTTGAAAAAAGCAGTTGGTTTCCACAGTGGCGTACACACAGCAATACAGCTATCACGGAGCCTTCTAGGGCAGCCCAATGAGCTACAGCGCTGAGGGGAAAAAAAAAAAAAAATAGCTTCCACTGTTCCTGCACACCGAAGGTGGTGTTGGACAGTGGAAATCGCTGCAGCACAAGCGGTTTGGTGGTTAGTGGACCCTGCCTAACGCTCTCCCTGCTTCTGACGAAGCGGCAGCAACCTGTCCCTAAGCTCAGATCAGCAGCAGTAAGATGGCGGTCGGCGGGAACGCCCCTTTATAGCCCCTGTGACGCCGCAGACAGCAAGCCAATCACTGCAATGCCCTTCTCTAAGATGGTGGGGACCAGGATCTATGTCATCACGCTGCCCACACTCTGCGTTCACCTTCATTGGCTGAGAAATGGCGCTTTTCGCGTCATTGAAACGCGACTTTGGCGCGAAAGTCGCGTACCGCATGGCCGACAAGCACAGGGGTCGGATCGGGTTTCATGAGACGCCGACTTAGCCAAAAGTCGGCGACTTTTGAAAATGATCGACCCGTTTCGCTCAACCCTAGTGGTAACGGATATTGATATTTAACCGTGATTTTATTCAAAAGTCGATAATCAATACACGGCCTCAAAGAGCCGTCTTTCTTAGACACAAAGAAAAAACCGGCTCCTAAGGGAGATGACGAAGGACGAATATGTCCCTTTTCCAAGGACTCCTTTATATATTCTCGCATAGCCGCGTGTTCAGGCACAGACATAGCTCTCCAGTCGAGGACTGGGTTATGAGATTGCAGCCATGGCAATCCCAGCACCAAAACATCATGTAGATTATACAGCACCAGAAAGCGAATAACCTCCTGGTGATCCGGATTAACACGCATAGTCACTTGTGTCCAGTATTGTGGTTTATTACTAGCCAATGGGGTGGAGTCAATCCCTTTCAGAGGTATCGGAGCCTCCAATGGCTCCAAATCATACCCACAGCGTTTGGCAAAGGACCAATCCATAAGACTCAAAGCAGCGCCAGAGTCGACATAGGCGTCCGCGGTAATAGATGACAAAGAACAAATCAGGGTCACAGATAGAATAAACTTAGACTGTAAAGTGCTAATTGAAACAGACTTGTCAGGCTTCTTAGTACGCTTAAAGCATGCTGATATAACATGAGTTGAATCACCACAATAGAAGCACAACCCATTTTTTCGTCTAAAATTCTGCCGCTCGCTTCTGGACAGAATTCTATCACATTGCATATTTTCTGGCGTTTTCTCAGTAGACACCGCCAAATGGTGCACAGGTTTGCGCTCCCGCAGACGCCTATCGATCTGAATAGCCATCGTCATGGACTCATTCAGACTCGCAGGCACAGGGAACCCCACCATAACATCCTTAATGGCATCAGAGAGACCTTCTCTGAAAATCGCCGCCAGGGCGCACTCATTCCACTGAGTAAGCACAGACCATTTCCGGAATTTTTGGCAGTATATTTCAGCTTCATCTTGCCCCTGAGACAAGGACATCAAGGCCTTTTCCGCCTGAAGCTCTAAATGAGGTTCCTCATAAAGCAACCCCAAGGCCAGAAAAAACGCATCCACATTGAGCAACGCAGGATCCCCTGGTGCCAATGCAAAAGCCCAGTCTTGAGGGTCGCCCCGGAGCAAGGAAATTACAATCCTGACCTGCTGTGCAGGGTCTCCGGCAGAGCGAGACTTCAGGGACAAAAACAATTTGCAATTATTTTTAAAATTTTGAAAGTGAGATCTATTCCCCGAGAAGAATTCAGGCAAAGGAATTCTAGGCTCAGACATAGGTGCATGAACAACGAAATCTTGCAAATTTTGTACCTTTGTGGCGAGATTATTCAAACCTGTAGCTACACTCTGAAGATCCATTTGAAACAGGTGAACACAGAGCCATTCAAGGATAAGAAGGAGAGAAAGAGAGGAAGGCTGCAGAATAGGCAGACTAGCAAGTGATTCAATTAAGAGCACACTCAGAACTAGAGGAAAAAAAAAAAATTGTAGCAGACTTCTTTTTTCTCTCCTTTCTCAGCCAGTAATTTAACCCTTTTTTTTGGGCCGGTCAAACTGTCATGATTCTCAATGGCGAGAGAACATAGCCCAGCATATATGAGAACTAGCTCTTGGAAGATGGAAACTATACTGACCATGAACTAAACCTGCCGCACAACTAGAAGTGGCCGGGTAGCATGCCTACGTTTTTTTATCCCTAGATGCCCAGCGTCAGCCGGAGAACTACCTAATCCTAGCAGAGGAAAAGACAGTCCTGGCTCACCTCTAGAGAAATTTTCCCAAAAGGCAGACAGAGGCCCCCACATATATTGGCGGTGATTTTAGATGAAATGACAAACGTAGTATGAAAATAGGTTTAGCAAAAATCGAGGTCCGCTTACTAGATAGAAAGAAGACAGAAAGGGCACTTTCATGGTCAGCAGAAAACCCTATCAAAACACCATCCAGAAATTACTTTAAGACTCTAGCATTAACTCATAACACCAGAGTGGCAATTTCCGCTCACAAGAGCTTTCCAGACACAGTAACGAAACAGCAGCTGTGAACAGGAACAAAATGCAAAAACACACAAGGACAAAAGTCCAACTTAGCTGGGAGTTGTCTAGTAGCAGGAACATGCACAGAAAGGCTTCTGATTACATTGTTGACCGGCATGAAACTGACAGAGGAGCAAGGTTATATAGCGACTCCCACATCCTGATAGGAGCAGGTGAACAGAGGGGATGATGCACACAAGTACAATTCCACAAGTGGCCACCGGGGGAGCCCAGAATCCAATTTCACAACAGTTTCTCTTCACCATGGAGATTATTCTGCGATCATCCACCACTGTTGTCTTCCGTGGACGCCCAGGTCTTTTTGCATTGATGAGTTCACCAGTGCTTTCTTTCTTTCTCAGGATGTACTAAACTGTAGATTTTGCCACTCCTAATATTGTAGCAATTTCTCGGCTTGTTTTTTTCTGTTTTCGCAGCTTAAGGATGGCTTGTTTCACTTGCATGGAGAGCTCCTTTGACCGCATGTTTACTTCACAGCAAAACCTTCCTAATGCAAGCACCACATCTCAAATCAACTCCAGGCCTTTTATCTGCTTAATTGAGAATGACATAACGAAGGGATTGCCCACACCTGTTCATGAAATAGCCTTGGAGTCAATTGTCCAATTACTTTTGGTCCCTTTAAAAACAGGGTCGCACATGTTAAGGAGCTGAAACTCCTAAACCCTTCATCCAATTTTATTGTGGATACCCTCAAATGAAAGCTGAAAGTCTGAACTTCAACTGCATCTGAATTGTTTTGTTTAAAATTCATTGTGGTAATGTCTATAACCAAAATTAGAAAAATGTTGTCTCTGTCCAAATATATATGGACCTAACTGTATCTAGATGTGTTGTGAGAACTTTGAACCCCCAAGTGTTTCACTACAGTTTATAACGCAGAGCCGTGAAAATAAAAAATATTTTTTTTCACAAAAATGATTTTTTAGCCCCCAGTTTTGTATTTTCACAAGGGTAACAGGATAAATTGGACCCCAAGAGTTGTCGTCCAATTTGTCCTGAGTACGCTGATACCCCACATGTGGGGGGGAACCACTGTTTGGGCGCATGGCAGAGCACGGAAGGGAAGGAGCGCCATTTGGAATGCAGACTTAGATGGATTGGTCTGCAGGCATCACGTTGCATTTGTAGAGCCCCTGATGTACCCAAAAGTAGAATCCCCCCAAAAGTGACCCCATATTGGAAACTAGACCTCCCAAGGAACTTATCTAGATATGTTGTGAGAACTTTGAACCCCCAAGTGTTTCACTACAGTTTACAACGCAGAGCCGTGAAAATAAAAAATCTTTCTTTTTCCCACAAAAATGATTTTTATCCCCCCAAATTTTTATTTTCCGAAGGATAACAAGAGAAATTGGACCCCAAAAGTTGTTGTCCAATATGTCCCGAGTACGCTGATACCCATATGTTGGGGTAAACCCCTGTTTGGACGCACGGGAGAGCTCGGAAGGGAAGGAGCACTGTTTTACTTTTTCAACGCAGAATTGGCTGGAATTGAGATCGGATGCCATGTCGCGTTTGGAGAGCCCCTGATGTGCCTGAACAGTGGAAACTCCCCAATTCTACCTGAAACCCTAATCCAAACACACCCCTAACCCTAATCCCAACGGTAACCCTAACCATACCCGTAACCCTGACACACACCTAACCCTAATCCCAACCGTAAATGTATTCCAAACCCTAACCCTAACTTTAGCCCCAACCTTAACCCTAACTTTAGCCCCACCCTAACCCTAACTTTAGCCCCAACCCTAACCCTAACTTTAGTTCCAACCCTAGCCCTAACCCTAGCCCTAACCCTAGCCCTAACCCTAACCCTAGCCCTAACCCTAGCCCTAGCCCTAACCCTAACCCTAGCCCTAGCCCTAATCCTAATGGGAAAATGGAAATAAATACATTTTTTTTTTTTTTTATTATTTTTCCCTAACTAAGGGGGTGATGAAGGGGGGTTTGATTTACTTTTATAGCTTTTTTTATATCGGATTTTTATGATTGGCAGCTGTCACACACTAAAAGATGCTTTTAATAGCAAAAAAGTTTTTGCTTCTCCACATTTTGAGACCTATAATTTTTCCATATTTTGGTCCACAGAGTCATGAGAGGTCTTGTTTTTTGCGGGACGAGTTGACGTTTTTTATTGGTAACATTTTCGCGCACATGACATTTTTCGATCGCTTTTTATTCCGATTTTTGTGAGGCAGAATGACCAAAAACCAGCTATTCATGAATTTCTTTTGGGGAAGGCGTTTATACCGTTCCATGTTTGGTAAAATTGATAAAGCAGTTTTATTCGGCGGGTCAGTACGATTACAGCAATATCTCATTTATATCTTTTTTTATGTTTTTGGCTCTTTTATACGATAAAAGCTATTTTATAGAAAAAATAATTATTTTGGCATCGCTTTATTCTGAGGACTATAACTTTTTTATTTTTTTGCTTATGATGCTATATCATGACTTGTTTTTTGCAGGACAAGATGATGTTTTCAGCGCTACCATGGTTATTTATATCCATCTTTTTGATCGCGTGTTATTCCACTTTTTGTTCAGCGGTATGATAATAAAGCATTGTTTTTTGGCTCGTTTTTTTTTTTTCTTACTGTGTTCACTGAAGGGGTTAACTAGTGGGACAGTTTTATAGGTTGGGTCGTTACGGATGCGGCAATACTAAATATGTGTACTTTTATTGTTTTTTTTATTTAGATAAAGAAATGTACTTAAGGGAATAATATTTTTTTTTCTTTATTTAGGAATTTTTTTTATTATTTTTTTTTACACATGTGGAATTTTTTTTTTGTTACTTTTTTACTTTGTCCCAGGGGGGACATCACAGATCGCTGATCTAACAGTTTGCACAGCACTGTCAGATCAGCGATCTGACTGACAGCGCTGCAGGCTTACCAGCGCCTGCTGTGGACCCGGAAGCACTCCCTGCAGTACCTGGATGCAGCTCCGCAGCCATTTTGGATCTGGGGACTGCAGGGAGGAGACGCTCAGTACAAGGTGAGTACATCGCCTTGTACCGATCGTCTCAGGGAAGCACGCAGGGAGCCCCCTCCCTGCGTGATGCTTCCCTGTACCGCCGGTACACTGCGATCATGTTTGATCGCAGTGTGCCGGGGCTTAATGTGCCGGGAGCGGTCCGTGACCGCTCTTGGCACATAGTGCCGGATGTCAGCTGTGATAGTCAGCTGACACCCAGCCGCGATCGGCCGGGCTCCTCCCGAGAGTGCGGCCGATCGCATATGACGTACTATCCCATCACTGGGAATTAAGTCCCCGGTCACCTTGACGGGATAGTACGTCATATGGGATTAAGGAGCTTTCATCCATCGACAGTCATTCATCTACACACACATACGGCCATGCGAACCTTTCATAGCAGAAGCTCACCGGGACCTTCCTAGTGATCCAATAAGAGCTGCTACAGGACCTGAGCATGTGACCCCCGACCTCCAATGAGAGGTCGCCCCTTGGGCATGCTCAGTAGAGAAAAAGCAGGACTTAGTCCCAGGAGCATCTGCTCGCCGCTGATCAGTGCTGGTTACAATGGCTGGATCTGGAAGGGCAGCAGTAACCCAGTGCACAGTATCTTCTTGAGCCAGACCCTGGGACCGACGTCTCTGCTGAGCAGGCTCCACTACGGCTGGAGAAAAATGGGAGACTGCATTTGACATGGTTACAGATACCCCCTGTGCAGCGGCGGGAACTTGGCACCTAAGGCTGCTTTCACACTAGCGTCAGAACGGGCCTGTCACAGTGCATCGGGCCAACATACCGACACATGCTGTGAAAGAAATGCCCGACGTGGGCAGTGGAAGCAGTCTTACAGCGCTTCCGCTGCCCCATTGCAAGGTCCGGGGTGGAGGGGGCGGAGTTTTGGCCCAGCATGCGCGGTCAAAAATGGCGGACTCGACGCACAAAAAAAGTTACATGTGAAGTTTTTTGGGGCGGCGGTGCGCCAAAACACGACGCAACCATCGCACGATGGTTGCGACGTGTGGCAATGCATCGTTAATAAAAGTCTATGGAGAAAAAACGTATCCTGCGGGCAACTTTGCAGGATGCTTTTTTTCTCCACAACGACGCATTGCGACGTGCAGTGCCCGACGCTAGTGTGAAAGTAGCCTAACACATACCTCCAAAATTTAACAAAAAGCATGTAATACTCTATGGATGACTAATTTAATCCATAAAAAAAATTTCAAGCCTTTTTTGATGTGCTATATACCTATGAAATGTAACAGTAAGCACATAATACTCTATCGATGAGTAATTGACTTGAGAAAAATTTTACAATGCTTCTTTGAGTGTTATATAGCACCAAAATGTACCACAAACCATGTAATACTCTAAGGGTGAGTAATTGGCTCCAGAGCAAAATTACATTGCTTTTTGAGTGTTATATAACAGCAAAATGTACTGCAAACCACATAATATTTAGTGATGAGCGAATACATTCGACACTATTCGTTACTGGCACAAATAGTACACTATTCAAGCTATTTGTTACTCGGCAAGTAATTTGCAATTTGCCTCAGTATATTTGAGTGACCCATCCATCATGTTTGGAGCTTTATTTGCAGCCAATAAACATGCTGGGCTTGCTTGCCAATCACAGTAATGCCGGTGCCATCTTTGGTGTATCATTACTGTGATTGACTAGCCCTACAGCATGATAGGGGATGTTTAATCCCTGCCAGTGCCACGTTGAGCACATTGTATCCAGAAGCAACATAGTGAGAGCGTAGTGTGAGCGCAGGGAGAGTGAAAGCAGCATACAGGGAGAGTTTCTGATTCCAAAAAGCTCTTTTAGGAGCTACTCAGAGTGAAGATTAGATCTGTTAGGTTGAGATAGTGGAGGGAGAGATTTAATACGAGGGAGAGTGAAAGGCAGGTGGGGTGTTATCATTGTAAGTGCATGCTGCAGATCTCTGCTAGTTTGCATTGTGTTTACTGTAGGAACAGACTGTGGGATTTTAGAGAGAGGCAGGGTTTCATATTTTGTACCATAACATACAAAACAGTACTAGCATATAACAAACACATTATTGTTTTAGCTACATAGTATTCCTCAGTACCAGTATATTCTAAACCGCTTTTTAACAGCTAAATAATATTTGTCAGTGCCAACATATTCTAAGCATCTTTTTTAAAAGCTAATTGCTAACTAATATTCCTCGCCTATTGTTGAAATAGCTAATACTAATCTAGCAGTTGGAGGTAGTAGAGGATAGCGGCGCTGTTACGTTTGAAAGAGGCGGACTGCAGCAGGTGGAACCCTATATCACTACTAGGGTAGAAAAAACTAAAAAGGTAGAAATATGTACAAACACAGTGTACGCACACCCGTGCTACGTCCTATGTTGCATTTAAGTAATATCACTACTAATGTGAAATTTACCTGCTTGATAGAGTGAGATGAGTGGCTTTGATAGTGGCACAGGTCAAATCAAAGATATTATGAATGTATTTACTATAAAAGAAAAGTAAGGGTATTTAGTTAGTTATATGTAAAAATGGTCTGTCTGAGTGCATGAATATGTACACACATTGATGGCGTTGTTCTATAATCAAGAGCTGGATTGCTCGTACTCAAGGTGTCTGTAATGTGTAGACTAATGCACTCAGGATATCGATCTGAAAGAAAAACAAACAAACAAAAAACCTATATATATTCCTTAATTAGTGTCACAGTCTCTCACAATTACAGAGTAAAAGGTTCCTGAATGCCTGTTCCTAATATGCGCTGGTACAAAGTCCTCAGATCATGCACTGCTTGATAACTATATGCTGCAACCACATAGGTTGATGTGGAATGCAGGAGTCCCAGACAGCGCTGAGACGACAGTCAGCAAAATGATAATGTACAAGGCAAAGCTACTTAGCTGGCAGGTTCCTGCTTTTTCCTTTACGGTGGCTGTATGCACGGGGTCTTCCGGAGTCTTCAGCACGCGCTGTCCCGGCCGGTGACAGGCGTGCGTGTAGCTAGAAGTCTTCACTGAGAATTAAAAAGGACCTTCAGGAGGACCTTCAGTATCCGGGTCACGTGAGGGCACGTGCCTAGGGCGGGGACAATGCAGGGGGCGGCACCTGAGCAAGTTTAAATTTTTTTTAATTTTTTTTTTAAGGCCGGGGTCGCCCCGCCCACCCACCCGGGGGGAGGGGGTCTCGGGCGCAGGGTCTCCATCAGGGCATTACTGCCCTGACTACTTTATGGGGCAGAAATGGGTGCTGTACCTTTAAGCAGCAGCAGGCCTATGTGCATCATGGTCTTGACGCCGGTCATGTGACACGCTGCGCGCTCTTCTGAATGTAGGAGCAGTGGAGCAGACTGCAGAGAAGCAGGTCATGTTTGTGGGAGAAGATACTGAAGTCGGCGGTGAGCAGGGAGAGGAGGCGGGCAGTGTGTGAGGACTCAGAGGAAGCTGCGGAGAGGAGTGAGGTGAGAGAAGAGACAGGAGTCTGCTGATATGAGGAGAGGGGAGGCTGCTAAGGGGAGGAGATGAGAGGCTGGTAAGGAGAGGAGATGAGAGGCTGGAAAGGAGAGGAGATGAGAGGCTGGAAAGGAGAGGAGATGAGAGGCTGGGAAGGAGAGGAGATGAGAGGCTGGAGAGGAGATGAGAGGCTGAAGAGGAGATGAGAGCCTGGAGAGGAGATGAGAGGCTGGAAAGGAGAGGAGATGAGAGGCTGGAAAGGAGAGGAGATGAGAGGCTGGAGAGGAGAGGCTGGAGAGGAGAGGAGAGGCTGGAAAGGAGAGGAGATGAAAGGCTGGAAAGGAGAGGAGAGGCTGGAGAGGAGAGGCTGGAGAGGAGATGAGAGGCTGGTAAGGAGAGGAGATGAGAGGCTGGAGAGGAGATGAGAGGCTGGTAAGGAGAAGAGATGAGAGGCTGGTGAGGGGAGGCTGCTGAGGAGAGGAGATGAGAGGCAGCTGAGGAGAGGAGATGAGAGGCTGGAAAGGAGAGGAGATGAGAGGCTGGAAAGGAGAGGAGATGAGAGGCTGGAAAGGAGAGGAGATGAGAGGCTGGAAAGGAGAGGAGATGGGAGGCTGGAAAGGAAAGGAGATGAGAGGCTGGAAAGGAGAGGAGATGAGAGGCTGGAAAGGAGAGGAGATGAGAGGCTGGTAAGGAGAGGAGATGAGAGGCTGGTAAGGAGAGGAGATGAGAGGCTGGTGAGGGGAAGCTGCCGAGGAGAGGAGAGGCTCCTGTGGAGAGGAGATGAGAGGCTGGTAAGGAGAGATGAGGCTGGAAAGGAGAGGAGATGAGAGGCTGGAGAGGAGATGAGAGGCTGGTGAGGGGAGGCTGCTGAGGAGAGGAGATGAGAGGCTGCTGAGGAGAGGAGATGAGAGGCTGGAGAGGAGATGAGAGGCTGGAAAGGAGAGGAGATGAGAGGCTGGAGAGGAAATGAGAGGCTGGTAAGGAGAGGAGTTGAGAGGCTGGTAAGGAGAGGAGGTGAGAGGCTGGTAAGGAGAGGAGATGAGAGGCTGGTAAGGAGAGGAGATGAGAGGCTGGTGAGGGGAGGCTGCTGAGGAGAGGAGAGGCTGGTGAGGGGAGGCTGCTGAGGAGAGGAGAGGCTGGTGAGGGGAGGCTGCTGAGGAGAGGAGAGGCTGGTGAGGGAAGGCTGCTGAGGAGAGGGGAGGGTGCTAAGGGGAGGAGATGAGAGGCTGCTGAGGTGAGGAGAGGGGAGGCTGCTGAGGAGAGGAGATGAGAGGCTGGTGAGGGGAGGCTGCTGAGGAGAGGGGAGGCTGCTAAGGGGAGGAGATGAGAGGCTGGTGAGGAGAGGGGAGGCTGCTGAGGAGAGGGGATGAGAGGCTGGAGAGGGGAGACTGCTGAGGAAAGGAGATGAGAGGCTGGTCTCATGCTGTATATGGGGAGGCTGTGTGGGGCTCATGCAGTATATGGGAAGGCTGTGTGGGGCTCATGCCGTATATGGGGAGGCTGTGTGGGGCTCATGCAGTATATGGGGAGGCTGTGTGGGGCTCATGCAGTATATGGGGAGGCTGTGTGGGGCTCGTGCAGTATATGGGGAGGCTGTGTGGGGCTCGTGCAGTATATGGGGAGGCTGTGTGGGGCTCATGCAGTATATGGGGAGGCTGTGTGGGGCTCATGCTGTATATGGGGAGGCTGTGTGGGGCTCATGCTGTATAGGGGGAGGCTGTGTAAAGCTCATGCAGTATATGGGGAGGCTGTGTGGGGCTCATGCAGTGTATATAAGGAGGCTGTGTGGGGCTCATGCTGTATATGGGGAGGCTGTGTGGAGCTCAAGCCATATATGGGGAGGCTGTGTGGGGCTCATGCTGTATATGGGGAGGCTGTGTGGGGCTCATGCTGTATATGGGGAGGCTGTGTGGGGCTCATGCTGTATATGGGGAGGCTGTGTGAAGCTCATGCAGTATATGGGGAGGCTGTGTGGGGCTCATGCAGTGTATATAGGGAGGCTGTGTGGGGCTCATGCTGTATATGGGGAGGCGGGGCTCATGCAGTATATGGGGAGGCTGTGTGGGGCTCATGCAGTGTATATAGGGAGGCTGTGTGGGGCTCATGCTGTATATGGGGAGGCTGTGTGGGGCTCATGCAGTATATGGGGAGGCTTTGTGGGGCTCATGCTGTATATGGGGAGGCTGTGTGGGGCTCATGCTGTATATGGGGAGGCTGTGTGGGGCTCATGCCGTATATGGGGAAGCTGTGTGGGGCTCATGCTGTATATGGGGAGGCTGTGTGGGGCTCATGCTGTATATGGGGAGGCTGTGTGGGGCTCATGCAGTATATAGGGAGGATGTGTGGGGCTCATGCTGTATATGGGGAGGCTGTGTGGGGCTCATGCTGTATATAAGGGGCTGTGGGGGGTTTAAAGATATATAGGGGGGAGTCAGCATACTTAATTCCGCTCAATATTAAGTGATACAATTAATATTAATTAATATTGAGTAGAATTATTTTCATGCTATTGGTTCGGCCTCCACAACAGTCATGGTCTTTCGTCTGGCCCCTCGGGAAAATAAATTGCCCTCCCTGATCTAGAGACATGGAGTGAGAAGCCCACAGACGATAGCAACAGATTAGTCAGTTCTCTCACTAAATTACCCATCCAGCTCTTCAAACTATTCTCTCTGAAACGTCCGAGCATTGCGGAGATAAACGTCCCTGTTTGCAGTCTGACTGATGCTGCCCGTGGTTTTGGTGGTATGAATTGACTGACAGGTTCCCCTTAAAAATCTGTCAACCAAACCTTGCAACCGTGGCAGAATCAACTGACCATGTACTGTGTATGAGATCCACCAGATTCTCACATGACAACTAATGGAAAGGTTTGCTAAGGCTACTTTCACATCAGCGATTTTCTCCGTTCGCGGCAGATACTGCAGTTTTTCCGCATCTGTCCCGTAACATATCACTTACGGCCGGCAACTCTGCGTTCGGCCTCATTCATTCCCTATGGGACTTACGGACATGTGCGGCACTTGACGTGAGACAAAAAAAATACTGCTAGCAGCATTTTTTTTCCGGTTGCTGCAAGTACCGCATTTGCCGGATCGTAGCAAAAACGCAAGTGCCGCAAGTCCCATAGGGAATGAATGAGGCAGAACACAGCGTTGCCATAAGTGATCCATTACGGATGCGGAAAAACTACCGGATCTGCCGCAAATGTCAAAAATCGCTGATGTGAAAGTAGCCTAAGTCACTACCGCTAGTGTCTGCATTAGTCATACTCGCCAATGGGGGAGGTAGCACGAAAAGTGCCTAGGGCAGCAGAAACTCTAAATACGGCCCTGGGTATATATATATATATATATATATATATATATATATGTATATTTGCGTTATATACATGCAAATATGAAGGAAAAAATGTTTCTTAGCATTTTTCCCTTAAAAAAAAATTATATCACATTATTCCCAGATGCCATTTTTGAGGAAGAAAGGCATGCAGGCATCTTTTCCATGCTGTTCCCATTTAGTTTTACCCATTTTCCATCCATTTCAGCTTTTTTCTAAGGCCCCCAGACTTGTTTGTTGGGTCCAGCAGAAAAATATTCGGTTTTCACATTGACTTGCATTGGATTTGTTATTTGGTACAAATACATGGATATCAGAAATTTTTTGTGCAGATTTTCCCAAATCCGAATATTTCACTATTCACTCATCACTAGTAGTACTCTAGGGGTGAGTATTTGAATCTAGAAAAAAAATTCAATACTTTTTTGGAGTGTTATATACAAACAAAATGTAACAGAAAGCACCTAATAATGTGTGTATGAGTAATTGAATGCAGAAAAAATTTACAATGCGTTTTTGAGTGTTATATGATACCAAAATGTATCACAAACCACAAAATACTGAATGGTTGAGTGAGTAACTGAATCCAGAAAACTATATCCCACCAAAATGTAGCAAAAAGCACGTAATACTCTATGGATGACTAATTGAAACCAGAAATATTTTTCAACACTTTTTTGGAGTTTTATATACCATCAACATGTAAAAGAATGCATCTAATGCATCTAATATTCTGTGCATGAGTAATTGAATGCAGAAAAATTTTACAATGATTTTTTTGAGTGTTATATAACACCAAAATGTACCGCAAGCCACATAGTACTCTATGGGTTAGAAATTGAATCCAGAAAAATTTTTTTAACCCCTTCACCCCCAAGGGTGGTTTGCACGTCATGGACCGGGCCAATTTTTACAATTCTGACCACTGTCCCTTTATGAGGTTATAACTCTGGAACGCTTCAACGGATCCCAGTGATTCTGACACTGTTTTCTCATGACATATTGTACTTCATGATAGTGGTAAAATTTCTTTGATATTTCCTGCGTTTATTTGTGAAAAAAACGAAAATTTGGCGAAAATGTTGAAAATTTTGCAATTTTCCAACTTTGAATTTTTATGCAATTAAATCACAGTGCTATGTCTCACAAAAAACTTAATAAGTAACATTTCCCATATGTCTACTTTACATCAGCACAATTTTGGAACCAAAATTTTTTTTTTGTTAGGGAGTTATAAGGGTTAAAATTTGACCAGCAATTTCTCATTTTCACAACACCATTTTTTTTTAGGGACCACATCTCATTTGAAGTCATTTTGAGGGGTCTATATGATAGAAAATACACAAGTGTGACACCATTCTAAAAACTGCACCCCTCAAGGTGCTCAAAACCACATTCAAGAAGTTTATTAACCCTTCAGGTGTTTCACAGGAATTTTTAGAATGTTTAAATAAAAATGAACATTTAACTTTTTTTCACACAAAATTTATTTCAGCTCCAATTTGTCTTATTTTACCAAGGGTAACAGGAGAAAATGGACCCCAAAAGTTGTTGAGCAATTTGTCCTGAGTACGTGGGGGTAAACCACTGTTTGGGCGCATGGCAGAGCTCGGAAGGGAAGGAGTGCCGTTTGACTTTTCACTGCAAAATTGACAGGAATTGAGATGGGACGCCATGTTGCATTTGGAGAGCCACTGATGTGCCTAAACATTGAAACCCCCCCACAAGTGACACCATTTTGGAAAGTAGACCCCCTAAAGAACTTATCTAGAGGTGCAGTGAGCACTTTGACCCACCAACTGCTTCACAGAAGTTTATAATGCAGAGCCGTAAAAATAAAACAAACATTTTTTTGCCACAAAAATTATTTTTTAGCCCCCAGTTTTGTATTTTCCCGAGGGTAACAGGAGAAATTGGACCCCAAAAATTGTTGTTGTCCAATTTGTCCTGAGTACGCTGATACCCCATATGTGGGGGGGAACCACTGTTTGGGCGCATGGGAGGGCTCGGAAGGGATGGAGCGCCATTTTGAATGCAGACTTAGATGGAATGGTCTGCAGGCGTCACATTGCGTTTGCAGAGCCCTAATGTACCTAAACAGTAAAAAAAAAACACAAGTGACACCATTTTGGAAAGTAGACCCCCTAAGCAACTCATCTCGATGTGTTGTGAGAGTTTTGAACCCTCAAGTGTTTCACTACAGTTTATAACGCATAGCCGTGAAAATAAAAAATAAAAAAATTTCCCCCCAAAATTAATTTTTAGCCCCCAGTTTTGTATTTTCCCAAGGGTAACAGGAGAAATTGGACCCCAAAAGTTGTTGTCCAATTTGTCTTGAGTACGCTGATACCCCATATGTGGAGGGGAACCACCGTTTGGGCACATGGGAGGGCTCGGAAGGGAAGGAGCGCCATTTGGAATGCAGACTTAGATGGAATGGTCTGCAGGCGTCACATTGCGTTTGCAGAGGCCCTAATGTACCTAAACAGTAGAAACCCCCCACAAATGACATCATTTTGGAAAGTAGACCTCCTAAGGAACTCATCTAGATGTGTTGTGAGAGCTTTGAACCCCCAATTGTTTCACTACAGTTTATAACGCAGAGCCATGCAAATAAAAAATATTTTTTTTTCCACAAAAAATATTTTTTAGCCCCCAGTTTTGTATTTTCCCAAGGGTAACAGGAGAAATTGGACCCCAAAAGTTGTTCTCCATTGTGTTCCGAGTACGCTGATACCCCATATGTTGGGGTAAACCCCTATTTGGGCGCACGGGAGAACTCGGAAGGGAAGGAGCACTGTTTTACTTTTTCAACGCAGAATTGGCTGAAATTGAGATCGGATGCCATGTCGCGTTTGGAGAGCCCCTGATGTGCCTAAACAGTGGAAACCCCTGAATTATAACTGAAACCCTAATCCAAACACACCCCTAACCCTAATCCCAACGGTAACCCTAACCACACCTCTAACCCAGACACACCCCTAACCCTAATCCCAACCCTATTCCCAACCGTAGATGTAATCCAAACCCTAACCATAACTTTAGCCCCAACCCTAACCCTAACTTTAGCCCCAACCCTAACAGTTGCCTTAACCCTAACCCTAGCCCTAACCCTAGCCCCAACCCTAACCCTAGCCCCAACCTAACCCTAGCCCCAACCCTAGCCCCAACCCTAACCCTAGCCCCAACCCTAGCCCCAACCCTAGCCCTAACCCTAACCCCAACCCTAACCCTAACCCAGCCCTAACCCTAGCCCTAACCCTAGCCCTAACCCTAGCCCTAACCCTAACCCTAGCCCTAACCCTAATGGTAAAATGGAAATAAATACATTTTTTTTTAATTTTATTATTTTTCCCTAACTAAGGGGGTGATGAAGGGGGGTTTGATTTACTTTTATAGTGGTTTTTTTTAGCAGATTTTTATGATTGGCAGCTGTCACACACTGAAAGAAGCTTTTTATTGCAAAAAATATTTTTTGTGTTACCACATTTTGAGAGCTTTAATTTTTCCATATTTGAGTCCACAGAGTCATATGAGGTCTTGTTTTTTGCGGAACGAGTTGATGTTTTTATTGGTAACATGCTCGGGCACAGGAGATTTTTTGATCGCTTTTTATTCCGATTTTTGTGAGGCAGAATGACCAAAAACCAGCTATTCATGAATTTTTTTTGGGGAGGCATTTATACCGTTTCGCGTTTGGTAAAATTGATAAAGCAGTTTTATTCTTCGGGTCAGTACGATTACAGCGATACCTCATTTCTATCATTTTTTTTATTTTTTGGCACTTTTATATGATAAAAACTATTTAATAGAAAAAATAATTATTTTGGCATTGCTTTATTCTGAGGACTATAACTTTTTTACTTTTTCGCTGATGATGCTATATTGCGGCTCGTTTTTTGTGGGATAAGATGACGTTTGCAGCTGTACCATGGTTATTTATATCTGTCTTTTTGATCGCGTGTTATTCTACTTTTTGTTTGGCAGTATGAGAATAAAGCGTTGTTTTTTGCCTCGTTTTTTTTTTTTTTACGGTGTTCACTGAAGGGGTTAACTAGTGATATAATTTTATAGGTGGGGTTGTTACGGACGCGGCGATACTAAATATGTGTACTTTTATTGTTTGATTTTTTTTATTTAGATAAAGGAATGTATTTATGGGAATAATATATATTTTTTTCCTTTATTTAGGATTTTTTTTTTCTTTTTTTTTTTACACATGTTGGATTTTTTTTTCTTACTTTTTTACTTTGTCCCAGGAGGGGACATTACAGATCGGTGATCTGACAGTGTGCACAGCACTCTGTCAGATCACCGATCTCACAGCCGTGCAGGCTTACAAGCACCTGCACGGCACCCGGAAGTAATCCCTGCAGGACCCGGATGCAGCCCCGCGTCCATTTTGGATCCGGGGCCTGCAGGGATAGGAGGTAGGAGACCCTCACAGCAACGCGATCACATCGCGTTGCTCCGGGGGTCTCAGGGAAGCCCGCAGGGAGCCCCCTCCCTGCGCGATGCTTCCCTGTACCACCAGCACACCGCGATCATGTTTGATCGCGGTGTGCCGGGGGTTAATGTGCTGGGGGAGGTCCGTGACCACTCCTGGCACATAGTGCCGGATGTCAGCTGCGATAGGCAGCTGACACCCGGCCGCGATCGGCCGCGCTCCCCCCGTTAGCGCGGCCGATCGTGCTGGACGTACTATTCCGTCCTTGGGAATTAGGGCCCACCCCA
Organism: Ranitomeya variabilis; assembly: GCF_051348905.1. Classification (NCBI taxonomy): domain Eukaryota; kingdom Metazoa; phylum Chordata; class Amphibia; order Anura; family Dendrobatidae; genus Ranitomeya; species Ranitomeya variabilis. The sequence continues at coordinate 465,955,284 of NC_135236.1, forward strand.
CATGGACGGAATAGTACGTCCAATGGCAGAAAGGGGTTAATGCTTTATTTGGGGTGTTGTATACCACCAAAATGTAGCCGAAAGCGCATGATACTTTATGAATGACTAACTGAATACATAATTATATTTCAACGCTTTTTTGGAGTGTTAATGTTAAAATGTTCTGCAAACCCTTAATACTCTATGGATGAGTAATTGAATCCCAAAAAAGTTTTCCATGCTTTTTTTGAGTATTATATAACACCGAAATGTACCGCAAACACTTAATACTCTATGGGTGAGTAATTGAATCCAGAAAATGGTTTTAACACTTTTTCGGAGTGTTATATAACACTGAAATGTTCCCCACAGCACTTAATACTCTATGGATGAGTAATTGAATATAGAAAACATTTTAAATGTTTTTTCAAGTCTTAAATAATACTGATATGTACTGTAAAGCATGAAAAAATAGTTAATTTTTTCATGCACAAGAAAGAATGTGGTCAACTGCCACAGTTATATATTTTGCAATGAACTTCAAAGCCCTAAGCCCTGCCTAGAGACTTTCTTCAGCCACTCTGCCTGCTCTTTCAACAGTCCTTCCCTAGCCTAAATGCAGAATGTTACTTAAAGCATAAGATTAGTCCTTAGAAAGACTTAGTATGATGATCCATCATGAGCACCAGTATCAATACTAGAGGACTCTGATTCATTAACCTGTGCACGCTCAGGCCTGGAAAATCACTCTCTCCCTCCAATAAGAACTGTCCCTGATCTGTGCACTGGTCAGTGATTCGGGCGTGGTGGCAACATTACTTTTATAATCTCTGATGAGGTAATGCACCCAACCAATCACAGTAATGCCACTACGAAGATGGCTATGGCATTAGAGTAATGCAAAGGCTGTCCCTGCAACAGGCACCAAACATGCGACTGGGATTTGAGTTTCAAAATCGAGCACTGGCTAATGCTTGCTGAGTGACGATATCCAAGCACCTAGATACTCAAGTGATATCCGAGTATCGCTGTGCACGTTTGCTTATCCCTACCAGTGATCTCTAGAATCCAGATACTTACCACCACAGTACAAGGTATGAAAAACCTGCTTTATAAACTTGAATAAACAATGTTATGTCATAGTTGCCAAGCATTATGGAAAGCTCACACAAGACATCATTAGTCAACTTTCTGATGCTTCAGCAGAGTGGGAAATGTTTACTGGCAAGTTTTTTTTTCCATCCTCTGGAATCTCAAGGTGTTAGAGTTCATGTGAAACCTAGATTTTCATGAAATTCTACTCAAAGTCAATCATCTGCTGATCGATCCACTCATCTTTAAACCTATTGATTTTGATTTTCAAAAGATCCACTTATCTCTAGCTATAACACATATATAAATATGGGCATATAAGTGAATATAGAAAGTAAATAAGATTGTAGATTGGTGAGAAACAAAGAAATCTGAACATCACCTGCTAGGAAATTCCACTGACAGAGAGTCTCGGTCATAAGAGGAAGATACTTCACGACACCAAGTGCCCTTTTCTTCCTCACTTGACTGAAAATGTTTCTGGTGCTTTTGGAAACAGTGGTTTTTCTGTATGTGGTACTAGATATATTGCAGATAGAATGTTTAGATACTGTAAAGTCCACTTCTTCCTTGAACTCCTTTTCCAATGGATGGGGCCATGCAGTACTAGCAATTGGTAGTGTGATTGGTTGTTTCTTTCCAGATCATTGGGACTGCAAAAGACATAGATTGCCTCTTCCCATGCACCCACTGGGTAAGATGTGATGCACATCTATTGCAGCATATTTTTGAAGCCCAGTTGTTGTCCTGATCTCCTATTCTACAGCCAAAATACAAGTTAAAGGCTTTCCCTATCAAGGTAGTCAACTGTCGCATTTGTGATGCAAAAGTAACTTCTTCGCCTATGTAGCAAAAACTATGTGCTTTGCTAATGCAGGAACAAGGCATATCTGAAAAAAACTTATAGAAACATGTCAATGTGCTAAGAAACTAAGCTAAGAAATCCTATATTTTATTTATTATTATACATTTTTATAGCGCCATTTATTCCATGGCACTTTACATGTGAATACAGGGCAAAAATAGACAAATACATTAAACATGAGCAAAAAACAAGGTACACGGGTACATAAGGAGGGAGGACCCTGCCCGCGAGGGCTCACAGTCTGCAGGGGATGGGTGAACTGTATACCTTACACAGAGAGCATTTACAAAAGTAGGTGATGCAACTGTAAATAGGATTACGTCATCAGAGCTGAGTTGATGTTTTTTGATTGGTCACCCTAAGATGATAGAATATTTAAGGATCTATAGACTAAATAGATGATGTAATAGACTAGCTACTAACAATGCAATAATGATAATGAAATAATAAAAATTTAACTTTTCTACAAGCCTGCATATGAGCAAATAAATCGTATTAGCCCAAATATTGACAAACAGCTTTACTAAGTGTAGCCGCAGAAACAAGACTGCGTTGTTTCACCCTGCTTCTTCAGGGAGGAGCATCTGATTTGAAAAATGGATCTTGGTCCTTTTTTATGTGGTGATCGGAGAGTACACATACCAGATCCACCCCAAAACAGATATAATGATGTCTGTTTTAGGAACAGTGCTGTTATCTTCTTTCCCTGCTCGCTGCATTCTCACCTTTTCAATCCCCACTAACAGTGTGCTCTCTTGTCGGCTCATCATTTTTCATTAGAGCCGACAAAGGAGTGCACTATCACTGCATACTAAAAAGGAATATTGCAAAGCGAGAAGGTAGTTCGTACTAAGTATGCTTTTAAATGGTCAAGCACTGAAATGGCACATACCACAGCAACTTTCCTTTTGATGCCATCCCATTTGAGTATCCTTTAATGCACTGGGGATTTTAAAACAAAATATCAACAAAAAGGAAAGAGTTAAAATAAAAAAGCAGAGTAAAGAGTGAATAGTAAGGTATTTTTAATAGGAGTGTGTTACAAAAGCCATGAGCTTAATACATGAAAAAGTCATTTAGAATTAAAATCAACCTTAGTTTCGGACAACAATGTTGAGGCTAAAATTTGCTCCTTCAGAAAGAGGTTAAAAAACTGCAAATAGATACATTGAAAAGAATTGATATAGACAGAATATTGGATAAATGTATAGATATTAAAAAAAAGAAAAAACAATGTTCTGCATAAAATGCAACCTGATAAATTTACAATAGATTTATGTAAAATCAAGACTAGGACTGAAAACAAAAACACAAAGAATTACTGAATCTACAGTGAAAGACAATCCAACAAAAAAAAAAAAAGGCAGATGCAGCCATACAAGTTCAGAGATTTTTCTTTAATTTAAAAAGTCAACATTTATATTTTATTTATTTTTTTTTTTTGCGATAATACATTTTACAGCTGCAGAAAATCTATTTGTGAAGCTTGAAGTTTCATGTACATCAAAACACACCTTTTCGAGCTTCTTCCAGTATAATTGATTATTTGCACAGAACCATGTATCTGTGAAGTTCAGAATACCCCTGGGAAATAATGCAAAATAGATTAGGAGATTAAATGTGAGAAAATTGGTTTTTACTAGCCACATTATTAATCTCTTTCGAAAATGAGTTTTTCATCAAAGTTTGCCATTGAGCACTTCAGCTACAGTGTCTTGATCAATAAAGGAATTAATTCAAGAAAAAATAAATCACAAGGCAACGTGTAAAAACCTGCAGTATTTTTTCTGCAATGTACACAGTTTTAAACTGTCATTTCTAAGGTACAATAAGACAAGAAAGGCGATTAATTTTAAGTCATAAACGTAAAATGTCTTTTATAAAACGGCTTGGACGGTTCACATTCCCCTCAGGATATCTTATAAATCCCTTATGCTCAGAATAATAAAATGTTGGTACAGTATGTTTCCCAATTTACAACAAATATACAGCCCATACTTCCAACATTACGGAAATATTATTTTAGATTTTGTAGACATAAATTGTAACAGCTTTTTATTCCCAGTTTTATTATCAGATTAGAATTTAATACTATTTTTCCTTGTCTCATATTATCATATTGTGACATCTTTAATGAATATATTGGTATATAGAAATTGTATCTGCATAATGTATCTCATGGATGCACAGTAACAGAAAAACAAATTGAAACATTAAAAATTTAAAGCCATTTAATATCAGCATTAAAATGCCATTTCTTAACCCCCTCCCCATTTACTTATATAGACAGGGAAACCTCTTAGGAGATAGTCACCCAAAACAGCAAAGAACGATGGTCCTTTAGAGACATATTTTTGTAAAGATAAAGCAATAGATCCAAGCAAAGAAGGGGGGCCCTAACAATTTACAGTCCAAGAAGCCTTGGGATTGTGTCGGCAAAAATGTAGACAATGCAGTCCGAAAATGTTCAAAATCTTTTATAATAAAGTCAACCAAAAGATTTGGCATATGTTTGGTTCATGTTAGACTCTAATTCCTATTATATTCTACCTGTTGGGTGACATACTTTGGCCAGCATTTTGCACCTAAAAAACGTTACCCATCAGTAATACACTTGGAGCATTTTGCATGTCAAAAAACCTATACCCCTGTGTATGACACTTTGGAATAATGTAGTACAAACATTTGTCCTTTTTGATGTATTTCATGGCTATATTTTTGTTTAAATTGATTTCCACCAAAATCTGTAACTGTTTTTTTTTTTGTTTTTTTTTAAATCAAGGGGATCATCTCAAAGAGATGGTCTTTCATATAGGTTGTTTTTTTAGCAAAAAAGTAATTCAACATTTAAAACAAAAGTAATTCTCAAAATTATTATTTAGTTAGTTTTTCTGTCATCACAGAGTGCAAAAGACATCCAAATACATCCTCCAGGACAGAGCAGCACCCTTGTCCATCCATCATTCACACAATGTTTTAATTGCAAGCTATGCCTAGATTTCTTTCACTCCCCTATCAGATGAGGCCTGGTTTGGCACATGGAGAGGTAAGGTATTAGTGGGAGGGTCCATCCATATTTAGGTACACAATGATGTGGTTGGATGGCTTTTGTGCTCTTTAATCAAAAAACGCTAAGTACCTTACTTTTTAAAGTAACAGTCCCATGAAAGTTTTTTATCCTCTTAATATATTGCAATGATCATATTATATGGCACTTAGTAAGTAAGTGCTTAGTATGTGTAGCAATTGTACTTACGACTTTCTCATTTTGACTTTCTGCTCATCTAATTCTTCTCTTTTCTCTGCTATATGTATAAAAAGGAAGCCTCTTGTCCCTGCATTTATCATTCCCCCTTGAACTCCTGACTAGTGTTGAGCATTCCGATACCGCAAGTATCGGGTATCGGCCGATACTTGCGGTATCGGAATTCCGATACCGAGATCCGATACTTTTGTGGTATCGGGAATTGGTATCGGATCCATATTACTGTGTAAAATAAAGAATTAAAATAAAAAATATTGATATACTCACCTCTCCGGAGGCCCCTGTACATCTGTTGTGGACTCTGTTTTTGGGCTCCCTCTAGTGGTCACAAGCGGTACTGTGTAGTGTTGTCTTTCTGCAGGTTGCAGCATCAGCTGGTTCGTTATCCTTGGTTGGTTTCCTATTTAGCCCACCTGGATACTCAGTTCCTTGCCTGCTATCAATGTATTCAGTGCTCTTCAGATTCCTTGTGTCTACCTTGCTCCCAGTCTCTCCAAGACAAGCTAAGTTTTTGTTTGATCATTTTTTGATTATCAGCGTTCATTATGTTTTTAGTCCAGCGCACTAAAATGTGATTTCCTCGCTTGCTGGTTGCTCTAGGGGACTGAGTTTCTCCCCCCACACCGTTAGTTGGTGTGGGGGTTCTTGAAATCTCAGAGTGGATATTTTGTAAGGGTTTTTTACTGACCGCATAGATTCCCGTTTCTATTTTCTGCTATCTAGTATTAGTGGGCCTCATTTGCTGAATCTGCTTTCACCCCTGTGTATGTGCCTTCCTCTTACCTCACCGTTATTATTTGTTGGGGGCTTCTATATCTTTGGGGATTATTTCTCTGGAGGCAAGAGAGGTCTTTCTTTCTCTCTAGGGGTAGTTAGTTCCTCAGGCTGGCTCGAGACGTCTAGGATTTTTAGGCACGTTCACCGGCTACTTCTAGTGTGTTTGGATAGGTTCAGATTTGCGGTCAGTCCAGTTTGCCACCTCCCTAGGGCTTGTCCTATGTTTGTTACTTAGCTGGAGTAATTTGTGATCCTCAACCACTAAGGATCATAACAGTATAGCAGGCCAAAAAGTGTTTAATGCATCGCAGAAGTGGGATAAAGAAGACCTGAGTACATTTTTTTTTTCCCTCCCGCTTTTCCTTTGCTGCAGTCTGTTTAGCTTCTTTCATCCCCTTGAACTCTGGGTGGTTTTGAGCTCAGCTGCAGACATGAATGTTCAGACTCTGACTTCTAGTGTGGATCATCTTACTGCACGGGTGCAAAGTATTCAGGATTTTGTTATTCATAGCCCTATGTCAGAACCAAAGATACCCATTCCTGAGTTGTTTTCTGGAGATAGATCTAGGTTTCTAAATTTTAAGAATAATTGTAAGTTATTTCTATCTCTGAGACCTCGTTCCTCTGGTGATTCCGCTCAGCAAGTTAAAATTGTTATCTCCTTGTCAAGATTGGGCTTTCTCTCTGGCGCCAGGAGATCCTGCATTGCTTAATGTAGATGCATTTTTTCTGGCTCTTGGACTGCTTTATGAGGAGCCTAATCTTGAGAATCAGGCAGAAAAAGCGTTGCTGGCTATCTCTCAAGGTCAGGATGAAGCAGAGGTGTATTGTCAAAAATTTCGGAAATGGTCGGTGCTTACTCAATGGAATGAGTGTGCCCTGGCTGCAAATTTCAGAGAAGGTCTTTCTGAGGCCGTTAAGAATGTTATGGTGGGGTTTCCCACCCCTACAAGTCTGAGTGATTCTATGGCTTTAGCCATTCAGGTTGATCGGCATTTGCGGGAGCGCAAATCTGCTCATCCTTTGGCTGTATTTTCTGGACAGAGACCTGAGTCTATGCAATGTGACCGAACTCTGACCAGAATTGAGCGACAAAGTCATAGACGTCAAAATGGGTTGTGCTTTTACTGTGGTGATTCTACTCATGTTATCTCAGAATGCTCTAAACGCTTAAAAAAAATCACTAAACCTGTCACCATTGGTACTATACAGCCTAAATTTATTTTGTCTGTTACTTTGATTTGTTCTTTGTCGTCCTACCCGGTTATGGCTTTTGTGGATTCGGGTGCTGCCCTGAATCTGATGGATTTGTCGTTTGCCAGGCGCTGTGGTTTTGTCCTGGAGCCTTTGGAATTTCCTATTCCTCTGAGGGGAATTGATGCTACGCCATTGGCTGAGAATAAGCCTCAGTATTGGACGCAAATGACCATGTGCATGACTCCCGTACATCAGGAGGTGATTTGCTTTCTTGTTCTGCATAATTTGCATGATGTTGTCGTTTTGGGTCTGCCATGGCTGCAAGCTCATAATCCAGTTTTAGATTGGAAAGCTATGTCTGTGTCGAGTTGGGGTTGTCAGGGAATTCATGGCGATACTCCGTTGGTGTCTATTGCTTCTTCCACTCCTTCTGAGGTCCCTGAGTTTTTGTCTGACTTCCAGGATGTATTTGATGAGCCCAGGTCCAGTGCCCTGCCCCCTTATAGGGATTGTGACTGTGCTATAAATTTAATTCCTGGTAGTAAATTCCCTAAGGGACGACTTTTTAATTTGTCTATACCAGAGCATGCCGCGATGCGGAGTTATATAAAGGAGTCTTTGGAGAAGGGACATATTCGCCCATCCTCTTCCCCTCTTGGTGCAGGATTTTTTTTTGTGGCCAAGAAGGACGGTTCTTTGAGACCTTGTATAGATTATCGTCTTCTGAATAAAATTACAGTCAAATTTCAGTATCCTTTGCCACTATTGTCTGATTTGTTTGCTCGGATTAAGGGTGCCAGTTGGTTCACCAAGATAGATCTCCGTGGTGCGTATAACCTTGTGCGCATTAAGCAGGGACATGAATGGAAAACAGCATTTAATACGCCCGAAGGCCATTTTGAGTACTTAGTGATGCCTTTTGGACTCTCTAATGCTCCTTCTGTGTTTCAGTTCTTCATGCATGACATCTTCCGAGAATATCTGGATAAATTTATGATTGTTTATCTGGATGACATTTTGGTCTTTTCTGATGATTGGGAGTCCCATGTGAAGCAGGTCATGATGGTGTTTCAGGTCCTGCGTGCTAATGCTTTATTTGTGAAGGGCTCAAAATGCCTCTTCGGAGTACAGAAGGTCTCCTTTTTGGGTTTTATTTTTTCTCCTTCTACTGTGGAGATGGACCCAGTCAAGGTCCAGGCTATTCATGACTGGACTCAGCCCACGTCTGTTAAGAGTCTTTAGAAGTTCTTGGGTTTTGCTAATTTTTACCATCGTTTCATCGCTAATTTTTCTAGCGTGGTTAAACCTTTGACGGATTTGACCAAGAAGGGTTCTGATGTGACTAATTGGTCTCCTGTGGCCGTGGAGGCCTTTCGGGAGCTGAAGCACTGGTTTTCTTCAGCTCCAGTCTTATGTCAGCCAGATGTCTCTCTCCCCTTCCAGGTTGAGGTTGATGCTTCTGAGATTGGAGCAGGGGCTGTTTTGTCGCAGAGAAGCTCTGATGGCTCTGTGATGAAGCCATGTGCTTTCTTTTCAAGAAAGTTTTCGCCTGCCGAGCGGAATTATGATGTTGGTAATCGGGAGTTGTTGGCTATGAAGTGGGCATTTGAGGAGTGGCGACATTGGCTCGAAGGAGCTAAACATCGTGTGGTGGTCTTGACGGATCACAAAAATCTGATTTACCTTGAATCTGCCAAGCGCCTGAATCCTAGACAGGCTCGTTGGTCATTGTTTTTCTTCCGTTTCAACTTCGTGGTCTCATACCTGCACGGTTCGAAGAATGTGAAAGCTGATGCACTTTCTAGGAGTTTTGTGCCTGACTCTCCGGGAGTTTCTGAGCCGGCTGGTATTCTCGGAGAGGGAGTTATTTTGTCTGCCATTTCCCCAGATTTGCGACGAGTGCTGCAGAAATTTCAGGCGGATAGACCTGACCGTTGTCCACCAGAGAGACTGTTTGTCCCGGATAGATGGACCAGCAGAGTTATTTCCGAGGTTCATTCTTCGGTGTTGGCGGGTCATCCTGGGATTTTTGGTACCAGAGATTTGGTGGCTAGGTCCTTCTGGTGGCCTTCCTTGTCGCGGGATGTGCGTTCCTTTGTGCAGTCTTGTGGGATTTGTGCTCGGGCTAAGCCTTGCTGTTCTCGTGCCAGCAGTTTGCTTTTGCCTTTGCCTGTTCCGAAAAGGCCTTGGACGCACATTTCCATGGATTTTATTTCGGATCTTCCAGTATCTCAGAAAATGTCTGTCATCTGGGTGGTGTGTGATCGTTTTTCCAAGATGGTCCAAACCGAGCGAACTAATCAGACATTGGAAACTTATTTGAGATGTTTTGTTTCTGCTGATCAGGATGATTGGGTGTCTTTTTTGCCTTTGGCCGAGTTTGCCTTTAATAATCGGGCTAGTTCTGCTACTTTGGTTTTGCCTTTTTTCTGCAATTCTGGTTTCCATCCTCGTTTTTCCTCGGGTCAGGTTGAGCCTTCTGACTGTCCTGGGGTGGATTCTGTGGTGGATAGGTTGCAGCAGATTTGGAACCATGTGGTGGACAATTTGAGGTTGTCACAGGAGAAGGCTCAGCGCTTTGCCAACCGCCGCCGCGGTGTGGGTCCCCGATTTCGTGTTGGGGATTTGGTGTGGCTGTCTTCTCGGTATGTTCCTATGAAGGTCTCCTCTCCTAAATTCAAGCCTCGCTTCATCGGTCCTTATAAGATCTTGGAAATCCTTAACCCGGTGTCTTTTCTTTTGGATCTCCCAGCATCGTTTGCCATTCATAATGTGTTCCATAGGTCTTTGTTGCGGAGGTATGTGGTACCTGTGGTTCCTTCTGTTGAGCCTCCTGCTCCGGTGCTGGTCGAGGGCGAATTGGAGTATGTGGTGGAGAAGATTTTGGATTCTCGTATCTCTAGACGGAGGCTGCAGTATTTGGTTAAGTGGAAGGGCTATGGTCAGGAGGATAATTCCTGGGTTGTCGCCTCTGATGTTCATGCGGCCGATTTGGTTTGTGCCTTCCACGCGGCTCATCCTGATCACCCTGGGGGTCTTGTTGAGGGTTCGGTGACCCCTCCTCAAGGGGGGGGTACTGTTGTGGACTCTGTTTTTGGGCTCCCTTTAGTGGTCACTCACAAGCGGTACTGTGTAGTGTTGTCTTTCTGCAGGTTGCAGCATCAGCTGGTTCGTTATCCTTGGTTGGTTTCCTATTTAGCCCACCTGGATACTCAGTTCCTTGCCTGCTATCAATGTATTCAGTGCTCTTCAGATTCCTTGTGTCTACCTTGCTCCCAGTCTCTCCAAGACAAGCTAAGTTTTTGTTTGATCATTTTTTGATTATCAGCGTTCATTATGTTTTTAGTCCAGCTCGCTAAAATGTGATTTCCTCGCTTGCTGGTTGCTCTAGGGGACTGAGTTTCTCCCCCCACACCGTTAGTTGGTGTGGGGGTTCTTGAAATCTCAGAGTGGATATTTTGTAAGGGATTTTTACTGACCGCATAGATTCCCTTTTCTATTTTCTGCTATCTAGTATTAATAGGCCTCATTTGCTGAATCTGCTTTCACCCCTGTGTATGTGCCTTCCTCTTACCTCACTGTTATTATTTGTTGGGGGCTTCTATATCTTTGGGGATTATTTCTCTGGAGGCAAGAGAGGTCTTTCTTTCTCTCTAGGGGTAGTTAGTTCCTCAGGCTGGCTCGAGACGTCTAGGATTTTTAGGCACGTTCACCGGCTACTTCTAGTGTGTTTGGATAGGTTCAGATTTGCGGTCAGTCCAGTTTGCCACCTCCCTAGAGCTTGTCCTATGTTTGTTACTTAGCTGGAGTAATTTGTGATCCTCAACCACTAAGGATCATAACAGACATCACCGCTGGTAACCGGCAGCCTTCTTTGCTTAAAATGAGTGCGTTTAGGGCCTTCCATGACGTCACGGCTTCTGATTGGTCGCGTGCCGCTCATGTGACCGCCACGCGACCAATCACAAGCTGTGACATCATTCTCAGGCCCTAAACTCCTCATTCTAGGAATCCTAGATATTACACCACAGGATATTTAAGGCAGACAATGTTTTTTATTTGAAGCAATGATTCAAGGTACAGTGGCTGGTGAAAATATTCACCCCCTTGATATTTTTCATGTTTTGCTACCTCACAACATGGCATTTTGTTGTTTTTTGGGGCGGATTTATTTCAGTTCGTGTAAAGAATGTGCCTATAACTGAACATTTGGTTTTCTTTTTTTGTAAAGCAAACAACAAATAGGACAAAATAATTGAAAACTTCAGTGCGCATAACTATTCACTCCCCTAAATTCAGTACCCTGTAGAGCCTCCTTTTGCTGCAATTACAGCTGCAAGTCACTTTGTATACGTCTTTATGAGCGTTCCACATCTTGCCAATGGGATTTTTGCCCATTCCTCAAAGCAAAACTGCTCCAGCAAATTCAAATTAGATGGGTTTTCTCTGGTGAACAGCAATCTTCAAGACTGATCACAGCTTCTAAATTTGATTATAGTCTAGGTTTTTACTAAGCTACTTCAGAACATTTGCACATTCCCCTTAAACCATTCAAATGTTGTGTTAGCAGTATGCTTTGTGTCATTGTCTTGTTGGAAGGTGAACCTCCATCCCAGTCTAAAATCACTGACAGACTGAAACAGGTTTTGCTATAGAATATCCCTTTATTTTACTTCATCAATCTTACCCTCGACTTGGACCATTTTCCCTGTCATTGCTGCCAAAAACATTCCCACAGCATGATGCAGCCACCACCATGTTTCATTGTGGGGATGGTGTTCTTGTGGTAAACAGTTGTATTAGTTTGGCACCAGACATCGTTTACCTTGGTAGCCAAAAAGTTCAATTTTGGTCTCATCTCACTGCAACACCTTCCTCAATGCATTTGGGCAGTCTTTTCTTTTTCTTTGCTTCCCCTCCCCCGCTTCCCCTTTTTTTGCACGTGGAATTTTAATGTGATTGGCATGTTTGTCATGTTATTCGAAATCACTCTTTTATTGTTCACATTTTGTATAAAAGTTGAATAGGGCCTGTTCATGTATAGTTTGATAAAGGACACCTTGAGCGTTTGAAATGCATAATTATATCTTGCCATGTGAACTGTGAAATTGACATGGTTTTTTAAGAAGCATTTTCTAATAAATTTTTGGATTCAAAGAAGCTAGAACACTTTTTCTCATACAGCTTATTGTGGTCATATGGACAGATGCTCCATTGTCTGGTTGGGAACTCTGCAACTCCTTCAGTGTTACTTTTGGTCTCTGTGCTACCTCTCTGATTAATTCCCTCCCTGCCCAGGCTGAGGGTTTTGGTAGTCGGCCATCTCTTGGCAAGTTTGTTGTGGTACCATGTTCATTCCATTTGATGATAATGGATTTGATGGTGGGAATTATCAGAGATAGGAATTTTTTATAACCCAGCCCTGACTTGTTTGGTGTTGTTTGGTTAGTGGTGCCTTTTGCTTAATGGTGTTTCAGCCTCTGCGGCATTTCAGAAAAGGTGTGTATATACATGTGACATGTTGCACACAGGTTGGCTTCTTTTCACTAAGCATGTGACTTACAAAGGTAATTGCTTGCACCAGAATATTTTAGGGGCTTCATAGCAAAAGGGATGAAAATATATGCACATGCCAAGTTTTAGGTATTTGATCCTATAAATTTAATTTATGCCTATATTTTTCTCACTTCACTTCACCAACTTAGACTAGTTAGTGCTGATGCCTCACACACAAATCAGTAAAAAGCCAAGGGGGTGAATATTTTTTTATTTTTACAGAATACTTAAATAATAATTATTGTTTAATTCTGCCTGCACCTTGTTTACATTGGTATTCTTTTCCTTAAGCATAAGAGGATTCTTCACTATTATCCTCTGGCAACATAATACAGCTATGAACAATGCCGAAGTGGTCTGAAGCATTGGTGTTTCTCAGGTATTCTATTTAAACCATACACTTCCATCATATTGAAATTAAGTATTTTGTAACATTGCAAGAAGCACAGTATTAGGTGTCAGGATTCTACCACTGCACAGAATAGATCCCAAGCATTGTCTGGTACTGTGGTCTCCCATTCAGGCCCAGCCGCTGCAATTGCTGCTCAGCACAGATGTCGGTCCCAGCGTCTTGCTCAGGCTCATGGTATACATTTGGTTACTGCTGGCTCTTCAGCCAAGTCTATGGTAATCAGTGATATGCAGGTGCAGCCTTGCGCTCTGAAGTCTAAGTCCAGAGATCACCTTACTGAGCATGTCTCTGATGTAGTGTCTTCTTATTGGTGGTCGGACGTAAGCTGCTCTGGTGATGTGACAGCTCCGGATTGGCCTGCAGGCGATGTCTCGACTGACTAGGCATGAGTGTTTGGGGTGGAGCCTAGCGTATAAAGGCTCTCAGTGATGCACGCGGGCATGCTAGTGTCATTTTGTTTTGGTGTGAGTGGGTGATTACTCTACCACTCGGTCTGCACGTTTGTTGCGAGTCTGTCTATGCTCAAAGACTCTACTCATTGGCAGGCAGGTAGCACACTCATGTGGTTTCGCACCTTTGGCTCAACGTCTGAGTCTCTAGTTTGCTACATGCTTAGGGTGCCTGTTAGGCACAAGTTTTGTAGCATCAGGACTGGGGTAACTAGTGGCTTGGCTTAGTATCTGTTTCGCTCATGTGTGCGGTTAGCACAGTTTAGTTACAGAGCAAGCTCAACCCTTATGCTTCCTCTCAGTGAAGTCGACAGGGCATTGTACCTAGCGTCATAAGAGTTCGTTCTCTTGTTACAGCTTCTGCCTCATTTGCATGTGCGGATAGCACCATTTAGTTGAAGAGCAAGCTCAGTCCACGTGCTAACATCCCTGTGACTTTAACAGGGTATAGTATTTAGCATTCTTATTGCGGTATCTCTCAGTGAAGTAACTGAGCTTGGTACTCAGTATTCCGATCACTTTGTGTGGCATTAACACAGTGTGTTTAAGGTAACACTCACTGTTTTTTTCCACCATTGTTCACAGTAGCAGCAAGTTTATCTCTGCATGGTGGACCCCAGGTTGTGATTGCACTTTATTTTATATTTTATTTAGTGCCATCCACCAAACCCTAACACACGGTTTATATTATCTATATGAATCTATTTAAATTTAGAACATTTTTTTAATTATATGTGTCATGGTAAAATTCTGAAGATGCATGATTAGACTCCATCCATTACTGCATTAGCAACGGGTTCCTCCAAAGTGATGGCCATAAATGACAATGTTTGCATTTGAATCCGTGTCCAATCTTGGAAGTTTGGCTGCCTAAATTATAAAGTACAAGTGAGGCAAACAAAAGCTCAAATAATGGTTATATTTTAAAGAATATTGATGACTTTAGAATGTACCAGCTCAACGGCAATGACAATTCAGAATGAGCCAACCCTTTCCTATTTGCCAGCCGTTGCATGTCAGAGATCTATAGGAATTCAAGACCTATATGAATATCAATAAATATCTGTTTAGCATTTTACCTAATTTACCAAACTTCCCAAATATTAGCATACATTTAACACAAGTTGTAATTGTTTGCAAGAAAAACAAAAATGTAACAATACTACGAACAGTTTATAAGACATTGATATTGTTTGATATAATTTACAAACTCATATGAAATGAATGACTAATGCAAAGTAAGAAAATTTGCAGTCGTAAACCATATTGCATTACAGTCTGATGCATGGATCATAAGGTATTCTTGGATTATAAATTGCAGCAATAAAACACTTGGGGTCAATCAAGTACCTTGTGAAACTGTCAGCAGAATTTAGGTCACTGCTTACAGCAGACGGATTTCTGCCCATGGCAAAGCAGGCAGGGGATGCTGTCAAACAATTTGTGTTTGCTTTAAAGCTGCAGTAAATCCACAGGGAATTTCAATTCCCTGCGGCCTGTGCTATTTTGTAAGATCACTCTTGTATATGAAGGGAACAGCTCTGGTGGTAAAAGTTCATTAGAATATTGCTAAGTAGGCCATTTCCTAATATGATATTGTCTTGCTTTATGCCAATGCTTTTTAACAATAATAATAAGCTAGACAGAAAACAATAAAGGGATTTGAAAGTACTAAATAATGGCCAATTTTATTTAGATTATACATTTCTCTTTAAACAATTAAGCCTAATTGGATAATTCATTCATAAAATACATCTGCCCAAACTATTTGCCTTAAGGGTAAACACTACGAAGGCCATAGAGAACCAATTACCCTATTGTTTATCAAGAATGCCTGGATAGCTTTTGTCCCCCATTCACAATGGAAAGATAGCCTGAACACTAGCTATTGAGATTATGTGCAGAACATAAAACGATTTCTCCATGTTGCTGCTGGTCTTCCTTTTTGGCCACAAATAAATATGTCAATGTGAAGAGCTGTAGCCTCAGGAAATAAATGGTCAAAAATTGAAAATAGTATTTGAGAGCTTTACAACACATCTCAGTACAAAAATGTACGCCATATCTTGGAATAAAGAGATTAAAACTAGAGCTCTGTGAATAGATTCTATCCACATTTAAGTTATAAACAAATATTTCAAGATTTGTCGAAACTGAATAATTATCATTTGGTTTCTGATGAATTGTCAAAAAAGGCTGCAGAAAACTTAAGACAAAGAAGAAGGATCAATGAGCTTGGGCGTGGACAAACGTGCTTCCCCAAAATGCCTTAAGGTACCTTCACATTAAACGATGCTGCAGCGATATCGACAACGATGCCGATCGCTGCAGCGTCGCTGTGTGGTCGCTGGAGAGCTGTCACACAATCAGCTCTCCAGCGACCAACGATGCCGAAGTCCCCTGGTAACCAGGGTAAACATCGGGTTACTAAGCGCAGGGCCGCGCTTAGTACCCCGATGTTTACCCTGGTTACCAGTGTAAAAGTAAAAAAAAAGAAACACTACATACTTACATTCCGGTGTCCGTAACATCCCCCGGCGTCTGCTTCCTGCACTGACTGTGAGTGCCGGCCGTAAGGCACAGCACAGCGGTGACGTCACCGCTGTGCTCTGCTTTTACTTTACGGCCGGCACTCACAGTCAGTGCGGGAAGCGGATGGCCAGGGACGTGTGACAGACACCGGAATTTGAGTATGTAGTGTTTTTTTTTTTTTTACATTTACAATGGTAACCAGGGTAAACATCGGGTTACTAAGCACGGCCTTGCACTTAGTAACCCGATATTTACCCTGGTTACCATTGTAAAACATTGCTGGCATCGTTGCTTTTGCTGTCAAACATGACGATACATGCCGATATGACGACCAAATAAAGTTCTGGACTTTCAGCAACGACCAGCGATATCACAGCAGGATCCTGATCGCTGCTGCGTGTCAAACACAACGATATCGCTATCCAGGACGCTGCAACGTCACGGATCGCTATCGTTATCGTTGCAAAGTCGTTTAGTGTGAAGGTACCTTTACAGTTACCCCTCTCAATAGTGCAGCCAATGAGGAACTATTGGTCAGCAGTCACTAATGACTCAGCCACTATAAAAGCCCAAGCTGGGCAATTTGTTCAGAATGTGGATAGGAGAGAGGACTAAGAACTCAGTCAGAAAAGCATAATGCTTATTATGAGGATTAGTGCATGAGAAGAGAACAGATGGATTTAATTACAAGAAATATTGAGGGAGAGAGATCAGAAACACTAAGGACCCTGTTGGACAATGAGCTGCTGCTTTCAGCTCTACTCAGTGTATGCACCTTTCCAATGACTGATTTTGCTACACTCAAAATACTAGTAATTAAACACCCTCACCATATAGTACAGTTTGTGATAATTTAGTGAAGCACATCATTCATTTATTGCACCTGTGTAGTGTTTGGTTTTCGTTCCCCAATATTGCAGTATTTTCTACGCAAAACTACTAGAATTTAAACACTACATTACACTATGTACTGATTCAATCATTGACAATTTAGTGATGTACAGCACTCAATAACTGGCACGGGCTCAGTGGTGACTTATTTATAAATGTCTGGTAAAAGAGAGAGCAGGAATGGAAATGGTAATGTAAAATAAACAGTAATACCACGTGTTCTGCCAGTAAAAATGTGAGGGGCTGTATAGTGGAAGACGCAGCAGTAGCACTGCTGAACCAGCCATCCAGTCAGTAGTAGCAGACATTGACTACATTTGTACAAATAGCAAATTATTTTAAAAAATGTTATATTTTTGAAAATTAACATGTTATGCTTTAAAATAAAAATTAATAATAACTTAAAAAAGTTATATTTTTAATTCTAAAATGCATAAAAGGCTGTAGTGCAGTGGTTTATTAAACAGGCTGCTTGTTACCACTGGTTAATCCCTTTGTTGATAACCTTTATACCCTTTGTTGATGTCGCTTTGACACTACCAAGGCTGTCTTTACACTAAAAACCTTTAAAGAAGTTGGATACTGTCCAGAGGGCTTCAGAGTGTCTTACACATCTTTTCACAGCAATTTTAGCCTTTCTAGAACTGTCTATTCATGTTGAATCAATTCAGTCAGATTTATATTTTCCAGACCAATCCAAAATTAATTTTCTCATCTCTACGTATTGTCCAAAGAAGCATTAATTATTCCTCTCAGCTAGAAATGCAGCTGATCTGTAGTACCCATCAGCCACCTCTAAATAGTGTGACAGAGCTGTGTTGTGCCAGTGTGTACACTGTTAACATCCGACCACTGCCACAGGTAGTAGCAGCTGAATAGTAAGGGATGTCAGGTGTCAGACCCCTATCATTCAACTATTGACGACCTATCATATAAATACGTCATCAATAACATAGTAATTACTACCTCTTTAAGGCCAGGTTCACATTAGCGTATCTGTGCGCAGTGTATGATCCGCATAGATCTGCATGCATCATGCGTACATATATTTAACATGGTGTACGCAGGGACATGCGTTTGCATGTGTTCACATGCGGATGCGTACGCATGCGTCATTTCTCGGTGTGCAGCAGTGTCCAGCGAACGCAACATGTTGCATTTTTTGAGGCAGCAAATATTGCGCAGTCGTCCGCATGCAGTTGATTGCGTAAAAAAACGAATTACTGTCTATGAGAATGCATTGGTATGCAAGGACATGCGTACGCATGCATTTGATATGCAATGCGTACTTCACACTAATCATGTCCAGGAAATTATGTCAACACCTACAAAATCACTAATATACAGTTAGGTCCATATATATTTGGACAGAGACAACATTTTTCTCATTTTGGTTATAGACATTACCACAATTTAATTTTAAACAAAACAATTCAGATGCAGTTGAAGTTCAGACTTTCAGCTTTCATTTGAGGGTATCCATATTAAAATTGGATGAAGAGTTTAGGAGTTTCAGCTCCTTAACCTGTGCCACCCTGTTTTTTAAAGGGACCAAAAGTAATTGGACAATTGACTCCAAGGCTATTTCATGGACAGGTGTGGGCAATCCCTTCGTTATGTCATTCTCAATTAAGAAGATAAAAAGCCTGGAGTTGATTTGAGGTGTGGTGCTTGCATTTGGAAGGTTTTGCTGTGAAGTAAACATGCGGTCAAAGGAGCTCTCCATGCAGGTGAAACAAGCCATTCTTAAGCTGTGAAAACAGAGAAAAAACCCATCCGAGAAATTGCTACAATATTAGGAGTGGCAAAATGTACAGTTTGGTACATCCTGAGAAGGAAAGAAAGCACTGGTGATCTCATCAATGCAAAAAGACCTGGGCGCCCACGGAAGACAACAGTGGTGGGTGATCGCAGAATAATCTCCATGGTGAAGAGAAACCCCTTCACAACAGCCAACCAAGTGACCAACACTCTCCCGGAGGTCGGCGTATCAATATCCAAATCTACCATAAAGAGAAGACTGCATGAAAGTAAATACAGAGGGTTCACTGCACGGTGCAAGCCACTCATAAGTGTCAAGAATAAAAAGGCTAGACTGGACTTTGCTAAAAAACATCTAAAAAAGCCAGCACAGTTCTGGAAGAACATTCTTTGGACAGATGAAACCAAGATCAACCTCTATCAGAATGATGGAAAGAGAAAAGTATGGCGAAGGCTTGGTACAGCTCATGATCCAAAGCATACCACATCATCTGTAAAACACGGCGGAGGCAGTGTGATGGCTTGGGCATGCATGGCTGCCAGTGGCACTGGGTCACTAGTGTTTATTGATGATGTGACACAGGACAGAAGCAGCCAAATGAATTCTGAGGTATTCAGAGCCATACTGTGTGCTCAGATCCAGCCAAATGCAGCAAAACTGATTGGTCATCGTTTCATACTACAGATGGACAATGACCCAAAACATGAAGCCAAAGCAACCCAGGAGTCTATTAAAGCAAAGTAGTGGAATATTCTTGAATGGCCAAGTCAGTCACCTGATCTCAACCCAATTGAGCATGCATTTCACTTGTTAAAAACTAAACTTCAGACAGAAAGGCCCACAAACAAACAGCAACTGAAAACCACCGCAGTGAAGGCCTGGCAGAGCATCACAAAGGAGGAAACACAGCGTCTGGTGATGTCCATGAGTTCAAGACTTCAGGCAGTCATTGCCAACAAAGGGTTTTCAACCAAGTACTAGAAATGAACATTTTATTTAAAATTATTGAATCTGTCCAATTACTTTTGGTCCCTTTAAAAACAGGGTGGCACATGTTAAGGAGCTGAAACTCCTAAACCCTTCATCCAATTTTAATGTGGATACCCTCAAATGAAAGCTGAAAGTCTGAACTTCAACTGCATCTGAATTGTTTTGTTTAAAATTCATTGTGGTAATGTCTATAACCAAAATGAGAAAAATGTTGTCTCTGTCCAAATATATATGGACCTAACTGTATAAAAGGGGGTCTGGAGACAAGTAGTCCATTACTCTCAAGACTCTGGATGAAAGCACAAGACTCAGGACAAGACTCTGGATGTAAGTATAGAAGCTTTGAAAATGTCTGTTTCTCTTTGCAGACTGTACTCTTTAGTAATTTTTTCTATTTCCTTGCAGACTGTTTGCTGCTCCGGTCCTGTTGCTGCCGTCCTGTTGCTGCCATCTTAGTGCTTCCGCCATCCTGGTGCTGCTGCCTTTCTGGTGCTGCCGTCCTAGTGCTGCTGGATGTAAGTATAGAAGCTTTGAAAATGTCTGCTTCTCTTTGCAGTCTGTACTCTGTACTATTTTTTTCAGGTCCCTTGTAGACTGTTTGCTGCTCCGGTCCTGTTGCTACCATCCTGTGTACTAATTTTGTTCTTTTCCTTGTAGACTGTTTGCTGCTGCCACCTTGGTGCTGCTGCTGTACTGGTGCTGCTGTCCTGGTGCTGCCTGACTGCTGTGCTGTTGGACTACTGCCTGTAATGTAAGTATTGGTGTCCATTGTTCTTTTTTTTGTGCTACATTGTGTTTGGCTCTTAACAAGTTACATTTTTCTTATCTGTTCTTTTTTCTAGTGTTTCATTTGACTGCTGCCTGCTCTTCCAACTTGTCCTCCACTGAAGCTTCCGAAAGTGGACATGACACTGATTATGTAATCACATTTGATTTACTGATTGTTATGTATTTACTGTCAATAATATACATGTGTTAAATCATGTATTTTCTTTACCGGTACCTTCCAGTGTGGAAGAGCAGGAGCAGTCGAGTGTAAATGATTCTTCCCAAGGTCGTCGGCCTTATATTTCATCTATAGGTTCCACAATGTGAGCAAGGACAACCGGATATTGATAATGACGTCCATATTCAAGCTGTGCAAGAACGAGCAGCGTTGTAGGACCCCCGTGATCGGAATTATTTCAACTCTGTATTGATCCGATGACTCTGAGAAGAAGTGGCCAGATCGCTGTTGGATGATTGGGACCATGCAAGGCCACAAGTCAGAAAGGATTTTCGTAAGTGTTGCAATGTGGTCTTTTACGCTTTGGTTTTGCTGTAAATGTTGGTGTCTTTTTACAATAATTTTTTTTCTTCCCACTTGACAGTGGAGAGAGTAAAAGTTAATTGGCGTTCAATGAAGAATTGCTTCAATAAGGACATGAGAGAGGAGATTCGGGTTCGAAGTGGTGCTGCTCAAAAAGTCCAAAAATATAAGTACCATCAGTGGCATTTTTTTCAGAGGCCTTCTCTAGCTCAGCGAACGTGAGTTTCTTTTCTGCTGTCTTAATATTATTTAAACTTTTAATTTTTTTACTAATGTTTTTCATTTATTTTCCACACAGAACTTGGTGCAGCACCACAGAACCTGGATCGCCTCTGTTGGAGCGGCCCCTCATCGACAAGCCAATGAACAAGCCCAGTCCCTATCATCCACCAGCAATGGAGCAACCATCCAGGCTTCACAGGCTGGGGAACAGGAAGCCGGTCCATCTGGTTTTCCACTCTCCTAGCCCTCTGCCATTAATTTACTTGGGTCTGCTCGCCAGCGGCAGAGGGCCTGCAAGAGGTCAGTCATGCCCGAGTTTACTTACTTAAGCTCAGTCTTCCAGGCTGGGATGAAGGTGGTTGTAGAAAGACTGGATAGTGGGTTCATTCAGGTGAACACACTTTTCCATGACATCCACAGACGCCTTGACCGCCTAAAAGCCGACCTTAATAGACCGGCACAACATTATTTTTCTTCTATGAAACGGGGTGTGACGGAAAACCTTAGTACTGATCTCCAGCTCTATGTGATGAAGGCCTGTCAGGATGCTTACACCAAGGCCATGTAGTGGTCCCGATATCAGCAGCATGCACAAAGTTTGTTCCTCACAGGACAACAAGCTCCAGGACAGTATCAGTGGCACTATACACCACCACCACAACCACCGCTAGACATTAAGACTGTTCCACCAGTACCCAGCTACACCATGCAGCCGAGTGCAGCAGCCCAGCCTTCCACTTCTACCATGCAGCCGAGTGCCACATACCAGACTTCCACTACCACCACGCAGCAACAGGAAGGAAAAGGCAGAGGAAGCAGGAAAACCAAGTCCAGGAAACATAAAACTGCCAAAAACCATTGCCCACCACCCTCCACCCTCACCTCCAAATGTTCCTTTTTTTCAAGACTGTCTACACCTTCCCTTGGTTCTTTCCCATCCAATGTGTCAATCTGTTCCAACTTGTTCTCCACTTCTAATGTATCCTCTTCCCCCAATGTGTTCTCTGCCAATGTTTCTGACCCAATTCTCCAATTGTCTGCCACTTCCACTTCCCCTACTTCCCCAGCCACTCCAGCCTACCATCACAGCCCGAAACCCCCCAGGTCCACCATGTCACTCCCTCCCACAGAACCTGAAAGTAATCACATTTTCATTTTTTTTATTTAAAATTGTTTTTAATTTTGTTAATAAAAATTATTTTGATTCACAATAACTGTCTCACTGTGCTTTCTTTAGCTCTTTATTTAAACATGTGTGTATTGTTGAGTGTATTGTTGAGTGAAGTACTGTGTTTATCTCTTTATTTAAACATATGTGTATTTTTAAGTGAAGTATTAACAGGTGTTACAATTAAGGTGTTTATTATTAAAGTTACATTCAAGGTGTCAATATTACAGTCAGAAAAAAGTACAGGTAAATAACATTACAGGTACATTTTAAACCATTTCATCTTGCCATGACACATGTCCAATATCAGAGACAAAGTAGGCAGCCAATTTATGCCTCATTTGGGCAACTTCCACTGCAGTCCTCAGAGGGTGATCATGATAATCTGCCAAAGTGGTATTAACAGGTTCCTCACGTTCGAAGTGTGGTTGCTCTTTTGTCAGGATGTAATTATGTAGAGCAACACACGCTTTTACAACCTCATCAACTGTCACTATTTTAAGATTGATTGGAGTTCCCAAAATGCACCATTTAGCTGCCAGCAAACCAAAGGCACATACCACAGTTCTTCATGCCCTTGTCAGTCTGTAGTTGAAAATCTTTTGGTGTGCTTCAAGTCACAACTCTAGTATGGTTTTATGAGGTTGGTACACATTTGAAACACCTCATCCCCAACAGCAGCAAATGGCATTCGTGGTCTTTCAGTGTTCAGAAGAGGTTGTGGCGGTGGAAAATTAAAATTATTAGCATACAAACGTTGTCCCATGTCAGAGTTTTTGAAAGTCTGTGAGTCATTTCCTCATCCAAATGAGCCAACGTCAGCAGCAACAAATTGACATTCAGCATCCACAATCGCCATGAGAACAATGGAAAAGTATTTTTTATAATTGAAGTACTCTGATCCACTTCCAGAAGGTTTTAGAATCCGAATGTGTTTGTTGTCCACAGCCCCACACAGTTTGGAGAATTACAAATTTCCTTGAATTTTTCTGCATTTTTCAGCCAGAGTTCAGTTGTGGGTTGGGGGAGGAATTCTGCAACCAGAGCGTCACACAATGCACAGCAGGTGTCTCCAACAATCCCAGAAATGGTGGACAATCCAATCCGAAATTAAAATTGTAAAGATCTTAAGGTCTCTCCGGTAGGAATTTGTGGAAAAGAAATTGGGGGAAAAAATCAGTACTTGGCTTTTATAACAAAAATATTAATGACAGGTGTTTCTTTTTCTAAATTACTTACCTTATGGTCACCAACAGAAGTTCCACAGCAGGAATTGCTCTATGTTGTTGCGTGTCCTGCCTGGTGATGGATCCTCGCACACGATGCAGCAATTCATCGTACTGTAGCTTTGTTCAGACATCCTTGTGTATTCAAAAAACTTTTTTGGGTTTTCACAAAGCTCGGTGTACAATGAGTGGTAGGCTCCACGGCTCTCTCGGACTTCAACAATGGTGTGTTGCCAATAGCGATGACGACGTCTTCTCAATCTTTCTCTTCTCCTTTCTTCCTCACAAGCCACAGCAAAAGCAAAAGCCAATTTCAATGATAAATCCATATTCAGATTGAAGCTCTCTATGCTAAGATCCATCTTGCAGCAGGATACAGCATCAAAAGAAGAGGATTTCATCTGCATAGAAATCCCAGAAGCCATGCCCATTGGGAAAGACCATACGCATGCGCATAAACAACGCAAACGTATGCAAGAACGCATACAAACACATTCACACGCAGCGTTTTTTGGCTGTCATGCATAAGATCATGCGGATAAAAAATGTGGCGTTTTGGCATGCATTTGCGCATGCAGATGATATGCTGCGCACATAAATGCTAATGTGAACTTAGCCTAAGAACGTAAAAAATGTAAGAGCTAATGTAAGAGCAAGTATTTTATTGGACCTCATCCAAGTAACCTTCCTCTCTCTTCCAAAATTTTACACCATCCCCTCTCATGCAGCAGAGAACAAGTCTGGTTATTCCTGATAATAAGTTATAATTAGTGATGAGTATACTCATTGCTCGGGTTTTCCCGAGCTAGCTCAGGTGGTCTTCAAGTATTTGTAAGTGCTTGGAGATTTAGTTTTTGCTGACACAACTGCATGATTTACAGCTGCTAGCCAGCCTGAGTACATGTGAGGATTGCCTGGTTGCTAGGGAATCCACACATGTATTCAAGCTGTGTAGCAGCTGTAAATTATGCCGCTGAGACAACGAAAACTAAGTCTCCGAGCAGTCACAAATACTCGGAGACCACCCGTGGGTGCTCGGGAAAACCTGTTCAACGAGTACACTCGCTCATCACTAGTTATAATCAAATACTGCAGATTTAAAACTAGGAAATATTAGGCTTATTTGATTTTCCCCTATTAGAAGAGTTTTTACCTAATGGATATTTATCACTTATAGACCTCAGTGAATTAATTTGGTTGAACTTGATCATTGCGGACTGAAGCTCACAAGAGATCGGCTAATCAAAAGTTGAGCCGCAATAGACGGCATGCAGGATTCAGATTGCAGTGGTCAATGGATCTATGTCCTTCAAATTTATTTGCTCATTTTTAACCACATGACAGGTGATAAATATCTGATCAATAGTAGCCTGTTGTGACTCCGGTAGAAAAGTGGTCCTAATCTTCTGTTCCATAATCACAAAGAAGAAAAGCATGAATGAGCAAAAGAAGGTATGAGTAGTCCATTATATTCCAATTATCTGGACTGACAATTGAGCAGTGCAGCAACGGAAGAGGTGACAATGATGACCTCTTCAGTGTTTTTCTAGAGTGGAACTAGTGTGATTTCCAAACAATTTAGTATTTTATTTTTATATGTTAATTAGTTCTTGCTAACTGGCCATTAGCTGGCATCTGTCAGCAGATTAGTGAAGGATTCAGTGGCCAATGAGGGCTTGAGAAGTCCCATTTTAACCTCCCAGTTGCACTTTATTATTTCATTATCTAATACTCATCATATGGGACACTCTGTAGAGGACAATACCTTGCGTTGCTGCTCTGATGAGGACAGAGTAGGTAAGTATCAAACAGTCCACAAGCCTGTGTTAATAGTGAGGAGTCTACAGCACTTGTGTAATCGTCACAAAACCTTCACACAGCTGATTGGCTGAGAGTTGGACTTTCACCAATGAAATATTGATGGCCATTCCCAAGTATATGTCATCAATTTTAAAGTGCTGAATAATAACTTAAATCAAAATGTTTAAAACATTTCTGCTGGAAAATAATGATAGACTAGATATAGAGCAATACTTTGTTTTAATAGCTTGAGTATTCTGCCATCTAGTGTTTCTAAAATATATTCCTCTTTCTATGCTGAATAGTATGCATGTTTCAAAACCTGAGATTAGGTCTAACAGGTTTTTTTGGGTACATAGGGTGAGATCTGTCAATTAACTGGATTAGAGAGGGAGAAAGCCAGCTAGGGCGCATCAACAAAGTTAGATCTCTCCCTTTAAAGCCTGGTTGTTTTTTAAAACTATATTTCCTCCCAGTAAAACATACCTGAATATAATCACACAGCCAAACTCTGATTCATGGTACCAATGGTTTAATGATGAGGGGCTCCAGCTGTTCGTTTTTAACAGGCAATGATCGGCTGTGAAATGTGCGTAGAGATGCTATATTTTTGCCGCATCCATGTCTGATGACAGATATGTAATAGTAATGATTAGACATAGAAGTATTTTTTAACTATTCTTAGCCACAAAAACTGGCATGTTTTTTGTAATTTAAGAGAAACTCTAATAATTAATTATGGGACATTCCTGGTAAATAGAAGTTATCACCAAAATCTACTCATTTTTATCCAGACTAAGACATTTTAAGATTGTTGGAATTGCTAAAGAAATTTATTTATTTATTGTGATGTCAAACTTATACTTGGGAAACAATTTTTCTATCAACTCCAAACAAGTTGCAACCAATTAATATGGTTTTTATTTCCTCTGTGTCTGTACTGTTACATACTTAGGCTACGTTCACATTCGCGTTGTTGGGCGTTGAGTCGGTGACGCAACGCACAACGCATGCAAAACGCATGCAAAAACGCATTGTTTTGTGACGCGTGCGTCCATTTTTGGCTTGATTTTGGACGCAAAAAAAATGCAACATGCAGCGTCCTGTGCGCCCTGACGCTTGCGCCAAAAATGATGCATGCGTCACAAAGCGCAAGACAATACATGTCCATGCGCCCCCATGTTAAATATAGGGGCACATGACTAGTGTTGAGCATTCCGATACCGCAAGTATCGGGTATCGGCCGATACTAGCGGTATCGGAATTCCGATACCGGGATTCCGATACTTGGCGCGTATCGGATACCGGAATCGGAAGTTCAATGATTCAAAATTCAGAAATTCAGCCAATGAGAAAGATTCCAAGTGTGGGCACATCCTGTTTAGCATGGAGGGCATGAAACTACTGGCAAGGCTGTGATTGGCTGCTGAAATGATGTCATGATGCAGTTTAAAAGTCGCTGGCGCCATTTTCCGATCACTCTGCTGTGAATTCAGTTAGTGACAGGACGCTGTTTGCTGACTGAGGGACAGTTTAGAGATAGCGATTTGCTTCTTTGTGCTAATTTAGCAACCGCTGTGTTCACCTACTATTCACCTTGCTTTTGCCTTGTAGCGCTGTTTTCACAGCGATCTGCAAGGTCTGTGTGTGTGTGTGTGTGTGAGTGCAGCCCACTCTCTAGTCTGAGTGCAGCCACATAGGCCATCCATAGCTGGTTGTATTCAGTTCAGGGAGGGTGGTTCATTGCCTCATACTGTCCTTTTTTTTTTTTTTTTTGAAGTAGTGCAGGCTGCTGCACATTTTTTCCAAAAATTCCTATTAGTGTCTTTCCACCCGTCTCCAGCTAATTTGTGGAAAAACACTACATAGGATAAAGTAGAGGAGGGTTTTTGGGCCTTGCAGCGCCGTTTACGGCTGTCTGCACGGTCTCCGTGTGACTGCAGCTCGCCCTGTAGTCTGTGAGCAGCCGTAGCCTGGTTGTCTGCAGCTCAGGGTTTTTCACTGCGTCATACCGCCAAATCAATTTTCTTTTTTTTCAAAGTAGTGTAGTCTGCTGCTAATTTATTTTAAAAAATCCTATTAGTGTCTTTCCACCCGTCTCCAGCTAATTTGTGGAAAAACACTACATAGGATAAAGTAGAGGAGGGTTTTTGGGCCTTGCAGCGCCGTTTACGGCTGTCTGCACGGTCTCCGTGTGATTGCAGCTCTATCCGTTGTCAGTTCAGCCCCCTAAAAATAAATAAATAATAAAGTTCACCAAACACACCAGTTACACACCACTTTACATTTGTGTAGGCCACATTAGCTCATATTCAAGTCTAGTCCACACTTTAGAAAATTAGTGTGTCTTATACCTGTTAGGAGGAGTTGCTCAGGAATAAGCACACAAAGCCGTTAGTACTTTTCTGCTTATCTTTATCAGTCAACCAAGATGAAGAAGGCAGTGAGTAAGGCACGTGGGCGTGGGCGTGGGCGCGGAGCAGGGAGGGGACGTGGGGATTCTGTGCCTGCTGCGGGCACCGGTGAGTCATCAGCACCCACTTTCACAAGGGAACAGTCGTTCATGCGCAGCTTTGTCGCCGAGCGCCGTACACCGCTGCTGCGTGAAGACCAAATTGAAGCCGTTGTGGGATGGATGGCAGCTAATGCATCAACTTCCATTAGTGCCACATCCTCTCAGACACAGAGCACTGGAGAGCAGCCATCTGTCTCTTCACCACCTGCAAAATTGCCCAGGCAGACAGAGATCCCAGGACAGGAGCAGTCTCTACTTCTGTTCTCTGAATCATCTCTTGGCTTGGAAACAGGGGGCCAGCCAAGCAGCATTGGAGAAATGGAAGAAGAGGCAGGGTGCAGTGATGCCCAACAGCTTTTTCTGTCTTCCTCTGAAGAGGCGGGTGGGCCAGTGGCTCCGGTCACCACCTCGCAGGCCGCATCAGCTGATGATGACACTCAGGTGCCACTTACTGGTGCGTGCTCTGCTGCTGAGACTACCCAGGAGGAGCAGTTGGGGGCAGAGGGTAGTGTAGATGATGAGGTCCTTGACCCATCTTGGCGTCAGGGACAGGAAGGTGGTGGGAGCAGCTCTGAGGAAGAGATTCCCCGTACGGCCCAAAGAGGGAGAGGGAGGGGGAAGACTGCGGATCCTGCAGCCTCCGCTTTGGCACCCGTAAGGAGCATGTCTCTTCCAAAAGTCAAAAGGGGGGCTCCCAAGACTTGCAGTGCCTGGTCCTTTTTTGACACAGTTGCAGATGACATTTGCTATGTCAGATGCAAGGTGTGTCATCAAAAAATCAAAAGAGGTCAAAAAGTCGCCAACCTCAATACCTCCAACATGTGGAAACATGTGCGCAACAGGCACCCGGCGGAGTTAGACAAACACACTGAAGAGCTAGGCCAACCAACAGCGGCAGCTACCACCTCTTCAGCTCGTGTTGCCTCTTCCTCTAGCTCACACGCAGCTGGTTCGGCTTCCTCCCAGGATCGCCGTGGAAGAACCTCTGGCCCTGTTGTCCAGAGACCCGCTGTCATTCCACCCGCAGCACCACTTTCCCAGTCAACCACACACTCCCAGCCCAGTCTACAGCCATCGGTAGTACAGGCATGGGAGAAAAGGCGGCCTTTCTCGTCAAACCACCCACGAGCACAGGCTCTGACTGCAGGCATTGCCAAACTTCTGTCACTGGAAATGCTGTCATTCAGGCTGGTGGAGACTGACAGCTTCCGTGACTTGATGTCATTGGCAGTCCCACAGTACAGTGTGCCCAGCCGCTTTTACTTCAGCAGGCAAGCCGTCCCTGCCCTGCACAAGCATGTGGAGGGACACATAAAACACGCGCTACTGAACGCCGTCAGTAGCAAGGTCCACCTCACCACCGATGCGTGGACCAGTCAACATGGACAGGGGCGATACCTTTCCCTCACTGCCCATTGGGTTAATGTCGTTGAGCCGGGTACAGACCGTGCGAGTGGCGCAGGACGTGTCCTGCCCACTCCAAGGATTGCAGGAATCCATTCTGTACGCATTGACTCCTCCTCTTACACCAGTTCCTCAGAATCATCGCTGCAGGAGCCGTCACAGTCCACCTCCACATGGACCCGTGATGAACGTGTACCTGTTACGACTGACATGAGCACAGCCGTGGCCAAACGTCAACAGGCCGTCTTGAAATTAATTTTTTTGGGGAATCGTAGCCACACAGCGCAGGAGCTCTGGAATGCCATCAAGCAGGAGAGCGATGTGTGGTTTGAGCCAGCGAATCTCCAGCCAGGCATGGTAGTGTGTGATAATGGCCGAAATCTGGTGGCAGCCCTGGGCCTCGGCAACCTCACTCACATCCCATGTCTGGCACATGTGCTCAATTTGGTCGTGCAGAGTTTTTTGAGGGACTATCCGGATCTTGATGCACTGCTGCACAAGGTCCGCCTAGAGTGTGCTCACTTGCGGCGTTCCAGCACGGCAAAAGCGCGCATTGCGGCTCTGCAGCGCCGACACCGCCTGCCGGAACATCGCATCATATGTGACCTACCTACCAGGTGGAATTCCACGTTACATATGTTGGAGCGGTTGTGTGAGCAGCAGCAAGCTGTAATGGAGTACCAGCTGTATCAGGCGCAAAAAAGTCGCAGTCAGCGCCGTACAGACTTCACAACCAC
Organism: Ranitomeya variabilis; assembly: GCF_051348905.1. Classification (NCBI taxonomy): domain Eukaryota; kingdom Metazoa; phylum Chordata; class Amphibia; order Anura; family Dendrobatidae; genus Ranitomeya; species Ranitomeya variabilis. Next base: position 465,985,432 of record NC_135236.1, read on the forward strand.
AGAGTGGGCCACTATGAAGGATGTCTGCCAGGTTTTGCGTCCCTTTGATTATTCCACGCGGATGGCGAGTGCAGATGATGCACTAGTCAGCATGACTGTCCCCCTTATCTGCCTGCTTGAAAAATCACTGCAAGCGCTAAGGGATGATGTTGTGGAAGAGGTGGAGGATGAGGATTCACCACTTCCATCATCTTCTGGACAGTCAGCGCCACGTGGTTCCTCACAAACGCGTAGGCAGGGGACAGTTTGTGAGGAGGATGAGGAGGAGTCAATGGAGGAGGAAGACATCCGTCCAGAGGAGGGAGTTCCCGAATTGTCCAGTACTCAGTGTGTACAGCGAGGGTGGGGTGATGACGAGCGGGCAGAGATCACGCCTCCAGCTGGGGACAGCGTTTCTTGGGCAGTTGGCAGTCTGCAGCACATGGTGGATTACATGCTGCAGTGCCTGAGAAACGACCGCCGCATCGACCACATTCTCAACATGTCTGATTATTGGGTGTTCACCCTCCTCGATCCTCGCTACCGGGACAACGTAGAAAGCCTCATCACACCGTTGAACCGGGAGCGAAAAATGCGGGAGTACCAAGACACACTGGTCAGTTCCATCATCTTCTCCATTCCAACTGAGAGAAGTGCTGCTAGTGCATTCCAAAGCAGCTCAGTGCGTCCAGGCAGTGGTGGAGGCTCTGCACAAAGAGGGAGCAGAAGCAGTGCCTCTGCCCAAGGCAAGACCAGTATGGCCGAACTGTGGCACAGTTTTCTGTGCCCGCCACAAAAGTCTACACCATCACAGACGGCTCCAGTCAGCAGGAGGCAACGGTTCCGTCAGATGGTGACAGACTACATGTCTTGCCCTCTTGCTGTACTCCCAGACGGCTCTTCCCCTTTCAAGTTTTGGGTCTCAAAGCTGGATACATGGCCAGAGCTAAGCCAGTATGCATTGGAGGTGCTGTCTTGCCCTGCGGCCAGTGTATTATCGGAACGTGTCTTTAGTGCTGCAGGTGGTGTACTAACTGACCGTCGCATGCGACTATCCTCCGATAACGTTGACCGGCTTACTTTCCTGAAAATGAACAAGGCCTGGATCTCGCAGGAATTTGCCATTCCTCCTCCTGATTAAATAATTAGGTCACTGTATACGTTATCCAGGTCTCCTGTTGTGTTCATCTTTCTACCACCTGAACTTAAATTCCTGGGCTCCAACACCGCCAGTTGAGGCTCAGATGTGCCGTCTGCACAGTCAAAACATACGACCCAGTGTTATTGGGTTTCAGTAACGTCAGCTGATCCCCAGCTGTGTAGCCGGCAATGTGTCATGCGACCGCCACGCTGACACAACAACTGAAATGTAAGGGAATCTGTCCCCCCCCCCCCAAGGCGTTTGTTACTGAAAGAGCCACCTTGTGCAGCAGTAATGCTGCACAAGGAAAAAGGTAGCTATTTTGGTTTTGCTCCTTGCACACGCAAAACTTAACAAACACTTATAAAATGTGTCCACTGATACCGTAAAACCGTCCCGGAGGTGGGACTTTCCTTCGTAATATGACGCAGCACAGCCGTCATTCCTACCCCCCCGGCGCCGCGCCCCGGCTCCTCAGCGTTGTTTGATTCCGTCCCGGAGCCTGCGCTGTTATGTTATCCCGTGGCCAGGCACACTTAGCGCTGCCCGTCTTCTGGCATCATTTGGTGTCAGGCTGGCTGCGCCTGTGCGGCCACGCTGGCCGAGAGCCCGCCTCGCAGTGTCTTCTGATTTAATCCCACTGGGGGCCTGGGATCTATGGACATGCGCAGTGCATATCTGAACCTCCACCTCTCACTCATCTCCCTATGGCTTCTTCAGACTGTTCGGTGTCAGCTGGTCCCTAATAGCATGCCACGGCCGTGACACCGCACAGTCTGAAAAAGAAGCCGTAGGGAGGGGAGTGAGAGGCGAGGATATGCACTGCGCATGGCCATGGATCCCAGGCCCCCAGTGGGATTACATCAGAAGACACTGCGAGGCGGGCTCTCGGCCAGCGCGGCCGCACAGGCGCAGCCAGCCTGACACCAAATGATGTCAGAAGATGGGCAGCGCTAAGTGTGCCTGGCCACGGGATAACATAACAGCGCAGGCTCTGGGACGGAATCAAACAACGCTGAGGAGCCGGGGCACGGCGGCGGGGGGGTAGTAATGATGGCTGTGCTGCGTCATATTACGAAGGAAAGTCCCACCTCCGGGACGGTTTCACGGCTTCAGGGGACACATTTTAAAAGTGTTTAGTTCTGTGTTTGCAAGGAGCATGATGAAAAGAGCCACCTTTTCCTTTTGCATCTTTTGTGCTGCACAAGCTGGCTCTTTCAGCTACAAACGCCTTGGGGGGGGGGTAAAGGTTCCCTTTCGACTTTCTCAGGCTTCGGCCTACATTGTGTTCCTCTGCTTTTCCACCTGCCCCTGGGCTCCAACACCGCCAGTTGCCGTCCAGAAGTGCTGTACGCACAGTCAACAGTCCCTCCTCTGTTATTGGGGTTCAGTAACGTCAGCTGTTCCCCTGCTGTGTGTGTGGCAATCCCTCCTACCTCCTCCTACCTCCTCCAACCTCCTCCTCCTCCACCTGTCCCTGGGCTCCAACACCGCCAGTTGACGTCCAGAAGTGCTGTACGCACAGTCAACAGTCCCTCCTCTGTTATTGGGGTTCAGTAACGTCAGCTGTTCCCCTGCTGTGTGTGTGGCAATCCCTCCTACCTCCTCCAACCTCCTCCTCCTCCACCTGTCCCTGGGCTCCAACACCGCCAGTTGCCGTCCAGAAGTGCTGTACGCACAGTCAACAGTCCCTCCTCTGTTATTGGGGTTCAGTAACGTCAGCTGTTCCCCTGCTGTGTGTGTGGCAATCCCTCCTACCTCCTCCAACCTCCTCCTCCTCCACCTGTCCCTGGGCTCCAACACCGCCAGTTGCCGTCCAGAAGTGCTGTACGCACAGTCAACAGTCCCTCCTCTGTTATTGGGGTTCAGTAACGTCAGCTGTTCCCCTGCTGTGTGTGTGGCAATCCCTCCTACCTCCTCCTACCTCCTCCAACCTCCTCCTCCTCCACCTGTCCCTGGGCTCCAACACCGCCAGTTGCCGTCCAGAAGTGCTGTACGCACAGTCAACAGTCCCTCCTCTGTTATTGGGGTTCAGTAACGTCAGCTGTTCCCCTGCTGTGTGTGTGGCAATCCCTCCTACCTCCTCCAACCTCCTCCTCCTCCACCTGTCCCTGGGCTCCAACACCGCCAGTTGCCGTCCAGAAGTGCTGTACGCACAGTCAACAGTCCCTCCTCTGTTATTGGGGTTCAGTAACGTCAGCTGTTCCCCTGCTGTGTGTGTGGCAATCCCTCCTACCTCCTCCAACCTCCTCCTCCTCCACCTGTCCCTGGGCTCCAACACCGCCAGTTGCCGTCCAGAAGTGCTGTACGCACAGTCAACAGTCCCTCCTCTGTTATTGGGGTTCAGTAACGTCAGCTGTTCCCCTGCTGTGTGTGTGGCAATCCCTCCTACCTCCTCCTACCTCCTCCAACCTCCTCCTCCTCCACCTGTCCCTGGGCTCCAACACCGCCAGTTGCCGTCCAGAAGTGCTGTACGCACAGTCAACAGTCCCTCCTCTGTTATTGGGGTTCAGTAACGTCAGCTGTTCCCCTGCTGTGTGTGTGGCAATCCCTCCTACCTCCTCCTACCTCCTCCAACCTCCTCCTCCTCCACCTGTCCCTGGGCTCCAACACCGCCAGTTGCCGTCCAGAAGTGCTGTACGCACAGTCAACAGTCCCTCCTCTGTTATTGGGGTTCAGTAACGTCAGCTGTTCCCCTGCTGTGTGTGTGGCAATCCCTCCTACCTCCTCCAACCTCCTCCTCCTCCACCTGTCCCTGGGCTCCAACACCGCCAGTTGCCGTCCAGAAGTGCTGTACGCACAGTCAACAGTCCCTCCTCTGTTATTGGGGTTCAGTAACGTCAGCTGTTCCCCTGCTGTGTGTGTGGCAATCCCTCCTACCTCCTCCTACCTCCTCCAACCTCCTCCTCCTCCACCTGTCCCTGGGCTCCAACACCGCCAGTTGCCGTCCAGAAGTGCTGTACGCACAGTCAACAGTCCCTCCTCTGTTATTGGGGTTCAGTAACGTCAGCTGTTCCCCTGCTGTGTGTGTGGCAATCCCTCCTACCTCCTCCAACCTCCTCCTCCTCCACCTGTCCCTGGGCTCCAACACCGCCAGTTGCCGTCCAGAAGTGCTGTACGCACAGTCAACAGTCCCTCCTCTGTTATTGGGGTTCAGTAACGTCAGCTGTTCCCCTGCTGTGTGTGTGGCAATCCCTCCTACCTCCTCCTACCTCCTCCAACCTCCTCCTCCTCCACCTGTCCCTGGGCTCCAACACCGCCAGTTGCCGTCCAGAAGTGCTGTACGCACAGTCAACAGTCCCTCCTCTGTTATTGGGGTTCAGTAACGTCAGCTGTTCCCCTGCTGTGTGTGTGGCAATCCCTCCTACCTCCTCCTACCTCCTCCAACCTCCTCCTCCTCCACCTGTCCCTGGGCTCCAACACCGCTAGTTGCCGTCCAGAAGTGCTGTACGCACAGAGCCAAACACCTCGCCAATGTGTTAGTGGGGTTCAGCACCGCCAGCTGTTCCCCTGCTGTGTATACGGCAACGTGTACTGCGACCGCCACGCAGACACAACAAGTTAAATGTTAGGGAACCTGACCCCCCCCCCCCAGGCGTTTGTTACTGAAGGAGCCACCTTGTGCAGCAGTAATGATGCAAAGGGAAAAAGTGCCTCTTTTCGTGATGCTCCTTGCACATGCTGAACCAAACACTTATGAAATGTGTCCCCACACAGCGTTAAACCGTCCGGTAGGTGGAACTTTCCTTTGTCGTGTGACGCAGCACAGCCATCATTTTTACCCCCTTGGCGCCGTGCGCCCCCTCCTCAGCGTTGTTTGAATCTGTCCCGGAGCCTGCGCTGTTAGGTTAGCCCTTGGCCATGCACACATGTTGCGCTGCCCGTCTTCTGACCTCATTTGGTGTCAGGCTGGCTGCGCCTGTGCGGGTGCGCTGGCCGAGATCCCGCCTCGCAGTGTCGTCTAATGTAATCCCACCGCGGGCCTGTGATCCGTGCCCGTGCGCAGTGCATATCCTCTCCTCTCACTCCCCTCCCTACGGCTTCTTCAGACTGTGCGATGTCAGCTGGTCCCTAATAGCATGCCACGGCCGTGACACCGCACAGTCTGAAAAAGCCGTAGGGAGGGGAGTGAGAGGAGAGGATATGCACTGCGCACGGGCACGGATCACAGGCCCGCGGTGGGATTACATTAGACGACACTGCGAGGCGGGATCTCGGCCAGCGCACCCGCACAGGCGCAGCCAGCCTGACACCAAATGAGGTCAGAAGACGGGCAGCGCAACATGTGTGCATGGCCAAGGGCTAACCTAACAGCGCAGGCTCCGGGACAGATTTAAACAACGCTGAGGAGGCGGCGCACGGCGCCAAGGGGGTAAAAATGATGGCTGTGCTGCGTCACACGACAAAGGAAAGTTCCACCTACCGGACGGTTTAACGCTGTGAGGAGACACATTTCATAAATGTTAGGTTCCGCATGTACAAGGACCATAATTAAAAGAGCTAAGTTTACCTTTTCCAGCATTAGTGCTGTACACAATGGCTCTTTCAGCTACAAACGCCTGGGGGGGGGGGGGTTAAAGGTTTCCTTTCAACTTGCTCGAGTGCAGGCTTCGGCCTACACTCCGCTCCCCCTGCTCCTCCTGCTGACCCTGGGCTCTAACACCGCCAGTTTTTGCCCAGATGTGCTAGCTGCACAGAGAAAAACACCAGCCAATGTGTCAGTGGGGTTCAGCACCGCCAGCTGTTCCCCTGCTGTGTAGCCGGCAACGTGTCCTGCGACCGCCACGCAGACACAAGAACTGAAATTGAAGGGAACCTGTCCCCCCTCCCCCAGGTGTTTCTATGTTTTACAGCTACCTTGAACAGCAGTAATGCTGCATGTGTTCAAGGTGGCTCAGAAACGTATTCTCCTCGCACATGTGGAACTGAAAACACGTCTGAAATGTGTCCTCTGTGTGACCATTTAACCGTCCCGGTGGTGTGACTTTCCTTTGTAATGACACGCTGCAACCCCCTTGGTAGCACTGCCCGTCTTCTGGCATCATTGTTTGGCTGGCTGCGCCTCTGCGGCCGCCCTGACCCACACAACGCCCCTCGGTGTCTTATTTATTGGGACTGCGAGGGTGTGATTGATGGGCAGGATCAGTGCATCAGTTCGCCTGTCCCTCCTCTCCTTCCGCCTTCTTCGGACTGTGCGGCTTCATGGCCGTGGCATGCGATAAGGGATCAGATGACGCCGCACAGTCTGAAGCGGGTGTAAGGACCCGAGTGTGAGAGGCGAACATATGTGCTGCGCCAGGCCCTGAATCCCAGCCCCGCAGTGTTTTAACAATGTTAAGACACTGCGGGGCTGGGATTCAGGGGCATCGCGAACCGCACCGGCCGACATTACATGATGCCAGAAGATGGGCAGCGCTAACGGCGCTAGGCCAGGGGATAACACGACAGCGCAGACTCCTGTACAGCAAATAACAACGCTCGGGAGGCTGCACCCAGCACCAAGGTGGGATTCTTGACACCTGTGCTGCGTCTCATTACAAAGGGAACTCTCGCCTCCATTACACAGTTTGACTGTATAAAGGGCTAAATGTTATACGTGTTCCATTCAGCGTGTGCAAGGAGAAAAATTACAAGAGCAACCTTTGACTTGCGCAGCACTGCTGCTGCATAAGCTGTGGCTCTTCTACTTTGTAACCCCTGAGGGGGGGTTAAAGGTGACTTTTGAAATCGGTTCAATTAGGCTTCGGCCTACACTCTGCTCCACCTGCAGAGCCCGGGCTCCAACAACGCTAGTTGCTGTCCGGAAGTGCTGGCTGCACAGAGCCAAACACCTCGCCAATGTGTCAGTGGGGTCCAGCACCGCCAGCTGTTCCCCTGCTGTGTAGCCGGCAACGTGTCCTGCAAAAGCCACGCAGACACAACACACCCAAAGCTGCCGCCTGTGCAGGCTTCGGCCTACACTCCCCTCCCCCTGCTCCTCCTCCTCCTGCTCCTCCTCCTGCTGTCCCTGGGCTCTAACACACCGCCAGTTGGGGCCCAGATGTGCTAGCTGCACAGAGAAAAACACCAGCCAATGTGTCAGTGGGGTCCAGCACCGCCAGCTGTTCCCCTGCTGTGCAGCCGGCAACGTGTCCTGCAAAAGCCACGCAGACACAAGAACTGAAATTGAAGGGAACCTGTCCCCCCTCCCCCAGGCGTTTTTACGTTATCCAGCCACCTTGTACAGCGGTAATGCTGCATGTGTGCAAGGTGGCTCAGAAACGTATTCTCCTCGCACATGTGGAACTGAAAACACGTCTGAAATGTGTCCTCTGTGTGACCATTTAACCGTCCCGGTGGTGTGACTTTCCTTTGTAATGACACGCTGCAACCCCCTTGGTAGCGCTGCCCGTCTTCTGGCATCATTGTTTGGCTGGCTGCGCCTCTGCGGCCGCCCTGACCCACACAACGCCCCTCGGTGTCTTATTTATTGGGACTGCGAGGGTGTGATTGATGGGCAGGATCAGTGCATCAGTTCGCCTGTCCCTCCTCTCCTTCCGCCTTCTTCGGACTGTGCGGCTTCATGGCCGTGGCATGCGATAAGGGATCAGATGACGCCGCACAGTCTGAAGCGGGTGTAAGGACCCGAGTGTGAGAGGCGAACATATGTGCTGCGCCAGGCCCTGAATCCCAGCCCCGCAGTGTTTTAACAATGTTAAGACACTGCGGGGCTGGGATTCAGGGGCATCGCGAACCGCACCGGCCGACATTACATGATGCCAGAAGATGGGCAGCGCTAACGGCGCTAGGCCAGGGGATAACACGACAGCGCAGACTCCTGTACAGCAAATAACAACGCTCGGGAGGCTGCACCCAGCACCAAGGTGGGATTCTTGACACCTGTGCTGCGTCTCATTACAAAGGGAACTCTCGCCTCCATTACACAGTTTGACTGTATAAAGGGCTAAATGTTATACGTGTTCCATTCAGCGTGTGCAAGGAGAAAAATTACAAGAGCAACCTTTGACTTGCGCAGCACTGCTGCTGCATAAGCTGTGGCTCTTCTACTTTGTAACCCCTGAGGGGGGGTTAAAGGTGACTTTTGAAATCGGTTCAATTAGGCTTCGGCCTACACTCTGCTCCACCTGCAGAGCCCGGGCTCCAACAACGCTAGTTGCTGTCCGGAAGTGCTGGCTGCACAGAGCCAAACACCTCGCCAATGTGTCAGTGGGGTCCAGCACCGCCAGCTGTTCCCCTGCTGTGTAGCCGGCAACGTGTCCTGCAAAAGCCACGCAGACACAACACACCCAAAGCTGCCGCCTGTGCAGGCTTCGGCCTACACTCCCCTCCCCCTGCTCCTCCTCCTCCTGCTCCTCCTCCTGCTGTCCCTGGGCTCTAACACACCGCCAGTTGGGGCCCAGATGTGCTAGCTGCACAGAGAAAAACACCAGCCAATGTGTCAGTGGGGTCCAGCACCGCCAGCTGTTCCCCTGCTGTGCAGCCGGCAACGTGTCCTGCAAAAGCCACGCAGACACAAGAACTGAAATTGAAGGGAACCTGTCCCCCCTCCCCCAGGCGTTTTTACGTTATCCAGCCACCTTGTACAGCGGTAATGCTGCATGTGTGCAAGGTGGCTCAGAAACGTATTCTCCTCGCACATGTGGAACTGAAAACACGTCTGAAATGTGTCCTCTGTGTGACCATTTAACCGTCCCGGTGGTGTGACTTTCCTTTGTAATGACACGCTGCAACCCCCTTGGTAGCGCTGCCCGTCTTCTGGCATCATTGTTTGGCTGGCTGCGCCTCTGCGGCCGCCCTGACCCACACAACGCCCCTCGGTGTCTTATTTATTGGGACTGCGAGGGTGTGATTGATGGGCAGGATCAGTGCATCAGTTCGCCTGTCCCTCCTCTCCTTCCGCCTTCTTCGGACTGTGCGGCTTCATGGCCGTGGCATGCGATAAGGGATCAGATGACGCCGCACAGTCTGAAGCGGGTGTAAGGACCCGAGTGTGAGAGGCGAACATATGTGCTGCGCCAGGCCCTGAATCCCAGCCCCGCAGTGTTTTAACAATGTTAAGACACTGCGGGGCTGGGATTCAGGGGCATCGCGAACCGCACCGGCCGACATTACATGATGCCAGAAGATGGGCAGCGCTAACGGCGCTAGGCCAGGGGATAACACGACAGCGCAGACTCCTGTACAGCAAATAACAACGCTCGGGAGGCTGCACCCAGCACCAAGGTGGGATTCTTGACACCTGTGCTGCGTCTCATTACAAAGGGAACTCTCGCCTCCATTACACAGTTTGACTGTATAAAGGGCTAAATGTTATACGTGTTCCATTCAGCGTGTGCAAGGAGAAAAATTACAAGAGCAACCTTTGACTTGCGCAGCACTGCTGCTGCATAAGCTGTGGCTCTTCTACTTTGTAACCCCTGAGGGGGGGTTAAAGGTGACTTTTGAAATCGGTTCAATTAGGCTTCGGCCTACACTCTGCTCCACCTGCAGAGCCCGGGCTCCAACAACGCTAGTTGCTGTCCGGAAGTGCTGGCTGCACAGAGCCAAACACCTCGCCAATGTGTCAGTGGGGTCCAGCACCGCCAGCTGTTCCCCTGCTGTGTAGCCGGCAACGTGTCCTGCAAAAGCCACGCAGACACAACACACCCAAAGCTGCCGCCTGTGCAGGCTTCGGCCTACACTCCCCTCCCCCTGCTCCTCCTCCTCCTGCTCCTCCTCCTGCTGTCCCTGGGCTCTAACACACCGCCAGTTGGGGCCCAGATGTGCTAGCTGCACAGAGAAAAACACCAGCCAATGTGTCAGTGGGGTCCAGCACCGCCAGCTGTTCCCCTGCTGTGCAGCCGGCAACGTGTCCTGCAAAAGCCACGCAGACACAAGAACTGAAATTGAAGGGAACCTGTCCCCCCTCCCCCAGGCGTTTTTACGTTATCCAGCCACCTTGTACAGCGGTAATGCTGCATGTGTGCAAGGTGGCTCAGAAACGTATTCTCCTCGCACATGTGGAACTGAAAACACGTCTGAAATGTGTCCTCTGTGTGACCATTTAACCGTCCCGGTGGTGTGACTTTCCTTTGTAATGACACGCTGCAACCCCCTTGGTAGCGCTGCCCGTCTTCTGGCATCATTGTTTGGCTGGCTGCGCCTCTGCGGCCGCCCTGACCCACACAACGCCCCTCGGTGTCTTATTTATTGGGACTGCGAGGGTGTGATTGATGGGCAGGATCAGTGCATCAGTTCGCCTGTCCCTCCTCTCCTTCCGCCTTCTTCGGACTGTGCGGCTTCATGGCCGTGGCATGCGATAAGGGATCAGATGACGCCGCACAGTCTGAAGCGGGTGTAAGGACCCGAGTGTGAGAGGCGAACATATGTGCTGCGCCAGGCCCTGAATCCCAGCCCCGCAGTGTTTTAACAATGTTAAGACACTGCGGGGCTGGGATTCAGGGGCATCGCGAACCGCACCGGCCGACATTACATGATGCCAGAAGATGGGCAGCGCTAACGGCGCTAGGCCAGGGGATAACACGACAGCGCAGACTCCTGTACAGCAAATAACAACGCTCGGGAGGCTGCACCCAGCACCAAGGTGGGATTCTTGACACCTGTGCTGCGTCTCATTACAAAGGGAACTCTCGCCTCCATTACACAGTTTGACTGTATAAAGGGCTAAATGTTATACGTGTTCCATTCAGCGTGTGCAAGGAGAAAAATTACAAGAGCAACCTTTGACTTGCGCAGCACTGCTGCTGCATAAGCTGTGGCTCTTCTACTTTGTAACCCCTGAGGGGGGGTTAAAGGTGACTTTTGAAATCGGTTCAATTAGGCTTCGGCCTACACTCTGCTCCACCTGCAGAGCCCGGGCTCCAACAACGCTAGTTGCTGTCCGGAAGTGCTGGCTGCACAGAGCCAAACACCTCGCCAATGTGTCAGTGGGGTCCAGCACCGCCAGCTGTTCCCCTGCTGTGTAGCCGGCAACGTGTCCTGCAAAAGCCACGCAGACACAACACACCCAAAGCTGCCGCCTGTGCAGGCTTCGGCCTACACTCCCCTCCCCCTGCTCCTCCTCCTCCTGCTCCTCCTCCTGCTGTCCCTGGGCTCTAACACACCCCCAGTTGGGGCCCAGATGTGCTAGCTGCACAGAGAAAAACACCAGCCAATGTGTCAGTGGGGTCCAGCACCGCCAGCTGTTCCCCTGCTGTGCAGCCGGCAACGTGTCCTGCAAAAGCCACGCAGACACAAGAACTGAAATTGAAGGGAACCTGTCCCCCCTCCCCCAGGCGTTTTTACGTTATCCAGCCACCTTGTACAGCGGTAATGCTGCATGTGTGCAAGGTGGCTCAGAAACGTATTCTCCTCGCACATGTGGAACTGAAAACACGTCTGAAATGTGTCCTCTGTGTGACCATTTAACCGTCCCGGTGGTGTGACTTTCCTTTGTAATGACACGCTGCAACCCCCTTGGTAGCACTGCCCGTCTTCTGGCATCATTGTTTGGCTGGCTGCGCCTCTGCGGCCGCCCTGACCCACACAACGCCCCTCGGTGTCTTATTTATTGGGACTGCGAGGGTGTGATTGATGGGCAGGATCAGTGCATCAGTTCGCCTGTCCCTCCTCTCCTTCCGCCTTCTTCGGACTGTGCGGCTTCATGGCCGTGGCATGCGATAAGGGATCAGATGACGCCGCACAGTCTGAAGCGGGTGTAAGGACCCGAGTGTGAGAGGCGAACATATGTGCTGCGCCAGGCCCTGAATCCCAGCCCCGCAGTGTTTTAACAATGTTAAGACACTGCGGGGCTGGGATTCAGGGGCATCGCGAACCGCACCGGCCGACATTACATGATGCCAGAAGATGGGCAGCGCTAACGGCGCTAGGCCAGGGGATAACACGACAGCGCAGACTCCTGTACAGCAAATAACAACGCTCGGGAGGCTGCACCCAGCACCAAGGTGGGATTCTTGACACCTGTGCTGCGTCTCATTACAAAGGGAACTCTCGCCTCCATTACACAGTTTGACTGTATAAAGGGCTAAATGTTATACGTGTTCCATTCAGCGTGTGCAAGGAGAAAAATTACAAGAGCAACCTTTGACTTGCGCAGCACTGCTGCTGCATAAGCTGTGGCTCTTCTACTTTGTAACCCCTGAGGGGGGGTTAAAGGTGACTTTTGAAATCGGTTCAATTAGGCTTCGGCCTACACTCTGCTCCACCTGCAGAGCCCGGGCTCCAACAACGCTAGTTGCTGTCCGGAAGTGCTGGCTGCACAGAGCCAAACACCTCGCCAATGTGTCAGTGGGGTCCAGCACCGCCAGCTGTTCCCCTGCTGTGTAGCCGGCAACGTGTCCTGCAAAAGCCACGCAGACACAACACACCCAAAGCTGCCGCCTGTGCAGGCTTCGGCCTACACTCCCCTCCCCCTGCTCCTCCTCCTGCTGTCCCTGGGCTCTAACACACCGCCAGTTGGGGCCCTAGGAAGACAAGCTTGAATAGGTCCCCATCCGGGTTCCAGTACCGTCAGCTGGTTCTCGGCAGTGTCTTTTGCTCTTGTACCTTCTGCTCCCCATCCTGGTTCCAGTACCGTCAGCTGGTTCCGGGCAGAGCCTTTGGCTTAGGTGCCTCCCTCTGGGTATCCGAGTTCCACCAACGTCAGGTGGTCCTTAGTAGTGCTTTCAGGCACGGGTACCTCCTGCTTAGTAACCGGGTTCCAGTAACGTCAGCTGGTCCTCGGTAGTTCCATTGGCTCTTGGACCTTCGGCTACCCATCCGGGTTCCAGTACCGTCAGCTGGTTCTCGGCAGTGTCTTTTGCTCTTGTACCTTCTGCTCCCCATCCTGGTTCCAGTACCGTCAGCTGGTTCCGGGCAGAGCCTTTGGCTTAGGTGCCTCCCTCTGGGTATCCGAGTTCCACCAACGTCAGGTGGTCCTTGGTAGTGCTTTCAGGCACGGGTACCTCCTGCTTAGTAACCGGGTTCCAGTAACGTCAGCTGGTCCTCGGTAGTTCCATTGGCTCTTGGACCTTCGGGTAGCCATCCGAGTTCCAGTTCCATCAGCTGTTTCTCGGCATTTTCTCAGCCTTCTTGTACCTTCTGCTACATTTCCAAGTTCAAGACCCGAAAGACGATGACCCGGAAGACCACCCCTAAGATGATGACGACACCAGAGACGACAACCACCGAGATGACGACGACCCTGGAGACGATGACCCTGAAGACGACCCCGATGACGACGACCCCGATGACGACGACCCCGATGACGACGACCCTGGAGATGACGACCCTGGAGATGACGACGACAACCTGGAAGACCGAGAAGCAGAAGAACAAGAGGCTGCAGAACAAAGAGCAGAAGAACATTAAGCATAAGACTAAATATCAGAGCAAAAGATATTATCTAAATTATAAGCAGAAGAAGACTAAGCAGTGTATGGGGGTGAGTCCGTTCCTCCTCGTGGTGCCCCTGGATAAAGCCTGATGCTGCAGGCCAAACTGAACGCGGACAAATGTAACTGTTTTGTGACAGGCAGAACGGAAGGTGTAATCTTCAAACTTTTATAGATAACAACTACGGGAATGCCTGTCACAAATAAGAATATGATGAAGAAGTTGAATATAAAAAAGATAATAGTTAAATAAAAAGAATATGAACAATGTAAAAAAAAATATATATATATACGTAGAAAAGAAGAAGATGAATAAGGTGAAGAAGTTGATGTCACAGAAGCTGATGATGAGGATAATGAAGAAGAAAGTGTGGGAGAAGTAAAAAATAGGGTGAAGGGCGTGGAAGTAGTGAAACATCAATATCTGACAAAATAAATAAAAAATTAACATAGTCAAATTCTTTCTAACGCCGAACGTCATAAAAAAATTAAAAATACTGCTATTCTATTTGATTGGGATAAACCCCTGTGCCTTTAATGTCTCCGCCACCTCCCCCAATACATCCTACATTATTCTTAGTTGTTTTCCTTCATGTAGAATTAACCTACAAGGAAAGAAAGGGTTTATTTTAATTCCGATATTTTGGTCCCATTGACTTGCATTGGGATCGGGTATCGGTATCGGATTGGATTCCGATACTGTGACGGTATCGGCCGATACTTTCCGATACCGATACTTTCCGATATCGGAAAGTATCGCTCAACACTACACATGACGCATGCGTCGCTACACGTCGCTGAACCTGCGCCCGACGCAACGCAGCCTAAGGCTGTTAACTGGTTCATGCAGCTTTACATGAACACCCTATTCTTACATTATGGCTGGTCCGAACAACGAAAGCAATTGTTACCATCCACCTCTCGTGTCTCCCTTTCTCCTCATAGTTTGTAAGCTTGTAAGCAGGTACTCACTCCTCTTGGTATCTGTTTTGATCTATGTTTGTTATGTTGTAATGTCTTTTGTAAGTCCCCTCTATAATGTAAAGTGCTGCAGAATATGTTGGCGCTATATAAATAAAATGTATTATTATTATTATTCTTACTTCGGATCAACTGTAGTATTATAGGTTGTGCTTTCTAGTGTATTATTTATTTGCTATGTGAGACCAGATTGTATGTTCTCATTTAAGAGTAATTATTATGGAGATTTAACCCCTTCATGACCTTGGGATTTTCCATTTTTCAGTGTTCGTTTTTCGCTCCCCTCCTTCCGAGAGCCATAACTTTTTTATTTTTCTGTCAATTTGGCCATGTGAGGGCTTATTTTTTGCAGGACGAGTTGTACTTTTGAATGAAATCATTGGTTTTACCATGTCATGTACTAGAAAACAGGAAAAAAATTCCAAGTGCGGTGAAATTGCAAAAAAAGTGCAGTCCCACACTGGTTTTTTGTTTGGTTTTTTTGCTAGGTTCACTAAATGCTGAAATTGACCAGCCATTATGACTATCCAGGTCAGTACGAGTTCATAGACACCTAACATGACTAGGTTATTTTTTATCTAAGTGGTGAAAAAAAATTCCAAACTTTGCTAAAAAAAACCAAAAAAATTGCGCCATTTTCCGATACTCGTAGCGTCTCTACTTTTCATGATCTGGGGTCGGTTGAGGGCTTATTTTTTGTATGCCAAGCTGGCGTTTTTAATGATACCATTTTGGTGCAGATACATTCTTTTGATCGCCTGTTATTACATTTTAATGCAATGTCGTGGCGACCAAAAAAACGTAATTCTGGCGTTTTGAATTTTTTTCTCGTTACGCCGTTTAGCGGTCAGGTTAATGCATTTTTTTATTGATAGATCAGGCGATTCTGAACGCGGCGATACCAAATATGTGTAGGTTTGATTTTTTTTTATTGATTTATTTTGAATAAGGCGAAAGGGGAGTGATTTAAACTTTTATTTATTTATTTTTTTCACATTTTTTTTACTTTTTTTTTTACTTTTGCCATGCTTCAATAGCCTCCATGGGAGGCTAGAAGCTGGCACAACACGATCGGCTCTGCTACATAGCAGCGATCTGATGTTCGCTGCTATGCAGCAGAAATGCAGGTGTGCTATGAGCGCCGACCACAGGGTGGCGCTCACAGCTGCCGGGGATCAGTAACCATAGAGGTCTCAAGGACCTCTATGGTTACTATTCAGAAGCATCACCGACTCCGATCATGTGAAGGGGTAGGCGATGCGCTCATTTCCAGCTGCCCGGCCGGAAGCGCCGGTTAAATGCCACTGTCTGCCTTTGACAGCGGCATTTAACTAGTTAATAGCGGCGGGTGAATCGCGATTTCACCAGCCGCTATTGCGGGCACATGTCAGCTGTTCAAAACAGCTGACATGTCCCGGCTTTGATGCGGGCGCACCACGGAGCCCTGCATCAAAGCAGGGGATCTGACCTCGGACGTACTATCCCGTCCGAGGTCAGAAAGGGGTTAATTCTCAAGAGCAGTAAGAAAAAAAAGAGAACCATGTTTGCCCTGATATCAACTTTTTAGCTCCTGAAAATGATGCCCATGTTGTTCCATATCAAACACTGGGAAAAAAGCTAAAACAAAAATTGATCTAGACAGTGCAATGGGAATGGGACTTTCAGGCCTTCCATGAAACAAGTAAGTCACAACACCAACACTTGCCAGAGCAAGAAGTGTTATCTTCGGCAGGCTGCACCGCGGGAATAAAAGATCCTTGGCAAATAGATCAAGGTTCTTATTAACAACCAACACATTTGTAATTTTGGGCATCTGGTGTTATTTTTATATTGAAAAAGGCATCAGTCCGGCATCAAAATGTGTTGGTTCTAATTTTGAAAACTTGTTTAAAATGCCATTACTCCTTAATATCTGGAGCGCAGCCCCTGAATGTGATACTGTCTACTCTGGGAAATACACATCTGGAGGTTTGCGTCTCTCCAGCCAAGGGGCAGCAGCAATGGTTTTCCATGCTTCTTTAAATATTGTGCCTTTATACCACCTCTCCACATGAGCGATATCCCCATTTTACCCCCTTTACCTACATTATTGCCCTGTTGTGCGCGCTTTTGTCCCTATCTAGATTTCTTCATAACACCAACACTGACATTTATGTGATGGAGTTAGCATTTACTGCATGATGGGATTGAAGGAGTGAGTGGTGGCAGATATTAGTGTACATAAATAATGAAGTCATTGTCTGTTATTGTATTGTTATTATCTGGATACCTGCTTTCCTGTAACTTCATAAGTGCAAAATGGATATACATAAGTGACCAATTTTGTATTGCCCATTATATGCAACATTTTGTGTATAACAATGGAAATATGGAACACAATACTGTATGTTTATTCTAACGTTATAAAATTGCTACACTCATCTTGAAAATTAAACTTGCCATTGTGATTAATAGTCAGATATTTTACTAAGATAACAAGTGATAAAGCCAAAGATCCCATGAATATATGTTTTGTCTTCTATTAGGAAATATATGTATTTATTCATACAACGACTGAATCTAAATATCTGGATAAAATGAGATGTTTTCGAAAACGATCAGCATTGCCAGTCCTTGGGGTTCTAATATTTTGCCTGCTGTTTATGAATTTATACATTGAAGATGAATATGTTATGGTAAGGAGTAATGTATTTTTGCCTATTTGATCTTTGTGTTATTAGCTTGACATTGCTTGCAATTCACTTATAAAGATATCTAGTTAGAATTTTATGTAAAAAATTGCCTGTTTCAAGTGTCTAAGAATTAGACAATAATAATAATACTGCCACATAACGTCTACCTTAGTAATCAAATATATTTATTACAATGCATTTTAGCTAAGATACTAAGGAGTTTTCCTAAGTCTTTATTTTGGGGGTTGGCTGCTTTGAATAATCTTTACTTGCAAGAAAAGTTCCATGGCATTAAGCTGATTGCAAAGCATTCCCCTACTGGGCCTCACAGTGATTATCTATAATTTGTGAGTAAACCAAGTATCATTTATTATCTAGGATTTGCAGGACTGAACTTGGTAATAGTAGATTATTTATGGATAGCAGTCTTGAGAAGCTAATCAAATAATTAGGCACCTGGCAAGAGCTGAACGAAGTGGGAAGTGTAAACTTAACTCTGATTTCAGAGTACACTACAACCTCAACACTCGGGCAGTTATCAGTCACCTGAGCTACTCTTAAAGGAAATTTGTCAGTAGGATCAATCCTCCTTAGACATCTATATAGACATGCTGGTCAGAGGAACACAGATCTATATCTCAGTCTGCCTGCAGGGCTTTTTTTTATATATAAGACAGAGTTACCAGTGTGCTGTGTACTCTCTGTTCTCCTTATTTCACTATGTTACCAGTATTTTTGATATAGGAAAGATATATATCTTGGTACCATGTTAGCCAGTAGATAGAAAAATATTTAGAATTGAGAGTCCTCAGTGGTTGATACCTTTTAATGGCTAACTGAAAAGATGGTAACAAATTGCAAGCTTTCGGGACTACTTAGGTCCCTTCATGAATCCCTGATGAAGGGACCTGAGTAGACCAGTATTTTTGTCAGTTATAATCACACACAGTTCTGCAGTGAGATCAGGAGAGCCAAGAGTAGCCATGTCATATCACACTGATAACCCATCCCCTTTTTAATTTAAAATAAGCCCTGGAGGAAGATTCTCATGCAGGTTATCCACATCTGGCCAATGTAATACAGGAGCCCTAGCAAAATGGGATTTCAAGGAGACAAGTGCCTCAGAGACCTCCTTGGATCATAGCATAGGGTGAGCTCCCTTCTTGGTGAGAGGTACCAAAGAGCAGCCAGAGTAAAGAAGTGGGGAATGAACTGGCAATAGTAATAATTAAATCCCAAACACACAGTTTTGCAGTGAGATCAGGAGAGCAGAGAGTTGCCATGCATGACATATCACTCTGTTAACCCATCCCCCTTTTAACTTAAAATAAGCTCTGGAGGAAGATTCTCATGCAGACTAATGTCTGGCCCATAGTTCTTAGCAACTTATTTACATATAAGAACTTGGAATTCTCCTGGAGTAAGACACCAGATTATAGATATAAAGGTATAATTTTATTCAGCCTCCTATAATCTGCATACCCATATAGACCACTTATAAGGGTTGATTCTACTGACAGATTCACTTTAAAAGGCCTTGGATGCTGACATCAGAGATGCTTCCTAGGCTATTATGATAACCCTGCATGGACTAGCATAGAGGAAAAATAGATATAGGAGAATGAAGCAAAGCCCAGCACTGGAACTAGAACAGGTGAGTTACACGATTGTATCCATTTCATGAAAATGTCTGGTGTTCTTTTAGTTCTCCCTCCCTTTAGTTCTCCCTCAGAGATTTTATATAACGTGTTAAGTCCTAGTGGAAAGACAAAGCAATTTCTAGTGCATTATTAATGGTTGGCCAACACAATAGCAGGAATTGCCCCATTATTTAAAATAAATTTCAAAGTGTGAAACTGAGTTACAGAGCATGTGTGACCATTGCCACTGAGCAAAATAGGTGGATGTTTTGAGAGGGAATCAAAAATGGTTTACTTTTTAAAGCATTTAAAAGCAAAAATATGTGAATTTATTATTTACACTACCGTTCAAAACTTTAGGATCAATTAGAAATGTCCTTATTTTTGAAAGAAAAGCACATTGTTTTTCCAATGAAGCTAACATTAAATGATTCAGAAATACACTCTATGCATTGTTAATGTGGTAAATGACTATTCTTGTTAATGTGGTAAATGACTATTCTAGCTGCAAACGTGTGGTTTGTAATGCAATATCTTCATAGGTGTATAGAGGTCCATTTCCAGCAACCATCACTCCAGTGTTCTTATGGTACTTTGTGTTTGCTAACTGTGTAAGAAGGATAATGAATTGTTAGAATACCATTGAAAACCCTTGTGCAAGTATGTTAGCACAGCTGAAAACAGTTTGGCTGATTAGAGAATCTATAAACCTTTGAGCTAGTTGAGAATCTGGAGCATTATATTTGTTGCTTCCAATAAACTCTCAAAATGGCCAGAAAAAGGCCATGTGAAACTCGACAGTCTATTTTTGTTCTTAGAAATGAAGGCTATTTCATGCGAGAAATTGCCAAGATTTTCCACAAACAGGCTCTAACCAGAGTAGAAAGAGAAGTGGGAGGCCCCTAAGCACAACTAAGCAACAAGACAAGTACATTAGAGTCTGTAGTTTGAGAAATCGACGCCTCACAGGTCCTCAACTCACAGCTTCTTTAAATAGTACACGCAAAACACCAGTGTCAACGTCTACAGTGAAGAGGAGACTCCGGGATGCTGGCCTTCAGGGAAGAGTGGCAAAGAAAAAGCCATATCTGAGACTGGCTAATAAAAGGAAAATATTAATATGGGCAAAAGAACACAGACATTGGACAGAGGAAGATTGAAAAAAGTGTTATGGACAGAAGAATCCAAGTTTGAGGTGTTTGGATCACAAAGAAGATCATTTATTAGATGCAGAACAGCTGAAAAGATGCTGGAAGAGTGTCTGATGCCATCTGTCAAGCATGGTGGAGGTAATGTGATGGTCTGGGGTTGCTTTGGTGCTGGTAAAGTGGGAGATTTGCACAAGGTAAAGGGATTTTGAATAAGGAAGGCTATCACTCTATTTTACAGCGCCATGTCATACCTTGTGGACAGCGCTTGATTGGAGAAAATTTCATCCTACAACAAGACAATGACCCAAAGCACACCCCTAAATTATGCAATAATTATTTAGGGAAGAAGCAGGCAGCTGGTATTCTATCTGTAATGGAGTGGCCAGCGCAGTCACCAGATCTCAACTCCATTGAACTGTTGTGGAGCAGCTTGACCGTATGATACGCAAATAGTGCCCATCAAGCAAAACCCACTTGTGGGAGGGGCTTCTGGGAGCATAGGGTGAAATTTCTCCAGATTACCTCAGCAAATTAACTGCTAGAATGCCAAAGGTCTGCAATGCTGTAATTGCTGCAAAGGGAGCATTCTTTGACGAACGCAAAGTTTGAAAGAGAAAATTGTTATTTCAAATAAAAATATTATTTTCAAACCTTGTCAATGTCTGGACTAGATTTTAAATTCATTTGGCAACTCATTTGATTAATAAAAGTATCATGGAAAATACAAAATTGTCTGGGTGACCCTAAACTTTTGAATGGTAGTGTATGTATTGTATAAATCAATTTATTTATTTCAATTCTGTTTTTTGTTTTAATATTTTACTTTTCTTATTTTTGTGTAGGAAGAAGATAAAAGACTTAGAGATGCAACCACACACCAATTAAACTCGGATTCATTTGGCAATACAGTCAGAGAGTTTTCTAATTTCTCCTCATCTATAAATGTTACATATCAGATATTAGCTGGAATACCAATATCACGAAAACGTATGTAATTATTTCGACCAAAAATCCAGTTTGTTTTATTTTTAGAGTAATTATCCCACAAAACATTTATCATCTTTTCATAGGATAGTCTTGTTGAAATAATTTCCTATTGTCAAAAAATCAGCTAATCAGTGAACTTCATATGGATGAAAACTAAATATTTTTTCAAATCTAATAATTGCTTTATTTTTAGCTTATTTTTTTACTAAAGTACAAGTATCACAAAGGTGGTAAGAGCAGTTATCAATACACATTTTTATGCACATATTTCAAACAGCAAAAGAGTAGAGTAGTGCTTTACTTCAAGGGACAAATATCTAATCAACCAAGTGATGTTTCATCTCTAATCAGCAGCATTTTCCAGTATGGTGTAAAGAAGGAGCTAGTTTGGGACGAACATTGTTTGGATTAATAAACATTTGTTACTTTCTTGTCAAGTACTGCCTTTCTCCTCTCAGTTATTGAGATAATATGGCCAGGACCTTTCTGATGGGCACTAAGGTTAACTTTCTTTATTGCACCACTGTCATTAATTTTTTATTTCAATGTATTAGCTAATTATCATGTATTTAACATTCTAAAAATTGTGCACTGTGCCTGTATGAAAGCACTTTAAGTTCCTACTATTCCATGCTATGAATTTGTGGGTACTATTTGTGCCACCATATGATACTATCATACAGAGTGGTACTAGGTAAATGTACTAAGGATGAGTGAATCTCTCAAAATTTTAATTTTGACAAATATGTTCAAATTTTCTGCTTATCAAAAGTATTGCAATCCAAAGCATCCAATTGTCAACATGTGACATGAATAACACTCTAAGGCAGTGTTCCCCAACTCCGGTCCTCCACAGCCACCAACAGGTCCTGTTTTGAGGATATCCTTAGTATTGCACAGGTTATGGAATGCTTGCCTGTCCATGTGATGCAATTATCACCTGTGCAATACTAAGGAAATCCTGAAAACATGACCTGTTGGTGGCTCTTGAGGACCGGAGTTGGGGAACACTGCTCCAAGGTCTCCTCAGATTGTAGCCTAACCATTTCAAGCTCTTTTATGCAACTAGAACCTTAGTAATATCAAAGTGACCTCAATACACATGGCTTTGATTAAACAGAGGGTACAGTAACTTGAATTAACAAAGCCTTTTTAATAACACACTCTTCATTCTTTTTAAAATTTCAATCAAGGTCAAAAATATAACGTGTTTGATCGAATAAAGAGTGTTTTTATGAAGATCTGGATGCTGAAACCATTCCAATCCCTTTAAATAGATTAAAAAGATAACAAGTAAGAAACATTTTTAGTTTATTTAATCTTGCCCAAAGTTCATCAAATATACCAAAGTAAGAAAGAAAAGTCCTGCTCATATTTCTTAATAACTAATCAATATCAAGATTCAGTGGCTGCTAGATCTGATTGCAACACTACAAATTGGCCTCTCATGATAGTAAGCACTAGATTATTAAATTAGAGCCATGTATAATGAACCCTGAATAGATATCACTTTGAAGAGGTTTTGAAAGCCATCTCAACCATCTAGAGCAATTGCAAAAGGAGTGAAGCACAGTGATTTACTTTGTTATATATAAAAAAAATTAAAAAGAACAGTGTGAGTACTCACCATCCCTTCTTTTTGTGTAGGATTTCTAACAATTGGCCTATCATCTGTGAAAAGGAAAAAAGGAAATTATTTGCTTGAAACTATCAAATCTGTGTTCGAACAGTCAAGCTATGAAGAGCTGAAGGAGATAGCTGTTGTTGTTCATTTAGCTGATTTTGACGTAACCTTGTGTGAAAGCATTGTACAAGATATATCAAGAAAATTCTCCCACCATATTATTGCAGGAAGACTGGTAATAATCCATACTCCTGTACAGCATTATCCTGTATTAGAAGGCTTGAAAAGAAATTATAATGATCCTGATGCTCGGGTTAAGTTTAGATCTAAGCAAAATGTTGACTATGCCTTCTTACTCAATTTTTGTGCTAATGTCTCAGATTATTATTTAATGCTTGAAGATGATGTTAGATGTGCCAAGAATTTCTTGTCAACAATTAAAAAAGTGATAAATTCCAGGAAAGGATCCAACTGGGTGACCTTGGAGTTTTCAAAACTAGGATATATTGGTAAACTATATCATACTCATGATCTACCACGACTTGCCCATTTTCTACTTATGTTTTACCAGGAAATGCCTTGTGATTGGTTGCTGATTCATTTTAGATGCCTGTTAGCCCAAAAAGAAACAATTCGGTTTAAGCCATCTCTTTTTCAGCATATGGGATATTATTCATCATATAAAGGTGCAGAGAACAAATTAAAGGATGATGACTTTGAAGAGGACTTGCTTGATATTCCTGATAACCCCTCTGCAATTATCAGCACCAATATGAATACATTTGAAAATTATGAGATTAATAGGGCTTATAGCAGTGCAGAAGAATACTTCTGGGCCAAACCTCCTTCTAGTGGTGATTTTTATCACATTGTTTTTGAGAAACCTATAAAAATAAGCAAAATCAAAGTCATCACAGGAACTGAAGATCGTTCAAATGATATACTTCACCACGGGACCCTGGAGGTTGGAGAAAGAGTGACTGGGTCTAAAAAGAACAGAAAGTGTACAACTTACCTTAGGTTAGGTGATTTTATAAATGGATACTTTGAAATAGACAATATAGATCGTAAAGTTCTATTTAACATTGACTGCATTCGAATTTTAGTGACTAGAAATCAAAATGAATGGCTAATTATTAAAAGCATAAGTGTTTGGACTACAGAGACTTTGAACCAATAAAAATAAATTGTTTGCTGCCTTCCTAATGGAAGAAAGACACTTCAGTTCAATGACAACTGGTCTATTTCACTTATGGACTACTTTTTTGCTAATGTGTGAAATGCAAATGGAAAAATTAATGTGAAAATGGTCTTTATATTTTACTATTTCTGTCAGGCAATATTGAAGTCTATTGGTGTTTTTGGATGTTCCCTATTTTATATTGAAGAGAACCATAATTTTCCCATAACAATTTTTGTAGCCTATTTATTTGAAGATTTTAAGTGTTAAATCTATGGGAATGTCACTAAGGATATACACAATCTGTCTTGCTTTTATGTTTGTTTTGTCTCTATGGTACAGTATTTTACTACCTCTATTTTCTTTTGTATATTGAACCCATTTTTTTACCGTAAACTTATAAGTTTAATGCACAAGACAAACTTAATTAAACACTGTGATTGAACACTGTGGTTTTTTTTTAAATTTATTTTATGCTTTACTACGAGTTGTTACAGTTAAATTCATTAAACTTTGGTTCAAGTGCTAGCCTGTGGTATTTTTGTAATATTTAAAAAAAAAAAATGATTTAACTTTTAATACAGTTTATCTATTGACTATTGACAATATTTTGGGCCAGATATTACAGATGTGGCCTTAGAGGGGTTGTGTACTATTTAGACAGCACCTTCTCAAATATTAATTTTCCAAAGTTAACACCATTGGCACCATTACAGCAATGTCGCTCTTAGTCTCCAAGGCTATTGGGTTGCTATGCTCTAACTTCCTTACGGAGAACATTAGACATTAGAGGAAAGTGTGAGCACTACAGCCCATTAGATATTGCTGATTATCCGAAAGGCTCAAGTGGCAAAACAGTATCACACAAGTCCTGGTAGAACCAGTGTCAACATTGTGTATTAAGGAGTGACTGTTTAGTGAGGAGAGACAATGTAAGCTAAAACATAACTTTTAATGTGTGTAGTCTAAAAATCTGGATAAATCATAATAAACAAACCAAAGTGATAAAGTGCAAGTGCTAATTAAAGTTACCAATGCTCAGTAATAAATGGTTTGGTCTCACCACTTCTGTAGTAATTCTCTGCAGGTCTCAGTAAAAAATATGTGGTGAAAAACAAATTCTAAAATGTATTTAAAAAAAAAATCGCACCATGTTCCGATACCTGTAGCGTTTCTATTTTTCGGGATCTCGTGTTGGGTCAGGGCTTATTTTTTGTGCGATGAGCTGTCTTTTTAATGATACAATTTTGGTGCAGATATGATTTTTTGATCGCCCTTTATTGCATTTTAATGCAATATTGCGGCAACCAAAAAACTTAATTCACGTGTTTTTTCTTTTTTTCTCGTTACGCTGTTTAGCAATGAGGTTAATTCTTTTTTTATATTGGTAAATAAATCCCAAAAAACTTATGAAGAAACATTTTGCTAACAGATGCATTGCAAACATAATACTTTGACAAGAAAATTGCTCAATCTAACAATCTGCTTGCACTGTGAACGAGTTTCCTTTGTTGCCATTTTATGTGAATAATCTAAAAAGACTAAAAATTCTTTTAGTATACTCTCTGGTTTTTATGAAACATTGAATATAATCCATAGATTGGAGCCCTTCAACGTAGTATTTTGCACAATTTTTTTATAATTAAAATTTTAATCAGAATATTCATCTACTAATCAAGGAACCATTTTAATAGACATTATTTTCTACTTTCTACATTTATATTCATTAGTCAGAATCATTAATTTTTCTATTTCAAAGAATTGTTATTTAGATTGCAAATTCACACAGAGTAAAATTAATGCTGCTTATCTTTGCTGAAAAATCTCTATTGATGTTATCCTCTGACAGCTTGTCTTTCATAGTTTCTTGAACAATTTATCGCATGCTGGCCATTACAGATGAGTGAATATTTCAATGTTCGGTTCAGATTACGATAGCTGAATTTGCAATATTCACCAATTTATTCGTTGAATATTCGCTGAACCTAATCGAGCGCCATTACAGTCAATGAGAGGCAAAAACAAATGCATATACAACAGTTTAAAACAGTTCCAAAAGCTGCCAAAACACATCAAACGAGGGGCAGACACCAGGAAAGTATTCTCAATTCATCCACAGTACAAATTGTAGCATGGCACTGCAGCAATCAGCCATGTATGAGGTATCAGGGTCTGGGCCAGCATTTACAGCTTTGAATTGAACATCAAAGGAAGATGAGGTGGGTGAGGGATCGGTGTAGGCGTGCTGTGCTGGGAGCCCTGATACCACATGTAACAGCTCAACCTGCTTTCATGCTCAGCCACACTCAGGTGGCACAAATATCAGTTTTGTAGACTACCATTGTCATAAAAATCTAAGGATAGTAACACAGGTAGTTGAGTTAAAGGAAGTAGAGGCCTGACATTCTCTGAGGGCCTACTGCTACAGGAAAAACACATGAAGGAGACCCAACCTGGAGTTTACACATTTACAAAAAATAGTAGCAAACACCAACAAAGTGGCATGAATTGTAATAGAGTAGAACCAGTATAGTGGAGACTGACACTTCTTCCACTACAGCCAACCCAGCAGCTGACCTACAGAAGGTGGCAGCTGAACCCAGTGTGTACTCTGCTATTGCCCAAAGAAGAATGCAGGAAGGCACTGTAGGGACTGGCTGAAGAACAGAAAAACACTGGCAGGTATGGGCTGGACTGTGTGTTAGACAGATTGGCACTAGCAGGTGCCTTCTGGACTGGCTGATGGACAGAAGAGTTCAGATAGGTATGAGCAGATGGACACAGACAGGTAGGAGAAGACAGGTACTGGTTAGGCAAGCAAACAGGCAGACCTGGGGAACCAGACAACTAGCAAGCATGCAAGGCAAATTAACAGCCACCTTCATATTGGAAGAAGAGCCTTAAATAGAAGGTTTTGCCCAGCTATAGGCTGGGAATACCTTAAGTTGATGCAGGCGGTCCCTTTAAGAGGGAGGAAGCGTGCGCACGCCCTATAAAAAGTACCTGGTCCTACAACTGAACCTTGGGGACACTGACACAAAGGGGTGATGTGAGGAGGTAGTGTGTGAATGGGAGACACTGAATGTCCTGGGTTAGGTATGAGGAGATCCAACAAAGGGCCAAGTCTAAAATGTCAACAAATCAGAAATAAGGCAGAAGCCAGGTCCAGGAGAAGGTGGAGGACAAACTTGCGTCACTTTCATTTGGGGTTAATAGGTGGTTTGTGACTTTAGCCAGGGCAGTTTCAGTGGAATGATGCGGTCTGAAGTCAGATTGCAAGCAGTCAAAGAGGGAACAAAAGAAGAGGTAGGAGGACAGCTCAAATTGGACGTGATGTTCCAATGGATTGGAGGCATAGCGGAGAAATGATATGGGGTGAAAGCTAGACACAGGGTGTCTAGAAAAAAGGTGGACTTTTTGAGGATGGGTGTGATCAAGGTATGTTTAAATCAGGAGGCAAGACACCAGTTGTTAGTGACAGGCTAAAGAGGTGGGTTAGGCTTGGGATGAAGATCTGTTCATTCATTGTATGCCGTGGGCATCAGAAGTATACTCCAAAGATTCACAGAGTCAAGAGGAGGAAATCATCTGCTCAGATGGCCACATTTTTTCTCAGTTTGATCCAGGGCAGGATTAAGTTGGGTCCGAACATAAACCAAACCATCCTCAACAGACGTTAACCCTGTTGGGTGAAGGTAATCCATTCATGATGAGATTTAGATACTTGAGGCACCTGCGGACTGTACTGTGCTGTCAGGAAGAGGAGGAGGGTGACTCTAAGAGCAAGAAGTGGGAGAACACAGAGGATGATGATGAGGTAGTAGATCTGACTTGGTATCAACTCAGAGGCATGCAGCTGAGTAGCTCAGCAGGGGGAGGAGGAGGAAGAAGATGAGGAGGTTACATAGACACAGAATTATGCAACCATGGCAACCTATGCATTCTGAGCCCCAAATCTGGCAGAGGACAACAGCATTGGCAGTTCTGCAGTTGCTTAGACAGAGGGTAAGAGGTGAGCTACCTGGCAGGAGATTGAACTGAGACAGACAAAGCCCAGATCAGGGGTGTTACCATCTTTGTGTGTCTCAGATTGAAAGGTGTGAGAGGTTATAAGAGGTAGCGATAGATAGGAGCTGGAATGCAGTTGGGGAGGTGGGGTTGTTGAAATCTCCCAGGATAAGGGTTGGCAATTTTGAGGACATAAAGTGTGGCAGCAACCCATAAAAGTGGTCAAGAAATGGGTGGGCGAGCCTGGGGGGCGGTATATGACTGCTACTCTGAGGGAGAGGGGATGGAACACCCTGATGGTGTGAACCTCAATAGAAGAATGGCATGCTATCAGCCTGCATTTATTTATTTGGTTTAAAACAGGATTGTTGTTGTTTTCAGCGAGGAGTGTAATGTATTCGTGGAGTTAGCAGTGATCGTGGGATATACACTTATTCCATATGCTCTAATCAGGAGGTGTATAAGCCATATGCTCACTATTACTGTTCAAGGAACTTATTATTGTGAACAGCCTGCGGCCTCCTCGGATGAGCGTCACTGATTCGTGTCATTGTCTGGATGATAGGGGCAAGCTGAGAGCTACTCATTACAAAGATCAGAGCACTTTTTTTCTGCATGACTCAGGGCCTGTGATCTCTGTGATTATTGCATGGCCATTCCAATCTGTTGGCCATGGAAATCCAGCCTTTCCACCTTGTGGATACAGATGGCTTCCGAAAGCTGATGACCGTTGCAGTCCCCCAGTACCAGTTGCCCAGTCACCATTACTTCTCTAAGAAAGATGTGCCTGCGCTACAGCAGCAAGTCACAGACAACATCACCATTTCCCTGAAAAATTCTATGTCTGCCAGGGTGCATTTCAACACTGACACCAGGACACTGACTGCTACACAAGTCTTTCAATCCTCAAGCCTTGCAGGGCGCATGGGGATGGAGAAAGAAATTACTATACACCATAAGATAGATAACTAAAGTACTAGACAACATGGTTGGCGAACTAAACTACTAAACAGCTATGATTGCAGAACTAAACAAATTAAAACCAGAACATGGAGAACGCAACTAATCAACAACAGGGGTTGGATAAGTAAACTACAAAACAGCCATGATTGCAGAAGGAAAAAAAAACACACCAAAACATGGAGAACTAAATTAACAGAAAACAGGGGTTGGAGAACTAAACTACCAAACAGTTTCGGTTGTAGAACTAAACTAGTTCACACCAGGGGTTGGAGAACTAAAGCAGTTGACACCAAGGTGTTAGTAGACACCAAGTCTTGGAATTCCCAGGGCTTGGGGAACAAACTTCTGTATGAAACAATTCCTCCAGTGCTTCTACCTTCTCCACCTCCGCTTGGGACTCCATCTGCACCCACAACTTCTGCTTTATTGAAGCACCCGTTCCAAAACTGGAGAAAGAATTCCCTCTCACCTCAGTACTGCGTAGCTAGGGCTCATCGCAATCCGGCAGTGTTTACATTAATATGCCTTGGAGATTGCAGTCATGCAGATCAACAGTTGTGGACAGCTATCCATTCCGAGTTTGAGCAATGGCTGTCTACACTCAACCTGGAGCCAGGTAAGACAATGTGCAATAATGGTGCAAACCTGGTGGTGGCCCTACGCCAGGCCAACCTTACACACGTGACTTGCATGGCTCACATCATCAACCTGATGGTACAGCAATTCCTCCGCCACTGTCCTAGCTTGGATGTGCTGCAGTAGAAACCACTGTCATTGTGTGCTCACTTTCACTATTCCATTTAAGTTGGCATAGAGATCTTTCGGAATACCGATTAACCAGTTCATATGCGATGTGACCACACAGTGGAATTAACCCCTCTCTGCCATCAAACGTACTATTCCATCCATGTGAGCTGGGCTTTACTTCCCATGGACAGAATAGTATGTCATCACGATCAACCGTGCAGACGATCGCAGCCGGGTGCCAGCTGATTCTCACAGCTGACACCCGGCAATAAGTGCCAGGAGTAGTCACAGACCACTCCTGGCACGTTAACCCACGAAATGCTGCAATCAAACACGATTGCAGCATTCTTGGAGCAGGCGGAGGGCTGACAGCCCTTCTGCCTTTGGATCGGAGACCCCGTGGCATGATGCCAGGTCCCGATCGCTGCCATGGAGACCCAATGTCTTCATGAAGACACCCAGGTCTCCAGAGCTGAGAAACTTACTGTCATCACGTCCGTAATGAACCGACCTATAAAACTGTCCCATTAGTTAACCCCTTTAGCGAACACCATAAAAAAACGCAAAAAACAATGCTTTATCATCATACGACAGAACAAAAAATGGAATAACATGCGATCAGAAAGACGGATATAAATAAACATGGTGTTAAGGGTCGAGTTCCCGCCTCTGCACAGGGGGAATTTCGAATCATCTCCGCTGCGGTCTCCTACTCTTCTCCAGACGCAGTGGAGGCTGCTCAGCGGAGACGTCGGTCCCAGCCTGATACAGTGCGGATGGTCACTGCTGCCTTCCATGCTCAGCCATTGTAGCCAGTACTGGTCAGCAGCGAGCAGACATCTCTGGGACCAAATCCTGCTTTTCATCTTCTGAGCATGCCCAGTGTAAGACCTCTCATTGGAGGTCGGTGGTCACATGATCAGGTACTACAGCAGCTCCCATTGGTCTTCTAGGAAGGTCCTGAAGTTGCTGCAGCTATAAAAGGTTTGCATAGCCACATGGCCATGCGCTAGTATCAACTAAGTTATGTGTTCAGCGCCAGTGTGGTCATATGTATGTGGTTTCAGGGTTGGGCTAGAATACCTAGAATACCGGCACCTCCGGTGAGAAGTTTTGCGTGTGCTATTCTGACTGCATGACCACTGTTCGCTCTATTTGGTAGCTGTGTTCCTCTGTGAGGTTAACAGGGCACAGCGTTCTCTTGTCTTAAGTGACTCTGTGAAGTAACAGAGTTCACTTATACTACCATATAGTACCATCAGTTACTAGCAACGGGTTTTACTTCTGCACGGTGGACCCCAGGTTGCGAATGCACCTATTACTCTATAAATATATATTTGGTGCGTTCTGACAAACCCTAACATAGTACTAGCTCCAGGGTCTGGCTAGTAAATGGCGGATAAACAGCAATCTTTGCGGTGCATCCAGCAGCTGGAGGGTAGGTTGGCGGCTCTCGAGCGCTCAACTTCAGCAGTGGATGTTACCGCAGTTGCTGTTCAGGCTGCTAGCGTGGCTGCAGCAACCTTGTCCACTGCAACCCCTGTTCCGACTCTTTCTCGCCTCCCGTTGCCAGAGAAATTTTCTGGAGATAGTAAATCTTGTAGGGGTTTCGTGAGCCAGTGCTCTATATATCTTGAGCTTCTGGCCGCACGTTTCCCCACAGAGCGGGCAAAGGTGGGATTTATAGTGTCTCTCCTGTCGGATAGGGCATTAAAGTGGGTTACGCCGCTGTGGGAGCATGGCGATCATGTGGTGCAGAGTGCTCCGCTGTTCCTGAGCACTCTGAAACAGGTCTTTTTAGGACCTCGAGTCACCCATGATATGGCGCTCCAACTGTTGGCATTGACTCAGGGCTTGTCCTTGGTCAGCCATTTTGCCATCCACTTCCGTACCCTAGCATCTGAGCTGGAGTGGTCAGATAAAGCCCTTATCCCTATATTTTGGAGGGGGCTGGCTGACCACGTGAAGGACGCTCTGGCCACTAGGGAGATTCCTGCCACACTGGAGGAATTAATAACTGTGTCCACTCGTATTGAGCTCCGTTTTTACGAGCAGAGGTTGGAGCGAGCCCAGTGTAGGCAGAGGTTTCGGCTGGCTCCCACCTTCGCCAAACCTTTGGAATATCCAGTCATGGTCCCTGAGTCACATGAGGCCATGGAAGTGTCACGAGCGGGATCTAAGTCCCGGACTGCTCGTGCACTCACGGTCTGTCATGTTTGCCAGCAGTCAGGACATCTTGCCATCAGATGTCCCCAGCAGTCGAGGAAATGTCAGCGTCTAGTTGTAGTAGGTGGAGGTACACTAGACACTGCGATGTTTGCCTCCAAATTGTCTTTTAAGGGGACAATTAATATAGGCTCATTCTCCCACTCGGTAGAGCTCTGCATGGATTCTGGGGCGGAGGGCAATTTTATGTCTTCTGCCTTCGCCCAACGTCATGCAATTCCCAGGTTCTCTTTTACATTCCCCTGGTAATGCTAGCTCACTCAGTTACTACATCCATGTACAGACTACAGGGGTCTTAACGCCATCACCGTTAAGAATAAATATCCCCTGTCCCTGATAGGGGACAATTACTATAGACTCATTCTCCCACTCGGTAGAGCTCTGCGTGGATTCTGGGGCGGATGGCAATTTTATGTCTTCTGCCTTCACCCAACGTCATGCAATTCCCCTGGTAATGCTAGCTCAACCAGTTACCGTACAAGTGGTGAATGGGTCGACACTGCTCTCTCAGGTAACACACCAGACCATCCCTTTCACTCTGTCCATTTCACCATCTCATCAGGAGATTATATCTCTGCTCGTCATTCCTGAGGGAATTGATGAGGTCCTGTTAGGGATACCTTGGCAACGGTACCACTCTCCTCATATTGAGTGGTCCACAGGCAGAATTTTGGGATGGGGTGAATCTTGTGGGGGTAGATGTCAGAGGGAATGCGTTCAGGTTGCTACTACCGAGGTACCCGCAGATCTATCCTCTCTCCCCAAGCAATATTGGCCCTATGCAGACGTGTTCTCCAAAAGGGCTGTGGAGACCCTTCCGCCTCACCGTCCCTATGACTGTCCTATAGACCTCTTGCCTGGTGCTGAGCCTCTCCGGGGTCGAGTCTATCCGTTATCTCTCCCAGAGACAGAGGCAATGTCACAGTACATCCTGTAAAATTTGGCAAGGGGATTCATTAGGAAGTCAGTGTCACCTACAGGGGCTGGGTTCTTTTTCGTGCAGAAGAAGAATGGGGAACTACGTCCATGTACAGACTACAGGGGTCTTAACGCCATCACACTTAAGAATAAATATCCCCTGTCCCTGATATCTGAGCTCTTTGATAGGCTTCGGGGAGCAAGGGTATTTACTAAACTAGATTTGCGGGGTGCTTACAACCTGATTTGCATCCGTGAGAGGGACAAATGGAAGATGGTTTTAACACCAGGGATGGGCACTATGAATATCTAGTGATGCACTTTGGGCTCTGTAATGCCCCAGCCGTTTTCCAAGACCTTGTAAACGATATCTTCTGGGATATGCTCTCCACCTCGGTCATAGTCTATCTGGATGATATCCTCATCTACTCTCCAGATATTGACTCCCACTGGAGAGATGTTTGCAAAGTCTTTGACCTCTTATGAGTTAATTCCCTCTACGCCAAGTTGGAGAAATGTGTGTTTGAGCAGGAGTCCTTACCTTTCCTGGGCTATATCATCTCCTCCCAGGGATTGGCTATGGATCCTGCCAAGCTACAGGCATTGATGGACTGGCAAGAACCCCATTCTCTTAAAGCGGTGCAGCGCTTTATGGGGTTCATTAACTATTATCGCCAGTTCATTCCTCATTTCTCAACTTTGGTAGCTCCTTTGGTAGCCCTCACCAAAAAGGGGGAGCAAATCCCAAATTGTTGTCTGAGGAGGTCTTCAAGGCCTTCACTTCTATTAAGTCCCATTTTGCTAGCGCTCCCATCCTACATTGCCCTGATGTAGATAAGCTGTTTATAATGGAGGTGGATGCCTCTTCCGTTGGTGCTGGAGCAGTCCTCTTTCAAAAGGATGCTCAAGGTCGGAAGCATCCTTGCTTCTTTTTCAAGACCTTCACACCAGCGGACAGGAATTATTCCATCGGGGACAGGGAGTTGCTAGCAATGAAGTTGGCCTTCTCTGAGTGGAGACATCTTTTGCAGGGAGCTCCCTTTCCTTTTCAAGTATTCACAGACCACAAGAATTTGGTTTACCTACAGACAGCCCAGCAGTTAAATTCTCGCCAGGCCAGATGGTCCTTGTTCCTCTCCTGAGTCCATTTAAACCTCCATTTCCTTTCCGGGGAGAAGAACATTGGTGCCGATGCTCTTTCTCGCTCTGTTGTATCATCTGAGGAGGAAGAGGAGCCTCAGCTTATTGTCCCTACCGAGAGTCTGAGAACTGTGCACTGGTTTCTCTAGAGTCTGTGCCTCTGGGCAAGACTTTTGTACCATTCAGTCTGCGACCAGAGGATCTCTCTTGGGCTCACTCGTCCAGGGTGGGTGGACATTTTGGGTCTAAAAGGACATCTGAGCTACTGGCGAGGACATACTGGTGGCCGCATATGGCCCGTGACATCGCAGACAATGTACGGGCGTGTGTCTCCTGCGCCAAGAACAAGTCTCCTCGTCAACAGCCAGCTGGGTTGCTTTACCCCCTGCCAGTGGTGTACAGGCCCTCAGAGATGGTTGGGATGGATTTTGTGGTGGGCTTACCCAAGTCTCGTAGCTGCACCATTATTTGGGTGATCACCGACCATTTTTCCGAAATGGTGTACTTGGTGACTCTTCCATGGCTACCTTCTACACGGGCGCTGGCAGCGTTGTTTATCAAACATATCTTTTGCCTACACGGTATGCCAGAGAAAATTGTCAGTGACCGGGCTCCCCAGTTTGCGTCTCGATTCTGGAGAGAGCTTTGTCATCTACTCAGCATTGAGTTGAATCTCTCCTCGGCATATCTGTAACAACTCTGGCATCACAACATGGCCTCTCATCTCTCACACTATCTTACCCACTGTTCCAGGTCATGTTGCGATTTCTGTTTCTCGCCAGCTCCATATTCTGTGTCTCTGCTCCCTGCATGCTTCCTGGCTGTGTGCATAAGGGGCCGGCGCCTGAACTCTCTGGTTCTTATAGACATCAGGTGCATCTGTCTAATCTGTTCCTAACCAATTGCCAGGAGTCCTCCAGTATTTAGTGCAGCTCCACCCAGTGGACTGGGCCTGTGCAATGTGTTAGCTCAGTTTGTGTTTAGCTTCTGAGTTTGCCAGGCCTTGCTCTGTGTTACTCCCTCTCTGGAGGCTTTACTCTGTATTCTTGCCTTGATCTTGTTGTCCACCCTCCAGGAGGCAGAATATCCTGGTCCCTGTGTCTTTGTCCTCGTTTCTTGTCTTGTTCCATTTCCTTGTCTGAACTTAGTCTTATCTCAGTCTCCTTGTCTGTGGCTTCCTTCCTTGCTGTGTCTTTCCTCGTGTTCTCAGTCTGCTTACACTCCGCACTCTTGCGGCTCTGCCTGCTCTGTACCTTTGTGGCTTTACCTCTGCTCCGCACTCCTGCGGTTCTGCTCTTTTCTTCTCTGCTTATCTTCTGCTGCAGTAATCTCTTGCTGCAGCTCCTCTCCGCATTCCTTGTGGTTCTGCTCTGCTTTGCTGCTGCAGAAACTTCTGGCTGCAGCTCCTCTCCGAATTCCTTGTGGCTCCACTCTGCTTAGCTTATGCTGCTGCAGTAATCTCTTGCTGCAGCTCCTCTACATATTCCTTGTGGTTCTGCTCTGCTTAGCTTTTAATGCTGCGCTATCTCTTGCTGCTCTACCGCCCCTATCCACAGCCTTGCGGTTCTCTTCCTGTGTGAACAGGTCCCAACTTGTTCCTTCATTCTTCTTTCCTTCTGGCTTGTTTCCGTACCTGCATCTCCTGTGTGAACAGGTCCCAACCTGTTCCTTCATACCTCATTCCTTTCTGCTTGTTTCCTTTCCTGCACCTCATGTGTGAACAGGTCTCTAACTGTTCCTCAATACTTCATATCCGTTCCTGCACCTCCAGTGTGAACAGGTCCCTACCTGTTCCTTCATACACCACATCAACCAGCTCTGTGTTCTCTGCCGTGTCTGCCAGCCCTATGTTCTCTGCCATGTCTCTGCCAGCCCTGTGTCTCAGCCGTGCCAGCCTACTCATCTGAGTTTCAGCCATGCTTTTCTGCCAGTCCTGCCTGATGCCCACACCAATCCTGGTGTTCCAGTCTTCCAAGTGGGATCAGCAGCCACAGCCAGACATCACACTGGAGTAGCACCTGGCAACTGCCTGCTGCCCAAGCCTGACCTCACCATCAGAGGCTCCAGTGAAAACCCAGGCAGCTGTCATAGTCACGCCCCTTCCAGGGTAGTCTGGTTTGTGGCACAGTGGGGCCACAAACCCCCCGAGTTCATGCCCATCAGTCAGGGCATGAGCGTGACCGTATCATGAGAAGAATGGGTTGGTAGAGAGGGCCAACCAGACTCTGGTCACATATCTATGTCATTTTGTTTCTGCCAGGCAGGATGACTGGGCATCCTTGCTACCGTGGGTGGAGTTTGCTCTTAACCACGCCGTAGCCGACTCCACCGGTCAGACTCCATCCTTAATTACGGCCGGCATCCGCATGTCCCTGTGCCCATGCCGTGTCTTCCGCTGACTCCAGGGTGGCAGACTGGGCTGTGGAGGCACGGGACATTTGGGACTGCACTCAGGATGCCATTCGGGCTCCAAGGAGAGAATGAGGTCCTCCGGCAATGCTCATCAGCGCCCCGCTCCAACCTTTGCTCTTGGCGACTTAGTGTGGCTCACCGTCCATAACATCAGGCTACGCATTGAGTTCACTAAGTTTGCACCTTGCTACTTGGGTCCCTTTAAGGTCCTCGAACAGGTTAACCCTGTGGTCTACCATCTGCTCCCAGCGTCTGTCTCAGCCTGATGTGATGCGGATGGTTACTGCTGCCTTTCCAGGCTCAGCCATTGTAGCCAGTACTGGTCAGCGGCGAGCAGACGTCTCTGAGACTGTCCTGCTTTTCCCCTTCTGAGCATGTCCAGGGTAAGACCTCTCATTGGAGGTCGGGGTCACATGATCAGGTACTACAGCAGCTCCCATTGGACCTCTAGGAAGGTCCAGAAGTAGCTGCAGCTATAAAATGTTCGCATGGCCACACGGCCATTCGCTAGTATCAACTAAGTTATGTGTTCAGCGCCAGTGTGGTCATATGTACAGTACAGACCAAAAGTTTGGACACACCTTTTATTTCAAGATTTTTCTGTATTTTCATCACTATGAAAATTGTATATTCACACTAATGGCATCAAAAC
The DNA here is from genome assembly GCF_051348905.1 of Ranitomeya variabilis. Taxonomy (NCBI): domain Eukaryota; kingdom Metazoa; phylum Chordata; class Amphibia; order Anura; family Dendrobatidae; genus Ranitomeya; species Ranitomeya variabilis. The sequence goes on from NC_135236.1 coordinate 466,022,224, forward strand.
TATGAATTAAAACATGTGGAATTATATACTTAACAAAAAGTGTGAAACAACTGAAAATATGTCTTATATTCTAGGTTCTTCAAAGTAGCCACCTTTTGCTTTGATGACTGCTTTGCACACTCTTGGCATTCTCTTGATGAGCTTCAAGAGGTAGTCACTGGGAATCGTTTTCACTTCACAGGTGTGCCCTGTCAGGTTTAATAAGTGGGATTTCTTGCCCTATAAATGGTGTTGGGACCATCAGTTGTGTTGTGCAGAAGTCTGGTGGATACACAGCTGATAGTCCTACTGAATAGACTGTTAGAATTTGTATTATGGCAAGAAAAAAAGCAGCTAAGTAAAGAAAAACGAGTGGCCAGCATTACTTTAAGAAATGAAGGTCAGTCAGTCCAAAAAATTGGGAAAACTTTGAAAGTGTTCCCAAGTGCAGTGGCAAAAACCATCAAGCGCTACAAAGAAACTGGCTCACATGAGGGCCGCCCCGGGAAAGGAAGACCAAGAGCCACCTCTGCTTCTGAGGATAACTTTATCCGAGTCACCAGTCTCAGAAATTGCAGGTTAACAGTAGCTCAGATTAGAGACCAGGTCAATGCCACACAGAGTTCTAGCAGCAGACACATCTCTACAACAACTGTTAAGAGGAGACTTTGTGCAGCAGGCCTTCATGGTAAAATAGCTGCTAGGAAACCACTGCTAAGGACAGGCAACAAAGAGACTTGTTTGGGCTAAATAACACAAGGAATGGACATTAGATCAGTGGAAATCTGTGCTTTGGTCTGATGAGTCCAAATTTGAGATCTTTGGTTCCAACCACCATGAAAGGCGAACAGATGGACTTTACATGCCTGGTTTCCGCTGTGAAGCATGAAGGAGGAGGTGTGATGGTGTGGGGGTGCTTTGCTGGTGACACTGTTGGGGATTTATTCAAAACTGAAGGCATACTGTACCAGCATGGCTACCACAGCATCTTGCAGCGGCATGCTATTCCATCCGGTTTGCGTTTAGTTGGACCATCATTTATTTTTCAACAGGACAATGACCCCAAACATACCTCCAGGCTGTGTAAGGGCTATTTGCCCAAGAAGGAGAGTGATGGGGTGCTACGCCAGATGACCTGGTCTACACAGTCAGAAGACTTGAACCCAATTGAGATGGTTTGGGGTGAGCTGGACCACAGAGTGAAGGCAAAAGGACCAACAAGTGCTAAGCATCTCTGGGAACTCCTTCAAGATTGTTGGAAGACCATTCCCAGTGACTACCTCTTGAAGCTTATTAAGAGAATGCCAAGAGTGTGCAAAGCAGTCATCAAAGCAAAAGGTGGCTACTTTGAAGAACCTAGAATATAAGACATATTTTCAGTTGTTTCACACTTTTTTGTTAAGTATATAATTTCACATGTGTTAATTCATAGTTTTGATGCCTTCAGTGTGAATGTACAATTTTCATAGTCATGAAAAGACAGAAAAATCTTTAAATGAGAAGGTGTGTCTAAACTTTTGGTCTGTACTGTATGTGGTTTCAGGATTTGGCTGAAATAAGCCCCTAGAGTACCAGCACCTCCGGTGAGGAGTTTTGTGTGAGTGGATTCAGGGCCCGACTGAAATAAGCCCCTAGAATACCGGCACCTCCGGTGAGGAGTTTTTCGTGTGCTATTCTGACTGCATGACCACTGTTCGCTCTATTTGGTAGCTGTGTTCTTCTGTGAGGTTAACAAGGCACAGCGTTCTCTTGTCTTAAGTGACTCTGTGAAGTAACAGAGTTCACTTATACTGCCATATAGTAAAATCAGTTACTAGCAGCGGGTTTTGTTCTCCTGCACGGTGGACCCCGGGTTGCGAACGCACCTATTACTCTATAAATATATATTTGGTGCGTTTTGCCAAACCCTACCACATGGTACCGCTGAAATTGTCATCTTGTCCTGCAAAAAAAAGCCCCTATACAGCTACATCACTGGAAAAATAAAAAAGTTATAGCTCTCAGAATAAAGCAAAGCAAAAATAATCATTTTTTATATAAAATAGTTTTTATTGTAAAAAAGCACCAAAACATAAAAAAAATATAACTGAGGTATTGCTGTAATCATAGTGACCCGAAGAATAAAACTGCTTTATCAATTTTACCACACACGGAACGGTATAAATGCCCCCCCAAATAAATTCACAAATTGCTGGTTATTGTTCATTCTGCCTCCCAAAAATCAGAACAAAAGCCGATCAAAACATGTCATGTGCCCGAAAATAGTACCAATAAAAACGATAACTCATCCCGCATAAAACAAGACCACACATAACTCTCTGGGCCAAAATATGGAAAAAGTATAGCTCTCAAAATATGGTAATGCGAAAACTATTTTTTGCAATAAAAGGCTTCTTTTAGTGTGTGACAGCAGCCAAATATAAAAACCTTCTATATCGCCTCTTTCTCACGTCCTGATATTTGCAGTACCGGAGATGTCAGTGTCCGTGTGTGTAATATTTGCGGCACACGTGTGGCATGTTTGTGCCACATCAGTACCACAAGGATGGGCACCAGGGAAGAAGCGTTACAGTAAATGCTGTTCCCGAGGACTGTGTGCTGAACGCTGATGAGAGCCTTGTTCAGCACCTGGTGCCGGGGAACAGCACTTACTGTAACCCTTTTTCCCCGGCACCATTGTGTGTTACATGGAGAACATCCAAGAGTGTTATGCGTATGCACATGTGCTGGATGTTGTGTGGCCCATGCTGACATTAATAAATGGACATGTCAGCGTGTTTTCCCCACAGACACATGGTCCGTGGAAACACACTGATGTGCACAGACCCATACACTCGAATAGGCAAATAGCGCTCCGTTCCTCTCGAGTCTCTCCGCACGGCTTCCCAATGGTATAAAATTATGTGACACACCCATGGTGTCAATGTGATCACTGCACCCCAAGATGAAGTCATTGAGAGCTGTAATTTGAAAAATAGGGTCATTATGGGGGATTCTGCTGTTTTGGAACCTCATGGGCTCTCCCAGTGGGTCATGGCACCTGCAAATCATAACAGCAAAATCTGGCGCTCCTTCCATTCTGAGCTCAGCCATGTGCCCAAACAGTGGCTTACCCCCACATATGGGGTATCAGCATACTCAGTACAAATTGCAAAATAACATTTGGGGTCCAATTTCTTCTATTACTCTTGGGAAAATGAAAAATTGGGGGCAAGAATATCATTTTTGTGGAAAAATTATGATTTTTTTTTACGGCTCTTTGTTATAAACTTCTGTGACACACTTGGGGGTTCAAAGTGCTCACCACACATCTAGATAAGTTCCTTGGGGGAGTCTAGTTTCTAAAATGGGGTCACTTGTGGGGGTTTCCACTGTTTAGGCACATCACAGGCTCTCCAAATGAGACAGGACACCCGCAAACCATTCGATCAAAGTCTGCCTTCCAAAACTTCACTATTTCCCTTCTGAGCCCCGACGTGTGCCCATACAGTAGTTCTCTCCCACATATGGGGTATTAGCGTACTCAGGACAAATTGGACTACAATTTTTGTGGTCCAATTTCTCCTGTTACCCTTGGAAAAATAAAAAATTGGGGACTAAAAGATCATGTTTGCGGAAAAAATATGATTATTTTATTTTCACGCCTGGGTGGTATAAAATTTAGTGAAACACCTGGGGGTTCAATGTTCTCACCATACATATAGATAAGTTCCTTGAAGGTTCTAGTTTCCAAAATGGGGTCACTTGTAGAGGGTTTCTGCTTTTTAAGCTCATCACATCAAGGGCTCTCCAATCACAACATGAAGCCCCCAGATCATTCCATCAAAATCTGCATTCCAAAACGTAACTATTTCCCTTCTGAGCCCCAACTTGTGCCCATATAGTAGTTTTCTCCCACATATGGGGTATACGCAAGACAAAATGGACAACTTTTTGTGTCCAATTTCTCCTGTTAGCTGTGGGAAAATAAAAAATTGGGGATTAAAAGACCATGTTTGAGGAAAAAATATGATTGGTTTATTTTCAGGTGTTATAAACTTTAGTGAAACACCTGGGGGTTCAAAGTGCTCACCATACATCTAGATAAGTTCCTTTTCTAGTTTCCAAAATGGGGTCACTTGTGGGGGATTTCCACTCTTTAGGCACATCAGGGGCTCTCCAAATGCGACATGGCGTCTGATCTCAATTCCAGCCAATTTTGCGTTGAAAATGTCAAACGACGCTCCTTCCCTTCCGAGCTCTGCCATGCGCCCAGACAGCAGTTGCCCCGACATATGGGGTATCAGTGTACTCAGGACAAATTGAACAATAACTTTTGGGGTCCAATTTCTCCTGTTACCCTTGGGAAAATAAAAAAAATTGGATCTGAAAAAAATGTTTTGTGAAAAAAAGTGAAATGTTCATTTTTGTTTTAAACATTCCAAAAATCCATGTGGAGCACCAGAAGGGTTAATAATCTTCTTGAATGTTGTTTTAAGGGGTGCAGTTTTTAGAATAGTGTCACTTTTGGGTATTTTCTATCATATAGACCCCTCAAAGTGACTTCAAATGTGATGTGGTCACTAAAAAATGGTGTTGTAAAATGAGAATTTGCTGTTTAAATTTTAACCCTTATAACTTCCTATCCAAAAAAATGTTGGTTCCAAAATTGTGCTGATGTAAGGTAGGCAAGTGGGAAATGTTACTTATTAAGTATTTTGTGTGACATATCTGTGTGACTTAAAGACATGAAAATTCAAAGTTGGAAAATTGCTAAATTTTCTAAATTTATTGCCAAATTTCAGTTTTTTTCACAAATAAACACAAGTCATATCAAAGAAATTTTACCACATACGTGAAGTACAATATGTCAAGAGGAAACAGTGTCAAAATCACCAGGATCCATGGAAGCATTCCAGAGTTATTACCTCATAAAGGGACAGTGGTCAGAATTGAAAAAATTGGCCCGTCATTAACGTGCAAACCACCCTCGGGGGTAAAGGGGTTAAACTCTGCACATGTTGCATCGACTCTAGGAGCCTGGTGCAGTATGACATTTTTCACATCCTGGCACAACGCAGTACAGACGTAGTGCAATTCACACTTGCGTAGTGGACACAGATAAAGGACCTCTGCACCCTTCTGCACATTTTTTTAATGGCTACTAAGATGGTTAGCGGTGACAATGGCATCATCAGCATCATTATTACTTTCATCTACTTCTGGAGCACACTTTAAATAGTCTGGGTGAGGAGGTGGTGGTGTGGTCACGAGGGAAGAGGAGGAAGTAGAGGAGGATACCTTTAGGGTTAACAATATCTATAAGTTAAGGTCTATTGTTTCACAGGTGGTTGCCATAAGAGGAAGAAATGGAGAAGGACCATGAAAAGGATGAGAAGGAAGAGGTGATGGATGAGCAACAGTTAGGCGATGAAGACGATAATGATTCCCTCCATGTTGTATGTGTTTGTCAGGGGGGGATGGAGGAAGAAAGCTTGAGTGTTAGACTATGTGCACACGTTTCAGATTTACATGCGAATCCTCAGCATATTTGCACAGCCAATGTTAATTTATGGTTAAGGGAGATTTCTTTCCGCAGCAGGTCAATTCTTTTTGTGGATCTGCAGCGTTTCTGTACCCATTGACTTCCATTGAGTCAGGCACATCTGCACCAAAATCGCAGATGTAAAAAAAGATCTGCGGATTTGCTGCGGATGTGGGTGCTAGACACGCTGTAGATCGTGAGGAGGGAAGTGCGTGCGTGTATGTGTGTGTGCCGGAGTATGGAGCATCATGTGCGGTCATTATACAGTATGGAGCATCATGTGGGGCCATTATACAGTATGGAGCATCATGTGTGGTCATTATACAGTATGGAGCATCATGTGGGGCCATTATACAGTATGGAGCACTGTGTGGCCATTATACAGTATTGAGCATCATGTGTGGCCATTATACAGTATGGAGTACTGTGTGGCCATATTTTTTTGTTTATAATTATTCTTTATGAAACAGTGTGCTCAGCAGTGCTAAATGGGTGTGGTTGGGATGTGGATATGGGTGTGACTAGTTATGAATGGGTGTGGTCAGAGGCGTGGCCTAAAATTTGCCACGTTGCGCACCGCAAACTTTGTCCCTCTTTCTCATCTTCAAAAGTTGGGAGGTATGCTGTAGTGAGCCGCTCGATCTGTTACCCCCTTCATGTTGTCAGCTTCTGCAGCCAGCAGCGATCTCATTGCTCTGCTAAAATCACTGCTGCTGCGCTGGATGAAGTTTGCCCTCTGATGTCCTGATGATTACCAGCTGCAGTGTGGTAACATAGAGACGGGGAGGGGGAGAGGCGCCCTCTGCTCTTCAGTGCTGCTCCGACCCTGCCACTTACTGCTGCTGGTGATCAGGACATCAGACCGCCTACTTCCTCCTATCCAGCGAGGCGGCAGGGACAGAAAAGATTTAGGAGCTGCTGATAACGTTAACGTCCTCCTGAGCAGAATCACAGAAAGCCCTGGAGTTGTACCTAGGAAAAAAATAAGCTCCTAAAAGGCAAGCATTAATAGAATTAAATGAAAAAAAGCTGTGTCCACTCTGCTCCAATGCCACTAAGGGCTCATACTCACTTGTGAGAAACTCAGATGAGTTTCGCACTTCAATACCCGGCACTGCACCCAGCACTCAGTTCGGAGCGTGTGGCCGCATAGCAATACATGGAGCCGCGTGCTCCGCTCCTGAATGCCGGGTGCAGTGCTGGGTATTGACATGCGAGACTCATCTGAGTTTCTCGCAAGCGAGTATGAGCCCTAAGGGTATGTTCCCATGGTCAGTATTGGCAGTGCTTTGGACGCAGCACATACACACTCCGTCGTAAGCGCTGCTGGCTTTTGTACATGCGGTGATTCTGCATGTGTTCATTGAACCATGCAGAATCATCGCATTCTGAACATTGGACTGTGATATTTATCTGGCAGAGATGGAACGTGTCCGCCAGATAAATAGACATGTTGTTTTCTAGAAAGACACACCACATGTGAGTATATGCAGGGAAGCTGCGGGTGTCCCTGCATGCATAGTGGAATGGGATTTCATAAAATCCCCTCCACTATGCTGTAACATCTTTACACAGCGGATTGGACACTGCTGCTGACACAGCGTCCAGTCCACAGCATTCACTGACCGTTGAAACATAGCCACTCCTGTGGTGAACTAGAACTCCCAGCATGCCATAGGAGCTTCTGTACATGCTGGGAGTTATAGTTCTCCTCAAAGGGATAAGGATAATAGTCAACTATGTGACATAAATGGCACCTATGGGATCTTAAAGGGAATCTGATGGCTGATACATGCTGCTGGTTCCGAAGGTCACATGTATCAGACATTGGCTGTATGATTCCAGAAAGGTATGGCTGACTCTAAAATGCTGCTGTGTTACAGGGAAAATACACTTTAAAAGCCGCCGAGGACCAAGGCTACACAGGTGACTAGTCAGAGAGGCGGGTCCCTGGTGGCTTCTCCCCATCCGCTCCCACTGAAGGACAAGTTTCTTCCTGCGTGCGAGTACAGAGACACACCAGTCACTGGAAGCAGGAGGGGAGAAGTCAGACATGTTTTTCTCTGTGATGCCGCAGCGTTTCAGACACAAACATACCTGGCTTAGATTGTACAGCCGCCGGTGCCGGACACATGCTGCCCATGGGTCACACAGCAGATATCAGCAGTCAGGTTCACTTTAAGGGTATGTGTAGACGTTCAGTATTAGGCTATGTGCACACGTTGCGGATCTGCAGTGGATTGGACACTGCGGATTGGCAGCAGTTTTCCCATGCGGTTTACCGTACCATGTAAACCTATGTAAACCCATGTAAACCCAAATCCGCAGTGCACATGGTGCGGAAAATACCGCGCGGAAACGCTGCATTGTATTTTCTGCAGCATGTCAATTCTTTGTGCGGATTCCGCAGCGTTTTACCTGCTCCTTTATAGAAATCAACAGGTGGTAAAACACAAGGTGAAAGCCGCACAAAAAACGCAGGAATTCCACGGTAAATCTGCAGGTAAACGTGTGCACATAGCTTTAGGCAGCACTTTGGACGCAGCATATGTCCGCTGTGTCCAAAACACTACCGCCTTCTCAGATTTTGATGTGTTTTGGGCGCTACAAATTTTTGTTGCATCAAAAACGCAGCATCTTACAGTTCATCAATGTGGATGGGATTTACCATATAAAAATCTCCTGCCCTCTGGGATTTTTTATGCAGTGTAAACTGACTTGCGGTGCGTGCTTCAAATTCCCAACATGTCAATTTTTCTTGCAGATATGCTAAATTTTCTGTGCACATTTTTCCCATAGAAGCAAAATATAGCTAATGTGGTCACTTTGGACCAGACCATAGCACTATGGAGAGCGCAGCATCATCTTCATTGTCTACGAGACCCTGCTGTGAGTGTAAAGTAGCAACTTTTCTTGGTATTGCAACTAAGGCTGGAATCACACAAGAGTATAACATCAGACTCGAGCGCATTGGATGCTATATGCCAATGACCCTCGGCTCCAGCTCTGATGTGTCAGTGCTCTGCTCCGATCCTCTCACGTGGGAGAATCAGAGCACAGCTGTTGAGGAGATGGAGAAAGTAATTTCTCCATCTCCTCCATTACCTGTCTCATCGTAAATCGGACTGCACTGGAATGACATCCGAGTGCAGTCCAATGTTTCACATGCACCCATAGACTTGTGTGGGTGTGAGTGAGCCGAGTGTCGCTGCCTATCACAGCATGCGGCAATTGTTCTCTCATGCCAAATCGACATGAGAAAATAATCGTAGATCTGAGCTGCACCAAAGGATAACACTGGGCCTAGTGCTATACAATGTTTTATTACATAGCATTCAGCCATGTTATATGCTAACCCCGGCCTTAGAGCAATAAATAAGACTGAGCTGTAATACTGGACCATCTGGGACTGCATGTTATATAGTCTTGTTAAACGCATCTCACATCTTGTAACATACAGGTGCACAAATATATTATACTAGATGTTTCCAGCCAGCTAACGCTCGGCATGCTCATTGCTATCTAATTAATGCTGCTGGTGATTAAACTAAAGTAAATAATGACAACATTCAATTGCGCTTACGCAGGTGGTAAATTAACTTAACCCCTTTACCCCCAAGGGTTGTTTGCACGTTAATGACCGGGCCAATTTTTACAATTCTGACCACTGTCCTTTTATGAGGTTATAACTCTGGAACACTTCAATGGATCCTAGTGATTCTGACATTGTTTTCTCGTGACATATTATACTTCATTATAGTGGTAACATTTCTTTGATATTACCTGCGTTTATTTGTGAAAAAAACGGAAATTTGGCGAAAATTTTGAAAATTTTGCAATTTTCCAACTTTGAATTTTTATACAATTAAATTGCAGAGATATATCACACAAAATACTTAATAAGTAACATTTCCAACATATCTACTTTACATCAGCACAATTTTGGAACCAAAATTTTTTTTTGTTAGGGAGTTATAAGGGATAAAAGTTGACCAGCAATTTCTCATTTTTACAACACCATTTTTTTTAGGGACCACATCTCATTTGAAGTCATTTTGAGGGGTCTATATGATGGAAAATACCCAAGTGTGACACCATTCTAAAAACTGCACCCCTCAAGGTGCTCAAAACCACATTCAAGAAGTTTATTTACCCTTCAGGTGCTTCACAGGAATTTTTGGAATATTTAAATAAAAATGAACATTTAACTTTTTTACACAAAAAATCTACTTCACCTCCAATTTGTTCTATTTTACAAAGGGTAACAGGAAAAAATGGACCCCAAAAGTTGTTGTACAATTTGTCCTGAGTACGCCGATACCCCATATGTGGGGGCAAACCACTGTTTGGGCGCATGGCAGAGCTCGGAAGCGAAGGAGCGCCATTTGACTTTTCAATGCAAAATTAACTGGAATTCAGATGGGACGCCATGTTGTGTTTGGAGAGCCCCTGATGTGCCTAAACATTGAAACCCCCCACAAATGACAACATTTTGGAAAGTAGACCCCCTAAGGAACTTATCTGGATGTGTGGTGAGCACTTTGACCCATTAAGTGATTCACAGAAGTTTATAATGCAGAGCCGTAAAAATAAAAAATCGTATTTTTTCACAAAAATGATATTTTCGCCCCCAATTTTTTATTTTCCCAAAAGTAAGAGAAAAAATTGGACTCCAAAAGTTGTTGTACAATTTGTCTTGAGTACGCTGATACCCCATATGTGGGGGTAAACCACTGTTTGGGCGCAAGGGAGAGATCGTAAGGGAAGGAGCGCCATTTGACTTTTCAATGCAAAATTGACTGGAATTCAGATGGGACGCCATGTTGTGTTTGGAGAGCCAGTGATGTGCCTAAACATTGAAAACCCCCACAATTGACACCATTTTGGAAAGTAGACCTCCTAAGGAACTTATCTAGATGTGTGGTGAGCACTTTGACCAACAAAGTGCTTCACAGAAGTTTATAATGCAGAGCCGTAAAAATAAAAAATCATATTTTTTCACAAAAATGATTTTTTGCCCCCAATTTTTTATTTTCCCAAGGATAAGAGAAGAAATTGGACCCCAAAAGTTGTTGTCCAATTTGTCCTGAGTACGCTGATACCCCATATGTGGGGGGAACCACCATTTGGGTGCATGGGAGAGCTCGGAAGAGAAGGAGCGCCATTTGGAATGCAGACTTGCATTGGAATGCAGAGATGGATTGGTCTGCAGGCGTCACATTGCATTTGCAGAGCCCCTGATGTAACTAAACAGTAGAAACCCCCCATAAGTGACCCCATATTGGAAACTAGACCCCCCAAGGAACTTATCTAGATGTGTTGTGAGAACTTTGAACCCCCAAGTGTTTCACTACAGTTTATAACGCAGAGCCGTGAAAATAAAAAATATTTTTTTTACACAAAAATTATTTTTTAGCCCCCAATTTTGTATTTTCCCAAGAGTAAGAGGAGAAATCGGACCCCAACAGTTTTTGTCCAATGTGTCCTGAGTACGCTGATACCCCATATGTTGGGATAAACCCCTGTTTGTGCGCACGGGAGAGCTCGGAAGAGAAGGAGCACTGTTTTACTTTTTCAACGCAGAATTGGCTGGAATTGATATCGGACGCAATGTCGCATTTGGAGAGCACCTGATGTGCCTAAACAGTGGAAACCCCCAATTATAACTGAAACCCTAATCCAAACACACCCCTAACCCTAATCTCAATGGTAACCCTAACCACACCCCTAACCCTGACACACCCCTAACCCTAATCCCAACCCTACTCCCAACTGTAAATGTAATCCAAACCCTAACCCTAACTTTAGCCCCAACCCTAACTTTAGACCCAACCCTAACCCTAACTGTAGCCCTATGTTATGATCCGGTGACCTTGGAGCCGCATGAGAGACTTTCTCAGGAGTAGGTGGTAACTGCAATGACCGCAAACCCCAAACCAACACCGCAACTAGAAGTAGCCGTGGGATGCACCCAACACGTCCCAGACACCTCGACACAGCCGGAGGACCAAGCACCCCTATAGATGGAAACGGGAATTCCATCCCGCCTCAGAGCAGAACCCCAAAGGATAGGCAGCCCCCCACAAACACCGACCATGAGTATAAGAGGAAAGACACACGCAGGCAGAAAAACAGGACCCAGCAAAAGAGGCACTTCCAGCCAAAAAGAAAAGGATAGAATTCTAAGCGGTCAGTACTAAAATCCTAAAAATATCCACAGCAGATAATACAAATATTCTACATCTAACTAAAGACATAGAAAGTATATCTGCATCTCCTGAGGATCCAGCATGACTGAAAAATGCAAACAAATCTAAGCTGCACAAAACACAATGAATTGCACTGAATTGCAAAGCACACTGCATGTGTGCACAGAGACAAAAAAACAGACACTTATCTTAGCTGAATTGGCAGCAGGGCATGAGGAACCAGAGAGAGATGCAATCCCTCCAAGAACAATGGACAACTGGCAAGGACTCATGGATCCTGCACACCGAAATACCCAGTAAAGCTGCAATCAGCAGAAACACCTGCCCTGGATTACAACCCCAAGACAACTGCACTACCACCAACAACCACCGGAGGGAGCCCAAGAGCAGAATTCACAACAGTACCCCCCCCTTGAAGAGGGGTCACCGAACTCTCACCAGAGCCCCCAGGCCGATCAGGACGAGCCAGATGAAAGGCACGGACCAAATCAGCAGCATGGACATCAGAGGCAAAAACCCAAGAATTATCCTCCTGGCCATAACCCTTCCATTTGACAAGGTACTGAAGCCTCCGCCTCGAAAAGCGAGAATCCAAAATCTTCTCAACCACATACTCCAACACCCCATCAACCGAGGGAACAACGGGCACCACATATTTCCACAATAAAGATCTATGGAAAACATTATGGATGGCAAAAGAGGCCGGAAGGGCATAACGAAAAGACACCGGATTGATAATCTCAGAAATCCTATAAGGACCAAAAAACCGAGGCTTAAACTTAGGGGAAGAAACCTTCATAGGAACATGACAGGAAGACAACCAGACCAAATCCCCAACCCGAAGCCGGGAACCAACACACCGACGACGGTTAGCAAAACGCTGAGCCTCCTCCTGAGACAACACCAAATTGTCCACCACATGAGCCCAAATCTGCTGCAACCTGTCAACCACAGAAATCAAAACACGGACAATCAGAAGGTTCAACTTGCCCCGAAGAAAAACGAGGATGAAAACCAAAATTACAAAAGAAGGGCGAAACCAAGGTAGCCGAACTGGCCCGATTATTAAGGACAAACTCGGCCAATGGCAAGAAAGCCACCCAATCATCCTGATCAGCAGACACAAAGCATCTCAAATAAGTTTCCAAAGTCTGATTAGTTCGCTCGGTCTGGCCATTTGTCTGAGGATGAATTGCGGAAGAAAAAGACAAATCAATGCCCAGCCTAGCACAAAAGGCCCGCCAAAACCTAGAAACAAACTGGGAACCTCTGTCGGACACAATATTCTCCGGAATACCATGCAAACGAACCACATGCTGAAAAAACAACGGAACCAAATCAGAAGAGGAAAGCAATTTAGGCAAAGGCACCAAATGAACCATCTTAGAAAACCGGTCACAAACCACCCAGATAACCGACATCCTCTGGGAAACCGGAAGATCTGAAATAAAATCCATAGAAATATGCGTCCAGGGCCTCTCAGGGACCGGCAAAGGCAAAAGCAACCCACTAGCATGGGAACAACAAGGCTTGGCCCGCGCACATCACGCGACAAAGAAGGCCACCAAAAGGACCTACCAACCAAATCTCTGGTACCAAAAATACCAGGATGGCCAGCCAACACAGAACAATGAACCTCAGAAATCACTCTACTAGTCCATCTATCAGGAACAAACAGTTTCCCCACTGGACAGCGATCAGGTTTGTCAGCCTGAAATTCCTGCAGAACCTGTCACAAATCAGGGAAAATGGCAGAAAGGACGACCCCTTCCTTCAGAATGCCGACCGGCTCAAGTACCTCAGGAGAATCAGGCAAAAAACTCCTAGAGAGGGCATCAGCCTTAATATTCTTAGAACCCGGAAAATACGAGACCACGAAATCAAAACGGGAGAAAAACAGGGACCATTGAGCCTGTCTAGGATTCAGCCGTTGGGCAGATTCGAGGTAAATCAGATTTTTATGATCGGTCAAGACCACAATACGGTGCTTGGCTCCCTCAAGCCAATGTCGCCACTCGTCAAACGCCCACTTCATAGCCAACAACTCCTGATTGCCGACATCATAATTGCGCTCAGCAGGCGAAAACTTACTGGAAAAGAAGGCACACGGTTTCATCAAGGAACCATCAGAATTCCTCTGAGACAAAACGGCCCCTGCCCCAATCTCAGAAGCATCAACCTCAACCTGAAAAGGAAGAGGAACATCTGGCTGACGCAACACAGGGGCAGAAGTAAATCGGCGTTTAAGCTCCTGAAAGGCAGAGACAGCCACAGAGGACCAATTCGTTACATCAGCGCCTTTCTTCATCAAATTGGTCAGGGGTTTAACCACACTGGAGAAGTTAGCAATGAAACGGCGATAAAAATTAGCAAAACCCAAAAATTTCTGAAGGCTCTTCACAGATGTGGGCTGAATCCAATCATGAATGGCCTGAACCTTAACCGGATCCATCTCTATAGATGAGGGAGAAAAAAATGAAGCCCAAAAAAGAAACCTTCTGCATTCCAAAGAGACACTTAGACCCCTTCACAAACAAAGCATTATCACGAAGGATCTGAAATACCATCCTGACCTGTTTCACATGAGACTCCCAATCATCAGAAAAAATTAAGATGTCATCCAAATATACAATCATGAATTTATCAAGATAATTCCGGAAGATATCATGCATGAAGGACTGAAAAACAGATGGAGCATTAGTGAGCCCGAATGGCATCACAAGGTATTCAAAATGGCCTTCGGGCGTATTAAACGCAGTTTTCCATTCGTCACCCTGCTTAATACGAACAAGATTATATGCCCCCCGAAGGTCAATTTTAGTAAACCAACTAGCCCCCTTAATCCTGGCAAACAAATCGGAAAGCAAAGGTAAAGGGTATTGAAACTTGACCGTGATCTTATTCAAGAGGCGATAATCAATACAGGGTCTCAAGGAGCCATTCTTCTTAGCAACAAAAAAAAAATCCCGCTCCCAACGGTGAAGAAGATGGCCGAATATGCCCTTTCTCCAAAGACTCCTTAACATAACTCCGCATGACGGTATGTTCAGGCACAGACAGGTTGAAAAGTCGGCCCTTAGGAAACTTACAGCCTGGAATCAAGTCAATAGCACAATCACAGTCCCTATGCGGTGGAAGGGAACTGGACTTGGACTCATCGAATACATCCGGAAAATCAGACAAAAACTCTGGAACTTCAGAAGAGGAGGAAGAGGAGATTGACATCACAGGAACGTCATTATGAACCCCCTGACAACCCCAACTAGTCACAGACATAGACTTCCAATCCAACACAGGATTATGTATCTGCAACCATGGAAAACCCAGCACAATAGCATCATGCAAATTATGCAACTCCAGAAAACGACAGTCTTCCTGATGGGCTGGCGCCATGCACATGGTCACCTGTGTCCAAAACTGGGGGGGGGGGGTTTAGCCAAAGGTGTAGCATCAATGCCCCTTAAAGGAATAGGGTTCTGCAAAGACTGCAAGGGGAAACCACAACACCTGGCAAATTCAAAGTCCATTAAGTTCAAAGCGGTGCCTGAATCCACAAACGCCATGACAGAAAATGATGACAATAAGCAGATCAAAGTCACAGATAACAGAAATTTAGGTTGTACAGTTCCGATGGTAACTGAACTAGCGATTCTCTTTGTACGCTTTGGGCAGACTGAAATGACATGAGAAGCATCGCCACAATAAAAACATAACCTATTCTGACGTCTGAATCCTTGTTGTTCCGTTCTAGACAGAATCCTGTCATGGTTCCCAATGGCAAGGAAACGTCAGAGATAGTGTTGAGCATTCCGATACCGCAAGTATCGGGTATCGGCCGATACTTGCGGTATCGGAATTCCGATACCGGGATTCCGATACTTGCCGCGTATCGGATACCGGAATCGGAAGTTCCAAGATTCAAAATGCAGAAATTCAGCCAATGAGAATGATTCCAAGTGTGGGCACATCCTGTTTAGCATGGAGGGCATGAAACTACTGGCAAGGCTGTGATTGGCTGCTGAAATGATGTCATGATGCAGTTTAAAAGTCGCTGGCGCCATTTTGCGATCACTCTGCTGTGAATTCAGTTAGTGACAGGACGCTGTTTGCTGACTGAGGGACAGTTTAGAGATAGCGATTTGCTTCTTTGTGCTTTCCAAAGGCTAATTTAGCAACCGCTGTGTTCACCTACTATTCACCTTGCTTTTGCCTTGTAGCGCTGTTTTCACAGCGATCTGCAAGGTCTGTGTGTGTGTGTGTGTGAGTGCAGCCCACTCTCTAGTCTGAGTGCAGCCACATAGGCCATCCATAGCTGGTTGTATTCAGTTCAGGGAGGGTGGTTCATTGCCTCATACTGTTTTTTTTTTTTTTTTTTTTCAAGTAGTGTAGTCTGCTGCTAATTTATTCAAAAAAATCCTATTAGTGTCTTTCCACCCGTCTCCAGCTAATTTGTGGAAAAACACTACATAGGATAACGTAGAGGAGGGTTTTTGGGCCTTGCAGCGCCGTTTACGGCTGTCTGCACGGTCTCCGTGTGACTGCAGCTCGCCCTGTAGTCTGTGAGCAGCCGTAGCCTGGTTGTCTCCAGCTCAGGGTTGTTCACTGCGTCATACCGCCAAATCAATTTTCATTTTGTTTTAAGTAGTGCAGGCTGCTGCACATTTTTTCAAAAAATTCCTATTAGTGTCTTTCCACCCGTCTCCAGCTAACTTGTGGAAAAACACTACATAGGATAACGTAGAGGAGGGTTTTTGGGCCTTGCAGCGCCGTTTACGTCTGTCTGCACGGTCTCCGTGTGACTGCAGCTCTATCCGTTGTCAGTTCAGCCCCCCAAAAATAAATAAATAATAAAGTTCACCAAACACACCAGTTACACCACTTTACATTTGTGTAGGCCACATTAGCTCATATTAAAGTCTACTCCACACTTTAGAAAATTAGTGTTTCTTATACCTGTTAGGAGGAGTTGTTCAGGAATAAGCACACAAAGCCGTTAGTACTTTTCTGCTTATCTTTATCAGTCACCCAAGATGAAGAAGGCAGTGAGTAAGGCACGTGGGCGTGGGCGTGTGCGCGGAGCAGGGAGGGGACGTGGGGATTCTGTGCCTGCTACGGGCACCGGTGACTCATCAGCACCCACATTCACCAGGCAACAGTCGTTCATGCGCAGCTTTGTGTCAGAGCGCCGTACACCGCTGCTGCGTGAAGAACAAATTGAAGCCGTTGTCGGATGGATGGCAGCTAATGCATCAACTTCAATTAGTGCCACATCCTCTCAGACACAGAGCACTGGAGAGCAGCCATCTGTCTCTTCACCACCTGCCAAATTGCCCAGGCAGACAGAGAGCCCAGGACAGGAGCCGTCTCTACTTCTGTTCTCTGAATCTCTTGGCTTGGAAACAGGGGGCCAGCCAAGCAGCATTGGAGAAATGGAAGAAGAGGCAGGGTGCAGTGATGCCCAACAGCTTTTTCTCTCTTCCTCTGAAGAGGCGGGTGGGCCAGTGGCTCTGGTCACCACATCGCAGGCCGCATCAGCTGATGATGACACTCAGGTGCCACTTACTGGTGCGTGCTCTGCTGCTGAGACTACCCAGGAGGAGCAGTTGGGGGCAGAGGGTAGTGTAGATGATGAGGTCCTTGACCCATCTTGGCGTGAGGGACAGGAAGGTGGTGGGAGCAGCTCAGAGGAAGAGATTCCCCGTACGGCCCAAAGAGGGAGAGGGAGGGGGAAGACTGCGGATCCTGCAGCCTACGCTTTGGCATCCGTTAGGAGCACGTCTCTTCCAAAAGCCAAAAAGGGTGCTCCCAAGACTTGCAGTGCCTGGTCCTTTTTTGACACAGTTGCAGATGACATTTGCTATGTCAGATGCAAGGTGTGTCATCAAAAAGTCAAAAGAGGGAAAAATGTCAGCAACCTCAATACCTCCAACATGTGGAAACATGTGCGCAACAGGCACCCGGCGAAGTTAGAAAAACACACTGAAGAGCTAGGCCAACCAACAGCGGCAGCTACCACCTCTTCAGCTCGTGTTGCCTCATCCTCTAGCTCACACGCAGCTGGTTCGGCTTCCTTCCAGGATCGCCGTGGAAGAACCTCTGGCCCTGTTGTCCAGAGACCCGCTGTAATTCCACCCGCAGCACCACTTTCCCAGTCATCCACACACTCCCAGCCCAGTCTACAGCCATCGGTAGTACAGGCATGGGAGAAAAGGCGGCCTTTCTCGTCAAACCACCCACGAGCACAGGCTCTGACTGCAGGCATTGCCAAACTTCTTTCACTGGAAATGCTGTCATTCAGGCTGGTGGAGACTGACAGCTTCCGTGACTTGATGTCATTGGCAGTCCCACAGTACAATGTGCCCAGCCGCTTTTACTTCAGCAGGCAAGCCGTCCCTGCCCTGCACAAGCATGTGGAGGGACACATAAAACACGCGCTACTGAACGCTGTCAGTAGCAAGGTCCACCTCACCACCGATGCGTGGACCAGTCAACATGGACAGGGGCGATACCTTTCCCTCACTGCCCATTGGGTTAATGTCGTTGAGCCGGGTACAGACCGTGCGAGTGGCGCAGGACGTGTCCTGCCCACTCCAAGGATTGCAGGAATCCATTCTGTACGCATTGACTCCTCCTCTTACACCAGTTCCTCAGAATCATCGCTGCAGGAGCCGTCACAGTCCACCTCCACATGGACCCGTGATGAACGTGTACCTGTTACGACCGACATGAGCACAGCCGTGGCCAAACGTCAACAGGCCGTCTTGAAATTAATTTTTTTGGGGAATCGTAGCCACACAGCGCAGGAGCTCTGGAATGCCATCAAGCAGGAGAGCGATGTGTGGTTTGTGCCAGCGAATCTCCAGCCAGGCATGGTAGTGTGTGATAATGGCCGAAATCTGGTGGCAGCTCTGGGCCTCGGCAACCTCACTCACATCCCATGTCTGGCACATGTGCTCAATTTGGTCGTGCAGAGCTTTTTGAGGGACTATCCGGATCTTGATGCACTGCTGCACAAGGTCCGTCTAGAGTGTGCTCACTTGCGGCGTTCCAGCACGGCAAAAGCGCGCATTGCGGCTCTGCAGCGCCGACACCGCCTGCCGGAACATCGCATCATATGTGACCTACCTACCAGGTGGAATTCCACGTTACATATGTTGGAGCGGTTGTGTGAGCAGCAGCAAGCTGTAATGGAGTACCAGCTGCTTCAGGCGCAAAGAAGTCGCACTCAGCGCCGTACAGACTTCACAACCACAGAGTGGGCCACTATGAATGACGTCTGCCAGGTTTTGCGTCCCTTTGATTATTCCACGCGGATGGCGAGTGCAGATGATGCACTAGTCAGCATGACTGTCCCCCTTATCTGCCTGCTTGAAAAATCACTGCAAGCGCTAAGGGATGATGTTGTGGAAGAGGTGGAGGATGAGGATTCACCATTTCCATCATCTTCTGGACAGTCAGCGCCACGTGGTTCCTCACAAACGCGTAGGCAGGGGACAGTTTGTGAGGAGGATGAGGAGGAGTCAATGGAGGAGGAAGACATCCGTCCAGAGGAGGGAGTTACCGAATTGTCCAGTACTCAGTGTGTACAGCGAGGGTGGGGTGATGACGAGCGGGCAGAGACCACGCCTCCAGCAGGGGACAGCGTTTCTTGGGCAGTTGGCAGTCTGCAGCACATGGTGGATTACATGCTGCAGTGCCTGAGAAACGACCGCCGCATCGCCCACATTCTCAACATGTCTGATTATTGGGTGTTCACCCTCCTCGATCCTCGCTACCGGGACAACGTAGAAAGCCTCATCACACCGTTGAACCGGGAGCGAAAAATGCGGGAGTACCAAGACACACTGGTCAATTCCATCATCTTCTCCATTCCAACTGAGAGAAGTGCTGCTAGTGCATTCCAAAGCAGCTCAGTGCGTCCAGGCAGTGGTGGAGGCTCTGCACAAAGAGGGAGCAGAAGCAGTGCCTCTGCCCAAGGCAAGACCAGTATGGCCCAACTGTGGCACAGTTTTCTGTGCCCCCCACAAAAGTCTACACCATCACAGACGGCTCCAGTCAGCAGGAGGCAACGGTTCCGTCAGATGGTGACAGACTACATGTCTTGCCCTCTTGCTGTACTCCCAGACGGCTCTTCCCCTTTCAAGTTTTGGGTCTCAAAGCTGGATACATGGCCAGAGCTAAGCCAGTATGCATTGGAGGTGCTGTCTTGCCCTGCGGCCAGTGTATTATCGGAACGTGTCTTTAGTGCTGCAGGTGGTGTACTAACTGACCGTCGCATGCGACTATCCTCCGATAACGTTGACCGGCTTACTTTCCTGAAAATGAACAAGGCCTGGATCTCGCAGGAATTTGCCACTCCTCCTCCTGATTAAATAATTAGGTCACTGTATACGTTATCCAGGTCTCCTGTTGTGTTCATCTTTCTACCACCTGAACTTAAATTCCTGGGCTCCAACACCGCCAGTTGAGGCTCAGAAGTGCCGTCTGCACAGTCAAAACATACGACCCAGTGTTATTGGGTTTCAGTAACGTCAGCTGATCCCCAGCTGTGTAGCCGGCAATGTGTCATGCGACCGCCACGCTGACACAACAACTGAAATGTAAGGGAATCTGTCCCCCCCCCAAGGCGTTTGTTACTGAAAGAGCCACCTTGTGCAGCAGTAATGCTGCACAAGGAAAAGGTAGCTATTTTTGTTTAGCTCCTTGCACACGCAGAACTTAACACTTATAAAATGTGTCCACTGATACCGTAAAACCGTCCCGGAGGTGGGACTTTCCTTCGTAATATGACGCAGCACAGCCGTCATTCCTACCCCCCCGGCGCTGCGCCCCGGCTCCTCAGCGTTGTTTGATTCCGTCCCGGAGCCTGCACTGTTATGTTATCCCGTGGCCAGGCACACTTAGCGCTGCCCGTCTTCTGGCATCATTTGGTGTCAGGATGGCTGCGCCTGTGCGGCCGCGCTGGCCGAGAGCCCGCCTCGCAGTGTCTTCTGATTTAATCCCACTGGGGGCCTGGGATCCATGGACATGCACATTGCATATCTGAACCTCCACCTCTCAATCATCTCCCTATGGCTTCTTCAGACTGTTCGGTGTCAGCTGGTCCCTAATAGCATGCCACGGTCGTGACACCGCACAGTCTTAAGAAGCCGTAGGGAGGGGAGTGAGAGGCGAGGATATGCACTGCACATGGCCATGGATCCCAGGCCCCCAGTGGGATAAAATCAGAAGACACTGCGAGGCGGGCTCTCGTCCAGCGCGGCCGCACAGGCGCAGCCAGCCTGACACCAAATGATGTCAGAAGATGGGCAGCGCTAAGTGTGCCTGGCCAAGGGATAACTTAACAGCGCAGGCTCCGGGACGGAATCAAACAATGCTGAGGAGCCGGGGCGCGGCGCCGGGGGGGTAGGAATGACGGCTGTGCTGCGTCATATTACGAAGGAAAGTCCCACCTCCGGGACGGTTTCACGGTTTCAGGGGACACATTTTATAAGTGTTTAGTTCTGTGTTTGCAAGGAGCGTGATGAAAAGAGCCACCTTTTCCTTTTGCATCTTTTGTGCTGCACAAGCTGGCTCTTTCAGCTACAAACGCCTTGAGGGGGGTTAAAGGTTCCCTTTCGACGTTCTCAGGCTTCGGCCTACATTGTGTTCCTCTGCTTTTCCACCTGTCCCTGGGCTCCAACACCGCCAGTTGCCATCCAGAAGTGCTGTACGCACAGTCAACAGTCCCTCCTCTGTTATTGGGGTTCAGTAACGTCAACTGTTCCCCTGCTGTGTGTGTGGCAATCCCTCCTACCTCCTCCTACCTCCTCCTCCTCCACCTGTCCCTGGGCTCCAACGCCGCCAGTTGCCGTCCAGAAGTGCTGTACGCACAGTCAACAGTCCCTCCTCTGTTATTGGGGTTCAGTAACGTCAGCTGTTCCCCTGCTGTGTGTGTGGCAATCCCTCCTACCTCCTCCTACCTCCTCCTCCTCCACCTGTCCCTGGGCTCCAACACCGCCAGTTGCCGTCCAGAAGTGCTGTACGCACAGTCAACAGTCCCTCCTCTGTTATTGGGGTTCAGTAACGTCAGCTGTTCCCCAGCTGTGTGTGTGGCAATCCCTCCTACCTCCTCCTACCTCCTCCTCCTCCACCTGTCCCTGGGCTCCAACACCGCCAGTTGCCGTCCAGAAGTGCTGTACGCACAGTCAACAGTCCCTCCTCTGTTATTGGGGTTCAGTAACGTCAGCTGTTCCCCTGCTGTGTGTGTGGCAATCCCTCCTACCTCCTCCTACCTCCTCCTCCTCCACCTGTCCCTGGGCTCCAACACCGCCAGTTGCCGTCCAGAAGTGCTGTACGCACAGTCAACAGTCCCTCCTCTGTTATTGGGGTTCAGTAACGTCAGCTGTTCCCCTGCTGTGTGTGTGGCAATCCCTCCTACCTCCTCCTACCTCCTCCTCCTCCACCTGTCCCTGGGCTCCAACACCACCAGTTGCCGTCCAGAAGTGCTGTACGCACAGTCAACAGTCCCTCCTCTGTTATTGGGGTTCAGTAACGTCAGCTGTTCCCCTGCTGTGTGTGTGGCAATCCCTCCTACCTCCTCCTACCTCCTCCTCCTCCACCTGTCCCTGGGCTCCAACACCGCCAGTTGCCGTCCAGAAGTGCTGTACGCACAGTCAACAGTCCCTCCTCTGTTATTGGGGTTCAGTAACGTCAGCTGTTCCCCTGCTGTGTGTGTGGCAATCCCTCCTACCTCCTCCACCTCCTCCTCCTCCACCTGTCCCTGGGCTCCAACACCGCTAGTTGCCGTCCAGTAGTGCTGTACGCACAGTCAACAGTCCCTCCTCTGTTATTGGGGTTCAGTAACGTCAGCTGTTCCCCTGCTGTGTGTGTGGCAATCCCTCCTACCTCCTCCTACCTCCTCCTACCTCCTCCTCCTCCACCTGTCCCTGGGCTCCAACACCGCCAGTTGCCGTCCAGAAGTGCTGTACGCACAGTCAACAGTCCCTCCTCTGTTATTGGGGTTCAGTAACGTCAGCTGTTCCCCTGCTGTGTGTGTGGCAATCCCTCCTACCTCCTCCTACCTCCTCCTCCTCCACCTGTCCCTGGGCTCCAACACCGCCAGTTGCCGTCCAGAAGTGCTGTACGCACAGTCAACAGTCCCTCCTCTGTTATTGGGGTTCAGTAACGTCAGCTGTTCCCCTGCTGTGTGTGTGGCAATCCCTCCTACCTCCCCTCCTCCTCCTCCACCTGTCCCTGGGCTCCAACACCGCCAGTTGCCGTCCAGAAGTGCTGTACGCACAGTCAACAGTCCCTCCTCTGTTATTGGGGTTCAGTAACGTCAGCTGTTCCCCTGCTGTGTGTGTGGCAATCCCTCCTACCTCCTCCACCTCCTCCTCCTCCACCTGTCCCTGGGCTCCAACACCGCTAGTTGCCATCCAGTAGTGCTGTACGCACAGTCAACAGTCCCTCCTCTGTTATTGGGGTTCAGTAACGTCAGCTGTTCCCCTGCTGTGTGTGTGGCAATCCCTCCTACCTCCTCCTACCTCCTCCTACCTCCTCCTCCTCCACCTGTCCCTGGGCTCCAACACCGCCAGTTGCCGTCCAGAAGTGCTGTACGCACAGTCAACAGTCCCTCCTCTGTTATTGGGGTTCAGTAACGTCAGCTGTTCCCCTGCTGTGTGTGTGGCAATCCCTCCTACCTCCTCCTACCTCCTCCTCCTCCACCTGTCCCTGGGCTCCAACACCGCCAGTTGCCGTCCAGAAGTGCTGTACGCACAGTCAACAGTCCCTCCTCTGTTATTGGGGTTCAGTAACGTCAGCTGTTCCCCTGCTGTGTGTGTGGCAATCCCTCCTACCTCCTCCTACCTCCTCCTCCTCCACCTGTCCCTGGGCTCCAACACCGCCAGTTGCCGTCCAGAAGTGCTGTACGCACAGTCAACAGTCCCTCCTCTGTTATAGGGGTTCAGTAACATCAGCTGTTCCCCTGCTGTGTGTGTGGCAATTCCTCCTACCTCCTCCTACCTCGTCCTCCTCCATCTGTCCCTGGGCTCCAACACCGCCAGTTGCCGTCCAGAAGTGCTGTACGCACAGTCAACAGTCCCTCCTCTGTTATTGGGGTTCAGTAACGTCAGCTGTTCCCCTGCTGTGTGTGTGGCAATCCCTCCTACCTCCTCCTACCTCCTCCTCCTCCACCTGTCCCCGGGCTCCAACACCGCTAGTTGCCGTCCAGTAGTGCTGTACGCACAGTCAACAGTCCCTCCTCTGTTATTGGGGTTCAGTAACGTCAGCTGTTCCCCTGCTGTGTGTGTGGCAATCCCTCCTACCTCCTCCTACCTCCTCCTCCTCCACCTGTCCCTGGGCTCCAACACTGCCAGTTGCCGTCCAGAAGTGCTGTACGCACAGTCAACAGTCCCTCCTCTGTTATTGGGGTTCAGTAACATCAGCTGTTCCCCTGCTGTGTGTGTGGCAATCCCTCCTACCTCCTCCTACCTCCTCCTCCTCCACCTGTCCCTGGGCTCCAACACCGCCAGTTGCCGTCCAGAAGTGCTGTACGCACAGTCAACAGTCCCTCCTCTGTTATTGGGGTTCAGTAACGTCAGCTGTTCCCCTGCTGTGTGTGTGGCAATCCCTCCTACCTCCTCCTACCTCCTCCTCCTCCACCTGTCCCTGGGCTCCAACACCGCCAGTTGCCGTCCAGAAGTGCTGTACGCACAGTCAACAGTCCCTCCTCTGTTATTGGGGTTCAGTAACGTCAGCTGTTCCCCTGCTGTGTGTGTGGCAATCCCTCCTACCTCCTCCTACCTCCTCCTCCTCCACCTGTCCCTGGGCTCCAACACCGCTAGTTGCCGTCCAGTAGTGCTGTACGCACAGTCAACAGTCCCTCCTCTGTTATTGGGGTTCAGTAACGTCAGCTGTTCCCCTGCTGTGTGTGTGGCAATCCCTCCTACCTCCTCCTACCTCCTCCTCCTCCACCTGTCCCTGGGCTCCAACACCGCCAGTTGCCGTCCAGAAGTGCTGTACGCACAGTCAACAGTCCCTCCTCTGTTATTGGGGTTCAGTAACGTTAGCTGTTCCCCTGCTGTGTGTGTGGCAATCCCTCCTACCTCCTCCTACCTCCTCCTCCTCCACCTGTCCCTGGGCTCCAACACCGCCAGTTGCCGTCCAGAAGTGCTGTACGCACAGTCAACAGTCCCTCCTCTGTTATTGGGGTTCAGTAACGTCAGCTGTTCCCCTGCTGTGTGTGTGGCAATCCCTCCTACCTCCTCCTACCTCCTCCTCCTCCACCTGTCCCTGGGCTCCAACACCGCCAGTTGCCATCCAGAAGTGCTGTACGCACAGTCAACAGTCCCTCCTCTGTTATTGGGGTTCAGTAACGTCAGCTGTTCCCCTGCTGTGTGTGTGGCAATCCCTCCTACCTCCTCCTACCTCCTCCTCCTCCACCTGTCCCTGGGCTCCAACACCGCCAGTTGCCATCCAGAAGTGCTGTACGCACAGTCAACAGTCCCTCCTCTGTTATTGGGGTTCAGTAACGTCAGCTGTTCCCCTGCTGTGTGTGTGGCAATCCCTCCTACCTCCTCCACCTCCCCCTCCTGTCCCTGGGCTCCAACAACGCTAGTTGCCGTCCAGAAGTGCTGTCCGCACAGAGCAAAACACCTTGCCAATGTGTTAGTGGGGTTCAGCACCGCCAGCTGTTCCCCTGCTGTGCAGCCGGCAACGTGTACTGCGACCGCCACGCAGGCACAACAAGTTAAATTTAAGGGAACCTGTCCCCCCCCCCCCAGGCGTTTGTTACTGAAGGAGCCACCTTGTGCAGCAGTAATGATGCAAAGGGAAAAAGTGCCTCTTTTCGTGGTGCTCCTTGTACATGCTGATCCTAACACTTATGAAAAGTGTCCCCTCCTACCGTGATACCGTCCGGTTGGTGGAACTTTCCTTTGTGATGTGACGCAGCACAGCCGTCATTCTTACCCCCTTGGCGCCGTGCGCCGCCTCCTCAGCGTTGTTTGAATCAGTCCCGGAGCCTGCGCTGTTAGGTTAGCCCTTGGCCATGCACACATTTTGCGCTGCCCGTCTTCTGACATCATTTGGTGTCAGGCTGGCTGCGCCTGTGCGGCCGCGCTGGCCGAGAGCCCGCCTCGTACTGTCTTCTGATTTAATCCCACTGGGGGCCAGAGATCCATGGACATGCGCAGTGCATATCTGAACCTCCACCTCTCACTCATCTCCCTACGGCTTATTCAAACTGTGCGGTGTCAGCTGGTCCCTAATAGCATGCCACGGCCGTGACACCGCACAGTCAGAAGAAGCCGTAGGGAGATGAGTGAGAGGTGGAGGTTCAGATATGCACTGCGCATGTCCATGGATCTCTGGCCCCCAGTGGGATTAAATCAGAAGACAGTACGAGGCGGGCTCTCGGCCAGCGCGGCCGCACAGGCGCAGCCAGCCTGACACCAAATGATGTCAGAAGACGGGCAGCGCAAAATGTGTGCATGGCCAAGGGCTAACCTAACAGCGCAGGCTCCGGGACTGATTCAAACAACGCTGAGGAGGCGGCGCACGGCGCCAAGGGGGTAAGAATGACGGCTGTGCTGCGTCACATCACAAAGGAAAGTTACACCTACCGGACGGTATCACGGTAGGAGGGGACACTTTTTATAAGTGTTAGGTTCAGCATGTGCAAGGACCATAATTAAAAGAGCTAAGTTTACCTTTTCCAGCATTAGTGCTGTACACGATGGCTCTTTCAGCTACAAACGCCTGGGGGGGGGGTTAAAGTTTCCCTTTCAACTTGCTCCAGTGCAGGCTTCGGCCTACACTCTGCTCCCTCTCTTCCTCCTGCTGACCCCGGGCTCTAACACCGCCAGTTGGGGCCCGGTACTGCTAGCTGCACAGAGCCAAACACCAGCCAATGTGTCAGTGGGGTTCAGCACCGCCAGCTGTTCCCCTGCTGTGCAGCCGGCAACGTGTCCTGCAACAGCCACGCAGGTACAACAGACCCAAAGCTGCCGCCAGTGCAGTGTCATGATTCTCAATGGCGAGAGAACATAGCCCAGCATATATGAGAACTAGCTCTTGGAAGATGGAAACTATACTGACCATGAACTAAACCTGCCGCACAACTAGAAGTGGCCGGGTAGCATGCCTACGTTTTTTAACCCTAGATGCCCAGCGCCAGCCGGAGAACTACCTAATCCTAGCAGAGGAAAAGACAGTCCTGGCTCACCTCTAGAGAAATTTTCCCAAAAGGCAGACAGAGGCCCCCACATATATTGGCGGTGATTTTAGATGAAATGACAAACGTAGTATGAAAAAAGGTTTAGCAAAATCGAGGTCCGCTTTCTAGATAGCAGGAAGACAGAAAGGACACTTTCATGGTCAGCAGAAAACCCTATCAAAACACCATCCAGAAATTCCTTTAAGACTCTAGCATTAACTCATAACACCAGAGTGGCAATTTCCGATCACAAGAGCTTTCCAGACACAGTAACGAAACAGCAGCTGTGAACAGGAACAAAATGCAAAAACACACAAGGACAAAAGTCCAACTTAGCTGGGAGTTGTCTAGTAGCAGGAACAAGCACAGAAGGCTTCTGATTACATTGTTGACCGGCAAGAAACTGACAGAGGAGCAAGGTTATATAGCGACTCCCACATCCTGATAGGAGCAGGTGAACAGAGGGGATGATGCACACAAGTTCAATTCCACAAGTGGCCACCGGGGGAGCCCAGAATCCAATTTCACAACAGTGCAGGCTTCGGCCTACACTCTGCTCCATCTCCTCCTCCTGCTGACCCCCGGGCTCTAACACCGCCAGTTGGGGCCCGGTACTGCTAGCTGCACAGAGAAAAACACCAGCCAATGTGTCAGTGGGGTTCAGCACCGCCAGCTGTTCCCCTGCTGTGCAGCCAGCATCGTGTCCTGCAAAAGCCACGCAGACACAAGAACTGAAATTGAAGGGAACCTGTCCCCCCTCCCCCAGGCGTTTGTACGTTTTTAAGGCCACCTTGTACAGCGGTAATGCTGCATGTGTGCAAGGTGGCTCATAAACGTATTCTCCTCGCACATGTGGAACTGAAAACACGTCTGAAATGTGTCCTCTGTGTGACCATTTAACCGTCCCGGGGGTGTGACTTTCCTTTGTAATGACACGCTGCAACCCCCTTGGTAGCGCTGCCCGTCTTCTGGCATCATTGTTTGGCTGCCTGCGCCTCTGCGGCCGCCCTGACCCACACAACGCCCCTCGGTGTCTTATTTCTTGGGACTGCGAGGGTGTGATTGATGGGCATGAGCAGTGCATCAGTTCGCCTGTCCCTCATCTCCTTCTGCCTTCTTCAGACTGTGCGGCTTCATGGCCGTGGCATGCGATAAGGGATCAGCTGACGCCGCACAGTCTGCGGCGGGTGTAAGGACCCGAGTGCGAGAGGCGAACATATGTGCTGCGCCAGGCCATGAATCACAGCCCCGCAGTGTTTTAACAATGTTAAGAGACCGCGGGGCTGGGATTCGTGGTCATCGCGAACCGCAGCGGCCGACATTAAATGAGGTCAGAAGATGGGCAGCGCTAACAGCGCTAGGCCAGGGGATAACACGACAGCGCAGACTCCTGTACAGCAAATAACAACGCTCAGGAGGCTGCACCCAGCACCAAGGTGGGATTCTTGACATCTGTGCTGCGTCTCATTACAAAGGGAACTCGCGCCTCCAACACAGTTTGACTGTATAAAGGGCTAAATGTTATACGTGTTTCATTCAGCGTGTGCAAGGAGCAAAATTAAAAGAGCAACCTTTGACTTGTGCAGCACTACTGCTGCATAAGCTGTGGCTCTTCTACTTTGTAACCCCTGAGGGGGGGTTAAAGGTTACCTTTGAAATTGGTTCAAGTAGGCTTCGGCCTACACTCTGCTCCCCCTGCAGAGCCCGGGCTCCAACACCGCCAGTTGGGGCCCGGTACTGCTAGCTGCACAGAGCCAAACACCAGCCAATGTGTCAGTGGGGTTCAGCACCGCCAGTTGTTCCCCTGCTGTGCAGCCGGCAACGTGTCCTGCAACAGCCACGCAGGCACAACAGACCCAAAGCTGCCGCCAGTGCAGGCTTTGGCCTACACTCTGCTCCATCTCCTCCTCCTGCTGACCCCGGGCTCTAACACCACCAGTTGGGGCCCGGTACTGCTAGCTGCACAGAGAAAAACACCAGCCAATGTGTCAGTGGGGTTCAGCACCGCCAGCTGTTCCCCTGCTGTGCAGCCGGCATCGTGTCCTGCAAAAGCCACGCAGACACTTGCTCTTGTACCTTCTGCTCCCCATCCTGGTTCCAGTACCGTCAGCTGGTTCCGGGCAGAGCCTTTGGCTTAGGTGCCTCCCTCTGGGTATCCGAGTTCCACCAACGTCAGGTGGTCCTTGGTAGTGCTTTCAGGCACGGGTACCTCCTGCTTAGTAACCGGGTTCCAGTAACGTCAGCTGGTCTTCGGTAGTTCCATTGGCTCTTGGACCTTCGGCTACCCATCCGGGTTCCAGCACCGTCAGCTGGTTCTCGGCAGTGTCTTTTGCTCTTGTACCTTCTGCTCCCCATCCTGGATCCAGTACCGTCAGCTGGTTCCGGGCAGAGCCTTTGGCTTAGGTGCCTCCCTCTGGGTATCCGAGTTCCACCAACGTCAGGTGGTCCTTGGTAGTGCTTTCAGGCACGGATACCTCCTGCTTAGTAACCGGGTTCCAGTAACGTCAGCTGGTCCTCGGTAGTTCCATTGGCTCTTGGACCTTCGGGTAGCCATCCGAGTTCCAGTTCCATCAGCTGTTTCTCGGCATTTTCTCAGCCTTCTTGTACCTTCTGCTACATTTCCAAGTTCAAAAGACTAAACACGATGACCCGGAAGACCACCCCTAAGATGACGACGACACCAGAGACGACAACCACCGTGATGACGACGACCCTGGAGACGATGACCCCGAAGACCACCCCGATGACGACGACCCCGGAGACGACGACCCTGAAGACCACCCCGATGACGACGACCCCGGAGACGACGACCCTGGAGACGACGACGACCTGGAAGACCGAGAAGCAGAAGAACAAGAGGCTGCAGAACAAAGAGCAGAAGAACATTAAGCATAACACTAAATATCAGAGCAAAAAATATTATCTAAATTATAAGCAGAAGACTAAGCAGTGTATGGGGGTGAGTCCGTTCCTCCTCGTGGTGCCCCTGGATAAAGCCTGATGCTGCAGGCCAAACTGAACGCGGACAAATGTAACTCTTTTGTGACAGGCAGAACGGAAGGTGTAATCTTCAAACTTTTATAGATAACAACTACGGGAATGCCTGTCACAAATAAGAATATGATGAAGAAGTAGAATATGATGAAGATAATAGTAAAATAAAAAGAATATGAACAATGTAAGAAAAAAAATAATAGGTAGAAGATGAAGAAGAAGATGAATAAGGTGAAGAAGTTGATGTCAAAGAAGCTGATGATGAGGATAATGAAGAAGAAAGTGTGGGAGAAGTAAAAAAGAAGGTGAAGGGCGTGGAAGTAGTGAAACATCAATATCTGACAAAATAAAAAAAAATTAACATAGTCAAAATCTTTCTACCGCCGAACGTCATAAAAAAAAAAAAAACCTGCTATTCTATTACATTGGGCTAAACCTCTGTGCCTTTAATGTCTCCGCCACGTCCCCCAATACATCCTACATTATTCTTAGTTGTTTTCCTTCATGTAGAATGAACCTACAAGTTTATAAAGGGTTTATTTTAATTCCGATATTTTCGTCCCATTGACTTGCATTGGGATCGTGTATCGGTATCGGATTAGATCCGATATTTTGACGGTATCGGCCGATACTTTCCGATACCGATACTTTCCGATATCGGAAAGTATCGCTCAACACCAGTCAGAGAACATAAATAACAGAACAGCTCTTGGGTGATGGAATCTCGAGCTGACCGTGAGCTAAACCTACCACACAACTAACAGTGGCTGGGTGGCGTACCTACGTTTTATCCCTAGACGCCTAGCGCCAGCCGGAGGACTAACTAACCCTAATAGAGGAAAAGACAGACCTGGCTTACCTCTAGGGAAATTCCCCCCAAAAGGAGACAGAAGCCCCCCACATATATTGACGGTGAGTTCAGAGGAAAAGACATACGCAGTATGAAGGTAGGTTCAGCAAAGCGAGGTCCGCTTACTAGATAGCAAGAAGATACAATAGGGAACTTCACGGTCAGCTGAAAACCCTATTAAAATACCATCCCGAAATTACTTTAAGACTCATGTGTCAACTCATGACACCGGAGTGGCAATTTCGGCCCACAAGAGCTTCCAGCTACAGAAAAATAACATAACTGTGAACTGGAACAAAAATGCAAAACAAACTTAGGACTAAGAGTCCAACTTAGCTGATAGTAGTCTAGAAGCAGGAACATGCAACAGAAAGGCTCTGGTTACATTGATGGCCGGCACTAGAATAACTGAGCAGCAAGGCTAAATAGGATACACCCATACCCTGATGGAAACAGGTGAACAGAGAAAGTGAAGCACACAAGTCCAGTACCACCAGTGGCCACCGGGGGAGCCCAAAAACCAAACTCACAACAGTACCCCCCCCTCAAGGAGGGGGCACCGAACTCTCACAAGAACCACCAGGGCGATCAGGACGAGCCCTATGAAAGGCACGGACCAAATCAGAGGCATGAACATCAGAGGCTGTCACCCAAGAATTATCCTCTTGACCGTAGCCCTTCCACTTGACCAGATACTGAAGTTTCCGTCTGGAAACACGGGAGTCCAAGATCTTCTCCACAACGTACTCCAATTCACCCTCAACCAACACCGGAGCGGGAGGCTCAACGGAAGGCACAACCGGTACCTCATACCTGCGCAATAATGACCGATGGAAGACATTATGGATAGAAAAAGATGCTGGGAGGTCCAATCGAAAGGACACGGGGTTAAGAATCTCCAAAATCTTATACGGGCCGATGAACCGAGGCTTAAACTTAGGAGAAGAAACTCTCATAGGGACAAAACGAGAAGACAACCACACCAAGTCCCCAACACGAAGACGAGGACCAACACGACGACGGCGGTTAGCAAAATGCCGAGTCTTCTCCTGGGACAACTCCAAATTGTCCACCACCTGTCCCCAAATCCGATGCAACCTATCCACCACAGTATCCACTCCAGGACAATCCGAAGACTCCACCTGACCGGAAGAAAAATGAGGATGAAACCCCGAATTGCAAAAGAAAGGAGAAACCAAAGTGGCAGAACTAGCCCGATTATTGAGGGCAAACTCCGCCAACGGCAAAAAGGCAACCCAGTCATCCTGATCCGCAGACACAAAACACCTCAAATAAGTCTCCAAGGTCTGATTAGTTCGCTCCGTCTGGCCATTAGTCTGAGGATGGAACGCAGACGAAAAAGACAAATCAATGCCCATCCTAGCACAGAACGCCCGCCAAAATCTAGACACGAACTGGGTCCCCCTGTCAGAAACGATATTCTCCGGAATACCATGCAAGCGAACCACATTTTGAAAAAACAGAGGAACCAACTCGGATGAGGAAGGCAACTTAGGCAAGGGCACCAAATGAACCATCTTAGAAAAACGGTCACACACCACCCAGATGACAGACATTTTCTGAGAAACAGGGAGATCAGAAATAAAATCCATAGAGATGTGAGTCCAAGGCCTCTTCGGAATAGGCAAAGACAACAACAATCCGCTAGCCCGAGAACAACAAGGTTTGGCCTGAGCACAAACATCACAAGACTGCACAAAAACTCGTACATCTCGAGACAGGGAAGGCCACCAGAAGGATCTAGCCACCAAATCCCTGGTACCAAAGATCCCGGGATGACCTGCCAACACAGAAGAATGAACCTCCGAGATGACTCTACTGGTCCAATCATCAGGAACAAACAGTCTACCAGGCGGGCAACGATCAGGTCTATCCGCCTGAAACTCCTGCAAAGCCCGTCGCAGGTCTGGGGAAACAGCAGATAATATCACCCCATCCTTAAGGATACCTGTAGGTTCAGAATCACCAGGGGAATCAGGCTCAAAACTCCTAGAAAGGGCATCCGCCTTCACATTTTTAGAACCTGGTAAGTATGAGACCACAAAATTAAACCGAGAGAAAAACAACGACCAGCGCGCCTGTCTAGGATTCAGGCGCCTGGCAGACTCAAGATAAATCAAATTCTTGTGATCGGTCAATACCACCACCTGATGTCTAGCCCCCTCAAGCCAATGACGCCACTCCTCAAAAGCCCACTTCATGGCCAAAAAGCTCCCGATTACCAATATCATAATTTCGCTCGGCGGGCGAAAATTTTCGAGAAAAGAACGCACAAGGTCTCATCACGGAGCAGTCGGAACTTTTCTGCGACAAGACCGCCCCAGCTCCGATCTCGGAAGCATCGACCTCAACCTGAAAAGGAAGAGTAACATCAGGCTGATGCAACACAGGGGCGGAAGAAAAGCGGCGCTTAAGCTCCCGAAAGGCCTCCACAGCAGCAGGGGACCAATCAGCAACATCAGCACCCTTTTTGGTCAAATCAGTCAAAGGTTTAGCAACATCAGAAAAACCAGTTATAAATCGCCGATAAAAATTAGCAAAGCCCAAAAATTTCTGAAGGCTCTTAAGAGAAGAAGGCTGCGTCCAATCACAAATAGCCCGAACCTTGACAGGATCCATCTCAATGGAAGAGGGGGAAAAAATGTACCCCAAAAAAGAAATCTTTTGAACCCCAAAAATACACTTAGAACCCTTCACACACAAGGAATTAGCCCGCAAAACCTGAAAAACCCTCCTGACCTGTTGGACATGAGAATCCCAGTCATCCGAAAAAATCAAAATATCATCCAGATACACGATCATAAATTTATCCAAATATTCACGGAAAATGTCATGCATAAAGGACTGAAAGACTGAAGGGGCATTTGAAAGACCAAAAGGCATTACTAAATACTCAAAATGGCCCTCGGGCGTATTAAATGCGGTTTTCCACTCATCCCCCTGCTTAATTCGCACCAAATTATACGCCCCACGGAGATCAATCTTAGAGAACCACTTAGCCCCTTTTATTCGAGCAAACAAATCAGTCAGCAGTGGCAGAGGATACTGATATTTGACTGTAATTTTATTCAAGAGTCGATAATCAATACACGGCCTCAAAGAGCCATCTTTTTTAGATACAAAGAAAAAACCGGCTCCTAAGGGAGATGAAGAAGGACGAATATGTCCCTTTTCCAGGGACTCCTTAATATATTCTCGCATAGCAGCATGTTCAGGTACAGATAGATTAAATAAACGCCCCTTTGGAAATTTACTGCCCGGAATCAGATCTATGGTACAATCGCAATCTCTGTGAGGAGGTAGTGAACCAAGCTTAGGCTCCTCAAAAACATCACGATAATCAGATAAAAATTCCGGAATCTCAGAGGGAATAGATGACGAAATGGAAACCAAAGGTACGTCCCCATGAGCCCCCTGACATCCCCAGCTTAACACAGACATTGCTTTCCAGTCAAGGACTGGGTTATGAGATTGTAACCATGGTAATCCGAGCACTAAAACGTCATGTAGATTGTACAACACAAGGAAGCGAATCATCTCCTGATGGTCTGGATTCATACGCATAGTCACTTGTGTCCAGTATTGTGGTTTATTACTAGCCAATGGTGTAGAGTCAATACCCTTCAGAGGTATAGGAACTTCCAGAGGCTCTAGATCAAACCCACAGCGCCTGGCAAAGGACCAATCCATTAGACTCAAAGCGGCGCCAGAGTCGACATAGGCATCCGCGGTAATTGACGATAATGAACAAATCAAGGTCACAGACAGAATAAACTTAGACTGTAAAGTGCCAATTGAAATAGACTTATCAACCTTTTTTGTACGTTTAGAGCATGCTGATATAACATGAGTTGAATCACCACAATAGAAGCACAACCCATTTTTTCGCCTAAAATTCTGCCGTTCGCTTCTGGACAGAATTCTATCACATTGCATACTTTCTGGAGCCTTCTCAGAAGACACCGCCAAATGGTGCACAGGTTTGCGCTCCCGCAAACGCCGATCAATCTGAATAGCCATTGTCATGGACTCATTCAGACCTGTAGGTGCAGGGAACCCCACCATAACATTTTTAACGGCATCAGAGAGACCCTCTCTGAAATTCGCCGCCAGGGCGCACTCATTCCACTGAGTAAGCACAGACCATTTACGAAATTTTTGGCAGTATATTTCAGCTTCATCTTGCCCTTGAGATAGGGCCATCAAGGCTTTTTCAGCCTGAATCTCTAAGTTAGGTTCCTCATAAAGCAACCCCAAAGCCAGAAAAAACGCATCCACATTGAGCAACGCAGGATCCCCGGGTGCCAATGCAAATGCCCAGTCTTGAGGGTCACCCCGCAGCAAGGAAATTACTGTCCTAACCTGCTGTGCGGGATCTCCAACGGAGCGAGATCTCAGGAAAGAAATAATTTACAATTATTTTTGAAATTCAGGAAACGAGATCTATCCCCGGAGAAAAATTCTGGTATAGGAATTCTAGGTTCAGATATAGGAGCATGAATAACAAAATCCTGTAAATTTTGAACCTTCGTAGCAAGATTATTCAAACCTGTAGCCAAACTCTGAGGATCCATTTTAATCAGGTGAGATCAGAGCCATTCAAGGATTAGAAGGAGAGAGAGAGACAAAGGCTGCAATTAGAGCAGAAATGCAACTAAGTCAACTATAGAGCAAGCTCAGAGGAAAAAAAAAAAAAAAATCTGCAGACTTCTTTTTCTCTCCTTTCTTCTGCCAACGGTTTTAACACTGGGCCGGCCATACTGTCATGGTTCCCAATGGCAAGGGAACGTCAGAGAACATAAATAACAGAACAGCTCTTGGGTGATGGAATCTCGAGCTGACCGTGAGCTAAACCTACCACACAACTAACAGTGGCCGGGTGGCGTACCTACGTTTTATCCCTAGACGCCTAGCGCCAGCCGGAGGACTAACTAACCCTAATAGAGGAAAAGACAGACCTGGCTTACCTCTAGGGAAATTCCCCCCAAAAGGAGACAGAAGCCCCCCACATATATTGACGGTGAGTTCAGAGGAAAAGACATACGCAGTATGAAGGTAGGTTCAGCAAAGCGAGGTCCGCTTACTAGATAGCAAGAAGATACAATAGGGAACTTCACGGTCAGCTGAAAACCCTATTAAAATACCATCCCGAAATTACTTTAAGACTCATGTGTCAACTCATGACACCGGAGTGGCAATTTCGGCCCACAAGAGCTTCCAGCTACAGAAAAATAACATAACTGTGAACTGGAACAAAAATGCAAAACAAACTTAGGACTAAGAGTCCAACTTAGCTGATAGTAGTCTAGAAGCAGGAACATGCAACAGAAAGGCTCTGGTTACATTGATGGCCGGCACTAGAATAACTGAGCAGCAAGGCTAAATAGGATACACCCATACCCTGATGGAAACAGGTGAACAGAGAAAGTGAAGCACACAAGTCCAGTACCACCAGTGACCACCGGGGGAGCCCAAAAACCAAACTCACAACAGAATCCTATCACACTGCATAGGCTCAGGCATCTGCTCTGAGGACAACGCCACAGCGCGCACAGTTCTGCGCTCCCGCAAGCGCCGATCAATCTGAATGGCCAGAGACATAGAATCACTCAGACCAACAGGCGTGGGAAACCCCACCATAACATC
Source organism: Ranitomeya variabilis (assembly GCF_051348905.1). Classification (NCBI taxonomy): domain Eukaryota; kingdom Metazoa; phylum Chordata; class Amphibia; order Anura; family Dendrobatidae; genus Ranitomeya; species Ranitomeya variabilis. Next base: position 466,058,643 of record NC_135236.1, read on the forward strand.
TTTAACAGATTCAGAAAGACCCTTTTTGAAAATTGCCGCCAAAGCATCCTCATTCCATTTAGTCAGCACAGACCATTTTGACCCTGAGACAAGGCCAACAAGGTCTTCTCCGCTTGATCCACAGAATTTGGTTCATCATTAGTGTTGAGCGATACCGTCCGATACTTGAAAGTATCGGTATCGGAAAGTATCGGCCGATACCGGCAAAGTATCGGATCCAATCCGATACCGATACCCGATACCAATACAAGTCAATGGGACTCAAGTATCGGACGGTATTCCTGATGGTTCCCAGGGTCTGAAGGAGAGGAAACTCTCCTTCAGGCCCTGGGATCCATATAAATGTGTAAAAGAAAGAATTAAAATAAAAAATATCGCTATACTCACCTGTCCGACGCAGCCTGGACCTCAGCGAGGGAACCGGCAGCGTTGTTTGTTTAAAATTCGCGCTTTTACTTGGTTACGTGAAGTCCCGGCTTGTGATTGGTCAGGGCGGCCATGTTGCCGGGACGCGGACCAATCACAGCAAGCCGTGACGAAATTACGTCACGGCTTGCTGTGATTGGTCCGCGTCCCGGCAACATGGCCGCCATTAACCAATCACAAGCCGTGATGTCACGGGAGGCTGGACACGCGCGCTTTTTAAAATTTTAAAATGCGCGCGTGTGCAGCCTCCCGTGACGTCACGGCTTGTGATTGGTTGCGTCTCCCATGTGACTGCGACGCAACCAATCACAAAGCCGGGACGTAATTTTAAAATCCTTAAGGACCTGAAATTACGTCACGGCTTGCTGTGATTGGTTGCGTCGCCCATGTGACTGCGACGCAACCAATCACAACGCCGGAACGTAATTTTAAAATCCTGAAGGACCTGAAATTACGTCACGGCTTGCTGTGATTGGTTGCGTCTCGGTCACATGGGCGGCAGGCAACCAATCACAAGCCGGGACTCACGTAAAGGAAAGAAAAGCGCGAATTTTAAACAAAGAACGCTGCCGCTTCCCTCGGTAAGGTGCAGGCTGCGTCGGAGAGGTGAGTATAGCAATATTTTTTATTTTAATTCTCTCTTTTACACATTTTTACATTAATGTTGTTTCGATACCGATACCCGATATCACAAAAATATCGGATCTCGGTATCGGAATTCCGATACAGCAAGTATCGGCCGATACCCGATACTTGCAGTATCGGAATGCTCAACACTATTCATCATATAATAATCCTAGAGCCTGAAAAAAGGCATCTACATTAAGCAAGGCCGGATTCCCAGATTCCAGGGAAAATGCCCAATCCTGAGGGTCGCCATGCAGCAGTGAGATGACAATTTTAACCTGCTGAATGGGATCACCAGAGGAACGAGGCTTCAGAGCAAAAAACAGTTTACAGTTGTTTTTAAAACTCAAAAATTTGGACCTGTCCCCAAAAAACAAATCAGGAGTAGAAATCCTAGGCTCTAAAAGCGGAGTCTGAACAATATAATCAGAAATACCCTGTACCCTAGCAGCAAGCTGGTCTACACTAGAAACTAATCCCTGAACATCCATGCTAACACAAGACTCATCAGTCACCCAGAGGAAAAGAGGGAAGAAAAGACAAAGCAGGCTACAGAAAAAAAGGCTCTTTCTTCCCTTCTTCTGAGATGCATTTAACTCATTGTTGGCCAGTTGTACTGTTATGATCCGGTGACCTTGGAGCCGCATGAGAGACTTTCTCAGGAGTATGTGGTACCTGCACTGACCGCAAACCCCAAACCAACACCGCAACTAGAAGTAGCCGTGGGATGTACCCAACACGTCCCAGTCACCTCGACACAGCCGGAGGACCAAACACCCCTATAGATGGAAACGGGAATTCCATCCCGCCTCAGAGCAGAACCCCAAACGATAGGTAGCCCCCCACAAACACCGACCATGAGTATAAGAGGAAAGACACACGCAGGCAGAAAAATAGGACCCAGCAAAAGATGCACTTCCAGCCAAATAGAAAAGGATAGGACAGAATTCCAAGCGGTCAGTACTAAAATCCTAAAAATATCCACAGCAGATAATACAAATATTCTACATCTAACTAAAGACATAGAAAGTATATTTCCATCTCCTGAGAATCCAGCATGACTGAAAAATGCAAACAAAGTCTAAGCTGGAAAAAACACAATGAATTGCACTGAATTGCAAAGCACACTGCATGTGTGCACAGAGACAAAAAAACAGACACTTATCTTAGCTGAATTGGCAGCAGGGCATGAGGAACCAGAGAGAGATGCAATCCCTCCAAGAACAATGGACAACTGGCAAGGACTCATGGATCCTGCACACCTAAATACCCAGTAAAGCTGCAATCAGCAGAAACACCTGCCCTGGATTACAACCCCAAGACAACTGCACTACCACCAACAACCACCGGAGGGAGCCCAAGAGCAGAATTCACAACAGCCCTAACCCTAGCCCCAACCCTGACCCTAACCCTAGCCCTAAGCCTAGTCCTAGCCCTAACCCTAGCCCTAACCCTAACCCTAGCCCTAACCCTAGCCCTAACCCTAACCCTAGCCCTAATCCTTGCCCTAACCCTAGCCCTAACCCTAACCCTAATGGGAAAATGGAAATAAATACATTTTTTTAATTTTTTAATTTTTTGTAACTAAGAGGGTGATGAAGGGGGGGGGGGTTGATTTACTATTTATAGCAGGTTATCTAGCAGATTTTTATGATTGGCAGCCGTCACACACTAAAAAACTCTTTTTATTGCAAAATATGTTTTTTGCATTACCACATTTTGAGTGCTATCTTTTTTCCATATTTTGGTCCACAGAGTCATGTGAGGTATTGCTTTTTGCGGGACGAGTTGACGTTTTTATTGGTACCATTTTCAGGCACGTGACATTTTTTGATCGCTTTTTATTTCGATTTTTGTGAGGTAGAATGACCAAAAACCAGCTATTCATGAATTTCTTTTGGGGGGGGGCGCTTATACCAGTACAATTACAGCGATACATCATTTATATTTTTTTATGTTTTGCCGCTTTTATACGATAAAAACTATTTTATAGAAAAAATAATTATTTTTGCATCGCTTTATTCTGAGGACTATAACTTTTTTATTTTTCGCTGATGATGCTGTATGGTGGCTAGTTTTTTGCGGGACAAGATGACGTTTTCAGCGGTACCATGGTTATTTAAATCCGTCTTTTTGATCGCATGTTATTCCACTTTTTGTTCGGCGGTATGATAAAAAAGCGTTGTTTTTTGCTTGTTTTTTTTTTTTTTACTGTATTCACTGAAGTGGTTAACTAGTGGGACAGTTTTATAAGTCGGGTTGTTATGGACGTGGCGATACTAAATATGTGTACTTTTACTGTTTTTTTATTTTTATTTAGCTAAAGGAATGTATTTATTGAAACAATATTTTTTTATTATTATTATATATTTAGGAATTTTTTTTTTCTTTTTTTACACATTTTTTTTTTTACATTTTTACTTTGCCCCAGGGGGGGGGGGGGGACATCATAGTAAAGTGACAGGTTGCCGATCTGACACTTTGCTGTGCACTGTGTCAGATCGGCGATCACACAGGACAGCAGGGAGGCTTCCCGGCACCTGCTCTGAGCAGGCGCTGTGAAGCCACCTCCCTGCAGGACCCGGATGCAGCTCCACGGCCATTTTGGATCCGGGGCTTTCAGGGAGGAGACGCTCGGTACAAGGTGAGCACATCGCCTTGTACCGATCGTCTCAGGGAAGCACGCAGGGAGCCCCCTCCCTGCGCGATGCTTCCCTGTACCGCCGTAACACTGCGATCATGTTTGATCGCAGTGTGTCGGGGGTTAATGTGCCGGGGGCGGTCCGTGACCACTCCTGGCACATAGTGCCGGATGTCAGCTGCGATAGTCAGCTGACATCCGGCTGCGATCGGCCGCGCTCCCCCCGTGAGCACGGCCGATCGCGCTAGATGTACTATTCCGTCCTTGGGAAGTAGGGCCCACCGCACATAAACGGAATAGTACGTCCAATGACAGAAAGGGGTTAAAATGAAGTTAATAACAATAGTGTGGTGATGTGTTGGGGGCGTGATTATGTGTGGTGATGTAGTGGGGGGGCGGGATTATGTGTGGAATGGGGTGGGGGGCAAAATTATGTGTGGTAATGGTAATGGGGTGGGCGGGTAGGATTATGTGTGGTGATGTGTTGCGGGGTGGGATTATGTGTGGTGATGTGGTGGGGGCGGGATTATGTGTGGTAATGGGGTGGGGGGGCGGGATTATGTGTGGTGATGTGTTGGGGGGTGGGATTATGTGTGATGTTGTGGTGGAGGGGTGGAATTATGTGTGGTGATGTGGTGGGGGGGCAAGATTATGTGTGGTAATGTGGTGGGGGGGCGGGATTATGTGTGGTAATGTGGTGGGGGCGGGATTATGTGTAGTAATGTGGTGGGGCGGAATTATTTGTGATGATGTGGTGGGGGGCGGGATTATGTGTGGTGATGTGGTGGGGGCGGGATTATGTGTGGTGATGGAGTGGGGGGCGGGATTATGTGTGGTGATGTGTTGAGGGGGCGGGAATATGTGTGGTGATTAGTGTTGAGCGATACCTTCCGATATTTGAAAGTATCGGTATCGGATTGTATCGGCCGATATCTGAAAAATATCGGATATCGACGATACCGATACCCGATACCAATACAAGTCAATGGGACACAAATATCGGAAGTGATCCTGGATGGTTCCCAGGGTCTGAAGGAGAGGAAACCCTCCTTCAGGCCCTGGGATCCATATTCATGTGTAAAATAAAGAATAAAAATAAAAAATAGGGATATACTCACCCTCTGACACGCCCTGGTTGTAACCGCTGCAACCGGCAGCCTCCGTTACTAAGAATGAGCGAGTGAAGGACCTTCGATGATGTTGCGGCTTGTGATTGGTCACGTAAGCGGTCACGTGAGCGGTTACGCGACCAATTACAAGACCACGACGTCATCGCAGGTCCTTTACTCGCTCATTCTTAGGAACGGAGGCTGCCGATTGCAGCGGTTACAACCAGGGCGCGTCAGAGGGTGAGTATATCCCTATTTTTTATTTTTATTCTTTATTTTACACGTGAATATGCATTCTGGTCCCGATTCCCGATATCGCAAAAATATCGGAACTCGGTATCGGAATTCCGATACTGCAAATATCGGCCGATACCCGATACTTGCGATATCGGAATGCTCAACACTAGTGGTGATGTGTTGGGGGACGGGATTATGTGTGGTGATGTGTTGGGGGCGCGGGATTATATGTGGTGATGTGGTGGGGGGAGGAATTATGTGTGGTAATGTGGTGGGTGGGCGGGACTATGTGTGGTGATGTGGGGGGGCGGGATTATGTGTGGTAACGGGGTGGGGGGTGGGATTATGTGTGACAATGTGGCGGGGGCCTGGATTATGTGTGGTAATGTGGTGGGGGGTGGGAATATGTATGGTAATGTGGTAGGAGGCATTATTATGTGTGGTAATGTGGTGTGGGGTGGGATTATGTGTGGTAATGTGGTGGGGGCAGGATTATGTGTGGTAATGTGGTGGTTGGTGGAATTATCTGTGATAATGTTGTGAGGGGTGGGATTATGTGTGGTAATGTGGTGGGGGTGGGATTATCTGTAGTAATGTGGTAGGGGGCGGGATTATGTGTGGTGATGTGGTGGAGGGGTGGGATTATGTGTGGTAATGGGGTGGGGGGCGGGATTACATGTAGTAATGTGGTGGGGGGTGGTATTATGTGTGATGATGTGGTGGGGGCGGGTATATGTGTGGTGATGTGGTGGGGGTGGGTTTATGTGTGGTGATGGGGTGGGGGCAGAATTATGTGTGGTGATGTGTTTGGGGTGGCGGGAATATGTGTGGTGATGTGTTGGGGGACGGGATTATGTGTGGTGATGTGTTGGGGCACGGGATTATATGTGGTCATGTGGTGGGGGGCGGGATTATGTGTGGTGATGTGGTGGGGGGCGGGACTATTTGTAGTAATGTGGTGAGGGGGCAGGATTATGTGTGGTGACGGGGTGGGGGGCAGGATTTTGTGTGGTGATAGGGTGAGGGGAGGTATTATGTGTGGTAATGTGGTGGGGGTGGGATTATGTGTGGTGATGTGGTGGAAGGGCAGGATTATGTGTGGTGGGGGGCGGGATTATGTGTGTTTTGATGTGGTAGGGGTGGGATTATGTGTGGTAATATGGTGGGGGGCTGTATTATGTGTGTTAATGTGGAGGGGGAGTGTTGTGGATTCTGTTGGTGGGCTCCCTCTGGTGGTTACTGCTGGTACTGGGTGACTTTGGTGGGTTGCGGCCTTTGGTTTCCACCTGTCCATCAGAGGCTGGGTGTTTCCTATTTTACCTGGCCTTTCTGTCATTTCCCTTGCCGGCTATCAATGTGTTCAGATGTGCTCTGTTTGGTTCCTGCCTACCTGCTCCCAGATCTTTCAGGATAAGCTAAGTGCTGATTTTCAGTTGTTTGGTTTTTGGTCCAGCTTGCTTAGAATGTCTCTATGCTAGCTGGTTGCTCTAGTGGACTGAGGTTCTCCCCATGTGCCATGAGTTGGCACATGGGTTCTTGTAATCTCAGGATGGTTTTTTTGATTAGGGTTTTTTGCTGACCGCTCAGTCCCCTTTTGTATCTTTCTGCTTTCTAGTTTTCAGCGGGCCTCTATTTGCTAAAGCTATATACATCATCTCTATGTGTGTGCCTTCCTCTCATTTCACCTTAAATACATGTGGGGGGCAACTATACCTTTGGGGTTAATTCCTCTGGAGGCAAGTGAGGTCTTGTTTTCTCTGCAGTACTAGTTAGCTCTTAGGCTGGTGCGTGGCGTCTAGAACCAACGTAGGAACGCTCCCTGGCTATCTCTAGTTGCGTTTGTCAGGCGTAGGGCAGCGGTCAGCCCAGGTTCCATCACCCTAGAGCTCGTCCGATATTTGTTATACTTTGCTTGTCCTGTGCTATCCCTAGCCATTGGGGATTCATGACAGTATAGCCGGCCCACAAAGTGTTAATTGTTTGGGCTGAAGCAGGAGGAAAAGAAGTGTTCAAGGAAAATTTTTTTTTTTTTTTCCTTCAGAGTTTTGCTGCCTAGCCCTTAATTGCTGTCTAGCTGCTTCTTACCTCCTCTTAACCCTTGAATGGCTCTGATCTTAGCTGTTTATCATGGATGTCCAGAGTTTGGCTTCCAGCCTGAGTAATCTCGCGGCAAAGGTTCAAAACATACAGGATTTCGTTGTTCACACTCCCATGTCTGAACCTAGAATTCCTATTCCAGAGTTTTTTTCTGGAGATAGATCTACCTTCCTGAATTTCAGGAACAATTGTAAATTGTTTCTCTCTTTGAAATCTCGCTCCTCTGGAGACCCTGCTCAACAGGTCAAGATTGTTATATCGTTCCTACGGGGCGACCCTCAGAATTGGGCATTTGCATTGGCACCAGGGGATCCTGCGTTGCTCAGTGTGGATGCGTTTTTTCTGGCATTGGGATTGCTCTATGAGGAACCTAACCTAGAGATTCAGGCTGAAAAGGCTTTATTAGCCCTCTCTCAGGGGCATGATGAAGCGGAAATATATTGTCAGAAATTTCGGAAATGGTCGGTGCTTACTCAGTGGAATGAGTGCGCCCTGGCTGCAAACTTCAGAAATGGTCTTTCTGAGGCCATTAAGGATGTTATGGTGGGGTTCCCTGCGCCTACAGGTCTGAATGAGTCTATGGCTATGGCCATTCAGATTGATCGGCGTTTACGGGAGCGCAAACCCGTGCACCAGTTGGCGGTGTCTTCTGAACAGGCACCTGAGACTATGCAATGTGATAGAATTCAGTCCAGAAGTGAACGGCAAAATTATAGGCGGAAAAATGGTTTGTGTTTTTATTGTGGTGATTCAGCTCATGTTATATCAGCATGCTCTAAACGCACAAAAAGGGTTGATAAATCTTTTGCCATTGATACTCTGCAGTCTAAGTTCATTTTGTCTGTGACTCTGATTTTTTCACTGTCTTCCATTTCCGTCGATGCCTATGTGGATTCAGGCGCTGCCCTGAGTCTTATGGATTGGTCATTTGCTAAACGCTGCGGTTTTAGTCTAGTGCCTCTGGAAGTTCCTATTCCTCTGAAGGGAATTGATTCTACACCATTGGCTATGAATAAACCGCAGTATTGGACACAAGTGACCATGCGCATGACTCCCGTTCATCAGGAGGTGATTCGCTTCCTTGTACTGTATAATTTACATGATGTACTAGTGCTTGGTCTGCCATGGTTACAAACTCATAATCCTGTCCTGGACTGGAAAACAATGTCTGTGCTAAGCTGGGGATGTCAGGGGGTTCATGATGATGCACCTCCGATTTCTATCGCTTCATCGACTCCTTCGGAGATCCCTGCGTTTTTGTCAGATTATAAGGATGTTTTTGAGGAGCCTAAGCTCAATTCGCTCCCTCCTCATAGAGAGTGTGACTGTGCTATAGAATTGATTCCTGGCAGTAAGTTCCCTAAGGGTCGTTTATTTAATCTGTCACTGCCAGAGCATACTGCTATGCGGAATTATATTAAGGAGTCCTTGGAAAAGGGACATATTCGTCCATCTTCGTCCCCTCTGGGAGCAGGTTTTTTTTTCGTGGCAAAAAAAGATGGTTCCCTGAGGCCTTGTATAGATTATCGCCTTCTGAATAAGATTACAGTCAAATACCAGTATCCATTGCCATTATTTACTGATTTGTTTGCTCGCATTAAGGGGGCTAGGTGGTTCACTAAAATAGATCTTCGTGGTGCGTATAATCTGGTGCGGATAAAACAGGGTGATGAGTGGAAAACCGCATTTAATACGCCTGAGGGCCATTTTGAGTATTTGGTAATGCCTTTTGGACTCTCCAATGCTCCGTCAGTCTTTCAGTCCTTTATGCACAATATTTTCCGTGAATATTTGGATAAGTTTATGATTGTGTATTTGGATGATATTTTGGTGTTTTCTGATGACTGGGAGTCTCATGTTCTACAGGTCAGGAAGGTGTTTCAGGTTTTGCGGGCCAATTCTCTGTTTGTGAAGGGCTCAAAGTGTCTCTTCGGAGTCCAGAAGATTTCTTTTTTGGGGTACATTTTTTCTCCTTCTACTATTGAGATGGATCCCGTTAAGGTTCAGGCTATTTGTGACTGGACACAACCTACATCTGTTAAGAGCCTTCAGAAGTTCTTGGGGTTTGCTAATTTTTATCGTCGGTTCATTGCTAATTTTTCCAGTATTGTTAAACCTTTGACTGATTTGACTAAAAAGGGTGCTGATGTTGCTGATTGGTCTCCTGCGGCCGTGGAGGCCTTTCGGGAACTTAAGCGCCGGTTTTCTTCTGCTCCTGTGTTGTGTCAACCAGATGTTTCACTTCCTTTTCAGGTGGAGGTTGATGCTTCCGAGATTGGAGCGGGGGCGGTTTTGTCACAGAGAAGTTCTAATGGCTCGGTGACGAAGTCATGTGCTTTCTTCTCTAGAAAATTCTCGCCCGCCGAGCGCAATTATGATGTGGGTAATCGGGAGCTTTTGGCCATGAAGTGGGCATTTGAGGAGTGGCGTCATTGGCTTGAGGGTGCTAAACATCGCGTGGTGGTCTTGACTGATCACAAGAATCTCATTTACCTTGAGTCTGCCAGGCGTTTGAATCCTAGACAGGCTCGTTGGTCATTATTTTTTTCTCGTTTCAATTTCGTGGTTTCATACCTGCCAGGTTCAAAGAATGTGAAGGCAGATGCTCTTTCCAGGAGTTTTGTGCCTGATTCTCCTGGAGACACTGGGCCTGCTGGTTTCCTTAGGGATGGGGTAATATTGTCCGCCGTATCCCCAGACTTGCGACGCGCATTGCAGGAGTTTCAGGTGGATAAACCGGATCGATGTCCACCAGAAAGACTGTTTGTTCCGGATGATTGGACCAGTAGAGTCATCTCCGAGGTCCATTCTTCTGTATTGGCTGGTCATCCTGGAATATTTGGTACAAGAGATTTGGTGGCCAGGTCTTTTTGGTGGTCTTCCTTGTCTAGGGATGTGCGTACCTTTGTGCAGTCTTGTGAAGTGTGTGCTCAAGCTAAGCCTTGCTGTTCACGGGCTAGTGGGTTGTTGTTATCTTTGCCCATCCCGAAGAGGCCTTGGACGCACATTTCCATGGATTTTATTTCTGATCTCCCGGTTTCACAGAAAATGTCCGTTATCTGGGTTGTGTGTGACCGCTTTTCTAAGATGGTTCATTTGGTGCCCTTGCCTAAGTTACCCTCCTCCTCTGAGTTGGTTCCTTTGTTTTTTCAGAACGTGGTTCGTTTGCATGGGATTCCGGAGAATATCGTTTCTGACAGGGGATCCCAGTCTGTGTCTAGATTTTGGCGGACGTTTTGTGCCAAGATGGGCATTGATTTGTCTTTCTCGTCTGCATTCCATCCTCAGACGAATGGCCAGACGGAGCAAACTAATCAGACCTTGGAAACTTATTTGAGGTGTTTTGTTTCTGCTGATCAGGATGACTGGGTTGCTTTTTTGCCACTGGCCGAATTTGCTCTTAATAATCGGGCTAGTTCTGCCACGTTGGTCTCTCCTTTTTTTTGTAATTCGGGGTTTCATCCTCGTTTTTCCTCTGGTCAGGGGGAATCTTCGGATTGTCCTGGAGTTGACGTGGTGGTGGACAGGCTACATCAGATTTGGAATCAGGTGGTGGACAATTTGAAGTTGTCTCAGGAGAAGACTCAGCAGTTTGCTAATCGCCGTCGCCGCGTGGGTCCCCGACTTCTTGTTGGGGACTTGGTGTGGTTGTCTTCTCGTTTTGTCCCTATGAAGGTCTCTTCTCCTAAGTTCAAGCCTCGGTTCATCGGTCCTTATAGGATCTCGGAGATTCTTAACCCTGTATCTTTTCGTTTGGATCTCCCAGCATCGTTTGCTATTCATAATGTGTTCCATCGGTCGTTGTTGCGGAGGTATGAGGTGCCCGTTGTTCCTTCGGTCGAGCCTCCTGCTCCGGTGCTGGTGGAGGGAGAATTGGAGTATGTTGTTGAAAAGATCTTGGATTCTCGTGTTTCCAGACGCAAACTCCAGTATTTGGTTAAGTGGAAGGGTTATGGTCAGGAGGATAATTCCTGGGTGGTCGCCTCCGATGTTCACGCGACTGATTTGGTCCGCGCCTTCCATAGAGCTCACCCTGATCGCCCTGGGGGTTCTCGTGAGGGTTCGGTGACCCCTCCTCAAGGGGGGGGTACTGTTGTGGATTCTGTTGGTGGGCTCCCTCTGGTGGTTACTGCTTGTACTGGGTGACTTTGGTGGGTTGCGGCCTTTGGTTTCCACCTGTCCATCAGAGGCTGGGTGTTTCCTATTTTACCTGGCCTTTCTGTCATTTCCCTTGCCGGCTATCAATGTGTTCAGATGTGCTCTGTTTGGTTCCTGCCTACCTGCTCCCAGATCTTTCAGGATAAGCTAAGTGCTGATTTTCAGTTGTTTGGCTTTTGGTCCAGCTTGCTTAGAATGTCTCTATGCTAGCTGGTTGCTCTAGTGGACTGAGGTTCTCCCCATGTGCCATGAGTTGGCACATGGGTTCTTGTAATCTCAGGATGGTTTTTTTGATTAGGGTTTTTTGCTGACCGCTCAGTCCCCTTTTGTATCTTTCTGCTTTCTAGTTTTCAGCGGGCCTCTATTTGCTAAAGCTATATACATCATCTCTATGTGTGTGCCTTCCTCTCATTTCACCGTCAATACATGTGGGGGGCAACTATACCTTTGGGGTTAATTCCTCTGGAGGCAAGTGAGGTCTTGTTTTCTCTGCAGTACTAGTTAGCTCTTAGGCTGGTGCGTGGCGTCTAGAACCAATGTAGGAACGCTCCCTGGCTATCTCTAGTTGCGTTTGTCAGGCGTAGGGCAGTGGTCAGCCCAGGTTCCATCACCCTAGAGCTCGTCCGATATTTGTTATACTTTGCTTGTCCTGTGCTATCCCTAGCCATTGGGGATTCATGACAGGGGAGGGATTATCTGTGGTAATGTGGTGGGGGGGCAGGATTATGTGTGGTAATGTGTTGGGGGCCTGGATTATGTGTGGTGATGTGGTGGGGGGCGGGATTATGTGTGGTATTGTGGTGGGGGGCTGGATTATGTGTGGTGATGTGGGGGGCTGGATTTGTAGTAATGTGGTGGGGGGCAGGATTTTTGTGTGGTAATGTGTTGGGGGCCTGGATTATGTGTGGTGATGTGGTGGGGAGTGGGATTATGAGTGGTAATGTGGTGGGGGGGCAGGATTATGTGTGGTAATGTGGTGGTGGGGCGGGTTTACCTGTGGTAATGTTGGAGCAGAATTATGTGTGGTAATGTGGGGGCGGGATTATGTGTAGTAATGTGGTGGGGGGTGGGATTATGTGTGTTGATGTGGTGGGGGGGCGGTATTATGTGTGGTGATGTGGTGGGGGGCGGGATTATGTGTAGTAATGTGGTGGGGGGTGGGATTATGTGTGGTGATGTGGTGGGGGCGGGGTTATGTGTGGTGATGGGGTGGGGGGCAGGATTATGTTTGGAGATGTGGTGGGGGGGGTGGGATTATGTGTGGTGATGTGGTGGGGTCGGGATTATGTGTGGTGTTGAGGTGGGGGGGTGGGATTATGTGTGGTGATGCGGTGGGGGGTGGGATCATGTGTGGTGATGGGGTGGGGGGGTGGGATTATGTGTGGTAATGTGGTGGGGAGGGGGACTATGTAGTAATGTGGTGGGGGGGCAGGATTATGTGTGGTGGGGGGGCAGGATTATGTGTGGTGATATGGTGTGGGGGCAGGATTATGTGTGGTGATGGGGTAGGGGGGCGGGAATATGTGTGGTGATGGGGGTGGGGGGGTGGGATTATGTGTGGTAATATGGTGGGGGCAGGATTGTATGTGGTGATGTGGTGGGGGCGGGATTATGTGTGATGATGTGGTGGTGGGCCGGATTATATGTGGTGATGTGGTGGGGGTGGCCGGATTATGTGTGGTAACGTGGTGGGAGGCGGGATTATGTGTGATGATGGGGTGGCGGGATTATGTGTGTTGATGTTGTGGGGGCGGGATTATGTGTGGTGATAGGGTGGGGGGTGGGATTATGTGTGGTAATGTGGTGTGGGGGCAGGATTATGTGTGGTCATGTGATGGGGCGGGATTATGTGTGGTAATGTGGTGGGGGGCGGGATTATGTGTAGTAATGTGGTGGGGTGGCCTGGATTATGTGTGGTGATGTGGTGGGGGCGGGATTAAGTGTAGTAAAATAGTGGGGGGGCAGGATTTTGTGTGGTGATGTGGTGGGGGCGGGATTATGTGTGGTCATGGGGTGGGGGGCAGGATTATGTGTGGTGATGGGGTTTGGGGGCAGGATTATGTGGTGATGGTGTGGGGGCGGTGGGATTATGTGTGGTGACGGGGTTAGGGGGCAGGATTATGTGTGGTGATGAGGTGGGGGGGCGAGATTATGTGTGGTTATGTGGTGGGAGGCAGGATTATGTGTGGTGGGGGGCGGGATTATGTGTGGTGATTTGATAGGGGTGGGATTATGTGTGGTGATGGGGTGGGGGGGCGGGAATATGTGAGGTGATGGGGGTGGGATTATGTGTGTTAATATGGTGGGGTCTGGATTATGTGTGGTAATGTGGTGGGGGCGGAATTATCTGTGGTAATGTAGTGGGGGGCGGGATTATGTTTGTTAATGTGTTGGGAGCCTGGATTATGTGTGGTGATGTGGTGAGGGGTAGGATTATGTGTGGTAATGTGGTGAGGGGCTGGATTATGTGTGGTGATGTGGGGGGGCTGGATTTGTAGTATTGTGGTGGGGGGCAGGATTTTTGTGTGGTAATGTGGTGGGGAGCGGGATTATGTGTGGCAATGAGGTGGGGGGGCCGGATTATATGTGGTAATGTGGTGGGGGGCGGGATTGTCTGTGTTAATTTGGTAGGGTGCAGGATTATGTGTGGTAATGTGGGGAGGGGGCGGGATTATGTGTAGTAATGTGGTGAGGGGCGGGATTATGTGTGGTAATGTGGTGGTGGGGCGGGATTTTCTGTGGTAATTTGGTGGGGGGTGGGATTATGTGTGGTAATGGGGTGGGGGGGCGGGATTATGTGTGGTCATGTAGTGGGGGGCAGGATTATGTGTGGTGATGTGGTGGGGGGCGGGATTATGTGTGGTGATATGGTGGGGGCGGGATTATGCGTGGTAATGTGGTGACACCATAAACAGAGCAATGATGCAACTGGTCACTTTTGTATAGAAAAACTCAATATAATCTTTATTAATAATAATTTAAAAACACATCATAACATCAAACCAAATTTGGGGAACAGGGTGAATTTGGAGCACCTTATACACTCTGTGTGTTACATAGGTGACGGACGCCCATGTCCGGACTCAGAACCCACCACTAGATGTATATAACTGTGTACATGGTCCATAATGTGGACTTTAGCAAGCGTTCTTACTTCAATAGTATTGATACCGATCACCGGTTACCCTAAGAATACACTGCTAACATTACCACATGCCACATACCCCCAAAGAGAGTTACCACTAGATGGACATAAAAAGTCCAAAGAATCGGCTAAAATCATTACCTCTGTAGCGGGGGTATCAAGGTGAGCCTGTAGTCCGGGCAATGGCGTCTGCCCCAACGCGCGTTTCGGACCTAATCCTTTTTCAAGGGGCCCTTGAATGGTGTCTCTATATGATACTGATGATGGGTCTATTAGTCCTAAAAGACACATGATTATGGGTAATCTATTACGGTTTATTATGCTCATGTGTCTGGGTCATGTTTGCTATATGTGGTAATGTGGTGGGGGGGTGGGATTATGTGTGGTAATGTGGGGGGATGGGATTATGTGTGGTAATGTGGTGGGGGGCGGGATTATGTGTAGTAATATGGTGGGGGGGCGGTATTATGTGTGGTGATGTGGTGGGGGCGGGATTATGTGTGGTAATGTAGTGGGGGCGGGATTATGTGTGGTGATGGGGTTTGGGGGCGGGATTATGTGGTGATGGGGTGGGGCGGTGGGATTATGTGTGGTGACGGGGTGGGGGGGCAGGATTATGTGTGGTGATAGGGTGGGGGGGCGAGATTATGTGTGGTGATGTGGTGGGGGGGCAGGATTATGTGTGGTGGGGGGCGGGATTATGTGTGGTGATGTGGTAGGGGTGGGATTATGTGTGGTGATGGGGTGGGGGGCTTGATTATGTGTGGTGATGGGGGTGGGGTGATGCATGGTAAAATGGTTGGGGGCTGGATTATGTGTGGTAATGTGGTGGGGGGCTGGATTATGTGTGGTGATGTGGGGGGCTGGATTTGTAGTCATGTGGTGGGGGCAGAATTTTTGTGTGGTAATGTGGTGGGGAGCGGGATTATATGTGGCAATGTGGTGGGGGGCGGGATTATGTGTGGTAATGTGGTGGTGGGGCGGGATTATGTGTGGTGATGTGGGGGGCTGGATTTGTAGTAATGTGGTGGGGGGCAGGATTTTTGTGTGGTAATGTGGTGGGGAGCGGGATTATGTGTGGCAATGTGGTGGGGGGCGGGATTATGTGTGGTAATGTGGTGGTGGGGCGGGATTACCTGTGGTATTGTGGTGGGGGGCAGGATTATGTGTGGTAATGTGGGGGGCGGGATTATGTGTAGTAATGTGGTGGGAGGGCAGGATTATGTGTGGTGATGTGGTGGGGGGCTGGACTATGTGTGGTGATATGGTGGGGGGCAGAATTATCTGTGGTAATGTGGTGGGGGCGGGATTATGTGTGGTAATGTGGTGAGGGCCCGGATTATGTGTGGTGATGTGGTGGGTGGCGGGATTATGTGTGGTGATGTGGTGGGGGGCTGGATTATGTGTGGAGCTGTGGGGGGGCAGGATTTGTAGTAATGTGGTGGGGGCAGGATTATGTGTGGTAATGTGGTGGGGAGCGGGATTATGTGTGGTAATGTGGAGGGGGGCGGGATTATGTTTGGTAATGTGGTGGGGGGGATTATCTGTGTTAATTTGGTAGGGTGCAGGATTATGTGTGGTAATGTGGTGAGGGGGCCGGATTATGTGTAGTAATGTGGTGAGGGGCGGGATTATGTGTGGTAATGTGGTGGTGGGGCGGGATTTTCTGTGGTAATTTGGTGGGGGGTGGGATTATGTGTGGTAATGGGGTAGGGGGGCGGGATAATGTGTGGTGATGTGTTGGGGGGTCGGGATTATGTGTAGTGATGTGGTGGGGGGCGGGATTATGTGTGGTGATGTGGTGGGGGGCGGGATTATGTGTGGTGATGTGGTGGGGGTGGGATTATCTGTGGTAATGTGGTGGGGGAGCAGGATTATGTGTGGTAATGTGGTGGGAAGCGGGATTATCTGTGGTAATTGTTGGGGGTGGGATTATCAGTGGTAATGTGGTGGGGGGCGGGATTATGTGTGGTAATGTGGTGGGGGGCCGGAATTATCTGTAGTGATGTGGTGGGGGCGGGATTATGTGTGGTAATGTGGTGGGGGGCGGGATTATGTGTGTTGATGTGGTGGGGGGGCGGGATTATGTGTGGTGATGTGGTGGGGGCAGAATTGTGTGTGGTGATGTGGTGGGGGGCTGGTTTATGTGTGGTGATGGGGTAGGGGGGGTGGAAATATGTGTGGTGATGGGGTGGGGGGCGGTATTATCTGTGGTAATGTGGAGGGGGGCGGAATTATGCGTGGTAATGTGGTGGGGGGGTGGGATTATGTGTGGTAATGTGGGGGGATGGGATTATGTGTGGTAATGTGGTGGGGGGCGGGATTATGTGTAGTAATATGGTGGGGGGGCGGTATTATGTGTGGTGATGTGGTGGGGGCGTGATTATGTGTGGTAATGTAGTGGGGGCGGGATTATGTGTGGTGATGGGGTTTGGGGGCGGGATTATGTGGTGATGGGGTGGGGGCGGTGGGATTATGTGTGGTGACGGGGTGGGGGGGCAGGATTATGTGTGGTGATTGGGTGGGGGGGCGAGATTATGTGTGGTGATGTGGTGGGGGGGCAGGATTATGTGTGGTGGGGGGCGGGATTATGTGTGGTGATGGGGTGGGGGGCTTGATTATGTGTGGTGATGGGGGTGGGGTTATGCGTGGTAAAATGGTTGGGGGCTGGATTATGTGTGGTAATGTGGTGGGGGGCTGGATTATGTGTGGTGATGTGGGGGGCTGGATTTGTAGTCATGTGGTGGGGGCAGGATTTTTGTGTGGTAATGTGGTGGGGAGCGGGATTATGTGTGGCAATGTGGTGGGGTCGGGATTATGTGTGGTAATGTGGTGGTGGGGCGGGATTATGTGTGGTGATGTGGGGGGCTGGATTTGTAGTAATGTGGTGGGGGACAGGATTTTTGTGTGGTAATGTGGTGGGGAGCGGGATTATGTGTGGCAATGTGGTGGGGGGCGGGATTATGTGTGGTAATGTGGTGGTGGGGCGGGATTACCTGTGGTAATGTGGTGGGGGGCAGGATTATGTGTGGTAATGTGGGGGGCGGGATTATGTGTAGTAATGTGGTGGGAGGGCAGGATTATGTGTGGTGATGTGATGGGGGGCTGGACTATGTGTGGTGATATGGTGGGGGGCAGAATTATCTGTGGTAATGTGGTGGGGGCGGGATTATGTGTGGTAATGTGGTGAGGGCCCGGATTATGTGTGGTGATGTGGTGGGTGGCGGGATTATGTGTGGTAATGTGGTGGGGGGCTGGATTATGTGTGGAGCTGTGGGGGGGCAGGATTTGTAGTAATGTGGTGGGGGCAGGATTATGTGTGGTAATGTGGAGGGGGGGCCGGATTATGTTTGGTATTGTGGTGGGGGGCGAGATTATATGTGGTAATGTGGTGGGGGGGCGGGATTATCTGTGTTAATTTGGTAGGGTACAGGATTATGTGTGGTAATGTGGTGAGGGGGCCGGATTATGTGTAGTAATGTGGTGAGGGGTGGGATTATGTGTGGTAATGTGGTGGTGGGGCGGGATTTTCTGTGGTAATTTGGTGGGGGGTGGGATTATGTGTGGTAATGGGGTAGGGGGGCGGGATAATGTGTGGTGATGTGTTGGGGGGTCGGGATTATGTGTAGTGATGTGGTGGGGGGCGGGATTATGTGTGGTGATGTGGTGGAGGGCGGGATTATGTGTGGTGATGTGGTGGGGGTGGGATTATCTGTGGTAATGTGGTGGGGGAGCAGGATTATGTGTGGTAATGTGGTGGGAAGCGGGATTATCTGTGGTAATTGTTGGGGGTGGGATTATCAGTGGTAATGTGGTGGGGGGCGGGATTATGTGTGGTAATGTGGTGGGGGGCCGGAATTATCTGTAGTGATGTGGTGGGGGCGGGATTATGTGTGGTAATGTAATGGGGGGCGGGATTATGTGTGTTGATGTGGTGGGGGGGCGGGATTATGTGTGGTGATGTGGTGGGGGCAGAATTGTGTGTGGTGATGTGGTGGGGGGCTGGTTTATGTGTGGTGATGGGGTAGGGGGGGTGGAAATATGTGTGGTGATGGGGTGGGGGGCGGTATTATCTGTGGTAATGTGGAGGGGGGCGGAATTATGCGTGGTAATGTGGTGGGGGGGTGGGATTATGTGTGGTAATGTGGGGGGATGGGATTATGTGTGGTAATGTGGTGGGGGGCGGGATTATGTGTAGTAATATGGTGGGGGGGCGGTATTATGTGTGGTGATGTGGTGGGGGCGTGATTATGTGTGGTAATGTAGTGGGGGCGGGATTATGTGTGGTGATGGGGTTTGGGGGCGGGATTATGTGGTGATGGGGTGGGGGCGGTGGGATTATGTGTGGTGACGGGGTGGGGGGGCAGGATTATGTGTGGTGATAGGGTGGGGGGGCGAGATTATGTGTGGTGATGTGGTGGGGGGGCAGGATTATGTGTGGTGGGGGGCGGGATTATGTGTGGTGATGTGGTAGGGGTGGGATTATGTGTGGTGATGGGGTGGGGGGCTTGATTATGTGTGGTGATGGGGGTGGGGTTATGCGTGGTAAAATGGTTGGGGGCTGGATTATGTGTGGTAATGTGGTGGGGGGCTGGATTATGTGTGGTGATGTGGGGGGCTGGATTTGTAGTCATGTGGTGGGGGCAGGATTTTTGTGTGGTAATGTGGTGGGGAGCGGGATTATGTGTGGCAATGTGGTGGGGGGCGGGATTATGTGTGGTAATGTGGTGGTGGGGCGGGATTATGTGTGGTGATGTGGGGGGCTGGATTTGTAGTAATGTGGTGGGGGGCAGGATTTTTGTGTGGTAATGTGGTGGGGAGCGGGATTATGTGTGGCAATGTGGTGGGGGGCGGGATTATGTGTGGTAATGTGGTGGTGGGGCGGGATTACCTGTGGTAATGTGGTGGGGGGCAGGATTATGTGTGGTAATGTGGGGGGCGGGATTATGTGTAGTAATGTGGTGGGAGGGCAGGATTATGTGTGGTGATGTGATGGGGGGCTGGACTATGTGTGGTGATATGGTGGGGGGCAGAATTATCTGTGGTAATGTGGTGGGGGCGGGATTATGTGTGGTAATGTGGTGAGGGCCCGGATTATGTGTGGTGATGTGGTGGGTGGCGGGATTATGTGTGGTAATGTGGTGGGGGGCTGGATTATGTGTGGAGCTGTGGGGGGGCAGGATTTGTAGTAATGTGGTGGGGGCAGGATTATGTGTGGTAATGTGGAGGGGGGGCCGGATTATGTTTGGTATTGTGGTGGGGGGCGAGATTATATGTGGTAATGTGGTGGGGGGGCGGGATTATCTGTGTTAATTTGGTAGGGTACAGGATTATGTGTGGTAATGTGGTGAGGGGGCCGGATTATGTGTAGTAATGTGGTGAGGGGTGGGATTATGTGTGGTAATGTGGTGGTGGGGCGGGATTTTCTGTGGTAATTTGGTGGGGGGTGGAATTATGTGTGGTAATGGGGTAGGGGGGCGGGATAATGTGTGGTGATGTGTTGGGGGGTCGGGATTATGTGTAGTGATGTGGTGGGGGGCGGGATTATGTGTGGTGATGTGGTGGGGGGCGGGATTATGTGTGGTGATGTGGTGGGGGTGGGATTATCTGTGGTAATGTGGTGGGGGAGCAGGATTATGTGTGGTAATGTGGTGGGAAGCGGGATTATCTGTGGTAATTGTTGGGGGTGGGATTATCAGTGGTAATGTGGTGGGGGGCGGGATTATGTGTGGTAATGTGGTGGGGGGCCGGAATTATCTGTAGTGATGTGGTGGGGGCGGGATTATGTGTGGTAATGTGGTGGGGGCGGGATTATGTGTGTTGATGTGGTGGGGGGGCGGGATTATGGGTGGTGATGTGGTGGGGGCAGAATTGTGTGTGGTGATGTGGTGGGGGGCTGGTTTATGTGTGGTGATGGGGTAGGGGGGGTGGAAATATGTGTGGTGATGGGGTGGGGGGCGGTATTATCTGTGGTAATGTGGAGGGGGGCGGAATTATGTGTGGTAATGTGGTGGGGGGCGGGATTATATGTAGTAATGTGGTGGGGGGCGGGATTATCTGTGTTAATTTGGTAGGGTGCAGGATTATGTGTGGTAATGTTGTGAGGGGGCTGGATTATGTGTAGTAATGTGGTGAGGGGTGGGATTATGTGTGGTAATGTGGTGGTGGGGCGGGATTTTCTGTGGTAATTTGGTGGGGGGTGGGATTATATGTGGCAATAGGATGGGGGGTGGGATAATGTCTGTTGATGTGTTGGGGGGGCGGGATTATGTGTGGTCATGTGGTGGGGGGCGGGATTATGTGTTTGCATGTGGTGGGGGGTGGGATTATGTGTCGTGATGTGGTGGGGGTGGGATTATCTGTGGTAATGTGGTGGGGGAGCAGGATTATGTGTGGTAATGTGGTGGGAAGCTAGATTATCTGTGGTAAGGTGGTGGGGGGTGGGATTATCTGTGGTAATGTGGTGGGGGGCGGGACTATGTGTGGTAATGTGGTGGGGGGGCCGGAAATATCTGTAGTGATGTGGTGGGGGCGGGATTATGTGTGGTTATGTGGTGGGGGGCGGGATTATGTGTGTTGATGTGGTGGGGGGAGGGATTATGTGTGGTGATGTGGTGGGGGCAGAATTGTGTGTGGTGATGTGGTGGGGGGCTGGTTTATGTGTGGTGATGGGGTAGGGGGCGGGAATATGTGTGGTGATGGGGTGGTGGGGCGGGATTATCTGTGGTAATGTGGAGGGGGCGGGAATATGTGTGGTAATGTGGTGGGGGCGGGATTATATGTGGTAATCTGGTGGGGGGGCGGGATTATCTGTGTTAATTTGGTAGGGTGCAGGATTATGTATGGTAATGTGGTGAGGGGCGGGAATATGTGTAGTATTGTGGTGAGGGGTGGGATTATGTGTGGTAATGTGGTGGTGGGGCGGGATTTTCTGTGGTAATTTGGTGGGGGGTGGGATTATGTGTGGTAATGTGGTGGGGGGCGGGATTATGTGTGGTAATGTGGTGGGGGGCCGGAATTATCTGTAGTGATGTGGTGGGGGCGGGATTATGTGTGGTAATGTGGTGGGGGGCGGGATTATGTGTGGTGATGTGGTGGGGGGCGGGAATATGTGTAGTATTGTGGTGCGGGGCGGGATTATGTGTGGTAATGTGGTGGTGGGGTGGGATTTTCTGTGGTAATTTGGTGGGGGGTGGGATTATGTGTGGTAATGTGGTGGGGGGCGGGATTATGTGTGGTAATGTGGTGGGGGGCCGGAATTATCTGTAGTGATGTGGTGGGGGCGGGATTATGTGTGGTAATGTGGTGGGGGGCGGGATTATGTGTGTTGATGTGGTGGGGGGGTGGGATTATGTGTGGTGATGTGGTGGGGGCAGAATTGTGTGTGGTGATGTGGTGGGGGGCTGGTTTATGTGTGGTGATGGGGTGGGGGGGCGGGAATATGTGTGGTGATGGGGTGGGGGGCGGGATTATCTGTGGTAATGTGGTGGAGGGGCAGGATTATATGTGGTGATGTGGTGGTGAGGCGGGACTATTTGTAGTAATGTGGTGAGGGGGCAGGATTATGTGTGGTGACGGGGTGGGGGGCAGGATTATGTGTGGTAATAGGGTAGGGGGGCGGGATTATGTGTGGTAATGTGGTGGGGGCGGGATTATGTGTGGTGATGTGGTCGGGGGACAGGATTATGTGTGGTGGGGGCAGGATGATGTGCGGTAATGTGGTAGGGGTGGGATTATGTGTGGTAATATGGTGGGGGGCTGGATTATGTGTGTTAATGTGGTGAGGGCGGGATTATCTGTGGTAATGTGGTGGGGGGGCGGGATTATGTGTGGTAATGTGGTGGGGGCTGTATTATGTGTGGTGATGTGGGGGGCTGGATTTGTAGTAATGTGGTGGGGGCAGGATTTTTGTATGGTAATGTGTTGGGGGCCTGGATTATGTGTGGTGATGTGGGGGGAGCGGGATTATTTGTGGTAATGTGGTGGGGGGGCAGGATTTTGTTTGGTAATGTGGTGGTGGGGCGGGATTACCTGTGGTAATGTTGGGGCAAGATTATGTGTGGTAATGTGGGGGGCGGGATTATGTGTAGTAATGTGGTGGGGGGCCTGGAATTATCTGTATTGATGTGGTGGGGCGGGATTATGTGTGGTAATGTGGTGGGGGCAGGATTATGTGTGTTGATGTGGTGGGGGGCAGGATTATGTGTGGTAATGTGGTGGGGGGCTGGTTTTTGTGTGGTGATGGTGCAAGGGGGGCGGGAATATGTGTGGTGATGGGGGTGGTGGGGCGGGATTATGTGTGGTAAAGTAGCGGGGGGCGGGATTACCTCTGGTAATGTGGTGGGGGGGCAGGATTATGTGTGGTAATGTGTTGGGGGCCTGGATTATGTGTGGTGATGTGGTGGGGGGCAGGATTATGTGTGGTAATGTGGGGGGGCTGGATCATGTGTGGTGATGTGGGGGGGCTGGATTTGTAGTAATGTGGTGGGGGCAGGATTATGTGTGGTAATGTGGTGGAGAGCGGGATTATGTGTGGTAATTTGGTGGGGGAGGGATTATGTGTGGTAATGTGGTGAGCGGGCGGGATTATCTGTGGTAATGTGGTGGGGGCAGGATTATGTGTGGTAATGTGGTGAGGGGGCGGCATTATGCGTGGTAATGTGGTGGGGGTGGGATTATGTGTACTAATTTGGTGGGGGGCGGGAATATGTGTGGTGATAAGGTGGGGGGCGGGACTATGTGTGGTGATGTGGTGGGGGATGGGATTATGTGTGGTAATATGGTGGAGGCGGGATTATGTGTGGTAATGTGGTGGGGGCGGAATTATCTGTGATAATGTGGTGGGGAAGTGGGATTTTCTGTGGTAATGTGGTGGGGGCGGGATTATGTGTGGTAATGGTGGGGGGCGGGATTATGTGTGGTTTTGTGGTGGGGGGCGGGGTTATGTGTGGTGATGTGGTGGGGGGCGGGATTATGTGTGTTGATGTGGTGGGGGGCGGAATTATGTGTGGTAATGTGGTGGGGGAGCAGGATTATGTGTGGTGATGTGGTGGGGTAGCGGGATTATGTTTGGTAATGTAGTGGGGGCATGATTATCTGTGGTAATGTGATGGGGGGCAGGATTGTGTGTGGTAATGGGGTGGGGGGCGAGATTATGTGTGGTAATGGGGTGGGGGCGGGATTATGTGTGGTAATGGGGTGGGGGCGGGATTATCTGTGGTAATTTGATGGGGGCAAGATTGTGTGTGGTAATGTGGTGGGAGGGCAGGATTATGTTTTATTGGGGTGGGGGGCAGGATTATGTGTGGTAATGTGGTGGGGGGCGGGATTATGTGTGGTGATGTGGTGGGGTAGCGGGATTATGTGTGGTAATGTAGTGGGGGCGGGATTATCTGTGGTAATTTGATGGGGGCGGGATTATGTGTGGTAATGGGGTGGGGGGCGGGATTATGTGTGGTAATGGGGTGGGGGCAGGATTATCTGTGGTAATGTGATGGGGGCAGGATTTGTGTGGTAATGTGGTGGGGGGGCAGGATTATGTTTTAATGGGGTGGGGGGCGGGATTATGTGTGGTAATGGGGTGGGGGGCGAGATTATGTGTGGTAATGGGGTGGGGGCGGGATTGTGTGTGGTGATGTGGTGGGGGGCAGGACTATTTGAAGTAGTGTGGTGAGGGGGCAGGATTATGTGTGGTGACGGGGTGGGGGGCAGGATTATGTGTGGTGATAGGGTGGGGGGGCGGGCTTTATGTGTGGTAATGTGGTGGGGGCGGGATTATGTGTGGTGATGTGGTGGGGGGGCAGGATTATGTGTGGTGATGTGGTAGGGGTGGGATTATGTGTGGTGATGGGGTGGGGGGTGGGAATATGTGTGGTGATGGGGTGGGATTATGTGTGGTAATATAGTGGGGGGCTGGATTATGTTTGGTAATGTGGTGGGGGCGGGATTATCTGTGGTAATGTGGTGGGAGGGCGGGATTATGTTTGGTAATGTGTTGGGGGCCTGGATTATGTGTGGTGATGTGGTGGGGGGCGGGATTATGTGTGGTAATGTGGTGGGGGGCTGGATTATGTGTGGTGATGTGGGGGGGCTGGATTTGTAGTAATGTGGTGGGGGGCAGGATTTTTGTGTGGTAATGTGGTGGGGAGCGGGATTATGTGTGGCAATGTGGTGGGGGGCGGGATTATGTTTGGTAATGTGGTTGTGGGGCGGGATTACCTGTGGTAATGTGGTGGGGGGCAGGATTATGTATGGTAATGTGGGGGGCGGGATTATGTGTAGTAATGTGGTGGGGGGCAGGATTATGTGTGGTAATGTGGTGGGGGGCGAGACTATGTGTGGTGATATGGTGGGGGGCAGAATTATCTGTGGTAATGTGTTGGGGGGCGGGATTATGTGTGGTAATGTGGTGAGGGCCTGGATTATGAGTGGTGATGTGGTGGGTGGTGGGAATATGTGTGGTCATGTGGTGGGGGGCTGGATTATGAGTGGAGATGTGGGGGGGCTGGATTTGTAGTAATGTGGTGGGGGGCAGGATTGTGTGGTAATGTGGTGGGGAGCAGGATTATGTGTGGTAATGTGCAGGGGGGGCGGGATTATGTGTGGTAATGTGGTGGGGGGCAAGATTATATGTGGTAATGTGGTGGGGGGGCGGGATTATCTGTGTTAATTTGGTAGGGTGCAGAATTATGTGTGGTAATGTGGTGAGGGGGCGGGATTATGTGTAGTAATGTGGTGAGGGGCAGGATTATGTGTGGTAATATGGTGGTGGGGCGGGATTTTCTGTGGTAATTTGTTGGGGGGCGGGATTATGTGTGTTGATGTGGTGGGGGGGCGGGATTATGTATGGTGATGTGGTGGGGCAGAATTGTGTGTGGTGATGTGGTGGGGGGGGCGGGATTATGTGTGGTGATGGGGTGGGGGACGGGATTTTCTGTGGTAATGTGGTGGAGGGGCGGGATTATGTGTGGTGATGTGGTGGTGGGGCGGGACTATTTGTAGTAATGTGGTGAGGGGGCAGGATTATGTGTGGTGATGGGGTGGGGGGCAGGATTATGTGTGGTGATAGGGTGGGGGGGCGGGATTATGTGTGGTATTGTGGTGGGTGCGGGATTTTGTGTGGTGATGTGGTGGGGGGAAGGATAATGTGTGGTCGGGGGCGGGATTATGTGTGGTGATGTGGTAGGGGTGGGATTATGTGTGGTAATATGGTGGGGGGCTGGATTATGTGTGTTAATGTGGTGGGGGTGGGATTATCTGTGGTAATGTGGTGTGGGGGCGGGATTATGTGTGGTAATGTGTTGGGGGCCTGGATTATGTGTGGTGATGTGGGGGCAAGATTATGTGTGGTAATGTGGGGGGCGGGATTATGTGTAATAATGTGGTGGGGGGCCGGAATTATCTGTATTGATGTGGTGGGGGCGGGATTATGTGTGGTAATGTGGTGGGGGCGGGATTATGTGTGGTGATGTGGTGGGGGGGCAGGATTATGTGTGGTGATGTGGTAGGGGTGGGATTATGTGTGGTGATGGGGTGGGGGGTGGGAATATGTGTGGTGATGGGGTGGGATTATGTGTGGTAATATAGTGGGGGGCTGGATTATGTTTGGTAATGTGGTGGGGGCGGGATTATCTGTGGTAATGTGGTGGGAGGGCGGGATTATGTTTGGTAATGTGTTGGGGGCCTGGATTATGTGTGGTGATGTGGAGGGGGGCGGGATTATGTGTGGTAATGTGGTGGGGGGCTGGATTATGTGTGGTGATGTGGGGGGGCTGGATTTGTAGTAATGTGGTGGGGGGCAGGATTTTTGTGTGGTAATGTGGTGGGGAGCGGGATTATGTGTGGCAATGTGGTGGGGGGCGGGATTATGTGTGGTAATGTGGTGGTGGGGCGGGATTACCTGTGGTAATGTGGTGGGGGGCAGGATTATGTGTGTTAATGTGGTGGGGGCGGGATTATCTGTGGTAATGTGGTGTGGGGGCGGGATTATGTGTGGTAATGTGTTGGGGGCCTGGATTATGTGTGGTGATGTGGGGGCAAGATTATGTGTGGTAATGTGGGGGGCGGGATTATGTGTAATAATGTGGTGGGGGGCCGGAATTATCTGTATTGATGTGGTGGGGGCGGGATTATGTGTGGTAATGTGGTGGGGGTGGGATTATGTGTGTTGATGTGGTGGGGGGGCGGGATTATGTGTGGTGATGTGGTGGGGGCAGGATTATGTGTGGTAATGTGGTGGGGGGCTGGTTTTTGTGTGGTGATGGTTTAGGGGGGGCGGGAATATGTGTGGTGATGGGGGTGGGGGGGCGGGATTATGTGTAGTAAAGTAGTGGGGGGCGGGATTATCTCTGGTAATGTGGTGGGTGGGCAGGATTATGTGTGGTAATGTGTTGGGGGCCTGGATTATGTGTGGTGATGTGGTGGGGGGCTGGATAATGTGTGGTGATGTGGGGGGGCTGGATTTGTAGTAATGTGGTGGGGGGCAGGATTATGTGTGGTAATGTGTTGGGGGCCTGGATTATGTGTGGTGATGTGGTGGGGGGCGGGATTATGTGTGGTAATGTGGTGGGGGCTGTATTATGTGTGGTGATGTGGGGGGCTGGATTTGTAGTAATGTGGTGGGGGCAGGATTTTTGTATGGTAATGTGTTGGGGGCCTGGATTATGTGTGGTGATGTGGGGGGAGCGGGATTATTTGTGGTAATGTGGTGGGGGGGCAGGATTTTGTTTGGTAATGTGGTGGTGGGGCGGGATTACCTGTGGTAATGTTGGGGCAAGATTATGTGTGGTAATGTGGGGGGCGGGATTATGTGTAGTAATGTGGTGGGGGGCCGGAATTATCTGTATTGATGTGGTGGGGGCGGGATTATGTGTGGTAATGTGGTGGGGGCGGGATTATGTGTGTTGATGTGGTGGGGGGCAGGATTATGTGTGGTAATGTGGTGGGGGGCTGGTTTTTGTGTGGTGATGGTGTAAGGGGGGCGGGAATATGTGTGGTGATGGGGGTGGTGGGGCGGGATTATGTGTGGTAAAGTAGCGGGGGGCGGGATTACCTCTGGTAATGTGGTGGGGGGGCAGGATTATGTGTGGTAATGTGTTGGGGGCCTGGATTATGTGTGGTGATGTGGTGGGGGGCAGGATTATGTGTGGTAATGTGGGGGGGGCTGGATCATGTGTGGTGATGTGGGGGGGCTGGATTTGTAGTAATGTGGTGGGGGGCAGGATTATGTGTGGTAATGTGGTGGAGAGCGGGATTATGTGTGGTAATGTGGTGGGGGAGGGATTATGTGTGGTAATGTGGTGAGCGGGCGGGATTATCTGTGGTAATGTGGTGGGGGCAGGATTATGTGTGGTAATGTGGTGAGGGGGCGGCATTATGCGTGGTAATGTGGTGGGGGTGGGATTATGTGTACTAATTTGGTGGGGGGCGGGAATATGTGTGGTGATAAGGTGGGGGGCGGGACTATGTGTGGTGATGTGGTGGGGGATGGGATTATGTGTGGTAATATGGTGGAGGCGGGATTATGTGTGGTAATGTGGTGGGGGCGGAATTATCTGTGATAATGTGGTGGGGAAGTGGGATTTTCTGTGGTAATGTGGTGGGGGCGGGATTATGTGTGGTAATGGTGGGGGGCGGGATTATGTGTGGTTATGTGGTGGGGGGCGGGGTTATGTGTGGTGATGTGGTGGGGGGCGGGATTATGTGTGGTGATGTGGTGGGGGGCGGAATTATGTGTGGTAATGTGGTGGGGGAGCAGGATTATGTTTGGTAATGTAGTGGGGGCATGATTATCTGTGGTAATGTGATGGGGGGCAGGATTGTGTGTGGTAATGGGGTGGGGGGCGAGATTATGTGTGGTAATGGGGTGGGGGCGGGATTATGTGTGGTAATGGGGTGGGGGCGGGATTATCTGTGGTAATTTGATGGGGGCAAGATTGTGTGTGGTAATGTGGTGGGAGGGCGGGATTATGTTTTATTGGGGTGGGGGGCAGGATTATGTGTGGTAATGTGGTGGGGGGCGGGATTATGTGTGGTGATGTGGTGGGGTAGCGGGATTATGTGTGGTAATGTAGTGGGGGCGGGATTATCTGTGGTAATTTGATGGGGGCGGGATTATGTGTGGTAATGGGGTGGGGGGCGGGATTATTTGTGGTAATGGGGTGGGGGCGGGATTATCTGTGGTAATGTGATGGGAGCAGGATTTGTGTGGTAATGTGGTGGGGGGCAGGATTATGTTTTAATGGGGTGGGGGGCGGGATTATGTGTGGTAATGGGGTGGGGGGCGAGATTATGTGTGGTAATGGGGTGGGGGCGGGATTGTGTGTGGTGATGTGGTGGGGGGGCAGGACTATTTGAAGTAGTGTGGTGAGGGGGCAGGATTATGTGTGGTGACGGGGTGGGGGGCAGGATTATGTGTGGTGATAGGGTGGGGGCGGGATTATGTGTGGTAATGTGGTGGGGGCGGGATTATGTGTGGTGATGTGGTGGGGGGGCAGGATTATGTGTGGTGATGTGGTAGGGGTGGGATTATGTGTGGTGATGGGGTGGGGGGTGGGAATATGTGTGGTGATGGGGTGGGATTATGTGTGGTAATATAGTGGGGGGCTGGATTATGTTTGGTAATGTGGTGGGGGCGGGATTATCTGTGGTAATGTGGTGGGAGGGCGGGATTATGTTTGGTAATGTGTTGGGGGCCTGGATTATGTGTGGTGATGTGGTGGGGGGCGGGATTATGTGTGGTAATGTGGTGGGGGGCTGGATTATGTGTGGTGATGTGGGGGGGCTGGATTTGTAGTAATGTGGTGGGGGGCAGGATTTTTGTGTGGTAATGTGGTGGGGAGCGGGATTATGTGTGGCAATGTGGTGGGGGGCGGGATTATGTGTGGTAATGTGGTGGTGGGGCGGGATTACCTGTGGTAATGTGGTGGGGGGCAGGATTATGTGTGGTAATGTGGGGGGCGGGATTATGTGTAGTAATGTGGTGGGGGGCAGGATTATGTGTGGTAATGTGGTGGGGGGCGAGACTATGTGTGGTGATATGGTGGGGGGCAGAATTATCTGTGGTAATGTGTTGGGGGGCGGGATTATGTGTGGTAATGTGGTGAGGGCCTGGATTATGAGTGGTGATGTGGTGGGTGGTGGGAATATGTGTGGTCATGTGGTGGGGGGCTGGATTATGAGTGGAGATGTGGGGGGGCTGGATTTGTAGTAATGTGGTGGGGGGCAGGATTGTGTGGTAATGTGGTGGGGAGCAGGATTATGTGTGGTAATGTGCAGGGGGGGCGGGATTATGTGTGGTAATGTGGTGGGGGGCAGGATTATATGTGGTAATGTGGTGGGGGGGCGGGATTATCTGTGTTAATTTGGTAGGGTGCAGAATTATGTGTGGTAATGTGGTGAGGGGGCGGGATTATGTGTAGTAATGTGGTGAGGGGCAGGATTATGTGTGGTAATATGGTGGTGGGGCGGGATTTTCTGTGGTAATTTGTTGGGGGGCGGGATTATGTGTGTTGATGTGGTGGGGGGGCGGGATTATGTATGGTGATGTGGTGGGGCAGAATTGTGTGTGGTGATGTGGTGGGGGGGGCGGGATTATGTGTGGTGATGGGGTGGGGGACGGGATTTTCTGTGGTAATGTGGTGGAGGGGCGGGATTATGTGTGGTGATGTGGTGGTGGGGCGGGACTATTTGTAGTAATGTGGTGAGGGGGCAGGATTATGTGTGGTGATGGGGTGGGGGGCAGGATTATGTGTGGTGATAGGGTGGGGGGGCGGGATTATGTGTGGTATTGTGGTGGGTGCGGGATTTTGTGTGGTGATGTGGTGGGGGGAAGGATAATGTGTGGTCGGGGGCGGGATTATGTGTGGTGATGTGGTAGGGGTGGGATTATGTGTGGTAATATGGTGGGGGGCTGGATTATGTGTGTTAATGTGGTGGGGGCGGGATTATCTGTGGTAATGTGGTGTGGGGGCGGGATTATGTGTGGTAATGTGTTGGGGGCCTGGATTATGTGTGGTGATGTGGGGGCAAGATTATGTGTAGTAATGTGGGGGGCGGGATTATGTGTAATAATGTGGTGGGGGGCCGGAATTATCTGTATTGATGTGGTGGGGGCGGGATTATGTGTGGTAATGTGGTGGGGGGTGGGATTATGTGTGTTGATGTGGTGGGGGGGCGGGATTATGTGTGGTGATGTGGTGGGGGCAGGATTATGTGTGGTAATGTGGTGGGGGGCTGGTTTTTGTGTGGTGATGGTTTAGGGGGGGCGGGAATATGTGTGGTGATGGGGGTGGGGGGGCGGGATTATGTGTAGTAAAGTAGTGGGGGGCGGGATTATCTCTGGTAATGTGGTGGGTGGGCAGGATTATGTGTGGTAATGTGTTGGGGGCCTGGATTATGTGTGGTGATGTGGTGGGGGGCTGGATAATGTGTGGTGATGTGGGGGGGCTGGATTTGTAGTAATGTGGTGGGGGGCAGGATTATGTGTGGTAATGTGTTGGCGGCCTGGATTATGTGTGGTGATGTGGTGGGGGGCGGGATTATGTGTGGTAATGTGGTGGGGGCTGTATTATGTGTGGTGATGTGGGGGGCTGGATTTGTAGTAATGTGGTGGGGGCAGGATTTTTGTATGGTAATGTGTTGGGGGCCTGGATTATGTGTGGTGATGTGGGGGGAGCGGGATTATTTGTGGTAATGTGGTGGGGGGGGCAGGATTTTGTTTGGTAATGTGGTTGTGGGGCGGGATTACCTGTGGTAATGTTGGGGCAAGATTATGTGTGGTAATGTGGGGGGCGGGATTATGTGTAGTAATGTGGTGGGGGGCCGGAATTATCTGTATTGATGTGGTGGGGGTGGGATTATGTGTGGTAATGTGGTGGGGGCGGGATTATGTGTGTTGATGTGGTGGGGGGCAGGATTATGTGTGGTAATGTGGTGGGGGGCTGGTTTTTGTGTGGTGATGGTGTAAGGGGGGCGGGAATATGTGTGGTGATGGGGGTGGTGGGGCGGGATTATGTGTGGTAAAGTAGCGGGGGGCGGGATTACCTCTGGTAATGTGGTGGGGGGGCAGGATTATGTGTGGTAATGTGTTGGGGGCCTGGATTATGTGTGGTGATGTGGTGGGGGGCAGGATTATGTGTGGTAATGTGGGGGGGGGCTGGATCATGTGTGGTGATGTGGGGGGGCTGGATTTGTAGTAATGTGGTGGGGGGCAGGATTATGTGTGGTAATGTGGTGGAGAGCGGGATTATGTGTGGTAATGTGGTGGGGGAGGGATTATGTGTGGTAATGTGGTGAGCGGGCGGGATTATCTGTGGTAATGTGGTGGGGGCAGGATTATGTGTGGTAATGTGGTGAGGGGGCGGCATTATGCGTGGTAATGTGGTGGGGGTGGGATTATGTGTACTAATTTGGTGGGGGGCGGGAATATGTGTGGTGATGTGGTGGGGGATGGGATTATGTGTGGTAATATGGTGGAGGCGGGATTATGTGTGGTAATGTGGTGGGGGCGGAATTATCTGTGATAATGTGGTGGGGAAGTGGGATTTTCTGTGGTAATGTGGTGGGGGCGGGATTATGTGTGGTAATGGTGGGGGGCGGGATTATGTGTGGTTATGTGGTGGGGGGCGGGGTTATGTGTGGTGATGTGGTGGGGGGCGGGATTATGTGTGGTGATGTGGTGGGGGGCGGAATTATGTGTGGTAATGTGGTGGGGGAGCAGGATTATGTGTGGTGATGTGGTGGGGTAGCGGGATTATGTTTGGTAATGTAGTGGGGGCATGATTATCTGTGGTAATGTGATGGGGGGCAGGTGTTGTGAAATTGGATTCTGGGCTCCCCCGGTGGCCACTTGTGGAATTGTACTTGTGTGCATCATCCCCTCTGTTCACCTGCTCCTATCAGGATGTGGGAGTCGCTATATAACCTTGCTCCTCTGTCAGTTTCATGCCAGTCAACAATGTAATCAGAAGCCTTCTGTGCATGTTCCTGCTACTAGACAACTCCTAGCTAAGTTGGACTTTTGTCCTTGTGTGTTTTTGCATTTTGTTCCTGTTCACAGCTGCTGTTTCGTTACTGTGTCTGGAAAGCTCTTGTGAGCGGAAATTGCCACTCTGGTGTTATGAGTTAATGCTAGAGTCTTAAAGTAATTTCTGGATGGTGTTTTGATAGGGTTTTCTGCTGACCATGAAAGTGCCCTTTCTGTCTTCATGCTATCTAGTAAGCGGACCTCGATTTTGCTAAACCTATTTTCATACTACGTTTGTCATTTCATCTAAAATCACCGCCAATATATGTGGGGGCCTCTGTCTGCCTTTTGGGAAAATTTCTCTAGAGGTGAGCCAGGACTGTCTTTTCCTCTGCTAGGATTAGGTAGTTCTCCGGCTGGCGCTGGGCATCTAGGGATAAAAAACGTAGGCATGCTACCCGGCCACTTCTAGTTGTGCGGCAGGTTTAGTTCATGGTCAGTATAGTTTCCATCTTCCAAGAGCTAGTTCTCATATATGCTGGGCTATGTTCTCTCGCCATTGAGAATCATGACAGTTTGACCGGCCCAAAAAAGAAGTCTGCTACAATTTTTTTTTTTTTTTCCTCTAGTTCTGAGTGTGCTCTTAATTGAATCACTTGCTAGTCTGCCTATACTGCAGCCTTCCTCTCTTTCTCTCCTTCTAATCCTTGAATGGCTCTGTGTTCACCTGTTTCAAATGGATCTTCAGAGTGTAGCTACAGGTTTGAATAATCTCGCCACAAAGGTACAAAATTTGCAAGATTTTGTTGTTCATGCACCTATGTCTGAGCCTAGAATTCCTTTGCCTGAATTCTTCTCGGGGAATAGATCTCACTTTCAAAATTTTAAAAATAATTGCAAATTGTTTTTGTCCCTGAAGTCTCGCTCTGCCGGAGACCCTGCACAGCAGGTCAGGATTGTAATTTCCTTGCTCCGGGGCGACCCTCAGGACTGGGCTTTTGCATTGGCACCAGGGGATCCTGCGTTGCTCAATGTGGATGCGTTTTTTCTGGCCTTGGGGTTGCTTTATGAGGAACCTCATTTAGAGCTTCAGGCGGAAAAGGCCTTGATGTCCTTGTCTCAGGGGCAAGATGAAGCTGAAATATACTGCCAAAAATTCCGCAAATGGTCGGTGCTTACTCAGTGGAATGAGTGCGCCCTGGCGGCGATTTTCAGAGAAGGTCTCTCTGATGCCATTAAGGATGTTATGGTGGGGTTCCCTGTGCCTGCGAGTCTGAATGAGTCCATGACGATGGCTATTCAGATCGATAGGCGTCTGCGGGAGCGCAAACCTGTGCACCATTTGGCGGTGTCTACTGAGAAAACGCCAGAAAATATGCAATGTGATAGAATTCTGTCCAGAAGCGAGCGGCAGAATTTTAGACGAAAAAATGGGTTGTGCTTCTATTGTGGTGATTCAACTCATGTTATATCAGCATGCTTTAAGCGTACTAAGAAGCCTGACAAGTCTGTTTCAATTAGCACTTTACAGTCTAAGTTTATTCTATCTGTGACCCTGATTTGTTCTTTGTCATCTATTACCGCGGACGCCTATGTCGACTCTGGCGCTGCTTTGAGTCTTATGGATTGGTCCTTTGCCAAACGCTGTGGGTATGATTTGGAGCCATTGGAGGCTCCGATACCTCTGAAAGGGATTGACTCCACCCCATTGGCTAGTAATAAACCACAATACTGGACACAAGTGACTATGCGTGTCCATCCGGATCACCAGGAGGTTATTCGCTTTCTGGTGCTGTATAATCTACATGATGTTTTGGTGCTGGGATTGCCATGGCTGCAATCTCATAACCCAGTCCTCGACTGGAGAGCTATGTCTGTGTTAAGCTGGGGATGTAAAGGAACTCATGGGGACGTACCTTTGGTTTCCATTTCATCATCTATTCCCTCTGAGATTCCTGAATTCTTGTCTGACTTTCGTGACGTTTTTGAAGAACCCAAGGTTGGTTCACTACCTCCGCACCGGGAGTGCGATTGTGCCATAGACTTGATCCCGGGTAGTAAATACCCTAAGGGTCGTTTATTTAATCTGTCTGTGCCTGAACACGCGGCTATGCGAGAATATATAAAGGAGTCCTTGGAAAAGGGACATATTCGTCCTTCGTCATCTCCCTTAGGAGCCGGTTTTTTCTTTGTGTCTAAGAAAGACGGCTCTTTGAGGCCGTGTATTGATTATCGACTTTTGAATAAAATCACGGTTAAATATCAATATCCGTTACCACTGCTTACTGATTTGTTTGCTCGTATAAAGGGGGCCAAGTGGTTCTCTAAGATTGATCTCCGTGGGGCGTATAATTTGGTGCGAATCAAGCAGGGGGATGAGTGGAAAACCGCATTTAATACGCCCGAGGGCCATTTTGAGTATTTGGTGATGCCTTTTGGTCTTTCAAATGCCCCTTCAGTCTTCCAGTCCTTAATGCATGACATTTTCCGCGATTATTTGGATAAATTTATGATTGTGTATCTGGATGATATTCTGATTTTTTCGGATGACTGGGACTCTCATGTCCAGCAGGTCAGGAGGGTTTTTCAGGTTTTGCGGTCTAATTCCTTGTGTGTGAAGGGTTCTAAGTGTGTTTTTGGGGTTCAAAAGATTTCCTTCTTGGGATACATTTTTTCCCCCTCTTCCATCGAGATGGATCCTGTCAAGGTTCAGGCTATTGGTGATTGGACGCAACCCTCTTCTCTTAAGAGTCTTCAGAAATTTTTGGGCTTTGCTAACTTTTATCGTCGATTTATTGCTGGTTTTTCTGATGTTGTAAAACCATTGACTGATTTGACTAAGAAGGGTGCTGATGTTGCTGATTGGTCCCCTGATGCTGTGGAGGCCTTTCGGGAGCTCAAGCGCCGCTTTTCTTCCGCCCCAGTGTTGCGTCAGCCTGATGTTGCTCTTCCTTTTCAGGTTGAGGTCGACGCTTCTGAAATCGGAGCTGGGGCGGTGTTGTCGCAGAGAAGTTCCGACTGCTCCGTGATGAGACCTTGTGCCTTTTTTTCCCGTAAATTTTCGCCCGCCGAGCGGAATTATGATATTGGGAATCGGGAGCTTTTGGCCATGAAGTGGGCTTTTGAGGAGTGGCGTCACTGGCTTGAGGGGGCCAGACATCAGGTGGTGGTATTGACTGACCACAAAAATTTAATTTACCTTGAGTCTGCCAGGCGCCTGAATCCTAGACAGGCGCGCTGGTCGTTGTTTTTCTCTCGGTTTAATTTTGTGGTGTCTTACCTACCGGGTTCTAAGAATGTTAAGGCGGATGCCCTTTCTAGGAGTTTTGAGCCTGACTCCCCTGGTAATTCTGAGCCCACAGGTATCCTTAAAGATGGAGTGATATTGTCTGCCGTTTCTCCAGACCTGCGGCGGGCCTTGCAGGAGTTTCAGGTGGATAGACCGGATCGTTGCCCACCTGGTAGACTGTTTGTTCCTGATGATTGGACCAGTAGAGTCATCTCTGAGGTTCATTCTTCTGCATTGGCAGGTCATCCTGGAATCTTTGGTACCAGGGATTTGGTGGCAAGGTCCTTCTGGTGGCCTTCCCTGTCACGAGATGTGCGAGGCTTTGTGCAGTCTTGTGACGTTTGTGCTCGGGCCAAGCCTTGTTGTTCTCGGGCTAGTGGATTGTTGTTACCCTTGCCTATCCCGAAGAGGCCTTGGACGCACATCTCGATGGATTTTATTTCGGATCTGCCTGTTTCTCAGAAGATGTCTGTCATCTGGGTGGTGTGTGACCATTTCTCTAAGATGGTCCATCTGGTTCCCTTGCCTAAGTTGCCTTCTTCTTCCGAGTTGGTTCCTCTGTTTTTTCAAAATGTTGTTCGTTTGCATGGTATTCCGGAGAATATCGTTTCTGACAGAGGGACCCAATTCGTGTCTAGATTTTGGCGGGCATTCTGTGCTAGGATGGGCATAGATTTGTCTTTTTCGTCTGCTTTCCATCCTCAGACTAATGGCCAGACCGAGCGGACTAATCAGACCTTGGAGACATATTTGAGGTGTTTTGTGTCTGCGGATCAGGATGATTGGGTTGCTTTTTTGCCTTTGGCGGAGTTCGCCCTCAATAATCGGGCCAGCTCTGCCACCTTGGTGTCCCCGTTTTTCTGTAATTCGGGGTTTCATCCTCGATTTTCCTCCGGTCAAGTGGAATCTTCGGATTGTCCTGGAGTGGATGCTGTGGTGGAGAGGTTGCATCAGATTTGGGGGCAGGTGGTGGACAATTTGAAGTTGTCCCAGGAGAAGACTCAGCTTTTTGCCAACCGCCGTCGTCGTGTTGGTCCTCGGCTTTGTGTTGGGGACTTGGTGTGGTTGTCTTCTCGTTTTGTCCCTATGAGGGTTTCTTCTCCTAAGTTTAAGCCTCGGTTCATCGGCCCGTACAAGATATTGGAGATTCTTAACCCTGTGTCCTTCCGTTTGGACCTCCCTGCATCCTTTTCGATTCATAATGTTTTTCATCGGTCATTGTTGCGCAGGTATGAGGTACCGGCTGTGCCTTCCGTTGAGCCTCCTGCTCCGGTGTTGGTTGAGGGTGAGTTGGAGTACGTTGTGGAAAAGATCTTAGACTCTCGTGTTTCCAGACGGAAACTCCAGTATCTGGTCAAATGGAAGGGATACGGTCAGGAGGATAATTCTTGGGTCACTGCCTCTGATGTTCATGCCTCCGATCTTGTCCGTGCCTTTCATAGGGCTCATCCTGATCGCCCTGGTGGTTCTGGTGAGGGTTCGGTGCCCCCTCCTTGAGGGGGGGGTACTGTTGTGAAATTGGATTCTGGGCTCCCCCGGTGGCCACTTGTGGAATTGTACTTGTGTGCATCATCCCCTCTGTTCACCTGCTCCTATCAGGATGTGGGAGTCGCTATATAACCTTGCTCCTCTGTCAGTTTCATGCCGGTCAACAATGTAATCAGAAGCCTTCTGTGCATGTTCCTGCTACTAGACAACTCCTAGCTAAGTTGGACTTTTGTCCTTGTGTGTTTTTGCATTTTGTTCCTGTTCACAGCTGCTGTTTCGTTACTGTGTCTGGAAAGCTCTTGTGAGCGGAAATTGCCACTCTGGTGTTATGAGTTAATGCTAGAGTCTTAAAGTAATTTCTGGATGGTGTTTTGATAGGGTTTTCTGCTGACCATGAAAGTGCCCTTTCTGTCTTCATGCTATCTAGTAAGCGGACCTCGATTTTGCTAAACCTATTTTCATACTACGTTTGTCATTTCATCTAAAATCACCGCCAATATATGTGGGGGCCTCTGTCTGCCTTTTGGGAAAATTTCTCTAGAGGTGAGCCAGGACTGTCTTTTCCTCTGCTAGGATTAGGTAGTTCTCCGGCTGGCGCTGGGCATCTAGGGATAAAAAACGTAGGCATGCTACCCGGCCACTTCTAGTTGTGCGGCAGGTTTAGTTCATGGTCAGTATAGTTTCCATCTTCCAAGAGCTAGTTCTCATATATGCTGGGCTATGTTCTCTCGCCATTGAGAATCATGACAGGCAGGATTGTGTGTGGTAATGGGGTGGGGGGCGAGATTATGTGTGGTAATGGGGTGGGGGCGGGATTATGTGTGGTAATGGGGTGGGGGCGGGATTATCTGTGGTAATTTGATGGGGGCAAGATTGTGTGTGGTAATGTGGTGGGAGGGCGGGATTATGTTTTATTGGGGTGGGGGGCAGGATTATGTGTGGTAATGTGGTGGGGGGCGGGATTATGTGTGGTGATGTGGTGGGGTAGCGGGATTATGTGTGGTAATGTAGTGGGGGCGGGATTATCTGTGGTAATTTGATGGGGGCGGGATTATGTGTAGTAATGTGGTGGGGGCCTGGATTATGTGTGGTAATGTGGTGGAGAGCGGGATTATCTGTGGTAATGTGGTGGGGGCAGGATTATGTGTGGTAATGTGGTGAGGGGGCGGCATTATGCGTGGTAATGTGGTGGGGGTGGGATTATGTGTACTAATTTGGTGGGGGGCGGGAATATGTGTGGTGATGTGGTGGGGGATGGGATTATGTGTGGTAATATGGTGGAGGCGGGATTATGTGTGGTAATGTGGTGGGGGCGGAATTATCTGTGATAATGTGGTGGGGAAGTGGGATTTTCTGTGGTAATGTGGTGGGGGCGGGATTATGTGTGGTAATGGTGGGGGGCGGGATTATGTGTGGTTATGTGGTGGGGGGCGGGGTTATGTGTGGTGATGTGGTGGGGGGCGGGATTATGTGTGGTGATGTGGTGGGGGGCGGAATTATGTGTGGTAATGTGGTGGGGGAGCAGGATTATGTGTGGTGATGTGGTGGGGTAGCGGGATTATGTTTGGTAATGTAGTGGGGGCATGATTATCTGTGGTAATGTGATGGGGGGCAGGATTGTGTGTGGTAATGGGGTGGGGGGCGAGATTATGTGTGGTAATGGGGTGGGGGCGGGATTATGTGTGGTAATGGGGTGGGGGCGGGATTATCTGTGGTAATTTGATGGGGGCAAGATTGTGTGTGGTAATGTGGTGGGAGGGCGGGATTATGTTTTATTGGGGTGGGGGGCAGGATTATGTGTGGTAATGTGGTGGGGGGCGGGATTATGTGTGGTGATGTGGTGGGGTAGCGGGATTATGTGTGGTAATGTAGTGGGGGCGGGATTATCTGTGGTAATATGATGGGGGCAGGATTATGTGTGGTAATGGGGTGGGGGGCGGGATTATGTGTGGTAATGGGGTGGGGGCGGGATTATCTGTGGTAATGTGATGGGGGCAGGATTTGTGTGGTAATGTGGTGGGGGGGCAGGATTATGTTTTAATGGGGTGGGGGGCGGGATTATGTGTGGTAATGGGGTGGGGGGCGAGATTATGTGTGGTAATGGGGTGGGGGCGGGATTGTGTGTGGTGATGTGGTGGGGGGGCAGGACTATTTGAAGTAGTGTGGTGAGGGGGCAGGATTATGTGTGGTGACGGGGTGGGGGGCAGGATTATGTGTGGTGATAGGGTGGGGGGGCGGGATTATGTGTGGTAATGTGGTGGGGGCGGGATTATGTGTGGTGATGTGGTGGGGGGGCAGGATTATGTGTGGTGATGTGGTAGGGGTGGGATTATGTGTGGTGATGGGGTGGGGGGTGGGAATATGTGTGGTGATGGGGTGGGATTATGTGTGGTAATATAGTGGGGGGCTGGATTATGTTTGGTAATGTGGTGGGGGCGGGATTATCTGTGGTAATGTGGTGGGAGGGCGGGATTATGTTTGGTAATGTGTTGGGGGCCTGGATTATGTGTGGTGATGTGGTGGGGGGCGGGATTATGTGTGGTAATGTGGTGGGGGGCTGGATTATGTGTGGTGATGTGGGGGGGCTGGATTTGTAGTAATGTGGTGGGGGGCAGGATTTTTGTGTGGTAATGTGGTGGGGAGCGGGATTATGTGTGGCAATGTGGTGGGGGGCGGGATTATGTGTGGTAATGTGGTGGTGGGGCGGGATTACCTGTGGTAATGTGGTGGGGGGCAGGATTATGTGTGGTAATGTGGGGGGCGGGATTATGTGTAGTAATGTGGTGGGGGGCAGGATTATGTGTGGTAATGTGGTGGGGGGCGAGACTATGTGTGGTGATATGGTGGGGGGCAGAATTATCTGTGGTAATGTGTTGGGGGGCGGGATTATGTGTGGTAATGTGGTGAGGGCCTGGATTATGAGTGGTGATGTGGTGGGTGGTGGGAATATGTGTGGTCATGTGGTGGGGGGCTGGATTATGAGTGGAGATGTGGGGGGGCTGGATTTGTAGTAATGTGGTGGGGGGCAGGATTGTGTGGTAATGTGGTGGGGAGCAGGATTATGTGTGGTAATGTGCAGGGGGGGCGGGATTATGTGTGGTAATGTGGTGGGGGGCAGGATTATATGTGGTAATGTGGTGGGGGGGCGGGATTATCTGTGTTAATTTGGTAGGGTGCAGAATTATGTGTGGTAATGTGGTGAGGGGGCGGGATTATGTGTAGTAATGTGGTGAGGGGCAGGATTATGTGTGGTAATATGGTGGTGGGGCGGGATTTTCTGTGGTAATTTGTTGGGGGGTGGGATTATGTGTGTTGATGTGGTGGGGGGGCGGGATTATGTATGGTGATGTGGTGGGGCAGAATTGTGTGTGGTGATGTGGTGGGGGGGGGGCGGGATTATGTGTGGTGATGGGGTGGGGGACGGGATTTTCTGTGGTAATGTGGTGGAGGGGCGGGATTATGTGTGGTGATGTGGTGGTGGGGCGGGACTATTTGTAGTAATGTGGTGAGGGGGCAGGATTATGTGTGGTGATGGGGTGGGGGGCAGGATTATGTGTGGTGATAGGGTGGGGGGGCGGGATTATGTGTGGTATTGTGGTGGGTGCGGGATTTTGTGTGGTGATGTGGTGGGGGGAAGGATAATGTGTGGTCGGGGGCGGGATTATGTGTGGTGATGTGGTAGGGGTGGGATTATGTGTGGTAATATGGTGGGGGGCTGGATTATGTGTGTTAATGTGGTGGGGGTGGGATTATCTGTGGTAATGTGGTGTGGGGGCGGGATTATGTGTGGTAATGTGTTGGGGGCCTGGATTATGTGTGGTGATGTGGGGGCAAGATTATGTGTAGTAATGTGGGGGGCGGGATTATGTGTAATAATGTGGTGGGGGGCCGGAATTATCTGTATTGATGTGGTGGGGGCGGGATTATGTGTGGTAATGTGGTGGGGGGTGGGATTATGTGTTGATGTGGTGGGGGGGCGGGATTATGTGTGGTGATGTGGTGGGGGCAGGATTATGTGTGGTAATGTGGTGGGGGGCTGGTTTTTGTGTGGTGATGGTTTAGGGGGGGCGGGAATATGTGTGGTGATGGGGGTGGGGGGGCGGGATTATGTGTAGTAAAGTAGTGGGGGGCGGGATTATCTCTGGTAATGTGGTGGGTGGGCAGGATTATGTGTGGTAATGTGTTGGGGGCCTGGATTATGTGTGGTGATGTGGTGGGGGGCTGGATAATGTGTGGTGATGTGGGGGGGCTGGATTTGTAGTAATGTGGTGGGGGCAGGATTATGTGTGGTAATGTGGTGGGGAGCGGGATTATGTGTGGTAATGTGGTGGGCGGGCGGGATTATCTGTGGTAATGTGGTGGGGGCAGGATTATGTGTGGTAATGTGGTGAGGGGGCGGGATTATGTGTGGTAATGTGGTGGGGGCGGGATTATGTGTACTAATGTGGTGGGGGCGGGAATATGTGTGGTGATAAGGTGGGGGGTGGGACTATGTGTGGTGATGTGGTGGGGGATGGGATTATGTGTGGTAATATGGTGGAGGCGGGATTATGTGTGGTAATGTGGTGGGGGCGGAATTATCTGTGATAATGTGGTAGGGGAGTGGGGTTTTCTGTGGTAAAGTGGTGGGGCGGGATTATGTGTGGTAATGGTGGGGGGGTGGGATTATGTGTGGTGATGTGGTGGGGGGCGGGATTATGTGTGGTGATGTGGTGGGGGGGCGGGATTATGTGTGGTAATGTGGTGAGGGAGCAGGATTATGTGTGGTAATGTGGTGGGAGGTGGGATTATCTCTAGTGATGTGGTGGGGGCGGGATTATGTGTGGTAATGTGGTGGGGGGCGGGATTATGTGTGGTGATGTGGTGGGGGGGCGGGATTATGTGTGGTGATGTGGTGGGGCGGGATTATGTGTGGTGATGTGGTGGGCGGGTGGGATTTTGTGTGGTGATGTGGTGCGGATTGTGTGTGGTAATGTGGTGGGGGCGGGATTGTGTGTGGTGATGTGGTGGGGGGCGGATCTACTGTGCAGGGGGCGGGATTAGCGAGTAATCACGATTCCTCTTATATATATAGATATTCTTGATGTGTCTGCAAACAATACATTTGTCTAATGGTGTTAAATAGACCCCAATTGGAACAGAAATAAATTATATAAAAGAAGACTGTTTCTGGAAGAATTAGGAAAATCCCTTCTCAGGCCATATATTGGAGGGAGAAAATTGAATCCCAGAAGTGAAGGTGCAGCAGCCTTTACTCAAAGTATCCTGCAGCATGCTCAAGCAAGCGAAACCACAGCCTCCTCTAGCACTGTTACCGAACCAACGTCCTCTACCGGCACTGCTGCCAAACCAAGGTCCCCCTCCAGCACTGCTGCCAAACCAACGTCCTCCACCAGCACTGCTACCTAACCAACGTCCTCCACCAGCACTTCTACCGAACCAACATCCTCCACCAGCACTGCTGCCAAACCAACGTCCTCCACCAGCACTGCTACCTAACCAACGTCCTCCATCAGCAATGCTACTGTATCATCGTTCTCCACCAGCACTGCTACCGAAACAACATCTTCCACCTGCACTGCTACCAAACCAACATCCTCTAACAACACTGCTGCCAAACCAACGTTCTCCACCAGCACTGCCACCGAACCAACCTCCTCTACCAGCACTGCTGCCAAATCAACATCCTCCACCAGCACTGCTGCCAAACCAACATCCACCACTAGCACTGCTGCCAAACCAATGTCCTCCACCAGCACTGCTACCGAACCAATGTCCTCCACCAGCACTGCTGCCAAACCAACATCTTCCACCAGCACTGCTACCAAACCAACGTCCTCCACCAGCACTGCCACCAAACCAATGTCCTCCACCGGCACTGCTACCGAACCAATGTCCTCCACCAGAACTGCTACCGAACCAACATCCTCCACCAGCACTGCTACCGAACCAATGTCCTCCACCAGCACTGCTACCGAACCAATGCCCTCCACCAGCACTGCTACCGAACCAACGTCCTCCTCCAGCACTGCTACTGAACCAACGTCCTCCACCAGCACTGCCACCAAACCAATGTCCTCCACCGGCACTGCTACCGAACCAATGTCCTCCACCAGAACTGCTACCGAACCAACATCCTCCACCAGCACTGCTACCGAACCAATGTCCTCCACCAGCACTGCTACCGAACCAATGCCCTCCACCAGCACTGCTACCGAACCAACGTCCTCCTCCAGCACTGCTACTGAACCAACATCCTCCACCAGCACTGCTACCGAACCAAAGTCCTCCACAAGCACTACTACCGAACCAACGTCCTCCACCAGCACTGCTACCGAGTAGTGTTGAGCATTCCGATACCGCAAGTATCGGGTATCGGCCGATATTTGCTGTATTGGAATTCCGATACCGAGATCCGATACTTTTGTGATATCGGGAATCGGTATCGGGATCGATATTAATGTGTAAAATAAAGAAAAAAAATAAAAAATATTGATATACTCACCTCTCCGACGCAGCCTGGACCTTACCGATGTAACCGGCAGCTTCCGTTCCTAAGAATGAGCGCTTGAAAGACCTTAGATGACATCGCGGCCTGTGATTGGTCGCGTGAGCGGTCATGTGACCGCCACGCGACCAATCACAAGCCGCGACGTCATCTAAGGTCTTTCAAGCGCTCATTCTTAGGAACGGAAGCTGCCGGTTACATCAGTAAGGTCCAGGCTGCGTCGGAGAGGTGAGTATATCAATATTTTTTATTTTTATTCTTTATTTTACACATTAATATGGATCCCAGGGCCTGAAGGAGAGTTTCCTCTCCTTCAGACCCTGGGAACCATACAGGATACCTTCCGATACTTGGTGTCCCATTGACTTGTATTGGTATCGGGTATCAGTATCGGTGATATCCGATACTTTTCGGGTATCGGCCGATACTATCCGATACCGATACTTTCAAGTATCGGACGGTATCGCTCAACACTACTACCGAGCCAACATCCTCCACCAGCACTGCTACTGAACCAACGTCCTCCACCAGCACTGCTACCGAACCAACGTCCTCCACCAGCACTGCTACCGAACCAACGTCCTCCACCAGCACTGCTACCGAACCAACGTCCTCCACCAGCACGGCTACCGAACCAACGTCCTCCACCTGCACTGCTACCGAACCAACGTTCTCCACCAGCACTGCTACGGAACCTTTGTCCTCCACCAGCACTGCTTTTGAACCAGCGTCCTCCACCAGCACTGCTGCCAGCCTAAAAAGGAAAAGATGCTGCTTTTGTCCTCCATCAAGTGACCATAAATCAAATCTAACTTGTTTTAGTTGTGCGAAATATGTATCTAAAAGACATGTGCATGATTGTTGTGCTGAATGCATAAATGGAATAGTATGAACATTTTCAGAAAAAAACAGAAGTTTTTATTATTTTGCTTTTTTTTCAAAATGTTTACATACAGCTGAATTTGATGTTATAGTTTGTTATATTTGTTATAGTTGTT
This sequence comes from Ranitomeya variabilis, assembly GCF_051348905.1. Taxonomy (NCBI): domain Eukaryota; kingdom Metazoa; phylum Chordata; class Amphibia; order Anura; family Dendrobatidae; genus Ranitomeya; species Ranitomeya variabilis. The sequence continues at coordinate 466,103,331 of NC_135236.1, forward strand.
GTAGTATTTATAGTTACAGTTATCAAAGCACAAGTTTGTAATTTCTGTGCAGAATGCATTAAGACTGTGTACCTTATTCAAAACGAAATAAAGAAAAAATAAGTTTTTTATTTCATTTTTTATTTGATAATGACCAACCATGTTCACATTAGAGTTTAATAATGCAACAGGTATTAAAATAATACACTTAAAGTAGCTAAAAACAGCACTTTAATAGGTCCAGTCAAATATGACCACAACAGTAAAAGTGTATAGTTGACCAAAACAGAAAAGCAGGGTTAACCCTATCCTACCTCCTCCTGTTCCCTGACCATGGAGCTTTTCTGCCAATGTTCGGACTTGCAGTGCATCACAAATAGCACCAGTGCCACCTAATGGTCAACTTTGTTAGCACATCCTATAAGAGACTGAATCTCTTCTTATGCACAACAGACACTTAGAAGTTCTGTTGATTATTTATTTGATTTACACATCGTCCCTGACACTCAAATACATGACACATGTCATGATGTACACCAAAACATGAACACAGACTTTAGTATGCTTTTAAAGGATACAGCTTCATGTAGATCCTGGAGGCTTTCTTCCTGGTGTGTTTTTCTGCTTCTGCCGGTCATAAGAGATGCAGGAGAACACATAGTCACATCCAATGTCACGCAACATTGACCGTCTCAGCCTTGGAAGTTGGCTGGGTTCCAAACCCCATACTCATTCATCATCATCATTGTTATTTAATATTATTATTATTTATTGTTAGAGCACAATTGATTCCATGGTGCTCTACATGAGAGAAGGTTACATTCAAAATGCAAACATACAGTATATTACAGTGAACAAACTAACAATGGCAGACTGGTACAGAGGGGAGAGGACGCTGCCCTTGCAGGCTTACATTCTACAGGATGACGGGGAAATAAACTGTAGGTTGGGGTGGGTATTGCAGTAGCTCTGATGGTGGTGAGTTGGCATCAGAGTTATTGAGGCGGCAGTGGGGTTAGTGAAGGCTGTAAGTTTGCTTGAAGATTTGCATTTTCAAGTTCCATCTGAAAGTTCTAAAATTGGTGGCTAGTCGCACTTGTTCCAGAGTATGGGGGATGCTCAGGAGAAGCATTAGAGGTGATTGTGTGAGGAACATATAAGAGTGAAGAAGAGAAGGAGGTCTTGAGAGGATCGCAGATTACATGTTAGAAAGTAACGGGAGATTAGTCTGGAGATATGTAGAGGAAACAATTATCGATGGCTTTGTAGATCAATGGTAATAGTTTGAACTGGATACGTTGGGGAATTAGGAGCCAGTGAAGAGATTTGCAGGGGGAGAAGTAGAGGAATAGCAAGGCGAGAGATGGATTAGTCTTGTAGAAGAATTAAGCAGAGATGCCATAGAGTAGGATATTGCAGTAGTTGAGGTGGGAGATGATAAGGATATACACTAACATTTTTGTAGGCTCAAGGTTGAGGGTAGGACACATTCTGGAAATATTTTTGAGTTGGAGGTGGCAGTAGGTGGCTAGAGCTTTTTCTGAAGGACAAGGTCCAGTTACTCCTAGGCACCGGACTTGCAGCAGAGGATATCATTTATTGTGATACATAGATAACGTAGGGGAGTCAGGTGAGATGGAGGAAAGATTATGAGTTGAGTTTTGTCCATGTTGAGCTTTAAGAAGTGTGATGAAAAGGAGGATATGGCTGATAGACACTCAGAGGTTTTGGGCAGATGTGACGTCTGGACCAGGAAGGTTGATCTGAGTATCATCATTGGGAGAAATAAGTATTTGATCCCTTGCTGATTTTGTTTGTTTGCCAACTGACAAAAACATGAACAGTCTATAATTTTAAGGGTAGGTTAATTTTAACATTGAGAGATAGAATACCAAAAATAATATCCAGAAAATCACATTGCATAAATTATATAAATTTATTTGCATTTTGCAGTGAGAAATAAGTATTTTATCCTCTACCAACCATTAAGAGTTCTGTTTCCTACAAAGCAGTTAGACACTCCTAATCAACTCATTACCTGCATTAAAGACAGCTGTCTTACACAGTTACCTTTATAAATGACCCCTGTCCTCAGACTCAATTAATCAATCAGACTCTAACCACTACAACATGGGCAAGACCAAAGAGCTTTATAAGGATGTCAGGGACAAGATCATACACCTCCACAAAGCTGGAATGGGCTACAAAACCATAAGTAAGATCCTGGATGAGAAGGAAACAACTGTTGGTGCAATAGTAAGAAAATTGAAGAAATACAAAATGGCTGTCAATTGACATCGATCTGGGGCACCATGCAAAATCTCAGCTCGTGACGTCTCCTTGATCCTGAGGAAGGTGAGAGATCAGCCTAAAACTACACAAGGAGAACTTATTAATGATCTTAAGGCAGCTGGTACCACAGTCACCAAGAAAACCACTTGCAACACATTATGCTGTAAAGGTTTAAAATCCTGCAGTACCCACAAGGTCCCACTGCTCAAGAAGACACATGTTCAGGTCCATTTGAAGGTTGCCAATGAACACCTGGATGATTCTGTGAGTTATTGGGAGAAGGTGCTGTGGCCAGATGAGACAAAAATTGAGATCTTTGACATTAACTCAAGTCGCCGTGTTTGGAGGAAGAGAAATGCTGCCTATGACAAAAAGAATACCGTCCCCACTGTTAAGAATTGAGGTGGAAACATTATGTTTTGGGGGTGTTTCTCTGCTAAGGGCACAGGATTGCTTCACTGCATCAATGGGAGAATGGATGGAGCCATGTACTGTAAAATCCTGAGTGACAACCTCCTTCCCTCCGCCAAGACATTAAAAATGGGTTGTGGCTGAGTCTTCCAGCAAGACAATGACCCAAAACATACAGCCAAGGCAACAAAGGAGTGGCTCAAAAAGAAGCACATTAAGGCCTAGCCAGTCTCTAGACCTTAATGCCATAGAAAACTTATGGAGGGAGTTGATGCTTCGAGTTGCCAAGCGACAACCTCAAAATCTTATTGATTTAGAGATGATCTGCAAAGAGGGGTGGACCAAAATTCCTCCTGACATGTGAGCAAACCTCATCATCAACTACAAAAAATGCCTGACTGCTGTGCTTGCCAACAAGGGTTTTGCCACCAAGTATTAAGTCTTGTTTGCCAGAGGGATGAAATTCTTGTTTATCACTGCAAAATGCAAATAAATTTATATAATTTATGCAATGTGGTTTTATGGATTTTATTTTTGATGATCTTTCTCTCAATGTTAAAATTAACCTACCCTTAACATTATAGACTGTTCATGTCTTTGTCAGTGGGCAAACTTACAAAATCAGCAAATGTTCAAATACTTATTTCCCCCACTGTAGATGATGCTGAAAGCCATGGGACTTTATGAGTTGTCCCAGGTCAAAGGTATAGATTAAGAGAAAAGTGTTGGCAGATATGCAACACAGACTTATTTCTGTGCAGGAGGAGTTTACACTTTTCTGACAGTAGATGGCGATGTTGTTAATGTTATATGCTTAGTTGAATGTAATGCATATACTTGTTGCACTTTGGTTTCACTTTTTCTCTGGTAAAAGGTCCTTCAGACTTCCTGTTATGCTGTACTAAGAAGCTGATGCATGTACCTCATGTTCTGTGAAGATGAAAGATGAAATACCCCATAAAACTAACTCTCACAAGTTTCCTCTGGTACCAAACTGTGCAACAGAAAGTTCCCAAGAAAGAGCCTTGGGGGACACGAACAGAGAGAGGGCAGGATGAGTAGATAGTGTGGGAATGGAAGACGATAAGTGTGGCTGTATGCAAAGATGTATGAGAGGGTATGGTCTTTGGGAAACATATCCTTTCCTCTCACCATCATCAATTGCTGGACATAGAGGACAAAGAATATCACACAGAAATTATCATAGCCAAGGTTGCTGAAGGCAGAGCAACAGTGGAGGATCCCAGCTTATGTTGTCACAGAAGGATGACAATCCCATCGAGACTGCCTGCTTTGGCTCAGCAGCCTTCCATTACAGGAGCTGGCTCCATGTTACTACTAGAGATGAGCAAACAAGTTCTGAAAATGATTGCCAGTTTCAAATTCGGCAAGGGCACAGCATATTCGGATTCGTGTTCGCTTCCACAAGCATTTTTACTCAAAATTGACAAAAGTTGCTCACGGTTCCTTAAATCATTGTGTTTCCAGTAATGCTTTTGCTTGACTTTGGCTAGGATAGTGGTGATGTATGATGAGCGTGGGGGAAGGGGGGATGTGTTTGATGAGGGGAGACGGCGTGGGGAGTTAAAGGGGCATCTGAAAAATTTCAGGAGTGGCGCACTGTTTTTTTCTCTTAACTTTATGTGTGTTGATTCTGGCAACCAATCAGGGTGAAGAAACCATCCACATCATCATCACACAAGGTCTTCTGTTATTGGTTGCCGAAGTCACATGTTCCTGACCATATAAAAAGCGGACATCTTGTTTTGCTGGCGCCATTTGCTCAGGGTCACAGTGCAGAGAGGTCTCGCCTGCGCTTGAACTGTTGCTGCTGAAAATGAATTTGTCCTGGGTAAAATCAATCTTCCAGCATCGAAGTATATTGCTACACAGTATTTTCACAGTCTCTGGAAGCCCCATTTGCTACTCCAAATTGTTTGTGCTAAAAGTTGTTAAGCCTAATATAGCGTTGCAGCTAGTGTTGAGCGATACCGTCCGATACTTGAAAGTATCGGTATCGGAAAGTATCGGCCGATACCGGCAAAGTATCGGATCTAATCCGATACCGATACCCGATACCAATACAAGTCAATAGGACTCATGTATCGGACGGTATTCCTGATGGTTCCCAGGGTCTGAAGGAGAGGAAACACTCCTTCAGGCCCTGGGAACCATATTAATGTGTAAAAGAAAGAATTAAAATAAAAAATATTGCTATACTCACCTCTCCGACGCAGCCTGGACCTCAGCGAGGGAACCGGCAGCGTTGTTTGCTTAAAATTCGCGCGTTTATTTCCTTACTTGAAGTCCCGGCTTGTGATTGGTCGCGTGCCGCCCATGTGGCCGCAACGCGACCAATCACAGCAAGCCGTGACGTAATTTTAGGTCCTTCAGTATTTTAAAATTACGTTCCGGCTTTGTGATTGGTCGCGTCGCGGTCACATGGGCGACGCGACCAATCACCAGCCGTGACGTCACGGGAGGCTGGACACGCGCGCATTTTAAAATGCACGCTTGTCCTGCCTCCCGTGACGTCCCGGCTTGTGATTGGTCGCGTCGCCCATGTGGCCGCGACGCGACCAATCACAGCAAGCCGTGACGTAATTTTAGGTCCTTCAGGATTTTAAAATTACGTTCTGGCTTGTGATTGGTCGCGTCGCGGTCACATGGGCGACGCGACCAATCACAAGCCGTGACGTCACGGGAGGCTGGACACGCGCGCATTTTAAAATGCGCGCTTGTCCTGCCTCCCGTGACGTCACGGCTTGTGATTGGTCGCATCGCGTCACGACCAATCACAAGCCAGAACGTAATTTTAAAATCCTGAAGGACCTAAAATTACGTCACGGCTTGCTGTGATTGGTCGCGTCGCGGCCACATGGGCGACGCGACCAATCACAAGCCGGGACGTCACGGGAGGCAGGACAAGCGCACATTTTAAAATGCGCGCGTGTCCAGCCTCCCGTGACGTCATGGCTTGTGATTGGTCGCGTCGCCCATGTGACCGCGACGCGACCAATCACAAAGCCGGAACGTAATTTTAAAATACTGAAGGACCTAAAATTACATCACGGCTTGCTGTGATTGGTCGCGTCGCGGCCACATGGGCGGCACGCGACCAATCACAAGCCGGGACTTCAAGTAAGGAAATAAACGCGCGAATTTTAAGCAAACAACGCTGCCGGTTTCCTCGCTGAGGTCCAGGCTGCGTTGGAGAGGTGAGTATAGCAATATTTTTTGTTTTAATTCTTTCTTTTACACATTATTACATTAATGTTGTTTCGATACCGATACCCAATACCACAAAAGTATCGGATCTCGGTATCGGAATTCCGATACCCGCAAGTATCGGCCGATACCCGATACTTGCGGTATCGGAATGCTCAACACTAGTTGCAGCCACAAGGGCCAGTTACCTATTCCAAATAGTTTGTGCTAAAACTGTATTTTAGCGGCAAATCAGAAGGCCAGATTTCCACTGAAAAATTCTTAGATCTAATATAGTAGTGCAGCCACTACGAGCAATTAGCAACACCAAATTGTTTGTGCTAAAACTGTGTTTCATTGGTAAATTAGGTCAGATTTCCACTGAAAAATCATACGTTAGGCCCTAATATAGTAGTGCAGCCACTAGGTGCAATTAGCTACTCCAAATCATTTGTGCTAAAACTGTGTTTCAGTGGCAAATCAGAAGGACATATTTCCACTTAAAAATTGATAGGCCTAATATAGTATTGCAGCCATGAGGCCGAATTAGCTACTCCAAGTAGTTTGTGCTAAAACTGTGCTCCATTGGCAAATCAGAAGGCTAGATTTCCACTTAAATATCATAAGGCCTACTATAGCATTACACACAAGAGTCCCAATTAGCTACTCCTAATCGTTTGTGCTAAAACTGTTTTTCAGTGGCAAATCAGAAGGCCAGATTTCCACTTGAGTGGGAAAAAGCGAGATCATGGTGGAAGGAGGAATAGGCTTGACGTTCGACATTTACGTGGGTTAGATGTTAATGTGAATGAAAACTCAACTGAACAAACACTGCCTCATACTATCCAAAGACCACTGACTACATCTATTACTGCCCGGCCTACATGACTCCCTTTCTTTGGCAGCCGCACAGCAGTATACCTTGTAAATGAGGCTCAGAAAGAGCATGTGTTACTGTGGATGGCAAGTGCTGCATCAAGTGGCCTCTCCTCCTCTTCCTCCACCTTAAAATCACACACAGTACAATCCTCAGAGGTGGCACCCCAATCACTCTTGTTTCTCCCTGCGTCAAAAATTTCCAAATGCCCAAATTACTGTGGGAAACCTTGGGCCATTCTGAATAGCTGTTCACACATTGTATTCCACAGGCATCAGATGTCTGCTTTGAAGAATGTCAGAATCCAGAGAAGGGAAGTGTTAGGTGTCGAGTTCCTGCCGCTGCACAGGGGGAATCTCGAACCACCTCCGGTGTGGTCTCCCATTCTTCTCCAGCCGCAGTGGAGACATCAGTCCCAGCGTCTGGCTCAGGGAGATACTCTGCGTTTGGTTGCTTCTGCTCTTCTAGGCTCAGCTATTGTAGCCAGTACTGGTCAGCGGCGAGCAGATGCCTCTGGGACTAAGTCCTGCTTTCCCCCTTCTGAGCATGCCCAAAGGAAGACTTCTCATTGGGGGTCACACGCTCAGGACCTGTAGCAACTCCCATTGGTCCTCTAGGAAGGTCCTGAAGTTGCTGCAACTATAAAAGGTTGGCATGGCCGCACGGCCATGCGCTAGTATCATTTGTGTATGTGCTTGTCGCCAGTTGATACACTACCAATCTCTCTACATGTGGTGTGTGTTCGTCTAGCTTTGATTAATGCTTGAAGGGAAAAAGGGAGACATGAAGTGCAAATAGGGTCTTATCTTACAAAAGAATGGAGGAATTACCAAGAAAATCGCTCACCTGGTGAAGCTGAAAGTAGGCATGTAAAGATTTCGGCTGCCGCAGATCCACAAGCCGGTCACCGAACACATGGAGCAGTATACTATAGAAAGTGTGGATTAGATCCGTGCTGCCGTAATAATGATGAGGTTTCAGTTGATAGTAGACTTACTATAAAAAGAAACAATATAAAAATAAAAATAAGAAAATAAATTTGATAGGTTCTTGACAAAATTCTTTAAGTTTTTTTGTTCATTTTTTATTTTTGTATTGTTTCATTTTCTTTAATCTCTGAAAATGAAGAATAGATTTGTAACTAACTTAGCAATCTTTAATATATGATTGATTATATGAGAATTTTCCTGGTATAAAAATTTGTTAATCGTCTGTTTTCCATGAACTTTGACATTAGACGTCATTTGATTGTTTGGCGCCGTTTTTTGAATCTGACATATACTGAAACATTGCTAGCACATTGTCCTTGTATGTTGTATGTGGTAATTCCTGAAGAAGGGGCCATAAGAGCCCTGAAACGCATTGAATAAACCAATGTTTTAAGTCTACTATCAACTGAAACTTCATCATTATTATGGCAGCGCAGATTTAATCCACACTTCCTATAGTATACTGCTTCGTCTAGCTTTGGGAATACTCTCAGGCAGGCAGTTAGCGTCAGTGTGGGCAAATAGCTGCTTGGCTTAGCATCAGATTCCTTCCTATGTGCGGTTAGCACGGAAGAGTTCCTGAGCAAGCACAACCCTAGTTAGGGTATTATTCCCACGTGGAATCTTACAACTCTGTGTAGCAACAGGGTTTGTTCATATTCAGATCGAGTGACAGAATTTGTGTCTATACCGCAATATAGTGCCGTCATCTATTAGCAGCAGGTCTCACTCCTGCACGGTGGACCCCAGGCTGTGAACGCACCTATGCTACTCAACTAATTACTCGGTGCGTTCCGCCAGCCCTAACATAATACTAGCACCAGGGTCTGGCTAATAAATGGCGGATGATCAGCTTCTATGGCGGTACATCCAGCAACTGGATGGTAGGTTGGTGGCTTTAGAAAGTGCAACCTCGGCTGTGGATGTCACCATAGTCACTGTTCAGGCTGCGAGAGTGGCTGCAGTCAGTCTGTTTTCTGCCACCCCTGTCCCGACATTATCCCGTCTCCCGTTACCAGATAAGTTTTCTGGTGACAGTAAGCTATGTCGGGGATTTGTGAGCCAGTGTGCGATACATCTAGGGCTCCTGGCTGCACGTTCTCCTATGGAACGGGCTAAAGTGGAATTTATCATATCCCTTCTGTCGGGCAGGGCGTTGGAGTGGGCAAGCCCGCTGTGTGAGCGTGATGTTCATGTGGTGCAGAGTGCTCCTCGCTTCTTGGACTCTCTGAAACAGGACTTTTTAGGACCTTGTGTCACCCATGATAAGGCGCTCCAACTGCTGGCATTAATACAGGGCACGTACATGGTCAGCCAATTCACGTCTATTTCCGGACTTTGGCTTCAGAGCTGGAGTGGCCGGATAAAGTCTTTATCCCGGTATTCTGGAGGGGACTGGCTGACCATGTGAAGGATGTCTTGGCTACCAGGGAAATTCTCGCCACACTGGAGGAGCTTATTGCTATATCCACCCGCATCGACCTTCGTTTTAACAAGCGGAGGTTGGAGCGGACCCAGTGTAGGCAGAGATTTTGGTTGACTCCTACCTTCGCCAGTCCTCTGGAATCTCCTGTTCAGGCATCCGACTCCCATGAGGCCATGGAGGTTTCTCGAGTGGGACCTAAGTCCCAGGCTGCTCGAGTTCCCGTGGTCTGTAATGTCTGTCAGCAGTTAGGACATTATGCCAATAAATGTCCCCAGCGGTCGGGGAAATGATCGCGTCTAGTAACCGTAGGAGGTGGTTCACTAGACACAGCAACATTTTCCTCTAAGCTGTCCTTTAAGGGGACAATTACCATTGGCCCATCCACTCTTATGGTAGAGCTTTGCGTGGATTCTGGGTCGGAGGGCAGTTTTATGTCTTCTGCCTTCGCCCTACATCACGCAATACCCCTGGTGATGCTCGCCAAACCAGTAACCATACGAGTGGTGAATGGGTCGACACTGCCCCCACAGATTAGGCACCAGACCATCCCATTTACTCTATCTATGTCCCCATCTCATCAGGATATTATATCCTTACTAGTGTTGAGCGATACCTTCCGATATCGGAAAGTATCGGTATCGGAAAGTATCGGCCGATACCGTCAAAGTATCGGATCTAATCCGATACCGATACCCGATCCCAATGCAAGTCAATGGGACGAAAATATCGGAATTAAAATAAACCCTTTATAAACTTGTAGGTTCATTCTACATGAAGGAAAACAACTAAGAATAATGTAGGATGTATTGGGGGACGTGGCGGAGACATTAAAGGCACAGAGGTTTAGCCCAATCAAATAGAATAGCAGGATTTTTATTTTTTTTATGACGTTCGGCGTTAGAAAGATTTTGACTATGTTAATTTTTTATTTATTTTGTCAGATATTGATGTTTCACTACTTCCATGCCCTTCACCTTCTTTTTTACTTCTCCCACACTTTCTTCTTCATTATCCTCATCATCAGGTTCTTTGACATCAACTATCTTCACCTTATTCATCTTCTTCTTCTTCTACCTATTTTTTTTTATTTTTACATTGTTCATATTCTTTTTATTTAACTATTATCTTTTTCATATTCAACTTCTTCATCATATTCTTATTTGTGACAGGCATTCCCGTAGTTGTTATCTATAAAAGTTTGAAGATTACACCTTCCGTTCTGCCTGTCACAAAAGAGTTACATTTGTCCGCGTTCAGTTTGGCCTGCAGCATCAGGCTTTATCCAGGGGCACCATGAGGAGGAATGGACTCACCCCCATACACTGCTTAGTCTTCTTCTGCTTATAATTTAGATAATATCTTTTGCTCTGATATTTAGTCTTATGCTTAATGTTCTTCTGCTCTTTGTTCTGCAGCCTCTTGTTCTTCTGCTTCTCGGTCTCCCATGTCGTCGTCGTCTCCAGGGTCGTCATCTCCAGGGTCGTCGTCTCCGGGGTCGTCGTCATCGGGGTGGTCTTCAGGGTCATCGTCTCCAGGGTCGTCGTCATCACGGTGGTTGTCGTCTCTGGTGTCGTCGTCATCTTAGGGGTGGTCTTCCGGGTCATCGTGTTTAGTCTCTTGAACTTGGAAATGTAGCAGAAGGTACAAGAAGGCTGAGAAAATGCCGAGAAACAGCTGATGGAACTGGAACTCGGATGGCTACCCGAAGGTCCAAGAGCCAATGGAACTACCGAGGACCAGCTGACGTTACTGGAACCCGGTTACTAAGCAGGAGGTACCCGTGCCTAAAAGCACTACCAAGGACCACCTGACGTTGGTGGAACTCGGATACCCAGAGGGAGGCACCTAAGCCAAAGGCTCTGCCCGGAACCAGCTGACGGTACTGGAACCAGGATGGGGAGCAGAAGGTACAAGAGCAAAAGACACTGCCGATAACCAGCTGACGGTACTGGAACCCGGATGGGTAGCCGAAGGTCCAAGAGCCAATGGAACTACCGAGGACCAGCTGACGTTACTGGAACCCGGTTACTAAGCAGGAGGTACCCGTGCTGAAAGCACTACCAAGGACCACCTGACGTTGGTGGAACTCAGATACCCAGAGGGAGGCACCTAAGCCAAAGACTCTGCCCGGAACCAGCTGACGGTACTGGAACCAGGATGGGGAGCAGAAGGTACAAGAGCAAAAGACACTGCCGAGAACCAGCTGATGGTACTGGAACCCGGATGGGTAGCCGAAGGTCCAAGAGCCAATGGAACGACCGAGGACCAGCTGACGTTACTGGAACCTGGTTACTAAGCAGGAGGTACCCGTGCCTGAAAGCACTACCAAGGACCACCTGACGTTGGTGGAACTTGGATACCCAGAGGGAGGCACCTAAGCCAAAGGCTCTGCCCGGAACCAGCTGACGGTGCTGGAACCAGGATGGGGACCTATTCAAGCTTGTCTTCCTAGAGCCCCAACTAGCAGTGTTAGAGCCCAGAGTCAGCAGGAGGAGGAGAGCGAGCAGAGTGTAGGCCGAAGCCTGCACTTGCGGCAGCTTTGGGTCTGTTGTGCCTGCGTGGCTGTTGCAGGACACGTTGCCGGCTGCACAGCAGGGGAACAGCTGGCGGTGCTGAACCCCACTGACACATTGGCGAGGTGTTTGGCTCTGTGCAGCTAGCAGTATCGGGCCCCAACTTGCGGTGTTGGAGCCCGGGCTCTACAGGGGGAGCAGAGTGTAGGCCGAAGCCTAATTGAACCAATTTCAAAGGTAACCTTTAACCCCCCCTCAGGTGTTACAAAGTAGAAGAGCCACAGCTTATGCAGCAGTAGTGCTGCACAAGTCAAAGGTTGCTCTTTTAATTTTTCTCCTTGCACACGCTGAATGAAACACGTATAACATTTAGCCCTTTATACAGTCAAACTGTGTTGGAGGCGTGAGTTCCCTTCGTAATGAGACGCAGCACAGATGTCAAGAATCCCACCTTGGTGCTGGGTGCAGCCTCCTGAGCGTTGTTATTTGCTGTACAGGAGTCTGCGCTGTCGTGTTATCCCCTGGCCTAGCGCTGTTAGCGCTGCCCATCTTCTGACATCATTTAATGTCGGCCGGTGCGGTTCGCAATGACCATGAATCCCAGCCCCGCAGTGTCCTAACATTGTTAAAACACTGCGGGGCTGGGATTCATGGCCTGGCGCAGCACATATGTTCGCCTCTCACACTCGGGTCCTTACACCCGCTTCAGACTGTGCGGCGTCAGCTGATCCCTTATCGCATGCCACGGCCATGAAGCCGCACAGTCTGAAGAAGGCGGAAGGAGATGAGGGACACGTGAACTGATGCACTGCTCATGCCCATAAATCACACCCTCGCAGTCCCAATAAATAAGACACCGAAGGGCGTTGTGTGGGTCAGGGCGGCCGCAGAGGCGCAGGCAGCCAAACAATGATGCCAGAAGACGGGCAGCGCTACCAAGGGGGTTGCAGCGTGTCATTACAAAGGAAAGTCACACCTCCAGGACGGTTAAATGGTCACACAGAGGACATATTTTAGACATGTTTTCAGTTCCACATGTGCGAGGAGAATACGTTTATGAGCCACCTTGCACACATGCAGCATTACCGCTGTACAAGGTGGCTGTAAAACGTACAAACGCCTGGGGGAGGAGGGACAGGTTCCCTTCAATTTCAGTTCCTGTGTCTGCGTGACTTTGGCAGGACACGATGCCGGCTACACAGCAGGGGAACAGCTGGCGGTGCTGAACCCCACTGACACATTGGCTGGTGTTTGGCTCTGTGCAGCTAGCAGTACCGGGCACCAACTGGCGGTGTTAGAGCCCAGAGTCAGCAGGAGGAGGAGAGGGAGCAGAGTGTAGGCTGAAGCCTGCACTGGCGGCAGCTTTGGGTCTGTTGTGCCTGCGTGGCTGTTGCAGGACACGTTGCCGGCTGCACAGCAGGGGAACAGCTGGCGGTGCTGAACCCCACTGACACATTGGCTGGTGTTTTTCTCTGTGCAGCTAGCAGTACTGGGCCCCAACTGGCAGTGTTGGAGCCCGGGCTCTGCAGGGGGAGCAGAGTGTAGGCCGAAGCCTAATTGAACCAATTTCAAAGGTAACCTTTAACCCCCCCTCAGGTGTTACAAAGTAGAAGAGCCACAGCTTATGCAGCAGTAGTGCTGCACAAGTCAAAGGTTGCTCTTTTAATTTTGCTCCTTGCACACGCTGAAAGGAACACGTATAACATTTGGGCCCTTACACAGTCAAACTGATTTTGAGGCGTGAGTTCCCTTCGTAAAGAGATGCAGTACAGCTGGCAAAAATGCCACCTTGGTGCTTTGCACGGCCTCCTGAGCATCATTATTTGTTGCAGAGGAGTCTGCGCTTTTGTGTTATCCCTTGGCCTTGCGCTGTTAGCGCTGGCCATCCTCTGACATCATGTAATGTCGGCCGTTGCGGTTTGCGATGACCATGAATCTAAGCCCCGCAGTGTCTTAACATTGTTAAAACACTGCGGGGCTGGGATTCATGGCCTGGCGCAGTACATATGTTCGCCTCTCGCTTGGGTTCTTACACCCGCTTCAGACTATGCGGCGTCAGCTGATCCCTTATCGCATGCCACGGCCATGAAGCCGCACCCTCTGAAGAAGGCGGAAGGAGACGAGTGACAGGCGAACATATGCACTGCTCAAGCCCATCAATCACACCCTCGCAGTCAAAATAAATAAGACACCGAGGGGCGTTGTGTGGGTCAGGGCGGACGCAGAGGTGCAGGCAGCCAAACAATGATGCCAGAAGACGGGCAGCGCTACCAAGGAGCTTGTTGCGTGTCAATACAAAGGAAAATCACACCTGAGGGACGTTTTAATGGTCGCAGAGGACTCATTTTAGACGTGTTCAGTTCAACCTGGGCAAGGAGAATAAGTTTCTGAGCCACCTTGCACACATGCAGCATTACTGTCGTACAAGGTGGCTGAAAAACGTAGAAACGCCTGGGGGAGGGGGGACAGGTTTCCTTCAATTTCAGTTCTTGTGCCTGCGAGGCTTTTGCAGGACACGTTGCTGGCTATACAGCAGGGGAACAGCTGGCGGTGCTGAACTCCACTGACACATTGGATGGTGTTTGGCTCTGTGCAGCCAGCACATCTGGGCCCCAACTGGCGGTGTTAGAGCCCAGGGTCAGCAGGAGGAGGAGAGGCATTACAGTGTAGGCCGAAGCCTGCACTGGAGCAAGTTGAAAGGGAAACTTTAACCCCCCCCCCCAAGCGTTTGTAGCTGAAAGAGCCATCGTGTACAGCACTAATGCTGGAAAAGGTAAACTTAGCTCTTTTAATTATGGTCCTTGCACATGCTGAACCTAACACTTATGAAAAGTGTCCCCTCCTACCGTGATACCGTCCGGTTGGTGGAACTGTCCTTTGTGATGTGACGCAGCACAGCCGTCATTCTTACCCCCTTGGCGCCGTGCGCCGCCTCCTCAGCGTTGTTTGAATCAGTCCCGGAGCCTGCGCTGTTAGGTTAGCCCTTGGCCATGCACACATTTTGCGCTGCCCGTCTTCTGACATCATTTGGTGTCAGGCTGGCTGCGCCTGTGCGGCCGCGCTGGCCGAGAGCCCGCCTCGTACTGTCTTCTGATTTAATCCCACCGGGGGCCTGGGATCCGTGGCCATGCGCAGTGCATATCCTCACCTCTCACTCCCCTCCCTACGGCTTCTTCAGACTGTGCGGTGTCACGGCCGTGGCATGCTATTAGGGACCAGCTGACACCGCACAGTCTGAAGAAGCCGTAGGGAGATGAGTGAGAGGTGGAGGTTCAGATATGCACTGCGCATGTCCATGGATCTCAGGCCCCCAGTGGGATTAAATCAGAAGACAGTACGAGGCGGGCTCTCGGCCAGCGCGGCCGCACAGGCGCAGCCAGCCTGACACCAAATGATGTCAGAAGACGGGCAGCGCAAAATGTGTGCATGGCCAAGGGCTAACCTAACAGCGCAGGCTCCGGGACTGATTCAAACAACGCTGAGGAGGCGGCGCACGGCGCCAAGGGGGTAAGAATGACGGCTGTGCTGCGTCACATCACAAAGGACAGTTCCACCAACCGGACGGTATCACGGTAGGAGGGGACACTTTTCATAAGTGTTAGGTTCAGCATGTGCAAGGAGCACCACGAAAAGAGGCACTTTTTACCTTTGCATCATTACTGCTGCACAAGGTGGCTCCTTCAGTAACAAACGCCTGGGGGGGGGGGACAGTTTCCCTTAAATTTAACTTGTTGTGCCTGTGTGGCGGTCGCAGTACACGTTGCCGTATACACAGCAGGGGAACAGCTGGCGGTGCTGAACCCCACTAACACATTGGCGAGGTGTTTGGCTCTGTGCGGACAGCACTTCTGGATGGCAACTAGCGGTGTTGGAGCCCAGGGACAGGTGGAGGAGGAGGAGGTAGGAGGAGGTAGGAGAAGGTAGGAGGGATTGCCACACACACAGCAGGGGAACAGCTGACGTTACTGAACCCCAATAACAGAGGAGGGACTGTTGGGACTGTGCGGACAGCACTTCTGGACGGCAACTAGCGGTGTTGGAGCCCAGGGACAGGTGGAGGAGGAGGAGGTGGAGGAGGTAGGAGGAGGTAGGAGGGATTGCCACACACACAGCAGGGGAACAGCTGACGTTACTGAACCCCAATAACAGAGGAGGGACTGTTGGGACTGTGCGGACAGCACTTCTGGACGGCAACTAGCGGTGTTGGAGCCCAGGGACAGGTGGAGGAGGAGGAGGTGGAGGAGGTAGGAGGAGGTAGGAGGGATTGCCACACACACAGCAGGGGAACAGCTGACGTTACTGAACCCCAATAACAGAGGAGGGACTGTTGGGACTGTGCGGACAGCACTTCTGGACGGCAACTAACGGTGTTGGAGCCCAGGGACAGGTGGAGGAGGAGGAGGTGGAGGAGGTAGGAGGAGGTAGGAGGGATTGCCACACACACAGCAGGGGAACAGCTGACATTACTGAACCCCAATAACAGAGGAGGGACTGTTGGGACTGTGCGGACAGCACTTCTGGATGGCAACTAGCGGTGTTGGAGCCCAGGGACAGGTGGAGGAGGAGGAGGTGGAGGAGGTAGGAGGAGGTAGGAGGGATTGCCACACACACAGCAGGGGAACAGCTGACGTTACTGAACCCCAATAACAGAGGAGGGACTGTTGGGACTGTGCGGACAGCACTTCTGGACGGCAACTAGCGGTGTTGGAGCCCAGGGACAGGTGGAGGAGGAGGAGGTGGAGGCGGTAGGAGGAGGTAGGAGGGATTGCCACACAAACAGCAGGGGAACAGCTGACGTTACTGAACCCCAATAACAGAGGAGGGACTGTTGGGACTGTGCGGACAGCACTTCTGGACGGCAACTAGCGGTGTTGGAGCCCAGGGACAGGAGGGGGAGGTGGAGGTGGAGGAGATAGGAGGGATTGCCACACACACAGCAGGGGAACAGCTGACGTTACTGAACCCCAATAACAGAGGAGGGACTGTTGGGACTGTGCAGACAGCACTTCTGGACGGCAACTAGCGGTGTTGGAGCCCAGGGACAGGTGGAGGAGGAGGAGGTGGAGGAGGTAGGAGGAGGTAGGAGGGATTGCCACACACACAGCAGGGGAACAGCTGACGTTACTGAACCCCAATAACAGAGGAGGGACTGTTGGGACTGTGCGGACAGCACTTCTGGACGGCAACTAGCGGTGTTGGAGCCCAGGGACAGGTGGAGGAGGAGGAGGTGGAGGAGGTAGGAGGAGGTAGGAGGGATTGCCACACACACAGCAGGGGAACAGCTGACATTACTGAACCCCAATAACAGAGGAGGGACTGTTGGGACTGTGCGGACAGCACTTCTGGACGGCAACTAGCGGTGTTGGAGCCCAGGGACAGGTGGAGGAGGAGGAGGTGGAGGAGGTAGGAGGAGGTAGGAGGGATTGCCACACACACAGCAGGGGAACAGCTGACGTTACTGAACCCCAATAACAGATGAGGGACTGTTGGGACTGTGCGGACAGCACTTCTGGATGGCAACTAGCGGTGTTGGAGCCCAGGGACAGGTGGAGGAGGAGGAGGTGGAGGAGGTAGGAGGAGGTAGGAGGGATTGCCACACACACAGCAGGGGAACAGCTGACGTTACTGAACCCCAATAACAGAGGAGGGACTGTAGGAACTGTGCGGACAGCACTTCTGGACGGCAACTAGCGGTGTTGGAGCCCAGGGACAGGAGGGGGAGGAGGAGGTGGAGGAGATAGGAGGGTTTGCCACACACACAGCAGGGGAACAGCTGATGTTACTGAACCCCAATAACAGAGGAGGGACTGTTGGGACTGTGCGGACAGCACTTCTGGACGGCAACTAGCGGTGTTGGAGCCCAGGAACAGGTGGAGGAGGAGGAGGTAGGAGGAGGTAGGAGGAGGTAGGAGGGATTGCCACACACACAGCAGGGGAACAACTGACGTTACTGAACCCCAATAACAGAGGAGGGACTGTTGGGACTGTGCGGACAGCACTTCTGGATGGCAACTAGCGGTGTTGGAGCCCAGGGACAGGAGGGGGAGGAGGTGGTGGAGGAGATAGGAGGGATTGCCACACACACAGCAGGGGAACAGCTGACGTTACTGAACCCCAATAACAGAGGAGGGACTGTTGGGACTGTGCGGACAGCATTCTGGACGGTAACTAGCGGTGTTGGAGCCCAGGGACAGGAGGGGGAGGAGGAGGTGGAGGAGATAGGAGGGATTGCCACACACACAGCAGGGGAACAGCTGACGTTACTGAACCCCAATAACAGAGGAGGGACTGTTGGGACTGTGCGGACAGCACTTCTGGACGGCAACTAGCGGTGTTGGAGCGCAGGGACAGGAGGGGGAGGAGGAGGTGGAGGAGATAGGAGGGATTGCCACACACACAGCAGGGGAACAGCTGACGTTACTGAACCCCAATAACAGAGGAGGGACTGTTGGGACTGTGCGGACAGCACTTCTGGACGGCAACTAGCGGTGTTGGAGCCCAGGGACAGGAGTGGGAGGTGGAGGTGGAGGAGATAGGAGGGATTGCCACACACACAGCAGGGGAACAGCTGACGTTACTGAACCCCAATAACAGAGGAGGGACTGTTGGGACTGTGCGGACAGCACTTCTGGACGGCAACTAGCGGTGTTGGAGCCCAAGGACAGGTGGAGGAGGAGGAGGTGGAGGAGGTAGGAGGGATTGCCACACACACAGCAGGGGAACAGCTGACGTTACTGAACCCCAATAACAGAGGAGCGACTGTTGGGACTGTGCGGATAGCACTTCTGGACGGCAACTAGCGGTGTTGGAGCCCAGGGACAGGATGAGGAGGAGGTGGAGGAGATAGGAGGGATTGCCACACACACAGCTGGGGAACAGCTGACGTTACTGAACCCCAATAACAGAGGAGCGACTGTTGACTGTGCGTACAGCACTACCAGGCAACAACTAGCGGTGTTGGAGCCCAGGGACAGCAGGAGAAGCAGAGGAACACAATGTAGGCCGAAGCCTGATTGGAGAAAGTCGAAAGGGAACCTTTAACCCCCCCCCCCAAGGCGTTTTGTAGCTGAAAGAGCCAGCTTGTGCAGCACAAAAGATGCAAAAGGAAAAGGTGGCTCTTTTCATGATGCTCCTTGCAAACACAGAACTAAACACTTATAAAATGTGTCCCCTGAAACCGTGAGACCGTCCCGGAGGTGGGACTTTCCTTCGTAATATGACGCAGCACAGCCATCATTCTTACCCCCCCGGCGCCGTGCCACGGCTCCTCAGCGTTGTTTGATTCCGTCCCGGAGCCTGCGCTGTTATGTTATCCCTTGGCCAGGCACACTTAGCGCTGCCCGTCTTCTGACATCATTTGGTGTCAGGCTGGCTGCGCCTGTGCGGACGCGCTGGCCGAGAGCCCGCCTCGCAGTGTCGTCTAATGTAATCCCACCGCGGGCCTGGGATCAATGGCCATGCGCAGTGCATATCCTCACCTCTCACTCCCCTCCCTACGGCTTCTTAAGGCTGTGCGGTGTCACGGCCGTGGCATGCTATTAGGGACCAGCTGACACCGCACAGTCTGAAGAAGCCGTAGGGAGATGAGTGAGAGGTGGAGGTTCAGATATGCACTGCGCATGTCCATGGATCTCAGGCCCCCAGTGGGATTAAATCAGAAGACACTGCGAGGCGGGCTCTCGGCCAGCGCGGCCGCACATGCGCAGCCATCCTGACACCAAATGATGTCAGAAGACGGGCAGCGCTAAGTGTGCCTGGCCACGGGATAACATAACAGCGCAGGCTCCGGGACGGAATCAAACAACGCTGAGGAGCCGGGGCACGGCGCCAAGGGGGTAGGAATGACGGCTGTGCTGCGTCATATTACGAAGGAAAGTCCCACCTCCGGGACGGTTTTACGGTATCAGTGGACACATTTTATAAGTGTTAAGTTCTGCGTGTGCAAGGAGCTAAACAAAAATAGCTACCTTTTCCTTGTGCAGCATTACTGCTGCACAAGATGGCTCTTTCAGTAACAAACGCCTTGGGGGGGGGACAGATTCCCTTACATTTCAGTTGTTGTGTCAGCGTGGCGGTCGCAGGACACATTGCCGGCTACACAGCTGGGGATCAGCTGACGTTACTGAAACCCAATAACACTGGGTCGTATGTTTTGACTGTGCAGACGGCACTTCTGAGCCTCAACTGGCGGTGTTGGAGCCCAGGAATTAAAGTTCAGGTGGTAGAAAGATGAACACAACAGGAGACCTGGATACTGTAGACAGTCACCTAATTATTTAATCAGGAAGAGGAGTGGCAAATTCCTGCGAGATCCAGGCCTTGTTCATTTTCAGGAAAGTAAGCCGGTCAACGTTATCGGAGGATAGTCGCATGCGACGGTCAGTTAGTACACCACCTGCAGCACTAAAGACACGTTCCGACAATACACTGGCCGCAGGGCAAGACAGCACCTCCAATGCATACTGGCTTAGCTCTGGCCATGTATCCAGCTTTGAGACCCAAAACTTGAAAGGTGAAGAGCCGTCTGGGAGTACAGCAAGAGGGCAAGACATGTAGTCTGTCACCATCTGACGGAACCGTTGCCTCCTGCTGACTGGAGCCGTCTGTGATGGTGTATAGTTTTGTGGTGGGCACAGAAAACTGTGCCACAGTTGGGCCATACTGGTCTTGCCTTGGGCAGAGGCACTGCTTCTGCTCCCTCTTTGTGCAGAGCCTCCACCACTGCCTGGACGCACTGAGCTGCTTTGGAATGCACTAGCAGCACTTCTCTCAGTTGGAATGGAGAAGATGATGGAATTCACCAGTGTGTCTTGGTACTCCCGCATCTTTCGCTCCCGGTTCAACGGTGTGATGAGGCTTTCTACGTTGTCCCGGTAGCGAGGATCGAGGAGGGTGAACACCCAATAATCAGACATGTTGAGAATGTGGGCGATGCGGCGGTCGTTTCTCAGGCACTGCAGCATGTAATCCACCATGTGCTGCAGACTGCCAACTGCCCAAGAAACGCTGTCCCCTGCTGGAGGCGTGATCTCTGTCCGCTCGTCATCACCCCACCCTCACTGTACACACTGAGTACTGGACAATTGTGTAACTCCCTCCTCTGGACGGATGTCTTCCTCCTCCATTGACTCCTCCTCATCCTCCTCACAAACTGTCCCCTGCCTACGCGTTTGTGAGGAACCACGTGGCGCTGACTGTCCAGAAGATGATGGAAATGCTGAATCCTCACCCTCCACCTCTTCCACAACATCATCCCTTAGCGCTTGCAGTGATTTTTCAAGCAGGCAGATAAGGGGGACAGTCATGCTGACTAGTGCATCATCTGCACTCGCCATCCGCGTGGAATAATCAAAGGGACGCAAAACCTGGCAGACGTCATTCATAGTGGCCCACTCTGTGGTTGTGAAGTCTGTACGGCGCTGACTGCGACTTCTTTGCGCCTGAAGCAGCTGGTACTCCATTACAGCTTGCTGCTGCTCACACAACCGCTCCAACATATGTAACGTGGAATTCCACCTGGTAGGTAGGTCACATATGATGCGATGTTCCGGCAGGCGGTGTCGGCGCTGCAGAGCCGCAATGCGCGCTTTTGCCGTGCTGGAACGCCGCAAGTGAGCACACTCTAGGCGGACCTTGTGCAGCAGTGCATCAAGATCCGGATAGTCCCTCAAGAAACTCTGCACGACCAAATTGAGCACATGTGCCAGACATGGGATGTGAGTGAGGTTGCCGAGGCCCAGAGCTGCCACCAGATTTCGGCCATTATCACACACTACCATGCCTGGCTGGAGATTCGCTGGCACAAACCACACATCGCTCTCCTGCTTGATGGCATTCCAGAGCTCCTGCGCTGTGTGGCTTCGATTCCCCAAATAAATTAATTTCAAGACGGCCTGTTGACGTTTGGCCACGGCTGTGCTCATGTCGGTCGTAACAGGTAAACGTTCATCACGGGTCCATGTGGAGGTGGACTGTGACGGCTCCTGCAGCGATGATTCTGATGAACTGGTGTAAGAGGAGGAGTCAATGCGTACAGAATGGATTCCTGCAATCCTTGGAGTGGGCAGGACACGTCCTGCGCAACTCGCACGGTCTGTACCCGGCTCAACGACATTAACCCAATGGGCAGTGAGGGAAAGGTATCGCCCCTGTCCATGTTGACTGGTCCACGCATCGGTGGTGAGGTGGACCTTGCTACTGACGGCGTTCAGTAGCGCGTGTTTTATGTGTCCCTCCACATGCTTGTGCAGGGCAGGGACGGCTTGCCTGCTGAAGTAAAAGCGGCTGGGCATATTGTACTGTGGGACTGCCAATGACATCAAGTCACGGAAGCTGTCAGTCTCCACCAGCCTGAATGACAGCATTTCCAGTGAAAGAAGTTTGGCAATGCCTGCAGTCAGAGCCTGTGCTCGTGGGTGGTTTGACGAGAAAGGCCGCCTTTTCTCCCATGCTTGTACTACCGATGGCTGTAGACTGGGCTGGGAGTGTGTGGATGACTGGGAAAGTGGTGCTGCGGGTGGAATTACAGCGGGTCTCTGGACAACAGGGCCAGAGGTTCTTCCACGACGATCCTGGGAGGAAGCCGAACCAGCTGCGTGTGAGCTGGAGGAAGAGGCAACACGAGCTGAAGCGGTGGTAGCTGCCGCTCTTGGTTGGCCTAGCTCTTCAGTGTGTTTTTCTAACTCCGCCGGGTGCCTGGTGCGCACATGTTTCCACATGTTGGAGGTATTGAGGTTGCTGACATTTTTCCCTCTTTTGACTTTGTGATGACACACCTTGCATTTGACATAGCAAATGTCATCTGCAACTGTGTCAAAAAAGGACCAGGCACTGCAAGTCTTGGGAGCGCCCTTTTTGGCTTTTGGAAGAGACATGCTCCTAACGGGTGCAAAGAGGAGGCTGCAGGATCGGCAGCCTTCCCCTTCCCTCTCCCTCTTTGGGCCGTACGGGGAATCTCTTCCTCAGAGCTGCTCCCACCACCTTCCTGTCCCTCACGCCAAGATGGGTCAAGGACCTCATCATCTACACTACCCTCTGCCCCTAACTGCTCCTCCTGGGTAGTCTCAGCAGCAGAGCACCCACCAGTAAGTGGCACCTGAGTGTCATCATCAGCTAATGCGGCCTGCGATGTGGTGAACGGAGCCACTGGCCCACCCGCCTCTTCAGAGGAAGAGAGAAAAAGCTGTTGGGCATCACTGCACCCTGCCTCTTCTTCCATTTCTCCAATGCTGCTTGGCTGGCCCCCTGTTTCCAAGCCAAGAGATTCAGAGAACAGAAGTAGAGACGGCTCCTGTCCTGGGCTCTCTGTCTGCCTGGGCAATTTGGCAGGTGGTGAAGAGACAGATGGCTGCTCTCCAGTGCTCTGTGTCTGAAAGGATGTGGCACTAATTGAAGTTGATGCATTAGCTGCCATCCATCCGACAACGGCTTCAATTTGTTCTTCACGCAGCAGCGGTGTACGGCGCTCTGCGACAAAGCTGCGCATGAATGACTGTTCCCTGGTGAAAGTGGGTGCTGATGAGTCACCGGTGCCCGCAGCAGGCACAGAATCCCCACGTCCCCTCCCTGCTCCGCGCCCACGCCCACGTGCCTTACTCACTGCCTTCTTCATCTTGGTTGACTGATAAAGATAAGCAGAAAAGTACTAACGGATTTGTGTGCTTATTCCTGAACAACTCCTCCTAACAGGTATAAGAAACACTAATTTTCTAAAGTGTGGACTAGACTTTAATATGAGCTAATGTGGCCTACACAAATGTAAAGTGGTGTCACTGGTGTGTTTGGTGAACTTTATTATTTATTTATTTTTTGGGGGCTGAACTGACAACAGATAGAGCTGCAGTCACACGGAGACCGTGCAGACAGACGTAAACGGCGCTGCAAGGCCCAAAAACCCTCCTCTACGTTATCCTATGTAGTGTTTTTCCACAAGTTAGCTGGAGACGGGTGGAAAGACACTAATAGGAATTTTTTGAAAAAATGTGCAGCAGCCTGCACTACTTAAAACAAAATGAAAATTGATTTTGCGGTATGACGCAGTGAAGAACCCTGAGCTGGAGACAACCAGGCTATGGCTGCTCACAGACTACAGGGCGAGCTGCAGTCACACGGAGACCGTGCAGACAGCCGTAAACGGCGCTGCAAGGCCCAAAAACGCTCCTCTACGTTATCCTATGTAGTGTTTTTCCACAAATTAGCTGGAGATGGGTGGAAAGACACTAATAGGAATTTTTTGAAAAAATGTGCAGCAGCCTGCACTACTTAAAACAAAATGAAAATTGATTTTGCGGTATGACGCAGTGAAGAACCCTGAGCTGGAGACAACCAGGCTATGGCTGCTCACAGACTACAGGGCGAGCTGCAGTCACACGGAGACCGTGCAGACAGCCGTAAACGGCGCTGCAAGGCCCAAAACCCCTCCTCTACGTTATCCTATGTAGTGTTTTTCCACAAATTAGCTGGAGACGGGTGGAAAGACACTAATAGGATTTTTTTTAAAAAATAAGCAGCAGACTACACTACTTGGAAAAAAAAAAAAAAAGAACAGTATGAGGCAATGAACCACCCTCCCTGAACTGAATACAACCAGCTATGGATGGCCTATGTGGCTGCACTCAGACTAGAGAGTGGGCTGCACTCACACACACACACACACAGACCTTGCAGATCGCTGTGAAAACAGCGCTACAAGGCAAAAGCAAGGTGAATAGTAGGTGAACACAGCGGTTGCTAAATTAGCCTTTGGAAAGCACAAAGAAGCAAATCGCTATCTCTAAACTGTCCCTCAGTCAGCAAACAGCGTCCTGTCACTAACTGAATTCACAGCAGAGTGATCGCAAAATGGCGCCAGCGACTTTTAAACTGCATCATGACATCATTTCAGCAGCCAATCACAGCCATGCCAGTAGTTTCATGCCCTCCATGCTGAACAGGATGTGCCCACACTTGGAATCATTCTCATTGGATGAATTTGTGCAGTTTGAATCTGTGAACTTCCGATTCCGGTATCCGATACGCGGCAAGTATCAGAATCCCGGTATCGGAATTCCGATACCGCAAGTATCGGCCGATACCCGATACTTGCGGTATCGGAATGCTCAACACTAATCTTTACTTGTCATTCCTGAGGGAATTGACGAGGTCCTGTTAGGGATACCTTGGCTACGGTATCACTCCCCTCATATAGAGTGGAATATAGGTAGAATTTTGGGTTGGAGTAAATCTTGTGAGGGTAGATGTCAGAGGGAATGCGTTCAGGTTGCTACTACAGAGGTACCTGCAGATCTTTCCTCTCTCCCCAAGCATTATTGGTCCTTTCCAGACGTGTTCTCCAAGAGGGCTGCAGAGACCCTTCCGCCTCACCGCTCCTATGACTGTCCTATTGACCTCTTGCCTGGTGCTGAGCCTCCCCCGGGTCGAGTCTATCCATTATCTCTCCTGGAGATGGAGGCAATGTGTCAGTACATCCAGGAGAATCTGGTAAGAGGATTCATTAGGAAGTCAGTGTCACCTGCAGGGGCTGGGTTCTTCTTCGTGCAGAAGAAAAACAGGGAACTACGTCCATGCATAGACTACAGGGGTCTTAACGCCATCACCGTTAAGAAGAAGTACCCACTGCCCCTGATATCTTAGCTTTTTGATAGGCTTCGGGGAGCAAGGGTATTTACTAAATTAGATCTGCGGGGTGCTTACAACCTGATTCGCATCCGTGAGGGGGACAAATGGAAGATGGCTTTTAACACCAGGGATGGGCACTATGAATACCTAGTGATGCCCTTTGGGCTCTGTAATGCCCCAGCTATTTTCCAAGACTTTGTAAATGATATCTTCTGAGATATGCTCTCCACCTCGGTTGTAGTCTATCTGGATGATATTCTTATCTTCTCTCCAGATATTGACTCCCACCGGAGAGATGTTTGCAAAGTCTTCGACCTCTTATGGGCAAATTCCCTCTACGCCAAGTTGGAGAAATGTGTGTTTGAGCAGGAGTCCTTACCTTTCCTTGGCTA
The DNA here is from genome assembly GCF_051348905.1 of Ranitomeya variabilis. NCBI lineage: Eukaryota > Metazoa > Chordata > Amphibia > Anura > Dendrobatidae > Ranitomeya > Ranitomeya variabilis. The sequence continues at coordinate 466,129,034 of NC_135236.1, forward strand.
TATCATCTCTGCCCAGGGTTTGGCTATGGATCCTGCCAAGCTACAGGCTGTGATAGACTGGCAAGAACCCCATTCTCTTAAAGCGGTGCAGCGCCTTATGGGGTTCATTAACTCTTATCACCAGTTCATCCCTCATTTCTCAGTTTTGGTAGCTCCCTTGGTAGCCCACAACAAGAAGGGAGTAAATCTCAAATTTTGATACGAGGAGGTCTCCAAGGCCTTCACTTCCATTAAGTCTCATTTTGCTAGCGCTCCCATCCTACATCGCCCTGATGTAGGTAAGCTGTTTATAATGGAGGTGGATGCCTCATTCATTGGTGCTGGAGCAGTCCTCTTCCAAAAGGATGCACAAGGTTGGAAGCATCCTTGCTTCTTCTTCTCCAAGACCTTCACACCAGTGGAGAGGAATTATTCCATTGGGGACAGGGAGTTGCTAGCAATGAAGTTGGCTTTCTCAGAGTGGAGACACCTTCTGGAGGGGGATCGCTTTCCCTTTCAAGTTTTTATAGACCACAAAAATTTGGTGTACATTCAGACTGCCCAGCGGCTAAATTCTCACCAGGCTAGATGGTCCCTGTTCTTTTCCCAGTTCCATTTCACCCTCCATTTTCTCTCCGGGGAGAAGAGCATTTGTGTCGATGCTCTCTCTTGCTCCGTGGTGTCATCTGAGGAGGAGGAGCCTTGGCTTATTGTCCCTTCTGAGAGTCTGAGAACTGTGGCTCCGGTTTTGCTAGAGTCTGTGCCCCCTGGCAAGAGTTTTGTACCATCAAATTTGCATCCGGAGTTCTCTCTTGGGCTCACTCGTCCAGGGTGGGTGGACATTTTGGGACCAAAAGGACATCTGAGCTGCTGGCGAGAACATACTGGCGGCTGCATATGGCCCATGACGTCGGAGACTATATTCAGGCAGCTGCACCATTATTTGGGTGATCACCGACCATTTTTCCAAAATGGTGCACTTGGTGCCTCTTCCATGGATACCTTCTGCACGGGCTCTGGCAGCGTTGTTTATTAAACATATCTTTCGCCTACATGGTATGCCAGACAAAATTGTCAGGGACTGGGGTCCCCAGTTTGCGTCTCAGTTCTGGAGAGAGCTTTGTTGTCTACTCAGCATTGAGTTGAATATCTCTTCAGCATATCATGGCGCGTGACATTTGGGACCGCACACAGGATGCCATCCGGCCTCCAAGGAGAGAATGAGGTCCCGCTCCAACCCTTTCTCCTGGCGATTTATTGTGGCTCTCCACCCGTAACATCAAGCTGCATGTTGAGTCCACTTAGTTTTCCCCTCGATATTTGGGTCCCTTCAAGGTCCTGGAACAGGTTAACCCTGTGTTCTACCATCTGGCCCTTCCTCCACACCTAGGCATCACTGACACCTTCCATGTGTCCCTCTTAAAGCCCGTACACATGTCCCGGTTTTCCGAGTCTTCTGCTTGGGTTCGTCTACGGACAATTACGAGGTGAACGCTGTCTTGGGGTGCAAGGTGGTACGTGGCAAAAAAATTTATTTGGTGGATTGGAAGGGTCATAGCCCTGAAGAAAGGTCCTGGGAGCCTGCTGAGCACATTTGAGCTCTGCAGCTCATTGCTGCCTTTGAGCGTAGTGAGGCCCAAGGAAGGGGGGGCCCTAGGAGGGGGGGTAATGTTAGGTGTCGAGTTTCCACCACCGCACAGGGGGAATCTTGAACCACCTCCACTGCGGTCTCCCATTCTTCTCCAGCCGCAGTGGAGTCTGCTCAGCGGAGACGTCGGTCCCAGAGTCTGGCTCAGGTAGATGCTCTGCATTTGGTTGCTGCTGCTCTTCTAGGCTCAGCTATTGTAGCCAGTACTGGTCAGCAGGAGCAGAAGACTCTGGGACTAAGTCCTGCTTTTCCCCTTCTGAGCATGCCCAAAGGAAGACTTCTCACTGGAGGTCGGGGGTCACACACTCAGGTCCTGTAGCAACTCCCATTGGTCCTCTAGGAAGGTCCTGAAGTTGCTGCAACTATAAAAGGTTCACATGGCCGCACGGCTGTGCGCTAGTATCATTTGTGCATGTGCTTGTCGCCAGTTGATACACTACCAATCTCTCTACATGTGGTGTGTGTTCATCTTGCTTTGGGAATACTCTCAGGCAGGCAGTTAGCGTCAGTGGGGACAATTAGCTGCTTGGCTTAGCATCAGGTTCCTTCCTGTGTGCGGTTAGCACGGAAGAGTTTCTGAGCAAGCACAACCCTAGTTAGGGTATTATTCTCACTTGGAATCTTACAACTCTGTGTAGCAACAGGGTTCGTTCATATTCATACTGAGTGACAGAACTCGTGTCTATACCGCCATACAGTGTCGTCATCTATTAGCAGCAGGTCTCACTCCTGTACGGTGGACCCCGGGCCGCGAACGCACCTATGCTACTCTACTAATTACTTGGTGAGTTCCGCCAGCCCTAACAGAAAGCATCTGCACCAATGTCCCAAATTTTTTTCATGTTGGATCTGGGGAGGACGATGTAGGGTCCGAGCAGCTTCCAAACCCTTGTCACCAGGCAACCACTAAGGGTGAAGGTGATCCTGATGAGACTCAGATATCAGAGGCACATGCAAAGTGTGCTGTGGTGTCAGGGCAGGAAGAGGAGGAGTGTGACTCTTTGGGTGAGGAGTGTGAGAACAGAGAGGATGAGAATGAGGTTGTAGATCTCACTTGTTTTTAACTAAAAGGTATGCAGCTGAGTAGCTCGCAAAGGAGGTGAAGGAGTAGAAAGATGAGGTTACATTGCGGTTTCCCACACAGACACAAAGTGATGCAACCACGACAAACACTGCATCCTCAGCCTCAACTTTGCCAGTGGCCACCACTGGTTTCGAGTGTGCAGTTCGCAGGGGCGGCAAGGGTCTCCTAGCTGGGGTGCTTTTTGAAACCATAAAGGATGACCCAACATACGTTATCTTTAAAATGTGCCAAATAAACTCAGTAGAGGCAAAAAATGCCATAGCTACATGCGCAATCAACGTGCCTCTGTGTGGGAATCTCACTGCACTAAAATTTGAAGTAGCGGGCCTCTCCAAGCACCTGCCATCCCATCAACCCCATCTGCTGCTTCTTACTCCTCCATCACCATTCCAAGTGTTCACACACAGGTCTCTGGGTGCAGAAACTACAATTGTTTACCCATTACAGTCTGGGTGAGTAAGAGCCATTCAGCTCTTACGGAAGTAGACATGACTGCTGCTTTTGTGTCATATAGCACAGCACATCTTTCTCAATTGACAATAACATTTCCTCCTACACCTCACTCACAGTCCAGTAGTTTGTCTTGTCCTGCATTACATACGCCACCCTCTCTCCTACTCATGGCAAAGCTAAGAGCTTGAACTCCACCGTCTCCAATCTGTTGTCCACAGAAATGCTGCAATTCCCCCGGGTGGATACAGACGGTTACCAAACGTTGATGGCCGTTGCAGTCCCCCAGTAACAATTTAATAGGAAATAGGATCCAATTCAAACTGCTTGTCCTCACCCATAAAGATCTCCACAGTGTGGCACCCCTATACATCTCCACCCTCATTTCTGTTTATCGGCCTACCAGCTTGTTACCCTCTGCAAGCAACTTTCGACTTACCTCTGCACTAATCCATACCTCCCACTCCCGGCTCCAAGACTTCTCCCGTGTTGCTACAATCCTGTGGAATGCTTTTCTCCAAGAAATTAGGACTTACACAGTTTTAGGCGCTCCGTCAAAATGCATCTGTTCAGAGCGGCCCATCATGTTCCCTAATCAAAGTCCTTTTAAGTGTGTGTGGCCCATTCACTATCTATCTGAGAATAATGTTCCATGAAACTCCATTGCCCCCAGCAGCACCTCAAAAACTAGCTGGTGACTACCTCATGCAGCCTTTATCTATACCCCACTCCCTCAAGATGGCTGTACTATCAATGTAAATATGCATCTGTACTTTGTGTCTCGCCCATCTCATTGTAGATCGTAAGCTCTCATGAGCAGAGTCGTCTTATTTTGCTTTAATTATTGTTTACTTTGAACATAGTTACTTGTGACTTGTGTATGAAATGCTAAACTGTAAAGTGCTGTGGAATATGTTGGTGCTATATAAATAAAGATTATTATTATTAGTAGTAGTAGTACCAGTTGCCCAGTCGTCATTACTTTTCAAAGAAAGCTGTGCCTGCGCTACACCAGCATGTCACCGACAACATCATCCATTCCCTGAAAAAATCTATGTCTGCCAGGCGTGCATTTCACCACCAACACCTAGATGAGCAAACATGGGCAGGGATGTTACATCTTGCTGATTGGGACTGTGATGGTTGTGGGGGCAGGCTGTCAAGCGGCTGCTCCTCAAATCTTTTAATTCCCAAGGCTTTTGGGACAAACCTCTGCATCTAACAGTACCTCCACTGCTTCTGCCTCCTCCACCTCCTCTAGGGCCTCCATCTTTGCCCCCAACCTCTCCCTTAATGAGATACGCATTCAAACAGTACAGATAGAATCTCCCCCACCTCTGTACTGTGCAGCCATGGCTCACTGCAAACAGGCAGTGTTTAAGTTAATATGCCTTGGAGATCACAGTCACACAGCTCAAGAGTTGTGAAAAGGTATCCAGGCCAAGTTAGAGCAATGGCTGCCTAGCCTGGGCCAACAAAATTCAGACGTGGTGCAAATCATGCTTGCAGAGTGGGCATAGGTGAAGTACATCTGCACCCTTCTGCACAGTTTTGAAATGGCTACTAAGATAGTTAGTGCTGACAATGCCATCATCAGCATCACTATTCCAGTCATCTACATGCTGGAGCACATTTTGAATAGTCTGTGTGAGGAGGTAATAGTCCCAGAGGAAGAGTTGGAAGCAGATGAAATGCGGAAGGAATAACAATATCTCAAATTTCCGGACTTTCGTCGCACAGGTGGGTGCCATGGGAGGATGGCTTACAGCAATCAAGGGAGCTCACAGTACCAGACAAACTGTTGGTGAAGATGAAGTAGCCGAGGAACAAATTTAGGAGGACGAGTTGAAGAACACGCAACAGTCAGGAGATGAAGATAATTATATGGATATAAGGAAAATTATATGCTCTCTGTTGTCTGTGGTTGGCGGGAGGGGACAGAGGAAGCAAACATGAGTGTTACCCCACCACCAACACAGCATGGACTTGGACTTCATGGAAGCGCCCGACACATGAGTGCCTTCTTGCCACACTATCTTCAATATGATGCCGGTATTCTTAGGGTTAGAAATAGTGCTGACTTCTGGGTTGCCACTCTGTTAGATCCACGGTACAAGAGTAAATTTAGCCAGATGTTTCCCACCCTGGAAAGAAAAGCACCCATACTGGAGTATTAAAATACTTTTGTAGAAAATCTTAAGCATTGTTTTCCCCAAGACAGCAGTGAGGCACATAGTGTGAATCCCAGTTGTAGATGTCCAACTGCGGCAACGTCAAGGCGTCATTACCAAAACATTAGCAGCAGAGTAAATGGATATGCAATTTCTGTGATGTGTGGTGGAAGGTGTGTCAGAGGCATATTATATTATTTCTACTCTTTGGAAATTGATGCCATTTCAGTGGTGTGTGACAATTATTTTTTGAAATGTGGAGACTCTGAGTTCGGTCTCCATCTGGTGGGTTGTCTGTGGTGGAAGCTGTGTCAGAGGCCTATTATAGTATTTCTACTCTGTGGAAATTGATGCCACTTTAGTGGTGTGTGTCAATTATTGTTTGAAATGTGGAGACTCCGAGTTCGGTCTCCTACTGGTGGGTTGCCTGTAGTAGAAGGTGTGTCAGAGGCCTATTATACTGTTTCTACTTTGTGGAAACTGATGCCACTCTTGTGCTGTGTGACTAATTTTTTTGAATTGTGGAGACTCCAAGTTCGGTCTCCATCTGCTGAGTTACCCGTGTAAGTATGTCTCCCAGACAGGCAGGCCTACACTTACTTTCATTCAACTACCTGTGTTACTTTCTTTACATTTTTCACAACCAATATTACTGTATGAAACTAATCTGAGTGTGGATGTAATTTAAAAAAAATTGGAGGTCTTGCATGAGGTATGAGGTCTCCCAGCTAAGAAGGCTTACACCGCTCCCTTAACCACCAGGTCTTCATTGAAACTTCCAAGCTGTAAATGTTGGGCCAGACCCTGATACCTCATGCCCATGGATTACTGCTTCTGTGCCACTTGCAAATTTCTACTGTGGGTTAATTGATGTCACTTTTCCTAATGTCTGCCCCTAATTTTAGCTGTTTGGGAAGCTTTTTTTTGGTCACCCCTTAAGGTGTTGCCTATGCATTTGTTTTGGATTCCCACTGAATCTAATAGAGATCAGGTACATTCAGCGATCTGTCGCCAAACGGAGATCCTCTTGGTGAATCCAAACTGAACTTTGAAAAGATCACTCATCTCTAGTTCCTACTCCTATCGAAGGGTGAGTTTTCATGCCTTAAGGCATGGACTAAATTTAATCAAAACCGTTAGGCCGGTGTCACACTAGAGAGTTTTATGGACGTATGAGAGGCGCAAAAACTACGCATTGCACACGGACCAATGATTCTCTATGGGGCAACTCCTATCTGCCGTATATTTCTCAGCTGTATTTTACGGGCGTAGAAAATCACAGCATGCTGCATTTGTCAGCGTATTGCGCAAAAAAAATCCGCTAATGAAAGTCTATGGGGGCGAGAAAAATATGCATTACACATGGACCATCAGTGTGACTTGCGAGAAATACGCAGCAATGTTCTATAGAAAAGCCGGCAATTCATTGTGGTGTACAGTAAAATCACACTGACAGGTTAGAATAGAACAGATAAAATTAATGTCTACACATAGTATACGGATATATATATATATACTGTATATATGTCAGTGAGACACATATATATACATATATTTATATTTCATACGGCGCTAGATAGCAGAAAAGCCGGTAATTCAATTGCCGGCTTTTGCTATCTCCTTCCCAAACCCGACAGGATGTGAGACATGGTTTACATACAGTAAACCTTTGCAGGCTCTAGCTGTTAAAATAAAGGGTTAAATTGCAAAAAACCTGGCGTGGGCTCCTGCGCAATTTTCTCCGCCAGAGTGGGAAAGCCAGTGACTGAGGGCAGATATTAATAGCCTAGAGAGGGACCATGGATATTGCCCCCCCCCGGCTAAAAACATCTGCCCCAGCCACCCCAGAAAAGGCACATCTGTAAGAATCGCCTATCCTGGCACTTGGCCTCTCTCTTCCCACTCCCCTGTAGCGGTGGGATATGGGGTAATAAAGGGTTAATGCCACCTTGCTATTGTAAGGTGACATTAAGCCTGGTTAATAATGGAGAGATGTCAATAAGACACCTATCCATTATTAATCCAATAGTAGTAAATGGTTAATAAAACATACACACATTAGGAAAAAAGTATTTTAATGAAATAAAGACACAGGGTGTTGTAATAGTTTATTATACTCTTAATCCAAATGACGACCGTCGTTCTGTAAAAAAATAAAAATAAAAAAACAACAATATCCCATACTTTTCCGCCGTTACAGTCATGTCCCATGATGTAAATCCATCTGAAGGGGTTAAATAATTTTACAAGCAGGAGCCTTCTAATGCAGCTATGCTCCTGACTGTAAAATCTGGGGAATGAATTGAAAGCAGGGGAACGTAGCTACCTAGACTTGTGGTGCTGCGCCCCCTGCTGGCATAACCTCATATGAACTCTAGCATGGGAATTTTTCTGAATATTTTCTCACGCTAGACCGTATTTACCTACGCTGAGTGTGATGCGGGCCTCATGTTGTTGATGGGGAGGTTTTTTCGGTTTTCAAAAAATGTTATGTCTCCAGTAAATTCAATGTTTTTTTCACCAGGTGAGGCTACCACCCAGCCTGAGATAGTTATAACATTTTCAAGGTTTATGTAATGGGAGAAAAGATTACAAAAATAGAAATACGTGGATATATGGTAACATTATTTCCTTCATAATTACATGTATATAATGCAAAATAATTTAAAAAAAATATACCTCCCCTTTAGCATATGTTTACACGGAGCATTTTGGCTTTATTTTTACTTTAACATTTGTACGAGCTTTCACTCCTACATTTGGGAGGTCCCTCCCTCTTGCCAAAGAGTTAGCAAGATAGTGGAATAAATATTCCCCATCACATTACAATGCCACTTCAAACATGCCCGTTTGAATTTTGGGCGTCACCAGACACCACCACCATGTCATTATGCGGCCCTCGCTGGCAATTAGCAGATTGCTATCAGGTGCCGTGAAACCTGAGTTTGGTAAGGGCCCTCAGGTGGCCCAGTATCATACATTTGAGTATCATACATTTGGGAGAGCTCTCACTCCTATTTTCGGGAGGTTCCTCCCTTATGCCAAATAGTTAGCCAGATAATGGAATACATATTCCCCATCCCTTTACAATGTCAGCTAAAACATGCCCATTTGGATTTTGGCCTTTGTCCGCCACCACCGCCATGTCCACCGTCATGTCATTATGTGGTCCTCTTTTTTAATTTTCAGAAAACCAGCAGGTGCTGTGAATCCTGTTTTTTGTAAGGTCCACAGTTCATTTTTGCCACCGGATCCCAATGGAACCACTGTCATAGCAAGTCAAACCACTGTAAGGTGAATTTAGTACAGGAGTTTAGGGAGCTGTATGATCAATGTCAGTAAATTGGATTCTACGAGACACCAAAAGCATGGCAACACAAGCTCCATTATAAAAACCCCAATAAAGACACATGACACAAGAGATATATGTTGGAAGAAAATGGCCGTGGCGTTTATTTTGAGGTACATGTAAAACTATATTTTAATCCGATAACCAAGAATAAGCCAATTGAATAAATAAATATACTACTCCATCTCATTACCAAATCCACCCGAATTTAAGGGGCGATTCTCCCACAAATAAACGACACGACAGTTGCAAGCATTAAAAGAAAAACATAACTTAAGGGAGGGAAGGTGGGGTCTTCTATCTTCATCAGGTGACTGAGAGACAGCTGATGAAACAGCTGATTATATAGAGGAAATTCTTCCCGCACTTTCTGATTAAACCAATCAAAACCTCCAGAAAGTGCGGGAATACAACCAGCCAGAACCAGATAGAACCTGCTCATGCAATAGCACAGCTTACTGAATAAAATTAACCCTTTCACCAAAAAACCTCGACGCCTCATAAAGAAGCCATTAGAACAGATACCAAAAATGTGGAAAAACAGGAGGGGAGATGCTGGGAGAGGCTGTGCTATCATGCGACCCCCTTTGTATACTTCAAAGGGAGGGCGTCCATTAGAATTAAATTCTGAAAACAGTCTATGCAAGTGAGGGCCTGTATTGTGGTCAGTCTGTAAGGCCTGAAACCCATGTCAGGAACCTGTACAAGCAACATTTTTCTTGGAAGCATCTTCCTCAAGGGAAAGAGACAGGAGTGCCAGAGAAGTGTCACCTTGTCGCGGTTGATGGACTCACATGAATTGGCCAATTTATGTGCTAAGAACCTTCATTTTTGTAAGTACTTTTTTAATTTTTTTATTTTTGCTTGCATATATATTGGTCTCTACAGAGGGCTGCTGCATCCCTCTTTTTTGAAAGGTAAGCAGTCATTTCAGCTGGCACCTGTTCTCTATATGGAGGTGCTGGTCAGGTTTTTTGTTTTATGTAGTTTGCCATTGGAGGTTGTGACTGCCTCCTTTCTGACTCTGCACTCCGCCCATCAGCCCAAGGGTGTTCTTAATTGGCTCTGGTTCATACCAACCCATTTAAATATGTAGGTTTGTTACCCAGGAGAGGCATGTTTGCCCATTCACACTGTAGGCTTTAAGCCCAAGAGAGGCATGTTTTAGATGACAGGACCAATCAGAGAAGTGTCACCTTGTAGCGGTTGATGGGCTCCCATGAATTGGCCAATTTATGGGCTACGAACCTTCATTTTTGTAAGTACTCTTTTTTTAAAATGTTTTTTTTATTTTTTTGTATAGTTTATTCAGCAATTATGTTAGATTTTGTGCTTGATTATATATTGGTCTCTACAGAAGGCTGCTGCATCCCTCTTTTTTGCAAGTTATGCAGTCATTGCAGCTGGCACCTGTTCACACTGTATGGAGGTGCTGGTCAGGTTTTTTGTTCTAAGTAGTTTAGGAGATGTCCTGGGATAGAACCTGAGGTTTGTTGAGCTTCAAAGGCCACAGATATACAGATGCAATTATCTGTTGTAGTACAACCGAAATGAAAAAGATCTGGTGCATGTTGGCTATTTATTGAAGTAGACTGTAGATTTTTCGATTCGTGCCACTTCAAACACAAATGCTCAACTTGTGGAGTAATTCATTCTGCCTTCAAATGCTTTAAAGGGAATCTGTCAGAAGGTTTTTGCTATATAACCTGAAGCAGGGGCGGGCTGGGCCGGGTGGCAGAAATGCATATGCCCCCCGGGCCGGTGTCTAAGCAGCTGCACAGGGCCGCTGGAGGACTGGCAGTGACTGTAATACATAGCGCACCTGTAGTGCGTGATGGTGTCATCTCGCCAGCAGCCCTGACATGCAGGCTGCAGGGGTATGTGATGAGCAAGCTCCTATGTGCCACTGCCACTCTAAGGGAGAGAGCCAGCAGCCAAGATGAAAGGTCAGCATACCGGCATACCGGCCTGTGTGTGCACGGAGCTCCGGCTTCTCCTGCTCTTATCTGCTATCCCGGCAGAGAAGGATAGACGGGGGAGGTGCCGGGACAGTGCAAAGCTGTGAGCAGGAGAAACTGAAGAGCTGCACATGGACATCAGCCGCCCCTGCACCACAGAGGAGAGTGTGTGATGTGTTATGGTTTCCAATGGCAAGGAAACATCAGAAGCATAGAATAAACGGACAAGCTCTCGGGTGATGGAAACTAGAGCTGAACGCGATGCTAAACCTACACACCACACTAGAAGTAGCCACGGGGCATTCCTGCGTTGTCTCTAGATGCCGCGCGCCAGCCGGAGAACTAACTACCCCTGGTAGAAGAAAACACAGTCCTGGCTTGCCTCCAGAGAATGTCCCCACAGGAGATAGCAGCCCCCCACATATAATAACGGTGAGAGCAGATGAAAAGACACACGTAGTATGAAAGCAGATTTAGCACAGAGAGGCCCGCTAACTAAATAGCAGAAAGATACAACAGAGGACTTCGCGGTCAGCTGCAAAACCCTTCAAAACACCATCCTGAAATTACCTTAACTCATGTGACAACTCATGCCACTGGAGTGGTAATTTCAGCCCAACAAGAGCTTCCAGCTGCAGAGATTGACATAAGTGCAAACTGGACAAAACATACAAAAATAGGCTTAAGGACTAAAGTGTCCAACTTAGCTGAGCAGAAAACTGGGAGCAGGAACATGCAACAGAATCACTCTGGATACATTGATGGCCAGCATTAGAATGACTGAGGAGCAAGGTTAAATAGGATACTCCCACATCCTGATAGGAACAGGTGAACTGAGAAGGCAAAGCTTGCAGGACACCAGTACCACAAGAGACCACCGGGGGAGCCCACGAACCGAATCACAACAGTACCCCCCCCTTAAGGAGGGGGCAGGCACCGAACCCTCACAAGAACCACCAGGGCGATCTGGATGAGCCCTATGAAAGGCACGGACCAAATCAGAAGCATGAACATCAGAAGCTGTAACCCAAGAATTATCCTCTTGACCGTAGCCCTTCCATTTCACCAGATATTGGAGTCTCCGTCTGGAAACACGGGAGTCCAAGATTTTCTCCACCACGTACTCCAATTCACCCTCAACCAGCACAGGAGCAGGAGGCTCAACAGAAGGCACAAGTGGTACCTCATACCTCCGCAATAATGACCGATGGAAGACATTATGGATAGCAAAGGATGCTGGGAGGTCCAAACGAAAAGACACAGGGTTAAGAATTTCCAAAATCTTATAAGGACCGATGAACCGAGGCTTAAACTTAGGAGAAGAGACCCTCATAGGGACAAAACGGGAGGACAACCACACCAAGTCCCCAACACGAAGACGAGGACCAACACGACGATGGCAATTAGCAAAACGTTGAGTCCTCTCCTGGGACAACTCCAAATTGTCCACCACCTGCCCCCAAATCTGATGCAACCTATCCACCATGGTATCCACTCCAGGACAATCCGAAGACTCCACCTGACCAGATGAAAAACGAGGATGGAACCCTGAATTGCAAAAGAAAGGGGAGACCAAAGTGGCAGAACTGGCCCGATTATTAAGGGCAAACTCAGCCAACGGCAAAAAGGAGACCCAGTCATCCTGATCAGCAGACACGAAACACCTCAAATAAGTCTCCAAGGTCTGATTAGTACGTTCCGTCTGGCCATTTGTCTGGGGATGAAATGCAGACGAAAAAGACAAATCAATGCCCATCCTGGCACAAAACGCCCGCCAAAATCTGGACACAAACTGGGATCCCCTGTCGGAAACGATATTCTCCGGAATACCATGCAGCCGAACCACATTCTGAAAAAACAGGGGCACCAACTCAGATGAGGAAGGCAGCTTGGGCAAGGGCACCAAATGAACCATCTTAGAAAAGCGGTCACACACCACCCAAATGACGGACATCTTCTGAGAAACAGGGAGATCAGAAATAAAATCCATAGAGATGTGTGTCCAAGGCCTCTTAGGAACAGGCAAGGGCAACAACAACCCACTAGCCCGAGAACAACAAGGCTTGGCCCGAGCACAAACATCGCAAGACTGCACAAAAGTACGCACGTCCCGAGACAGGGAAGGCCACCAGAAGGACCTAGCCACCAAATCTCTGGTACCAAAAATTCCCGGATGACCTGCCAACGCAGAAGAATGAACCTCCGAGATGACTCTATTGGTCCACTCATCCGGCACAAACAATCTACCAGGCGGACAACGATCAGGCCGATCCGCCTGAAACTCTTGTAAAGCACGTCGCAGGTCTGGGAAGACAGCAGACAATATCACCCCATCCATAAGTATACCCGTAGGTTTAGAATCACCAGGGGAATCAGGTTCAAAACTCCTAGAAAGGGCATCCGCCTTCACATTCTTAGTACCTGGCAGATACGAAACCACAAAATTAAACCGGGAGAAAAACAACGACCAGCGTGCCTGTCTAGGATTCAGACGTCTGGCCGACTCAAGATAAATCAAATTTTTGTGATCAGTCAAGACCACCACCTGATGTTTAGCACCCTCAAGCCAATGACGCCACTCCTCGAATGCCCACTTCATCGCCAAAAGCTCCCGATTACCGACGTCATAATTTCGCTCGGCGGTCGAAAATTTTCGAGAAAAGAACGCACAAGGTCTCATCACTGAACAATCTGAACTTTTCTGCGACAAAACCGCCCCCGCTCCGATCTCGGAAGCATCAACTTCCACCTGAAAAGGAAGAGAAACATCAGGCTGGCACAACACCGGAGCAGAAGAAAAACGGCGCTTAAGCTCCCGAAAGGCCTCCACAGCAGCAGGAGACCAATCTGCAACATCAGCACCCTTTTTAGTCAAATCAGTCAAAGGCCTGACAACGCTAGAAAAACCAGTTATGAATCGACGATAAAAGTTAGCAAAGCCCAAAAATTTCTGAAGGCCCTTAAGAGAAGTCGGTTGCGTCCAGTCACAAATAGCCCAAACCTTCACAGGATCCATCTCAATAGAAGAGGGGGAAAAAATGTACCCCAAAAAAGAAATCTTCTGAACTTCAAAAACACACTTTGAACCTCTAACAAACAGAGAATTGGTCCGCAAAACCTGAAAAACCCTCCTAACTTGTTGAACATGAGATTCCCAGTCATCCGAAAAAATCAAGATATCGTCCAAATACACAATCATAAATTTATCCAGATATTCACGGAAAATATTGTGCATAAAAGACTGAAAGACCGAAGGGGCATTTGACAGACCAAAAGGCATCACCAAATACTCAATATGGCCCTCGGGCGTATTAAATGCGGTTTTCCACTCATCCCCCTGCTTAATTCGCACCAAATTATACGCACCGCGAAGATCAATCTTAGAGAACCACTTTGCCCCCTCAATGCGAGCAAATAAATCTGTCAGCAATGGCAAAGGATACTGATACTTGACTGTGATCTTATTCAAGAGTCTATAATCAATACAAGGTCTCAAAGAACCATCGCTTTTAGCTACGAAAAAGAACCCCGCTCCAAGAGGAGACGAAGAAGGACGAATATGTCCCTTTTCCAAGGACTCCCTAATATACTCTCGCATGGCAGCATGTTCAGGTACAGACAGATTGAATAGACGACCCTTAGGAAATTTACTGCCAGGGATCAAATCTATGGCGCAATCGCAATCTCTGTGAGGAGGAAGAGAATTAAGAGTAGATTCCTCAAAAACCTCACGATAATCAGACAAAAACTCAGGAATTTCAGAGGGAATAGATGAAGCAATGGAGACCAAAGATGTGTCCCCATGATTTCCCTGACATCCCCAGCTTAGTACAGACATTGTTTTCCAGTCAAGGACTGGGTTATGAGTTTGCAACCATGGCAATCCCAGCACCAACACATCATGTAGATTATACAGTACAAGGAAGCGAATCACCTCTTGATGGTCTGGAGTCATACGCATAGTCACTTGTGTCCAGTATTGTGGTTTATTACTAGCCAATGGTGTAGAATCAATACCCTTTAAAGGTATAGGAACTTCCAGAGGCTCTAGATCAAACCCACAGCGCCTGGCAAAGGACCAATCCATAAGACTCAAAGCGGCGCCAGAATCCACATACGCATCCGCAACAATAGAAGATAACGAACAAATTAGAGTTACAGACAAAATAAACTTGGACTGCAAAGTGCCAATAGCAGAGGATTTATCAACTTTCTTTGTTCGTTTAGAGCATGCTGATATAACATGAGTAGAATTTCCACAATAGAAACACAAATGATTTTTGCGCCTATAAATCTGTCGTTCGCTTCTGGACAGAAAGCTATCACATTGCATACTCTGTGGTGCCTCTTCAGAAGACACCGCCAACTGGTGCACAGGTTTGCGTTCCCGTAAACGCCGATCAATCTGAATTGCCATTGTCATGGACTCATTCAGACCAGTAGGCGCAGGAAACCCCACCATGACGTCTTTTACAGCATCAGAGAGACCTTCTCTGAAAATTGCCACCAGAGCGCACTCATTCCACTGAGTAAGCACAGACCATTTTCGAAATTTTTGGCAATATATTTCGGCTTCATCTTGCCCCTGAGAGAGGGCTATTAGAGCTTTCTCAGCCTGAATCTCCAAATTTGGTTCCTCATAAAGCAACCCCAAAGCCAGAAAAAACGCATCCACATTGAGCAACGCAGGATCCCCTGGTGCCAATGAAAATGCCCAATTTTGGGGGTCACCCCGCAGTAAAGAAATAACAATTTTTACTTGCTGGGCAGGATCTCCAGCAGAATGAGATCTCAGCGAAAGAAACAATTTACAATTGTATTTAAAATTTAGAAAACAAGATCGATCTCCAGAAAAAAACTCCGGTATAGGAATTCTAGGTTCAGACCGAGGAGCATGTAACAAAAAATCTTGTATATTCTGAACTTTAGAGGCAAGATTATACAAATTGGTAGCCAGACTCTGGGGATCCATATTTCAACAGATAAAGTCTGAGCCATTCAGGGGTTAAGAGGAGAGGAAAACAGGAGACTGCAATTAGAGCTGGAGTGCAACTTCAGAGGAGAAAAAAAAAAAAGGTTTCACACAGTTCCTTTTCTCTCCTGCTTCAGCCTATAGATTAAACATTTTGGCTGGCCATACTATTATGGTTTCCAATGGCAAGGAAACATCAGAAGCATAGAATAAACGGACAAGCTCTCGGGTGATGGAAACTAGAGCTGAACGCGATGCTAAACCTACACACCACACTAGAAGTAGCCAGGGGGCATTCCTGCGTTGTCTCTAGATGCCGCGCGCCAGCCGGAGAACTAACTACCCCTGGTAGAAGAAAACACAGTCCTGGCTTGCCTCCAGAGAATGTCCCCACAGGAGATAGCAGCCCCCCACATATAATAACGGTGAGAGCAGATGAAAAGACACACGTAGTATGAAAGCAGATTTAGCACAGAGAGGCCCGCTAACTAAATAGCAGAAAGATACAACAGAGGACTTCGCGGTCAGCTGCAAAACCCTTCAAAACACCATCCTGAAATTACCTTAACTCATGTGACAACTCATGCCACTGGAGTGGTAATTTCAGCCCAACAAGAGCTTCCAGCTGCAGAGATTGACATAAGTGCAAACTGGACAAAACATACAAAAATAGGCTTAAGGACTAAAGTGTCCAACTTAGCTGAGCAGAAAACTGGGAGCAGGAACATGCAACAGAATCACTCTGGATACATTGATGGCCAGCATTAGAATGACTGAGGAGCAAGGTTAAATAGGATACTCCCACATCCTGATAGGAACAGGTGAACTGAGAAGGCAAAGCTTGCAGGACACCAGTACCACAAGAGACCACCGGGGGAGCCCACGAACCGAATCACAACAGTGATGTGTGTATGAGGTAACTGGTGTGATGTGTGTATGAGGTAACTGGTGTGTGTGTGTGTGTGTGTGTGTGAGCTGTGTGTGTGTGTGTGTGTGTGAGCTGTGTGTTTGTGTGAGCTGTGTGTGTGAGAGCTGTGTGTGAGCTGCATGCGTGTGTGTGAGCTGCGTGTGTGTGTGAGCTGCGTGTGTGTGTGAGCTGTGTGTGCGTGTGAACTGTGTGTGCGTGTGAGCTGCGCGTGTGTGAGCTGAGTGCGTGTGTGTAAGCTGCATGCGTGTGTGTAGGCTGCGTTCACATTTGCGTTGTTGGGCGCAGCGTCGACAACGCATGCGTCATGCACCCCTATCTTTAACATGGGGGGGCGCATGGACATGCGCCGGTATGCGTTGTACTGTGTTTTATGACGCATGTGTCATATAGACGCACAAGACAGGGCGCAGGGGACGCTACTTGTAGCGTTTTCCCTGCGCCGAAAGTCTCGATCTGTAGGATCTTATGACAACGCATGCGTCGCAAAATGCTGCATTGTGTACTGTCATGATTCTCAATGGCGAGAGAACATAGCCCAGCATATATGAGAACTAGCTCTTGGAAGATGGAAACTATACTGACCATGAACTAAACCTGCCGCACAACTAGAAGTGGCCGGGTAGCATGCCTACGTTTTTTTATCCCTAGATGCCCAGCGCCAGCCGGAGAACTACCTAATCCTAGCAGAGGAAAAGACAGTCCTGGCTCACCTCTAGAGAAATTTTCCCAAAAGGCAGACAGAGGCCCCCACATATATTGGCGGTGATTTTAGATGAAATGACAAACGTAGTATGAAAATAGGTTTAGCAAAAATCGAGGTCCGCTTACTAGATAGAAAGAAGACAGAAAGGGCACTTTCATGGTCAGCAGAAAACCCTATCAAAACACCATCCAGAAATTACTTTAAGACTCTAGCATTAACTCATAACACCAGAGTGGCAATTTCCGCTCACAAGAGCTTTCCAGACACAGTAACGAAACAGCAGCTGTGAACAGGAACAAAATGCAAAAAACACACAAGGACAAAAGTCCAACTTAGCTGGGAGTTGTCTAGTAGCAGGAACATGCACAGAAAGGCTTCTGATTACATTGTTGACCGGCATGAAACTGACAGAGGAGCAAGGTTATATAGCGACTCCCACATCCTGATAGGAGCAGGTGAACAGAGGGGATGATGCACACAAGTACAATTCCACAAGTGGCCACCGGGGGAGCCCAGAATCCAATTTCACAACAGTACCCCCCCCTCAAGGAGGGGGCACCGAACCCTCACCAGAACCACCAGGGCGATCAGGATGAGCCCTATGAAAGGCACGGACAAGATCGGAGGCATGAACATCAGAGGCAGTGACCCAAGAATTATCCTCCTGACCGTATCCCTTCCATTTGACCAGATACTGGAGTTTCCGTCTGGAAACACGAGAGTCCAAGATCTTTTCCACAACGTACTCCAACTCACCCTCAACCAACACCGGAGCAGGAGGCTCAACGGAAGGCACAGCCGGTACCTCATACCTGCCCAACAATGACCGATGAAAAACATTATGAATCGAAAAGGATGCAGGGAGGTCCAAACGGAAGGACACAGGGTTAAGAATCTCCAATATCTTGTACGGGCCGATGAACCGAGGCTTAAACTTAGGAGAAGAAACCCTCATAGGGACAAAACGAGAAGACAACCACACCAAGTCCCCAACACAAAGCCGAGGACCAACACGACGACGGCGGTTGGCAAAAAGCTGAGTCTTCTCCAGGGACAACTTCAAATTGTCCACCACCTGCCCCCAAATCTGATGCAACCTCTCCACCACAGCATCCACTCCAGGACAATCCGAAGATTCCACTTGACCGGAGGAAAATCGAGGATGAAACCCCGAATTACAGAAAAACGGGGACACCAAGGTGGCAGAGCTGGCCCGATTATTGAGGGCGAACTCCGCCAAAGGCAAAAAAGCAACCCAATCATCCTGATCCGCAGACACAAAACACCTCAAATATGTCTCCAAGGTCTGATTAGTCCGCTCGGTCTGGCCATTAGTCTGAGGATGGAAAGCAGACGAAAAAGACAAATCTATGCCCATCCTAGCACAGAATGCCCGCCAAAATCTAGACACGAATTGGGTCCCTCTGTCAGAAACGATATTCTCCGGAATACCATGCAAACGAACAACATTTTGAAAAAACAGAGGAACCAACTCGGAAGAAGAAGGCAACTTAGGCAAGGGAACCAGATGGACCATCTTAGAGAAACGGTCACACACCACCCAGATGACAGACATCTTATGAGAAACAGGCAGATCCGAAATAAAATCCATCGAGATGTGCGTCCAAGGCCTCTTCGGGATAGGCAAGGGTAACAACAATCCACTAGCCCGAGAACAACAAGGCTTGGCCCGAGCACAAACGTCACAAGACTGCACAAAGCCTCGCACATCTCGTGACAGGGAAGGCCACCAGAAGGACCTTGCCACCAAATCCCTGGTACCAAAGATTCCAGGATGACCTGCCAACGCAGAAGAATGAACCTCAGAGATGACTCTACTGGTCCAATCATCAGGAACAAACAGTCTACCAGGTGGGCAACGATCAGGTCTATCCGCCTGAAACTCCTGCAAGGCCCGCCGCAGGTCTGGAGAAACGGCAGACAATATCACTCCATCTTTAAGGATACCTGTGGGCTCAGAATTACCAGGGGAGTCAGGCTCAAAACTCCTAGAAAGGGCATCCGCCTTAACATTCTTAGAACCCGGTAGGTAAGACACCACAAAATTAAACCGAGAGAAAAACAACGACCAGCGCGCCTGTCTAGGATTCAGGCGCCTGGCAGACTCAAGGTAAATTAAATTTTTGTGGTCAGTCAATACCACCACCTGATGTCTGGCCCCCTCAAGCCAGTGACGCCACTCCTCAAAAGCCCACTTCATGGCCAAAAGCTCCCGATTCCCAATATCATAATTCCGCTCGGCGGGCGAAAATTTACGGGAAAAAAAAGCACAAGGTCTCATCACGGAGCAGTCGGAACTTCTCTGCGACAACACCGCCCCAGCTCCGATTTCAGAAGCGTCGACCTCAACCTGAAAAGGAAGAGCAACATCAGGCTGACGCAACACTGGGGCGGAAGAAAAGCGGCGCTTGAGCTCCCGAAAGGCCTCCACAGCATCAGGGGACCAATCAGCAACATCAGCACCCTTCTTAGTCAAATCAGTCAATGGTTTTACAACATCAGAAAAACCAGCAATAAATCGACGATAAAAGTTAGCAAAGCCCAAAAATTTCTGAAGACTCTTAAGAGAAGAGGGTTGCGTCCAATCACCAATAGCCTGAACCTTGACAGGATCCATCTCGATGGAAGAGGGGGAAAAAATGTATCCCAAGAAGGAAATCTTTTGAACCCCAAAAACACACTTAGAACCCTTCACACACAAGGAATTAGACCGCAAAACCTGAAAAACCCTCCTGACCTGCTGGACATGAGAGTCCCAGTCATCCGAAAAAATCAGAATATCATCCAGATACACAATCATAAATTTGTCCAAATAATCGCGGAAAATGTCATGCATAAAGGACTGGAAGACTGAAGGGGCATTTGAAAGACCAAAAGGCATCACCAAATACTCAAAATGGCCCTCGGGCGTATTAAATGCGGTTTTCCACTCATCCCCCTGCTTGATTCGCACCAAATTATACGCCCCACGGAGATCAATCTTAGAGAACCACTTGGCCCCCTTTATACGAGCAAACAAATCAGTAAGCAGTGGTAACGGATATTGATATTTAACCGTGATTGTATTCAAAAGTCGATAATCAATACACGGCCTCAAAGAGCCGTCTTTCTTAGACACAAAGAAAAAACCGGCTCCTAAGGGAGATGACGAAGGACGAATATGTCCCTTTTCCAAGGACTCCTTTATATATTCTCGCATAGCCGCGTGTTCAGGCACAGACAGATTAAATAAACGACCCTTAGGGTATTTACTACCCGGGATCAAGTCTATGGCACAATCGCACTCCCGGTGCGGAGGTAGTGAACCAACCTTGGGTTCTTCAAAAACGTCACGAAAGTCAGACAAGAATTCAGGAATCTCAGAGGGAATAGATGATGAAATGGAAACCAAAGGTACGTCCCCATGAGTTCCTTTACATCCCCAGCTTAACACAGACATAGCTCTCCAGTCGAGGACTGGGTTATGAGATTGCAGCCATGGCAATCCCAGCACCAAAACATCATGTAGATTATACAGCACCAGAAAGCGAATAACCTCCTGGTGATCCGGATTAACACGCATAGTCACTTGTGTCCAGTATTGTGGTTTATTACTAGCCAATGGGGTGGAGTCAATCCCTTTCAGAGGTATCGGAGCCTCCAATGGCTCCAAATCATACCCACAGCGTTTGGCAAAGGACCAATCCATAAGACTCAAAGCAGCGCCAGAGTCGACATAGGCGTCCGCGGTAATAGATGACAAAGAACAAATCAGGGTCACAGATAGAATAAACTTAGACTGTAAAGTGCTAATTGAAACAGACTTGTCAGGCTTCTTAGTACGCTTAAAGCATGCTGATATAACATGAGTTGAATCACCACAATAGAAGCACAACCCATTTTTTCGTCTAAAATTCTGCCGCTCGCTTCTGGACAGAATTCTATCACATTGCATATTTTCTGGCGTTTTCTCAGTAGACACCGCCAAATGGTGCACAGGTTTGCGCTCCCGCAGACGCCTATCGATCTGAATAGCCATCGTCATGGACTCATTCAGACTCGCAGGCACAGGGAACCCCACCATAACATCCTTAATGGCATCAGAGAGACCTTCTCTGAAAATCGCCGCCAGGGCGCACTCATTCCACTGAGTAAGCACAGACCATTTGCGGAATTTTTGGCAGTATATTTCAGCTTCATCTTGCCCCTGAGACAAGGACATCAAGGCCTTTTCCGCCTGAAGCTCTAAATGAGGTTCCTCATAAAGCAACCCCAAGGCCAGAAAAAACGCATCCACATTGAGCAACGCAGGATCCCCTGGTGCCAATGCAAAAGCCCAGTCTTGAGGGTCGCCCCGGAGCAAGGAAATTACAATCCTGACCTGCTGTGCAGGGTCTCCGGCAGAGCGAGACTTCAGGGACAAAAACAATTTGCAATTATTTTTAAAATTTTGAAAGTGAGATCTATTCCCCGAGAAGAATTCAGGCAAAGGAATTCTAGGCTCAGACATAGGTGCATGAACAACGAAATCTTGCAAATTTTGTACCTTTGTGGCGAGATTATTCAAACCTGTAGCTACACTCTGAAGATCCATTTGAAACAGGTGAACACAGAGCCATTCAAGGATAAGAAGGGGAGAAAGAGAGGAAGGCTGCAGTATAGGCAGACTAGCAAGTGATTCAATTAAGAGCACACTCAGAACTAGAGGAAAAAAAAAAAAAAATTGTAGCAGACTTCTTTTTTCTCTCCTTTCTCAGCCAGTAATTTAACCCTTTTTTTTGGGCCGGTCAAACTGTCATGATTCTCAATGGCGAGAGAACATAGCCCAGCATATATGAGAACTAGCTCTTGGAAGATGGAAACTATACTGACCATGAACTAAACCTGCCGCACAACTAGAAGTGGCCGGGTAGCATGCCTACGTTTTTTTATCCCTAGATGCCCAGCGCCAGCCGGAGAACTACCTAATCCTAGCAGAGGAAAAGACAGTCCTGGCTCACCTCTAGAGAAATTTTCCCAAAAGGCAGACAGAGGCCCCCACATATATTGGCGGTGATTTTAGATGAAATGACAAACGTAGTATGAAAATAGGTTTAGCAAAAATCGAGGTCCGCTTACTAGATAGAAAGAAGACAGAAAGGGCACTTTCATGGTCAGCAGAAAACCCTATCAAAACACCATCCAGAAATTACTTTAAGACTCTAGCATTAACTCATAACACCAGAGTGGCAATTTCCGCTCACAAGAGCTTTCCAGACACAGTAACGAAACAGCAGCTGTGAACAGGAACAAAATGCAAAAAACACACAAGGACAAAAGTCCAACTTAGCTGGGAGTTGTCTAGTAGCAGGAACATGCACAGAAAGGCTTCTGATTACATTGTTGACCGGCATGAAACTGACAGAGGAGCAAGGTTATATAGCGACTCCCACAACCTGATAGGAGCAGGTGAACAGAGGGGATGATGCACACAAGTACAATTCCACAAGTGGCCACCGGGGGAGCCCAGAATCCAATTTCACAACAGTGTACATGCGTTGTTGGTTGCGTCGCATCGCCGATGCTGCGCCCAACAACGCAAATGTGAACGTAGCCTTATACACACGCACGCAGCTTAGGCTACTTTCACACTAGCGTCGTATAACGCACGACGAATTGCGTCGTTGCGATGTACCGACGCTAGCAGTGAATGCGCCGCACAACGGGGGCAGTGGATGCTGTTTTTCAACGCATCTGCTGCCCCATTGTGAGGTGCGGGGAGGCAGGGGCGGTCGGAAAAGACGGTCTCGATGCACCAAAAAACGTTACATGCAACGTTTTTTGGAGGCGATGGTCCGACGTAACACGATGCAACCGTCGCACGACGGTTGCGATGTGTGGCAATGCGTCGCACTGCGTCGCTAATGCTAGTCTATGGAGAAAAAACGCCGCATAGCGACGTGCAGTGCACAACTCTAGTGTGAAAGTAGCCTTACACACACGCACGCAGCTCACACACATGCAGCTCACACACATGCAGCTCACACACAGCTCTCCCACACACACAGCTCACACACACAGCTCACACACACACACAGCTCACACACACACACACCCAGCTTACACACACAAGCAGCTCACACACACGCAGCTCACACATGCACGCAGCTTACACACACGCATGCAGCTTAGGCTACGTTCACATTTGCATTGTTGGGTGCAGTGTCGGCGACGTGACGCAACCAACAACACATGTTAAAGATAGGGGCGCATGACGCATGCGTCGGTATGCGTTGACGATGCTGCGCCCAACAACGCAAATGTGAACGTAGCCTACGCTGCGTGTGTGTGTGAGCTGTGTGTGTGAGCTGTGTGCGTGTGTGTGAGCTGCATGTGTGTGTCATTATACAGTGGGGCCATGCGTGTACCTGTCATTATACAGTGGGGTTGTGCGTGTGCCTGTCATTATACAGAGGGGTTGTGCGTGTGCCTGTCATTATACAGTGGGGCTGTGCGTGTGCCTGTCATTATACAGTGGGGCTGTGTGTGTGTGTCATTATACAGTGGGGCTCTGCATGTGTGTGTGTGTGTGTCATTATACAGTGGGGCTGTACATGTGCATCATACAGTGGGGCCGTGTGGGTATGTCATTATACAGTGGGGCTGTGCGTGTGTGTGTGAGCTGCGTGTGTGTGTGAGCTGCGTGTGTGTGTCATTATACAGTGGGGCCGTGCGTGTGCCTGTCATTATACAGTGGAGGTGTGCGTGTGTGTCATTATACAGTGGGGCTGTGTGTATGTCATTATACAGTGGGGCTGTGCATGTGTGTGTGTCATTATATAGTGGGGCTGTGCATATGTGTGTGTTTGTCATTATACAGTGGGGCTGTGCATGTGTGTGTCATTATACAGTGGGGCTGTGCGTGTGTGTTATTATGCAGTGGGGCTGTGCGTGTGTGTGTGTCATTATACAGTGGGGATGTGTGTGCCTGTCATTATATAGTGGAGTTGTGCATGCGTATCCTTATACAGTGGGGCTGTGGGTGTGTGTATGTCATTATACAGTGGGGCTGTGCATGTGCCTGTCATTATACAGTGGGGCTGTGCATGTGCCTGTCATTATACAGTGGAGCTGTGTGTGTGGGTCATTATACAGTGGGGCTGTGCGTGTGTGTGTCATTATACAGTGGGGCTGTGCGTGTGTGTATCATTATACAGTGGGGCTGTGTGTGTGTCATTACACAGTGGGGCTGTGTGTGTGTCATTACACAGTGGGGCTGTGTGTGTGTCATTATACAGTGGGGCTGTGCGTGTGTGTGTCATTATACAGTGGGGCTGTGCGTGTGTGTGTGTCATTATACAGTGGGGCTGTGCGTGTATCTGTCATTATACAGTGGGGCTGTGCGTGTGTGTCATTGGTGCATTCACTCTGTGTCATTCTTTGGACTGCAGACTTGTACTTCTCACATTGCTGGCAGTGCTGTGGTCATTTGGGGGGGGTGTGGCTGTAAGTTTGTGATTTGCATACATGCGGTCACATGCCGACTAGACTTGCATGGCCTAATGCAACTGTATTGAACAAGGCCCAAAACAGTCTAGTCGAAATGTGGCTGGGAATATATATATATATATCACATGCTTGCAGCCACAAGACCACCTGTTGCCGACACCAGAGAATCTTCACAACGCACAGTGCGTACGATATGAGGATTCACACATAGTGTCTGTAGACCTGTAGCATAAGATCCGATAACCCCTTTAAGGATGAGCCGCTACTCATGGGCCACTGCTTTGTGCTTGCCCCCAGGCCAAAATTTGCCAGTCAGCCCCTGACCTGAAGACAGCAGGAGATTGAGGGTGAAAAACAGAATTCAGGGATGTGTCACTTTTCAAAGTGCATGCTATTTTTCCTTACTGCGAAGAATGTATCCCTAAGAGATTTATATTGCTGGACTAGTCCTGCAACTAAACACCTCACCGTCTATGGACTTTGTACATGTAGAGCATGGTGTGGGAGGGGTTAGCTTTATCTGCTCTGCTTCATTCTAAATCTGAAATCTCTGTGTAAGAATGGCTGCACCCAGTAATCTAAGTGATACATTGTTGGATTCAGCTTCTCTTTGCCTACATCAGGGTGCTCTCAGATGAGCAGTATTTATGCACTGGAAAATGACAAAATAGTGAACATAATGACCAAGTAGACAGTTTGGAACATAGGTGTATTAATGCCTCCCCCAGATGAAGCCCAAGCGAAATGCCCATTGGGGCTGACAGCACTTGGCCCTAAGACGAGACTATGGGTAAGACCTTTGATATACAGCACTTTCATTGCTGCTCATGCTCTCTTAAAGTGATATATACCCTTTCTACTTCTGTTAGTGGTATATACTTCTCCATTGCTGACTCTTCACTTGTGCCTCTCAATCATGGTTATCAACTTAGCATTAGTTCTATATACATCTGTATCTGAGGCATTGAGTGGTTATATCACCATGGAGATATATATATTGACTAGGCATTAACCAAATGAGCTCTGACACTTTATATAAATTGCTGCTACTTTCCTGGTCTTCCCATCCACTTAAATACTGTGGGCCTTTTTGCTTTATACCTATGTTCCAATTCCAAACTGTCTACTTGGTTATAATGTTTACTATTTTGTCAGTTTTAAGTGTATAACAACTTTTCATAATACAATTTGTTACTTTTCATCTGGAACGTTTTTTGCTCCATGTTTTTGTGTTTCCAGCTTTTATGAGAGTGTCCTGTGTTACCTTGGTATAGAGTCTGACCTATTATTACTATGCATTCTGTTCTAAGGGCTTGTTTCCATTTGCGAGAAACACGTCTGTGTCTCGCATGTGGAAACCAAGCTCTGGTGCCGGCACTTGGGAGCGGAGAGTGCGGCCGCAGAGCAACACATGGAGCCGCACGCTCCGCTCTGGAGTGCCGGCGCCAGAGCTTGGTTTCCACATGCGAGACACGGACGTGTTTCTCGCAAATGGAAACAAGCCCTTAGGATCTTGCTAATGCTTTCAGATGAGGTAGCAAAAGCCTGTTGATATATTCCCTTTAACAAGAGGATTAGATCTGGGAGTGTAGCTGCTACAGAAAAACTTGAGAACACCGATGAGCAGGCAAAGAGTTTTCTAATGGCTAGAGATATAACCTCAAGTCAGTGAGCGATGGTATTAGCCAGCAGGATGCGGCTGGGTCTTTTTTGTCATTCGATTGGGCATTACATCTGATTGAACACATTGGTTGCAGAGCGTTGTTGGGAAAAATCAGACTCTGTGTTCCTCCTCCTCCCGATTCATCCCAGTTCTTTTCATTTGCTGGGTTGTCAGTTGAAAGACAATATACAGTATATTTAAACATGTATTTGTCAATGGGGTGCTCCATTTCTTGCAGCTATTTGATATGTTATCTTTCTTTTTAGAGTGCTTTATCTGTCATGAGGTGAGTGGAGCGCCCACACACCGCCGCAGGGCCGAGGGGTACCCGGAGCCGGGCCTCTGGGATCTCAGTCCTGGGGTTGTCACGGTGGCTAGACCCGGTCCGTGGCCCTGTCTGTCAGTGGGGGACGTCCATTGCAAATAGGTGCTGTTAACGGTGGTATAGCGATGCAGTTGTGGGGTGCAGGTCGCGGTAAATAACGAGGACACCAGGTTGCAGTCTCTTTACCTCTTTACTGGAGATCTCTCGGTCCTCAGTCCAGAATCCGGTCCACCAGGCTGCGCAAGTCCGGCCGGTCCAATAGCACTTCCAGAGTTCTCCTCACAGGTGAAAATCAGTGCCTTCCTTCTTAGCGCTTTGTGTTGTAGTCCTTCCCTGCTGTGCTTACGGAAAGTACCCCATAACTGTTGTGTCTGTTTCTTAAGTTCCCTCACAACTCGATTAACTGATCTTCTGCTAATCTTCCGTCCCTTCCTGATGTTACAGTAAGAACGGCACCCGTTTGTCAGGTAGGCCTGGAGTTCTTCCGGGACCCTAGAGACGCCCCTCTCCCGCAATTGCCCCCCAAGACTTCATAGGTGATATGTGGTAGACAGCCCGCCTGAGACTGACTGTCCTGCCGCTGTTTGGAGTATGGCTTAAAGCTGTATCTTATTCCACTCCCTCGGCGTTCCGGACACCGGTAATGCGCCTCAGCAAGGTGCTGCCTCTTTCAACAAAACCCCTGCTGGTATTCTCCTTCTGCTTGATTTCGTTTCTCACTCAGCACAATCTATCTCGCTTCTAATCCTTTCTTAGGGCACCGCCGCTATTCTGAGCAGGCACGGTCCCGTTACGTTCTTTCAATGCCAAGCCTCTGCCAGGATCCCACCCCTGGCAGAGACCCTACTGTCTCTTCCTCCACAACACCCTCTCTCACTAGGTGTTGCTTCGTTCGATCCAGTCAGCTTTCTCTTCTAACTTCCTGCCTGACCCCCAGTTTACCCACTATGGTGGGGAGTGGCCTAATGAATAGCACCCTTAGCTCCCCCCGGAGGCCCAGCTGTGAAACATATTGGTGTCTGTGATACCTGATTGGAGGAACTCCTTCAGTGCCATCGAACGCACCATGGCTCCCCTTAGTGGCGGAGCCACAGTACTGCAACGACCAGGACTCTGGGGCGCTGCACTCCCCCCTGGTTAAACACAGTACTCCGGGACTGGGAAGAAAACAACAATACAGGTTAGCAAAAAGACATACAAATTTGTTGAGTGCAAAACAATAAGCATACTTGAACAGGCTTCCCTTTATGGGAGGTGAGGACACTTTAACGTTACAAAACATAATCAAATATCATAGCAACAGGCTACAATTAACTCTCATTACCCAACCGGGTATTCTACTAAGTGCAAATGCTGGAACAATAAATTAACATTGCCTTTAAGAAACATACACTCTTAGTTTATCAAAGGCCTTCCTATAATCACATTACAGGGCAAGGTAACTTCACATTCTCCTACTTTGAACCTGCAGTACCGCCTGTCCCTATGGCACCAGACCTACTGCCTCTCCTTTCTTTTACAGGACCGCCCCGTTCAGCCAGGGCCTACTGCCTTTCTCTACTATACATAGTATAGACATAACATTCCTTTCAATTTGAGAGCATGGAGCACACTCTGCTTGGCTCCTATAAGGACTCACTCACTAACCCCTACGGGTCTACTTTCTGTCCTTAGTAACGAACTAACTTTCTATGGGGACGCAGGGTTTACCTTCTATCCTCACCTTCGTTATTACTTCTTTACTTTCAGTTAAACGGAACTCTACATCTACCCCTACGGGCTTTCTACATCTTTCTCTTTAAAGAACATTATCTAGGTTTCACATTTTAAACAAATTAAACACACATAACTTTTCCATGAAAAACAGTTACATTTCCTTCAAAGCATTATCTTGACATTACTGTTCTAAAAACAGTATCACTTTCAAGTTCAATTCTAACCTCCCCTTTAAGAGGAGATCAAGTCTTTCTGAGGTAGCTCTTCTTCTCAGCCTACCAGTCCATGCAAAGGCTCCGGAATGGTATCTTCGCAAAATGTCTTTAAACAAAACCAGTAGGAAGCACCTTTAAGAAGGTGCAAACTATTTACAAGAAAGTTCAAATCATGCACAGTCCATGATTTCGCAGTTTGTGTAACTTTGTGCAAAACTTCAAGAAAACAACAATAGTGACCCCGGGTCAACAAAGGGGTCACCTTTTTAAAGTTTACCCTGGACGGGTTTAGCAGCAACTTAAAGAACAAACAGTAACTATTTACATTTTCAGGTTTCCGAGGTTTACTCTTGCTCAGGTGGCTTGGGCTCCTGCCCCCCGGCCACTGTGGTGCCAGTGTCCGCGGTTCGAACGTGCAGATGAACTCGACTGGCCAACTCGGTGGCCGCTACCAGGCGCACCGTTGCGATGGTGACAAGGTCGGGTGCTCCTGGGACCAGGTCCGAGGTGGTAAGGGTCGCGGCTCCAAACATACACCGCCGAACATTCCGTGCATACCACCCGAGCGGGTTCTGGTGGTGGCTGTAGGTCACCTGATCCCCCTTTTGCAATGGTTCTCCACTTCGGCCACAGCAGGGAGCCCTCACGTTACAGTGCGCAACAAAAACGTCAGTATCCAATCCCGGCTCGTGTATGAGGCCCCACCCCCTTCTTGCATGGTAGGCCAACACAGTGCCCCGCCTTATCACGTCTCTGTCATCCCATGCCGGAGGGGATTGTTGTATTTTCGATGGACCCATCGGCTCGGCCTCTTTCCGGCCTTTCCACTGTAGAATCAAGCACTGTCTATATTGTTCCCACGTAAGCACCGCAAGAGTGGACCCGTTCTCCTGGGATCCATCTGTCCCAACCCAGGGGCTGTCCCACCGAAGAACTACTCCATCTAGACTCACATCCACGGGTTCTCCCACTCTAGTCGACAGCGGTGGCACCATCCTCCCCAGGTCACCAGGGGATAACACCATTAACCCTGCCGAGAAGGGTCGACCTTTACTGAGATGGAGGTGGGTCGTGGAAGCGGACTCGTGAGGGGGAGCAGGGGCGTCTTCCGTACCTACGCCTGATGTGGTTCCACCGATGTCGATCCGGTCCGCTGACAAGAACGCTGGAGTCGGCTGCTGCTCGGACCGCGGCTCTTCCGATGCGGCCCCCGAACGCTGCTCCGCTCGCTGTGGTTCCTCCTCCACGGACTCCAAGGTCAGGGTTGGTGGACTCAGCTCTGCTATCTGTTCCAGGGGTTTCAGGTCCTCCGGCTGCAGGGGACATAAGTCCGTCTCCGGTGAAGAGGGGCAAGCCGGAGTCGCATCTTCCTCGCTCAGGCACTTGCTGTTCATCATCGCTGCCTGATAGTCGGTGGCAGTGCATGCACCTGACTCCGCCATTTCTCCGAGGTCGGGCTTCTCCATCTCCTGCTTCCCGCCGTTGCAAATCAGGAGGTTGTCTCCTGCTTTGGGGCAGGTCATCTCCTTGCAGCCCGAAGCGCAGAGGGCGGTATCCATTTCTCGCGCCATTCTGGTAGTCTCCTCCTATAGCACGCCCTCCTTCTTCTCCAAAGTAGCAATGGCGGCGGTTTTTGGCGGGAACTTCTATTGGTCAGTGGTAGCACACAGTCTCTCAATAAAGCTACAGTTCATGCACAACAAATCACAGTCTCTAGGCACACATGACCTGATTCTTCAGGCCTAAGTAGATCCTGTTCGTGACGCCAAGATTTGGAGCGCCCCCACACCGCCGCAGGGCCGAGGGGTACCCGGAGCCGGGCCTCTGGGATCTCAGTCCTGGGGTTGTCACGGTGGCTAGACCCGGTCCGTGGCCCTGTCTGTCAGTGGGGGACGTCCGTTGCAAATAGGTGCTGTTAACGGTGGTATAGCGGTGCAGTTGTGGGGTGCAGGTCGCGGTAAATAACGAGGACACCAGGTTGCAGTCTCTTTACCTCTTTACTGGAGATCTCTCGGTCCTCAGTCCAGAATCCGGTCCACCAGGCTGCGCAAGTCCGGCCGGTCCAATAGCACTTCCAGAGTTCTCCTCACAGGTGAAAATCAGTGCCTTCCTTCTTAGCGCTTTGTGTTGTAGTCCTTCCCTGCTGTGCTTACGGAAAGTACCCCACAACTGTTGTGTCTGTTTCTTAAGTTCCCTCACAACTCGATTAACTGATCTTCTGCTAATCTTCCGTCCCTTCCTGATGTTACAGTAAGAACGGCACCCGTTTGTCAGGTAGGCCTGGAGTTCTTCCGGGACCCTAGAGACGCCCCTCTCCCGCAATTGCCCCCCAAGACTTCATAGGTGATATGTGGTAGACAGCCCGCCTGAGACTGACTGTCCTGCCGCTGTTTGGAGTATGGCTTAAAGCTGTATCTTATTCCACTCCCTCGGCGTTCCGGACACCGGTAATGCGCCTCAGCAAGGTGCTGCCTCTTTCAACAAAACCCCTGCTGGTATTCTCCTTCTGCTTGATTTCGTTTCTCACTCAGCACAATCTATCTCGCTTCTAATCCTTTCTTAGGGCACCGCCGCTATTCTGAGCAGGCACGGTCCCGTTACGTTCTTTCAATGCCAAGCCTCTGCCAGGATCCCACCCCTGGCAGAGACCCTACTGTCTCTTCCTCCACAACACCCTCTCTCACTAGGTGTTGCTTCGTTCGATCCAGTCAGCTTTCTCTTCTAACTTCCTGCCTGACCCCCAGTTTACCCACTATGGTGGGGAGTGGCCTAATGAATAGCACCCTTAGCTCCCCCCGGAGGCCCAGCTGTGAAACATATTGGTGTCTGTGATACCTGATTGGAGGAACTCCTTCAGTGCCATCGAATGCACCATGGCTCCCCTTAGTGGCGTAGCCACAGTACTGCAACGACCAGGACTCTGGGGCGCTGCATGAGCACAGCTTTGGTCTTACATTAGCTTAATTAATTTCTTTTTATTGGATCCCCTAATTTCTAAATTACATAAATTTTCATTTTTGTATGCTTTTTTAACATGCATTTTTATTGTGTTTTTGACGCTGTTTTTTTGTCTTTTGTTGGTATGTCATGATTTAACCCCTTCCTGACATGCATGGTACTAGTACTGCTCTGCCCAAACCGCAGTACTAGTACAGCCCCCATTCCTGCAAGTCGCTCCAGGGGTCTGCACAGCCCCCCCACATCGGTGATTGCTGTGATTGGTTAGTCAATTCTGAACAGCGAATCAAAGCAATGTGACAATAACGTTAATTAAAAAAAAAACTCATGTAACATGCTGTGATCAGTGCTGTATGAGGCCGGTTTCACACGTCAGTGGCTCCGGTACGTGAGGTGACAGTTTCCTCACGTACCGGAGACACTGACACACGTAGACCCATAAAAATCAATGCATCTGTGCAGATGTCATTGATTTTTTGCGGACCGTGTCTCCGTGTGCCAAACACGGAGACATGTCAGTGTTCGTGGGAGCGCACGTTTTACACGGACCCAATAGAGTCAATGGGTCCGCGTAAAACACGGACCTCACACGGACATTCTCCGTCTGGGGTCCGTGTGCGTGCAGGAGACAGCGCTACAGTAAGCGCTGTCCCCCCCACATGGTGCTGAAGCCGGTATTCATATCTTCCCTGTAGCAGCGTTTGCTATAGAGAAAATATGAAGAATAGTGTTAAAAATAAAGATCCATGTGTCCGCCGCCCCCCCACCCCCTGTGCGCCCCCCCGCTGGTCAGAAAATACTTACCCGCTCCCTCGCTCCTTCCTGGTCTGGCCGCGCCTCCTACTGTATGCGGTCACGTGGGGCCGATCATTTACAATCATGAATAGTCGGCTCCGCCCCTATGGGAGGTGGAGCCACATATTCATGACTGTAAATGATCGGGCCCACGTGACCGCATACACTAGAAGCCGCGGCCAGACCAGGAAGGAGCGACAGCTGACGGGGGACCCGGGTAAGTATTTTCTGACCAGCAGGGGGGCGCACAGGGGGTGGGGGGGCGGCGGACACATGGATCTTTATTTTAAACACTATTATTCATATTTTCTCTGCAGCAAACGCTACTGCAGAGAGGATATGAATCGCGGCTTCAGCATGATGCAGAGTGGGTACCACACGCT
Organism: Ranitomeya variabilis; assembly: GCF_051348905.1. Taxonomy (NCBI): domain Eukaryota; kingdom Metazoa; phylum Chordata; class Amphibia; order Anura; family Dendrobatidae; genus Ranitomeya; species Ranitomeya variabilis. The sequence goes on from NC_135236.1 coordinate 466,161,819, forward strand.
CCGTGTGGTACCCACTCGCCATACGGGCGGCACACATGTGCCGCACGTATGGCCTCCGTGAGTTCCCAGGCACACGGACACGGATAACTCCGGTACCGATTTATTCCGGTACCGGAATTATCTGGACGTGTGGGACAGCCCTGAGACAGCACCAATCGCAACCGTCACAATGGGTGGGGTGATTGCAACGTCACCTCACCTGATTAACCATTTTGTTGCTTATTGGCTGAATGATAGTTTCTGGCCAATCAACGCCAAAGGGGTTAATCTAAAATAGCGATCATCGATCTGTACTCAATCTTTGTCTCAGATTTGGCATGCAGAGAAGTTGTTTAGCCCTGTGTCTCTTAAGTAAAAAATGAATTGGTAACCAGTGTGATCTCCTGCCTCTAAGTGATGCTGTTCCTGAGTGATACTTCTGCAATGTGCCTGCTGTGCTGTGTTCATTCTGTTTCTTCTACATGTTTTCTCACTACTTTTTCTCTCTCTGTTTTTTATAATTAATAGTACCCTATACACAAGCTCCACACATTACAGGTGTAAAAGCACCACTTACACACACATTCCCAGGGTTTGGAAAAATAAAATAAAAATTGCCCATTCGTCAAGATGTTATTCACCAAAGGAGGCTTACGCCTTCCTTGCCTCCGACACGGATTCATCCAGTGAGGAAGATCCCACATTCGTCTATTCTTCCTTCTCCTCCTCATCCAATGAGGAAGGACCCCCAGCAAGGCGCCCTAGGACCCAGTCAACTCCTGCAACAATAAATCCCATATGGATTGCAGCTCCCCAAAAAAATTATGAGCCTGTCATTCCAGATTTTAACAACAGCTCAGGAATCCAGTTTGACACCACTGACCTCACTGAAAATGACTTCTTAAAAATCTTTTTCAGTGAGGAAAAAATAAATGTGATGGTGGCCCAGACAAACTTGAATGCCCATCAATTTTTCACCCATCATCATACGCCAGATGGACCCCTGTAAATGCAGCAGAGATGATAGCATTTTGGGGAATTGTGCTGCATATGGGCATAATCCAAAAACCAGAGCTATGACAATACTAGAGTGCTGATATACGCTATATCAGTGTACAGGTAACACACTGACTCACCAGAGACGTCTCTAGGTGAAGTCCTTCATCTTTGCTTTTAATCTTCATCCAGCACAGACCGCCGTCACTTCATCCAGCCAGGGCTCGTCTCTGCAGGAAATAACAGTTAGGCCAGCATCACACTGGCGAGTTTTACGGACGTATGAGCGCAGAAAATACACCCGTAAAATACGCATAACACACGGCCCAATGATTCTCTATGGCCCAGCTCCTATCAGCCGTATTTTACGGATCCGTATTATACGGTCTTCTACGGCCGTACAAAATCGCAGCATGCTGCGTTTGTCACCGTATTGCGCAAAAAAATCACCAATGAAAGTCTATGGGGGCGAGAAAAATACGGATTACACACGGACCAGCAGTGTGACTTGCGAGAAATACGCAGCAGTGTTCTATAGAAAAGTCGGTAATTCAATTGCCGGCTTTTCATTTCTCCTTCACAAACCCGACATGATATGAGACATGGTTTACATACAGTAAACCATCTCATATCCCTTTTTTTTTGCATATTCCAGACTACTAATGTTAGTAGTGTGTATGTGCAAAATTTGGGCGCTGTAGCTTGTAAAATAAAGGGTTAAATCGTGGAAAAAAATGGCGTGTGCTCCCGCACAATTTTCTTCGCCAGAATGGTATAGCCTAGAGAGGGTCCATGGTTATTGGCCCCTCCTGGCTACAAACATCTGCCCCCAGCCACCACAGAAAAGGCACATCTGGAAGATTCGGCTATTCTGGCACTTGGCCACTTTCTTCCCACTCCCGTGTAGCAGTGGGATATGGGTAATGAAGGGTTAATGTCACCTTGCTATTGTAAGGTGACATTAAGCCAGATTAATAATGGAGAGGCGTCAATTATGACACCTATCCATTATTAATCCAATAGTATGAAATGGTTAATAAAACACAAACACATTATTACAAAGTCCTTTAATGAAATAAAGACACAGAGTGTTGTAATATTTTATTACTCTCTTAATCCAGCTGAAGACCCTCGTTCTTTAAAAAAGTAAAAATAAAAAATCAACAATATCTCATACCTTCCGATGATCAGTCACGTCCCATGAAGTAAATCCATCTGAAGGGGTTAAATCATTTTACAGCCAGGAGCTGTGCTAATGCACTGCTCGTGGTTGTAAAACCCCCGGGAATGAATGGAGTGCAGGGGAATTACCTGTAGTTACCTTGAGTTGCGGTGAGGTGCCCTCTGCTGGATGTCCTCATGAACTGGAGCCTGGTAAAAGTTCCCACGCTCGAGTTCATATGAGGACATCCAGCAGGGGGCGCATTTACATGCGCTGAGTTTGACGCCGGCCTTATCTAGAGCACCGCTTGCAGAACACATTACTTATTTTTTTCCCAAATTCTAAACTACAACAGATGAAGAAAAAAAGCGACAGTGTTGGTCTGCACAGTAACAGGACCACCCCACCCCCATTTAAAACAGTATCCTCAAAAAATAAAATAAATACATTACTGCAGTAATAATATCCCTTAATTAGCCCCTATGGTAACAATATTCCCCATCCTGGTCCCCGTGTGTCTCATTCCTGGCTCCAGCCATATCTTCTCCTATTCTGCCCCCATGTGATGTCCCATCCTGCCCCATGATCCTGCCCCATCTGTCCCATGATCCTGCCCCATCTGTCCCATAATCCTGCCCCATCTGTCTCCATCCTACACCATCTGTCTCCATCCTGCCCCATCTGTCCCATGATCCTGCCCATCTGTCTCCATCCTGCCCCATGATCCTGCCCCACCTGTCTCCATTCTGCCCCGTGTCTCCATTCTGCCCCACAGTCTCCATTCTGCCCCAGTGTCTCCATTCTGCCCCACAGTCTCCATTCTGCCCCACAGTCTCCATTCTGCCCCTGTGTCTGCATTTTGCCACCGTGTCTGCATTCTGCCCCAGTGTCTCCATTCTGCCCCAGTGTCTCCATTCTTCCCGAGTCTCCATTCTGCCCCCATGTCTGCATTCTGCCCCCTGTCTCCATTCTGACCAAGTGTCTGCATTCTGCCCCTGTCTCCATTCTGCCCCACAGTCGCCATTCTGCCAAACTGTCTCCATTCTGCCCCACTCTCTCCATTCTGCCCCACAGTCTTCATTCTGCCCCACAGTCTCCATTCTGCCCCAGTGTCTCCATTCTGTCCCAGTGTCTCCATTCTGCATCACAGTCTCCATTCTGCCCCACAGTCTCCATTCTGCCCCACTGTTTCCATTCTGCCCCAGTCTCAATTCTGCCCCACAGTCTCAAATCTGCCTCACTGTCTCTATTCTGCCCCACAGTCTCCATTCTGCCCCACAGTCTCCATTCTGCCTCACAATCTCCATTCTGTCCAAGTGTCTCCATTCTGTCCCAGTGTCTCCATTCTGCGCCAGTGTCTTCATTCTGCCCCACCATCTCCATTCTGCCCTCGTGTCTACATTCTGCTCCACTATCTCCATTCTGCCCCACTGTCTTCATTCTGCCCCACTGTCTCCATTCTGACCCCGTGTCTGCATTCTGCCCCACTGTCTCCATTCTGCCCAACTGTCTCCATTCTGTCCCAGTGTCTCCATTCTGCACCACAGTCTCCATTCTGCCCCACAGTCTCCATTCTGCCCCAGTGTCTCCATTCTGTCCCAGTGTTTTCATTCCGCCCCACTGTCTCCATTCTGCCCCACTGTCTCCATTCTGCCCCAGTGTATCCATTCTGCCCTCGTGTCTGCATTCTGACTCACTGTCTCCATTCTGCCCCACTGTCTCCATTCTGCCCCACTGTCTCCATTCTCCCCCGTGTCTGCATTCTGCCCCACTGTCTCCATTCTGCCCCACTGTCTCCATTCTGCCCCCATGTTTGCATTCTGCCCCACTGTCTCCATTCTGCCCCACTGTCTCCATTCGGCCCCACAGTCTCCTTTCTGCCCCACAGTCTCCATTCTGCCCCACAGTCTCCATTCTGCCCCACAATCTCTATTCTGCCCCACTGTCTCCATTCTGCCCCGTGTCTGCATTCTGCCCCACTGTCTCCATTCTGCCCCACTGTCTCCATTCTGCCCCACTGTCTCCATTCTGCCCCGTGTCTGCATTCTGCCCCACTGTCTCCATTCTGCCCCACTGTCTCCATTCTGCCCCACTGCCTCCATTCTGCCCCACTGTCTCCATTATGCCCCACAGTCTCCATTCTGCCCCAGTGTCTCCATTCTGTCCCAGTGTCTCCATTCTGCCCCACTGTCTCCATTCTGCCCCAGTGTCTCCATTCAACCCTCGTGTCTGCATTCTGCCCCACTGTCTACATTCTGCCCCACAGTCTCCATTCTGCCCCAGTGTCTCCATTCTGCCCCAGTGTCTCCATTCTGCCCTCGTGTCTCCAATTCTGCCCCCTTGTCTTCAATTCTGCCCCCATGTCTGCATTCTGCCCCACTGTCTCCATTCTGCCCCACTGTCTCCATTCTGCTCCACTGTCTCCAATCTGCCCCACTGTCTACATTCTGCCCTTTTGTCTCCATTTTGTCCCAGTGTCTCCATTCTGCCCTTCTGTCTCCATTCTGCCCCACAGTCTCCATTCTGCCCCACAGTCTCCATTCTGCCCTCGTGTCTCCAATTTTGCCCCCTTGTCTCCATTTTGCCCCAGTGTCTGAATTCTGCCCCAGTGTCTGCTTTCTGCCCCAGTGTCTGCATTCTGCCCCAGTGTCTCCATTCTGCCCTCGTGTCTCCAATTTTGCCCCCTTGCCTCCATTCTGCCCCAAGTGTCTGCATTCTGCCCCAGTGTCTCCATTCTGCCCCACTGTCTCCATTCTGCCCCACTGTCTCCTTTCTGCCCCCATGTCTGCATTCTGCCCCACTGTCTGCATTCTTCCCCAGTGTCTCCATTCTGCCCCAGTGTCTCCATTCTGCCCCAGTAACTCCATTCTGCCCAACTGTCTCCATTCTGCCCCACTGTCTCCTTTCTGCCCCCATGTCTGCATTCTGCCCCACTGTCTGCATTCTGCCCCAGTGTCTCCATTCTGCCCCACTGTCTCCATTCTGCCCCAGTGTCTGCATTCTGCCCCACTGTCTCCATTCTGCCCCACTGTCACCATTCTGCCCCACTGTCTCCTTTTTGCCCCCATGTCTGCATTCTTCCCCACTGTCTGCATTCTGCCCCAGTGTCTCCATTCTGCCCCAGTGTCTCCATTCTGCCCCACTGCCTCCTTTCTGCCCCACTGTCTCCATTCTGCCCCACAGTCTCCATTCTGCCCCACAGTCTCCATTCTGCCCCAGTGTCTCCATTTTGCACCAGTGTCTCCATTCTGCCTTCGTGTCTCCAATTCTGCCCCCGTGTCTGCATTCTGCCCCAGTGTCTCCATTCTGCCCCTCGTTTCTCCATTCTGCCCCACAGTCTCCATTCTGCCCCACAGTCTCCATTCTGCCCCAGTGTCTCCATTCTGTCCTCGTGTCTCCAATTCTGCCCCCTTGTCTCCAATTCTGCCCCATGTCTGCAATTCTCCCCCTTGTCTCCATTCTGCCCCTGTGTCTGCATTCTGTCCCCATGTCTCCATTCCTGCTCCCATCCTTGTGTCTCCATCCTGAAACATTGCCACTTTCAATTAAAATGATAAAAAAATAAAAAAAAACTTTCTTCTTACCTTGCCGCGGTCCTGAGGCGAAGAGAAGTTCCCTCCCGGTTTTTCACAGAAATCCTCTGTGATCTCTTGCTGTAATGTCAGTATTGTCTTTTGCTTCCTCCCCTGCCCAGGAGTTGTGGTATGCTCTTTACACGGTCAGACACAAACAATTTTTAAAATGAACTTTCGTTTGTGGGAAAACCCCTTTAATGTGTCCGGCTGCCTCTGCCTGTAGACACGCCGCGCATCTGCAGCCAGGATCAGGCACAGTACTTCAGAACTCAGGCATCTTTGTGCAGATAGTGGCGGTCGCATTCAAACTGCACATGCGCTCCTCCTGTACAAAGATGGCGGCGGTCAGTGAATCATTTGGCTGATCCCGGCGGTGGCGTGTTCGCGACAGTGTTCCGCTGGTGGTATCACGCAAGAGGCTGCATACGGCGTATAACAGTGTGTGTGGGTGTGTGTGTGTGTGGTGCATAGGGCGTATATAGTGTGTTTGTGTTTGTGCGTGGTGCGTACGGCATATACAGTGTGTTTGTGTGTGTGTGTGTGTGTGTGGTACGTACGATGTATACAGTGTGTGTGTGTGTGTGTGTGTGTGTGTGGTGCGTACGGCGTATACAGTGTGTGTGGGTGTGTGTGTCGCATAGGGCATATACAGTGTGTGTTTGTGTGTGGTGCGTACGGCATATACAGTGTGTGTGTGTGTGTGTGTGTGGTGCGTCCGACGTATACAGTGTGTGTGGTGGGTATGGCGTATACTGTGTGTGTGTGTGTGTGGTGCGTACGGCATATACAGTGTGTGTGATACGACGGTGTTCCGCTGTTGGTACCGTGCAAGAGGCTGGTACCACCAGCAGTTTCCATATTGAGACACCCATCACTTGGGTGTCCCAATATGGAGGTCGCCGAACCTTCCACCGCTTGGAATTCTGGGATCCGGACACATCTGGACGGAACAGGATATGAAAACATTACAAGGTATGTATATATTAAGATATATACACACCTATTCTATGAATTCCCGGCTTTTCTATAGGACACCGCTGCGTATTTCTCACAAGTCACACTGATGTTCCATGTGGTGTGCGATTTTTTCACGCACCCATAGACTTGCATTGGCTAGTCTCGGACGATATACGCTGCAAATCACAGCATGCTGCGATTTAACTCGCACGTATAATACGGCCGAGAAAAATAACGGTGATGGGAGCTGCCCATAGATTAACATTGGTCCGAGTGCTTTGCGATTTTTTTATCTCATAGCACTCTTCTGTATTATAGACAAGTGTGACTCCAGCCTTAAGGCCATAAAAATAAAAATTTTGAAAATTGAGAACTTTTCCGAATTTTCACCAAATTTCCATTTTTTTCACACATAATTGTAAATTATATGAAATAAATGTAACCACTATCATGAAGTTCAATATGTCCTGAGAAAACTTTCTCAGAATGAGTGGGTTTCATTGAAGCGTTCCAGAGTTATGACCTCATAAAGTGACAGTGGTCAGAGTTATAAAAATTGGCAAGGTCAGGTAGGTGAAAACATACTTCAGGGCGATGCGTTAAATAAACCTGCTTTGTTTTTGATACTTCCTGGTATTTAGGTTTGACAAAACTTTGCTGACATACTTACCTGCAGATTACATGAGTTTTTGATGTGAATACTTTTTCAAGGCACTGTACATACAAAAAGAAGGAAAATGGCAGAATCTCAGAGCTTAAATTTACAGTGGCCAAAAATAATAATGACAATTATCAGCAATGGACGCTTATAGCAAAAATTTTACTGTCCAGAGTTTACTTTTGGCAGATTATTACTACACAGAGACCATAGAATAACAATCATTAAGAAAAACTGACAGGCAAGAGCTATTATAACCTTATTACTGGGGGATGATCAATGAATCCATAAAAGACATGAGAACACAACACCGCTAAAGACATGCACAAAGCGCTGCAAAATCTGCGTGAGAGATTCACTCAAAACAGCAATCTATTTCTGCAGAGGAAATTGTACAAAAAGATATTGAGCAAAAAATACATATGATGTAGCATACAAAGTCATGCTGGAAATGATCACAAGTAGGGTTGAGCGAAACGGGTCGATCATTTTCAAAAGTCGCCGACTTTTGGCTAAGTCGGCGTCTCATGAAACCCGATCCGACCCCTGTGCTTGTCGGCCATGCGGTACGCGACTTTCGCGCCAAAGTCGCGTTTCAATGACGCGAAAAGCGCCATTTCTCAGCCAATGAAGGTGAACGCAGAGTGTGGGCAGCGTGATGACATAGATCCTGGTCCCCACCATCTTAGAGAAGGGCATTGCAGTGATTGGCTTGCTGTCTGCGGCGTCACAGGGGCTATAAAGGGGCGTTCCCGCCGACCGCCATCTTACTGCTGCTGATCTGAGCTTAGGGAGAGGTTGCTGCCGCTTCGTCAGAAGCAGGGAGAGCGTTAGGCAGGGTCCACTAACCACCAAACCGCTTGTGCTGTAGCGATTTCCACTGTCCAACACCACCTTCGGTGTGCAGGAACAGTGGAAGCTATTTTTTTTTTTTTTCCTCAGCGCTGTAGCTCATTGGGCTGCCCTAGAAGGCTCCGTGATAGCTGTATTGCTGTGTGTACGCCACTGTGCAAACCAACTGCTTTTTTCAAAGCACATATCCTCTTGTTCCTTTCTGCACAGCTATCTTTTTTGTTTGTCCACACTTTTTATTTAATTTGTGCATCAGTCCACTCCTATTGCTGCCTGCCATACCTGGCTTAGATTACTGCAGGGAGATAGTAATTGTAGGACAGTCCCTGTTTTTTTCTTTTTTTTTTTTTTTGTGGGAGATTAAGATTGGCATTTCTGCTACAGTGCCATCCCTGTGTGTGCCATCTCTCACTGAGTGGGCCATAGAAAGCCTATTTATTTTTTCCGTGATTTGTGTTCTAAATTCTACCTCAACACAAAAACACTACATCAATCAGTGGTAGAAAAATATTGGCCTCAGTCAGGGCTTGTGTGCTACTGCTGTGTGTGCTATCTCTCATTCAGTGGGCTATAGAAAGCCTATTTATTTATTTATTTTTTTTCTTATTATTTGGTTTCTAAAGTCTCCCTGAAAAAAAAAAAATAAATAAAAAAACAGTGGGAGAGTAATATTGCCCTTTCAGCTTGTGTGCCAGTCTTGACTCCTGGGTGTGCCACCTCTCTCTCTAATTGTGGGCCATAGAAAGCCTTTTTTTTTTTTTTTTTTAAATATTATTGGGTTTCTAAAGTCTCCCTTAAAAAACAAAAAATACATAAAAAAACAGTGGGAGAGTAATATTGCCCTTTCAGCTTGTGTGCCAGTCTTGACTCCTGGGTGTGCCACCTCTCTCTCTCATTCAGTGGGCCATAGAAAGCCTTTTTTTTTTTTTTTTTAAATATTATTGGGTTTCTAAAGTCTCCCTTAAAAAACAAAAAATACATAAAAATTTTTTTTTTTTTTGTGGGAGATTAAGATTGGCATTTCTGCTACAGTGCCATCCCTGTGTGTGCCATCTCTCACTGAGTGGGCCATAGAAAGCCTATTTATTTTTTCCGTGATTTGTGTTCTAAATTCTACCTCAACACAAAAACACTACATCAATCAGTGGTAGAAAAATATTGGCCTCAGTCAGGGCTTGTGTGCCACTGCTGTGTGTGCTATCTCTCATTCAGTGGGCCATAGAAAGGCTATTTATTTTTTTGGTTTTTTTAATATTATTTGGTTTCTAAAGTCTCCCTGAAAATAAAAAAAAAAAAACTTAAAAAAACAGTGGGAGAGTAATATTGCCCTTTCAGCTTGTGCGCCAGTCTTGACTCCTGGGTGTGCCACCTCTCTCTCTCTAATTGTGGGCCATAGAAAGCCTTTTTTTTTTTGTTTTTTTTTTAATATTATTTGGTTTCTAAAGTCTCCCTTAAAAAACAAAAAATACATAAAAAAACAGTGGGAGAGTAATATTGCCCTTTCAGCTTGTGTGCCAGTCTTGACTCCTGGGTGTGCCACCTCTCTCTCTCATTCAGTGGGCCATAGAAAGGCTATTTATTTTTTTGGTTTTTTTAATATTATTTGGTTTCTAAAGTCTCCCTGAAAAAAAAAAAAACCATAAAAAAACAGTGGGAGAGTAATATTGCCCTTTCAGCTTGTTCGCCAGTCTTGACTCCTGGGTGTGCCACCTCTCTCTCTCTAATTGTGGGCCATAGGTAGCCTTTTTTTGTTTGTTTGTTTTTTAATATTATTTGGTTTCTAAAGTCTCCCTTAAAAAACAAAAAATACATAAAAAAACAGTGGGAGAGTAATATTGCCCTTTCAGCTTGTGTGCCAGTCTTGACTCCTGGGTGTGCCACCTCTCTCCCTCTCATTCAGTGGGCCATAGAAAGCCTATTTATTTTTTTTTTTAAATATTATTGGGTTTCTAAAGTCTCCCTTAAAAAACAAAAAATACATAAAAAAACAGTGCCAGTCTTGACTCCTGGGTGTGCCACCTCTCTCTCTCATTCAGTGGGCCATAGAAAGGCTATTTATTTTTTTGTTTTTTTTAATATTATTTGGTTTCTAAAGTCTCCCTGAAAAAAAAAAAAAAAAAACTTAAAAAAACAGTGGGAGAGTAATATTGCCCTTTCAGCTTGTGCGCCAGTCTTGACTCCTGGGTGTGCCACCTCTCTCTCTCTAATTGTGGGCCATAGGAAGCCTTTTTTTTTTTTGTTTTTTTTTTAATATTATTTGGTTTCTAAAGTCTCCCTGAGAAAAAAAAATAAATAAATTAGGTGGGAGATTAATATTGACATTAGTGCTTGAGTGACAGTCCTGCGTGTGTGTCATCTCTGTGATTTTGTGCCACAGAAAACAGAGTGTGTAACATTGTGCCTGATTTTCCTTGTGGTCTCACCAACCTGTTAAGGGATATTGAAATCATACTGAAGTTATAGCTCACCGTGTAAGTTGTTTGACAGCAACAAATAAAGTTACTTTGGTTAAGATTTTAAAACAATGAGGAAGTCTGGTGCAAGAGGTCGTCGTGGGCGTTCATTGTCAGCTGGTAATGATGGTAGTGGTAGTGGAGCATCAGGTGGTCGTGGGGATAAAAATATTCCACCTAAGTCTGGAGCTGTGGAGCCAGTTTCGTCGTCAGGCTACACAAGGCCTCGAACGCTCTCTTTTCTGGGAGTAGGAAAACCGCTTTTAAAGGCGGAGCAGCAACAGCAAGTTTTGGCTTACATTGCAGACTCAGCCTCTAGCTCTTTTGCCTCCTCTTCCGAAACTGGTAAATGTAAAAGCAGCGCGTCGCTTGTGGATGTTCACGGTCAGGGACAAGTCGCTTCCTTGTCCTCCTCATCAAAAACTACAACAAGAGAGAAGGATGCAGCAGGCGACACAACGGGTCACTCCATGGAGCTCTTTACACATACCGTCCCTGGCTTAGAAAGTGAAACATTTAACAGGCCATGCCCATTACAAGTAGATTCTGACATGGAGTGCACTGATGCACAGCCACAGCCAGAGTACTATGCTGCTCCTTTGACTCAGACCACCACATTGCCCTCTCAGGGTACAGATCCACAATCAGACCCTGATGAGACTATGTTGCCCCGCCACGAACGCTATACCACCGACCGACACAGTGACACAGACGAAGTTGCACACGAGCTCGAAGAGGAGGTAATAGATGACCCAGTTATTGACCCCGATTGGCAGCCATTGGGGGAACAGGGTGCAGGCGGCAGTAGTTCAGAAGCGGAGGTGGAGGAGGGGCCGCAGCAGGCATCAACATCGCAACAGGTTCCATCTGCCGGGCCCGTATCTGGCCCAAAACGCGTGTCAAAGCCAAAACCTGTTGGAGGACAGCGTGGCCATCCGGTTAAAGCTCAGTCTGCAATCCCTGAAAAGGGATCCGAGTCTAGGAAGAGTGCAGTCTGGCATTTTTTTAAACAACATCCAACTGATCAGCGCAAAGTCATCTGTCAAAAATGTTCAACTAGCTTAAGCAGAGGTCAGAATCTGAAAAGTCTAAATACTAGTTGCATGCATAGACACTTAACCACCATGCATTTTCAAGCCTGGACTAACTACCAAACGTCCCTTAAGGTTGTAGCACCCTCGGCCAATGAAGCTAGTCAGCAACGCAACATCCCTTCCGTCACTGTAAGGCCACCATTTTCCGCACCACCGGCAGTATCTGTGCAGGTTTCTTTGCCAGCCAAAAGCAGTCAGGGTCAGGGAACCACCAGTTTTGTAGGAGGAAATATTGCATCTAGGGCACCGGCGGAAACAATACCGTCTCCAACCGTCTCTCAGTCTGCCATGTACACCGGCACACCCGAAAGTTCCACGATCTCCAGCTCTCCAGTCCAGCTCACCCTACATGAGACTCTGGTTAGAAAAAGGAAGTACTTATCCTCGCATCCGCGTACACAGGGTTTTAACGCCCACATAGCTAGACTAATCTCGTTAGAGATGATGCCCTACCGGTTAGTTGAAAGCGAAGCTTTCAAAGCCCTGATGGAGTACGCTGAACCACGATACGAGCTACCCAGTCGACACTTTTTTTCCAGAAAAGCCATCCCAGCCCTGCACCAGCATGTTAAACAGCGCATCGTCCATGCACTCAGGCAATCTGTGAGTACAAAGGTGCACCTGACTACAGATGCATGGACCAGTAGGCATGGCCAGGGACGTTATGTGTCCATCACGGCACACTGGGTGAATGTGGTGGATGCAGGGTCCACAGGCGACATCAATTTAGGGACAGTTGTGCCTAGCCCACGGTCTAGGAAACAGTTGGCTGTAGGCGTTCGCACCCCCTCCTCCTCCTCCTCCTCGTCCTCCTGCAGAAGCTACAGCTCTTCCACAGAACGCAGTCTGCCAACCACTCCATCGGCAGATGACACTGTTGCACACCAGTTGTCCCATTATGGGCCAGCTACTGCCAAGCGTCAGCAGGCTGTATTGGCTATGAAGTGTTTGGGCGACAACAGACACACCGCGGAAGTTCTGTCCGAGTTCTTGCAACAAGAAACGCAGTCGTGGCTGGGCACAGTAGATCTTGAGGCAGGCAAGGTAGTGAGTGATAACGGAAGGAATTTCATGGCTGCCATCTCCCTTTCCCAACTGAAACACATTCCTTGCCTGGCTCACACCTTAAACCTGGTGGTGCAGTGCTTATTGAAAACTTATCCTGGGTTCTCCGACCTGCTCCTCAAAGTGCGTGCACTTTGCTCACATATCCGACGTTCGCCTGTACACGCCAGCCGTATGCAGACCTATCAGCGGTCTTTGAACCTTCCCCAGCATCGCCTCATCATAGACGTTGCAACAAGGTGGAACTCAACACTGCACATGCTTCAGAGACTGTGCGAACAGAGGCGTGCTGTTATTTATTTGTGGGAGGATACACGGGCAGGCAGTAGAATGGCAGACATGGAGTTGTCAGGTGTGCAGTGGTCTAAGATACAAGACATGTGTCAAGTCCTTCAGTGTTTTGAGGAATGCACACGGCTGGTTAGTGCAGACAACGCCGTAATAAGCATGAGCATCCCCCTAATGCGTCTGCTGATGCAAAGTTTGACGCACATAAAGGAGCAGGCGTCTGCACCAGAGGAAGAGGAAAGCCTTGATGACAGTCAGCCATTGTCTGGTCAGGGCAGTGTACAGGACGAGGTAGCGGGCGAAGAGGAGGTGGAGGACGAGGAGGATGATGGGGATGAGTTTATTTTTAATGCCGAACCTTTCCCGGGGGCACAGGAAATTGGTTGCGTGTCACGGCCGGGTTCTGGTTTTTTGAGGGACACAAGTGACGTAGATTTGCCTGCAACTGCCCCTCAACCAATCACAACCGGAGATTTGACAACTGGAACTTTGGCCCACATGGCGGATTATGCCTTACGTATCCTAAAAAGGGACACACGCATTACGAAAATGATGAACGATGACGATTACTGGTTGGCCTGCCTCCTTGATCCACGCTATAAAGGCAAATTGCAAAATATTATGCCACATGAGAACTTGGAACTAATATTAGCAACCAAACAATCAACTCTTGTTGACCGTTTGCTTCAGGCATTCCCAGCACACAGCGCACGTGATCGTTCTCACACGAGCTCCAGGGGGCAGCAGACTAGGAGTGTTAGGGGTGCACATATCAGAAGTGGCGTTGGACAGAGGGGTTTTCTGACCAGGTTGTGGAGTGATTTTGCTATGACCGCAGACAGGACAGGTACTGCTGCATCAATTGAAAGTGACAGGAGACAACATTTGTCCAGTATGGTTACTAACTATTTTTCATCCCTTATCGATGTTCTCCCTCAACCGTCATTCCCATTTGATTACTGGGCCTCCAAATTAGACACCTGGCCAGAATTGGCAGAATATGCATTGCAGGAGCTTGCTTGCCCGGCAGCAAGTGTCCTATCAGAAAGAGTATTCAGTGCTGCAGGTTCAATATTAACCGAAAAAAGGACTCGTCTGGCTACCCAAAATGTTGACGATCTAACATTCATTAAAATGAACCACAACTGGATTTCGAAATCTTTTGCCCCACCTTGCCCGGCCGACACCTAGCTTTCCTATGAAAAGCTCTTGCCTGTGAATTACTTTTCTAATGTCTAATTTGCTGCAGCTGATTGTACAGCATACGACATGTTTACACCTCCCTAAATGGCAAAACTCCCCACACGGGGCCGTGGTATCGCGACTTGGCGCAAGCACCCGTGAGACTGCTGTTTGTCTGAAGAGGTGGGTGTGCTCGCTTTTGGTTGACGGCATTGCTACTGGGTCCCTCATAGTACAATGTAGTGTCTCTGGCGGTGGCGGTGCGCACCCAACGTCAGACACACCGTTGTAACATGAGGGGCCCTGGGGCGGTCCCGCCGGCCTCAAGAGAGTTCCCCCCTACCCCAGCTCAAAATGTGCTCTACCACGTGCAAAATTATGTCGCACAGCTCCACCAATCTTTAGTCTATTCGCTGACATCATTCAATGTCTGGCACTGACAATACAAATTTGTAGACATCTATGATGCAACTTAAAGTAGTCTGTGTCTGTGTCCTATATTGGCACCATTAAATAGTTACTGCCAAATTACTATGTCAGAAACTCAGTAGATGAGCCCACCCCTGTACCTAAGTATGCCACCTTTTTTTTTGTTTTGGTTGTTTTGCGAGACATTAACATCTATTTATATTTTGGGAGTACTGGGACAGACACTCCTTGCACTACTCCTCCACTCACCACCAAGCTGCCTGTGTATCCATGTAACCGCTGTAAAGCTGCCATGAGCCTATTGTTTGTTATTTTAGGCCTTTGATAGCCTGTCTGCGGTCCCTACTTTAAATACTCCTCCACTCACCACCAAGCTGCCTGCCCGTGTATCCATGTAACCGCTGTAAAACTGCCATGAGCCTATTGTTTGTTATTTTAGGCCTTTGATAGCCTGTCTGCGGTCCCTACTTTAAATACTCCTCCACTCATCACCAGCTGCCTGCCCGTGTATCCATGTAACCGCTGTAAAACTGCCATGAGCCTATTGTGTGTTATTTTAGGCCTTTGATAGCCTGTCTGCGGTCCCTACTTTAAATACTCCTCCACTCATCACCAGCTGCCTGCCCGTGTATCCATGTAACCGCTGTAAAACTGCCATGAGCCTATTGTTTGTTATTTTAGGCCTTTGATAGCCTGTCTGCGGTCCCTACTTTAAATACTCCTCCACTCACCACCAAACTGCCTGTGTATCCATGTAACCGCTGTAAAGCTGCCATGAGCCTATTGTTTGTTATTTTAGGCCTTTGATAGCCTGTCTGCGGTCCCTACTTTAAATACTCCTCCACTCACCACCAAGCTGCCTGTGTATCCATGTAACCGCTGTAAAACTGCCATGAGCCTATTGTTTGTTATTTTAGGCCTTTGATAGCCTGTCTGCGGTCCCTACTTTAAATACTCCTCCACTCACCACCAAACTGCCTGTGTATCCATGTAACCGCTGTAAAGCTGCCATGAGCCTATTGTTTGTTATTTTAGGCCTTTGATAGCCTGTCTGCGGTCCCTACTTTAAATACTCCTCCACTCACCACCAAGCTGCCTGTGTATCCATGTAACCGCTGTAAAACTGCCATGAGCCTATTGTTTGTTATTTTAGGCCTTTGATAGCCTGTCTGCGGTCCCTACTTTAAATACTCCTCCACTCATCACCAGCTGCCTGCCCGTGTATCCATGTAACCGCTGTAAAACTGCCATGAGCCTATTGTTTGTTATTTTAGGCCTTTGATAGCCTGTCTGCGGTCCCTACTTTAAATACTCCTCCACTCACCACCAAGCTGCCTGCCCGTGTATCCATGTAACCGCTGTAAAACTGCCATGAGCCTATTGTTTGTTATTTTAGGCCTTTGATAGCCTGTCTGCGGTCCCTACTTTAAATACTCCTCCACTCACCACCAAGCTGCCTGCCCGTGTATCCATGTAACCGCTGTAAAACTGCCATGAGCCTATTGTTTGTTATTTTAGGCCTTTGATAGCCTGTCTGCGGTCCCTACTTTAAATACTCCTCCACTCACCACCAAGCTGCCTGCCCGTGTATCCATGTAACCGCTGTAAAACTGCCATGAGCCTATTGTTTGTTATTTTAGGCCTTCGAAGCCTGTCTGCGGTCCCTCCTTCCACTAGGCCTCCACTGACCAGACCACTGCTGCCCGTGTACCCCTGGAACCAATTTTAAAGTGCCTACAGCCAGCCCATTTTATTGTGTTAGGCCTTCGAAGCCTGTCTGCGGTCCCTCCTTCCACTAGGCCTCCACTGACCAGACCACTGCTGCCCGTGTACCCCTGGAACCAATTTTAAAGTGCCTACAGCCAGCCCATTTTATTGTGTTAGGCCTTCGAAGCCTGTCTGCGGTCCCTCCTTCCACTAGGCCTCCACTGACCAGACCACTGCTGCCCGTGTACCCCTGGAACCAATTTTAAAGTGCCTACAGCCAGCCCATTTTATTGTGTTAGGCCTTCGAAGCCTGTCTGCGGTCCCTCCTTCCAATAGGCCTACACTGACAAAGGTACACCTGACAACAGACACATGGACCTGTAGGCATGGCCACGGAAGGTTACGTGTCCTTTGTGGCTCAATGGGTTAATGTATTGGATGCATGGTCCACACAGGGGACAGCCTGCTAAGTCTGTATGCAGTCCCTAATTCAAGTTGTCCTCAACTGAATAAAGCTGAGCTTCTACCTTCTGGCTCTCATTAAGTGTTTTTTAAAAAACAAAATGGTGGTTAGGGCCTACTAACGGCTTCTGCCCCTCCCTGGTGTTGCCCTCAACTGAATAAAGCTGAGCTTCTACCTTCCGGCTCTGATTAACTGCTGTTTTTAAACACATTGCTGGTTCCGGCCTACTAACGGTGTCTGCCCCTGCCTGGTGTTGCCCTCAACTGAATAAAGCTGAGCTTCAACCTTCTGGCTCTCATTAAGTGTTTTTTAAAAAACAAAATGGTGGTTAGGGCCTACTAACGGCTTCTGCCCCTCCCTGGTGTTGCCCTCAACTGAATAAAGCTGAGCTTCTACCTTCCGGCTCTGATTAACTGCTGTTTTTAAACACATTGCTGGTTCCGGCCTACTAACGGTGTCTGCCCCTGCCTGGTGTTGCCCTCAACTGAATAAAGCTGAGCTTCAACCTTCTGGCTCTCATTAAGTGTTTTTTAAAAAACAAAATGGTGGTTCCGGCCTACTAACGGTGTCTGCCCCTGCCTGGTGTTGCCCTCAACTGAATAAAGCTGAGCTTCAACCTTCTGGCTCTCATTAAGTGTTTTTTAAAAAACAAAATGGTGGTTAGGGCCTACTAACGGCTTCTGCCCCTCCCTGGTGTTGCCCTCAACTGAATAAAGCTGAGCTTCTACCTTCCGGCTCTGATTAACTGCTGTTTTTAAACACATTGCTGGTTCCGGCCTACTAACGGTGTCTGCCCCTGCCTGGTGTTGCCCTCAACTGAATAAAGCTGAGCTTCAACCTTCTGGCTCTCATTAAGTGTTTTTTAAAAAACAAAATGGTGGTTCCGGCCTACTAACGGTGTCTGCCCCTGCCTGGTGTTGCCCTCAACTGAATAAAGCTGAGCTTCAACCTTCTGGCTCTCATTAAGTGTTTTTTAAAAAACAAAATGGTGGTTAGGGCCTACTAACGGCTTCTGCCCCTCCCTGGTGTTGCCCTCAACTGAATAAAGCTGAGCTTCTACCTTCCGGCTCTGATTAACTGCTGTTTTTAAACACATTGCTGGTTCCGGCCTACTAACGGTGTCTGCCCCTGCCTGGTGTTGCCCTCAACTGAATAAAGCTGAGCTTCAACCTTCTGGCTCTCATTAAGTGTTTTTTAAAAAACAAAATGGTGGTTCCGGCCTACTAACGGTGTCTGCCCCTGCCTGGTGTTGCCCTCAACTGAATAAAGCTGAGCTTCAACCTTCTGGCTCTCATTAAGTGTTTTTTAAAAAACAAAATGGTGGTTAGGGCCTACTAACGGCTTCTGCCCCTCCCTGGTGTTGCCCTCAACTGAATAAAGCTGAGCTTCTACCTTCCGGCTCTGATTAACTGCTGTTTTTAAACACATTGCTGGTTCCGGCCTACTAACGGTGTCTGCCCCTGCCTGGTGTTGCCCTCAACTGAATAAAGCTGAGCTTCAACCTTCTGGCTCTCATTAAGTGTTTTTTAAAAAACAAAATGGTGGTTCCGGCCTACTAACGGTGTCTGCCCCTGCCTGGTGTTGCCCTCAACTGAATAAAGCTGAGCTTCAACCTTCTGGCTCTCATTAAGTGTTTTTTAAAAAACAAAATGGTGGTTAGGGCCTACTAACGGCTTCTGCCCCTCC
Source organism: Ranitomeya variabilis (assembly GCF_051348905.1). Lineage (NCBI taxonomy): Eukaryota > Metazoa > Chordata > Amphibia > Anura > Dendrobatidae > Ranitomeya > Ranitomeya variabilis. The sequence continues at coordinate 466,180,365 of NC_135236.1, forward strand.
CTGGTGTTGCCCTCAACTGAATAAAGCTGAGCTTCTACCTTCCGGCTCTGATTAACTGCTGTTTTTAAACACATTGCTGGTTCCGGCCTACTAACGGTGTCTGCCCCTGCCTGGTGTTGCCCTCAACTGAATAAAGCTGAGCTTCAACCTTCTGGCTCTCATTAAGTGTTTTTTAAAAAACAAAATGGTGGTTCCGGCCTACTAACGGTGTCTGCCCCTGCCTGGTGTTGCCCTCAACTGAATAAAGCTGAGCTTCAACCTTCTGGCTCTCATTAAGTGTTTTTTAAAAAACAAAATGGTGGTTAGGGCCTACTAACGGCTTCTGCCCCTCCCTGGTGTTGCCCTCAACTGAATAAAGCTGAGCTTCTACCTTCCGGCTCTGATTAACTGCTGTTTTTAAACACATTGCTGGTTCCGGCCTACTAACGGTGTCTGCCCCTGCCTGGTGTTGCCCTCAACTGAATAAAGCTGAGCTTCAACCTTCTGGCTCTCATTAAGTGTTTTTTAAAAAACAAAATGGTGGTTCCGGCCTACTAACGGTGTCTGCCCCTGCCTGGTGTTGCCCTCAACTGAATAAAGCTGAGCTTCAACCTTCTGGCTCTCATTAAGTGTTTTTTAAAAAACAAAATGGTGGTTAGGGCCTACTAACGGCTTCTGCCCCTCCCTGGTGTTGCCCTCAACTGAATAAAGCTGAGCTTCTACCTTCCGGCTCTGATTAACTGCTGTTTTTAAACACATTGCTGGTTCCGGCCTACTAACGGTGTCTGCCCCTGCCTGGTGTTGCCCTCAACTGAATAAAGCTGAGCTTCAACCTTCTGGCTCTCATTAAGTGTTTTTTAAAAAACAAAATGGTGGTTCCGGCCTACTAACGGTGTCTGCCCCTGCCTGGTGTTGCCCTCAACTGAATAAAGCTGAGCTTCAACCTTCTGGCTCTCATTAAGTGTTTTTTAAAAAACAAAATGGTGGTTAGGGCCTACTAACGGCTTCTGCCCCTCCCTGGTGTTGCCCTCAACTGAATAAAGCTGAGCTTCTACCTTCCGGCTCTGATTAACTGCTGTTTTTAAACACATTGCTGGTTCCGGCCTACTAACGGTGTCTGCCCCTGCCTGGTGTTGCCCTCAACTGAATAAAGCTGAGCTTCAACCTTCTGGCTCTCATTAAGTGTTTTTTAAAAAACAAAATGGTGGTTCCGGCCTACTAACGGTGTCTGCCCCTGCCTGGTGTTGCCCTCAACTGAATAAAGCTGAGCTTCAACCTTCTGGCTCTCATTAAGTGTTTTTTAAAAAACAAAATGGTGGTTAGGGCCTACTAACGGTGTCTGCCCCTCCCTGGTGTTGTCCTCAACTGAACAAAGCTGAGCTTCCACATTCTGGCTTTCGGCCTATACTATCAGATATTAAACTGCATTTGGCCTACTAGTGTGGTTAGGCCCTTGAAACAGTGTCTGCTGCTCTTGGGTTTGCTACTCCACTGAACAAAGCAATGCCGCCTGTTTAGTCCTGTTACCAATTTTGATCTGCATTTAGCCTACTTTATTCTTTGGCCCTATATCTGTTTCCTCATCATCCTGCCCATTGCCCAGCCACTGCTAGATGAGTCTGCTGGTACATTGACCTAGACCACTACATTCCCCTTGTACTCTACACAGCCAGAATCTGACCCTGCTGAAAGTAAGGTTCCCCTTCCCGCATATTATACCACCTTACACAGGGACAAAGAGGAAGGTGCAGATGAAAGTGCAGGTTCCTTCATCAGGTGGGGGGGCATACTCGTTGGCGACGTCACTGGCACAGGGCCACTCAGAGTACGCAAAAGTGTCGCTGCTGGTGGGAGGCGCCCCCGCCATGCAAACACACCGCCGTACTTTGAGGGGCCCTGTGCCAGTGCCAATGCGAACGAGTGGGCCCCCCCTGCTTGCTCAGGATCACAGCACTTGCAACGTTGAAATACTTACCTCTCCCTGCTGAAATACTTACCTCCCCCTGCTTGCTCAGGATCACAGCACTTGCAACGTTGAAATACTTACCTCTCCCTGCTCCACCGCCATGACGTAGTCCATGTTTCCTGGGCCCACTAAAACCTTGAACCAGCCCTACCCCCACAACTTTTGCCAAATGACCCCCAATTTCCAGTGCCCAACTATTATTATAAAGTTAATTAAGATTGACAAGCTTCAGAAAACAAGAATGGATGTTTTTGGCAGTAAAATGTGCACTGTAGGTGTTTTCCTGGCCTCCACTCACTGCCGGCTATGCTTCCCCATTGACTTGCATTGGGTTTCGTGTTTCGGTCGATCCCCGACTTTTAGCGATAATCGGCCGACTTCACTCGACTCGACTCTGGACTAAATCGGGTTTCACAAAACCAGACTCGATCTTAAAAAAATGAAAGTCGCTCAACCCTAATCACAAGTAAGGTAAGTGGATAAGGATATAAAAGACTACCAAGTCGCAGCTATATAGTTTGACTATGCAGGTTTCCAGAAACATACTGTGTAGTACACTGATTATTTCACTAGAACTAGACCTGAAACAGACCTAACATTAGAATTTGTAAAGTCAGAGATGAAAGGAACTTCTCAGAAGGTAGTAGTGCAATTTCTATTAAATTGATGTATACAAGGTCACACTAGAAGAAACCTAGAGCATGTTTCAGATACCACAAACAAGGAATTAAAAGAAAGACTGCACGGTAAAGAACACAGAACAAGAGAGGCAATTTCCAAAACGGACTAAACAAAAGGTCAAAGCTACAATTTTGGATCCTGTGCAAATAATTGGAATGGCACCTTTGAAGTAACAAACATTAAATTATAAGGTCGGTGCATTGACTATGGAGCAAGAAGTCACATGACAAATAATAGAAGCTTCTTCATAGAACTTGAACTTAAATAACAAGAAAATAACTTATTTTGCTGGTAAAAGAAAAATAATGTAGATGGTACTGTACATGTAGTCCTCATGTGCGCCATTAAAAATGGAGAAAATTTAAGAATACCAGTAAAAATTACCACTGTCACTGGTGTAACAAAAGTCCAAGGGGCCCTGGTGCAAACTTTGGACCTGAGCCCCCCCAGCCTGATGTTCGGATATATGGGCCCCTGTCGTGTTCTAAATCTTATAAAGACAGTTAACACTATTAAAAAAAGACAACAGGTAAATTAATAAACATAGAAAAAACTGTGATAAATAGCAGTCATGCAGTTGCCAAATATCACTGAATTGTTACTGAACAATTTCACTATTGCAAAAGTAATATACCACTAATAAACCACATAAAGGGGACAAATACCATCACCCAAATACTGTATGTTATCACAGCACAGTGTCAGAGTATAAAATCTGATCCGTTTTTTTCAAAACTCGCTGGATTGTGCCTGACGGCAAAAACCTGATGTGTGAAAGCAGCCATATATATGGATAGATACATCTATGTATCTATAGATATATACTGTATATATCTATAAATAAATCTGTAGATAGATATATCCATAGATATATAATAGAAAGGCCGATGTTTCTAAGGCTACTTTCACACTTGCGTTTTTAGCAATTCGTCGCAATCCGTCGTTTTGGGAAAAAAACGGATCCTGCAAATGTGCTCGCAGGATGCTTTTTTTACCCTTAGACTTGTATTAGTGACGGATCGTGATGGATGGCCACACGTCACGTCCGTCGTGCAACGGATCCGTCGTGTTTTGGCAGACCGTCGGCACAAAAAGATGTTCAAGTGAACTTTTTTTGTCCGTCGCGTCCGCCATTTTCTACCTCGCATGCGCGGCCAAAACTCCGCCCCATCCTCTCCAGACTTCAGAATGGGCAGCGGATGCGTTGAAAAACTGCATTCGCTGCCCATGTTGTCATCCACGTGTGTCGATACATTGGCCCGGCGCAAGTGTGAAAGAGGCCTTAAAGAGCGTTAAATTAAAAAAAAAAACGGCATGGGCTCCCACATAATTTTCTGCGCCAGAGGGGGAAAAGCCGACGGCCGGGGCCAATATTTGTAGCTTGCTATGAATATAAGCCCGCAGCTGTCTGCGTAGCCTTTGCTGGCTATTAAAATAGGGGGACCCCCCAAAAAATGACGTGGGGTCCCCCTATATTTTATAGCCAGAAAGGCTACACAGACAGCTGCGGGCTAATATTCATAGCCTAGAGAGGGGCCATGGATATTGCCCCCCCGGCTACAAATACCAGTCCGCAGCCGCCCCAGAAATGGCGCATCTGTAAGATGCGCCAGTTCCGGCACTTAGCCCCTCTCTTCCCACTTCCGTGTAGCGGTGGGATATGGGGTAATAAGGGGTTAATGTCACCTTGCTATTGTAAGGTGACATTAAGCCGGGTTAATAACGAAGAGGCGTCAATAAGACGCCTATCCATTATTAATCCAATAGTAATAAAGGGTTAATAAAACACACACACATTAGGAAAAAAAGTATTTTAATATTCTTCATTTAACCATACTTACCATACTTCAGTGCCTGAAAAAAAATGTAAAATAATAAACCGTATACTACCTGTCCGCCGTAGTCAAATTAATAACGAGTGTCCCACGACGATCTCCCCTATAGAACAGTGACATCGGGTGACGTCACTGCTCTGTAGGACCCTCAGTGACACACTGACAGGAGACAATGGCTCCTGCAGTGCATCACTGTATGTTTTTTTTGTTTGTTTGTTTTTTTACATTCAACACATTAGTCGGATGATGGGACTACTTCTGTCCCATCATTGGCTAATGTGTCAATCACTGTCACTGTAGCAGGCATCATCCGATGGGACTTGTAGTCCCATCGGATGATGCCTGCACACATGCACAGACCCCTGGCAGGCCGCACAGACCCCCGACAGCCCGCACAGAGCCTCGGCAGCCCGCACATACCCCCTGTAGGCCCGCACGGAGCCCAGGCAGCCAGCACAGACTCCCGGCAGGCCCGCACATAGCCCCGGCAGCCCGCAGACCCCCTGTAGGCCCGCACAGACCCCCGGCAGGCACGCACAGACCCCAGCAGCCCGCATAGACCCCCGGCAGCCCACACAGACCCCCAGCAGCCCACACATACATCAGAGAGGCCCATACAGATCCTCGACAGGCTCACACAGACCCCCGTCAGCCCGCACAGACCCCCAGCAGGCCCGCACAGACCCCGCCCGCACACACAGATGCACAGTGTCCGCCCACGCACCACCCACATTCTTCCCCCCTCCGGAACAGGATGTAGAAGGACAGAAAGGGCTTATTTACATTGCGATATTTGTGTCCCATTGACTTGCATTGGTATTGGGTATCGGTATCAGCGATATCCGATATTTTTTGGATATCGGCCGATCCAATCCGATACCAATACTTCTGGATATCGGAAGGTATCGCTCAACACTAGTTACCAGTGATGCATCAAAATGAGGAAATTCATTTTCAGTTTTCTTTATTATCCGGCACTGACCTCTATGGTTTCTTCCAGCCAGGATTCATCTTTGCAAAAAGCAATGTACAGTGCAGTAGTCATGACCGAGCTGCTGTCACATTATGCTCTGGCACTGTCAGGTGTGGGGTGCATCACAGTCACTTGTAGGCGGCAGGCCTCTGCTGTCTCAAGGCCTCCATCTTCAGGAGATGCTGTACACAACACAAGGGACAACAAGTTCATTTCAACCAACAGAAGTTTACTGTACAGTTCAAGTTGATCAGATTGTAACATGTGGTATAGGGCACAACACGTATTATTGCTTATTTTCTTAGCACAATACATATTCAGCCCCCTACGTTTCGTTCCTCCTGGCTCCATCAGACCTAGGGATTTCCTGTCCAGTTCCTCAGTGCACCGAAGATCCATCACCTTCCTTTCACATGGTTCTGCTTCCCTCTTCTCCTATGCGACAGAGGACGAGGCAACATTTAGCCCCTATGCTGGGCTTTGAGCTTCTAACATTGCTGGACTGTCCGCATGGGATTTTAATACGACCTTCCTTTTTCTTGAATGATCGGTACATGCTGGACCTAGCAGCCCACTTTACTTCCCTATCTTACTATCAGGAAGTAGTCTGCTTTATACCAGCATTACTCATGTCCCCAAATTGTGGGCTTATCCTAAACATTAACTGTATGTTATTCTATGTCCCCAGCTAACTACAGTTACTATCCAATAACAGTATGTACCAGTCTATTGTCCTTATACTGTACACTACTAACATGTCCTATACCGCTGCCATGTACTATGTATTTTATACGTCACATTACTATATTAACAGTACATAGTTCACATTTCACAAGGCAGATTTAAGAAAAACCCAGCATGGGCTTTTATTTTTGGAGTGGACTACAGGATGGTAGTGGGTGGTCCATTCCCTCCATGCCGGGTCTTACAAGTGGCCCATGGCCACAGATTCCTTTTAAAACACCCTACAGCAAAGGATTGGGTGTGTCAGTTTTGGTTTGCAAACTTGCAGAGTAGGTGGCTCTGCAAAGCTCAGCCTTTGTGGAGTAACACTGAGCCAAGATGGTGCAGTCGCCTACGGCAACCGGTCTCAGATACGGACTGTTTTGATTCCCGGCTGCGATCCCATTTGTTTTCCATTTGTGAGTACATTGGAAATTAAAGAAACTTTGTTTTGAACTTTCCTGTGGTCACTGTCTGTCTGTCACACTGCACTCACCCCGCTGCACCACTATATATATATATATATATATATATATATATATATATATATATATAAGTATGTAACACCCCAGGGTCCTGGTTGTTACAGTGGCATTGCTTTCCTCATTGGGAGAGTGATATCATGCTTGGAAGGAAGGGAAGATCTTGTCTATCAGGTAACCACAAAGCACACAACATGTTCACACTCCAGGCTAGAAAGGGGAGCCCTGACCCAGTTTGTGGATGGCTCCCCTATAGATAGATTCTGGTTTGGAGGGAAAACAGTCAGTCAGTCTGTCAGAGGGACAGAGCAGAGAGAGAAGGCCAGACAGCAGACTGGAGCAGTCTGAGGCCGGAAGGAGAGTTGGAAAAAACGAGAGAGGAGCTTGTCACGGAACTTCAGCTGAGATGGAGCTGGTACGATAGGATAATGTCTGAGCAGATGTGGGAGTCTGCAGCTCCTGGCGGAAAGGGGAAAGAAGAGAGACATGTGAGGGGCCGTGCAGCCAGAGGTGCTGCAGCTCCTGGACAAGGAAACAGAGAAGGAAGAACAGCGTATAGTGAGCATGCAGGAGAGTGAAGTGCAGGGGAGTGACACCAGGAGAGGACAGCAGCGTATGGGCTATCTCTCTGTGGAGGGCAGATTCCCGGTAGCCGGAAGACCGAGGTTGTGTCAGACTCTAGGAGGCACAGCCGAAACCAGCAGGACAGCTGGATTATTACACATAACCTGTTCGCCCTGATACCCAGGAGACACAGTGACATATAGAGCCTGGGTCGTGACAGAGACCCTGTGAAAGGGCTCGAGTCACCTGTCATACGGGTTTGTGTTCCACCTTTATGAAGGACAGAGAAAACTGTGGGGACCTTGATTGAAGCCACAGGCAGCAAGGGACTACATCAAAGCGCTGGTAGGAAGGCTTCTAACTGGTAAAGGGGACTCTGAACTTGCTTCCAAGCCAGCTGTACCCTGCCTCTACCTGTGATCTGGTGCCCTGGACTGTGGATACCTGAAGTCTCCATTAAACCAGGTAAAGAGACTGCAAACCTGTGTCCTCTGTTTCTTTATACACTATCCACCATCACCAGCTACACACCTGGAGCCCTGGGGACCTACTTCATCTGTGGGAAGTTATACCAACTAGCTGCCATAACATCACCCCAGTGGACCCCGTTAAGCAGCATCGGTCCCCTCTGACCAAATACTGCAGGTGGCGTCACGAACACAAACTTTATTAAACCTTTAAAAGACCTTTCCCTTTATTTGTGTGCCCAGAGCCACAGACCGGGTCGCAGCCACAGTGACATCCCCTTTACGTACCGGACCCCCGATACCGTGTACCCCACGGCCCTGGCGGAGTTATATTTATATATATATATATATATATATATATATATATATATATATATATATATATATATATATACAGTACCTTGCAAAAGTATTTGGCTCCCTGGAACTTTTCAACCTTTTCCCACATATCATGCTTCAAACATAAAGATATCAAATGTAATTTTTGGTGAGGAATCAACAAGTGTAACACAATTGTGAAGTTGAACAAAATTTATTGGTTATTTTAAATTTTTGTTTAAATTCAAAAACTGAAAAGTGGGGCATGCAATATTATTCAGCCCCTTTAACTTAATACTTTGTTGCGCCAGCTTTTGCTGCAATTACAGCTGCAAGTCACTTAAGGTATGCCTATATCAGGTTTGTACATCGAGAGACTGAAATTCTTGCCCATTCTTCCTTGGCAAACAGCACAAGCTCAGTGAGGTTTGATGGAGATCATTTGTGAACAGCAGTTTTCAGCTCTTTCCACAGATTCTTGATTGGATTGAGGTCTGGAATTTGACTTGGCCATTCTAACACCTGCATACGTTTATTTGTGAACCATTCCATTGTAGATTTTGCTTTATGTTTGGGATCGTTGTCTTGTTGGAAGACAAATCTCCGTCCCAGTCTCAGTTCTTTTGCAGACTCCAACATGTTTTCTTCAAGAATGGTCCTATATTTGGCTCCATCCATCTTCCCATCAATTTTAACCATCTTCCCTGTCCCTCCTGAAGAAAAGCAGGCACAAACCATGATGCTGCCACCACCATTTTTGACAGTGGGGATGGTGTTTTCAGGGTGATGAGCTTTGTTGCCTTTACACCAAACATATCGTTTGGCATTGTTGCCAAAAAGTTTGATTTTGGTTTCACCTGACCAGAGCATCTTCTTCCACATTTTTTGGTGTGTCTCCCACGTGGCTTGTTGCAAACTTTAAATTACACTTTTTATGGATATCTTTGAGAAATGGCTTTCTTCTTACCACTCTTCCATAAAGGCCAGATTTGTGCAGTGTGCGACTGATTGTTGTCCTATGGACAGACTGTACCACCTCTGTTGTAGATCTCTGCAGTTCATCCAGAGTGATCATGGGCCTCTTGGCTGCATCTCTGATCAGTCTTCTCCTTGTTTGCGATGAAAGTTTAGAGGGACGGCTGGGTCTTGGTAGATTTGCAGTGGTATGATACTCCTTCCATTTCAATATGATCGCTTGCACAGTGCTCCTTGGGATGTTTAAAGTTTTGAAAATCATTTTGTATCCAAATCCGGCTTTAAACTTCTTCACAACAGTATCACAGACCTGTCTGTTGTGTTCCTTGGTCTTCTTGATGCTCTATGTGCTTCGAACAGAACCCTGAACTATCACAGAGCAGGTACATTTATACAGAGACTTGATAATCCACTTGAGGTGGATTATATTTATCATCATTATCTGGAGTGAGTTTGCTGCACTGAAAGTAAAGGGACCAAATAATATTGCACCCCCCACTTTTCAGTTTTTGAATTTCCACAAAAAATTTAAGTAACCAACAAGTTTCGTTTAACTTCACAATTGCAGTTTCACTTATTGTTGATTCTTCACCAAAAATGTACATTTGGTATCTTTATGTTTGAAGCACGATATATGGGAAAAGGTTGAAAAGTTCCAAGGAGCCGAATAATTTTGCAAGACATTGTATATACACTGCTCAAAAAATAAAGGGAACACTTAAACAAAAGAATATAACTCCAAGTAAATCAAACTTCTGTGAAATCAAACTGTCCACTTAGGAAGCAACACTGTTTGACAATCAATTTCACATGCTGTTGTGCAAATAGAATAGACAACAGATAGAAATTATTGGCAATTATCAAGACACACTCAATAAAGGAGTGGTTCTGCAGGTGGGGACCACAGGTCACATCTCAGTATCAATGCTTTCTGGCTGATGTTTTGGTCTCTTTTGAATGTTGGTTGTGCATTCACACAAGTAACATGGGTAGTGCAGCTCATCCTAGATGGCACATCAATGCGAGCTGTGGCAAGAAGGTTTGCTGTGTCTCAGTGCAGTGTTCAGAGTCTGGAGGAGCTACCAGTAGACAGGCCTGTACACCAGGAGATGTGAAGGGGGCCGCAGGAGGGAAACAACCCAGCAGCAGGACCACTACCTCAGCCTTTGTGCAAGGAGGAACAGGAGGAGCACTGCCAGAACCCTGCAAAATGACCTCCAGAAGGCCCCAAATGTGCATGTGTCTGCACAAACGGTTAGAAACCGACGCCATGAGGATGGTCTGAGTGCCTGAAGTCCACAGATGGGGGTTGTGCTCACAGCCCAGCACCATGCAGGATGCTTGGTATTTGCCACAGAACACCAGGATTGACAAATTTGCCACTGGTGCCCTGTGCTCTTCACAGAGGAAAGCAGGTTCACACTGAGCAAGTGTGACAGACGTGACAGAGTCTGGAGATGCCTTGAAGAGCGATCTGCTGCCTGCAAAATCCTTCAGCATGACCAGTTTGGTAGTGGGTCAGTAATGGTGTGGGGTGGTATTTCTTTGGAGGGCCGCACAGCCCTCCATGTGCTTGCCAGTGGTAGCCTGACTGCCTGAGATCCTCAGACCCCTTGTGAGACCATATGCTGGTGTGGTTGTCCCTGTGTTTCTCCTAATGCAGAACAATGCCAGACCACATGTGGCTGGAGTGTGTCAGCAGTTCCTGCAAGATGAAGGCATTGAAGCAATGCACTGGCCCGCCCATTCCCCAGACCTGAATCCGGTTGAACACATCTGGGACATCATGTCTCACACCATCCACCAACGTTACATTGCACCACAGACTGTCCAAGAGTTGGCGGATGCTTTAGTCCAGGTCTGGAAGGAGATCCAACAGGAAACCATCCGCTGCCTCATCAGGAGCATGCCCAGGCATTATAGGGAGGGCATACAGGCACATGGAGGCCACACACACTACTGACCATCATTTCCTTGTCTTGATGCATTTCCACTGAAGTTGGATGAGCCTGTGTCTTCATTTTCCACTTTGATTTTGAGCATCATTCCAACACCAGACCTCCGTGGGATATCAGTTGTGATTTACATTGATAATTTTTAGATTTTATTGTTCTCAACACATTCCACGATGTAATGAATAAAGATTTACAACTGGAATATTTCATTCAATGATATCTAGGATGTGGGATTATAGTGTTCCCTTTATTTTTTTTGAGCAGTGTAAAAAAGTGTGCGAGCCCCCCGACGAAGCTGTGGGCGAAACGCGCGTAGGGGCGCGTGTTGCCACACATGGACAAGGAGAAGGGTAAGAGGACAGCATGAGACTAGCTCTCTTATATTGTTAGGATGACGGTCACTTGACCATAGGGTATATCCCTTCCTATTTTGTTATCATACCTATTACTGTGGTATATTAAGCATTGGCACTTTAAATTATAGATTCCCCTCTTTGTCCATGGTGCAACACTGGTTCTGGTGCACCCAGTTCTCAATATTCATATGACTCTGTGATATTTATTGCCTATTTTTCTGGATTGTAATTATTTTTTGTTTTGTTTGTTTTTTCTTATATTTATTAATAAACATATATACTTTTATATTTCTATGAGTTATAATACTTCGTGTTTTTTGGTTCTGAATGATATCTAGGATGTGGGATTATAGTGTTCCCTTTATTTTTTTGAGCAGTGTAAAAAAAGTGTGGTGAATTTGCAAAAAAAGTGCAATTCCATAGTTGTTTTTTTTTTATACCATGTTCACTAAATTCTAAAACTTACCTGCCATTATTATTCTCCAGGTCATTACAAGTTCATAGACACCAAACATGTATAAGTTCTTTTATTATTTAAGTGGTGAAACAAAGATCCAAAATTTAGTTAAGTTTTCTGAAACCTGTAGCTTTTCAATTTTGTATGATCTTGGGCTTTGTGAGGGCTTATTCTTTTCGTGCCAAGCTGACATTTTTATTGATACCATTTTGGTGTAGATACAATCAGTTTGATCGCCCGTTATTGCATTTTATTGCAAAGTAGCGACGACCAATAAAATGTAATTCCGACATTTTTTTTTTTTTTTCTCATTACACTATTTAGCTATCCGGTTAATTCTTTTTTTATACTGATTGATAGGGTGACTCTGAACTTGGCGATACCACATATGTGTGTATTTGACTTTTTTATTGTTTTACTTTGATTGGGGTGAAAGGTTTGAACTTTTATATATTTTTTATTGTTTTAATATTTTTAAAAACTTTTTTTTACTTTTTGCATGCTTCAATATTCTCCGTGGGAGACTAGAAGCTGCAGTACTTTGATCTTTTCTACAACACACAGGCAATGATCAGATCACCTGTGTGTAGCAGAAAGCTGACTTGCTATGAGCGCCAACCACGGAGTGGTGCTCTTACCAACCTGGCCATGACAACTGTTATGATCCTGGTGGTAGGATCTCAAACTGACCTGACACATATACCCTGAATATATAGGACAAGTTCTGGGGATGTGGAAGCTATACTGACCGCAATCCTGATCCTATCCAAACCCACTAAAGGCAGCTGTGGAGCATTACCTGAAAACCTAGACGCCTCGTCACAGCCTGAGAAACTGACTACCCCTAGAGAGAAAGCAAAGACCTCACTTGCCTCAGAGAAATATCCCCAAAGTTTTAGATAGCCCCCCACAAATAATAACGGTGAGTTTAAGGGGAAAACACAAACGTAGAGATGAAACAGGTTTAGCAAATGAGGCCTGCTAATACTAGATAGGCAGATAAAGATAGGTGTCTGTGTGGTCAGTACAAAAACTATCAAAAGTAAACCACGCAGAGAATACAAGAACCCCCACACCGACTCACGATGTGAGGGGCGCACTCTGCACCCCAGAACTAACCAGCAAGCAAAGAATCACATAAAAGCAAGCTGGGCTGAACTCATAATATAATGAGAAACGTTTTCAAGGAAATAATGAGAAACTGAACAAGCAAACTTAGCTTCTCATAGCAGGAGACTGGTCACAAGGAATATTCAGGAGAGCACAGGATCAGGACTGAATACACCGACAGCAGGTGACAAGTAAATGTCCAGGTGAGTTAAATAGGCCCAGCCTAGCAGGAGATGAAACAGCTGAGCCCAGCCATATCGCTAAAGGCCACCAGAGGGAGCCCAAGAACAAACTCACACAGTACCACTCATGACCACAGGAGGGAGCCCGAGAACGGAATTCACAACAGACAACCATAGAGGTCTGCTGCAGACCTCTGGTTGTCATGATGACCCATCGTGACCTGCGACCTTGTGAAGGGGAGGGATTAGCAATGTGCTTCTGGAAAGCGCGAGTTAAATGCTGATGTCAGAGATTGACAGCGGCATTTAACTTGTTAACAGCCATGGATGGATTGCAATTCCACCAGTGGCTGTTGAAGGCACATGTCAGTTGTCATGTGCCCGGAAAAGTGCAGGCTCAGCACTGGAGCCCGCACAAAACAGGGGAAGTCCGGCATTGGCATACTATTATGCCCAATATCGGAAAGGGGTTAATAAACGTCCTGACCTTGTCTTCACTTGGCGAGAATCGCCTCTCAATTTTTGTGCTGGCCTCTTATATTGGGGTACTGCATTATCAAAGTCACTTGACCCTGCACTCCATTCTAACTCTTCCTCCCTAAAACTCTGCCTCCTTTTGATGGTTCCACAAGGTCTTGTCTGGACAGTTGATGGTAGTCTACTTGCACAAATGCCACACAGTGTTGGGATTTTATGTCTCCTTTGTCGCACCTACCTACACTTGTGCTTCTGTAAAGATGCACCACGTAATTTGTTAATTAGCCTATCTTCATTACAATAAGGGCAGACTTCAGTAAGCAGCCATGTGTTTAAGCACAGTGAGGCTCAGAAGGAGGCAGCATTTAGATTTGAGAGCGCAGATATCATTGGATTTTATATGAGGGGGAGGGGGTGGGAACCATGTTGCTTTTTCAGAGCCTTTTTTCTACCAGCAATGTGGAAACTCCTGTAGTTGCAGTGACAAATGAGTGGAGCCTGGTTTTACGTGGGATAAGTTAGTATTTTTATTGGCAACATTTTTAGGTACATAACATTTTTTGATCACTTTCAGTAAAAACTTGGATCACATTCTTGTGCTCTACGCTGTGCACTTATGTGGAGGTTTCTGTGTAAATCCCACCAAAATGCGAATAAACAAAACCCCGGACAAAACCACCCACTATAATGAAGCAGATGGAGACATTTTTTATGCCCTTTGGCATCTGTTCTACTGAGGTGGTATCTATCTTTTTAGGCGTTGACATAACTGTGGTTGTCCACACTTGTGCGCTAAAAGGATGCCTACAATAACATGATACCACCAGGACAGAGACCAGATGGCATCCAAAGTGACTCCATATGCCTCGTAAGTGAGTGGTTCTGTCTGGTGTTTTTTCTCAACAGTGGGACTTTTGTGTTTTACATGGAAATATTGATGTTAGGGCTCAGTGGAGATCCAGGGATAAATGTGAGCCGAGTAATATTCAGATTTTTTCAGCCGTCTCAAATCATTTAGACTTAAAGGCAATCTGTCAGGTGATTTTTGTGTAGCATACTAATAGTATCCTGGAATAAAGCTTGGGTAGCCCTTTCGGAATATATAATTTCTATATCTCTACATGGTCTCATTGTGTTCCTGTAAGCCTGGACAGATGTATTGTGTCATGTCGGCAAGTCAAGCATATGTAAATTACAGATGAATATTCATCCCTTCCCTCTGGCCATAAACCCGCCCACCCCTCTTTACTGGTGTCACTGATACAGTCAGACTGTGGTATGCCTGAACATTACATCTCAATCCTAAGGAATAGATAAAAAGAAAAGGAACAGCACACTTTCTACTTATCTTCGGGTGCAAGGCTCCCAGGATAATAGTCCATATATCTAGGTAAATCAATATTTAGAAAGAACGAGGCAGCACTCCATCATTGCAGTGTTAGACGTGCAGGATTTTAATCAACCCACTGGTCTGGGCGACGTTTCGGCTCAGAATGAGCCTTTCTCAAGCAATGGGTGTTACAAAAAGGTGTCCATTTATAGTAATCCCAACAATAATTACAGCCAAAGAGGATATACATATCATACAGTGAATCCTTCATATTTTATACAAATCCAAGTACATGTGCAAATCCATTCATGATCATGGACCAATGATATAAAGTGCATACATATAAAGTGCTCTGTGCTCATATAAAATATTTCATTAAAACCATCCCCATATTAGGTTCACTTCTTTTAAGGTGTCCCCAACTAATATATCATAATATCTTATTTATACATACTCTTACAGTGAGGAGCTCATGTGCCGCATGTAGGACGCCATTCACCGTACTCAGCGTCTGCTGGTACCTACTGCGCATGTCCAAGCGCGTCATAGGTATAGTTACTGCGCATGTCAAAGCGCATCCTGAATGTAGAGGATTGCCGACCAATTGAGGAATAAGTGTGTTGTAATGCGCTTGCGCTAAAGCGCCTAGCAGCGCCGTATCTAGGCACTGCGCTTGCGCAAAAGCCCCCAAGGACACCATCTTACTTGTGGCACACTTTCAATATTTAATCCTATATTGGGACTTCCAATGGCCTTACTGATCCTAATGCCGATCAATCCTATCTGAGATCTACTGGGTCACCTGCACAATGTTCCGTGCAACTTGTATATTAGTTAGACATTAGGGCACATTTTGGAGATATATTCATTTTAATGACCATTATATGGGTATTTTACCTACCCTGACTACCCGGACGACACCTTACTCAGGCTGCCTCCGGGCGCCACATAGCGTCCGGATGCCCCAGTTAACCCCTCCGAGTCAACTGTTACAAACAGGACAACTACAAGGTAGTACAACCCTTACTACTAATTCCATTTAGATATATATCAAACCCTAGCAAAATCATAAGACAAAATCTATGGAAATAACCTTTTATTTAAAGTCAGGGACCACAATAAATCAATTGTGTCAGCAATCCACCACATCAAAATATTTTTTGAAAATCTTTTTTTATAAATTTATCAAATATGTGAAATATTTTCTTGATTGATTTCATATCGAAACATCCCGTCCTCATGCGACCATGTTCCTCCACATAGAATATATGGACCTAAAAACATAGGGAAGCAATAAAATATTAAAATCAAGGAAATGAATTTCCAAATCAACCACATACCGTCAAAAATATTTTAAGGATAAGAAACCATATACTTTACACAAACATATAAATTTTAATTACATAACTGTATGGATTTTAAAGTCCACATTTAGGCCTTTAGGCTTGAGGGTATCTAGTTCGTAGATCCATTTTAGTTCCTTCTTTTTAAGGATCCATTCCCTATTCCCCCCTCTCCTTTGTACTGGGACTACATCAATTATTTTACACTTTAAATCCCTCTCTGAATGATTCTGTTCCACAAAATGTTTGGGGACCGGGAGATCCATCCTTTTCTTTCTTATTGTATATCGGTGCTGGTTCATTCTGACCTTGAACTCACATGTAGTTTCACCAATATACCACAGATTACACGGGCACATCAGGAGATATATAACAAATTCAGAACTGCATGTCAAATATTCATTAATCTTATATACCTTCCCTGTCCGGGGATGCTGAAATGTACAACCCTTCACCATGTGTGTACAATTCACACAGTTCAGACAGGGAAAGCATCCTTTTTTACTTATGCCTGTTAATGTTGACTGGAAACTTTTTTTCATTGTTCCTATGTCTGATTTTACCAAGTAATTGCCAATATTATTACTCTTCTTATAGGAACAGATGGGCGGCATCTTAAACTCCCTAATGTTGGGGAGACACCTCGCCAGCATCCCCCAATGTTTCTTGACTATTTTAGCCACTTCTTTGCTTTCTTCAACATAGGTAATAACTAATGGAATCCGATCTAACTGCCTTCTTTTCTTTCCACTGGGTGGTTTATTAATCAAACACTCTCTGTCGTGTTGAAGCACCCTTTGTTTTGTTCTTTCTAATAAGTTCTTCGGATACCCCCTTCTCAGGAATTTTTCAGTTAGCCTGTCAAGCACAACATCAACCTCATCATCTTCCTTAACAATTCGTCGTACTCTCAATAATTGACTGAGCGGGATCGATTTCAGCATACTACGTGGATGTTGGCTATCGTATGTTAATAAATTGTTCCTATCTGTTTTCTTAACAAAGAGTGTTGTATTGAGCCCCCCTTCCTTTTGTGTGACCAATACATCCAAAAACTGAATTTCCGATCTGGATGACACCAAAGTAAATTTAATAGTCTCGTCAATTGTATTGAGAAAACAATGGAAATCCTCCAATGCCCTCTGTGTACCTGTCCACAGGAGGAAGACGTCGTCTATGTATCTCCACCACACCAAAACTTGTTGGAAGTGGTGGGACACATAGACGACGTCCTCCTCCAATACCTCCATTACCAGATTTGCATATGCAGGGGCCATGTTGGCCCCCATTGCAGTTCCCCGCTTTTGTGCATAAAACGTATCCCCAAAAAGAAAGTAATTGCGTTTCAATATTATTTCCAACAGCCTTAATAGAAAGGTCCTACCTTCCACCGTAAACTTAGCCATATCCAATTTTTTATCCACCGCCCGTAACCCCCTATCGTGATCAATAGACGTATAAAGGGATACTACGTCAAAAGACGCTAAAATAATCTCCTCTGTCAACTGTATACCCTCCAATTTTTTTAAAAAATCCGTTGTATCCCTGATATATGATTTTCCACTTTTAAATATGGGGTTAAATATTCTATCCAAAAATATACCCATCTTGCTAAAGACTGAATTAACCCCAGAAATTATTGGGCGTCCCGGTGGATTTATCAAGCTCTTGTGGATTTTGGGGATAATATATAGCACCGGGGTTGTAGGAGCCTCCACTTGTAGATAATCAAATAAGTCCTGATCAATTATTTTTGAATCAATGGCTTCCTTCAGGCATATCCCAATTTCCTTCTCAATACGAAACCTAGGGTCCCCATCCATCCTGCCATAGACTTCCTCATCCTGTAATTGTCTATTAATTTCATTTATATACATACACTTGTCCATGACGACGACGGCACCCCCTTTATCTGCGGGTTTGATAATGACGTCGCCGTCATGGACAAGTTCCTGCAATGCCAAAACCTCATCTCTCAATATATTAGAGTGTTGAAATTCTCTCTGCATATTGCCTCTTAGTTCTTCTATTTCCATCATAACTGCCTTTTCAAAAGCATCTATCACAGCCGAGCTAGTCGGAGGCATAAAACTACTTTTCTTGCGTAATTCAACCATCCTCAAATCAAATTCACTACTTTTCAAATTTGTAATACTCTCTTTGTTATGGAACCATTCTTTCAATCTTATTGCCCTGAAAAAACGTGCCAAGTCCACTTGTAAATCAAACCAGTCCATATGCGAGCATGGACTAAACGAGAGTCCCTTACTTAATACAGATACCTGCATATTAGTAAGTACCTTTGTTGAAATGTTCACTACAAGTTCTGTTCCCGCCTCCTGAGATTCGGTTGTCTTTGTACTTGCGGCTTGATTTTTTCTGATTTCTTTTTGCCTCCGATGGTGGCGTTTGCCTCCTCGTCTTTTCCGGCTTCCATACCACCTGTTTGATCTAGAGGGAATAAATTCATTAATTACACACTCAGTTCGATTAGATTCATCTGATTTCCTGGATTCCAATTGACCTCTTATTTTCCATGGCATCCTAGTATTATCACTTTGCCAAGTGTAGACATGTCCAGTTTCATAATCGGCAGTATCCCTACTCCATTTTTTTCTTTTTGTTTCTTCCAAATCACCTCTAAATTTACATATATCTCTTTCTGTTTTTTCTTTAAAAATAATCCAATCCTCCTTATTCAACATTTCTTGCAATTTCTTTTCCATTTCACCAACACTCAATTGCATCTTTTTCACTTCCATTTGCAAAAATTCTATGTTTAACAACATTATGTCCATAGCGTATTTGTTAGAGATCATTGTAAACCGAGTACAAAAAGTGGAGTTCCCCATAAACAAATTTGGTCTAATGTTAGATCTTAGTCCTCTAGGGATTTTTCGTTCCTTATAGTACTGTCCCAGCGTTGATAGATGTAATTGTGAACTAACCAAACGTTTAGAATCATTTTCGCACTTCCGTTTTATTTCAACAATTGATGGGGTTTTCAAGAATGCTGCATCCCCCTCTATATTATTAAGTATACGTTCCTCATCCTCAATAGTATAGTTGAAGATGCCCGGTCCCATGGGACATTCCTCCATGGTTCCAAAAAATGGCTTAAGGATGTTGAGAATACAAAGAAAGAAAAAGTACTTATATGTGCAAAAATTTCCAGACATTAGTATAGATAAAAAGAAAAGGAACAGCACACTTTCTACTTATCTTCGGGTGCAAGGCCCCCAGGATAATAGTCCATATATCCAGGTAAATCAATATTTAGAAAGAACGAGGCAGCACTCCATCATTGCAGTGTTAGACGTGCAGGATTTTAATCAACCCACTGGTCTGGGCGACGTTTCGGCTCAGAATGAGCCTTTCTCAAGCAATGGGTGTTACAAAAAGGTGTCCATTTATAGTAATCCCAACAATAATTACAGCCAAAGAGGATATACATATTATACAGTGAATCCTTCATATTTTATACAAATCCAAGTACATGTGCAAATCCATTCATGATCATGGACCAATGATATAAAGTGCATACATATAAAGTGCTCTGTGCTCATATAAAATATTTCATTAAAACCATCCCCATATTAGGTTCACTTCTTTTAAGGTGTCCCCAACTAATATATCATAATATCTTATTTATACATACTCTTACAGTGAGGAGCTCATGTGCCGCATGTAGGACGCCATTCACCGTACTCAGCGTCTGCTGGTACCTACTGCACATGTCCAAGCGCGTCATAGGTATGGTTACTGCGCATGTCAAAGCGCATCCTGAATGTAGAGGATTGCCGACCAATTGAGGAATAAGTGTGATGTAATGCGCTTGCGCTAAAGCGCCTAGTAGCGCCGTATCTAGGCACTGCGCTTGCGCAAAAGCCCCCAAGGACACCATCTTTGGTGTGGTGGAGATACATAGACGACGTCTTCCTCCTGTGGACAGGTACACAGAGGGCATTGGAGGATTTCCATTGTTTTCTCAATACAATTGACGAGACTATTAAATTTACTTTGGTGTCATCCAGATCGGAAATTCAGTTTTTGGATGTATTGGTCACACAAAAGGAAGGGGGGCTCAATACAACACTCTTTGTTAAGAAAACAGATAGGAACAATTTATTAACATACGATAGCCAACATCCACGTAGTATGCTGAAATCGATCCCGCTCAGTCAATTATTGAGAGTACGACAAATTGTTAAGGAAGATGATGAGGTTGATGTTGTGCTTGACAGGCTAACTGAAAAATTCCTGAGAAGGGGGTATCCGAAGAACTTATTAGAAAGAACAAAACAAAGGGTGCTTCAACACGACAGAGAGTGTTTGATTAATAAACCACCCAGTGGAAAGAAAAGAAGGCAGTTAGATCGGATTCCATTAGTTACGACCTATGTTGAAGAAAGCAAAGAAGTGGCTAAAATAGTCAAGAAACATTGGGGGATGCTGGGGAGGTGTCTCCCCAACATTAGGGAGTTTAAGATGCCGCCCATCTGTTCCTATAAGAAGAGTAAAAATATTGGCAATTACTTGGTAAAATCAGACATAGGAACAATGAAAAAAAGTTTCCAGTCAACATTAACAGGCATAAGTAAAAAAGGATGCTTTCCCTGTCTGAACTGTGTGAATTGTACACACATGGTGAAGGGTTGTACATTTCAGCATCCCCGGACAGGGAAGGTATATAAGATTAATGAATATTTGACATGTAGTTCTGAATTTGTTATATATCTCCTGATGTGCCCGTGTAATCTGTGGTATATTGGTGAAACTACATGTGAGTTCAAGGTCAGAATGAACCAGCACCGATATACAATAAGAAAGAAAAGGATGGATCTCCCGGTCCCCAAACATTTTGTGGAACAGAATCATTCAGAGAGGGATTTAAAGTGTAAAATAATTGATGTAGTCCCAGTACAAAGGAGAGGGGGGAATAGGGAATGGATCCTTAAAAAGAAGGAACTAAAATGGATCTACGAACTAGATACCCTCAAGCCTAAAGGCCTAAATGTGGACTTTAAAATCCATACAGTTATGTAATTAAAATTTATATGTTTGTGTAAAGTATATGGTTTCTTATCCTTAAAATATTTTTGACGGTACGTGGTTGATTTGGAAATTCATTTCCTTGATTTTAATATTTTATTGCTTCCCTATGTTTTTAGGTCCATATATTCTATGTGGAGGAACATGGTCGCATGAGGACGGGATGTTTCGATATGAAATCAATCAAGAAAATATTTCACATATTTGATAAATTTATAAAAAAAGATTTTCAAAAAATATTTTGATGTGGTGGATTGCTGACACAATTGATTTATTGTGGTCCCTGACTTTAAATAAAAGGTTATTTCCATAGATTTTGTCTTATGATTTTGCTAGGGTTTGATATATATCTAAATGGAATTAGTAGTAAGGGTTGTACTACCTTGTAGTTGTCCTGTTTGTAACAGTTGACTCGGAGGGGTTAACTGGGGCATCCGGACGCTATGTAGCGCCCGGAGGCAGCCTGAGTAAGGTGTCGTCCGGGTAGTCAGGGTAGGTAAAATACCCATATAATGGTCATTAAAATGAATATATCTCCAAAATGTGCCCTAATGTCTAACTAATATACAAGTTGCACGGAACATTGTGCAGGTGACCCAGTAGATCTCAGATAGGATTGATCGGCATTAGGATCAGTAAGGCCATTGGAAGTCCCAATATAGGATTAAATATTGAAAGTGTGCCACAAGTAAGATGGTGTCCTTGGGGGCTTTTGCGCAAGCGCAGTGCCTAGATACGGCGCTACTAGGCGCTTTAGCGCAAGCGCATTACAACACACTTATTCCTCAATTGGTCGGCAATCCTCTACATTCAGGATGCGCTTTGACATGCGCAGTAACCATACCTATGACGCGCTTGGACATGCGCAGTAGGTACCAGCAGACGCTGAGTACGGTGAATGGCGTCCTACATGCGGCACATGAGCTCCTCACTGTAAGAGTATGTATAAATAAGATATTATGATATATTAGTTGGGGACACCTTAAAAGAAGTGAACCTAATATGGGGATGGTTTTAATGAAATATTTTATATGAGCACAGAGCACTTTATATGTATGCACTTTATATCATTGGTCCATGATCATGAATGGATTTGCACATGTACTTGGATTTGTATAAAATATGAAGGATTCACTGTATGATATGTATATCCTCTTTGGCTGTAATTATTGTTGGGATTACTATAAATGGACACCTTTTTGTAACACCCATTGCTTGAGAAAGGCTCATTCTGAGCCGAAACGTCGCCCAGACCAGTGGGTTGATTAAAATCCTGCACGTCTAACACTGCAATGATGGAGTGCTGCCTCGTTCTTTCTAAATCCTAAGGAATAGCCATCTGATCAACTGACATGAGCCTGATAGCTGCATAGAAATACATGGCCCTCTTACATCTATGTCAGCAAAAAAATAAAAATATTATGGCTCCTGCAATGTGAAAATGAAAAAAACAAAAAAAATTTGTTTCCTAGAGCCCCAAAACAGACAATTCTTTAAGTGCTAAAAGTTTTCAATATTATAATTAATTAGAGCATTCATACTATAGCTATAGAACACAATTTCCTTCATGCTGTGTAATACATACAGAAACAAATTAACTGAAATAACAGCAAATAGCCACAAGATGGAGCACAAAAATCGTTAATTGAAGAAAACACATTTATGGGCCATTCCATAGTTGGAGGTGTGTGTATGTGTGTGCGTGCGTGCGTGCGTGCGTGTGTGTGCGTTACATTCACAAAGCTTCCAATGTATAAACAAATTATAAGGAAATATGCATTTGTTTTAATTTTAGAAACAGATATGTCTTAAAATATGTTTCCAACTTATGTGGTGAAATTACAGTTTCTATTTAAATAGCAGTAGATTTTTTTAAACTGTGTTTTATGGGAGTTACCAAAATCAGAGTAAAGAGTAAGTAAATCTCCAAACTCTGTGAACTGGACAATAATTAGGATATTTATTTATTGGTTGTATATATATATATATTTTTTTTTTTTTACAAAAACATAATTGAACTGTTACAGGTGTTACAAGAAGTGTTTTACGTGTTACATTGTCCAACTGTTTTCAGTTTTCTGAGGTTTCTATAAGAAATACTTTGTATTTTACAAACTTTTAAGCTACTGATAGTCATAAAAAAAGTTTTTAATAATGTTCAGTTTGAATGGAATGGCGCTTAAGTAGAACCAGAACAGGCATACAACGAGATTTCACTATTGTTTACTAAAAATTTTCCAAAAAATAAGTAAATAAGAAAGTTTATAGGCAAATAACCGGACAGTAAATATCTGGTGCTTAACGGTAAGCATGGACTTCTCCCAGGAAAAGACAGATAGAGATATTTCCAGCTCCAAAGTTCAGGTCCTCATTGTTTTTAACTGGGTTCACGTTCTGGTTAAAGTTTGGGTACAGTTTTGGTTCCCGAACTGAACTATGAAATGAAGTTTGGGTCGAGCACCAGAACCTGAACTTCAATGGGTCTGCTGATCCCTAGTCATAACAAAGCTAGAGCCGGTATGTCACTCTCCATAAGGAGAAACCTTTGCTCTTAGACCTCAGTCCAGAGCCTCTCACCTAGCCAAATCAGTTCTCATGCTTGTTGACCCTCTGATAATCCGCCGGAGTGTGACTGAATGCCCGGCCCGCCGTCATTTATGTGCCCCGCCCCCCGGACCCGGTGGGCAGAGAGAGGGGGCCCGCATCGGGCCCCTTCTCATCTGCTCACTGGGCCCCTTCCGGCGCTGTGGCGCTTTCCTTTTGAACAACAGCCGCCAGCCAGCCAATTGGAGGCTGGCAGCTGAAGTCGGCCGCAGCGCACACATCACCGGCGTCTAACGTCATTGTCAGTCACCGGCGAGTGTGCGCTGCTGGAGGGAGCTCGCCGCGTGGAGCGCTGGTAAGGTGAGGAGACTGTTGTTTTTTTGTTTGTTTTTTTTATTTATAAGTTAACTGTGGACTGTGGACACATTGGGGGCAATGCTGTAGACACTGGGACAGATAGCTGTAGACACTGGGGCAGATAGCTGTAGACACTGGGGCAGATTGCTGTAGACACTGGGGCAGATTGCTGTAGACACTGGGGCAGATTGCTGTAGACACTGGGGCAATGCTGGAGACACTGGAGAAGATTGCTGGACACACTGGAGGCAATGCTGGAGACACTGGGGCAGATTGCTGGACACACTGGGGGCAGATTGCTGGAGATACTGGGGCAGATTGCTGTAGACACTGGGGCAGATTGCTGTAGACACTGGGGCAGATTGCTGTAGACACTGGGGCAATGCTGGAGACACTGGAGAAGATTGCTGGACACACTGGAGGCAATGCTGGAGACACTGGGGCAGATTGCTGGACACACTGGGGGCAGATTGCTGGAGACACTGGGGCAGATTGCTGTAGACACTGGGGCCAATGCTGGAGACACTGGGGCAATGCTGGAGACACTGGGGCAGATTGCTGGACACACTGGGGGCAATGCTGGAGACACTGGGGCAGATTGCTGGAGACACTGGGGCAGATTGCTGGAGACACTGGGGCAATGCTGTAGACACTGGGGCAGATTGCTGTAGACACTGGGGCAGATTGCTGGACACACTGGGGGCAATGCTGGAGACACTGGGGCAGATTGCTGGAGACACTGGGGCAGATTGCTGGAGACACTGGGGCAATGCTGTAGACACTGGGGCAGATTGCTGTAGACACTGGGGCAGATTGCTGTAGACACTGGGGCAATGCTGGAGACACTGGGGCAGATTGCTGGACACACTTGGGGCAATGCTGGAGACACTGAGGCAGATTGCTGGAGACACTGGGGCAGATTGCTGGAGACACTGGGGCAGATTGCTGGAGACACTGGGGCAATGCTGGAGACACTGGGGCAATGCTGGAGACACGGGCAGATTGCTGGACACACTGGGGCAGATTGCTGGACACACTGGGGAAATGCTGGAGGACACACTGGGGCAGATTGCTGCACACACTGGGGCAATGCTGGAGGACACACTGGAGCAGATTGCTGGAGACACTGGGGCAATGCTGGAGACACTGGGGCAGATTGCTGGACATACTGGGTCAGATTGCTGGACACACTGGGGTAATATGCTGGAGACACTGGGGCAGATTGCTGGAGACACTGGGGCAGATTGCTGGACACACTTGGGGCAATGCTGGACAATTGGACATACTGGGGCAGATTGCTGGACACACTGGTGGTAATATGCTGGACACACTGGGGCAGATTGTTGAACACACTGTCTGGGGGCAATGCTGGAGATACTGGGGCAATGCTGGAGACAGTGGGGCAATTCTGGACACACTGGGCAATGCTGGACAATTGGACATACTGGGGCAGATTGCTGGACACACTGGTGGTAATATGCTGGACACATTGGGGCAGATTGCTGGACACACTGGGGGCAATATGCTGGAGTCAGACACGGGGCAGATTGCTGGAGACACTGTCTGGGGGCAATGCTGGACACTGGGGCAGATTGCTGGATACTTGGGCAATATGCTGGACATACTGGGGCAGATTGCTGGACACACTGGGGGTAATATGCTGGACACACTGGGGCAGTTTGCTGGACACACTGGGGGCAGGACTGGAGGCATGGGCAGAATGTAGACACGGGGCAGAATGAAAGACATGGGGCAGGATTGGATCATGGGGCAGGATGGATACGGTGGAGACAGATGGGGCAGGATGGGGAGATCACATGGGGTAGAATGGATACTCATGAGGGCAGGATGGGAGAACATATGTCTGGAGCCAGGAATGAGACACACGGGGCCAGGGTGTGGGAATATTATTACCATAGGGGCTAATTAAGGGACATTATTACTGCAGTGATGTATTTATTTTATTTTTTGAGTATACTGTTTTAAATGGGGGGGCGGTCCTGTTACTGTGCAGAGTGACACTATGTCGCCTTCTTTTCTCCATGTGATGTCATGTAGAAGTTGTGAAAAATTTAGTAATGTGTTCTGCAAGCAGAGCTTGAGATAACTGTGTTATTTCTTGCAGAAACGAGTCCTGGCTGGAAGAAATGATGGCGGTCTGTGCTGGATGAAAGATGAAGGACTTCACCTAGAGACGTCACTGGTGAGTCAGTGTTACCTATACACTGACACTATACACTGTATACTATATACAGAAGTCCTGTGTATAATGTCACCAGCGATCACTGTATTACCTATACATTACATACAGAGCTCCTGTGTACAATGTCACCAGTGATCTCTGTATTACCTCTACACAGACACTGCATACTAAGTACAGATCTCCTGTGAATACTGGCACTTATGGTGATAGTATTGTGGTTTTTTTTTTTTAATTACTGATCAGTATTGTGGTATTCAGTCACTATGTGGTGGTAATATGTGGTCTGGAAATGGTGTTGTGGTATTTGTCCCTTGAATGTGCTATTTGGTCACCAAGTGGTGGTAATATGTGGTCTTGACATGGTGCGGTGGTATTTGTTCCTTGTATGTGATATTATTGGTCAAAATATACCTAAATTGTATTGCAGATTTTAACAAATATTTAATAAGTTACAGTAGAGTAGGGCCCGGCCATTTTTCTGGAATAATCTGGTTCGGGTATCACATGACCCCCGTCACATGACCCCCGTCACATGACCCCCGTCACATGACCGGGGGGGCCCACAGTGTCTGAACAGCCCGGGGGCCCTGGCTACCCTTAATCCACCCCTGTCCTAAGTCATATTGCACGACTCGTTAAAGGGTTGATTGTGACTTGTAGGATCGCTACTTCCAAAAGGTGGCGCTATAGAGTTCAAGTCCTCTTTTTCTCTGAAGAGGCAATTTGCATATAATCATAACTAGTCATTATAGGGGAACGATTAAGGTTTTGGTATATGAATGAGGTTCATTAGCCTCATACTTTCCAGAATGGGACACATTCCACTAGACTACTAAAAATGATTTTAAAAGCAAAATAGTGCTGTTGTGAAATCTCAAAAAAAAAAAAAAAAATCTGGAAAATATATGTAAATAGCCTTAAATGCATGCTGCATTGGATTATCCTATAACTGTACTCTGATTCTGTACTCTGTAACATTGTACACACATATTGAGACACTTGTCAGTCAGGGAATCGGGGTAAGAGAAAAGCCACCAGGGACCTGCCTCATCTAGTCATCTGAGATCCATAGTCCTCTAGCTGGCTTTTCAAAGTATGTTTTCTCTGAATTGCCTTAGACTTAGGCCGGCGTCACACTCAGCGTTGGTAAATACGGTGCATATTTTACGGCCGTAATACGCAGAAAAAATCCAGAAATGTTGATCCGTATGCAATCCGTTGGTAAGGTGCGGTCGCGTATTTTGCGCATGTAATGTTGTGTATGTAATCCGTATGACATCTGTAATGCATTTTTTCCACGCAACCTGACAAAATGGACATTTAACGGTTTTTGAGGCTGAAATTAATTTAAATCACCATCAGCAACCCTATTTAAGGCTTTAAGGCCTCTACAACAGGTGGCACCCTCCCATATGGCCATTTTGTGGTTGTGCATCTATTGGTGTGTTGTGGTAACGTTTGCACCATGTCTGACCTACTGCACTTCACCCCAACTCAGCGGGTTTTGTTTAACTGGGTCTTGTCGTGTCAGTTTGGCCAGCCATACCCTGTGATTGTAGATCCGCCAAGGAGGAGAAGAAGAATATGGGTGCATCCTCTTTTGACCCAACGCCTCACTAAAGGCCATTTTAACCCCTTCGCGCCAGCCGCCGTACTAGTACAGCGCTGCCGGCACTGCATTTGTGCCAGCCGCAGTACTAGTACGGTGGCTCAATCACCGCGGTCTCGCGCTGAGCGCCGGGGTGATCGGGTGCGGGTGTCAGCTGTATGTGACAGCTGACACCCCGCAGCAATGCCCACGATCGGCGCTATCGCCGATCGCGGGCATTTAACCCCTCTGGTGCCGCTGTCAATAGTGACAGCGGCATAGAGGGGGATCACGCAGGGACGGGGGCTCCCTGCGCTCTCCCACCGGAGCAACGCGATGAGATCGCGCTGCTCTGGTGACCTGGAAGGAGTCCCCGGATCCAAGATGGCCGCAGGACTCCTTCCGGGTCATGAGATGACCTAGCTTGCCGACGCCTGCTGAGAGTTCCTAATAGCAGGCGCCGGCAAGCCTCTTTAACGTGCCTCTAAGATCGGTGATCTGACAGTGTGCTGTGCACACTGTCAGATCACCGATCTGTGATGTCCCCCCCTGGGACAAAGTAAAAAAGTTTAAAAAAAAATGTCCACATGTGTAAAAAAAAATTAAAAAAAAATTCCTGAATAAAGAAAAAATATATATATATATTCCCATAAATACATTTCTTTATCTAAATAAAAACAAAATCACACAATAAAAGTACACATATTTAGTATCGCCGCATCCGTAACGACCCCACCTATAAAACTATATAACTAGTTAACCCCTTCAGTGAACACCGTAAAAAAAAAAATAAAAAAACCGAGGCAAAAAACAACGCTTTATTCTAATACCGCCAAACAAAAAGTGGAATAACACGCGATCAAAAAGACGGATATAAATAACCATGGTACCGCTGAAAACATCATCTTGTATTGTCTTGGCCATACAGCATCATCAGCAGAAAAATAAAAAAGTTATAGCTCTCAGAATAAAGCGATGCAAAAACAATTATTTTTTTTATATAAAATAGTTTTTATTGTGTAAAAGCGCCAAAACATAAAAAAATTACATAAATGAGGTATCGCTGTAATTGTACTGACCTGAAGAATAAAACTGCTTTATCAATTTTACCACACGTGGAATGGTATAAACGCCCCCCCTAAAAGAATTTCAGGAATTGCTGGTTTTTGTTCATTCCGCTTCCCAAAAATCGGAATAAAAAACGATCAAAAAATGTCATGTGCCCGAAAATGGTACCAATAAAAACGTCAACTCGTCCCGCAAAAAACAAGATCTCACATGACTCTGTGGGACAAAATATGGAAAAATTATAGCTCTCAAAATGTGGTGATGCAAAAACTATTTTTTGCAATAAAAAGCGTCTTTTAGTGTGTGATGGCTGCCAACCATAAAAATCCGCACAAAAAACGCTATAAAAGTAAATCAAATCCCCCTTCATCACCCCCTTAGTTAGGGAAAAATAATAAAATTTTAAAAAATATATATATTTCCATTTTCCCGTTAGGCTATTTTCACACTAGCGTCGGTACGGGGCCGTCGCGCTGCGTCGGCCCGACGTACCGACGCATACTGTGCAAGCGCCGCACAACGGGGGCAGCGGATGCTGTTTTTCCACGCTTCCGCTGCCCCATTTTGAGGTGTGGGGAGGTGGGGGCGGATTTGCATGTAACGTTTTTTGCTGCCGGCGGTCCGCCACAACACGACGCAACTGTCGCACGATGGTTGCGACGTGTGTCAATACGTCGCAATGCGTCGCTAATGTTAGTCTATGGGGAAAAAACGCATCCTGCAGATGACTTTGCAGGATGCGTTTTTTTGCCAAAACGACGCATTGCGACGAATGCAAAAAACGCTAGTGTGAAAGTAGCGCTAGGGTTAGGACTAGGGTTAGGGCTAGGGTTAGGGTTGGGGTTAGGGCTAGGGTTAGGGCTGGGGTTAGGGTTGGGGTTAGGGTTTCAGTTAGAATTGGGGAGTTTTCACTGTTTAGGCACATCAGGGGCTCTCCAAATGCGACATGGCGTCCGATCTCAATTCCAGGCAAATTCTGCTTTCAAAAACTAAAACAGTGCTCCTTCCCTTCTGAGTTCTCCTGTGCGCCCAAACAGTGGTTCCCCCCAACATATGGGATATCAGCGTTCTCAGGACAAGTTGGACAACAACTTTTGCGGTCCAATTTGTCCTGTTACCCTTGGGAAAATAAAAACGTGGGGGCTAAAATATCAGTTTCGTGGAAAAAAAAATATTTTTATTTTCACGGCTCAGAGTGATAAACTGTAGTGAAACACTTGTTGGTTCAAAGTTCTCACAACACATCTAGATAAGTTCCCTGGGGGGGTCTAGTTTCCAATATTGGGTCACTTGTGGGGGGTTTCTACTGTTTAGGTACATCAGGGGCTCTGCAAATGCAACATGACATCTGCAGACCAATCCATCTAAGTCTGCAATTCAAACGGCGCTCCTTCCCTTCCGAGCTCTGCCGTGCGCCCAAACAGTGGTTCCCCCTCATATATGGGGTATCAGCATACTCAGGACAAATTGGACAACAACTTTTGTTGACTAATTTCTCCTGTTACCCTTGGGAAAATAAAAGCGTGGGGGCTAAAATATCATTTTTGTGGAAAAAAATATATTTTTTATTTTCACGGCTCTGCGTTATAAACTGTAGTGAAACACTTGTTGGTTCAAAGTTCTCACAACACATCTAGATAAGTTCCCTGGGGGGTCTAGTTTCCAATATGGGGTCACTTGTGGGGGGTTTCTACTGTTTAGGTACATCAGGGGCTCTGCAAATGCAACATGACACCTGCAGACCAATCCATCTAAGTCTGCATTTCAAACGGTGCTCCTTCCCTTCCGAGCTCTGCCGTGCGCCCAAACAGTGGTTCCCCCCAATTTTTGGGGTATCAGCGTACTCAGGACAAATTGGACAATAACTTTTGTGGTCCAATTTCTCTTGTTACCCTTGGGAAAAAAAATTGCAGGCTAAAACATCATTTTGTGGAAAGAAAAAATTATTTTTTAATTTTCACAGCGCTACATTCTAAACTTTAGTGAAACAATTGGGGGTTAAAAGTGCTCACCACACATCTAGATAAGTTCCTTAGGTGGTATTCTTTCCAAAATGGTGTCACTTGTGGGGGTTTCCACTGTTTAGGCACGTCAGGGGCTCTCCAAACACGACATGGGTTCCGATCTCAATTCCAGCCAATTTTGCATTGAAAAGTCAAATGGCGCTCCTTCCCTTCCGCGCTCTGCCATGCGCTCAAACAGTGGTTTATCCCCATATATGAAGTATCAGCGTACTCAGGACAAATTGAACAACAACTTTTGGCATCCAATTTATCCTGTTACCCTTGGGAAAATAAAAAATTTGGGGCAAAAATATCATTTTTTGTGAAAATTAATATGAATTTTCTTTTACGGCTCTACATTATAAACTTCTGTGAAGCACTTGGAGGTTCAAAGTGCTCACCACACATCTAGATTAGTTCCTTAGAGGGTCTACTTTCCAAAATGGTGTCACTTGTGGGGGTTTCCACTGTTTAGGCACATCAGGGGCTCTCCAATCCGATCTCAATTCCAGCAAATCTTGCATTGAAAGGTCAAATGGCGCTCCTTCCTTTCCGAGCTCTGCCATGTGCCCAATCAATGGTTTACCCCAACATGTGGGGTATCGGTATACTCAGGACAAATTGTACAACGACTTTTTTGGTCCAATTTCTCCTGTTACCCTTGGTAAAATAAAACAAATTGGATCTAAAGTAAAAATTTTGTGAAAAAAAAGTTAATTGTTCAATTTTTTTTAAACATTCCAAAAATTCCTGTGAAGAACCTGAAGGGTTAATAAACTTTTTGAATGTGGTTTTGAGTACCTTGAGGGGTGCAGTTTTTAGAATGATGTCACTTTTGGGCATTTTCTGTCATATAGACCCCTCAAAGTCACTTCATGTGTGTGGTGGTCCGTAAAAAAAATGGTTTTGCAAATCTTGTTGCAAAAATGAGAAATCGCTGGTCAACTTTTAACCCTTATAACTCCCTAACAAAAAAAAATTATGTTTCCAAAATTGTGCTGATGTAAAGCAGACATGTGGGAAATGTTGTTTATTAACTATATTATGAGATATAACTCTCTAATTTAAGGGCATAAAAACTAAATTTTGAAAATTGCTAAATTTTCATAATTTTCGACAATTTTATTTTTTTTCACAAATAAATGCAAGTCATATCGAAGAAGTTTTACCACTATCATGAAGTACAATATGTCACGAGAAAACAGTGTCAGAATCACCAGGATCCGTTGAAGCGTTTTAGAGTTATGACCTCATAATGTGACAGTGGTCAGAATTCTAAAAATTGGCCCCCTCACTTAGGTGAAAACAGGCTTTGGGGTGAAGGGGTTAAGAGGCTCTATACAGCTCTGCGTGCACATCCTGATAAGTTTTACCTACCGTATATACTCGAGTATAAGCCGACCCGCGTATAAGCCGACCCCCCTAATTTTGCCACAAAAAACTGGGAAAACTTATTGACTCGAGTATAAGCCTAGGGTGGAAAATGCAGCAGCTACCGGTGAATGTCAAAAATAAAAATACGGTAGATACCAATAAAAGTAAAATTAATTGAGACATCAGTAGGTTAAGTGCTTTTGAATATCCATATTGAATCTGGAGCCCCATATAATGCTCCATACAGTTCATGATGGGCCCCATAAGATGCTCCATACAAAATACGCCCCATATAATGCTGCACAAAGGTTAATAATGGCCCCATAAGATGCTCTATAGAAACATTTGCCCCATACAATGCTGCATAAAGGTTGATGGTCCCATAAGATGCTCCACACATTATGCCCCATAAGATGATCCACACATTATGGCCCCATAGATGCTCCACACATTGTGGCCCCATAGATGCTCCACACATTGTGGCCCCATAGATGCTCCACACATTATGGCACAATAAGATGCTCCAAACATTGTGGCCCCATAGATGCTCCACACATTGTGGCCCCATAGATGCTCCACACATTGTGGCCCCATAGATGCTCCACACATTATGGCACAATAAGATGCTCCATACATTGTGGCCCCATAGACGCTCCACACATTGTGGCCCCATAGATGCTCCACACATTGTGGCCCCATAGATGCTCCACACATTGTGGCCCCATAGATGCGCCACACATTGTGGCCCCATAGATGCTCCACACATTGTGGCCCCATAGATGCTCCATACATTGTGACCCCATAGATGCTCCACACATTGTGGCCCCATAGATGCTCCACACATTGTGGCCCCATAGATGCTCCACACATTGTGACCCCATAGATGCTCTACACATTGTGGCCCCATAGATGCTCCACACATTGTGGCCCCATAGATACTCCACACATTGTGGCCCCATAGATGCTCCATACATTGTGGCCCCATAGATGCTCCACACATTGTGGCCCCATAGATGCTCCACACATTATGGCACAATAAGATTCTCCATACATTGTGGCCCCATAGATGCTCCACACATTGTGGCCCCATAGATGCTCCACACATTGTGGCCCCATAGATGCTCCACACATTGTGGCCCCATAGATGCGCCACACATTGTGGCCCCATAGATGCTCCACACATTGTGGCCCCATAGATGCTCCATACATTGTGACCCCATAGATGCTCCACACATTGTGGCCCCATAGATGCTCCACACATTGTGGCCCCATAGATGCTCCACACATTGTGACCCCATAGATGCTCTACACATTGTGGCCCCATAGATGCTCCACACATTGTGGCCCCATAGATACTCCACACATTGTGGCCCCATAGATGCTCCATACATTGTGGCCCCATAGATGCTCCACACATTGTGGCCCCATAGATGCTCCACACATTGTGGCCCCATAGATGCTCCACACATTATGGCCCATATGCTGTTGCTGCGATTAAAATAAAAAAATCACATACTCACCTCTCTTCGCTCAGGCCCCCGGCACTTGCGATAGTCACCTTCCTAGTTCCACGCGCCACTCTGTCTTCCATCCTCCACACTGACTGTTCAGGCAGAGGGCAGCGCGCACTGTCATGATCTCCATGGCCAGAGAACTAGCATAAGCCTCAATAGGAACAACCTCTTGGAAGATGTAACTGTACTGACCATGAACTAAACCTACCGCATCATCTAGAAGTAGCCAGGTAGCATGTCCTACTTTTTATCCCTATATGCCCAGCGCCGGCCGGAGAACTAAATAATGCTAGCAGAGGGAAATATAAGACCTGACTCACCTCTAGAGAAATGCCCAAAAAGGAGACAGAAGCCCCCCACATATATTGGCGGTGATATGAGATGAAACAACAAACGCAGCAGGAAAATAGTTTTAGCAAATTTGAGGTCCGCTTTCTAGATAGCAGAAGACAGAAAGCATACTTTCATGGTCAGTAGAAAACCCTAACAAAACACATCCAGAAATTACTTTAGGACTCTGGCATTAACTCATAATACCAGAGTGGCAATTCCTGATCAACAAGAGCTTTCCAGACACAGTAACGAAACTGCAGCTGTGAACTGGAACCAAAATACAAAAACAAAACAAGGACGAATGTCCAACTTATCTAGTAGATGTCTGGGAGCAGGAACAAGCACAGAGAGGCTTCTGATAACATTGGTGACCGGCAAGCATCTAACAGAGAAGCCAGGTTATATAGCGACACCCAGATCTAATCAGAACAGGTGAACAGGGAAGATGATGTCACAAGTTCAATTCCACCAGTAGCCACCGGGGGAGCCCAGAATCCAAATTCACAACAGTACCCCCCCCTCAAGGAGGGGGCACCGAACCCTCACCAGAACCACCAGGGCGATCAGGATGGGCCCTATGAAAGGCACGAACCAGATCAGAGGCATGAACATCAGATGCAGTGACCCAAGAATTATCCTCCTGGCCGTATCCCTTCCACTTGACCAGATACTGGAGTCTCCGTCTGGAAACACGGGAGTCTAGGATTTTTTCCACAACGTACTCCAACTCACCCTCAACCAACACCGGAGCAGGAGGCTCAACGGAAGGCACAACCGGTGCCTCATACCTGCGCAATAACGACCGATGAAAAACGTTATGAATAGAAAAGGATGCAGGGAGGTCCAAACGGAAGGAAACAGGGTTAAGAATCTCCAATATTTTATACGGACCGATGAACCGAGGCTTAAACTTAGGAGATGAGACCCTCATAGGGACAAAACGAGAAGACAACCACACCAAATCTCCAACACAAAGCCGAGGACCAACACGACGGTGACGGTTGGCAAAAAGCTGAGTCTTCTCCTGGGACAACTTTAAATTGTCCATCACCTGCCCCCAGATATGATGCAATCTCTCCACCACCGCATCCACTCCAGGACAATCCGAGGATTCCATCTGACCGGAGGAAAATCGAGGGTGGAACCCCGAATTACAGAAAAACGGGGACACCAAAGTGGCAGAGCTGGCCCGATTATTGAGGGCGAACTCCGCCAATGGCAAAAAAGCAACCCAATCATCCTGGTCAGCAGACACAAAACACCTCAGATATGTCTCCAGGGTCTGATTAGTCCGCTCGGTCTGGCCATTAGTCTGAGGGTGAAAAGCAGACGAAAAAGACAAATCTATGCCCATCCTAGCACAGAATGCCCGCCAAAATCTAGACACAAATTGGGTTCCTCTGTCAGAAACGATATTCTCAGGAATACCATGCAAACGAACAACATTTTGAAAAAACAGGGGCACCAACTCGGAAGAAGAAGGCAATTTGGGCAGGGGAACCAAATGGACCATCTTAGAAAAACGGTCACACACCACCCAGATGACAGACATCTTCTGAGAAACAGGCAGATCTGAAATAAAATCCATCGAGATGTGTGTCCAAGGCCTCTTAGGAATAGGCAAGGGCAACAATAATCCACTAGCCCGAGAACAACAAGGCTTGGCCCGAGCACAAACGTCACAAGACTGCACAAAGCCTCGCACATCTCGTGACAGGGAAGGCCACCAGAAGGATCTTGCCACCAAATCCCTGGTACCAAAAATTCCAGGATGACCTGCCAATGCAGAAGAATGTACCTCAGAGATGACTCTACTGGTCCAATCATCAGGAACAAACAACCTATCAGGCGGACAACGATCCGGTCTATCCGCCTGAAACTCCTGCAAGGCCCGCCGCAGGTCTGGAGAAACGGCTGACAAGATAACTCCCTCCTTAAGAATACCTGTGGGGTCAGAGTTGCCGGGTGAATCAGGCTCAAAACTCCTAGAAAGGGCATCCGCCTTAACATTCTTAGAACCCGGTAGGTACGATACCACAAAATTAAACCGAGAGAAAAATAATGACCAGCGCGCCTGTCTAGGATTCAGGCGCCTGGCGGTCTCAAGATAGATCAAATTTTTGTGGTCAGTCAATACCACCACCTGATGTCTGGCCCCCTCGAGCCAATGGCGCCACTCCTCAAACGCCCACTTCATGGCCAAAAGCTCCCGATTCCCAACATCATAATTCCGCTCAGCGGGCGAAAATTTACGGGAAAAGAAGGCACAAGGCCTCATCACGGCGCAGTCAGAACTTTTCTGCGACAACACTGCCCCAGCCCCGATCTCAGAAGCGTCGACCTCAACCTGAAAAGGAAGAGTCACATCAGGCTGACGCAACACAGGGGCAGAAGAAAAACGGCGCTTAAGCTCCTGAAAGGCCTCCACAGCATCAGGGGACCAATTAGCAACATCAGCACCCTGTCTAGTCAAATCGGTCAATGGCTTAACGACATCCGAAAAACCAGAAATAAATCGACGATAAAAGTTGGCAAAGCCC
Organism: Ranitomeya variabilis; assembly: GCF_051348905.1. NCBI lineage: Eukaryota > Metazoa > Chordata > Amphibia > Anura > Dendrobatidae > Ranitomeya > Ranitomeya variabilis. Next base: position 466,217,114 of record NC_135236.1, read on the forward strand.
AAAAATTTCTGAAGACTTTTAAGAGAAGAGGGCTGCGTCCAATCACAAATAGCTTGAACCTTGACAGGATCCATCTCAATGGAAGAGGGAGAAAAAATATATCCCAAAAAGGAAATTCTCTGAACCCCAAAAACGCACTTAGAACCCTTGACACACAGAGAATTAGACCGCAAAACCTGAAAAACCCTCTTAACTTGCCGGACATGAGAGTCCCAATCATCCGAAAAAATCAGAATATCATCCAGATACACTATCATAAATTTATCCAAAAAATCGCGGAAAATATCATGCATAAAGGACTGGAAGACTGAAGGGGCATTAGAAAGACCAAAAGGCATCACCAAATACTCAAAGTGGCCCTCGGGCGTATTAAATGCGGTTTTCCACTCATCCCCCTGCCTGATCCGCACCAAATTATACGCCCCACGGAGATCAATCTTAGAGAACCACTTGGCCCCCTTTATGCGAGCAAACAAATCAGTCAGCAACGGCAATGGGTATTGACATTTAACCGTGATTTTATTCAAAAGCCGATAATCAATACATGGTCTCAAAGAGCCGTCTTTTTTTGACACAAAGAAAAAACCGGCTCCTAAGGGAGATGACGATGGACGAATATGTCCCTTTTCCAAGGACTCCTTTATATATTCTCGCATAGCAGCATGTTCAGGCACAGACAGATTAAATAAACGACCCTTTGGGTATTTACTACCCGGAATTAAATCTATAGCACAATCGCACTCACGGTGCGGAGGTAGCGAACCCAGCTTGGGTTCTTCAAAGACGTCACGATAATCAGACAGGAACTCAGGGATTTCAGAGGGAATAGATGATGAAATGGACACCAAAGGTACGTCCCCATGAGTCCCCTTACATCCCCAGCTCAACACAGACATAGCTCTCCAGTCAAGGACTGGGTTGTGAGACTGCAGCCATGGCAATCCTAGCACCAAATCATCATGTAGATTATACAGCACCAGAAAACGAATAGTCTCCTGGTGATCCGGATTAATACACATAGTCACTTGTGTCCAGTATTGTGGTTTATTATTAGCCAATGGGGTGGAGTCAATCCCCTTCAGAGGAATAAGAGTCTCCAAAGGCTCTAAATCATACCCACAACGATTGGCAAAGGACCAATCCATAAGACTCAAAGCGGCGCCAGAGTCGATATAGGCGTCCGTAGTAATAGATGACAAAGAGCAAATCAGGGTCACAGACAAAATAAATTTAGACTGTAAAGTGCCAATGGGAACGGATTTATCAAGCTTTTTAGTACGCTTAGAGCATGCTGATATAACATGAGTAGAATCCCCACAATAGAAACACAACCCATTTTTCCGTCTAAAATTCTGCCGCTCGCTTCTGGACAGAATTCTATCACACTGCATGTTTTCTGGCGTCTTCTCAGTGGACACCGCCAGATGGTGCACTGGTTTGCGCTCCCGCAGACGCCTATCGATCTGAATGGCCATTGTCATGGACTCATTCAGACTTGCAGGCACAGGGAACCCCACCATAACATCCTTAATGGCATCAGAAAGACCCTCTCTGAAAGTAGCCGCCAAGGCGCACTCATTCCACTGAGTAAGCACAGACCATTTACGGAATCTTTGGCAGTAAATTTCAGCTTCATCTTGCCCCTGCGATAGGGACATCAAAGTTTTTTCTGCCTGAAGTTCCAAATGAGGTTCCTCATAAAGCAAGCCCAAGGCCAGAAAAAACGCATCCACATTGCGCAACGCAGGATCCCCTGGTGCCAATGCAAAAGCCCAATCTTGAGGGTCGCCGCGGAGCAAGGAAATCACAATCCCAACCTGCTGTGCAGGGTCTCCAGCAGAACGAGATTTCAGGGACAAAAATAACTTACAATTATTTCTAAAATTCTGAAAGCTAGATCTATTCCCTGAGAAGAATTCCGGCAAAGGAATTCTCGGCTCTGATACCGGAGCATGAACTACAAAATCTTGCAAACTTTGTACTTTCGTGGCGAGATTATTCAAACCTGCAGTTACACTCTGTAGATCCATTATAGACAGGTGAACATAGAGCCATTCAAAGATTAGAAGGAGAGAGAAAAAAAAGAAAGACTGCAGCATAGACAGACTGGCAAGTGATCCAATTAAGAGCACAGAGAAAAAAAAAAAAAAAAAAAAAAAAACTCTCAGCAGACTTCTTATTTCTCTCCTTTCTCAGCCAAGGATTTTAACCCTTTAGTGGGCCGGTCAAACTGTCATGATCTCCATGGCCAGAGAACTAGCATAAGCCTCAATAGGAACAACCTCTTGGAAGATGTAACTGTACTGACCATGAACTAAACCTACCGCATCATCTAGAAGTAGCCAGGTAGCATGTCCTACTTTTTATCCCTATATGCCCAGCGCCGGCCGGAGAACTAAATAATGCTAGCAGAGGGAAATATAAGACCTGACTCACCTCTAGAGAAATGCCCAAAAAGGAGACAGAAGCCCCCCACATATATTGGCGGTGATATGAGATGAAACAACAAACGCAGCAGGAAAATAGTTTTAGCAAATTTGAGGTCCGCTTTCTAGATAGCAGAAGACAGAAAGCATACTTTCATGGTCAGTAGAAAACCCTAACAAAACACATCCAGAAATTACTTTAGGACTCTGGCATTAACTCATAATACCAGAGTGGCAATTCCTGATCAACAAGAGCTTTCCAGACACAGTAACGAAACTGCAGCTGTGAACTGGAACCAAAATACAAAAACAAAACAAGGACGAATGTCCAACTTATCTAGTAGATGTCTGGGAGCAGGAACAAGCACAGAGAGGCTTCTGATAACATTGGTGACCGGCAAGCATCTAACAGAGAAGCCAGGTTATATAGCGACACCCAGATCTAATCAGAACAGGTGAACAGGGAAGATGATGTCACAAGTTCAATTCCACCAGTAGCCACCGGGGGAGCCCAGAATCCAAATTCACAACAGCGCACACTAATCGCGTCATCGTGCCCTCTGACCTGTACAGTAAGTGCAGAGGATGGAAGACAGAGCAGCGCGCAGCGATGGAACGAGGAAGGTGACTATCGCGCAATGCTCACCTCCCCCGATATACTCACCTGCTCACGGACGGTCCCTGGCAGCGTCTCACTGTCAGATGGTCTCCGGGAGCTGGCGGCATCTTCCTGTGTTCAGCGGTCACGTACCGCTCATTACAGTCATGAATATGCGTGCATATTCATTACTTTAATGAGCGGTACCACGTGACCACTGAACCCAGGAAGATACCGCCGGCTCCCAGAGACCATCGGACATGCAGAGACTGCGCCAGGAACAGGTGAGTATGTCACCGCACCGCTCCCCCTCCCCCGACAACCCCCCCGCTGCCAATGACTCAAGTATAAGCCGAGAGGGTCACTTTCAGCCCAAAAAAGTGGGCTGAAAATCTCGGCTTATACTCGAGTATATACGGTATATTGTCAAATGACAATACCAACATTTGATATCTTGTTGGAGACAGTACATCCAAGACTCACGTATCAGGACACCAGGATGCGAAAAAGCATATCCTGTTGTGGATTCTGTTTGTGGGCTCCCTCTGGTGGTTACTGCTGGTACTGGGTGACTTTGGTGGGTTGCGGCCTTTGGTTTCCACCTGTCAATCAGAGGCTGGGTGTTTCCTATTTTACCTGGCCTTTCTGTCATTCCCTTGCCGGCTATCAATGTATTCAGATGTGCTCTGTTTAGTTCCTGCATACCTGCTCCCAGATCTTTCAGGATAAGCTAAGTGCTGATTTTCAGTTGTTTGGTTTTTTAGTCCAGCTTGCTTATTATGTCTCTATGCAAGCTGGTAGCTCTAGTGGACTGAGGTTCTCCCCATGTGCCATGAGTTGGCACATGGGTTCTTGTAATCTCAGGATGGTTTTTTGATTAGGGTTTTTTGCTGACCGCTCAGACCCCTTTTGTATCGTTCTGCTTTCTAGTTTACAGCGGGCCTCAATTTGCTAAACCTATATATATCATCTCTATGTGTGTGCCTTCCTCTCATTTCACCGTCAATACATGTGGGGGGCAACTATACCTTTTGGGGTTCATTCCTCTGGAGGCAAGTGAGGTCTTTATTTTCTCTGCAGTACTAGTTAGCTCTTAGGCTGGTGCGTGGCGTCTAGAATAGTGTTGAGCGATACCGTCCGATACTTGAAAGTATCGGTATCGGAAAGTATCGGCCGATACCGGCAAAGTATCGGATCCAATCCGATACCGATACCCGATACCAATACAAGTCAATGGGACTCAAGTATCGGACGGTATCCCTGATGGTTCCCAGGGTCTGAAGGAGAGGAAACTCTCCTTCAGACCCTGGGATCCATATAAATATGTAAAATAAAGAATTAAAATAAAAAATATTGCTATACTCACCTGTCCGACGCAGCCTGGACCTCAGCGAGGGAACCGGCAGCGTTGTTTGTTTAAAATTCGCGCTTTTACTTGGTTACGTGAAGTCCCGGCTTGTGATTGGTCAGGGCGGCCATGTTGCCGGGACGCGGACCAATCACAGCAAGCCGTGACGAAATTACGTCACGGCTTGCTGTGATTGGTCCGCGTCCCGGCAACATGGCGCCGTGACCAATCATAAGCCGGGACGTCACTGGAGGCTGGACACGCGCGCTTTTTAAAATACGCGCATGTCCAGCCTCCCGTGACGTCACGGCTTGTGATTGGTTAATGGCGGCCATGTTGCCGGGACGCGGACCAATCACAGCAAGCCGTGACGTAATTTCGTCACGGCTTGCTGTGATTGGTCCGCGTCCCGGCAACATGGCGCCGTGACCAATCATAAGCCGGGACGTCACTGGAGGCTGGACACGCGCGCTTTTTAAAATACGCGCATGTCCAGCCTCCCGTGACGTCACGGCTTGTGATTGGTTAATGGCGGCCATGTTGCCGGGACGCGGACCAATCACAGCAAGCCGTGACGTAATTTCGTCACGGCTTGCTGTGATTGGTCCGCGTCCCGGCAACATGGCCGCCCTGACCAATCACAAGCCGGGACTTCACGTAACCAAGTAAAAGCGCGAAATTTAAACAAACAACGCTGCCGGTTCCCTCGCTGAGGTCCAGGCTGCGTCGGAGAGGTGAGTATAGCAATATTTTTTATTTTAATTCTCTCTTTTACACATTATTACATTAATGTTGTTGCGATACCCGATACCCGATACCACAAAAGTATCGGATCTCGGTATCGGAAATTCCGATACAGCAAATATCGGCCGATACCCGATACTTGCAGTATCGGAATGCTCAACACTAGTCTAGAACCAACGTAGGCACGCTCCCTGGCTATCTCTAGTTGCGTTTGTCAGGCGTAGGACAGCGGTCAGCCCAGGTTCCATCACCCTAGAGCTCGTCCGTTATTTATTTGTATCTTGCTTGTCCTGTGCTATCCCTAGCCATTGGGATTCATGACAGTATAGCCGGCCCACAAAGTGTTAATTGTTTGGGCTGAAGTAGGAGAAAAAGAAGTGTTTAAGGGAATTTTTTTTTTTTTTTCCTTCAGAGTTTTGCTGCCTAGCCCTTAATTGCTGTCTAGCTGCTTCTTACCTCCTCTTAACCCTTGAATGGCTCTGATCTTAGCTGTTTAACATGGATGTCCAGAGTTTGGCTTCCAGCCTGAGTAATCTCGCGGCAAAAGTTCAAAATATACAGGATTTTGTTGTTCACACTCCCATGTCTGAACCTAGAATTCCTATTCCAGAGTTCTTTTCTGGAGATAGATCTACCTTCCTGAATTTCAGGAACAATTGTAAATTGTTTCTTTCTTTAAAAACTCGCTCCTCTGGACACCCTGCTCAACAGGTCAGGATTGTAATATCTTTCCTGCGGGGCGACCCTCAGAATTGGGCATTTGCATTGGCACCAGGGGATCCTGCATTGCTCAGTGTGGATGCGTTTCTTCTGGCATTGGGATTGCTCTATGAGGAACCTAACCTGGAGATTCAGGCTGAAAAGGCTTTGTTAGCCGTCTCTCAGGGGCATGATGAAGCGGAAATATATTGTCAAAAATTTCGGAAATGGTCGGTGCTTACTCAGTGGAATGAGTGCGCCCTGGCTGCAAACTTCAGAAATGGTCTTTCTGAGGCCATTAAGGATATTATGGTGGGGTTCCCTACGCCTACAGGTCTGAATGAGTCTATGGCTATGGCCATTCAGATTGATCGGCGTTTACGGGAGCGCAAACCCGTGCACCAGTTGGCGGTGTCTTCTGAACAGGCACCTGAGACTATGCAATGTGATAGAATTCAGTCCAGAAGTGAACGGCAAAATTATAGGCGGAAAAATGGATTGTGTTTTTATTGTGGTGATTCAGCTCATGTTATATCAGCATGCTCTAAACGCACAAAAAGGGTTGATAAATCTTTTGCCATTGGTACTCTGCAGCCTAAGTTCATTTTGTCTGTGACTCTGATTTTTTCACTGTCTTCCATTTCCGTCGATGCCTATGTGGATTCGGGCGCTGCCCTGAGTCTTATGGATTGGTCATTTGCTAAACGCTGCGGTTTTAGTCTGGAGCCTCTGGAAGTTCCTATTCCTCTGAAGGGAATTGACTCTACACCATTGGCTATGAATAAACCGCAGTATTGGACACAAGTGACCATGCGCATGACTCCCGTTCATCAGGAGGTGATTCGCTTCCTTGTACTGTATAATTTACATGATGTAGTAGTGCTTGGTCTGCCATGGTTACAAACTCATAATCCTGTCCTGGACTGGAAAACAATGTCTGTGTTAGGCTGGGGATGTCAGGGGGTTCATGATCATGCACCTCCGATTTTAATCGCTTCATCTACTCCTTCTGAGATCCCTGCGTTTTTGTCTGACTATAGGGATGTTTTTGAGGAGCCTAAGCTCAATTCGCTCCCTCCTCATAGAGATTGTGACTGTGCTATAGAATTGATTCCTGGCAGTAAGTTCCCTAAGGGTCGTTTATTTAATCTGTCACTGCCAGAGCATACTGCTATGCGGAATTATATTAAGGAGTCCTTGGAAAAGGGACATATTCGTCCATCTTCGTCCCCTCTGGGAGCAGGTTTTTTTTTCGTGGCAAAAAAAGATGGTTCCCTGAGGCCTTGTATAGATTATCGCCTTCTGAATAAGATTACAGTCAAATATCAGTATCCATTGCCATTATTGACTGATTTGTTTGCTCGCATTAAGGGGGCTAGGTGGTTCACTAAGATAGATCTTCGCGGTGCGTATAATCTGGTGTGGATAAAACAGGGTGATGAGTGGAAAACCGCATTTAATATGCCTGAGGGCCATTTTGAGTATTTGGTAATGCCTTTTGGGCTCTCCAATGCTCCGTCAGTCTTTCAGTCCTTTATGCACAATATTTTCCGTGAATATCTGGATAAGTTTATGATTGTGTATTTGGATGATATTTTGGTGTTTTCTGATGACTGGGAGTCTCATGTTCTACAGGTCAGGAAGGTGTTTCAGGTTCTGCGGGCCAATTCTCTGTTTGTGAAGGGCTCAAAGTGTCTCTTCGGAGTCCAGAAGATTTCTTTTTTGGGGTACATTTTTTCTCCTTCTACTATTGAGATGGATCCCGTCAAGGTTCAGGCGATTTGTGACTGGACACAACCTACATCTGTTAAGAGCCTTCAGAAGTTCTTGGGGTTTGCTAATTTTTATCGTCGGTTCATTGCTAATTTTTCCAGTATTGTTAAACCTTTGACTGATTTGACTAAAAAGGGTGCTGATGTTGCTAATTGGTCTCCTGCTGCCGTGGAGGCCTTTCAGGAACTTAAGCGCCGGTTTTCTTCTGCTCCTGTGTTGTGTCAACCAGATGTTTCACTTCCTTTTCAGGTTGAGGTTGATGCTTCCGAGATTGGAGCGGGGGCGGTTTTGTCACAGAGAAGTTCTAATGGCTCGGTGATGAAGCCATGTGCATTCTTCTCTAGAAAATTCTCGCCCGCCGAGCGCAATTATGATGTGGGTAATCGGGAGCTTTTGGCCATGAAGTGGGCATTTGAGGAGTGGCGTCATTGGCTTGAGGGTGCTCAGCATCGTGTGGTGGTCTTGACTGATCACAAGAATCTCATTTACCTTGAGTCTGCCAGGCGTTTGAATCCTAGACAGGCTCGTTGGTCGTTGTTTTTTTCTCGTTTCAATTTCGTGGTTTCATACCTGCCAGGTTCAAAGAATGTGAAGGCAGATGCTCTTTCCAGGAGTTTTGTGCCTGACTCTCCTGGAGACTCTGGGCCTACTGGTATCCTTAGGGATGGGGTAATATTGTCCGCCGTATCCCCAGACTTGCGACGTGCATTGCAGGAGTTTCAGGTGGATAAACCGGATCGTTGTCCACCAGAAATACTGTTTGTTCCGGATGATTGGACCAATAGAGTCATCTCCGAGGTCCATTCTTCTGTGTTGGCTGGTCATCCTGGAATATTTGGTACTAGAGACCTGGTGGCCAGGTCTTTTTGGTGGCCTTCCTTGTCTAGGGATGTGCGTACCTTTGTGCAGTCTTGTGAAGTGTGTGCTCGAGCTAAGCCTTGCTGTTCTCGGGCCAGTGGGTTGTTGTTATCCTTGCCCATCCCGAAGAGGCCTTGGACGCACATTTCCATGGATTTTATTTCTGATCTCCCGGTTTCACAGAAAATGTCCGTTATCTGGGTTGTGTGTGACCGCTTTTCTAAGATGGTTCATTTGGTGCCCTTGCCTAAATTGCCTTCCTCCTCTGAGTTGGTCCCTTTATTTTTTCAGAACGTGGTTCGTTTGCATGGGATTCCGGAGAATATCGTTTCTGACAGGGGATCCCAGTTTGTGTCTAGATTTTGGCGGACGTTTTGTGCCAAGATGGGCATTGATTTGTCTTTCTCGTCTGCATTCCATCCTCAGACGAATGGCCAGACGGAGCGAACTAATCAGACCTTGGAAACCTATTTGAGGTGTTTTGTTTCTGCTGATCAAGATGACTGGGTTGCTTTTTTGCCACTGGCCGAATTTGCTCTTAATAATCGGGCTAGTTCTGCCACGTTGGTCTCTCCTTTTTTTTGTAATTCGGGGTTTCATCCTCGTTTTTCCTCTGGTCAGGTGGAGCCTTCGGATTGTCCTGGAGTGGACGTGGTGGTGGACAGGCTACATCAGATTTGGAATCAGGTGGTGGACAATTTGAAGTTATCTCAGGAGAAGACTCAGCAGTTTGCTAATCGCCGTCGCCGCGTGGGTCCCCGACTTCTTGTTGGGGATTTGGTGTGGTTGTCTTCTCGTTTTGTCCCTATGAAGGTCTCTTCTCCTAAGTTCAAGCCTCGGTTCATCAGTCCTTATAGGATCTCGGAGATTCTTAACCCTGTATCTTTTCGTTTGGATCTCCCAGCATCGTTTGCTATTCATAATGTGTTCCATCGGTCGTTGTTGCGGAGGTATGAGGTGCCCGTTGTTCCTTCGGTTGAGCCTCCTGCTCCGGTGCTGGTGGAGGGAGAATTGGAGTATGTTGTTGAGAAGATCTTGGATTCTCGTGTTTCCAGACGCAAACTCCAGTATTTGGTTAAGTGGAAGGGTTATGGTCAGGAGGATAATTCTTGGGTGGTCGCCTCCGATGTTCATGCGACTGATTTGGTCCGCGCCTTCCATAGAGCTCACCCTGATCACCCTGGGGGTTCTCGTGAGGGTTCGGTGACCCCTCCTCAAGGGGGGGGTACTGTTGTGGATTCTGTTTGTGGGCTCCCTCTGGTGGTTACTGCTGGTACTGGGTGACTTTGGTGGGTTGCGGCCTTTGGTTTCCACCTGTCCATCAGAGGCTGGGTGTTTCCTATTTTACCTGGCCTTTCTGTCATTCCCTTGCCGGCTATCAATGTATTCAGATGTGCTCTGTTTAGTTCCTGCATACCTGCTCCCAGATCTTTCAGGATAAGCTAAGTGCTGATTTTCAGTTGTTTGGTTTTTTAGTCCAGCTTGCTTATTATGTCTCTGTGCTAGCTGGTAGCTCTAGTGGACTGAGGTTCTCCCCATGTGCCATGAGTTGGCACATGGGTTCTTGTAATCTCAGGATGGTTTTTTGATTAGGGTTTTTTGCTGACCGCTCAGACCCCTTTTGTATCGTTCTGCTTTCTAGTTTACAGCGGGCCTCAATTTGCTAAACCTATATATATCATCTTTATGTGTGTGCCTTCCTCTCATTTCACCGTCAATACATGTGGGGGGCAACTATACCTTTTGGGGTTCATTCCTCTGGAGGCAAGTGAGGTCTTTATTTTCTCTGCAGTACTAGTTAGCTCTTAGGCTGGTGCGTGGCGTCTAGAACCAACGTAGGCACGCTCCCTGGCTATCTCTAGTTGCGTTTGTCAGGCGTAGGGCAGCGGTCAGCCCAGGTTCCATCACCCTAGAGCTCGTCCGTTATTTATTTGTATATTGCTTGTCCTGTGCTATCCCTAGCCATTGGGATTCATGACAATATCCGCAGAGGAGCGTCTTCTCCTTAACTTACGGTATGTATTCAACATACTCACATACTGTATGTTGATGATGTTTTTTTTTTTCTGGGTTGTTTGCTATCAGCTATTTTAAAATATATGTGTTACTTAGGAGCAAACCACAAGATAAAGATATATTTTCAATGTTGTACGTATGTACAGTAGGTAAATATCGATTAATTTCATTGATATTCCAGTGTTTTTTACTAAACAACATACTTGCGCTTTATAATGTGTTATCAACACTATTGTTACATAACTAATATGTTTTTTTTTTGTCCTTTCAGCTTCCTGTCAACTGGCTTGTCTTATGTGGGACTACACCTGGAGTTTCTCATTGGTCGCTCCACGATTTCTGGCATTGTGCGCTCAACATGCATTGAAATATGGGACAAACTCCATGAACTTGTTATGCCTGAGCCAAGAATGGCTGATTGGCTAAAAATAGCCCGTGGGTTCAATGACACTCGTGACTTCCCACACTGCATTGGAGCCCTGGATGGGAAACATATCAGGGTGCGTAAGCCGCCGAACTCTGGGTCCCAATTCTACAATTATAAGCAGTTTTTCTCTATAGTTCTGTTAGCTGTAGTTGACAGTAACTACAGGTTTATAATTGTAGACATTGGGGCCTATGGGCGAACAGGAGACTCAAGGGTCTTCAATTCGTCCATTATGGGTCGGCGGCTACATGAAAACCAGTTAGACCTCCCACCACCACAACAACTCCCAGGCTCCAATGCTGAAGCAGTGCCATATGTTCTTGTGGGAGATGAGGCCTTCCAATTGACAAGGAATGTCATGAGGCCTTATCCCAGGCAAAACCTTGATCACCGGCGGCGTGTTTTTAATTTGAGTCTTTCCAGGGCACGTAGACTGGTGGAGTGTGCCTTTGGGATTCTGTGTGCCAAATGGCGTCTCCTCCAGTCTGCCATTCAGCTGAGTGAGGCTACTATTAATGAAGTGATTAAGGCTTGTGTTGTTTTGCACAATTTTACTAGACTTCATGATTGCCCGTCATCTGTTCTTGGTGAAGAAATGTTGCCCAATGTGAGTAGCCCTACACCACATGGCCCTCCTCCGCGCCGTCCCCTTTCTGGAATCAAAGTGAGAGATATTTTCACTAATTATTTTGTTTCTCCTCAGGGTGCTACTCCCTGGCAAGATTATGCTGTTTCTCAGTTGTGATTTCCATATTTTCAAAATATATTATCACCATTAAATATTTTATGCCTACAGAAACTGTACTCTGTGTGTTGTATTTCCTTAATTACCAGATGCTTATGAACAGAGCATATGTGTGTGATGTAAGAATGATTGTCCCACAAATGTCAGTTGGCTTTTGACAACATTTTTTACTTAGAGCAAAAGCCTTTTGTTGTAAACTTTAAACCATATTTGTTTCATATGGTTTTTGTTTTTTGTTTTATTTTTTTTGGTAAACCACAACAGAACAAACTGCAATTACAGCACAAAGTTAATCAAAACATAGTTACGCGTAACAAATATAACCAAAAATAACTTTGGGTTACAGATTTCTGTAAGTTGGTGGAGGTGATGGCGGCAGCTCAGGGTCCTGCTCAGGTGGCCTTTGTTGGGCCAATTGTCCTTCACCCTGTGTGGATGCTGTGTGTGGCGGATCCAAATACAGGCCTTGATCATATTGGCCAGTTGGGTATTGGCCATAAGGGATTTGTCTCTGGCCCTCATGCTGATGAACATATTGGCTGGACTCATATCCACCCCCAAAATGGCCATGTCATCCAAATCCAGGTTGGGACCAGCCTACAGCACTTTGGAAAAGTGGGCATATTGGGAAGGTTGGTTGTAGGCTGCCATATGGTACGGTGCTGGCCTTGGTTGATTTTGGGTTGGGAGGGGTTGAGGTGTAGGTGCACTTGGAGGAGGTGCTTCAAATCCTGATTGACCATGCACCTGTTGAGTTCGTGGAAGGCACAAGAGGTTATGTGGTGAAAGCTGCCTTCTCTCAATAAATTCAAAAACCTCATAGGGGTCATTTGGGGCGGTGCTTAAATCAATCAGGATTTGAATACACCCTCTCACACGTAGCCTCACCTCATGGGGAAGGGGACGAAGGTACCGGGCCAGGCTGCAACCAAAGGCCTCCTCACCATCATCCGTGGCTGCCCTGGCCAAATAATTGAGGACCCCAGCATCCACATCCCTCCTAGTGGCTTGCAGCTCTCTCCTTCTGTGGCCTCTACGTAAAGGCCCAGATGCCTGTGTGGAGGACACCAGTGGGACAGTAGGGCTGCTGCTGTGTCCATGCTCTTCCTGGCTTACAGGATCAGGTGCTGCTGAGGGTGGTGGTGCTGCATCTTGGAAACTTGTTGCTGTCTCTTGTGATGCAGAAGCCGATGGTCCAGGAAGGATGGATCTAGAAGAGGCCAAAGATGGGCCTGCCACCTCTTCTTCAACAGCAACCGGATCTATGACAACCTCCGATTCCGACCCAGTCTCCCTCTCAGTGAGGTTGGACTGTGCTCTGGTATGAAAAAAATAAAAAGAATACCCCAAATTAATAGTTGAGTCATTTTTTAACATAAGTTTATTATACATCTTTGACCTCGTCTCCCGGTAATTACCTACACGCAACCTACGATCCTCACAAAATCTCCTTCTCTACTCCCCTCTAATCTCCTCTTCCCACAATCGTATACAAGATTTATCTTGTGTATCACCCCTACTCTGGAACCCTCTACCACAACACATCAGACTCTCGCCTACCATTGAAAGCTTCAAAAAGAGCCTGAAGACCCACCTCTTCCGACAAGCATATAACCTGCAGTAACCACCGATCGACCAAACCACTGCATGACCAGGCGAGAGGAGAAATGGGGATTTCCAGCACTTCCATCCAGTATAAGTAAAATAACCAAAATTTATTAGGACATTTTAAAAAACAATATTAAAAAAAAGAGAGAAGAACTCTCTTTGCCTGACGCGTTTCTGGCGCACCACGGCTGCATGGCCAGCTCTACCCTCGCCTACTGTATTCTCACCCATCCCTTGTAGATTGTGAGGCTTCGCGGTCAGGGTCCTCTCTCCTCCTGTACCAGTTATGACTTGTATTGTTTAAGATTATTGTACTTTTTTTATTATGTATACTACCCCTCCTTACATGTAAAGCGCCATGGAATAATTGGCGCTATAACAATAACAAATAATAATAATAATAATAATTATAATTGTGTTGTGATGTAGTTACTTACTGTCTTAGATCCATACTGGGATCCAAAAAGGAAAGTCGATCGTAGTATATATACTTTCGTTTTTTGGTTGGAGCTGCTGATCCACTTCTTGCCCGCTGCTGCCTTTCCCGACGATATTGGTCCCTGATGCTGTGCCATCCTGTCATAACATCTTCCATTGCAATGACATGGTAACAAATATTCTATAAGCTCATTCTGCACATTGCTTAAAACAGTTGGCATTGATTGATCATATTTTAACGATGCTAATAAATGCCTTCTTAAATGATTTTCCTAAAGTTTAAATTGCTGAAAAGAACAAATACATTATACACAATAAAATGAAACAACACAAGGACAGGGTTCACTCCCCTCTGTACCAGTCTGATGTTCCCAAAAATACAATGCAACATCTATATTATCTATGTATGTAAACCCTTTCTCATGTTCATCATCTTTGTTTTTGGACAAAAATTTTAAAAAATAAACCACACTAAGCCAAAAAATAATTTGCCTGAAATCATGTAGGTAAAGCATTTTTCAAGGTTAATTAATGTCGCAACATGAGTGTACTTACAAAGTTGTGTCTGCTCCGCACATGGCTGTTGGGCATAATCTTGGAATGGGATCCCACAGATGGTCCTCCAAGCTGCCTCTTTCCTGGCCCGGTTGGAATAGTTTGGATCCCGCTGGTCCCAGATTTCAGGCTTTTCTTGGACCAGGATGAGGAACATATCCACGTTGATGATGCTTGCCATGCTGCTTGCAACTCCATGGAGGCGAGCGCCAGACTTCTGGGATGTCTGTCTGGCTTTTTCAGCTAATTAGCATGTCTGAGCTTCCTGATTGAGGGCTTGGCACATTTCCTGGCACCTGGAGATGTCTGGCGTATTTCTCGCAAGTCACACTGCTGGTCCGTGTGTAATCCGTATTTTTCTCACCCCCATAGACTTTCATTGGCGTTTTTGTTGCGCAATACGCTGACAAACGCAGCATGCTGTGATTTTCTACGTCCGTAGAAGACCGTCTAATACGGATCCGTAAAATACAGCAGATAGGAGCTGGGCCATGGAGAATCATTGTACCTTTTGCAATCCGTATTTTCTGCGCCTCTCATACGTCCGTAAAACTCGCTAGTGTGACGCCGGCCTTATAGAGTAAAATATGCATCTGCAATAACTGCGATTCATGCTGCACATGGATAGAGCAATATTAATTAGATGACAAGTTTCATGTATTATGTTTATAAATAAATGTATAAAATAAATATAAATTTGGACCAAGAATTTTAGAAAATGTTGCTTAATTTTTTTGTTAAATAAATAAATAATTCCTACATGCTGGATCAAAAGTGGAATTCACAGACACTTTGAATTGTCTGCACATTTTTGCAATCATTTTTACTAGAAAAAAAAAAGGTTTTCAAAAGGTGTCACAGAAAGCCCGACATAGAGTATTCCAATATTAATAACCACTAATTTAACAAAAAATAAATTAATAGAAAAAAATAAATTGCTGTAAGTTTGAAGGGTAGAGCAACTGCGCATGCCCGAAAAAAAAAACTCACGGCGCAGGCGCCGGGGACGCTAATGAAGGAAGAGGAGGAGGCGCCTGGTGCGCAGAGGCGCTGAGTGACGCTCTGGTGCATCTGTGTTTGGGGGGAAAGACATGCCCCCTTGGCAATTTCAAGGTATGAGGGGCACATTATAAAAGCGATTATTGCAGCGTTGGCAGGGACCAGAACTAAAAGAGCCACCTTGTCAGAATGCAGCATTAGTGCTGCACAAGATGGCTCTTTTAGTTACAAATGCCTGGGGGGATGACAGCTTCCCTTTAATCTTTTTTTATAAGCTGTTCTGAAAAAAAAGAATGTCTCGTTGGCAGCCAAAGTTATTAACATATTCAAGCACAGCTAATATTTTTAGTGAAATTATGTGCTATTGACAAGTTGCAACTGAAATCATTAAGGCCGGTTTCACACATCCGTATATTTCCGGTACCAGAATAAACAGAAAGAGAGATATCCATGTCCATGGGTCCGTGTGTGTACTACGTGTGGCATACGTGTGCCAACCGTGTGCCACCCGTGTGCCGTATCAGTACCACACAGACAGCCACCGGGGAAGTCGCACTACAGTAAGCGCTGTTCCTCGGCGGCAGGTGCTGAAGCCGGCTGTCATCGATGAGCATTAAAGTCCTATAATAACAGTGATAGTAGTTGCGGAGGATGGGGGTATTCCACAGCCGCCGCCTGTGATAGGAAATAAATGAATGAAAAACCCGAAGTGGGTTCCCCGCTATTTTATTAAATCAACCAGAAAAAACTCACAGCTGGGGGCTGTAACCCCCAGCTGTCAGCTTTTAGAGGGTTGGTTATCAAGAGTAGAGGGGTCCCCATGCTGTTTTTTTAATTATTTAAATAAATAATTTAAAAAAAACTTAATTTGGTCCCCCCATTTTTGACATTCAGCCTTGCTAAAGCTCACAGCTGGGGGCTGCTATTCTCAGACTGTTAAGGGGCCATTGATATAGGCCCCCCCCAACCTTAAAACAGCAGCCTGCAGCTGCCCAGAAATGGCACTTCTATTAGATGTGCCTTTTCTGGCGCTTTGCCCGGCTCTTCCCACTTGCCCTGTAGCGCTGGCAAGTGGGGTAATATTTGTGGGGTTGATGTCACCTTTCAGGTGACATCTAGCCCATGGCTTAGTAATGGAGAGGCGTCTATAAGGCACCTATCCATTACTAATCCTATAGTTGTAATGTTAAATAAAGACACAGCCAGAATAAATTCCTTTATTTGAAATACACAGACTCCTTTAATGTTCTAAATTAAACCATACTTACTGTAACACCTAATTCCCAGTGCTCTCAATCGCCTGTAATAAAAATAAAATAATAAACCAACAATATACCATACCTGTTTGGCATTGAGTCCCACACTGTAATCCATGTCTGGGGACTAAATAGTTTTCAACCAGGATGAAAGATGTGACCTTCCTGGCTGAAAACTACTGGTGAATGAGCTGCAGAGAGCACAGCATCATTCACCTGCAGAGACATCATGACCGGCTTATTCCCATGGTCCAGAATTGATGTCTATCTCCATGAAAGTTGACATCAACTCCACAAATATTACCCTACTTGCCATGGCTACAGGGCAAGTGGGAAGAGCTGGGCAAAGCGCATCTAATAGATGCACCTTTTCTGGGCAGCTGCGGGCTGCTGTTTTTAGACTGGGGGGTCTATATCAATGGCCCCTTACCAGTCTGAGAATAGCAGCCGCCAGCTGTGGGCTGCACAGGGGTACAGTGTTCATTTTAGGTGTAGAGGGGGAATCTTCAACCATGTCCTCTGTGGTCTCCCATTCTTCCCCAGCCGCAGAAGAGCATGCTCAGCAGAGATGTCGGTCCCAGCATCTTGCTCAAGCCAATGCTGAGCTTCTGGTTACTGCTGCTGTCGCAGGTTCAGCTATTATAACCAGCATTAGTCAGCGGCGAGCAGATGGTCCAGGGACTAATTTCTGCTTTTTGTCAACTGAGCATGCCTGTGGGATGACCTCTCATTGGAGGTCGGGGGTCACATGCTCAGGTCCTGATGCAGTCCTTATTGGACCACGGGGAAGGTCCTGGAAGGATTCAGCTATAAAAGGTTCTCATGGCTGCTCGGCCATGCGCTAGTATAAATCAAAAATCATGGATGTGTGGATGTGTGTATGCAATCTGATGAAAGCTCCTAATTGATCCCCTTCCCTGGCATGGTTGACTGAGTGTGGGTGATTAGAGCTAACTAGCACCAGATTGTGCCATCCAGCACTAGGCACGACAGTACTGTGTCTACAGCAGCGTCTGTCAGAGCGGCGCCATGCGCAAATAGTGCGCTTTCCTGGTCCAAGCTTAGGGTGGTTAGTGGAGTCCGCCAGAGTGTTGCTGTATGCACATAGTGCAGTAAATCTTTTGTTAGTTTTTCCCTGGCACCCAGTTGCAGCGCTGAATGCTAGTGGGTCTAGAGGGACTCTAACCCCATGTCCTTGGGGCAGGGTCCTGTGACCAAGATACTTGCATTCACTCTGCAGTATTGCAGCCCTGTGACGCAATAGGGTTCGCCTCCTACATACTGGGTGCAGTTAACCTACATGTGTTCATGTTTTACCACCATATAGTCTGCCATTAACGCACCTTATATCCTCTTTAATATTATTTGGTGCATTCCGCCAGCCCTAACAGCTGGTTGTCAAAAATGGGGGGACCTCACGACGTTTTTTTAAAATGATTTATTTAAATAATTAAAAAAACAGCATGGAGACCCCTCTTTATTCTTAATAACCAACCTTGCAGAAGCTGAAGCTGGGGATTGCAGCCCTCAGCTGTGAGTTTTGTCTGGTTGGTTCAATAAAATAGGGGGGAACCCATGTTGGGTTTTCCATTCATTTATTTCTGAATGATCGCAGGCAGCGGCTGTGGAATATCCCCATCCTCCTCATCTACTGTCACTGTTATTAGCGACAGCAGGTGTCGGATAATGGGGTAACAGTCCCAAAAGCCCCCACCTGCTGTCATTCTGACTTTAATATAATGCTCATCATTCGCCTTTGCTCGCCGGCAGAGCAGGGGAGAATGATGACAGCCGGCGTCAGCACCAGCTGCTGGGGAACAGCTCTTACAGCAGCGCTTCTTTCCCAGTGGCCGTCCGTGTCACATGGAGGACATCAAAGTATCCTTTCCAAGTGCACGTGTGCGGAACATTTTACCGTTCATGCTGAATGCAAAAAATGGACTAGTCAGCTTGTTTTGTCCATGGGCTGTGTGGAAACACGCTGACATGTGCATAGACCCATTCATTTGAGTGTGTACGTGTCTCCAGTATGTGTGAAAACTGTCACCACACGTACCGGAGACACAGACGTGTGAAAGGGGCCTAATAGACAGAAATGCATTAAAAAATAAATGTAAATTTGATATACGGTGTGTAATTTTTACTGCATCAGGTGCCAAAAAAATAGAGCTGTACTGAGGGATATGCTGTAAAAAAGGAAGGGTTTTTTTTTTTAAGAATAAATTCTGTAAACTTTGAATCTGAGCTCTTACGAGTCAATGAGAAAATGCATTACAAATAAAAACCACTAGATGGTAGCATTTCACCACTGCAAATCTATAAAGTAGTAAAAGTTGAATGGATGGCAGACAGTGCATATATTTTACTAACCATGTACAGATGCAGATGTAATTGTCATTGTGTTCTAGCATTTGAATTTAGGGAAGTCAAAATTGTGCAAAAATGCTACCAAATGTCAATGTAGAATTGTGTATGTACCTCTGGCAGTTCATTTATTTGCTGATTAAATTTAGACAGATAGTAGTTCCTCACCGAAGCATAAATTATGGTACACAAATTATGTTGGCTTCAAAGCTGTGCACATGTCATAAGTAAGTTATGTCAACTTTATTATTAACCTAGCACCATGCTACATTAGCCAAGATCACAGCTAACTCAGATTCTGCTAACCCCTTAGATACTATGGTTAACAGTGGCTATTGCATAAGTTTTTTAACATTATAGTTAAAGTGATCCTGACAGCTGATACTTGCTGCATGATCCACGGGAAGCATGATAACAGCCATATATGTTTAACTATAAAATGCTGTGGCATTTTAGAGAAAGATATAGTCTAAAAGCCACTAGAGATCGGGCCTGAGGAGGACTATTCAGACAGGTGGGACCTTGACGGTTTCTCACTGACCAATGCCCTGTAGTTACAGGTTTCTCTATTCGTGCGTGTTTAGGGAGAGACCTATCAATCAATTGGAACATGCGGGCAGGTAGGGAGAAGCGGCTGTTAAACTACTTTTTGTCTCTGTCAGGAGCTGTCACCGCGATCTCACTGAGGTCACCGAAGTTCATCGCACCACACAGTGGAGTGTGGGAATACAGCCTCAGAGACCTACGGTATCTTTGATGATGTCACCGCTAGTCACTGAGGCTGTACTCGCAGCAGTTCATTCTCCTGTGGCTTTCAGCATCATGGTACCATCCAGGCTTTAAATCACATATCGCAGACATGGATTATGGCATGGGATATGTTCACTTCGGACAGGTGAGGGATATGGTTGGTATTAATTTTTTTTTTCTACAGGGGACATGGGCTTCAATGAAATGCCTTGCGCAGGCGTGTACTACGGAGGACAGAGAATGAACTTCAATTCAATATTGCAGCAAGCATGCAGCCAGCAGGTAAGGAAAGGGTGAATCAAACACCCGAAAACCCCGCCCATATGACTGAAAACCGGTCCCGCCAAATTCAGGTGACAGGTTCCCTTTAAGTCTCCTCATACTGATGTAAGAGACCTGGCATGTGACTCTCCATAAGAATAAAACTTACCCCTTAGATCCCAGTCTTAGCCAAATCAGATCTCTTACTTTGCAGAGACAAGAGGCAAAACACCGTGTCTGCAAATTGAGATTCTAATTTGGCTTTTATTCTAAGTTATGTTACCAGAGTCGATATTGACTTGTAGGATTGGCACTTCAAATAGGTGACACTAGAGTTTAAGTCCTCTTCCTCTCTGAAGAGACAATTTGAATATTTAGTCTACTAACTAAAATATTTAAAAAACCCAAGAACAAGAAAACCGACTATGAGTCCAAAGTACAGAAAATATACATTTAATATTTCTTGGTATACCAGGTTGAAAACAATGTTGAATCAAGTGAATGACATACAATAATAGATACAATGAACATCTGTATGCTACCAAAGAAAGGGGACCACCTAATCAGATTATATAAACCGGATGTGGGAAACTCAAAATCAAAAAAATAAAAAAAAAATAAAAAGGGATTTTTATTAAAAAGGATTTTCTTAAAAAGGATTTAAAAAATAAATAAAATAAAAAAATAAGTGATGTGCAACTACAAAAACAAAATATATATAGTATATATAGTGCGTGTAATGAACATGCGTAACATTTCTCTCATATATAAAAATAAAGTGCAAAAGTGCAAAATACACAGTAACGTGTCAATGTGTCCATTATAACCATGATGCTCAGGTGAAAATCATGACAGAGTGCCAATGTAAAAGTTGCACCACCAGATGTCAGCATAACCACATCAAGTATTAAATGAACAGGAATAAACATCAAGAATTAATAAATAGATTATATTAATAGTTAGTATCAAGTAACTTACAAAGTAGTGCGATATATTCCTGGTCTTCTGGATGGGCGCCCTCCCCAACACGTGTTTCGGCATGCTGCCTTCGTCAGGGGGTGGCGCCAATAGGAGAGAGGTAGGTATATATACAATGCACAGCCAATCACAGCAGTGGGGGTGTGTACTAAATGTCCAATCAGATCACCAGATGTCATCCTGATCAACTGAACGAGTGCCTGTGCCCGGAAGTAGCCCGTGTATACTGAACATTTCACAGCTTCCAGTGTAAGTATACTGCACATGATCACAATGTATGACTCATACGGGTCATGTGACATGAACCAAGCATGGTTATACTGACATCTGGTGGTGCAACTTTTACATTGGCACTCTATCATGATTTTTACAGGAGTATCATGGTTGACACATTATTGTGTATTTTGCACTTTTGCACTTTATTATTATATATGAGATAAATTTTACACATGCTCATTACACGCACTATATATACTATATATAATATTTTGTTTTTGTAGTAGCACATCACTTATAATTTGCAATTTTGCACCGCACATTATTTGTTGTTTTTTTTGTTTTTTTTTAATCTTTTTTAAGAAAATCCTTTTTAATAAAAATCCCTTTTTATTCTTTTTTTATTTTTTTGATTTTGAGTTTCCCACATCCGGTTTATATAATCTGATTAGGTGCGCCCCTTTCTTTGGTAGCATGCAGATGTGTATTGTATCTATTATTGTATATAAATCACTTGATTCAACATTGTTTTTAACCTGGTATACCAATAAAAATGAAACTTATATTTTCTGTACTTTGGACTCATAGTCGGCTTTCTTGTTCTTGGGTTTCTTATGGTGTTTTCCGATTGTCCAGTTTTATTAAGGTCCTTGTTCACAGTAGTATAGACTTAAGGGGGTGTGTCACTATTTGTATACTCTGACTCACTATATATTTTCTTTTTGTCCCTCCATTGGTTTTAGTACGCTGTGTGTCGGTCCCCCTTTCTCGTGATTTTTGTAGCTAAAATCTTTGCATAAAACTTAAGATTTACACTCCATAATGAAATTAGCATATAGTTTCCATACCACTTGAAAATTAGAAATAACATGGACAGCTAAGGTTGGAGCAGGAAAAAGGGACATCATTAATGCTTCATTGAAGTGGAGAAGGATAGATTGAAAAGTAATAGTGATGAGTAGGGTTGAGCGACTTTTCCTTCTTTGAGGTCGAGTCGGGTTTCACGAAACCCGACTTTCTCAAAAGTCAAGTCGAGTGAAATCGGCCGATCTTCTTGAAAAGTCGCGGTCAGGGATCGGCCGAAACACGAAACCCAGTGCAAGGTAATGGAAAATCGATATATTTTTATATTTACTTCAGCGCGATATATGTGAAAAGCCGGTAATTCAATTGCCGGCTTTTCATTTCTCCTGCCTAAACCCGACATGATATGAGACATGGTTTACATACAGTAAACCATGTCATATCTCCCTTTTTTTTGCATATTCCACACTACTAATGTTAGTAGTGTGTATGTGCAAAATTTCGGCGCTGTAGCTATTAAATTTAAGGGTTAAATCGCGGAAAAAATTGGCGTGGGCTCCCGCGCAATTTTCTCCGCCAGAGTGGTAAAGCCAGTGACTGAGGGCAGATATTAATAGCCTAGAGAGGGTCCATGGTTATTGTCCCCCCCTGGCTACAAACATCTGCCCCCAGCCACCCCAGAAAAGCCACATCTGGAAGATGCGCCTATTCTGGCACTTGGCCACTCTCTTCCCACTCCCGTGTAGCGGTGGGATATGGGGTAATGAAGGGTTAATGCCACCTTGCTATTGTAAGGTGACATTAAGCCATATTAATAATGGAGAGGCGTCAAATATGACACCTATCCATAATTAATCCAATTGTATGAAATGGTTAAAAAAAAAACACACACACAATATTGCAAAGTATTTTAATGAAATAAACACACAGGTTGTTGTAATATTTTATTGTTCTCTCAATCCACCTGAAGACCCTCGCTCTGTAACAAAGGAAACATAATAAGCCAACAATATACATACCATCCGTAGATCTGTAACGTCCCATGATGTAAATCCATCTGAAAGGGTTAAAATATTTTACAGGCAGGAGCTCTGCTAATGCAGCTGTGCTCGTGCCTGTAAACCCCGGGGAATGAAGGAAATGTAGGTCAATGACCTATAGTTACCTTCAGTCGCGGTGATGCGCCCTCTGCTGGATGTCCTCATATGACGTCGAGCGTGGGAAAAAGTTCCCAGGCTGCAGTTCATGAGGACATCCAGCAGAGGGCGCATCACCGTGACTGAAGGTAACTATAGGTCATTGACCTACATTATCTTCATTCCCCGGGGTTTACAGGCACGAGCACAGCTGCATTAGCAGAGCTCCTGCCTGTAAAATATTTTAACCCTTTCAGATGGATTTACCTCGTGGGATGTGACAGATTATCTGAAGGTATGTATATTGTTGGTTTATTATTTTGCAAAGCGAGGGTCTTCAGGTGGATTGAGAGAGCAATAAAATATTACAACAACCGGTGTGTTTATTTCATTAAAATACTTTTTAATAATGTGTGTGTGGTTTTTTTAACCCTTTCATACAATTGGATTAATAATGGATAGGTGTCATAATTGACGCCTGTCCATTATTAATCTGGCTTAATGTCACCTTACAATAGCAAGGTGGCATTAAAATGAACAACCAAAAGAAACGTACTATCCTTAAAACGATATATTATTATATTGTCTAAAATTCCAACTAAACATTGAAAACTCAAATGTATGCTATCAGCATCAGCCAACTGGGTTGGGTAAGCTAGAACAATAGGGAAAATTAGCAAGGTATACCTGACACAGTCCCTGTTAGGTGGCCCTATAATCACTTTTACCTACCTAACAGCGGAGGTTGGCACCCTAGATTACGATATGGCGCCCCCGCTCCACGTCGACTGTCCCTTCTCACCCTAGTAGGTCCTACTAGCTACCCACACCCAGGTACCCACAGACATACACACAGATTGACCACAAGGTCACACTAACCAAAAAAACGTGATAAAGTGAAAAAAGTGAAAAAAGGTGTACAAAAAGGTTCTAAAAACACTGCAGAAGTTACTGTATAAAATACACTAAATTGCGTGTGCCCCACAGCTATATCAGAAAAATTATTCTTAGATAAATATCGAAATGTACAGATAGTAGTACAGAGCTATGGGGTACAACAGGGCACAGTTGAAAATGTGCTCAAATCAGTACTCAGAGGTCATGAGTAGTGGAACCTCTAGTATATGTAGCAATGTGTCACTGTCTTTGTTAGTGATTAATGACCTGAATGTCATTAGGCAGACCAATCAGAAAGAGCCCATATACGGAATGGATCCCTAGACAAGATGACACAAATCCAAAAAATAGCAGATATATTAATACACTCAATAGATGTAAATGTATTTTGGGTGATATATATATATATATTACACCCTGGAATGTCCAAAAGTAAACGAAACAAAATATTCAACAAAACAAGAAAAACAAAATAGACACAAATGAAAAAATTATCTGCTATATAGGGTATCACATATAGTATTTCTCATTTAGTTTTTGGGCTAATGCACATAAGGATACAAAAACGACTGAGGCCAATCCCTCGTTACCCTCTCATCAATGGATACTATGATAGATTTTGTTACTATGGGTAACATATAAATCTGCACTCTAGATGCCATACGAGTTCCGCATCTTATACCAGAGAAAAAAATTAGCAAAATATTAAACAGAATCAGAAAAAAGAAAGAAACACAACTAAAAAAGTTATAGCAAGTATCACATATAGTGTCTCTCATTTGAGTTGGACCAGTGCATCTAAAAGCCCAAAGTATCTGAGGCCAATCCCTCATTGTTTTCTTGTAGGCAAATACTGTGCTTGGTCTGCCTTGACTGATAAACAGAAAGAAAAAAACTTATCTGAGTAGGTGACATATTCAGTCCCATCTCGCCATCCCTACGCGTTTTGCCCCTTCCCAGTTTAGGGGCTCATCAGGGGATAAATTCGGGTATAGCAACAATGGCTACAGAAATCTAGCAACAATGGCTACAGGAGTGGATTTCAGCCTGAAATCCACTCCTGTAGCCATTGTTGCTAGACTTCTGTAGCCATTGTTGCTATACCCGAATTTATCCCCTGATGAGCCCCTAAACTTGGAAGGGGCGAAACGCGTAGGGATGGCGAGATGGGACTGAATATGTCACCTACTCAGATAAGTTTTTTTCTTTCTGTTTATCAGTCAAGGCAGACCAAGCACAGTATTTGCCTACAAGAAAACAATGAGGGATTGGCCTCAGATACTTTGGGCTTTTAGATGCACTGGTCCAACTCAAATGAGAGACACTATATGTGATACTTGCTATAACTTTTTTAGTTGTGTTTCTTTCTTTTTTCTGATTCTGTTTAATATTTTGCTAATTTTTTTCTCTGGTATAAGATGCGGAACTCGTATGGCATCTAGAGTGCAGATTTATATGTTACCCATAGTAACAAAATCTATCATAGTATCCATTGATGAGAGGGTAACGAGGGATTGGCCTCAGTCGTTTTTGTATCCTTATGTGCATTAGCCCAAAAACTAAGTGAGAAATACTATATGTGATACCCTATATAGCAGATCATTTTTTCATTTGTGTCTATTTTGTTTTTCTTGTTTTGTTGAATATTTTGTTTCGTTTATTTTTGGACATTCCAGGGTGTAATATATATATATCACCCAAAATACATTTACATCTATTGAGTGTATTAATATATCTGCTATTTTTTGGATTTGTGTCATCTTGTCTAGGGATCCATTCCGTATATGGGCTCTTTCTGATTGGTCTGCCTAATGACATTCAGGTCATTAATCACTAACAAAGACAGTGACACATTGCTACATATACTAGAGGTTCCACTACTCATGACCTCTGAGTACTGATTTGAGCACATTTTCAACTGTGCCCTGTTGTACCCCATAGCTCTGTACTACTATCTGTACATTTCGATATTTATCTAAGAATAATTTTTCTGATATAGCTGTGGGGCACACGCAATTTAGTGTATTTTATGCAGTAACTTCTGCAGTGTTTTTAGAACCTTTTTGTACACCTTTTTTCACTTTTTTCACTTTATCACGTTTTTTTGGTTAGTGTGACCTTGTGGTCAATCTGTGTGTATGTCTGTGGGTACCTGGGTGTGGGTAGCTAGTAGGACCTACTAGGGTGAGAAGGGACAGTCGACGTGGAGCGGGGGCGCCATATCGTAATCTAGGGTGCCAACCTCCGCTGTTAGGTAGGTAAAAGTGATTATAGGGCCACCTAACAGGGACTGTGTCAGGTATACCTTGCTAATTTTCCCTATTTTTCTAGCTTACCCAACCCAGTTGGCTGATGCTGATAGCATACATTTGAGTTTTCAATGTTTAATTGGAATTTTAGACAATATAATAAAATATCGTTTTAAGGATAGTACGTTTCTTTTGGTTGTTCAAATTAGTATATCCTTTCAATATTCTAGTTGGTTTTCTATACAAGGTGGCATTAACCCTTCATTACCCCATATCCCACTGCAACACGGGAGTGGGAAGAGAGAGGCCAAGTGCCAGAATGGGCGCGTCTTCCAGATGTGCCTTTTCTGGGGTGGCTGGGGGCAGATGTTTGTAGCCGGGGGGGGACAATAGCCATGGACCCTCTCTAGGCTATTAATATCTGCCCTCAGTCACTGGCTTTACCACTCTGGCGGAGAAAATTGCGCGGGAGCCCACACCAATTTTTTCCGCGATTTAACCCTTAAATTTAATAGCTACAGCGCCGAAATTTTGCACATACACACTACTAACATTAGTAGTGTGGAATATGCAAAAAAAAGGGAGATATGACATGGTTTACTGTATGTAAACCATGTCTCATATCATGTCGGGTTTAGGCAGGAGAAATGAAAAGCCGGCAATTGAATTACCGGCTTTTCACATATATCGCGCTGAAGTAAATATAAAAATATATAGATTTTCCATTACCTTGCATTGGGTTTCGTGTTTCGGCCGATTCCCGACCCCGACTTTTCAAGAAGATCGGCCGATTTCACTCGACTTGACTTTTGAGAAAGTCGGGTTTCGTGAAACCCGACTCGACCTCAAAAAAGGAAAAGTCGCTCAACCCTACTCATCACTATTACTTTTCAATCTATCCTTCTCCACTTCAATGAAGCATTAATGATGTCCCTTTTTCCTGCTCCAACCTTAGCTGTCCATGTTATTTCTAATTTTCAAGTGGCATGGAAACTATATATATATAAAAAAATGAAACCCGACTTTGGAGCGAAGATCGCCGATGGCCGACCCGATCCCACAGTGAGATCGGGTCAGGTTTCACGAAACCCGACTTTCCCAAAAGTCGGCAACTTTTGAAATTGGCCGATCTGTTTCGCTCAACCCTAGTGATGAGCGAATATACTCGTTACTCGAGATTTCTCGAGCATGCTCGGGTGTCCTCCGAGTATTTTTTAGTGCTCGGAGATTTTGTTTTCAGCGCCGTAGCTGAATGATTTACATCTCTTAGCCAGCATAAGTACATGTGGGGATTTCCTAGCAACCAGGCAACCCCCACATATACTTATGCTGGCTAACAGATATTAATCATTCAGCTGCGTCAAGAAAAACTAAATCTCTGAGCACTAAAAAATACTCGGAGGACACCCGAGCATGCTCGAGAAATCTCGAGTAATGAGTATATTCGCTCATCACTAAAAAGTAACAATAAAATGATGGCAGGTTGTATGGACCTCGGCACTTACTTTTAGACGATTGATGAAAAGCTTGTAGCATTTCTTGCTATTTGCACTTCAGGGACAGATGGGAGGCTTAAAGAAAAAGAAGCTTGTAGAATCTTTTTTCCTTTAATTTGTCTAAGAGTAATCTTTAGAATTTAGGTTGTATACATTAGAATAAAAGTCAGAATAAAATGGATTTTCTGTCAAAATAAACATTACCCTCAGGTTTCACTCCGAACGTGAATTTTCTAGGCTTTTCTCCATAGGCGTAATATTTAAACTGAGAATGGAGAGTTTAAATGTTATATATTTTTGACCTCTGATCTAAGGTCTAGCACTTGCTTAGTATTTGTCAGGTAGAGCTTTTTCCCTGAGGTTTTTGAGCTTAAATTTTTTGTTTCTCTTCTGTCTTCAAAATAAGATGTTAATGGGATTGCTGCATTCTACACGCAAGAACAAGATAAGATTCTCATAATTTTTCCATGCCGAGACTCCATCGTCCACAATAAACAAAAAAATACTTATAGCATCTCATTGAGCTATGTCAAATTACTAGGAGGTTTGAGCAAAGACTCAGTGAGTCCACATGTTGGAGTTCAGGGGGAAGGGTTCTCAAAGTTCGTCAGAGAGAGATTCTGTTGTACACATATCTATGTAATCTGTTTCTCCAGCCAGCCACTCCTTGATAGAGAGGAAAATAATTTATTCCTGAAATGTGATATTCACAGACAATTGTCTGTAGATGCTTACATAAGAAACAATTTGGAAACTTATAGAAATTTTACAGCAACACTCTAAACCAGGAATTTTGATTGGTTTAGTGACTTTCTGTTTCTGTTCATGTTTGTCGCTCTAAGGAAATAAATTTGAAACCTTGTCATATACTGTATATCACTTATTATTTCCACCAAGCTATTTTGTGAATGATACTATTGATGAATCATTGCCAATTGTACCCTACACTCCTTTTTTAATGAGACTGCGTGATCAGTATTCCAAGCTGCCGAGTGCTGATATGTGACATGTTGAATCAATATTTCACCAACTACCAGTTCATCCAGATTTACTGGATTTGTTATGTTGCCCATTTTGGGTATGTTTTACATTGATCGTTGTGCCGCCATGAATTACCCAATGTCCTACACTTAATTAATGGCATTCAGTCCTCTTTTGAAGTGGCTAAGTTAGATGGAATGGGGATGACAGTCAGTCATTAGTGATGAGCGAGTATACTCGTTGCTCGGGTGGTCTCCGAGTATTTGTTAGGGCTCGGAGATTTAGCTTTCGTTGCCTCAGCTGCATGATTTACAGCTGCTGGACAGCCTGAACACATGTTGGAATTCCCTAACAAACAGGTATTTCTCACATGTTTTCAGCCTGTCTAGCAGTCGTAAATCATGCAGCTGCGGAAGGAAAACTAAATCTCCAAGCAGTCACAAATACTCGGTGTCCACCCGAGCATGCTCGGGAAAACCCGAGCAACCAGTATACTCGTTCATCACTATCAGCCATCCATTACTTGAATTATTGAATTACTTATTTTGTGTGAGTCTAGAGCAGGGTGGGCAATTAATTTTTCAAAGGGGCTACATAAGAAACTGGGGCTGTTGTGTAGCGCCGAACCAATTGACTTATCATAATTCTCCTTAAAGCTATGTTCACATGCAGCGTTTTTGCTGCATTTTGTTTCTGAAGCCAAAACCTGCTCTCTTGGCAGTAGAACTACTGTTCTCAATATGCCAGTTTTGCTGCATTCGTTTTCTGCATTTTATTGGGTATGGATTATACGTGTGCGTTTTCTACATAACTTTTTTAATAAAGATGGTTTTATTTCCCAAAATGCAAAAAAGTTATTGTGTATTTTGCAGCATGTTTGCACTTTCTCATAACTTTTTATAGGTGAATCCATGAAAAACGCTGAAAAAACTGACATGCTGCAGACTAAAAAACGCTGCTGTTCTCAAATTCAGTCAGGAAAAAAACAAGCATCTGCATGAGATTTCTGAAACCTCATCGCTTCGTCTCGTACTGTAAAACTCAGCTTTTAATTTGCATGAAAAAATCCCACTGCATATGAACACAGCTCAACACTGATTATATCAGTTTATAAGAAGCAGTAACCTATTTGTTTTTAATTTTCTGATTAGGACCCACAGTAACATGTATTAGCCTTTAATTAAAGGGTTTTCTAATTTCAGAAAACCCTTCTCATTAGCTGCAGTTATTAAAAAAAAAGTTTTTTCCTCCCCTTCCCGGGACCAGCACTGAGTCTCTGTGACAGTTCCTCGTGCCTGTTATTGTTTGAGGCGCTCATGTCATGTCTGCAGCGCTGTAGCCAGTCGGTGAGCTCATTGGCTGTGAGCGACTCATGGCATCAATGCAGGTGAAGCTGCTGAGCTCAGATATTGGATCCAGAAGTGTCAACATGACGTTTGTTCTGCAAACAATAAGAGGCACCTTGAATCAGCTGCTGAACCTGGGAAGGCAAGTAAGAGCCATTCCATTCAAGTAACAGTGGGTTTTCTGAATCTGGAAAGCCCCTTTAAGGAAAAAAAATTGAGGGCATTCGAAAAATTCAATGCTCACTGCTCACATGTGGGGAGGAGGTGACACACAAGTGGTAAGAAGTCTTCTTTTCAGTCCATAGAGGGGAGAAGAGACAAGCGCACGCACACAGACACGCACAGAAAAGCGCACACAGACACATGCACACAGACAGATGTGCACACATAGACACACACACACATAGACACGTGCGTATGCACGCAGACACACACACCAGCCACCAGAGTACATGAGACACGCTGACATGCACACACAGACACGCGCACACACACAGACCAGCCACCAGAATACATGGGGCACTCACACAGACACACGCACACAGACCAGCCACGAGAGTACATGGGGCACACACACAGACATGCACACATAGACAGGCGCACATGCACGCACACACACAGACCAGCCACCAGAGTACATGGGGCACACACCCAGACACGCACACACACAGACATGCACACACACAGACACGCACACACATACAGACACACGCACACAGACCAGCCATCAGAGTACATGGGGAACACACACAGACAAGCACACACACAGACACGCACACACACACACAGACCAGCCATCAGAGTACATGGGGCACACACACAGACACGCACACACAGACCAGCCATCAGAGTACATGGGGCACACAGAAAGAAGAGAAGTTTGGGAAGCATATTTCACTACTGGAGGACAGAGGTAGGGGGGTGCACAGACAAACTCCAACCATTATGTGCTATATATAGAAGCACAATCATTTACACCTTGCCTGACCTTAGGTTCTAGTGTCTTTTTTCTTTGGATTCCTGCTAAGGTGTACCTCTGTTTGGTCTCCTCTGTTATTGATCCAGCTTCAATACTCATCTGTTCTGATCTCTCTGTTCCTGACTCCAGCTTTGATCCCATACTGCCTGCCTCAATCCCGGACTGTCTGACTACTGTTCTGTCTCACCCCCTGTACCTTGTATACCTGCTGCGACCCATGGGTCAGCTGTTGCAGGTCTAGACTCTGCCTAGGAGAGGTAACTGGTGGCTATCCTACAGCCCAAGCCTATTATCACCATCAGAGGTACTAGTAAAGACCAGGTAGCCAATTAGTCATGCACCTCCAGGGTAAGCCTGTCCACACCCACCAGGATTACACAAAGCTCAAACCACAGACTCCACTGACAAAAAGGGATTCAGAAATTCCAAGTCTCTTGTGCAAATCTTGTATGAAGAGGTTTGTGCATCACGTGTGCATTAAGAACAGATGATGCAGGCAATGTATGTGATGGCAACTCTGCTGCAGAATTTGTCCATCTCTGTGTTCACCATGTCCTGTGCCACAACAGCAACAGGCCCTCCTTCCTCAGCATTGACATTGTCTCCTGG
Source organism: Ranitomeya variabilis (assembly GCF_051348905.1). Classification (NCBI taxonomy): domain Eukaryota; kingdom Metazoa; phylum Chordata; class Amphibia; order Anura; family Dendrobatidae; genus Ranitomeya; species Ranitomeya variabilis. The sequence continues at coordinate 466,248,670 of NC_135236.1, forward strand.
GGAGTCACCTGGAGTTCCAGTGTCTGGTGGACCAGCTAAGTTTCAGGTTCTACTTCCGTATCGATTTGATGGAGACCTCAAGGACTGCCACAGCTTTATAAGCCAGGGCCACATCCACTTCACTCTCCATGCTATTTTTTTTCCTTTGGACTAGACCAAGGCCTGGCTTGGAGAAAACCCATTTGGGAGCATTGTGGCCAGAGACTCTTGATGCTGGGAGATTCTTGGAGATGTTCTGGGCAGTATTCGAGGGATCTGACTGCACCTCATCTTCTGTCTCATCCATGCTGACTCTAAGACAGGACTCAATATGCTTTATGCTTCTGCACCTTGGCGGCGGAGCTGGCCTGGAATGAAGAGGCCCTGGTGGCGACCTTTTGGCAAAGTCTGTCCAGTAGTATTAAGGATGATTTGGCAGGCAGAGATCTACCATCCTCTCTGGATGCCTTTATTCACCTTTCTACTAGGCTACTAGGATTTATCTCCGTTTCCATGAATAAGGTCTTGAACAGGCTCAAGTGTCTTTTCTTGTCAAGAAACCTCGAAGGTCCATTCCATCTGTCTTGTACCCCTTGCTGCCACAAGTTCCACCTCCTGCTACAGAGCCGATGCAGGTAAAGTCAGCTAAACTCTCTATACTAGAGTGACAGCAAATCTATCATGACAATGTGTGCATGTACTGTGGTGGTAAAGGCCATTATGTTTGTCAGGTCCAGTGAAGCCTGGAGATCCTCCGCATCTAGGGTTGGTCGGAGATGTGACCCTCGGTGAGAGAGATTGCTCTCCAAATCTGGTGACCAAAGTTACTCTGAGATGGAAGAAGAGGCTCCTCTTCACAGCTGTCCATATGGATTCCATCTCTGTGGGCAACTTCATCCAGCAGGATCTAGCATCTCGTCTTTAGCAACCTATGCAATATCGTCTTCTGGTTTTTGCTTCTGTTGATGGATGACTTCTAGGCAGAACCTATTAGTTTTATCACATTGCCAGTCACTCTATAGATCAGAATTCAGCATTCCAAAAGAAAATGTAGGTGCTATGTAAGTCTGTAAAGACTGTTTTTCTAGGTATCCCATGATTGTGTAGACATTCGAGTGGTTGTTGACTGGTCCACCGGACAGGTGCTTCAATGGGGATCATATTGTGCTACCAACTGCCTTCCCAAGATCATGAAAAAATTAGAAAATTTCAGCTTCTAAAATTCCAGTGTTTATTTAAAAAAATTAAAAACATGAATCCACCGAGCTACCGGCCTGGTGCTTCAATGGGCATCACATTGTGCTATCAACTGCCTTGCCAAGATTATGCCAAAGATTCCTCCTTCTGTGCCTTTGGGGCTTTCCTCTTTACCCTGTGACCAGGTGTTTCCTCTGTTCCTGCCTAAAACTCCTGCCTTGTCTCAATCTTTCGATATGACTGATTCTGAGGAGGAACAACAACACATTCCTTAACTGGCTAGTGTTGGGGAAGTGGCTCCTGTCCTTCAAAGGGACATTCCTCCAGGTAAAACCTTTGTTCATTTCGCTAGGAGGAGGAGAGGTCTGCCCAGAGGACCCGAATTCAAGCTGGTCAGCCATGTGGACATACACAAGTACTCCATAAACAAGCCTGCAAAGTTCTCCTATCCCTGAGGTTAACTCAGATGTATTTAAAGTGAAGGACTTTGGCTCTGAGGCATGCTCTGGGGAATGTAGCTAAAGCATCTGTGCCCCTGCCTTTCTTACGAAGAGCCTCTGTTGATCTGGCCAAAAAATGGGGGCATAAGGAGGGTGATACTGTCACTGTGGTAACTCGCACAAGTTCCCGATGCTGTGCTACTTACTGCATTTGTTGCTCTGCTTATCCTCATGACAAGCCACCGTGCTGACTCCTCATGCAGAACTCCAACTCTGCTACATATCCCTGATGTTTCCACATGGCTATAGGTGAGCATGGCCAGATCCCGCAGAAATTTAACTTTGCTGTGTTCTGCAGAGTTTGGATTCCTCAGCCAATTAGCAACCTGCAGATGCTATATCAAGCAGCACCACCTTCAGCACCTTGCCTGAGCTTAGGTTCTAGTATCTTTTTTCTTTATCTTCCTGCTAAATTGTCCCTCTATTTAGTCTCTTCTGTTATCGACCCGGCTTGTCTACTCGCCTGGTCTGATCTCCCCGTTCCTGATCCCAGCTTTGTTTATGAAACCTTGCTGCCTGCTTTGACCCTGGACTGTATGACTACTCTTCTGTCTCACCCCTCTGAACCTTGCATACCTGTTCTGACCCATGAGTCAGCTGCTGCAGTTCAAAACACTGTCCTGGAGTGGTACCGGGTGGCTTTCTTGCAGCCCAAGCCTATTCTCTCCATCAGAGGCACTAGTAAAGACCAGGCAGCCACTTAGTCGCTCCCCTCCAGGATAAGTCTGGCCAGTGATGCAGTGGGTTCACACCCACAAGCGTTACGCAAGCATTATCTACAAAACTGTATAATGGTCATAATATTTGCTCCCACGCTGTATAATGAACCCCATATTACCTTCCATGCTATTAGTTCACACACTATATATTGGTTCTCACATTAGCTCACACTCTGTAATGGCCTCTGCATTTGATTTTACTCTGTAAAATGGCCCCCACATTAGCTTCCAATCTATATAGTGGCCCCCACATTAGCTACCATGCTGTATAATGGCCCCCTCATTAATTCACACACTGTATAAGGGCTCCACATATTAGCTTCCACGCTGTATAATGGTCCCATATTATCTTCCATGCTGTATAATGGTCACCGTATTAACTTCCAAGCTATATAATGGCTCCCACATTAGCACAAACTCTGTATAATGAGCCCAGGATTTGCTTCCACTATGTATGAGGGCCCTACATTAGAACCCATGCTGTATAAAGCTTCCTACAGTAATCTCTACTATAAAAATAAACTCAGACTCACAAAAGAAAAATGGGTCCCAGATATCAAAAAATAATACCAAATTGGTTTCGTGTAAATACCCATTGAATTACTGGCCAGTAAATGTATACTCCCAATATCAATCAAACCATAGAAAAATGGAGTTCCATACATATAATATTAAGAATAATAAATTTTATTGAAACATATCAACAAATCATAAACATTTAGCACAAAAGCTAAGAATGACAAAAGACCCTAGTTCAGAGATTGCTGCATACCCGGCACAATAAATATATTAAAATGCACCCAAAGCATGGTAAAAAATCCACCGTGTACTGAGTAATCCTAGTTACACATGATGCTGAAAAAAATATATGCATATCAGGCAGCATTCAGCTTTCATCTGATAATGCATGTTACAAGCATCATGAAAGTATCAGGTAATCATGTGGACATATAGAAATACAAAGAGTTCCTTACCCATGTTGGAGAATAATCAAGTGCCGGGATGCCCGTGTGGAACCCCCTGACGCGCGTTTCGCGTGAGCTTTTTCACAAGGAGGAAACGTGTTGAGCTACCAATAATTCGGCCTTCTTATAGTGGCATTCAAATGTGGCCCGCCCATTGTGCGCGTGCGCGCCGCCGCCGCAACCGGAAATGATGTCCCCGTTCGCCGGCATCTGCCAGGAGCGCACGTCAGGGGGAAATCCCCCTATGACGTCACTAGACATGCGCACCAGACCAAGTGAGGCCGGAGAGCCGGAACTCCGATCACGGACGTTGGGCGCACGCGCAAGGCATCCACCGCCATGTTGAATACTGGCACAAGAAAAAGGAACCCGCAGCAAGTACAACTATGTATGGTATGTATGGTGAACTATGCATGGAGTATTGGGCATATGTAACGAAATATATAAATAATATGATGTGTGAATGTGCTATGATGACAAAATATACAGCCCAAAAAGGATGATTTTCATATTAAAATCGGATCAATGCCACAAAATGTGGGATGAACAGATTTAAAGTGACAATAGTGCAAATCACAACCAAAAAAAGTCAGTGAAAAATACAAGCAAGAAAATATACAACCCAAGAAGATTGATTTTGATATTAAAATCAGATCAATACCGCAAAAGGGTGAACTGATTTAAAGTGACAATAGTGCAGATCACAGCCAAAAAATGTCAGTGAAGAATATAAACAAGTATATGTGATGCATATCAAATGCTACACGTAATAATATGTCCATAAAAACGTGCAAATATAGTGTACTGATAATAATCAGTGTACATAAAAAGTTTTTTAACCTAAAAAAACATGCATATATAATACATGACATAGTACTAAGTGTCCATAAAGTGAAAAAGTGCAATATGACCATCTCCACTAAACCCATACATAGGAGATATATAGGTGCATGGTCCTCTTGATAGGCCACATAATCTTCAGAATATTTCAATTTGAATTTCTTTGTCGTACCGATATAATACCACGAATAAAGAAACAGCCATGGATTAGAAAGCTCAACCTAAGGGTAAAAACGCAAGATGAATAAAGAGAAAACACACAATTAAAATAAAATTAAAATATAATAATAGGTCCACCAGGATAATTCAAAGCTGCATCAGTCGGGACATGTATGGATAAGAGCAATCATAGAAATGGCACAAAGCTCAATTTTTCATTAAGGCCCATAGGGGACATTGAATTCAAGGTCACAATCCAGCGACACTCAGTTTGTGCCAACAATCGTCTGATATTACCGCCTCTACTCCCACAGTGCACCTGGTCAATTCCCAAGATCCGTAGACCTCTAGGGTCACATGCATGGAACGTGTGGAAATGCCTTGGGAGAGTTTTTAGAGTGGCGACATCCACCACCTCTTTTGCGCTGGCAATATCCCTCACATGCTCTCTTACACGCACACGGAGCTGACGTGATGTAAGTCCCACATATCTCTTGGAGCAAGGACATGTGGCCAGATACACAACATGTGTGCTAGTACAGCTGATGTGATGCCGAATTTGAAATCTCTTTGTCTCATTTGATGATGAAAAGTGGGTGCCCCTGATCAAATTTCTTTCTTTACAAGCTAGGCACTCCCCACATGGATAACATCCCCAATTTGGACCTCTATTACTTGGGTTTAGGGGATTAGTTATTTTTGCCACGTAGTGGCTTTTAACTAATAGATCTTTGATGCTCTTACCACGTTTTGCTGTAAATTGTGGTTTGGCCGGGATATTGGACGCCAACACAGAGTCAGTAAGGAGTATTGACCAATGGGTATTAATTATTTCTTGCATCCTTTTCCACTGACAATTGTAGGTGGAAATAAACCTGACACAACTCTCAGATGCTGGTTTTTTCACTTGTTTAAACAATAATTGATGTCTTTCGTTTTTTTTGGCCCTTAAATATCCCTGTCTGATGCATCGTTTGCTATACCCATGAGCCCTAAATCTATTTCTCAGATCTTCCGCTTGGGCCTCAAATTTTTGGTCTGTTGAGCAGATCCGCCTCATCCTGAGAAACTGACCAACTGGGATGGCCTTAATAGTATGTGTGGTATGAGAAGAGGACGCATGCAGCAAAGAATTCACAGAAGTAGTTTTCCTGTATACATCAGTATGCAGCGCCCCCATCTCATCCACCTCTAAGCAGATATCAAGAAAATCAATTCTTTGTCTGTGTGCTTTGTAAGTCAATTTGATGTTGAGTGGGTTACGGTTGAGCTGACCCACAATTTACAGCAAAACGTGGTAAGAGCATCAAAGATCTATTAGTTAAAAGCCACTACGTGGCAAAAATAACTAATCCCCTAAACCCAAGTAATAGAGGTCCAAATTGGGGATGCTATCCATGTGGGGAGTGCCTAGCTTGTAAAGAAAGAAATTTGATCAGGGGCACCCACTTTTCATCATCAAATGAGACAAAGAGATTTCAAATTCGGCATCACATCAGCTGTACTAGCTTGTTGTGTATCTGGCCACATGTCCTTGCTCCAAGAGATATGTGGGACTTACATCACGTCAGCTCCGTGTGCGTGTAAGAGAGCATGTGAGGGATATTGCCAGCGCAAAAGAGGTGGTGGATGTCGCCACTCTAAAAACTCTCCCAAGGCATTTCCACACGTTCCATGCATGTGACCCTAGAGGTCTACGGATCTTGGGAATTGACCAGGTGCACTGTGGGAGTAGAGGCGGTAATATCAGACGATTGTTGGCACAAACTGAGTGTCGCTGGATTGTGACCTTGAATTCAATGTCCCCTATGGGCCTTAATGAAAAATTGAGCTTTGTGCCATTTCTATGATTGCTCTTATCCATACATGTCCCGACTGATGCAGCTTTGAATTATCCTGGTGGACCTATTATTATATTTAAATTTTATTTTAATTGTGTGTTTTCTCTTTATTCATCTTGCGTTTTTACCCTTAGGTTGAGCTTTCTAATCCATGGCTGTTTCTTTATTCGTGGTATTATATCGGTACGACAAAGAAATTCAAATTGAAATATTCTGAAGATTATGTGGCCTATCAAGAGGACCATGCACCTATATATCTCCTATGTATGGGTTTAGTGGAGATGGTCATATTGCACTTTTTCACTTTATGGACACTTAGTACTATGTCATGTATTATATATGCATGTTTTTTTAGGTTAAAAAACTTTTTATGTACACTGATTATTATCAGTACACTATATTTGCACGTTTTTATGGACATATTATTACGTGTAGCATTTGATATGCATCACATATACTTGTTTATATTCTTCACTGACATTTTTTGGCTGTGATCTGCACTATTGTCACTTTAAATCAGTTCACCCTTTTGCGGTATTGATCTGATTTTAATATCAAAATCAATCTTCTTGGGTTGTATATTTTCTTGCTTGTATTTTTCACTGACTTTTTTTGGTTGTGATTTGCACTATTGTCACTTTAAATCTGTTCATCCCACATTTTGTGGCATTGATCCGATTTTGATATGAAAATCATCCTTTTTGGGCTGTATATTTTGTCATCATAGCACATTCACACATCATATTATTTATATATTTCGTTACATATGCCCAATACTCCATGCATAGTTCACCATACATAGTTGTACTTGCTGCGGGTTCCTTTTTCTTGTGCCAGTATTCAACATGGAGGTGGATGCCTTGCGCGTGCGCCCAACGTCCGTGATCGGAGTTCCGGCTCTCCGGCCTCACTTGGTCTGGTGCGCATGTCTAGTGACGTCATAGGGGGATTTCCCCCTGACGTGCGCTCCTGGCAGATGCCGGCGAACGGGGACATCATTTCCGGTTGCGGCGGCGGCGCGCACGCGCACAATGGGCGGGCCACATTTGAATGCCACTATAAGAAGGCCGAATTATTGGTAGCTCAACACGTTTCCTCCTTGTGAAAAAGCTCACGCGAAACGCGCGTCAGGGGGTTCCACACGGGCATCCCGGCACTTGATTATTCTCCAACATGGGTAAGGAACTCTTTGTATTTCTATATGTCCACATGATTACCTGATACTTTCATGATGCTTGTAACATGCATTATCAGATGAAAGCTGAATGCTGCCTGATATGCATATATTTTTTTCAGCATCATGTGTAACTAGGATTACTCAGTACACGGTGGATTTTTTACCATGCTTTGGGTGCATTTTAATATATTTATTGTGCCGGGTATGCAGCAATCTCTGAACTAGGGTCTTTTGTCATTCTTAGCTTTTGTGCTAAATGTTTATGATTTGTTGATATGTTTCAATAAAATTTATTATTCTTAATATTATATGTATGGAACTCCATTTTTCTATGGTTTGAGTAATCTCTACTATGTATGAGGGTGTCCCCTACAATAGCCTCCATATTGCATTAGGGTCTCCTATGATTTATGATGCCCCAAAGTCCCATCACACGTTTTATAAAAAGTAAAAGGCATCCTATGCTCACTTAATCCAGTGTTAGGTGTCGAGTTGCCGCCGCTGCACAGGGGGAATCTCGAACCATCTCCACTGCGGTCTCCCATTCTCCTCCAGCCACAGTGAAGCCTGCTCAGCAGAGACATCGGTACCAGCATCTGGCTCAAGCGGCTGGTTACTGCTGTGCTTCCAGGCTCAGCCATTGAAACCAGTACTGATCAGCAGCGGGCAGGCATCCCTGGGACTAAGTCCTGCTTTTCTTCTTCTGAGCATGCCCAAGGGATGACCTCTCATTGGAGGTCGGGGGTCACATGCTCAGGCCCTGTAGCAGCTCCCATTGGACCACTACGAAGGTCTTGGAGAGCTTCCGCTATAAAAAGTTTGCATGCCGCACGGCCATGCGCTAGTATATACTTAATAATATGTGTGTGTGGATGTATGCCTGTCGATGGATGAAAGCTCCGAATCATTCCCATCCCTAGTGTTGTTGACTGCTCGCGAATGGTGGAAGCTACCTAGCGCCTGACAGTGCTATTCCGCTCAGCTAGCACACAATACAGCGTCTGATAGTAGTGACCGCCAGTGCGGCACCATGCGTTAATAGAGCGCTTTCCTGGCCCAAGTCTGGGTCGTTAGTGGCGTCCGCCAGAGCGGCACTGCACGCACTCTTGTGCATTAAATTATTATTTCTGTTTATCTCTGACACCCCAATAGCGGTGTTGAGCGCAAGAGGTCTAGAGAAACTCTTTCCCTGAGTCTTGGGGCAGAGTTCTGTGACTCTTTTCTTGCGCTTTTTGTGCGGTACTGCGGTCCTGTGACGCAACAGGGTTCACTTCCTTCATATCGGGTGAAGCTAACCCGTGAGTGTGTATCCACATTATACCACCATATAGTCCGTCGTTACTCAGCAGCAGGTTCCATCTCTGCACGGTGGACCCCGACCTGCGAAAGCACCTTATGCCATCTTTCTAATTATTTGGTGTGTTCTGCTAGCCCTAACATCCAGGATCCTCTTGGGTCCACATCGCGAAGCTTGAGCAGACCAAAGTGCTGTTATCGCACACCCAGGACATTAGAGTCCTGGCGCTGTGATGTTACCACTCTGGGACTCTGAAGACCTGTGTACTTACTCCTATGCATCATCTGCTATTCTGTAGACTGAATACCTAAAGCGACCTGCGGTCTACAGAACATATAGCGATAGTGCAAGGAGACCATGTACACACCGATATTGTTAACAATGGTGAGAACTTCTGAACAAGGGGTCCGGAATGACCGCACCCTCTACTACATTGCTGGTGCAGTACATTTTCATCTTGAATATATGGTAGTAAATAGCTCATCAAATTGAAATTTCTAGTCAAAGTGTAAACTTTATCATTTTGATAATCCAATAAATCTCTACTAAATTTGGATTTCTTGGTTTTAGTGATAATGTCATCCAATGTGTTGAGATTGTCAGACATTCTTTTCATCAGATGACTGTACTCTGGAGTGTCTGCAGTTTTATTCATATCCACTTTGATATTATCTATATCTGTTTTTAGTTCTTTGAGCCGGGTCTCCTCATATGAGAGAGTATTAGGTTCCATTCACAAAGGAAATGATCTGAAAAAATGTATGTGGGTGATTTTTTTTTATACGTAGTCTTCTAGGTATCATGCTTTTTTCAACATTTTTTTATTGCATTGTGATCCCACCACGTACATAGCTCCTGTTTGGAAATTTTATCCAACTTCTGAAAGAGAGCTTTAATCTCTGAAGATTGGATGTCAGTACAATCCATTTTATCAAACATTTCAGCCAATTTGGCTATATATAAATCCACAGTCATGTTGTTAAATAATGGCAAGTTCTGAACAACTGTAGAAAAAGTACCAATGTATGACTCCAACCTGTGTATTGAAGCAGACTAAAATATTTACCAAGAAACTCCAGTATCTCTAGAACATGGTCATATGCATTGTTAGAAAATATGAATAAAAAAATGGAACAGAGCTTTAGAAATCACAAAGGTTGATAAACTTGGGAATGGATGGTGGGGAGGTTTGAAAGCTTACCACGTTCTAAGATGCTGGATCAATGTTTCAATTGGAGTTCTTCCTGGGAATGCTGCACCCACTGGGGATAACAGTGAAATGGTAAGGAAAAAGGGAAGTTCAACTGCACATCTATCTATCTATCTATATATATATATAACATTCACCTTTATTGGAAAATAGAAGAAAAAAATAAAGTAAAATGAAACCACGACAACGGAGGTGAAACATTGAGAACTTCCATTTGTAATGAACTACGCCAATTAGCAACTATGGTAAATCACATAGCAATCAGTACAACAGGAGGACTCGGTTCCCGGGTACTGCAGTTCACAGGGGGATATCACGGTGGTGAACTGGTCCGTGGCCCTGGGGCGTCCATGTAAAAAGGGGGAAAGGTCTTTAAAGGGAATAAAGTTTATGTTCGTGACGCCACCTGTCGTACTCGATCAGTGGGGACCGACGCTGCTTTAAGGGGTCCTCTGGGGTGATGTTATGGCAGCTAGATGGTATAACTTCCTACAGGTGAAGATTATCCCCAGGGCTTCCCAGTGTGAGTTTGGTAGATGGTGAAAGGCGCAGTAAAGTTTGAGGACACAGGTTTGCAGTCTCTTTACCTTGTTTACTGTTGACTTCAGGCAGCTACAGTCCAGGGCACCAGATCACTGGGCAGGCAGGGTCCGGCCGGCTTGGAGGCAAGTTAGGAGTCCCCTAATCCAGGTGGAAATCAAAAGCCTTCCTCTAGCGCCGTGATTGTGTAGTTCCTTACTGCCTATGGCTTCACATCGGGTACTCACAGATGTTATCTCTCTCTCTGTCCCCCGGATAGGACATAACCCATATGACTGGTGGCTTGAGGAGGTTTATAGGGACTCTAGCATGCCCCAGCCTCTGAGGGGTGCCACCGTGCCTCCTGGGTATTAGGTCGGACAGGTAACTTGAAGTTCAGCTGTCCTGCCGGTCTCTGATGTAAGTCCTAGAGGTCCTTACAACCTCGGTGTTCTGGCTACCGGTCTCTGTGCCTCAGAAGGAGGCAACCTGCTCGAGGCTGGTCTCCCCCTGATATCCTCTCCTGTGCTTTGCTCTCCTTCATGTTCTCTGCAATCAATTCGGCTTTCTGAATGTCTCTTTCCAGGAACTGCTGCACTGTGGTTACACAGCTCCGTAAAACCTTCCTCTGCCTCAGACTGATCCAGTCTGTTTCCTGGCAAGAACTGTCTTCCAGCTCTGACTGACTAAAGGTCTGTCAGGAACTAACTAACTTTCCCTCCAAAACTACCTTATATATGGGGAGTCACCTAGTAAATAGGATCAAAAGCTCCCCCTGGTGGCCTGGAGTGTGAATGTGTTGCATGCTTGTGTTGCCTGGTTACAGTTATCCCTTCTTCCTTTCAAGCGTAACATCACTCTCCCCATGAGGAAAGCAATGCTACTGTGACGACCAGGACCCTGGGGCGCTATGTACGCACATAGCAACCACAAGATGTGTGAATAAACGATGCAGAAATAAAAAAAAAACAAAACACTATATTCATAGTGCAATATATTGCCTCAAATAGTTTGTTTCAATTACACATGTGCATTAAAAAGAGTGATCTAAATATTTATTAAAACAGTTTGCACAAGAGAAAGAAGCATGAAACACATAAAAAAATAAAATCTATATAAATTGAAATTGAAAATGAACGAAAAGTTATCCAAATAAAGAGGAATCAACCGTCCATGGATCCATGGCAGTAGACACACTACAAGAAGAAAATGGTGTTATTGATATGATACAATGGGGCAATACCATTGCTAATAGAGTAGATTCATCTTAGAATGGCCAGTGCTGGGAACACCATTCTGCTATCCACAAGTTCACACCCCAAACATACCAAAAGGGATAATTCAATTTTCTCCCTCCACCATCACTCTTTCCACTGGTTACATTTGCCAGTTCAAAACCATTAAAAATATCACTTTGAAATATCTACCAGTAGTAAATCAAGACAGTTGTCTTCACATCATTATACGTAATGGGTGCCAGGTGGCAGTAAAAAGAAGCAGGACACTTGTGGACTTGTTGTTGCCCAGCCTTGCACGCAGCATTATATCTCCTTCATCATGGCTATCCACCCCAGGCTTTCATAAATGTGCATTAAACAGATACAATGTATGCCACCTTATGGATAATGATAAACACAATTTTTTCTCAACGCAGGGAGTCTCTTTCCCCATTCAATTATTCAATTGAGAAACTACCTTTTGGTGTACTGTATCTGTTGCATTATTTGCCGTCTGCAGTACATAGGGTACACTACAGATAAACTCAAGAAGAGGATAGCTGAGCATATTGGCAACATTAATAATAGAATTTCCAGTTACTCTGGAGCCGTGAAACAGTTCACCATCATACACAAAGATGACATTTCGAGCCTAACTTTTTTTGGAATTGAAAAGGTCAATTGTTCCATTCGGGGAGGTAGCTGGCAAAAACAACTGGCTTTAAGGGAAGCCCACTATATAATAACCTTGGACACAAAACATCCTCACAGTATGAATTTCAAAAATTATTTATTTTTCATTTATTGAAAAAAAATATTCTTTTTAATATGTTTCCTGCTGTTTTCGCTTGTGAAAATTGTTTTATATGTATATTCATATTTTTGGGTTTTTCAATTTGGTTATTTTTCCATCAATTCTGTCTAGATAATGCATGATTACTGCAATCGATAATACACATTGACAACAGCTTTTTACAGTTTTTTTTTCTCCTGTTATAATTATTTGCAACAATGAATAGCTAGATTGGATCTAAGTCTTATACATACTTTTCAAAATATTATGATTTCATTGCATCTATCCATTTTTATTTTAGGCTTATATAAAATAACATGGCATGCTGTCCATTTCCTTGTGATCCTCCTTGAGATGGTTCTTGTCCTTCATTGGAGTCCAGCTGTGTTTAAATAAACTGATAGGACTTGATTTGGAAAGGCACACACCTGTCTATATAATACCTCACAGCTCACAGTGCATGTCAGACCAAATGAGCATCATGAGGTCAAAGGAACTCGACAAGGAGCTCAGAGACAGAATTGTGGCAAGGCACATATCTGGCCAAGGTTACAACAGAATTTATGCAGCACTCAAGGTTCCTAAGAGCACAGTGGCCTCTATAATCCTTAAATGGAAGAAGTTTGGGACCACCAGAAGTCTTTCTAGACCTGGCTATCCAGCCAAACTGAGCGATTGTGGGAGAAGAGCCTTGGTGAGAGAGGTAAAGAAGAACCCCAAGATCACTGTGGCTGAGCTCCAGAGATGCAGTAGGGAGATGGGAGAAAGTTCCACAAAGTCAACTATCACTGCAGCCCTCCACCAGTCAGGCCTTTATGGCCCGACAGAAGCCTCTCCTCAGTGCAAGACATATGAAAACTTGCATAGAGTTTGCTAAAAAACACATGAAGGTCTCCCACACTATGAGAAATAAGATTCAATGGTCTGATGAGACGAAGATAGACCTTTATAGTGATAAGTCTAAGTGGTATGTGTGGAGAAAACCAGGCAATGCTCATCACCTAATCAATACAATTCCAACAGTGAAACATGGTGGTGGTAGCATCATGCTATGGGGGTGTTTTTCAGCTGCAGGGACTGGATGACTGGTTGTCATTGAAGGAAACATGAATGCGACCAATTACAGAGATATCCTGGATGAAAACCTCTTCCACAGTGCTCTGGACCTTAGACTTGACCGGAGGTTCACCTTCCAACAAGACAATGACCCTAAGCACACAGCTAAAATAACAAAGGAGTGGCTTCAGAACAACTCTGTGACCATTCTTGACAGGCTCAGCCAGAGCCCTGATGTAAACCCAATTGGGCATTTCTGGAGCGACTTGAAAATTGCTGTCCACCAACATTCACCATCCAACCTGACAGAACTGGAGAGGATCTGCAAGGAAGAATGGCAGAGGATCCCCAAATCCAGGTGTGAAAAACTTGTTGCATGAATCCCAAGAAGACTCATGGTTGTACTAGCTCAAAAGGGTGCTTCTACTCAATACTGAGCAAAGGGTCTGAATACTTTTGACCATGTGATATTTCAGTTTTTCTTTTTTAATACATTTGCAAAAAATTCTACATCTCTGTGTTTTTTTCAGTCAAGATGGGGTGCAAAGTGTACATTAATGAGAAAAAAATTGACTTTTTTGAATTTACCAAATGGCTGCAAGGAAACAAAGAGTGAAGAATTTAAAGTGGTCTGAATATTTTCCGTACCCACTGTATATACTCTGTATACTCTCATAGGCTTGCATTGGCGAGTCTCAGGTGATAAACGGGTACAATCACAGCATGCTGTGATTTTACATGCAAGTCGAAAACGCCAGAGAAAATAAACACTGATGTGAGCTGCCCCATAGATTAACACTGGTCCGAGTGCTATGCGATGTTTTCTCGCATAGCACTCGCCCATATTCTACGGTAGTGTGATGCTGGCTAAGGTTCAGATACGGCTTTAAAAAAGGCTACAACTTGCGATATAACCCTTGACAAAAAACGACCTTGCAGATACATATACTTATATACCAATCCCTTTTACAAACCGTGGCCATAGCACTAACAGGGAGGGGGGAGGGGCAAACTCCCAACTAATTTGATCTTACAAATATACCAAGAGCATACTGCCCCAAAATGGACATAACGTCACCGAATTCATATAAAAAATAAACTTTATTAATGTCATGAATGATACAATATTTTTAAAACAATTGATTACGCAATATATATATATATATATATATATATATATATATATATATATATATATATATATATAATGGTCAATGGATGATCAAATGAACGGTTCCAGCAGAGAAACCCACATTCACAAATGTAAAGGTGCACCACAGTGCAGCACATAGTATAATATTACTGTAATTAACATAGGACATACAACAAGCCTAAGGCATGTAAGGAGTGGGTAGGAATAGCCCCACAAGGGCCATGTATCAATCCTAATATGGGATATAAAACAACTATTCTACCCTACAAATTCCCTCCCATATTGCACATAGCCCAATTATTATCAGAAAAGACCATCAAAAAAGTGCCATCAGAGCTGCTTACCCATTTGAGGTTTACTGCTGGATACGTCCACTGCAAGCCCCTTGATGCGCGTTTTGCATACTGAGCTTCCTCGGGGGGCTGCGTGGAATATTGCTAGTGTTGGGTCTTATATATCCCCACTGCATTTGTGTTAAATTACCGTTCAGATCATGTGGCGCATGGGGGCGGATCACTCAAACCCCAAGCTACGCACCTTCCGGCCATCTCAGTGGTGCACAGATAGGGAAAATAGTTCCTGTGACGTCAATAGTTGTGCGTTGCTGTAACAGATGCCTTCTGGAGCGCAGACAGGGAGAGAGGCCACCGCACATCCGCACCACTGACGCGGCCATTTTGGAATAGGGAACAAATGCTGGCAGACCGTTAAGAGGAATAGATTAAACATCATGGGCACCAAAGTGCAGGTACGTATATGAGCAAAAGGGAAAAGGAAAAAGCGGCTATTATTTACATAAATATCAGTAAGTACAAATCATCATAACATATAAATTCCCCAGATCTCATGTTCATAATGCTGCATTGAATCCATGGCACTATATTCAAAATTCTTGCAGCACCAGACAATGCTGTACAGTGCCGGTGATCATCCTCTTTGTTTACTGTTCGGTCAGCCAGTGGTCCAATTGGTACAGGACGAACAAATTTGCACAAAGTAAGTGGGGAGGAGTGTCAATGAGAAAACTGCAATCAAAAAACCAAAACATAAATAAATAAAACCACAACAAACAAAAGGAAAAAGAAGAACTCTGAGTAAAACACCGCTATAGAACAGGAACAAACGACAAATTTTCATTGAGGCTATGCGGAGTCATGTTCCCCAATTATACTATCCAGCGGCATTCTAACTGTGCTAATGTGCGCTTTAAATCACCACCCCTAATACCAAAGTGAACCTGATCAATACCCCGAAAATTTCAAAGCATCTGGGTTGCAGTCATGATGTAACCTGAAATGTCTCGGGATGGTTTTTAACTGTGAGACATCATCAGCATCCCTGGTGGCCATGATGTCCCTAATGTGTTCCCTGACCCTGACATGGAACTCACGAGAGGTGAGACCTACATAAATTAAATTGCAGGTACACACCGCATAATAAATCATATGGGTGGTACTACACGAGATGTAACTTGTGATCCGGTAGTCCCTACCTCCATCTGCCACCGAAAACGTCGTGGCCCGCATGATATTCCTACACGCCTTGCAGGAACCACAGGATATGCAACCCCACTTCTGACGGCCAGGCCCAAAAACATTTGGGGGAGTTGGCACATAGTGACTCCTTACCAGTTGATCTTTCAAGCTTCTACCCTGTCTGGCCGTAAGGAGTGGTCGGTCCAGTAAAATTTTATTCAGAGTGGGTTCAGTTTTCAATACTGGCCAGTGTCTCTGCAAGATCTCCTGGATCTTATCCCACTTGTTATTGAATGTGGTAATAAATCTCAATGGCTGATCCCTCTTTATTGGGACAGAGAGTTTGGAAAGTAACTGGTTACGTGGAGCTCTACTGGCACGAAGATAACTCTTCCTAATATCCCTCCTGCTGTAGCTTCGATCCTGGAAACAAACTGAAAGGTTCTGAGCCTGGCACTCAAAAACCTCATCCGTGGAACAAATCCTTTTCATTCTTAAAAATTGGCCTATTGGTATAGCGCGTTTGGTAGACCTAGTATGTGCTGAGGTGGAGTGTAGCTGGGCGTTGACTGACTTCTCTTTTAGGAACACGTCAGTCTGTACCCCGCCATCCTTACATCTAATAACCTTGATGTCTAAGAAATTAATATCTCCTACAGCTACCCTGTATGTTAGATGGATGTTACGGTTATTCTGGTTGAGTCCACAGGTGAAGACCAAGAGGACAGGCTCAGGGCTCTGCCATATCATAAACACATCATCAATGTACCTGTACCAGCACTGCACATGGGAGGTGGTGCATGCGCCCTCCCCAAGAATCTCCCTCTCTCAAAATCTGAGAAAGAGATTAGTGTTATGGTTTCCAATGGCAAGGAAACATCAGAAGCATAGAATAAACGGACAAGCTCTCGGGTGATGGAAACTAGAGCTGACCGCGATGCTAAACCTACACACCACACTAGAAGTAGCCAGGGGGCATTCCTGCGTTGTCTCTAGATGCCGCGCGCCAGCCGGAGAACTAACTACCCCTGGTAGAAGAAAACACAGTCCTGGCTTGCCTCCAGAGAATGTCCCCACAGGAGATAGCAGCCCCCCACATATAATAACGGTGAGAGCAGATGAAAAGACACACGTAGTATGAAAGCAGATTTAGCACAGAGAGGCCCGCTAACTAAATAGCAGAAAGATACAACAGAGGACTTCGCGGTCAGCTGCAAAACCCTTCAAAACACCATCCTGAAATTACCTTAACTCATGTGACAACTCATGCCACTGGAGTGGTAATTTCAGCCCAACAAGAGCTTCCAGCTGCAGAGATTCACATAAGTGCAAACTGGACAAAACATACAAAAATAGACTTAAGGACTAAAGTGTCCAACTTAGCTGAGCAGAAAACTGGGAGCAGGAACATGCAACAGAATCACTCTGGATACATTGATGGCCAGCATTAGAATGACTGAGGAGCAAGGTTAAATAGGATACTCCCACATCCTGATAGGAACAGGTGAACTGAGAAGGCAAAGCTTGCAGGACACCAGTACCACAAGAGACCACCGGGGGAGCCCACGAACCGAATCACAATAGTACCCCCCCCTTAAGGAGGGGGCACCGAACCCTCACAAGAACCACCAGGGCGATATGGATGAGCCCTATGAAAGGCACGGACCAAATCAGAAGCATGAACATCAGAAGCTGTAACCCAAGAATTATCCTCTTGACCGTAGCCCTTCCATTTCACCAGATATTGAAGTCTCCGTCTGGAAACACAGGAGTCCAAGATTTTCTCCACCACGTACTCCAATTCACCCTCAACCAGCACAGGAGCAGGAGGCTCAACAGAAGGCACAAGTGGTACCTCATACCTCCGCAATAATGACCGATGGAAGACATTATGGATAGCAAAGGATGCTGGGAGGTCCAAACGAAAAGACACAGGGTTAAGAATTTCCCAAATCTTATAAGGACCAATGAACCGAGGCTTAAACTTAGGAGAAGAGACCCTCATAGGGACAAAACGGGAGGACAACCACACCAAATCCCCAACACGAAGACGAGGACCAACACGACGATGGCGATTAGCAAAACGTTGAGTCCTCTCCTGGGACAACTCCAAATTGTCCACCACCTGCCCCCAAATACGATGCAACCTATCCACCATGGTATCCACTCCAGGACAATCCGAAGACTCCACCTGACCAGATGAAAAACGAGGATGGAACCCTGAATTGCAAAAGAAAGGGGAGACCAAAGTGGCAGAACTGGCCCGATTATTAAGGGCAAACTCAGCCAACGGCAAAAAGGAGACCCAGTCATCCTGATCAGCAGACACGAAACACCTCAAATAAGTCTCCAAGGTCTGATTAGTACGTTCCGTCTGGCCATTTGTCTGGGGATGAAATGCAGACGAAAAAGACAAATCAATGCCCATCCTGGCACAAAACGCCCGCCAAAATCTGGACACAAACTGGGATCCCCTGTCGGAAACGATATTCTCCGGAATACCATGCAGCCGAACCACATTCTGAAAAAACAGGGGCACCAACTCAGATGAGGAAGGCAGCTTGGGCAAGGGCACCAAATGAACCATCTTAGAAAAGCGGTCACACACCACCCAAATGACGGACATCTTCTGAGAAACAGGGAGATCAGAAATAAAATCCATAGAGATGTGTGTCCAAGGCCTCTTAGGAACAGGCAAGGGCAACAACAACCCACTAGCCCGAGAACAACAAGGCTTGGCCCGAGCACAAACATCGCAAGACTGCACAAAAGTACGCACGTCCCGAGACAGGGAAGGCCACCAGAAGGACCTAGCCACCAAATCTCTGGTACCAAAAATTCCCGGATGACCTGCCAACGCAGAAGAATGAACCTCCGAGATGACTCTATTGGTCCACTCATCCGGCACAAACAATCTACCAGGCGGACAATGATCAGGCCGATCCGCCTGAAACTCTTGTAAAGCACGTCGCAGGTCTGGGAAGACAGCAGACAATATCACCCCATCCTTAAGTATACCCGTAGGTTTAGAATCACCAGGGGAATCAGGTTCAAAACTCCTAGAAAGGGCATCCGCCTTCACATTCTTAGTACCTGGCAGATACGAAACCACAAAATTAAACCGGGAGAAAAACAACGACCAGCGCGCCTGTCTAGGATTCAGACGTCTGGCCGACTCAAGATAAATCAAATTTTTGTGATCAGTCAAGACCACCACCTGATGTTTAGCACCCTCAAGCCAATGACGCCACTCCTCGAATGCCCACTTCATCGCCAAAAGCTCCCGATTACCGACGTCATAATTTCGCTCGGCGGGCGAAAATTTTCGAGAAAAGAACGCACAAGGTCTCATCACTGAACAATCTGAACTTTTCTGCGACAAAACCGCCCCCGCTCCGATCTCGGAAGCATCAACTTCCACCTGAAAAGGAAGAGAAACATCAGGCTGGCACAACACCGGAGCAGAAGAAAAACGGCGCTTAAGCTCCCGAAAGGCCTCCACAGCAGCAGGAGACCAATCTGCAACATCAGCACCCTTTTTAGTCAAATCAGTCAAAGGCCTGACAACGCTAGAAAAACCAGTTATGAATCGACGATAAAAGTTAGCAAAGCCCAAAAATTTCTGAAGGCCCTTAAGAGAAGTCGGTTGCGTCCAGTCACAAATAGCCCGAACCTTCACAGGATCCATCTCAATAGAAGAGGGGGAAAAAATGTACCCCAAAAAAGAAATCTTCTGAACCCCAAAAACACACTTTGAACCTTTAACAAATAGAGAATTGGTCCGCAAAACCTGAAAAACCCTCCTAACTTGTTGAACATGAGATTCCCAGTCATCCGAAAAAATCAAGATATCGTCCAAATACACAATCATAAATTTATCCAGATATTCACGGAAAATATTGTGCATAAAAGACTGAAAGACCGAAGGGGCATTTGACAGACCAAAAGGCATCACCAAATACTCAAAATGGCCCTCGGGCGTATTAAATGCGGTTTTCCACTCATCCCCCTGCTTAATTCGCACCAAATTATACGCACCGCGAAGATCAATCTTAGAGAACCACTTTGCCCCCTCAATGCGAGCAAATAAATCTGTCAGCAATGGCAAAGGATACTGATACTTGACTGTGATCTTATTCAAGAGTCTATAATCAATACAAGGTCTCAAAGAACCATCGCTTTTAGCTACGAAAAAGAACCCCGCTCCAAGAGGAGACGAAGAAGGACGAATATGTCCCTTTTCCAAGGACTCCCTAATATACTCTCGCATGGCAGCATGTTCAGGTACAGACAGATTGAATAGACGACCCTTAGGAAATTTACTGCCAGGGATCAAATCTATGGCGCAATCGCAATCTCTGTGAGGAGGAAGAGAATTAAGAGTAGATTCCTCAAAAACCTCACGATAATCAGACAAAAACTCAGGAATTTCAGAGGGAATAGATGAAGCAATGGAGACCAAAGATGTGTCCTCATGATTTCCCTGACATCCCCAGCTTAGTACAGACATTGTTTTCCAGTCAAGGACTGGGTTATGAGTTTGCAACCATGGCAATCCCAGCACCAACACATCATGTAGATTATACAGTACAAGGAAGCGAATCACCTCTTGATGGTCTGGAGTCATACGCATAGTCACTTGTGTCCAGTATTGTGGTTTATTACTAGCCAATGGTGTAGAATCAATACCCTTTAAAGGTATAGGAACTTCCAGAGGCTCTAGATCAAACCCACAGCGCCTGGCAAAGGACCAATCCATAAGACTCAAAGCGGCGCCAGAATCCACATACGCATCCGCAACAATAGAAGATAACGAACAAATTAGAGTTACAGACAAAATAAACTTGGACTGCAAAGTGCCAATAGCAGAGGATTTATCAACTTTCTTTGTTCGTTTAGAGCATGCTGATATAACATGAGTAGAATTTCCACAATAGAAGCACAAATGATTTTTGCGCCTATAAATCTGTCGTTCGCTTCTGGACAGAAAGCTATCACATTGCATACTCTGTGGTGCCTCTTCAGAAGACACCGCCAACTGGTGCACAGGTTTGCGTTCCCGTAAACGCCGATCAATCTGAATTGCCATTGTCATGGACTCATTCAGACCAGTAGGCGCAGGAAACCCCACCATGACGTCTTTTACAGCATCAGAGAGACCTTCTCTGAAAATTGCCGCCAGAGCGCACTCATTCCACTGAGTAAGCACAGACCATTTTCGAAATTTTTGGCAATATATTTCGGCTTCATCTTGCCCCTGAGAGAGGGCTATTAGGGCTTTCTCAGCCTGAATCTCCAAATTTGGTTCCTCATAAAGCAACCCCAAAGCCAGAAAAAACGCATCCACATTGAGCAACGCAGGATCCCCTGGTGCCAATGAAAATGCCCAATTTTGGGGGTCACCCCGCAGTAAAGAAATAACAATTTTTACTTGCTGGGCAGGATCTCCAGCAGAATGAGATCTCAGCGAAAGAAACAATTTACAATTGTATTTAAAATTTAGAAAACAAGATCGATCTCCAGAAAAAAACTCCGGTATAGGAATTTTAGGTTCAGACCGAGGAGCATGTAACAAAAAATCTTGTATATTCTGAACTTTAGAGGCAAGATTATACAAATTGGTAGCCAGACTCTGGGGATCCATATTTCAACAGATAAAGTCTGAGCCATTCAGGGGTTAAGAGGAGAGGAAAACAGGAGACTGCAATTAGAGCTGGAGTGCAACTCCAGAGGAAGGGAAAAAAAAAAAAAAAAAGTTTCACACAGTTCCTTTTCTCTCCTGCTTCAGCCTATAGATTAAACATTTGGGCTGGCCATACTGTTATGGTTTCCAATGGCAAGGAAACATCAGAAGCATAGAATAAACGGACAAGCTCTCGGGTGATGGAAACTAGAGCTGACCGCGATGCTAAACCTACACACCACACTAGAAGTAGCCAGGGGGCATTCCTGCGTTGTCTCTAGATGCCGCGCGCCAGCCGGAGAACTAACTACCCCTGGTAGAAGAAAACACAGTCCTGGCTTGCCTCCAGGGAATGTCCCCACAGGAGATAGCAGCCCCCCACATATAATAACGGTGAGAGCAGATGAAAAGACACACGTAGTATGAAAGCAGATTTAGCACAGAGAGGCCCGCTAACTAAATAGCAGAAATATACAACAGAGGACTTCGCGGTCAGCTGCAAAACCCTTCAAAACACCATCCTGAAATTACCTTAACTCATGTGACAACTCATGCCACTGGAGTGGTAATTTCAGCCCAACAAGAGCTTCCAGCTGCAGAGATTCACATAAGTGCAAACTGGACAAAACATACAAAAATAGACTTAAGGACTAAAGTGTCCAACTTAGCTGAGCAGAAAACTGGGAGCAGGAACATGCAACAGAATCACTCTGGATACATTGATGGCCAGCATTAGAATGACTGAGGAGCAAGGTTAAATAGGATACTCCCACATCCTGATAGGAACAGGTGAACTGAGAAGGCAAAGCTTGCAGGACACCAGTACCACAAGAGACCACCGGGGGAGCCCACGAACCGAATCACAACAGATTAGCATACGAAGGCACACACGCCACTGCCATCGCAGTGCCGCGATTCTGAAGGAAGAACCGATCTTTGAACGTATAAAAGTTATGCGTCAAAATGAAGTGAAG
Organism: Ranitomeya variabilis; assembly: GCF_051348905.1. Lineage (NCBI taxonomy): Eukaryota > Metazoa > Chordata > Amphibia > Anura > Dendrobatidae > Ranitomeya > Ranitomeya variabilis. Next base: position 466,271,424 of record NC_135236.1, read on the forward strand.
TAGTTCCAGAATCAGGGAATGCAGGGGAGAATCCAGGATACTCATGCACAGGAAGAACTCCACTGCTCCCAACCCATCTGTATGCTTATTGCTAGTGTACAAGGATTCTACTTCCACTGTCGCATACAGCATATCAGATTCCAAAGTAAGGCCATCTAATTTTCTCAGGACGTCTATAGTGTCCCTGACATAGGAAGGGAGCGACTCAACCAAGGGGTGCAGGTAATGTTCAATAAATTTACAAATGGGGTCACATAGCCCTCCTATGCCAGAGACAATGGGACGTCCCGGGGGCTCCACTGGATCTTTGTGGACTTTCGACAAGAGGTAGAAGGTAGCGACCACCAGAAATTTAACAAACAGACCCCTGAATTCCCTTTTCGATATGATCCCCCATGTCAGGGCCCGATCCAGGATCTCAAACAGAGTTCTGGAGAAACCAGACAGGGGATTCTGTGACAAGGAGGTATAGGATTCCCGATCTCTCAACTGACGAAAGGCTTCCCTTTCTTACTTACCCGTTGGCCAGACGACCACGTTCCCCCACTTATCTGCCGGTTTAATTACAACAACATGCAGAGACCTCAACTCATTGAGAGCTCTACGCTGTGCCGCTGTCAAATTGTCTTCCCTTTTATCACTAGGAAATTTTTTAAAATCCTCCAGTACTAGTTTATTAAAAATATCTATCAGGGGACATAAAGAGAAAGGGGGAAACGTGGTACATCTCGGAGCAACAGTACTTATCGCAGGATGAGCACTTTCACTTGCAAGTTCCTCCAGGGCAGCAAGTGCCTCCCGTTCTAATGTTGAATCCAGGTCAAGGATATCAATAAGCTTGGCATGCAACTTCCGCAGGATGACCTTCCTTAAGAATAATTATGTATCCTTCATAGCTACAAAATAATTAAAACTGTTAGTGGGAACAAAGGTTAGTCCAAGGCTCAGAGCCTCTACTTGGTCCTTCGACAACACATGATCTGATAAATTAATTACCTCTAAGCTATTGGTGGATTTTGGTTTTTTTCTCCAGAAATTGGGGTGGAGTGAAGCGTCGTTTATTTTTTCCTTTCCGATTTCCGAATTTACCCAATCCTAGTCTTTCATTCAGGACACTGAATGACTTCTGCGTGTTGGTTCTTCATCCATAGAGGATGTAGAGGAGAAGGAATTGCGATGCATATTAGACTTAGGCTGACTAACAACCAGTTTCCTCCTTCATCTGTATACATGGTTGTTTTTAAAATCTAGCACATCTCTTTGATATTTCTTGGTTTTGGATGCGACTATTTCTTTTTCCCACTTTTGAAAATCCCCCTCAAGTTCCTCATTAAGTTTTGTTTTAGCTAGAGCCGTGAGGTTACTAAAAAGGGTCTCCTGGATAGAGCCAATCTCTTTCTCCACCTCTTGTAAGGAAGTCATATTTGATTTAATCAAGAGTTCCATATAGCCTTTGGAACAGTTAGAAGATAGCTCCTCCCACTGTTTTCTGAGAAGTTCATCCTCTATGGTAAATGATGGGAAAACTTGTATATGTAGGTCTCTGGGGATGAGACCCTTTGCAATATACCGCAATTTTATTTCAAAGTACAAATATTTTAACATGCAAAAGTTAAGTACCGTACATACTCGTGTATAAGGCAAGATTTTCATCACATTTTTTAGTGCTGAAATGCCCCCCTCTGCTTATACATGACTCATTGTCCAGAAAGCTGGCAGGGGAGGGGGAGCGGCGGAGCAGTGGCAGGAGCTGGCGACTGTGGCACAGTGACACCTGCAGCCGCCGTACTCAAGAAGACATCATACTCACCCTCCTCTGGCCGTTGCTGCATCTCTGTCCCAGCTCCAGCAGCTCTTCTCCTGTGCTGAGGAGCTTTTAAACATCATCCGTTTGGCTTATCAGAGAACGAGCACCAAGAAAGAGAACCCCTGGAAAATTCACAGCACTGCCTGGTGCCCCCACTTATGCATGTATCACCACACTATACATGAATAAGTACTGGTACACAATTTTCTACTTCTCTCTTAGTCATGTTTCTGTGGCCTTATATAGTGATCTACAATATTTATAACTCTGGTTGAGCCTTTGCCCTCTAGTGGCCAGTCTTTGGGGTAAGATGATTCAGAGATATAAGGCAAACATCATACAATGGGGCAATAAGCGCACACAATTCAAAAGCTCCCAAATATAACATAAATCCACAGCAGACAGAGGTTAAACAAGCATCCATGTTTTACAATAGCAAACTACAAACATAGAACATTTGTGAGATTAAAACCTTCAAACAATGGGCTCAAGATTGTGTCACTATGAACATTGTCTGTCTTAACCCCTTAATGACCGCCAATGTGTCTTTTAACTGACCTGAGCTATAAGAAAATAGCCTCCCAACACAGGTGACAATCCAGCAAATGTCGGCTGTACACTATAGCTGACAACTTGCTGCATCAGCTACGATCAGTGTGGTCACCGTCCATATCTGTTTAACCCCTTAGATGCTGCTGTCGATAGTGACTTTTTCATATAAATAGTTATCAGAGGGTGGGGGCGTCTTTATCCCAATTGGTGCCCTCAGATCATGATTGTGTGGTCCTGATGTTTGCTATGGCAATTCATGACCAAATAGTAGCCTTAGAGTCTAACAGCTGTAGTAACCTTTTCAGAAGTTAGCAGCATTTAGGTGGTAAAAATACATATTTTCATTTCTGTCATGCTACTTTGCATTAATTCCTGAAAATCACCTGAAGGGTTAATAAACTACCTGACTGCAGTTTTCAGTATATCAGGGGTGCTGTTTTTAAAATGGTATCACGTTTGGGGGTTTCCCAATACAGGTCCTTCTCAAAAAATTAGCATATAGTGTTAAATTTCATTATTTACCATAATGTAATGATTACAATTAAACTTTCATATATTATAGATTCATTATCCACCAACTGAAATATGTCAGGTCTTTTATTGTTTTAATACTGATGATTTTGGCATACAACTCCTGATAACCCAAAAAACCTGTCTCAATAAATTAGCATATCAAGAAAAGGTTCTCTAAACGACCTATTACCCTAATCTTCTGAATCAACTAATTAACTCTAAACACATGCAAAAGATACCTGAGGCTTTTAAAAACTCCCTGCCTGGTTCATTACTCAAAACCCCCATCATGGGTAAGACTAGCGACCTGACAGATGTCAAGAAGGCCATCATTGACACCCTCAAGCAAGAGGGTAAGACCCAGAAAGAAATTTCTCAACAAATAGGCTGTTCCCAGAGTGCTGTATCAAGGCACCTCAATGGTAAGTCTGTTGGAAGGAAACAATGTGGCAGAAAACGCTGTACAACGAGAAGAGGTGACCGGACCCTGAGGAAGATTGTGGAGAAGGACCGATTCCAGACCTTGGGGAACCTGAGGAAGCAGTGGACTGAGTCTGGTGTGGAAACATCCAGAGCCACCGTGCACAGGCGTGTGCAGGAAATGGGCTACAGGTGCCGCATTCCCCAGGTAAAGCCACTTTTGAACCAGCACTGGACTGTTGCTAAGTGGTCCCAAGTACTTTTTTCTGATGAAAGCAAATTTTGCATGTCATTCGGAAATCAAGGTGCCAGAGTCTGGAGGAAGACTGGGGAGAAGGAAATGCCAAAATGCCTGAAGTCCAGTGTCAAGTACCCACAGTCAGTGATGGTGTGGGGTGCCATGTCAGCTGCTGGTGTTGGTCCACTGTGTTTCATCAAGGGCAGGGTCAATGCAGCTAGCTATCAGGAGATTTTGGAGCACTTCATTCTTCCATCGGCTGAAATGCTTTATGGAGATGAAGATTTCATTTTTCAGCATGACCTGGCACCTGCTCACAGAGCCAAAACCACTGGTAAATGGTTTACTGACCATTGTATTACTGTGCTCAATTGGCCTGCCAACTCTCCTGACCTGAACCCCATAGAGAATCTGTGGGATATTGTGAAGAGAAAGTTGAGAGACGCAAGACCCAACACTCTGGATGAGCTTAAGGCCGCTATTGAAGCATCCTGGGCCTCCATAACATCTCAGCAGTGTCACAGGCTGATTGCCTCCATGCCGCGCCGCATTGAAGCAGTCATTTCTGCCAAAGGATTCCCGACCAAGTATTGAGTGCATAACTGAACATTATTATTTGATGGTTTTTTTGTTTGTTATTAAAAAACACTTTTATTTGATTGGACGGGTGAAATATGCTAATTTATTGAGACAGGTTTTTTGGGTTATCAGGAGTTGTATGCCAAAATCATCAGTATTAAAACAATAAAAGACCTGACAAATTTCAGTTGGTGGATAATGAATCTATAATATATGAAAGTTTAATTGTAATCATTACATTATGGTAAATAATGAAATTTAACACTATATGCTAATTTTTTGAGAAGGACCTGTATATGGGACCCCTAAAGGTACTTCAAACCTGGATAGGTCCCTAAAAAAATACATTTTGTAAATTTCCTTGAAAAAATGAAAAATTACTGCTACATTTTTAAACCTCCTAAGATGCTAACAAAATAAAATAACATTTTACAAATGGTGCTGATGTAAAGCAGACATGAGGGAAATGTTATTTATTAATGGTTTTCTATAGTATGACTGGATTAAAGGGATAATCATTCAAAGTTTAAAAATTGCTAATTTTTTTACATTTTTCTCAAATTTCTGATATTTTTTTTATAAACAAACACAAAACATATCGACATAATGTTACCATTATCATAGAGTATAATGTGTCACGAAAAAACAATCAGAAAATCACTGGGATTTGTTGAAGCATTCCAGAGTTATCACCACATAAAGTGACACTGGTCAGATTTAAAAAATTTGGCTTTGTGACTAAGGGGTTAATATGAATGACTAGTAATACTGCTTTGTCATGGTTTAAATGCATTCTATATATTTCAATATGTACTCAAAATATGTTTTATACTTTGGAAGAAAGAACACAGCAACCATGCATTCCGCAGCAGCGCATCCAGGCTGGGATAGTGGCAGACAAATTGCTGTACCATCAGGATGTGAGCCATGAAAGGCTGTGTGGGATGGGCTTGCCATGGTGTAGGGCCACCACCAGGTTTGCACCTTTATTGCACATGGCCGTCCCTGACTCCAGGTTTAGTGGAGACTGTCATTGCTCTAACTCAGCTTGGATAACTGTCCACAACTCTTGAGCTGTCTGACTGCGAACTCCAAGGCATATTAATTTAACCCCTTACTGCCATCGGACAGAATAGTACGTCCGATGGCAGTATCAACCGCTTTGATGTGGGCTCCGGCGGTAAGCCTGCATCAAAGCTGGGACATGTCAGCTGTTTTGAACAGCTAACATGTGCCCACAATAGGTGCTGGTGGAATTGCGATCCACCCGCGCCTATTAACTAGTTAAATGCCGCTGTCAAACTCTGACAGCGGCATTTAACAAGCTCTTCCAGCAATTAGGCCGGAAATGCGTGCATCGGTGACCCCTGTCACGTGATCGGGGGTAATCGGTGCATTGGCATAACAACCAGAGGTCTCCTTGAGACCTCTATGGTTGTTGATGCCAGATTGCTCTGAGCGCCACCCTGTGATCTGACCATCGCCTCTATGTAGCAGAGCTGATCAAGTTGTGGCAGCTTTTAGCCTCCCATGGAGGGGCTATTGAAGCAAGCCAAAAGTTAAAAAAAATGTTTTTAAAAGTATGAAAAAATACAAAAAATACAAATGTTCAAATCACCCCCCTTTAGCCTCATTCAAAATAAAACAATAAAAAAAATTCAAGCCTACACATATTTTCTAATGCCACATTCTGAATTGCCCGATCTATCAATAAAAAAAGATTAACCTGATCGCTAAATGGATTAAAAAAAGTCAAAACGCCAGAATTATGTATTTTTGGTCACCGCGACATTGAATTAAAATGCAATAACGGGCAATCAAAAGAACATATCTGCACCAAAATGGTATCTATAAAAATGTCAGCTTTGCATGCAAAAAATAAGCCCTCATCCAACCCCAGATCCCGAAAAATGGAGATGCTACAGGTATCGGAAAATTGAACAATTTTTTTTTTTTTTTTTAAGCAAAGTTTGGAATTTTTTTTCACCACATAGACAAAAAAAAAGAACCTAGACATGTTTGGTGTCTAATCATCTGGAGAATCATAATGGCAGGTCAGGTTTAGCATTTAGTGAACCTAGCAAAAAAGCCAAATAAAAAAAAGTGTGGGATTGCACTTTTTTTGCAATTTCACCGCACTTGGAATTTTTTTCCTGTTTTCTGCTACACGACATGGTAAAACAAATGGTGTAGTTGAAAAGGACAACTCATCTTGCAAATAATAAGCCCTCACACGGCCATATTGATGGAAAAATAAAAAAGTTATGGCTCTGGGAAGGAGGAGAGCGAACTAAGAAAACGCAAAACCGAAAAAAGCTCCAGGGGTTAAGGGGTTAAACACTGCCTGATTGCGGTGAGCCATGGCTGTGCAATATAGAGGTGGGGAGATTCTATCTGCACATTTGGAATGCGTGTCTGATTTAGGCAAGTTTCACACTAGCGTTTTGAGGAGCTGTGGAGGGCTGCGGACTTCCTCCGTGAAGCCCCGCCCTTAGCCGCACCTCCGCCGCTAGCTCCGCCTACTTCTGCATGTGGTCTGCGTACCTATCTTTAACATTAGGTACGCAGGTCGTGCGGCTGTATGCGGATGCTTCCGCATGAGTCGTTTTGACGATGCGGAGAAAAAATGAAATTGCTACCAGCTGCGTCCTACGCTGGAGCATTGTCAAAACGACGCATGCGGAAGCATCCGCATACAGCTGCATGACCTGCGTACCTAATGTTAAAGATAGGTATGCAGGCCGCATGCCGGCTGCATGCAAAAGTAGGCGGAGCTAGCGGCGGAGGTGTGGCTGAGGGCGGGGCTTCACGGAGGAAGTCTGCAGCCCTCCGCAGCTTCTCAGAACGCTGATGTGAAACCGGCCTAAGGGAAAGGTTGAGTGCACATGTGGAGGTTCTAGAGGTTGCGAAGATGGCAGAAGCAGTGGAGGCACTGTTAGATACAGAGGCTTGTCCCACAGGCCTTGGGGATTCCAAGATTTGTGGAGCAGCCCCTTGACCGCCTGCCACCACAGCCACCATTGTCACCCATTACCTAGTCAGCGAGATGTAACGCCCCTGCCCATGTTTGCTCATCCAGGTGTCAGTGGTAAAATGCACCCTGGCAGACATAGATTTTTTTCAGTGAATGGGTGATGTTGTCTGTGACATGCTGGTGTAGTGCAGGCACATCTTTCTTAGAGAAGTAATGGTGACTGGGCAACTGTGATGGGGACTGCGACGATCATAAACTTACTGAAACTCTGTATCCACCAGGCAGAAAGGCAGTATTTTCGTGGCCAACAGATTGGAGATGGTGGAAAACCAAGATGTCTGCTTTTTATATGTTCAGGGACATGTGACTTTGCTAGCCAATCACAGAAGATTGTTGTAGATTTGCTGTGGTTGTGGTTTCTGCATGTAACCTCTCCATGCTCTCTTCTAACCTCTCCACACTTCCTCCCCTCAACAAATACGTCCCATCGTTCACTCCACTCACCATACAGAATATCTATCCTAGCTAAAGTAATAACAAAAGCATTAGTGGAAATGCGCTGATTTACCGTACAGTGACCGAATTTTGCCAACTTTGAGTTAAAATGCTTGTGAAAGTAAAGAAAAATCTGAATGTGCTATGTTCATGCTGAATTTGAGATTGCTGAACACTTTCTGAACACATTCGCTCATCTCTAGGGCCATTGGCTGCTGTTTTATGGCACAAGTTTAGAGGATGGCACACATCAGGGTTGCCCATTTTCTCCTTTAGTTTTCATGCTTTCATTAGAGCCATTCTTCAAAAGGGTCCAGTCCAGCACAAATATCATAGGCCTTTGTATCAGCGGGTCTCTTTACAAGATTGCGACCTACGCAGACAACCTACTTTTCTTTGTTAGTAATAGTCCGGCCACCTCAGGCCCAAACTTCATGGCAGAATGCCATACGTACATTGGCCTAATTTTAAAATCAACTTTTCCAAATCAGGGGCACTAAACATTAACACTAGTGATGAGCGAATAGAGAAATATTCGGATTCGGGAAAATCAGTACGAATATATTCTAATATCCGTGCATTCGTACCGAATAACAAATCAAATGCAAGTCAATGGGAAAGCCGAATATTGTTCTGCTGGACCCAACAAACAGGTCTTGGGACCTGAGAAAATAGCTAAAATGGATGGAAAAGAGCTAAAACTAAATGGGAACAGCATGGAGAAGATCCCTGCATGCCTTTCTGGCTCATATCTGGGAATAATGTTATCTGAGCATTGTGCTGTTTTACAGATTTACCAAACCACCTACGAAACCAATTTATTTTTTAAACATACAATGGAAATATTTTTTTTCCTTCATAATTACATGTATATAAAGCAAAATAAAAATAAAAAATATATACCTCCCCTTTAGCATATATTCACACAGAATATTTTGGCTTTCGTTTTTCGTTTAAAATTTGTGAGGGCTCTCACTCCTACATTTGGGAGGTCCCTGCCTCATTCAAAATTGTTAGCTACATAGTGGAAGACATCACTTCACAATGCCAGATAAAATATGCTCATTTGAATTTTGGGCTTCGCTCACCACCACTACCACTTGTACCATGGGTCAAGAAAGGTGCACAGCCAATATTTCATGGTGGACAGAATGTCATGTACACAAGGGTCTTGAGAAAAGCATCAGAACATGAACTGTGCCATGTGTGGCAGACTACAAAGAGTCAAAAGTTCAATTTTTTTAAATCACCTTTATAACACACTCCAACAGCAGAGTAAGGAAAATTATTGGCACAGGTAAATTGTGACAATTGCGTATCTCTGAAGGCTTTGTACCAGTCGCACAACTGCTAGAAAAAGATACACTATTTATTTAACCAATAGAAAATTAGCATTTTTTTATATCGCTTTTATGGCACACGCCAAGAGCTGAGTAAGGAAAATTATTGGCACTGTTAAATTGTGATGTTTGTGTATCTCTGCATGCTTTGCGCCGGTCGCACAACTGCTAGATGAATATTAGTTACTTCAGCAATAGGAGAGGGATATTTTTAAGCAATTAGCTTTTAAAAAAGATGTTTACTATATGCTCGCACTGACGTATATTATTTAGCTGTAAAAAACGTATGCTGGTATGCAGGAATATTATGTAGCTCCAAAAAAATTGTTTAGCATATGCTTGTACTAAGTAATATTATTTGGCTCTAAAAATTTATTTTTGTATATTATTATGGTAGTGGATGAAACCCTGCCTATCTCTCTCGAATCCCACAGTCTGCTCCTACACTATACAACACAATGCAAACTAGCAGAGATCTGCAGCATATACTTGCAATGATAATACCCAGGTGCCAGCCTTTTCTTCGTATTAAATCTCTCCCTATCCTAACTATGCCTAACAGTCATATTCACTCTCAGTAGCTCTAAGGCTATGTGCACACGTCAGGAATGTTTGCAGAAATTGCCTGACAAAAAACGGACTTTTTCCACAGGAAATCTGCGTGCCTTTTTTCGAGTTTTTATCGCGGTTTTTGCACGTTTTTTGTGTGGATTTTTCAAGTTTTTTTTCCGGAGCCTCGCTAATAATAATATAGAGGGAAAAGCGCAAAAAAATGCAAAATTAATGAACATGCTGCATTTTTTTCCACAATGCGTTTTTTTTTGCGGAAGAAAATGCAACATGTGCACAAAAATTGCGGATTGCATTCTAACTATTATGATTAATGGATGCATTTTTTCATGGTTTTATCGCATTTTTATAGCAAAAAAACGCGAAAAAAATGTGAAAAATCCTGAACGTGTGCAGATACCCTAAAAAGAGCTTTTTGTAATAACAAACTCTCCCTCTGTGCTGCTTTCACTCTCCCTACGCCCATACTATGATTGCAATATGCTGTTTCCGGCTGTAATGTGCACAAGATGGTGCCAGAAGGGATTAAATATCCCCTATGACGCTGTAAGGCCAGCCAATCATAGTAATGCTACACCCTTATGGCGCTGGCATTACTGTGATTGGCAAGCCAGCCTAGCATGTTCATTGGCTGCAAATAAAGTGCCAAACATGCTAGGTGGCTCACTTGAATATACCAAGGCAAATAGCAAATTACTTACCCAGTAACGAATAGCACAAATACAGTACTCTCTGTGCTAGTAACGAATAGTGCAGAATGTATTCACTCATCAATAATTAACAACTCTCCCTCTATTTTGCTACCTCGTAAAGCTGTTTTCAGCTTTAACTGAGCTAATTCAGCTATAAAATATTGAGGGATATTATTACCAAGAGATATTAATTTGACATATTCCCTTAATTCTCCTAAACTTCTCCAATCAGTACAGGAGAACTGCTCAAGATGGACAAGGAATATTTTTAAATAGTTTGTAGATGTGCAATCATTAATATGAACATACTCCTTAGGATTCTGTATGTCATTCAAGATTTTCCAATTGGGATTCTTTCATCCTTCTGCAGGAATCTTGCTTCGATTCAAACCAAGTTCTTATGGTCTGGCAAATTTCTCCCTATCGGAAACACATTATATCATTCTAAGACTTCATGGGGAATAGCCTTGCCCAATTTCAGACTAGATAGACTGTCAACTCTCTAGAACCCTAGATTGGTGAACAAATTTTAGAGCAAAAAGATGGGTCAGTATCCAGCAAAGCTTTACCAATATCCCTCTTACTGTTAGGCCATGTGCACACGTTCAGGATTTTTAGCGTTTTTTTCGCGTTTTTTCGCTATAAAAACGTGATAAAAACGCGAAAAAAACGCTAACATATGCCTCCTATTATTTACAAGGTATTCCGCATTTTTTGTGCAAATGTTGCGATTTTTTCCGCGAAAAAATCGCATAGCGGAAAAAAAAGCAACATGTTCATTAAAAATGCGGAATTGCGGGGATTCCGCACACCTAGGGGTCCATTGATCTGCTTACTTCCCGCACGGGGCTGTGCACACCATGCGGGAAGTAAGCAGATTATGTGCGGTTGGTACCCAGGGTGGAGGAGAGGAAACTCTCCTCCACGCACTGGGCACCATATAAGTGGTCAAAAAATAAGAAATAAAATAAAAAACAGTCCTATACTCGCCCTCGATGTCCAGCGCAGTGTTCCCGCCTCTGTGCTGCACGCTGGCTGGTTCCTGTAGCTGGTGTGCGGAGAAGGACCTTGCCGAATGACGTCACTGTCCTGTGATTGGTCGAGACCGCTCACGTGACCGTGACGTCATGGAAGGCCCTGCGCGCACACATCAGCTATAGGAATGGACGCCGGTGAGGAGATCTGATGTCTGCGGGTGAGTATAAGCATTTTTTTTATTTTTTTTATTATTTTTAAACGTTCTATCTTTTACTATAGATGCTGCAAAAGCAGCATCTATAGTAACAAGTTGGTCACACTTGTCAAACAGTATGTTTGACAAGTGTGACCAACTTGTCAGTCAGTTTTCCAAGCGATGCTACAGATCGCTTGGAAAACTTTAGCATTCTGCAAGCTAATTACGCTTGCAGAATGTTAAAAAAACGCAAAAAAAACGGAAAAAAAACGCAAAAAAAAAAATGCGGATTTCTTGCAGAAAATTTCCGGTTTTCTTCAGGAAATTTCTGCAAGAAATCCTGAACGTGTGCACATACCCTGACTCCTTGGTTGGACTTATCCTTGGTGAAAACTCTTAAATCTTAACCCATTATCCCACTATTGGGGCAACCCTTGCTTGATGTGCTCATCCCGTGGTCCATTCTCCTATCTTACTGCTATCTTCCTTTATGTTCCTTATTTTGGGTAATCTACTTTTTCCCCTGGGGCTAGAGGATAAAGTCTTTTGTGCTTCTTTAAATAGGAGCTGCTTCAGAAGTGTCTTATTTTGGTGCTGGACATACTTGGCCTTCAAAGGAACACATTCTCAGTCTCAGTACCCCCTCTCTCTTGGGAATCTGGAGAGTTTGTAAGCTTTTCAACTTTTTCCATTCACTGCCCTCTAGCCTGTTTTATAAGATGAGAAGAATCCTTTTGAGATTGCATGTATCGACAGAGGACCATTAATCCATCTCATACTCCTTGCTGATCGAACCTCAGACCAACCTAACATCAACTTTGAAACTAAATGGGAAGGCGATTTGGGACTCTCTTTAATGAAATATCAGTGAGAGCATATCTAACACAAAAATCATCGTTCTGCTTTTATTTTTATGAGGCCGGGTATAAATTACTCTCTAGGTGATATAGGGTCTCGACTTGCCAAAACACTATTTTTTCAGAAGCGAGTACCTTGTGTTAAAAATATAGAGATATCACAATTGTCTTCTCACTCCTTTTTTTCCCTTTTCTTTCCTTCCCTTCCTCCCAGTTTCCCTTCCCTTTTCCTTCATTCTTTTATCCTCATTTTTTCCATTTCCCTTTTAAAGTTAAAATCTCAATAAAGTTTGTTTGAAAAATATAGAGAAGAGGAGGGTGATATGTTACACATCAAGAAAAGGCACTAGGGACTCACTGACAGGTTCGCCGTGACATGGCAGTGGGCTTCATACAGTCTTATCATAATGTTAAGCTAAGAACTTCATGTTCAGTAATATACACTGCTCAAAAAAATAAAGGGAACTCTAAAATCCCACATCCTATATATCACTGAATTAAATATTCCAGTTGCAAATCTTTATTCATTACATAGTGGAATGCGTTGAAAAGAATAAAACATAAAAATGATCAATGTAAATCAAAATTAATATCCCATGGAGGTCTGAATTTGGAATGATACTCAAAATCAAAGTGGAAAATAAAATTACAGGCTGATCCAACTTCAGTGGAAATGCCTGAAAACAAGGAAATGATGCTCAGTAGTGTGTGTGGCCTCACCGTGCCTGTATGACCTCCCTACAATGCCTGGGCATACTCCTGATGAGGAGGCACATGGTCTCCTGAGGGATCTCCTCCCAGACCTGGACTAAAGCATCCGTCAACTCCTGGAAGTCTGTGGTGCAACGTGACATTGGTGGATGGTGCGAGACATGATGTCCCAGATATGTTCAATCGGATTCAGGTCTGGGGAATGGGTGGGCCAGTCCATAGCTTAAATGCCTTCATCTTGCAGGAACTGCTGACACACTCCAGCCACATGAGGTCTGGCATTGTCCTGCATGAGCAGGAATCCAGGGCCAACCGCACCAGCATATGGTCTCACAAAAGGTCTGAGGATCTCATCTCGGTACCTAATGGCAGTCAGACTACCTCTGGCGAGCACATGGATGGCTGTGCAGCCCTCCAAAGAAATGCCACCCCACACCATTACTGACCCACTGCTAAACCGGTCATGCTGAAGGATGTTGCCGACAGCAGTTCATTCTCCACGGCCTCTCCAGACTCTTTCACGTCTATCACATGTGCTCAGTGTGAACCTGCTTTCATCTGTGAATAGCACAGGGCACCAGTGACGAATTTGCCAATCCTGGTGTTCTGTGGCAAATGCCAAGTGTCCTGCACGGTGTTGGGCTGTGAGTACAGCCCCCATCTGTGAATGTCGGGCACTCAGACCATCCTCATGGATTTGGTTTCTAACCATTTGTGCAGACACATGCACATTTTTGGCCTGCTGGTGGTCATTTTGCAGGGGTCTGACAGTGTTCCTCCTGTTTCTTATTGCCAAAGGCTGAGGTAGCGGTCCTGCTGCTGGGTCATAGCACTCCTATGGCCCCTCCATGTCTCCTGGTGTACTGGCCTGTCTCCTGGTAGTGCCTCCAGCCTCTGGACAGTCACATACGCAGCAAACCTTTTTGCCACAGTTCGTATTGATGTGCCATCCTGGATGAGCTGCACTACGTGAGCCACTTGTGTGGGCTGTAGAGTGCGTCTCATGCTACCATGAGTGTGAAAGCACAACCAACATTCAAAAGTGACCAAAACATCAGCCAGAAAGCATTGGTACAGAAATGTGGTCTGTGGTCCCCACCTGCAGAACCACTCCTTTATTGAGTGTGTCTTGATAATTGCCAATAATTTCCATCTGTTGTCTATTCCATTTGCACAACAGCATGTGAAATTGATTGTCAAACAGTGTTGCTTCCTAAGTGGACAGTTTAATTTCACAGAAGTTTGATTTACTTGGAATTATATTCTGTTGTTTAAGCATTCCCTTTATTTTTTGAGCAGTGTATATTTTTGACTACTGACATTTTTTATTTAGTGGCATTAGATCAACGAATGATTATTTGAAGGTGAAGTCCATGCTTCTTTTTTTGGTGTATTGCATGTTCTTTCCCCTTTCTTGAATTGACCAGCACTCCTCCCATTTGGCACAGGTAATGTTAAATTAGCTGGAGTCTGCAAAGAAAGGTATTTTTGCTCTCACTTGAGAGCTTGAGGAAGGAGAGTTTCAATGCTCCTTTCATTTGATGTTGATGCTGTGTGGGAGCCAATGTTGTTGTGGTTTTGTGCTGGAGGGCCGCTACTGTCTGGAGTAATGGGGACTTAAGGTACCATCACATTAAGCGATGCTGCAGCGATATAGACAACGAGCCGATCGCTGCAGCATCGCTGTTTAGGTCGCTTGGAGACGTCAGACACCGGCAACAGCAGAACGATGCAGGAGCGATCCAGTGACGTACTTTTCGTTCTCGCTGGTTGTTCGCTCCAGTTCGCTCCATGAAGAAACATCGCTGGCATCGTTGCTTTTGCTGTCAAACACGACGATACACGCCGATCTGACGACCAAATAAAGTTCTGGACTTCTAGCTCCGACCAGCGATATCACAGCGAGATCCAGATCGCTGCTGCATGTCAAACACAACGAGATCGCTATCCAGGACGCTGCAACGTCACGGATCGTTGTTGTTCTCGTTGGAAAGTTGTTTAGTGTGAAGGTACCTTAAGTCTTGCAGCATGGGTTCTGTATGGCACCAGGCCATTCACCCTGCTGGTGCATTGTCGCTGCGACTGTTGATAATGCACCTTTAAAGTGATAGAAATTAGGACCCACTGAGATATTTGCCAAACAGTCTGACCAGAATATTTAACTAAGAACCACATGTTCAGTGATATATATTTTTGCCTAATGGCGTTAGATCAATGCATGATTTTTTGGAGGTTTAGTCCAAGCTCCTTTTTTTTTGGTGGATGACATGTTACACATTTTCTGGTCCTGCAGGCTTCTCTCTTCATTTTCGGGGAAAGTGCAGAGAGTGACACGTAAAATCACTAATGTCATTTCAGACCTGTGCCCAGCTCTCATCCTTCTCCATCACTGTGACATCTCATTAAAAACCTACAGGCATTTGATATTAAGGCATTTAATCGTGACTGCAAGGTTGTGCATTCCCCTGATCTGGAAGACAAATACTGCTCCGACAATCTTCCTCTGGTTCACTAATTTCACTAAAACAAATGATGGGATGTTAATGGAAGAACTCACTGCAATGATAATGATACCATTATGATAATAACTCTTATGATTGTTTCCACAAAACCTGGTTTCATTTGGATGAAATGTAGAATGTTGGATGACTATCCTTTTATTGGGGAGAACTGATCTGCGGTCTTTGTGCCGTATGTAGGAACACCTTTTCACATTGCTTTCCCTCCTTTCCCCCTTCTCTTTATTCTCTTCTTCTGTTGTTTTCCTTTCTGATTCTTTATCCTTTCCTTCTTTGTTAATTCATTTTTTTTCCCCTGGCTTGCTACTCTCAGCTTAAACAACTATGGCTATATATTTTCATATCCTGCTTTTTAATGCTTAAATGATGTTATTATTCAGTACAGTCCTCAGGATTTGAGTAATAAGTTAATTTCTTTTGTTGTTATTTCCTTCCCTCAGTGATTGTCTCTCTGTATTTATCTCATCAAGACAAGTGCTTTATGATTCTTTTGCTTTATGTATTCAATAAATAAAGATAAAGTTTTTTGTTTTTTTTTTTAAAGTCATATGTATATAAAGTGATCCCTTTACAAGATCCTAAATAGGTATATACTGTACATGGTACCTAATACATTCTGTTTTCATTTAGGACTTCTGTGGAATCAAGTGATTTATGAAATATCTGAGCAAAGTAGAATGAAAACAGCACTTCAAAGAGCTCAGTTTATCCATTGAGTCAGGTGAAAGGGTAAATGCACATGTAAAAAAATTGATGTGAATTTTACCTGCAAAATTGCTTTCACAGAGAATCCACAGATAATTACAGATCTATACATGTAGATGAGATTTTAGATGTAGCTAGCATTTTCAAACCTATTTAGATGCTGAATAATTTTTCTTCACCAAAATTGTCATGCAGTTTAGATCTTGAAATTCACACCATTTAAAGCCTTTCAGTGTAGCAGGGCTAAATTATGCATTGAAACCAAATCAAAATACTCATTACACATGCAAATTTTACCGAAAATTTTCCAACTCCAACAATTCATGATTTAAAAAATTTGCTATGGAATTTCGCCATTTCTACATACTCCTCTGCCTGTACTCCTCTGCCTGTAGGTTTGCAGTGAAGCTGTTTATGAGTGTACCTGTCATTAGGGCAGCTGCTAGAATGGAACTGATAGGGTGAACTGATAGAGCTCTGTGTGTTGCTCCAAGACAAAATAATTTTTGGGGGGATCAGATACAGCAAATGGAGTTACTGTAAAGCCGGAATGAGTGACCAAAATCATATGGACTAGCAGCAGGTTTCTTCGTTTATTATTAAACAGTAGATTTTGCAGAATAGTTAGTTATGTTACTCTTAAAATGAATTATTAAATAGTTGTCCTCCATCAAAATCAAGTGAGTGTTTAACAGTCAATGAAAAAAATCAGATTGTGGCAGCACTAAGACTAAGACATGGCTTCTTAAACCTAAGGCTACTTTCACACTAGCGTCGTGCACTGCACGTCGCTATGCGTCATTTTGTAGAAAAACGCATCCTGCAAAAGTGCTTGCAGGATGAGTTTTTGCTCCATAGACTTGCATTAGCGACGCAGTGCGACGCATTGCCACATGTCGCAACTGTCGTGCGACGGTTGCGTCGTGTTGCGTCGGTCCATCGCCAGCAAAAAACGTTGCATGTAACGTTTTTTGGTGCGTCGAGACCGTCTTTTCTGACCGCTCATGCGCGGCCGGAACTCTGCCCCCGCCTCCCCGCACATCACAATGGGGCAGCGGATGCGTTGAAAAACAGCATCCACTGCCCCCGTTGTGTGGCGCTTTCACTGCTTGCGTCGGTACATCGCAACAACGCAATTCGTCGTGCGTTGTACGACGCTAGTGTGAAAGTAGCCTTAGGCTACTTTCACACTAGCGTCGGGAACAACCCGTCGCTGCGCGTCGGGCCGACGTTCCCGACGCTAGTGTGGTCTCCGCCGCACAACGGGGGCAGCGGATGCATATTTCCCACGCATCCGCTGCCCCATTGTGATGTGCGGGGAAGTGCGGGGAGGTGGGGGCGGAGTTCCGACTGCGCATGCGCGGTCGGAAAAAGCGGACCGTCGGGAGCAAAAAACGTTACATGTAACGTTTTTTTCTCCCGACGGACCGCTACCATACGCCCAAACGCCGCCAAACGCATTCACCGTTTGGAAATGCGTCGCAAATGCGTCGCAAATGCGTCGCTAATGTTACTCTATGACGAAACAACGTATCCAGCAAAAACTTTTGCTGGATGCGGCGTTTCGCAAAAACGACGCATTTGCGACGTATTGCAGTTAACGCTAGTGTGAAACTAGCCTTTGACTTAAGCACAAGATGGGGTGGGGCCAAACTGAGTCTCCCACATTGGTGGACTTATTTGCTATTGCGACATCCGGAATGGCCTTAACTATAAAAATGTCACACAATGTAAATCTTAAAATGAACACCCTAAAAAAAAATGAAAAAAAAATGGCAAAAAATGTTTTTCATCATACCACTGCACAAAAGGCAGAATCAAATGTAATAAAAAAAAGTCATATGTAAATAAAAATTATATCCCTGGAAGCGTCATCTTGTTATAAAAGAAAAACAAGCACTGAACTCAGTTCTGTCAGATGAAAAATAAAAAAAAGTTATAGCTTTTAGAAAATGGCAATATATAAACAATTTTATTTCTGTAAAATTCTTTTTACTGTACAAGCAGCAAAACATAAAAAACCTAAAGAAATCTGATATTACCGTGATCATACTGTACCAAACAATAGAGCTGTCTTATCAGTTATATCACATAGTGATAATTGCAGAAAATAAAAAAAAATAAAACAATTCCTGATTTATTGTTTCTTAATCAATCTGCCTCCGCAAAATAGGAATAGAAAAATAGAAAGTGATCAAAAAATGTTTTGTAATCCCAAATGGTGCCAATAAACACTGTAACTCATCCTGCATAGAACAAGCCCTGACATAATACTGTCTGCAGAAAAAAAATTATAGCTGTTAAAGTATGACAAAGCAAAACAATTTTTTTTTTTGTAAAAAAGTTTTTTTTTTATGTGTAACAGTAGCAAAACTTAAAAAATAAACTATATCAAGCTAGTATTGTTGAAATAGCACTGACCTTAACAATAAAGCTATGCTATCACTTATACCGCACAATAATAAGCAATAAATCTTGGTTTACATTTATCCTCTGTTCTTGGCTGAGCACTTACATTGTGGTTTCATTCTACATTGCTCAAAAAAATAAAGGGAACACTTAAACAACAGAATATAACTCCAAGTAAATCAAACTTCTGTGAAATCAAACTGTCCACTTAGGAAGCAACACTGTTTGACAGTCAATTTCACATGCTCTTGTGCAAATGGAATAGACAACAGATGGAAATTATTGGCAATTATCAAGACACACTCAATAAAGGAGTGGTTCTGCAGGTGGGGACCACAGACCACATCTCAGTACCAATCTTTTTCTGGCTGATGCTTTAGTCATTTTTGAATGTTGGTTGTGCTTTCACACTCGTGGTAGCATGAGACGAACTCTACAACCCACACAAGTGGCTCAGGTAGTGCAGCTCATCCAGGATGACACATCAATGCGAACTGTGGCAAGAAGTTTTGCCCTGTCTGTCAGCGTGGTGTCCAGAGGCTGGAGGAGCTACTAGGAGACAGACCAGTACACCAGGAGATGTGGAGGGGGCCGTAGGAGGGCAGCAACCCAGTAACAGGACCGCTACCTCAGCCTTTATGCACAGAGGAACAGGAGGAGCACTGCCAGAGCCCTGCAAAATGACCCCCAGCAGGCCATGTGTCTGCACAAACGGTTTGAATTCAACTCCATGAGGATGGTCTGAGTGTTAGAATCTGTTTTGTTTTTTGACCATCCACCATCTTGTTGTGGTTTTCTGGCTGCTGGCCTTTTTCCCCTGGTGCAGGGTTGTCTTAGGTTAGGTGATTGTATCACCCTTAATTACCCAGCACCCGCCTCCCATTCCTTGCTGGACAACAGTGTTAATCCACTAGAGTTATGGCTAGGTGCTTTGATAGCTTTCTGTGTTTGATATTGTGGGATCTCTGGTTCTGCTATCCTTAGTTTCTGATTTCAGTTGGTTTCTGCAACTGTCTCTGTGTTTTCTATTAGGAGGTGACCTGTTTTTATACCCAGTCCTTAGATCTTTCAGGGACCTCCTTCCCCCTGTCTAAAGGTCTTAACTTGAGTTTAACCTAGGATCGTTGGTGGGTCTATTCGCTAGGAATGGGTCAACCACTCCATCATAGGGTATCAGCCTAGTCTCAGTGCAGGGTCAGTTTTCCCCCCTTCTGTTCTAGTTCTGTGTTGCAGTTGTGTAACACTGAGTGCCTGACATCCACAGATGGGGGTTGTGCTCACAGCCCAACACCATGCAGGATGCTTGGCATTTGCCACAGAACACCAGGATTGGCAAATTCACCAATGGCGCCCTGTGCTCTTCACAGGTGAAAGCAGGTTCACACTGAGCACATGTGACAGACGTGACAGAGTCTGGAGACGCCATGGAGAGCGAACTGCTGCCTGCAATGTCCTTCAGCATGATGATTTGGCAGTGAGTCAATAATGGTGTGGGGTGGCATTTCTTTGGAGGGCCGCACAGCCCTCCATGTGCTCGCTAGAGGTAGCCTGACTGCCATTAGGTACCGAGATGAAATCCTTAGACCCTTTGTGAGACCATATGCTGGTGCGGTTGGCCCTGGGTTCCTCCTAATGCAGGACAATTCCAGACCTAAAGTGGCTGGAGTATGTCAGCAGTTCCTGCAAGATGAAGGCATAAAAGCTATGGACTGGAATGCTCGTTCCCCAGACCTGAATCCGATTGAACACATCTGTTACTTCATGTCTCGCACCATCCAACGTAATATTGCACCGCAGACTGTCCAGGAGTTAGCGGATGCTTTAGTCCAGGTCTGGGAGGAGATCCCTCAGGAGATGATCCACCGCCTCATCATTAGCATGCCCAGGCATTGTAGGGAGGTCATACAGGCACGAGGCCACACACACTACTGAGCATAATTTCCTTTTCTTGAGACATTTCCACTGAAGTTGGTTCAGCCTGTAACTTCATTTTCCACTTTGATTTTGAGCATCATTCCAACTCCAGACCTCCATGGGATATTAGTTGTGATTTAGTTGATATATTTTAGGTTTTATTGTTCTCAACACATTCCACTATGTAATGAATAAAGATTTACAACTGGAATATTTCATTGAGTGATATCTAGGATGTGGGATTTTAGTGTTCCCTTTATTTTTTTTAGCAGTGTATATCTTTGAAGAACATGAATGGGATGAAACTTCACCAGAATATTCACTATGATGAGTCAGATTGAATATACTTTGGAATCCATCTGGCCAATGATAATCCTGTCGTAGTCCTCAGTAGTGTTGAGCGATACCGTCCGATACTTGAAAGTATCGGTATCGGATAGTATCGGCCGATACCCGTAAAAAAGTATCGGATATCGCCGATACCGATACCCAATACCAATACAAGTCAATGGGACACCAAGTATCGGAAGGTATCCTGTATGGTTCCCATTGTCTGAAGGAGAGGAAACTCTCCTTCAGGCCCTGGGATCCATATTAATGTGTAAAATAAAGAATAAAAATAAAAAATATTGATATACTCACCTCTCCGACGCAGCCTGGACCTTACCGATGTAACCGGCAGCTTCCGTTCCTAAGAATGAGCGCTTGACAGACCTTAGATGACGTCGCGGCTTGTGATTGGTTGCGTGAGCGGTCAATTGACCGCCACGCGACCAATCACAAGCCGCGACGTCATCTAAGGTCTTTCAAGCGCTTGAAAGACCTTAGATGACGTCACGGCTTGTGATTGGTCGCGTGGCGGTCACGTGACCGCTCACGCGACCAATCACAAGCCGCGACGTCATCTAAGGTCTTTCAAGCGCTCATTCTTAGGAACAGAAGCTGCCGGTTACATCGGTAAGGTCCAGGCTGCATCGGAGAGATGAGTATATCAATATTTTTTATTTTTATTCTTTATTTTACACATTAATATCGATCCCGATACCGATTCCCGATATCACAAAAGTATCGGATCTCGGTATTGGAATTCCGATACCGCAAATATCGGCCGATACCCGATACTTGCGGTATCAGAATGTTCAACACTAGTCCTCAGTGGTTGATACCTTTTAATGGCTAACTGAAAAGATGGTAACAAATTGCATGCTTTCAAGACTAAACAGGTCTCTTCATCAGGCAAAGACTAAAAGAAATTCTGAAGAATCACATATTTATGCACAACATAGCACAGAAAAACAAAACAAAAAAAATGGATAAGACAGGTCACATGAAGCAGAATTACCATGAGTGATAAACAGTTATGTCCATAAATATTGGGCCAGTTCTTAGATAAGGAATGTTTTATTGTCCTCTGCAGGGCCGGCGTCAGCACCCGGCGTACCCGGGTAAGTGCCGGGGCCCTGGCGAGACAGGGGGGCCCATTTAGGGCCGGCGTTAGGGGCAGGCTGCCTGCATGCGGCCCCTGAGGCAGGCATCTGCGGTCCGAGGTGCAAGCTAGAAGAGAGGAGGCAGAGGCAGCACGGAGCTCTGGAACTTTTGCAGCTGCTGGAGAGCCGCCCACAATCCGTCGCCATGGATACGTAGCAGAGCAGAGTGACTTCCGACTGTCCAGTGCCTGGAGAATGAGCCGAGTGTCGCCAAACAGGTAGTGTGCAGCACCTGCCACTTGGAACAAAGGATTGCGGGGGCTGGGGGAATGCAGAGCCTGGCTGGGAGGACAAGGTATGGGCTCTTATATTCTGATTGGGTTGTGTTATATACTACGTGGGCTGGGCTGCTATATGCTGTGTTGGCTGCTATATACTACATGGGCTGCGCTGCTATATACTACGTGGGCTGCGCTGCTATATACTACGTGGGCTGCTATATACTTCTACGTGGGCTGTGCTATATACTACGTTGGCTGCTATATACTACATGGGCTGCGCCGCTATATACTACGTGGGCTGGGCTGCTATATACTACGTGGGCTGCTATATACTTCTACGTGGGCTGTGCTATATACTACGTGGGCTGCTATATACTACGTGGGCTGCTATATGCTACGTGGGCAGCTATATGCTACCTGGGCTGCTATATACTACGTGGGCTGCTATATACTACGTGGGCTGTGCTGTATACTACTATGTGGCTGTGCTATGTACTACTATGTGGGCAGTGCTGTATACTACTGTGTGGACTGTGCTATATACTACTGTGTGGGCTGTGCTATATACTACTATGTGGGCTGTGCTATATACTACTGTGTGGGCTGTGCTATATACTACTGTGTGGGCTGTGCTATATACTACTGTGTGGGCTGTACTGTATACTACTGTGTGGGCAGTGCTGTATACTACTATGTGGGCTGTGCTGTATACTACATGGCTGTTCTGTAAACTACGTGGGCTTTGTTATATACTATGTGGCTGTGCTATATACTATATGGGCTGTTATATGATATGTTGGCTGTGCTATATACTACGTGCCTGTGTTATATGCTACGTCGGCTGTTATATACTACATGGCTGTGTTATATGCTACGTGGCTGTGCTATATACTACGTGGGCTGTGTTATATACTACATGGCTGTGTTTGTATGCGATCATGAATCGTGGTATGTGTTAAAGGGGGGGCCCACTGAGACTCTTTCGCCTGGGGCCCTCAAAAACCTGGAGCCGGCCCTGGTCCTCTGATTGGGGTCTGGTTCTGTTATCTGTACTTATCCATGTTTTTTTTTTCTGTGCTATGTTGTGCATAAATATGTGATTCTTCAGAATTTGTTTTAGTCTTTGCCTGATGAAGAGACCTGTGTAGTCTCGAAAGCTTGTAATTTGTTACCATCTTTTCAGTTAGCCATTAAAAGGTATCAACCACTGAGGACTCTCAATTCATAAATATTTTTCTATCTACTGGCTAACACCGTACCAAGATATATATACTGTATTTCCTGTACCTTATTATAGTGAATGGATCCGTGGAGGGTTCCCACTTAATCACGTATTTTGATGCTTTAAATGGAAACCCTGATGTAAATGTTAGCACAGAGCACAGGATAAATGTGAAATGAGCCTTAAAAGTGATCCAAAATGTCAGGTATCCAAAAATGATATCAATAAAAGATTTAACTTAATCCAAAAAAAATAAGTCCCCACTTAGGTTCATCATCTGTTAATGAAAACTTAGAGGTGATTACACATTTCAAGTAGCTTAAAATAACCCGCAAAATAAAAATAGAAACCTTTGACCTCCTTAATCCAAATGCTCACATTCCTTCTGAGCACCTCAGTGTGCCTACACCACAGTTAGCATCCACGTGTTTGGCATTATGGTAGCAGGGAGAGTCCATTTCACAATTTACAGGGTGCATTTCTCTAGAAGCACAGCTCAGCACAATGCATATTCCACTAAATTGACAAATTAGCAGTTTTCACACTACAACATCTACTGACTTCTTGCTTCTAGAAAACATACACAGAGTCAAAACACGTTTAAATATGTTTTCAGATGCGTGTCATTTTCATATCTGGGTCATTTAACAGGGGTTCCTGCAGTTCTGACACCTTAGGGGTCCTGCAAATGGAATCCACAAAATTTGTGCTCCAAAATTCATATAGCGTTCCTTCCCTCACGAGCCCTGCTCTGTGGCAGACCTGTATTGTACAGTCAAATGTGGAGTATTGCCATGTTCAAGAGAAATTGTGAAACAAATTATGGGGCCATGTTTACTTATCTTCCCTTGTAAAAATGTAAAAATCTAGGACTAAAACTATGTTATTGGTAAAATGGTAAGTATTTTACTTCACTCCTAAATAGTATAAATTTATGTTAATGGTGTCAATGTGCTCGCTGCCCAATAAGATGAATTAATGAGATGTAGTTTGTAAAATGGGTCACTTATGAGGGTTGTGCTGCTGTGGTATCTCAGTGTACCATATGGCACTCACAAACCATTCTAACAAAATCTGCACTTCAATTTGACGATCTTCTACTTCTGACCTTTGAACTGAATCTCAACAGTATTTTCTGACCACAATAGAGCTCTGCAAATGCAACATGGCATCTACAATCTATTTCAGTCTAATATGTACTTCAAAATTCATATGGCGCTCCTTCCCTTCTGAGCCCTGCCATGTATCCAAACAGAATTTTACAACCACATATTTGCCAATAGTGACCTCAAGGAAAGTTGCACAGATAACTGTGGCATCCATTTTCTATTTTTACCCCTGAAAAATGTGGAAATTTTGCATTAAGACTATGTGCCTACGTTGCGTTTTTTATGCGCTTCTGCTGTGCTTTTTACCGCAGTGGAAAAGCTTAAATACTCATAAAAACACATTCCCATATAATTGAGTCGCCCACCAGGGCCGTGGGGTACCCGGTACCGGGTCCGGTGTTCTCAGGGGGATGTCACGGTGGTGACCCGGTCTGTGGCCCTGGGTGCCCATGTGAAAGGGGAAATTGAATAAAGTTTATGTTCGTGACGCCACTTGTGGTATTCGGTCAGTGGGGACTGATGCTGCTTTAAGGCGTCCTCTGGGGTGATGTTATGGCAGCTAGATGGTATAACTTCCCACAGGTGAAGTCTATCCCCAGGGCTCCCGGTGTGTAGATGGAAGATGGTGAATGGCGCAGTAAAGAATGAGGACACAGGTTTGCAGTCTCTTTACCTGGTTTTACTGAAGACTTCAGGCAGCCACAGTCCAGGGTACCAGATCACAGGGCAGGCAAGGTCCGGCCAGCTTGGAAGCGAATCCAGAGTCCCCTTTACCAGGTGAAGTTAAAAGCCTTCCTCTAGCATGGTGGTGTTGTAGTCCCTTACTGCCTATGGCATCAGATAAGGTCCTCACAGTTCTTCTCTCTGTCCCCCATATAGGATAGGACAATACCTGTATGACAGGTAACTCGAACCTTTTTACAGGGACTCTATCACACCCCAGGCTCTATCTGTTACTGTGTCTTCAGGTGTGTGTGGCGGACAGGTAACTTGAAATTCAGCTGTCCTGCTGGTCTCTAGTATAAGTCCTAGAGTCCCTTACAACCTCGGTGTGCCGGCTACCAGTTATCTGCTCTTTGCCAGGGAGACAGTCTGCTCGCTGCTGTCCTCCCCCTGGTGTCCTCGCCTGTGCCTCGCTCTCCTTCACTCTCACTGAACGATGTCCTTTCTGTATGTCTCTTTTTCTCCAGGGGCTGTAGTACTTCAGATTACATGGCCCCTTCAGACCTTCTGACACTCTGTCGGTCTGCTCTCTTCTGTCTCTCTGACAATCTGACCTCATTTCCCCTCCAAACCACAATATATATAGGGGAGTTACCTAGGAATATGATCAAAAGCTCCCCCTTGTGGGCTGGAGTGTGAACATGTTGTGTATATGGTGATTACCTGATAAAAGATATCCTTCATTGCTTCCAAACGTAACATCACTCTCCCCGTGAGGAAAGCAATGCTACTTTGATGACCAGGACCTAGGGACGCCACACAATCCTACGGGATTCAGCATTTGCTGTGCCCATGCTGCAGATTTTTTTGCTGTGGAATCGCATAGTGGTAAAATCTGCAGCATGTTCATTATTTCTGCAGAATTGCAGCGATTCCGCCACCATAGGATTGCATTGAAACGCTCACTTTATGCATGTGGCTATGCCCATCATGCGTAAAGTGAGCGCTTCATGTGTGGATGGTAGCCAGGGTTTGGAGGAGAAAAAAAGATTTAAAATAAAAAATAGGGATATACTTACCTTCTGATGGCCCCCGGAGTCCTCCCGCCTCTCAGCGGTGCACGCAGCGGATTCAGTTCCCAGGGATGCATTGTGCAATTCACCTGAGATGACGTCGCGGTCATGCGATCGTAACATCACAAAGGTCCTTCGTGCAAAGCATCCCTGGGAACGGAACGTACCGGGAGCACCACTGAGGAGATCGGTCGCCGTGGGAAGATGAGAATAACCATATTTTTTATTTTTCTTATTATTTTTAATATTCTATCTTCTACTATTGATGCTGCATAGGCAGCATTAATAGTAAAAAGTTGGTCATACTTGTCAAGCACTATGCTTGACAAGTGTGACCAACTTGTCAATCACTTTTCCTAAAAACGCTTGCAAAACGCTTGTGTTTTGCGGGAAAACGCATGCGAATTCTGCATGCGTTTTACCCATGGCAGGGAGTTGCAGAAATGCTGCGGACATTTCCACAGCATTTCTGCAACATGGGCACATAGCATAAAGCAACATTTTTCTGCAAGAATTGGAATATTTCATTTCACAGCTCAATTTCATAAAATGATGCAACTCTCCTGTGAGAAAAATAATAACTAAACCTCTATATAGCTATCATATGATGTGCTCTGTCTAAAATTGGGTCACTTGTAGAGGGGTTCTGCCTTTTTGGCATTTCAGGGGATTTTTAATTGTTAATTTGCACAGTCCAATAGTGTCAAATTCTGTGAAGCACCTATTGGTTCAAAATGGTTATCACAACCACATATGAATTCCTTCTGGAGTGCAGTTTCCAAAGTATCGTCATTTGTGAGGGTTTCTGCACTCTGGCGTCTCTGTACAAGACATGGTGTCCACAATCTAATTAGGCCAAATTTTCACTTTAAAACTAAAATAGTGATTCTTTCCTTTCTAAGCTCTGTTACAGTTTCTAATCACATATGGGGTATAAATGTACTCAGTAGAAATTGAGTAACATATCATGTGGTCCACTTTCTCCTTTTACCCTTGGGAAAATGAAACAAATGGTAATCAAGCAACATTTTTGTAAACTATAATGCAATTTTTCATGGTTTTCTTCTAATTTGTTTTAATTCCTGTGAAGCACCTGAAGAGGTAACAATATGATAAAGGGTACAGTTTATTGCAAAGGTATTCGGCTCCCTGGAACTTTTCAACGTTTTCCCACATATCATGCTTCGAACATAAAGATACCAAATGTAAATTTTTGGTGAAGAATCAACAACAAGTGGAACACGATTGTGAAGTTGAACAAAATTTATTGGTTATTTTAAATTTTTGTGGAATTTCCAAAACTGAAAAGTGGGGCGTGCAATATTATTTGGCCCCTTTACTTTCAGTGCAGCAAACTCACTCCAGAAGTTCATTGTGGATCTCTGAATGATCAATGTTGTCCTAAATGCCAAATGATGATAAATATAATCCACCTGTGTGTAATCAAGTCTTCGTATAAATGCACCTGCTCTGTGATAGTCTCAGGGTTCTGTTTGAAGCACAGAGCATCATGAAGACCAAGGAACACAACAGGCAGGTCCGTGATACTGTTGTGGAGAAGTTTAAAGCTGGATTTGGATGCAAAATGATTTCCAAAAACTTTAAACATCCCAAGGAGCACGGTGCAAGCGATCATATTGAAATGGAAGGTGTATCATACCACTGCAAATCTACCAAGACCCGGCCGTCCCTCCAAACTTTCATCTCAAACAAGGAGAAGACTGATCAGAGATGCAGCTAAGAGGCCTATGATCACTCTGAATGAACTGCAGAGATCTACAGCTGAGGTGGGACAGTCTGTCCATAGGACAACAATCAGTCATACGCTGCACAAATCTGGCCTTTATGGAAGAGTGGCAAGAAGAAAGCCATTTCTCAAAGATATCCATAAAAAGTGTTATTTAAAGTTTGCAACAAGCCACCTGGGAGACAAACCAAACATGTGGAAGAAGGTGCTCTGGTCAGATGAAACCAAAATTGAACTTTTTGGCAACAATGCCAAACGATATGTTTGGCGTAAAGGCAATACAGCTCATCACCCTGAACACACCATCCCCACTGTCAAATATGGTGGTGGCAGCATCATGGTTTGAGCCTGCTTTTCTTCAGCAGGGACAGGGAAGATGGTTAAAATTGATGGGAATATGGATGGAGCCAAAATTGATGGGAATATGGATGGAGCCAAATACAGGACCATTCTTGAAGAAAACCTGTTTGAGTCTGCAAAAGACCTGAGACAGGGACGGAGATTTGTCTTCCAACAAGACAATGATCCCAAACATAAAGCAAAATCTACAATGGAATGGTTCACAAATAAACGCATTCAGGTGTTAGAATGGCCAAGTCAGAGTCCAGACCTCAATCCAATCGAGAATCTGTGGAAAGGGCTGAAAACTGCTGTTCACAAACGATCTCCATCAAACCTCACTGACTGAGCTCGAGTTGTTTGCCAAGGAAGAATGGGCAAGAATTTCAGTCGATGTACAAAACTGATTTTTCAATTCAAATAAATTCAATGGGGCAATAATTTAGTATGACATCATGTAATACCCTAAAAAATTTTTTTATTAAATGTTATTTAAAATGCCACCAACCTGTGGCTACACCAAAGGCTAAATGAAAACACACCGTGAAAAAAACTGGGATGGGGAAAGAGACATACCCTAATGTGTGTCTATGCTGAAGTCTGCCTGTCTGCGGGGGTTGGCACCCTAGGGGAAACATATTGGCACCCCCACTCAGCGACGGCTGGCCCTGGGGTCCCTAGATTGGCCCTGATTGGTCCAAAGGGTCCCTCTACCCACACAATGATGCACTGAAGGTACCCCTATAGACTATACATGAAACACACCTGTAATAGGGAGATCTATACCCCACACCGTGCCATTAAAAACAATTAGAGAACATGTTAGTAGGCGTTAGACGGAAGTGAAAATGCACTTATAACGATACTTATGGATGATTTATGACAAAAGTCACTTTTGTACAAATTACTGCATATTCCATTCACCTAAATCATAATGCCATTGAAAAAACATTTTTCCACCGAACAGGTAAAAGCTAACCATCAAAACAATGATGAATACTAGCTGGACCAGATGAATATATGTCTCATATAGACATAGTGTCGAGTAGAAAAAATCATGATGAACACCACCCAATACAAATAAATATGATCAGCCTATAACTAATGCCCTCTGCCAGATTTAAACACGCAATGTTTCGCAGAAGCTGAGGCATACAAATGGAGTTTGTACTCATCATTAGGTGAGATGCCGTCCACCTGGTATACAAGTGGCCTCAACGCGTTTCGCCTCTCTGGCTCATCAGGAGGCTCGATTTTCTGTCATGTGTCTCGATAGAATATGTATTAGGGTTAGAAACAAAGCCATTCCTATCCTTGGTTTTTTGGAAAATGTTGTAAATAACTTATATCAATGGAAGCTGAAATACCAGCTATAAAATGTACACATGGCATTGTCTTAAAGTGTTTTTTCTAATCCAATTATCCTAAAAATCTTAACTTATTGTTCTGGCAAAGTTCAAATTGCTTTTTTATTTCTTATGATTATTGTGTTTTAGGGAAAGAAAGCACAGAAATAAGAAATCAGTAAAAATTAAGTGTATACCTTTATTGTCAATCTAGATGAGAAGAAGTAAATGAAACAGTCTTTTTAACTTTTCATTTACCAAGGATACATCTGACTATCACGTCTGATTACTCGTGAATATCTTTTCCTAAGAATAAATCTCAGTAGTCCAATTTCGTGACCACCATTTAATGCCAATATTGCTTCTGATTCAATGCATTAACACGATGCAGATAAATGGTATTTATTTTTAAAATGTAAAAGTGCAAATAATATTATATTTATAAAAATCACATTTAACGAACTACGTGAATAAAAACACTTTTTACTTTATATTAATGACAATCATTTTCCAATTTATTTATGGCACAAATAGAACTTTAATTGTAAGTAAAAGAACCATAAATCACATTTACTTATAAATTAAACAAATCTTTGTGAATGATATTAAATTGTTAGTAATAAGAGCTCCTTTTCAGTATGTAGGGTCTTCTAGCTTTGCCTACAATGGCTTGTCTTTTCAAAATATAAGGGGTTTTCCTCTTTACAATATCTTCACTTTCACTGTTTGAACTGCTGGGTTCAAGATAATCCCGTGGAATCAGCTGAAAAAACAAAATTGCAGAGATCTCATTAAATTGATAAATCAGAAACCTAGTTTGCCTGATACATTAAATTGCAAGTGATGTGGATGTCATGAAGTATGATATAGTGTACACATAATCTTATAATTGGAGCTACTACTGTAGATTTCTTACATCATCAATATATTCTTAAAATGAAAAATGTCAATTTTTAGGCAGTATCTTAGCTAGTTTTGTATTTTATCAGGGGCATCGTCTAAAACCTTGCTGGCAACTTCCTGATTCTTTTAGAGAAGAATCAACACATTATTCCCATGCCAACTAGCATCACTAAATAGATTCATGCTCTGTTTTTATCAGCTCCAACAAGTTGATTAAATGTGTCTTTGCATTGCATGAATATCCTTAAAAGTGTTGTCAGGGCATATAATATTTATGAACTATCCTTGGGGTCATCAATATCAGCTCAGTGGCAGTGCAATACCTGGCACCCCCATTGATAAGCTGTTATTAGCTCCTGGGGCATCCAGATATAATTATGGAAGAGATGAGCAGCACTTCATTCAATGTATACTATCCAATGTACAAAGTACAGCGATCAGCTTCCATTTTCTCTATACGTTGAACTAAGCTGTGCTGTCCATCTCTATACATCCCGCCACCAGTAGAGCTAATAATATCAGATGAGTGGGGTGACAGGTGTCGGACCACCATTGATCTGATATTGATGACCTATCCTTCAGATAGGATTATTTTTTAGTTTAATTTCTATCCTGAGGATAGGTCATCAATAGTTGATGCCCAGACAAACATTTGAATCACTAAAACCAATTATTGTGTATAATGTATAAATATAAAGTTATTTTCTTATGGAAATAATAAGTAAAGTTTATTTAATGACTGATTACTATTATTCACATTTATTTATCATCTAGCTACAGTTGCATAATGCTAAATTGTAATATGCTTTATTTTTGCATCACTATTGAAGCCAGTTTATTATTATGTTTCCATGTAATATTGTAGCCATGTTGTAGGATTTGCTGATGAATGACATTTAAAATATCAGTGGGCTCAATGCAATCTAGTGGGGAATTAGGGAATATAGATGAAGGGGAATGTGAGAAGAATATTAGAATTAAAGCGTGCACTTTCAGCTCAATGATACTGCATGTAAAATTATAAAGTTTAGAGTTCTTGCTACTGTAATAAAATACTTGCATGAAATCAATGTTTAGTTATATAAGGCCGTATGTGGAAAATTACAAAGCCAAGTGTTAACCCATTACTTGCCAAATTAAAATTTTTACAAGTACAGATTTTTCACAAAAGGGCGTCCCAATATTCAATTAAAAATGACAATGACATGATTTCCTATTTTGAAAACATTCATTTTACAAACACAACACAACAAATTGGACCTAATTATAAAAATTATAAAATCTTAATTGCTAGAAGCTAAAGATTAGGCATCCCCAAAAAAGGACATTGGTAGATAATGGGTTAAAAAACTTCCAAAACTAGAAGACACTTCTTACTTACAGACCACATCAATGTGTAGACTCATTAGTGCTTCACATAGTAAATTAATAGTATTCACAAATCACTTTGTTTTTTAAATAAAACATCAGTTTTATTGGAGACTACCACATATATACAATTGGAATTGTAATTTTCGCAACAGGGAAATTTGCTTTGCTAGACAAAAAAGTGTTCAGCCTACACAGCTTCTCTAGAGCACTCCTAGTAATTGCAGTAACAAAATCAAGCCAAATACTTACGTCAAACAATTGTGTAAATGCTTTTGGAAACGAAAGGGCTGCTTACCCTACTTCTTGAGTCTGAGAGACATACTCTTTGCAGACTATATATTTTTAAAATTAAGCAACTTATTTTTGGAAACAAGAAAATACTATCTGTAGAATAGTGCTGCACTATAGAATACAATATGCACTCTCTCATAATGGTCTGTAATTTGTGTTCTCTTGAAACAAAGCCACTTACTCTGCTTCCATTCTTCTTCTTCACACTTTCTCCTTTTTCATCTTTCATATCTGCTGTTCACTAAACCACTTTTCTCAGTTGCTGTCTGCTATGTTAAACTGAGTGCCCTCTACTTACGTAATGCCCAAGAGGCATATTTGCCAAGAAGAACTCTGCTGAAGTTCATGATTTATAAACAGAGAACAAATACTGAACCATATACACTCACCGGCCACTTTATTAGGTACACCATGCTAGTAACGGGTTGGACCCCCTTTTGCCTTCAGAACTGCCTCAATTCTTCGTGGCATAGATTCAACAAGGTGCTGGAAGCATTCCTCAGAGATTTTGGTCCATATTGACATGATGGCATCACACAGTTGCCGCAGATTTGTCGGCTGCACATCCCAAAGATGCTCCATACAAGGCAGGATGGATCCATGCTTTCATGTTGTTTACACCAAATTCTGACCCTACCATCCGAATGTCGCAGCAGAAATCGAGACTCATCAGACCAAGCAACGTTTTTCCAATCTTCTACTGTCCAATTTCGATGAGCTTGTACAAATTGTAGCCTCAGTTTCCTGTTCTTAGCTGAAAGGAGTGGTACCCGGTGTGGTCTTCTGCTGCTGTAGCCCATCTGCCTCAAAGTTCGATGCACTGTGCGTTCAGAGATGCTCTTAGGCCTACCTTGGTTGTAACGGGTGGCGATTTGAGTCACTGTTGCCTTTCTATCAGCTCGAACCAGTCTGCCCATTCTCCTCTGACCTCTGGCATCAACAAGGCATTTCCGCCCACAGAACTGCCGCTCACTGGATTTTTTTTCTTTTTCGGACCATACTCTGTAAACCCTAGAGATGGTTGTGCGTGAAAATCCCATTAGATCAGCAGTTTCTGAAATACTCAGACCAGCCCTTCTGGCACCAACAACCATGCCACGTTCAAAGGCACTCAAATCACCTTTCTTCCCCATACTGATGCTCGGTTTGAACTGCAGGAGATTGTCTTGACCATGTCTACATGCCTAAATGCACTGAGTTGCCGCCATGTGATTGGCTGATTAGAAATTAAGTGTTAACAAGAAGTTGGACAGGTGTACCTAATAAAGTGGCCGGTGAGTGTACAATGGATACTCAGTAGACTCTTGCATCTGTTCATAAGAATGATCACACCTGATATACTAATTTCCTTTCACACTTGAATGCTAATATAAAAAAAATGATACTTCTGTTTTTTTTAAATTAGGAAGACAAGAGAAACTGGTAAAACTTAGTAACTGTAAGTCATAAGAGACAAGTAGATGAGCAGTTCTGTTGCATAATTATGGTTTTCTCCTAAAGGCAAGGATGATTTATGGAGAAGTCAGACCATGCAAACCCCAAAAGATGTAATAAGTTTGGAAAAGAACTAAATAAGTGTCTATGCAGCATTTTGTGAGTTAATGAAAGCACTCGTGCCAACCTTTCCCTTAAAGTATGTGGTTAATTTGGCATGAAATACATGGTCCAGTTATTAAATACGTTAGAAGTTAACCAAAGGTAAAGAAGTAGCACTAAGTTTCAGCAATTTGTATTCCTTAATCATTCATTTTCAACTCCCCTCAGTTTTGGGTTTGTATCTTGCATCTGTAAGTCTGAAGTCGGCTGCGATCACTTTCATGTCATCTTCTCTTCCCTGTTATGAGCTGGTGGTTTAGGAGCAACATGGGACATGCTCTGGAGGAGGTGGTACCTGTACAGACCGCAGTTCCTGAGCTTAACACAACACTAGAAGTAGCCGTGGGATGTTCCTGTCACTACCTAGACACCTCTTCACAGCCGGAGGACTAACTTCCCCTAAAGATAGAAACAGGAAAGCTATCTTGCCTCAGAGAAAATCCCCAAAGGATAGGACAGCCCCCCACAAATATTGACTGTGAGTGGAGAGGGAAATGACATACGCAGAATGAAACCAGGATGTAGCAAAGG
Source organism: Ranitomeya variabilis (assembly GCF_051348905.1). Taxonomy (NCBI): domain Eukaryota; kingdom Metazoa; phylum Chordata; class Amphibia; order Anura; family Dendrobatidae; genus Ranitomeya; species Ranitomeya variabilis. The sequence continues at coordinate 466,305,792 of NC_135236.1, forward strand.
AGGCCAGTCAAGCTAGATAGATAGAACAGGACAGAATACTGTGCGGTCCGTATTAAAAACTAGAAAAATCCACCACAGAGTTTACAAAAATCTCCACACCTGACTAAAGGTCTGGGAGGTAAATCTGCTTCCCAGAGCTTCCAGCTTAAAGGGAGGGTGCCGTGATTTTAGTTTTTGTATTAATAATTATTGATTATATAATCAATTATTTTTAATACAAAAGTAAATGTACCTCTTTCATACTTTTTTATTTATTCACTTTTACATTCACCACTGGAGGCCGCCATTTTCATTAGTGTGGGTGTAAGTGTCTGGGCACGACACTTGCACACCTCACTTACGGCAGCCATGTACATAGGAGCCAACGGTCGGGCTCCGACCGCATCTCCTCCTGCCTCTCAGCTGTGACTTGGACATGCCCACTGAGCTGCTACATCACAGCTGTGAGAGGAGATCGCGGCCATTTTGTTTATTTCCCTCTGCCATCGCACACACAGCTCAGTGCGTGCGATGGCAGAAGCTGCCAGGGAGAAGCTGCTGCCGAGGGTCCGAGGTGAGTATCTGCAGCGAGGAGCTGTGATTGCAGCCTGTACTTAGTATTACATTACAGGCTGCAATCACTGCCAACCTGTTCAGAGCAGAGCAGGGAGATGTCACACTGCTCTGCCCTGAACATGACTCAGCACATCCTGGGAGAGGACGGAAGGTAAGTACAGCGTTTTTATTTTCTTATGCATCTACCACTTCTACCAGCCCCTATCTACCACTGCTACCTGCCCCTATATACCACTGCTACCAGCCCCTATATACCACCTACCACTGATACCTGCCCCCATATACCACTGCTAGCTGCCTCTATATACCACTGCTACCTGCCCCTATATACCACTGCTAGCTGCCTCTATATACCACTGCTAGCTGCCTCTATATACCACTGCTACCTGCCCCTATATACCACTGCTAGCTGCCTCTATATACCACTGCTAGCTGCCTGTATATACCACTGCTAGCTGCCTCTATATACCACTGCTAGCTGCCCCTATATACCACTGCTAGCTGCCTCTATATACCACTGCTAGCTGCCTCTATATACCACTGCTAGCTGCCTCTATATACCACTGCTAGCTGCCTCTATATACCACTGCTAGCTGCCTCTATATACCACTGCTGGCTGCCTCTATATACCACTGCTAGCTGCCTCTATATACCACTGCTACCTGCCCCTATATACCACTGCTAGCTGCCTCTATATACCACTGCTAGCTGCCTCTATATACCACTGCTAGCTGCCCCTATATACCACTGCTAGCTGCCCCTATATACCACTGCTAGCTGCCTCTATATACCACTGCTAGTTGCCTCTATATACCACTGCTAGCTGCCTCTATATACCACTGCTAGCTGCCTCTATATACCACTGCTAGCTGCCTCTATATACCACTGCTAGCTGCCTCTATATACCACTGCTAGCTGCCTCTATATACCACTGCTAGCTGCCTCTAAATACCACTGCTACCTGCCCCCATATACCACTGCTAGCTGCCTCTATATACCACTGCTAGCTGCCCCTATATACCACTGCTACCTGCCCCTGTATACCACTGCTAGCTGCCTCTATATACCACTGCTAGCTGCCCCTATATACCACTGCTACCTGCCTCTATATACCACTGCTACCTGCCTCTATATACCCCTGCTACATGCCTCTATATACCCCTGCTACCTGCCTCTATATACCTTTGCTACCTGCCTCTATATACCCTTGCTACCTGCCTCTATATACCACTGCTAGCTGCCTCTATATACCACTGCTAGCTGCCTCTATATACCACTGCTACCTGCCCCTATATACCACTGCTACCTGCCTCTATATACCACCTACCACTGCTACCAGCCCCTATATACCACCTACCACTGCTACCAGCCCCTATATACCACCTACCACTGCTACCTGCCCCTATATACCACTGCTAGCTGCCTCTATATACCACTGCTAGCTGCCTCTATATACCACTGCTAGCTGCCTCTATATACCACTGCTAGCTGCCTCTATATACCACTGCTAGCTGCCTCTATATACCCCTGCTAGCTGCCTCTATATACCCCTGCTACATGCCTCTATATACCCCTGCTACATGCCTCTATATACCCCTGCTACCTGCCTCTATATACCCTTGCTACCTGCCTCTATATACCCTTGCTACCTGACCCTATATACCACTGCTACCTGCCCCTATATACCACTGCTAGCTGCCTCTATATACCATTGCTAGCTGCCTCTATATACCACTGCTACCTGCCCCTATATACCACTGCTAGCTGCCTCTATATACCACTGCTAGCTACCTCTATATACCACTGCTAGCTGCCTCTATATACCACTGCTAGCTGCCTCTATATACCACTGCTAGCTGCCCCTATATACCACTGCTACCTGCCTCTATATACCACTGCTACCTGCCTCTATATACCCTTGCTACCTGCCTCTATATACCCTTGCTAGCTGCCTCTATATACCACTGCTAGCTGCCTCTATATACCACTGCTAGCTGCCTCTATATACCACTGCTAGCTGCCCCTATATACCACTGCTAGCTGCCTCTATATACCACTGCTAGCTGCCTCTATATACCACTGCTAGCTGCCTCTATATACCACTGCTAGCTGCCCCTATATACCACTGCTAGCTGCCCCTATATACCACTGCTACCTGCCCCTATATACCACTGCTAGCTGCCTCTATATACCACTGCTAGCTGCCCCTATATACCACTGCTACCTGCCTCTATATACCCCTGCTACATGCCTCTATACACCCCTGCTACATGCCTCTATATACCACTGCTAGCTGCCCCTATATACCACTGCTACCTGCCTCTATATACCCTTGCTACCTGCCTCTTTATACCACTGCTAGCTGCCTCTATATACCACTGCTAGCTGCCTCTATATACCACTGCTAGCTGCCTCTATATACCCCTGCTACCTGCCCCTATATACCACTGCTACCTGCCTCTATATACCACCTACCACTGCTACCAGCCCCTATATACCACCTACCACTGCTACCAGCCCCTATATACCACCTACCACTGCTACCTGCCTCTATATACCACTGCTAGCTGCCTCTATATACCACTGCTAGCTGCCTCTATATACCACTGCTAGCTGCCTCTATATACCACTGCTAGCTGCCTCTATATACCCCTGCTACATGCCTCTATATACCCCTGCTACATGCCTCTATATACCCCTGCTACCTGCCTCTATATACCCTTGCTACCTGCCTCTATATACCCTTGCTAGCTGCCTCTATATACCACTGCTAGCTGCCTCTATATACCACTGCTAGCTGCCTCTATATACCACTGCTAGCTGCCTCTATATACCACTGCTAGCTGCCTCTGTATACCACTGCTAGCTGCCTCTGTATACCACTGCTGGCTGCCTCTGTATACCACTGCTGGCTGCCTCTGTATACCACTGCTGCCTGCCTCTGTATACCACTGCTGCCTGCCTCTGTATACCACTGCTGCCTGCCTCTGTATACCACTGCTGCCTGCCTCTGTATACCACTGCTGCCTGCCTCTGTATACCACTATCTGCCTCTATATACACCTACCACTGCTACCTCTGTCCTGTGTAGCTAATCTAGTCCTGGGTAGCTAATCCTGTCCTGTGTACTGTGTCCTCAGCAGACAGTATCACACAGGACAGGATTAGATACACGGCTCAGCAGTTGGTATCACACAGGACAGGATTAGATACATGGCTCAGCAGTCGGTATCACACAGGACAGGATTAGATACACGGCTCAGCAGTTGGTAACACACAGGACAGGATTAGATACACGGCTCAGCAGTCGGTATCACACAGGACAGGATTAGATACACGGCTCAGCAGTTGATAACACACAGGACAGGATTAGATACATGGCTCAGCAATCGGTATCACACAGGACAGGAATAGATACACGGCTCAGCAGTCGGTATCACACAGGACAGGAATAGATACATGGCTCAGCAGTTGGTAACACACAGGACAGGATTAGATACACGGCTCAGCAGTTGGTAACACACAGGACAGGATTAGATACACGGCTCAGCAGTTGGTATCACACGACAGGATTAGATACACGGCTCAGCAGTCGGTATCACACAGGACAGGATTAGATACACGGCTCAGCAGTCGGTATCACACAGGACAGGATTAGATACACGGCTCAGCAGTTGGTATCACACAGGACAGGATTAGATACACGGCTCAGCAGTCAGTATCTAATCCTCTCCTATGCACTCCTCTCCCCCTGCGTGTCTTTCCCCAATGTGGTTTATTATTTTTGTTGAGGGAGTCGAGGATTATGCGTTCGGTATGGTAAAAGATCAATAAAGGACTTTATTCTGGCCGAGTCTTTACAATACAACTATAGGATTAGTAATGGATGGGTGCCTTATAGATGCCTCTCCATTACTAAGCCGTGGGCTTGATGTCACCGGACAATATGAAGGTGACATTAACCCCAAAAATATGAACCCCACTTGCTACCGCTACAGGGCAAGTGGAAATTGCCAGGCAAAGCGCCAGAAGAGGCGCATGTAAAAGGCGGCTGAGAGCTGATCTTTTTAGCCTGGGGGGGACAATATCCATGGCCCCTTCCTAGGCTATTAATGTCAGCCCGCAGCTGTCTGCATAGTATTTGATGGTTATTAATTATAGGGGGCCCCACGTCTTTTTTTGGGGGGTGTCCCCCATTTTAATAGCCAGTAAAGGCTAAGTATACAGTTGCGAGCGTGTGAGTGTGAGCACACCCTCCCACCCATAGACCAGTACACTGCTCTCCTGAAATACTCTGTGCTCCTGTCACCCTGCTCCTTCCACCATACGTCTCTGTGACCTCCCTAGAGCAGCACAATACCATATGGATCACGTATAATGCCGCTATATATATTTATCACATAATACTCCTGTAAAGACCACACATTATGCCGAGATATTATAATATATATAATATCACACATTATGCCGCCAAGTATTGTGTGATCTATGTGACGGTATTATATGTGATCTATATGGTGGTATTATGTTTGATCAGTGTTGTGGAATGATGTAAAAACTATATGACGGTGGTATATGAGAACTATATTGTGGGATTATGTGTGATCTATGTGGCAGTACTAGGTGAGAATTATATGGCGGTATTATGTGTGATCTATATGGTGGTATGTGAGAACTGTATGACAGTATTGTGTGATCTATTTGATAGTATTGTGTGTGTGATCTATATGGTGGCATTATGTGAGAACACTATGGCAGTATTATCTTCAGAAAGCGGACCCATTCTATGGTGGTTCTGGCTGAGCACCTGCACGCGGGTCTGGGGTAATAGAGGGGGCAGCATGACCTCCAGTTAGGTGCAGTCAGGGCTGGTGATGCAGCTGAAGAGAGGGGTCTCATTTTTATCGTTACTATATGGCTACGTTTCCTTCCCAGCGTCACCCCGTACTTCGCCTGTCGTCTCACTTTCACACATCGCCAGGACAGGATAGAGAAGACAGGATCTGAGGAGGGGAATGGGGTCTTTGCATGCAATGTCTGGATCAGAACAGGTCATCAATCCGCAGAAATGTTTCCTGGATTTCTGTGGAGCAGACGGTCCATCCATGTGTATAAAAGACAGCGCTCTATGTACAATCCCTGGCTGCTCCGCGCACTGAACATGGTGCCCCCCCCATAGACCAGCACACTGCTCTCCTGAAATACTCTGTGCTGCTGTCACCCTGCTCCCTCCACCACATATCTCCCAGAATCCTTGCTGCCTGCCATCCTCGGTGACTGTCTACTTGTTAGTATAAGGCTGCCGTCGCACGTTCAGTATTTGGTCAGTATTTTACCTCAGTATTTGTAAGCCAAAACCAGGAGTGGGTGATAAATGCAGAAGTGGTGCATATGTTTCTATTATACTTTTCCTCTAATTGCTCCTCTCCTGGTTTTGGCTTACAAATACTGAGGTAAAATACTGACCAAATACTGATAGTGTGACGGCAGCCTTACTCTGCAGTCACCAACAAAATGGCTGCTCACTGGGTTCCTGAATATCATCCTCTCTTATCCCTTAGCAAACACCTAGAATGGGAGGAGAGGAGACATCACACATGTCAGCAGACTCCGCCCATAATTACTGCAGTGCAGTAATGTGAGCTAGTTGTACACTAGGTTTTTCTGAAATTTCAGCAGCTGCTCCCCCTAGTGTTTAAAAGTGGAAATTCCCAAACTTTTCAAATTATTTTTCATATTTTACTAAATTATAAACAAATGATAATATTTTTTAAGAAAATTTAAACATTAATTCTTTACATTTTTACAATTGCTGTAAAAAAAATTTTTTTGATGGCACCTTCCCTTTAACTGAATAAATCCATACTGACAAGCTGGACTAGAAAAAACATAGAAAGTGCAGAAAGATTAAGTCCACAACAAGTGGACTGCAAAAGACCAAAGCAAGGACTTATCTTTGCTGAACTGGTCAGAATATCAGGGAAATCCAAGCAGAGATGTGAATCCAACCAGGAACCATTGACAACTGGCACTGGCTGAAGGATAGAGCCAGGATAAATAGCCGAGCCAGAATAAACGATCAGTGGAAGCAGCTGCTGACTGCTAAATCCAAGGAGCAGCAGTTCCACTTAAATCCACCGGAGGGAGCCCAAGAACAGAACTCACAAAAGTGCCACTTACAACCACTGGAGGGAGCCCAAGAGCGGAATTCACAACAGTACCCCCCCCTTGAGGAGGGGTCACCGAACCCTCACCAGAGCCCCCAGGCCGATCAGGATGAGCCAAGTGAAAAGCACGAACCAAATCGGCGGCATGGACATCGGAGGCAACAACCCAAGAATTATCCTCCTGGCCATAACACTTCCACTTGACAAGATACTGAAGCCTCCGCCTCGAAAAACGAGAATCCAAAATTTCCTCCACCACATATTCCAACTCCCCATCAACCAACACCGGGGCAGGAGGATCAACAGAGGGAACAACGGGCACCACATATCTCCGCAACAAAGATCTATGGAAAACATTATGGATGGCAAAAGAGGCTGGAAGGACCAAACGAAAAGAAACCGGATTGATAATCTCAGAAATCTTATTAGGACTGTGACAAAACACTCCGGGATCGCCTTTGCTGGGGTCAAAGGTCACGTGGTTTGTGCATTGAACTCTGAGGCGACAGCAGGTTTCCAAGTTGACTGACCTCAAGTCAGGTTTATTAAAGTGAAAGCAAATACAGAAAACAAAACATAAAAATAAATCCTAGCCTGTCCGGCGCTAACTAAACAAATACGTTCCTATCTAACAACTGGGGGGGCTTCTCCCTCCCAGCTAACATTACATAGATCATGAGCACAGCTCTCACTCACGTTTGTCTCACACAGACAGGCATTCTGTGTGCCCCAGGCTGACACCTGAAACCTCCAGGTGGTCAGCCTTTATTCCTGCACTTATTAACCCCTCGGTATCCTGAAGATACTGAGCGGCCTAATTCACATAGGACAAATACCTGGGCGAGATATACCTGCCCCCGACTACCAGACTGACATGACTCTTACAGGACCAATAAACCGAGGCTTGAACTTAGGGGAAGAAACCTTCATAGGAACATGATGAGAAGATAACCAGACTAAATCCCCCACTCGAAGCCAGGGACCAACACACCGACGGCGGTTAGCAAAACGTTGAGCCTTTTCCTGAGACAACGTCAAATTGTCTACCACATGAGTACAAATCTGCTGTAACCTGTCCATTACAGAATCCACACCAGGACAATCAGAAGGCTCAACCTGCCCCGAAGAAAAACGAGGATGAAAACCAAAATTACAAAAGAAAGGCGAAACCAAAGTAGCCGAACTAGCCCGATTATAATTATTGCCAACGGCAAGAAAGCCACCCAATCATCCTGGTCAGCAGACACAAAGCATCTCAAATAGGTCTACAAGGTCTGATTAGTTTGCTCAGTTTGGCCATTTGTCTGAGGATGAAACGCCAAAGAAAAAGACAAATCAATGCCCATCCTAGCACAAAAGGCCTGCCAAAACCTAGAAACAAACTGGGAACCTCTGTCAGACGCAATATTCTCCGGAATGCCATGCAAACGAACCACATGCTGAAAAAACAATGGAACCAAATCAGAGGAGGAAGGCAATTTAGGCAAAGGTACCAAATGGACCATTTTAGAGAACCGGTCACAAACCACCCAGATAACAGACATCTTCTGGGAAACAGGAAGATCCGAAATAAAATCCATGGAAATATGCGTCCAGGGCCTCTCAGGGACCGGCAAAGGCAAAAGCAACCCACTAGCGCGGGAACAGCAAGGCTTGGCCCGGGCACAAGTCCCACAGGACTGCACAAAAGAACGCACATCCCGCGACAAGGAAGGCCACCAAAAGGACCTAGCAACCAAATCTCTGGTACCAAAAATCCCAGGATGACCAGCCAACACCTAACAATGAACCTCAGAAATTACCTTACTTGTCCATCTATCAGGAACAAACAGCTTCCCCACAGGACAGCGGTCAGGTTTATCAGCCTGAAATTCCTGAAGCACCCGCCGTAAATCAGGGGAGATGGCAGAAAGAATCACCCCTTCCTTGAGAATGCCAACCGGCTCAAGGACTCCAGGAGAATCAGGCAAAAAACTCCTAGAGAGGGCATCAGCCTTAACATTCTTAGATCCCGGAAGATACGAGACAACAAAATCATAACGGGAGAAAAACAGGGACCATCGAGCCTGTCTAGGGTTCAGCCGCTTGGCCGACTCGAGGTAAATCAGATTCTTATGATCGGTCAAGACCACAATGCGGTGCTTGGCTCCCTCAAGCCAATGTCGCCACTCCTCAAATGCCCACTTCATGGCCAACAACTCCCGATTGCCGACATCATAATTGCGCTCCGCAGGCGAAAACTTTCTGGAAAAAAAGGCACACGGTTTCATCAAAGAACCATCAGAACTCCTCTGAGACAAAACGGCCCCTGCCCCAATCTCAGAAGCGTCAACCTCAACCTGAAAAGGAAGAGAAACATCCAGCTGACGCAACACAGGGGCAGAAGTAAATCGGCGTTTAAGCTCCTGAAAGGCCTCAACAGCCGCAGAGGACCAATTCGTCACATCAGCGCCTTTCTTCGTCAAATCGGTCAGGGGCTTAACCACACTGGAAAAGTTGGCAATGAAACGGCGATAAAAATTAGCAAAGCCCAAAAATTTCTGAAGACTCTTCACAGATGTGGGTTGAATCCAGTCATGAATGGCTTGGACCTTAACAGGATCCATTTCTATAGATGAGGGAGAAAAAATAAAACCCAAAAAGGAGACCTTCTGAACTCCAAATAGGCACTTAGACCCCTTCACAAATAAAGCATTATCACAAAGGATCTGGAATACCATCCTGACCTGCTTCACATGAGACTCCCAATCATCGGAAAAAATCAAAATATCATCCAAATACACAATCATGAATTAATCAAGATAATTGCGGAAAATATCATGCATGAAGGACTGAAATACAGAAGGAGAATTAGAGAGCCCGAAAGGCATCACAAGGTATTCAAAATGGCTTTCGGGCGTATTAAATGCAGTTTTCCATTCGTCACCCTGTTTAATACGAACAAGATTATATGCCCCTCGAAGGTCAATCTTAGTAAACCAACTAGCCCCCTTGATCCGAGCAAACAAATCAGAAAGCAAAGGTAAAGGGCATTGGAATTTGACCGTGATCTTATTAAGAAGGCGATAATAAATACATGGTCTCAAGGAGCCATCCTTCTTGGCAACAAAAAAGAATCCCGCTCCCAATGGTGAGGAAGACGGCCGAATATGCCCCTTCTCCAAAGACTCCTTAACATAACTCCGCATGGCGGCATGCTCTGGCACAGACAGATTGAAAAGTCGGCCCTTAGGGAACTTACAGCCAGGAATCAAGTTAATAGCACAATCACAATCCCTATGTGGAGGAAGGGAACTGGACTTGGGCTCATCAAATACATCCTGGAAATCCGACAAAAACTCAGGAACTTCACAAGAGGGGGAAGAGGAAATTGACATCAAAGGAACGCCACTATGTACCCCTTGACAACCCCAACTAGTCACAGACATAGATTTCCAATCCAGCACCGGATTATGTCCCTGTAACCATGGAAAACCCAGTACAACAACATCATGCAAATTATGCAACACCAGAAAATGGCAATCTTCCTGATGTGCTGGAGCCATGCACATGGTCAGCTGAGTCCAATACTGAGGTTTATCCTTGGCCAACGATGTAGCATCAATGCCCCTCAAAGGAATAGGGCTCTGCAAAGGCTGCAAAGAAAAACCACAGCGCCTGGCGAATTCCAAGTCCATCAAGTTCAGGGCAGCGCCTGAATCCACAAATGCCATGACAGAAAAGGACGATAATGAGCAAATCAAGGTCACAGATAAGAGAAATTTAGGCTGTACAGTACTGATGGTAACAGACCTAGCGACCCTCTTAGTACGCTTAGGGCAATCAGAAATAGCATGAGCAGAATCACCACAGTAAAAACACAGCCTATTCTGGCATCTGAATCCCTGCCGTTCTGCTGTAGTCAAAATCCTATCACATTGCATAGGCTCAGGACTCTGCTCAGAGGATACTGCCATATGGTGCACAACTTTGCGCTCGCGCAGGCGCCGATCAATCTGAATGGCTAGAGACATAGATTCGCTCAAACGAGCAGGTGTGGGGAACCCCACCATAACATCTTTAAGGGCTTCAGAAAGACCCTTTCTGAAAATTGCTGCCAGAGCCTCCTCATTCCATTTAGTGAGCACAGACCATTTTCTAAATTTCTGGCAGTATACTTCTGCCGCTTCCTGACCCTGACACAGGGCCAACAAGGTCTTTTCTGCATGATCCACAGAATTAGGTTCGTCATACAATAATCCGAGCGCTTGAAAAAATGCGTCTACATTAAGCAATGCCGGATCCCCTGATTCAAGGGAGAATGCCCAGTCCTGAGGGTCACCACACAGCAGAGAGATGACAATTTTAACCTGCTGAATGGAATCACCACAGGAACGGGGTTTCAAGGCAAAAAACTATTTGCAGTTATTTTTAAAGTTCAAAAACTTGGATCTGTCCCCAAAAAACAAATCAGGGGTTGGAATTCTAGGCTCTAAAGCCGGAGTCTGGACAACACAATCTTGGATACTCTGTACTCTTGCAGCAAGTTGATCCACACGAGAAAACAAACCCTGAACATCCATGCCAGCGCCAAAATCCTGAACCACCCAGCGATTAAGAGGAAAAAAAAGACAAAACAGACTGCAGAAAAAAAAATGGCTCAGAACTTCCTTTTCCTTCTTTTGAGATGCATTTAATTCATTTTTGGCCAGTTGTACTGTTATGAGCTGGTGGTTTAGGAGCAACATGGGACGTGCTCTGGAGGAGGTGGTACCTGTACAGACCGCAGTTCCTGAGCTTAACACAACACTAGAAGTAGCCGTGGGATGTTCCTGTCACTCCCTAGACACCTCTTCACAGCCGGAGGACTAACTTCCCTTAAAGATAGAAACAGGAAAGCTATCTTGCCTCAGAGAAAATCCCCAAAGGATAGGACAGCCCCCCACAAATATTGACTGTGAGTGGAGAGGGAAATGACATACGCAGAATGAAACCAGGATGTAGCAATGGAGGCCAGTCTAGCTAGCTAGATAGAACAGGACAGAATACTGTGCGGTCAGTATTAAAAACTAGAAAAATCCACCACAGAGTTTACAAAAATCTCCACCCCTGACTAAAGGTGTGGGGGGTAAATCTGCTTCCCAGAGCTTCCAGCTTAACTGAATAAATCCATACTGACCAGCTGGACTAGAAAAAACATAGGAAGTGCAGAAAGATTAAGTCCACAACAAGTGGACTGCAAAAGAACAAAGCAAGGACTTACCTTTGCTGAACTGGTCAGAATATCAGGGAAATCCAAGCAGAGATGTGAATCCAACCAGGAACCATTGACAACTGGCACAGGCTGAAGGATAGAACCAGGCTAAATAGCCGAGCCAGAAAGACAATCAGTGGAAGCAGCTGCTGACTACTAAATCCAAGGAGCAGCAGTACCACTTAAAACCACCGGAGGGAGCCCAAGAGCAGAACTCACAAAAGTGCCACTTACAACCACCGGAGGGAGCCCAAGAGCGGAATTCACAACACTTCCCCCTCAGGTCCCCTTTCCTATACTTACTCAGTCTCCATTGTTTTGGGCTTTCTTTTACCATCCTCAACAAACAGTCAAAGATAGTTGCAATAGTAATTTTTGGCTATATCCAAGATGTTAAGGATAAGACTAGAAAGTACAGATCAACAGCGACTGGTTAACGACCAAAACAGGACCTTCAGAGATCGAATAAGGTGAGTATAGTGTATTTTATTGTTTTTAATTGGTCTGAACCTTTCATCTAATTTCATTATGTAAAATAAAACATTAAAAGGCAATGGACACATTTGACATAGAAAACATAATTTGATGGTTGCTTTGGGTTAGCAAAAAGTTGCAGGCTGCAATCTCCATTCCTTAATATTTTTTATTTAATTTTCAGCCTGCTCCTGTAACTCCGGGAAACTACTGGGACATTCTCATTCCTGGACTTATTTCCCCATTTACAGTTTCTGAGAAATTTCATCACTATTGTACAGACACTGAAGCTGAGGAGTGCGTGAGTCCCAATCTCCTGCCCTCATTGATAGCTTAGATATTTCCCCTCTACTCACTTATTTTCCTGGTACATATTCCTCCATATCCCTGTTGCTATCTTTAATTCACTAAGGCCTCCTTCACATGTCCGTGTTTGCAGTACCTGTGGCATTCGTTTTTTTCACACGTACCCATTTTAACCTATGCTGCTCTTTTACATTAACCATGTGTCTGTGCAAAACAAACAGAGACATGTCCATTTTTTCCGGCAGCACAGATGACAAGAGCCAACACAAGTCAATGGGCCCATGAAAAACATTTACAGCACACAGATGGCATGATTGTGCCATGCGTGTGCTGTACATGTCCTGTATGTGTTTAACATTGCAAACTTTAGGAGAAGCTTTGTAATTTAGTTATTTCTTTATCCATGCCAGACAAACACTAATGGCAAACACGGACGCACTGATAAAGCACTGGTGACACACTGATGGATAACACTGATGACACCGGTATTGTTTTTTTACGTATGTGTTTCATAAAGTGTGACAGAGGCCTAGCATTGAGAGAAAGGAACAAGAGAACAGAGACAACAAATCCCGGAACAGTGTTGTCCAATCTATGTCAGATTCAGCATAGCAATCAGCTATGTGAAGGAGGTACCCATGCTCTATATTAGCAAAATCATATTTTGTATGTAGATGATTTAGAAAAACTTATTTTTTCATTTTTGAAGCAACAAAACAATAAACATAATCACCACTAAGCCATTATTCTTTTTTTCTCTTAACTAAAATGATATTAGCCTAAACATTTCTTTAAGGTTCCTTAGCACAATAACCTCAAATACAAACATTGTAATTAAACAATTTATTTGCGTCATACCTCTGAATGCTGAAAAAACATGCTTTGGCAAATTTTCTGCAGTTGAATTGCTGTTAACATGGCTTCCAAGTTAAAACCATCCAATGAAGTTGGATTTTGTTTTCTCACCAGGAGCTCATCTTCTCCATTCTCCCCTGGTTCCTCCGTTTGGGTATTGAAATTGTTCACAAGTTTGCATACATTGAGAAGACTCATTTTCCAGTATGGAGGTCTTGCTTTATTCACCTAAAGTTAAATAATTGCTAATTATTTTGGACACATGCAAACAGATTTTAGCATACTCTTATACATGGCACATAACTTATATCAATTTTCTTTTTTATAGCACCAGCAATAATGCATTTTTTTAATGAATTTGCACTTTATATACACAAATGAACAGTACCGTGCAAAAGGTTTAGAAACCAATATGCAAAAATATCTATATGTATATAAATATAGAAAACCTCGATTGGAAGAAGCACTCATATTGAAATCAGTGAAAAAGGTGGGCTTTACTCCCAAAAAATACATGTGCCATTTCAGCTTCTCATTTGAAGCCTTTCTCATGCATAACACATGGAGAGACAGAGAGATTTTCCAGCTCCAAAGTTTGGGTCTCCATTGATTTTAATGGGCTTGCCTGAACCAAACTTTGCTTTATTCACACCGATCTCTGTATCTATTGGCCATTTCTCCCCTCAGTTTAGCCACATGTCTGAACTTTCAAGCCTCTTCTTGCACCTTATCTGTTAGATGCTCAGACCACATGTCTTAAGCCTCTAGGTCTTTGGTGATCATTCTTAATGTGTACAGTATGTTTATTTTTCACGTGTTCACTTGCTTGTATTACTGAATCTAGGGTTATCATATCATTCATTATCTTATTGCAGGATTGTACACTTGTATTTCTATCACTGTATTCACATATGATACATTTATGCCTGTATAGATTAGACTTATGTATTTATATACAAATCACTATGAATTGCACCATTTATATTTGCCTATAATCAATTAAGCTGTAATTGCAGTAACATAAATATGTGTATTAGGTATCACATATTATGCTTAAAAAAGGCTTCAAATGAGAAGCTGAAATGTTGCTTGCGGCTGTGTTAATAAAGTTCACTTTTTCACATATTTCCATTTGAGTGCTGTTTCTAAATCTATTTTTCCTACATTTGGAGGCTCCGGGGCTGGATCCTTGTGGAAGTATTGCACCCACAACTTTAGGACTGTGCTGCTATTTTTCCTTGTTACTGTAAGTTCATATGAATATACACTGCTCAAAAAAATAAAGGGAACACTAAAATTCCTCATCCTAGATATGACTGAATGAAATATTCCAGTTGTAAATCATTACATAGTGGAATGTGTTGAGAACAATAAAACCTAAAAATGATCAACGTAAATCACAACTAATATCCCATGGAGGTCTGGTGTTGGAATGATGCTCAAAATCAAAGTGGAAAATGAAGTTACAGGCTAAAGTTCCAACTTCAGTGGAAATGCCTCAAGACAAAGAAATGATGCTCAGTAGTGTGTGTGGCCTCCTCGTGCCTTTATGATCTCCCTACAATGCCTGGGCATGCTCCTGATGAGGCGGTGAATGGTCTCTTGATGGATCTCCTCCCAGACCTGGACTAAGGCATCTGACAACTCCTGGACAGTCTGTGGTGCAATGTGACGTTAGTGGATGGTGCGAGACATGATGTCCCAGATGTGTTCAATCGGATTCAGGTCTGGGGGATGGGCGGGCCAGTCCATAGCTTTAATGCCTTCATCTTGCAGGAACTGCTGACTACATTTTTCAATTCACTATGTAACAAGGAGCTGTATCCTGCTGGATAACCAAATGTTTAGAACCTCAACAAAGTGTTGTGGTTAAAAGAGTTGACATAAAGTTTGTCAAGGGAAGTCACATCTTTCAACTTATACGGATCTATTAGCAGATTTTTTTATTGCAATCTGTCAAGGTGACAGAGAATTAAAAATAGGTCAACTTTTAGATGATCTAATGAAAATAAGGCAGCAAATAACAATGGATTACAAGACTGCAAAAAAATGGCACTTTTCTTGCTCATATAAGAGCTATCAGCAAAATGGATAATTTGTGTTACAGGGAAGTGATTTCGGTTTCTGCAATGTTCTGCTTATGGCAATATAATAATCACTCAAATTTAAAGAGTGTCTATTAGATTAAATGGCAGATCCCTTTTAAAGCAACAGTTTTGTTCAGCATGTCAAATTAAAAAAAAAATTAAAACAGTTATGGGGCTTATCTTTTTTTCATACTCCTTGAGAAAGCCACCCAAATTTTGGGATTTTTTTTTTCATTTTTTGCAATAAATTGTTGAACGAGGGATAGTGGGGTGAGTCTTTATTCAAATAAAGTGGTTTTTTTCTGTATGTATGTGTTATTTTATATTAACATGTTAGTAATGGGAGTGTCTGATAGACACCTTTCCTTAACTAACCCCAGAGGTTAATGGCAGCTGAGATTTTTTGAAGTCAAAGCTGTCATCAACCATCATCAAGCTGTCATCAATGGTAGTATTAAACCCCTAGTCAAATCAGTTTGAGAGTGAATTTAATTCAAACATAGCTAAATAGATATTTTGTCCCCTTTGCTGCTTGTACTCAGACATTCAGGTTTACCCCCCAGGTAGGTCAAGTCTAGCCGGTCAGAGTTACCTTGTCTTGGTGGGATCTCTTTTATGCTATTTTTCAAAAACAGTATTACTAAAAACTCTGTGTTATTGACATGCACTTTTTGCTTTTTATTTACTTAGTTACAGCTGGGTGTTTGCTAATTTTTCTCTAGTAGGTTTTACAAATCTAGCCAATGTTGTAAATTTTATAGCCTGAAACAAATAGCTGTTATAGGCATTTTGTCTGGATACTAATAGGGATATAATAATACCTTTTTTACTTCACTTTATTAGACAGGTTAATATCTGCATTGGAACCACAGTTTCCATAAAATATACCACAGAGATATTGTGGTGAATCTGGCATCATTATAAACTCCACTATTGCAGTAAAAATAATATTTTAATATTGTTATTATTAGTGTTGAGCGATACCGTCCGATACTTGAAAGTATCGGTATCGGAAAGTATCGGCCGGATCTAATCCGATACCGATACCCGATACCAATACAAGTCAATGGGACTCAAGTATCGGACGGTATTCCTGATGGTTCCCAGGGTCTGAAGGAGAGGAAACTCTCCTTCAGGCCCTGGGATCCATATTAGTGTGTAAAAGAAAGAATTAAAATAAAAAATATTGCTATACTCACCTCTCCGACGCAGCCTGGACCTCACCGAGGGAACCGGCAGCGTTCTTTGCTTAAAATGTGCGCTTTTACTTCCTTCCGTGACGTCACGGTTTGTGATTGGTCACGTGCCGCCCATGTGGCTGCGACGCGACCAATCACAGCAAGCCGTGACGTGAATTTCTAATTCTAGGCATTCAGGAATTTAAAATTACGTTCCGGCTTGTGATTGGTCGCGTCGCGGTCACATGGGCGACGCGACCAATCACAAGCCGTGACATCACGGGAGGCAGGAGACGCGCGCATTTTTAAAATTATGTCACGGCTTGTGATTGGTCGCGTCTCCCATGTGACCGCGACGCGACCAATCACAAGCCGGAACGTAATTTTAAATTCCTGAATGCCTAGAATTAGGCATTGAGGACCTGAAAATTACGTCACGGCTTGCTGTGATTGGTCGCGTCGCGGCCACATGGGCGGCACGCGACCAATCACAAGCCGTGACGTCACGGAAGGAAGTAAAAGCGCGCATTTTAAGCAAAGAACGCTGCCGGTTCCCTCGGTGAGGTCCAGGCTGCGTCGGAGAGGTGAGTATAGCAATATTTTTTATTTTAATTCTTTCTTTTACACATTAATGTTGTTTCGATACCGATACCCGATACCACAAAAGTATCGGATCTCGGTATCGGAATTCCGATACCCGCAAGTATCGGCCGATACCCGATACTTGCGGTATCGGAATGCTCAACACTAGTTATTATTAAAAGTTATATTTAAAAAAAAAATCTCACTCCAATTGGATTAGTCAGTGAATAAACATTTAATGGTATTTGAAATAGGCTGACATATGGCATGTGTGATAACCTGCAGTTATTCTATGATTTATTGCATAAATTAATTACATAATGAGAGACTGGTGCCCATGTTGACACTGAACATTGACACCGCTTTCAAAGGTCAAGGTCAAGGTACATTGTCTGCATGATATGTCACTATAGACAAAAATCATTGCAATTATTACTTTATCATAACACCTTCACTGATCAGGACACGTTAGTATGTCATTGGGATCATGTGGGTGTATCAAGTGGGCTCAGGAGCTGAGCCTGCATCACTCGGTGCAGTTGACATTTCACACAGTTAGCTCCTGCCTCTAACAGCAGTTATAAAACTTAGCAAACTGACATAGTCATATAAGAGGCATGATCATGATAGAGTGTTTGGTTAGGAGCCACTGTAACATGATCAGAGTTTGAATCACATATATATGACCTAGGCACAAGAGGGAAGAGACATGTTCAGGAGAAGTTCCCTCTCCTTGGTCCATTTCACCTCCATTTAGCAGCATTAAAGTGTTCGGAGACTGGAGCTTCTTCACACAGGACCACAGGAACCTGCAGAAAAGAGCGCAACCTAAGGGGGGCTACTGAATTGTGGGCTGTAGCTTCAGTGCAGGGCCTACATCAGCTGACAACACCGCACTTGGTGAGTGAGTGGAGGGTAGAAGCAGATATTAGAGCCCCTTAACACGCCGAGGCTTCTGCATTATATTTATACATAGCTAACCTCTATTTTCTGATCTGGGTGACGAGAACACTTAGGACTATGATGGAAAAGCTACACAGTAACTCGGACATTGCTGGCATAATACAAACCAACTGCATTTTGGTGACAAAATGCGCCATTTTTAGAAGTACTGGAGAAGCAGAACTACAACTACAACTCCCATCTTATCCACCCCTTTCTCCGCACTAGTGCAAGTACCGCATAAGAATCTCGTTACAGATCTGCAACACAGGACTAACATAGAAGGGGGAAAACTGACCGTGCACTATGACTAGGCAGAAACCCTACGATTGAGTGGGTGACCCATTCCTTGCAAATAGACCCACCGACGAACCTAGGTTAATCTCAAGCGAAGACCTATAGATAAGGGGAAGGGGTACCCGAAAAGAACTAAGGACTGGGTACAAATATGGGTCACCTCCTAGTAGAAAACACAGAGAAGGCTGTAGAAAGCAATAGAAAGCAGAAACTAAAGCTAGCAGAACCAGATGCACCAGTACTGCACAAATAACACACACAGAACACTAAGCAAAGCATCAAGCTAGAGCTCAAGCAGATTAACACTGCTGTCCAGCAAGGACTGGGAGGAAGGTGCTGGTTAATAAAGAGTGAAACAAACACTTTACCCAAGACAAACACAGCACCAGAGGAAAAAGACCAGCAGCCAGAACTCCACAAGAAAATGGAGGATAGTAACAAACTAAACAGATTCTAACAGTACCTCCTGTCATGATCTCCATGGCCAGAGAACTAGCATAAGCCTCTATAGGAACAAGCTCTTGGAAGATGTAACTGTACTGACCATGAACTAAACCTACCGCATCATCTAGAAGTAGCCAGGTAGCATGTCCTACTTTTTATCCCTATATGCCCAGCGCCGGCCGGAGAACTAAATAATGCTAGCAGAGGGAAATATAAGACCTGACTCACCTCTAGAGAAATGCCCAAAAGGAGACAGAAGCCCCCCACATATATTGGCGGTGATATGAGATGAAACAACAAACGCAGCAGGAAAATAGTTTTAGCAAATTTGAGGTCCGCTTTCTAGATAGCAGAAGACAGAAAGCATACTTTCATGGTCAGTAGAAAACCCTAACAAAACACATCCAGAAATTACTTTAGGACTCTGGCATTAACTCATAATACCAGAGTGGCAATTCCTGATCAACAAGAGCTTTCCAGACACAGTAACGAAACTGCAGCTGTGAACTGGAACCAAAATACAAAAACAAAACATGGACGAATGTCCAACTTATCTAGTAGATGTCTGGGAGCAGGAACAAGCACAGAGAGGCTTCTGATAACATTGTTGACCGGCAAGCATCTAACAGAGAAGCCAGGTTATATAGCGACACCCAGATCTAATCAGAACAGGTGAACAGGGAAGATGATGTCACAAGTTCAATTCCACCAGTAGCCACCGGGGGAGCCCAGAATCCAAATTCACAACAGTACCCCCCCCTCAAGGAGGGGGCACCGAACCCTCACCAGAACCACCAGGGCGATCAGGATGGGCCCTATGAAAGGCACGAACCAGATCAGAGGCATGAACATCAGATGCAGTGACCCAAGAATTATCCTCCTGGCCGTATCCCTTCCACTTGACCAGATACTGGAGTCTCCGTCTGGAAACACGGGAGTCTAGGATTTTTTCCACAACGTACTCCAACTCACCCTCAACCAACACCGGAGCAGGAGGCTCAACGGAAGGCACAACCGGTGCCTCATACCTGCGCAATAACGACCGATGAAAAACGTTATGAATAGAAAAGGATGCAGGGAGGTCCAAACGGAAGGAAACAGGGTTAAGAATCTCCAATATTTTATACGGACCGATGAACCGAGGCTTAAACTTAGGAGATGAGACCCTCATAGGGACAAAACGAGAAGACAACCACACCAAATCTCCAACACAAAGCCGAGGACCAACACGACGGTGACGGTTGGCAAAAAGCTGAGTCTTCTCCTGGGACAACTTTAAATTGTCCATCACCTGCCCCCAGATATGATGCAATCTCTCCACCACCGCATCCACTCCAGGACAATCCGAGGATTCCATCTGACCGGAGGAAAATCGAGGATGGAACCCCGAATTACAGAAAAACGGGGAAACCAAGGTGGCAGAGCTGGCCCGATTATTGAGGGCGAACTCCGCCAATGGCAAAAAAGCAACCCAATCATCCTGGTCAGCAGACACAAAACACCTCAGATATGTCTCCAGGGTCTGATTAGTCCGCTCAGTCTGGCCATTAGTCTGAGGGTGAAAAGCAGACGAAAAAGACAAATCTATGCCCATCCTAGCACAAAATGCCCGCCAAAATCTAGACACAAATTGGGTTCCTCTGTCAGAAACGATATTCTCAGGAATACCATGCAAACGAACAACATTTTGAAAAAACAGGGGCACCAACTCGGAAGAAGAAGGCAATTTGGGCAGGGGAACCAAATGAACCATCTTAGAAAAACGGTCACACACCACCCAGATGACAGACATCTTCTGAGAAACAGGCAGATCTGAAATAAAATCCATCGAGATGTGTGTCCAAGGCCTCTTAGGAATAGGCAAGGACAACAATAATCCACTAGCCCGAGAACAACAAGGCTTGGCCCGAGCACAAACGTCACAAGACTGCACAAAGCCTCGCACATCTCGTGACAGGGAAGGCCACCAGAAGGATCTTGCCACCAAATCCCTGGTACCAAAAATTCCAGGATGACCTGCCAACGCAGAAGAATGCACCTCAGAGATGACTTTACTGGTCCAATCATCAGGAACAAACAGCCTATCAGGCGGACAACGATCCGGTCTATCCGCCTGAAACTCCTGCAAGGCCCGCCGCAGG
The DNA here is from genome assembly GCF_051348905.1 of Ranitomeya variabilis. Classification (NCBI taxonomy): domain Eukaryota; kingdom Metazoa; phylum Chordata; class Amphibia; order Anura; family Dendrobatidae; genus Ranitomeya; species Ranitomeya variabilis. Next base: position 466,327,053 of record NC_135236.1, read on the forward strand.
TCTGGAGAAACAGCTGACAAGATAACTCCCTCCTTAAGAATACCTGTGGGGTCAGAGTTGCCAGGTGAATCAGGCTCAAAACTCCTAGAAAGGGCATCCGCCTTAACATTCTTAGAACCTGGTAGGTACGATACCACAAAATTAAACCGAGAAAAAAATAATGACCAGCGCGCCTGTCTAGGATTCAGGCGCCTGGCGGTCTCAAGATAAATCAAATTTTTGTGGTCAGTCAATACCACCAACTGATGTCTGGCCCCCTCGAGCCAATGGCGCCACTCCTCAAACGCCCACTTCATGGCCAAAAGCTCCCGATTCCCAACATCATAATTCCGCTCAGCGGGCGAAAATTTACGGGAAAAGAAGGCACAAGGCCTCATCACGGCGCAGTCAGAACTTTTCTGCGACAACACTGCCCCAGCTCCGATCTCAGAAGCGTCGACCTCAACCTGAAAAGGAAGAGTCACATCAGGCTGACGCAACACAGGGGCAGAAGAAAAACGGCGCTTAAGCTCCTGAAAGGCCTCCACAGCATCAGGGGACCAATTAGCAACATCAGCACCCTGTCTAGTCAAATCGGTCAATGGCTTAACGACATCCGAAAAACCAGAAATAAATCGACGATAAAAGTTGGCAAAGCCCAAAAATTTCTGAAGACTTTTAAGAGAAGAGGGCTGCGTCCAATCACAAATAGCTTGAACCTTGACAGGATCCATCTCAATGGAAGAGGGAGAAAAAATATATCCCAAAAAGGAAATTCTCTGAACCCCAAAAACGCACTTAGAACCCTTGACACACAGAGAATTAGACCGCAAAACCTGAAAAACCCTCTTAACTTGCCGGACATGAGAGTCCCAGTCATCCGAAAAAATCAGAATATCATCCAGATACACTATCATAAATTTATCCAAAAAATCGCGGAAAATATCATGCATAAAGGACTGGAAGACTGAAGGGGCATTAGAAAGACCAAAAGGCATCACCAAATACTCAAAGTGGCCCTCGGGCGTATTAAATGCGGTTTTCCACTCATCCCCCTGCCTGATCCGCACCAAATTATACGCCCCACGGAGATCAATCTTAGAGAACCACTTGGCCCCCTTTATGCGAGCAAACAAATCAGTCAGCAACGGCAATGGGTATTGATATTTAACCGTGATTTTATTCAAAAGCCGATAATCAATACATGGTCTCAAAGAGCCGTCTTTTTTTGACACAAAGAAAAAACCGGCTCCTAAGGGAGATGACGATGGACGAATATGTCCCTTTTCCAAGGACTCCTTTATATATTCTCGCATAGCAGTATGTTCAGGCACAGACAGATTAAATAAACGACCCTTTGGGTATTTACTACCCAGAATTAAATCTATAGCACAATCGCACTCACGGTGCGGAGGTAGTGAACCCAGCTTGGGTTCTTCAAAGACGTCACGATAATCAGACAGGAACTCAGGGATTTCAGAGGGAATAGATGATGAAATGGACACCAAAGGTACGTCCCCATGAGTCCCCTTACATCCCCAGCTCAACACAGACATAGCTCTCCAGTCAAGGACTGGGTTGTGAGACTGCAGCCATGGCAATCCCAGCACCAAATCCTCATGTAGATTATACAGCACTAGAAAACGAATAGTCTCCTGGTGATCCGGATTAATACACATAGTCACTTGTGTCCAGTATTGTGGTTTATTATTAGCCAATGGGGTGGAGTCAATCCCCTTCAGAGGAATAAGAGTTTCCAAAGGCTCTAAATCATACCCACAACGATTGGCAAAGGACCAATCCATAAGACTCAAAGCGGCGCCAGAGTCGATATAGGCGTCAGTAGTAATAGATGACAAAGAGCAAATCAGGGTCACAGACAAAATAAATTTAGACTGTAAAGTGCCAATGGAAACGGATTTATCAAGCTTCTTAGTACGCTTAGAGCACGCTGATATAACATGAGTAGAATCCCCACAATAGAAACACAACCCATTTTTCCGTCTAAAATTCTGCCGCTCGCTTCTGGACAGAATTCTATCACACTGCATGCTTTCTGGCGTCTTCTCAGTGGACACCGCCAGATGGTGCACAGGTTTGCGCTCCCGCAGACGCCTATCGATCTGAATGGCCATTGTCATGGACTCATTCAGACCCGCAGGCACAGGGAACCCCACCATAACATCCTTAATGGCATCAGAGAGACCCTCTCTGAAAGTAGCCGCCAAGGCACACTCATTCCACTGAGTAAGCACAGACCATTTACGGAATCTTTGGCAGTAAATTTCAGCTTCATCTTGCCCCTGCGATAGGGACATCAAAGTTTTTTCTGCCTGAAGTTCCAAATGAGGTTCCTCATACAGCAAGCCCAAGGCCAAAAAAAACGCATCCACATTGCGCAACGCAGGATCCCCTGGTGCCAATGCAAAAGCCCAGTCTTGAGGGTCGCCGCGGAGCAAGGAAATCACAATCCCAACCTGCTGTGCAGGGTCTCCAGCAGAACGAGATTTCAGGGACAAAAATAGCTTACAATTATTTCTAAAATTCTGAAAGCTAGATCTATTCCCTGAGAAGAATTCCGGCAAAGGAATTCTCGGCTCAGATACCGGAGCATGAATAATAAAATCTTGCAAATTTTGTACTTTCGTGGTGAGATTATTCAAACCTGCAGTTACACTCTGAAGATCCATTATTAACAGGTGAACACAAAGCCATTCAAAGATTATAAGGAGAGAGAAAAAAAAGAAAGACTGCAGCATAGACAGACTGGCAAGTGATCCAATTAAGAGCACAGAGGAAAAAAAAAAAAAAAAAAAAAAAACTCTCAGCAGACTTCTTATTTCTCTCCTTTCTCAGCCAAGGATTTTAACCCTTTAGTGGGCCGGTCAAACTGTCATGATCTCCATGGCCAGAGAACTAGCATAAGCCTCTATAGGAACAAGCTCTTGGAAGATGTAACTGTACTGACCATGAACTAAACCTACCGCATCATCTAGAAGTAGCCAGGTAGCATGTCCTACTTTTTATCCCTATATGCCCAGCGCCGGCCGGAGAACTAAATAATGCTAGCAGAGGGAAATATAAGACCTGACTCACCTCTAGAGAAATGCCCAAAAGGAGACAGAAGCCCCCCACATATATTGGCGGTGATATGAGATGAAACAACAAACGCAGCAGGAAAATAGTTTTAGCAAATTTGAGGTCCGCTTTCTAGATAGCAGAAGACAGAAAGCATACTTTCATGGTCAGTAGAAAACCCTAACAAAACACATCCAGAAATTACTTTAGGACTCTGGCATTAACTCATAATACCAGAGTGGCAATTCCTGATCAACAAGAGCTTTCCAGACACAGTAACGAAACTGCAGCTGTGAACTGGAACCAAAATACAAAAACAAAACATGGACGAATGTCCAACTTATCTAGTAGATGTCTGGGAGCAGGAACAAGCACAGAGAGGCTTCTGATAACATTGTTGACCGGCAAGCATCTAACAGAGAAGCCAGGTTATATAGCGACACCCAGATCTAATCAGAACAGGTGAACAGGGAAGATGATGTCACAAGTTCAATTCCACCAGTAGCCACCGGGGGAGCCCAGAATCCAAATTCACAACAACCTCCCCTTTAACGAGGATCCTCTGGATCCTCTAGGCAGGACCTTATTCGGAAATCTCCTGTGAAAAGCCTTAATTAACCTTGAGGCTGAGACATCCACAGCTTTCAATCAGGAATTATCCTAGGGACCAATACCCTCCCAGGACACAAGATACTGTAACCCTCCTCTTTGCCACCTGGAATCAAGAATGCGTGAAATCTCAAACTCGCAGTCCTCATCAATTGGAGGAGCAGATGGCACAGCCACCTTATCTGGCGTGTCAACCTTCTTCAGCAAAGATACATGAAAAATTGAATTAATTTTCCAGGACGAAGGAATGTCTAATCTCACCACTGCCGAATTGACAATGTGAACCACTTTGAAAGGTCCTACAAACTTCAGCTCCAACTTTTTAGAAGGGATCTTCAAATGCAGATTAATAGAGGCCAACCAAACCATGTCCCAAACAGCAAACCTTGCCTCCCTTCTAAAATTGTCAAAAAATTTCTTAGACCTCCTATTATCCTGTTTAAGATCATGGCGCATACTGGCCCAAAACCTTTCCAAATTTCCAGAAAAAATCTCCTCCTCAGGCACCGCCGCCCCAATCCTAGAAAAAGGACAGAAAGATGGATTCTTCCCAGTACAACAAAAGAAAGGAGAACACCCAGCCGAAAAAGCTGTATGATTATTGAGAGCAAACTCAGCTAATGTTAGATATTCCGACCACATCTCCTGATTGTCCGCTACAAAACATCTCAAAAACTGCTCAACGTCCTGGTTCTTCCTCTTGGTCTGTCCATTGGATTGCGGATGATAGCCCGACGAAAATGATAAATAAACCTTAAGTCTGTCACAAAAGGCATGCCAAAAGCGAGCCTCAAACTGTGGTTCCCTATCAGAGACAATGTCTGTGGGAACACCATGGAGTCTGACAATCGCTTTCACAAAAGCCCTGGCAAGTGTCTTAGCGCAGGGTATTTTATTGAATGGGACCAGATGACACATCTTACTAAACCGGTCCACAACGATCCAGATAACAGAAAAACCCTCAGAGACCGGCAGGTCGATGATAAAATCCATTGCAAGATGCGTCCATGGAGAACCAGGAACCTCTAATGGGCAAAGCAACCCTGCCATCTGAGCATGAGAAGCCTTAGACCTAGAGCACAAGGTACACTGACGCACCCACTTGACAATTTCTCTTAGCCACCCCGGCCACCAGAAACTCCAACTGATCAACATTCTTGTTTTGGCAATCCCTGGATGACCCGCCAAACAAGACTCATGACATTCCATAAACAAAGCTCTCTTCGGGGCTTTAGGCACAAATAAATTCCCATACGGAGTGCTAGTTGGTGCCGCATCCTGGTCTTTAAGAATGCTATTTCCAACTCAGAACCTAGTGCTGCCACGACCACCACTCTCTGCAGAATAGATTCTTCCTTTTCGGTACTAACCGCTGGGGAGAAACTTCGAGACAAAGCAACAGCTTTAACATTTTTTGTCCCAGGGATATATGTCACAGAGAATTGGAACTGGGTAAAAAACAATGCCCACCTAGCTTGACGGGCATTCAAACGTTTAGCAGAATCCAGGTAGATCAGGTTCTTATGATCAATAAAGACTTGTATAGGATGTCTAGCGCCCTCCAAAAAATGTCGCCAATGCTCAAACGAAAGCTTAATAGCCAGCAATTCTCGGTTCCCAACATCGTAGTTGAGCTCCACCTCTGAAATTTTTTTAGAAAGGAAAGCACAGGGATGCACTCCTTCCTCCCCCTCCTGGGACAGAACAGCCCCCACTCCTACTGATGAGGCATCCACCTCTACCAGAAAGGGCTTAGTCTCATCTGTCTGAATCAAAACAGGAACAGATCTAAACCTCTCCTTGAGATGCTCAAAAGCCTTAACAGCCTTAGGGGACCATTGGACAGTATTGGAAACTTTCTTAGTAAAATCAGTAAGGGGTTTTGCAATAACAGAAAAATTCTTTATGAATTTTCTATAATAATTAGCAAACCCCAAAAATCTCTGAATTGACTTCAAGCATTCAGGTCTAGGCCACTCCAATACCGCCTGAACCTTCACCGGGTCCATCTCAAAACCATCACTGGAAACAAGATACCCAAAAAAACTAATTTTCTGTACCACAAACTTGCATTTCTTCAGTTTAGCAAAGGGTTTGTTTTCTCCCAGAATCTGCAGACCCTTACGGACTCTCTGTCAGATCAGGCGAATAGATCAAATATCATCCGAATAAACAATCACACTCCTACCGATCAACGGCCTCAGGATGTCGTTAATGAAATTTTGAAAGTACGCCGAATCATTTGTAAGGCCGAAAGGCATAACTAGACACTCAAAATGACCTTTCGGGGTATTAAAGGCCGTCTTCCATTCATTGCCTTCTTTAACCCGCAGCAAATTATATGCCCCACGGAGATCGATCTTAGAGAACCACTTGGCTCCATCTAATTGGTTAAACAAATCCGGAATTAGCGGCAAGGGGTAAGGATTGTGCACAGTGATCTTATTAATCTCCCTGAAATCCAGACATGGCCTAAGACCCCCATCTTTTTTTTTACAAAAAAGAACCCCACTGCCACAGGGGACTTAGAGGGTCTTATATGACCTGCAGCAAGGCTAGTCTGCAGGTATTCCTTTAAGGCCTCCCTCTCGGTAATCATCAGTTTAAATAAATGACTCTTAGGAGAGTAGCACTTAGGACAAACTCAATAGCGTAATCGTAATCTCTATGAGGTGGGAGAGCTTGTGACTCCACTTCTGAAAAGACTTTCCAGAATTCCTGAATAGCTTCAGGTTGCTCTTTTTTCACAACAGCAGCAATGTGTACATCACAACATTTCCCATAACACTCCTCACCCCAGGATCTTATCGTACTTGATGACCAGTCCAGTACAGGATAGTGCATTTTTAACCAGGGTAACCCCATGACAACTGGAACATGCAATTTGTCAAGTACAAACAAATCTAAAGATTCCTGGTGTTCCATATTCACAATGAATGTAAACCCAGTGACCTTTCGAGAAATGCACCCATGCTCTAGAGGAGTGTTATCAATCGCCACTACAGGAAAAGGGCATGTTAAAGGTACAGAATCAATCTTATACTTGTCTAGAAATTGTTTATCAATCAAATTAAGTGCAGAACCACAGTCCACCATCACTTGAAAATCAATCGAATGACCAAGACAGGTAGAACTACCAGAAAAAGAAACTACTGCCGACCATAAAAATGCAATGCGAAAGGGAGGGTTATTTTGATTGACCTTTTCTTTCACTTTTCCTTGTCTATGCGTCCTTCACATTGCTTAATAAAATAGTCAGCCTTACCACAATAAAGACATAGCCCCTCTGAGAATCTTCTCTGCCTTTCCTGGGAACGAGAGGACATCGCCCCAAGTTGTTTTGGCTCCCCACAGTCAACGGGGCTCTCCAGCAAAATTGAAACCTTCTCCTCATTCTGTCTACTTTTTAATCTTCTATCCACCCAGATAGCTAATTGCATAGCAGCCTCAAGTGTACCATGTGCAGGATATGCAATGAGCAAATCTTTAACCCTGTCATTCAAACCTGCTAAAAACTGACTCTTGAGTGCTGGATCATTCCAGCTGACCTCTGCAGACCATCGTCTGAACTGGGTACAATATCTCTCAGCGTCGCCAGAACCCTGTTTCAGCGGCCTGAGTTCTGCCTCGGCTGTAGTGACCAGATCAGGATCCTCATATAACAGCCCCATAACAAAAAAAAAAAAACGCTTCTACAGACATCAAACAAGGGTCAACAGGACACAATGCAAATGCCCAAACTTGGGGCTCACCTCGCAATGATGACATAATAATCCCCGCATGCTGTAAATCAGCCCCTGAAGACCTGGGTCTAAGCCAAAAATAAATTAAACATGCATTTTTAAACAACAAAAATCCTGCTGTTTACCAGAAAAACATTCAGGCAAACCCACCTTAGGGTCTTCAGAGTGGATTCCAGGGCAATTACTTATATGCTTCTGTAAGCTGGCAACTTCCAAGCTGGCAACTTCCAACGTTAACCCTTGCAGACGCTGAGCAAGATCTTGAACGCTGTGCATGTTGCAGAAATCCGGGAGGGGTTTTTTTTGTATACTTCTTTCTGGCTGGACAAACTGTTACAGATCTGCAACACAGGGCTAAGGTAGAAGGGGGAAAACTGACCGTGCACTATGACTAGGCTGAAACCCTACGATTGAGTGGGTGACCCATTCCTTGCGAATAGACCCACCGACGAACCTAGGTTAATCTCAAGCGAAGACCTATAGATAAGGGGAAGGGGTACCCGAAAAGAACTAAGGACTGGGTACAAAAACGGGTCACCTCCTAGTAGAAAACACAGAGAAGGCTGCAGAAACCAATAGAAAACAGAAACTGAGGCTAGCAGAACCAGAGGCACCAGTACTGCACAAATAACACACACAGAACACTAAGCAAAGCATCAAGCTAGAGCTCAAGCATATTAACACTGCTGTCCAGCAAGGACTGGGAGGAAGGTGCTGGTTAATAAAGAGTGAAACAAACACCTGACCGAAGACAAACACAGGACCAGGGGAAAAAGACCAGCAGCCAGAACTCCACAAGAAAATGGCGGATAGTAACAAACTAAACAGATTCTAACAAATATTCCCTGTTCTGCACAAGTAATACCAACAAAATACCTACAGTATCTAGTGGTCACAAAGTTGGCAAAAATTACAATCAGACTCTTATATTAAAATCTGCAGTTTACACCTCAATACTATATGATATTATTTCCATGACTACATTACTGCTATCGACTCTTCAACGGAGAATAATGCAACTTCTATTCACTTAGATAGTGGTACTTGCTGTATTTCCTATCCTTAGCTATTTCTATTTGCAACTCAGGAATTTACCTAGGTATCACACTGAATGACACTACTAACCCACAAAAACAATCTAAAAGAAATGTACGTATAGACACCCTTCTATGAAGCGGTGATTCTTCCTGACAGGTGATCAGAATCAAAACTGGTCAAATCTAGCAAAGAACGCACAAAAGACTTCTCTGAAAATTCTGCTTCTCATAAACAAGGTGAAGTAGTCAAATTTTTAAGGACAAAACTTTCTACCCCTCAACCACCCTCAACAAAAATCATCTTCCCACACCCTTGGTGCAACACTAATGGGGGAAATCTGATTCCAGCAAAGACAACTACGAAAGTGAATCACTATCCACAGACTCTGCTTCTATCTCGAGGTCCTTTCTCAAAAAATCTCTGGTTTATGCTATGAAACCCTTACTATAAGAACTTTATGGCCTGAGATCGGATCGAAAACAAGTTGGACACATAGTCGAATTCCAAGAGACTTCTCAGACGGACCTTATGTTCTTCTCAAACCACGTAAGAGAACAAGTGATCTATCACCAACATCAGCTCAACACTGCCATCCTGGCCCTGGAAGATCAGAAAAGCACAGATGCAAGAACATCAGACTTAAAGGAATTCCTTTATCCTTTGCTCCATGATCTCTAGAAAAATTCATCAAAAATTGTTTTGCCTCCATCTTAAGGACTGAAAGAGTTTAAAAAATAACAATTGAGACAATTTATAGAGCTCTAAAATCTAAACCAAAGCCTTCTGACACCGAACATGATTTGAAATGCAGTCTACTAAGTTTTGTAGATACTTCAGCTGTCCTCGCTGGGTCAAGAGAATCATCATCTCTTCCAATATATTGTACCCTCCACTTTGGCCAAATGAAGGAAAATTAAACTACTCCTGGACATCTTGAGAGCCAACAAGCTTAATTACAGGTGGCTATTCCCATTTGGCCTAGTAGTAATTAAAGATGAAAGACAAAAAATTGATACCCCAGAAGACCTTCAAAAAGCTTGGGGTACCCTACAAAACTCCCTAGTTGAAGACTCTTCCTGGATACTACTGTATGCTCGGTTTGTTTTCCCTCAGCTACAGAAAGCAAAAAACCTTCTCCCATGGCCAGGAAACAAGTGTGAAGACACCCACCTCCATGAAGCCAAAGAAAAAGTCCTTTTCAAGCTAATGGACCTTTGACACAAGAGCCTGGGGTTCACTACCTTTTATTTCCTTCATCACTCCCTTTAATTGACTAATCTCTCTGCAAGGGGATAGGACATTGGACTTAAATCACCCCTCTTCTTTCCACTCCCTAGCCATTTTATTAGAAGCCATGCCAATATTTTATTTACTACTGTTTCATTTTTTGGGTTACAAGAAGGATCACACTTGGACTGTCTTATCTGGTTCCTAGGGATAGTATGCCCCCTCTGAAGCATATAACATCTTTTTTGATAATAAGTGTATGTTCTTATGTAGTTTTAGGAACAAATCTTTTCCATCAAACATGCATGTCTTCATTCATAATGGCTGAATTGACTTCCTCTAAGGCTAGTTTCACACTAGCGTTTGTAGCAGCTGCGGACTACCTCCGTGAAGCCCCACCCTCGGCTGCACCTCTGCCGCTAGCTCCACCTATTTCTTCATGCGGCCGGCATGCGGCCTGCGTACCTATCTTTAACATTAGTTATGCAGGTCGTGCGGCTGTATGCGGATGCTTCCGCATGCATCGTTTCGACGATGTGGAAAAAAAATAAATTGCTACAAGCTGCGTTTACGCTGGTCACCGCATCGTCAAAACGACGCATGCGGAAGCATCCGCATACAGCGGCACAACCTGCGTACCTAATGTTAAAGATAGGTACACAGGCCGCATGCCGGCCGCATGCAGAAATAAGCGGAGGTGCGGCCGAGGGTGGGGCTTCACGGAGGAAGTCCGCAGCCCTCCGCAGCTGCTACAAATGCTAATGTGAAACCGGCCTAATTCTATTATAGTGGCTTCATTTAACGCGCAGGGCATTAACTCTCTGCTAAGCGTAACAAGATAATGACACTTATATGAAAAAAGAAAACAAAAATTACTTTTTTCAAGAATCTAATTTAAAAAAAAGGCCGCGTTCCTGGTCTATCTCATTGCACATTCCCGACTTGGTTTAATAATAGTTGCTAGCTGTAAAGGCCTGACCTTCACGTTGAAGTTCACCCTCTCAGATCCAGATGGCAGATATATTTTTTGGAAAAGGTTAAGTAGCTAACACTCTCATCACATTATGCATCATACAGTACAGACCAAACGTTTGGACACACCTTCTCATTTAAAGATTTTTCTGTATTTTCATGACTATGAAAATTGTAACTTCACACTGAAGGCATTAAAACTATGAATTAACACATGTGGAATTATATACTTAACAAAAAAGTGTGAAACAACTGAAAATATGTCTTATATTCTAGGTTCTTCAAAGTAGCCACCTTTTGCTTTGATGGCTGCTTTGCATACTCTTGGCATTCTCTTGATGATCTTCAAGAGGTAGTCACCGCAAATGGTCTTCCAACAATCTTGAAGGAGTTCCCAGAGATGTTTAGCACTTGTTGGCCCTTTTGCCTTCACTCTGCAGTCCAGCTCACCCCAAACCATCTCGATTGGGTTCAGGTCTGGTGACTGTGGAGGCTAGGTCATCTGGAATAGCACCCCATCACTCTCCTTCTTGGTCAGATAGCCCTTACACAGCCTGGAGGTGTGTTTGGGATCATTGTCCTGTTGAAAAATAAATGATGGTCCAACTAAATGCAAACCGGATAGAATACAATGCCGCTGCAAGATCCTGTGGTAGCCATGCTGGTTCAGTATGCCTTCAATTTTGAATAAATCCCCAACAGTGTCACCAGCAAAGTACCCCCACACCATCACACCTCATCCTCCATGCTTCACGGTGGGAACCAGGCATGTAGAGTCCATCCGTTCACCTTTTCTGGGTCGCACAAAGACACGGCGGTTAGAACCAAAGATCTCAAATTTGGACTCATCAGACCAAAGCACAGATTTCCACTGGTCTAATGTCCATTCCTTGTGTTCTTTAGCCCAAACAAGTCTCTTTTGCTTGTCGCCTGTCCTTAGCAGTGGTTTCCTAGCAGCTATTTCACCATGAAGGCCTGCTGCACAAAGTCTACTCTTGACAGTTGTTGTAGACATGTGTCTGCTCCTAGAACTCTGTGTGGCATTGACCTGGTCTCTAATCTGAGCTGCTGTTAACCTGTGATTTCTGAGGCTGATGACTCGGATAAACTTATCCTGAGAAGCAGAGGTTACTCTTGGTCTTCCTTTTCTGGGGCGGTCCTCATCTGAGCCAGTTTCTTTGTAGCGCTTGATGGTTTTTGCAACTGCACTTGGGGACACTTTCAAAGTTTTCCCAATTTTTCGGACTGACTGACCTTCATTTCTTAAAGTAATGATGGCCACTCGTTTTTCTTTACTTAGAATTTGTATTATGGCAAGAAAAAATAAGCTAACAGTATATTCAGTAGGACTATCAGCTGTGTATCCACCAGACTTCTGCTCAACACAACTGATGGTCCCAAACCCATTTATAAGACAAGAAATCCCACTTATTAAAACTGACAGGGCACACCTGTGAAGTGAAAACCATTTTCAGTGACTACCTCTTGAAGCTCATCAAGAGAATGCCAAGAGTGTGCAAAGTAGTCATCAAAGCAAAAGGTGGCTGCTTTGAAGAACCTAGAATATAAGACATATTTTCAGTTGTTTCACACTTTTTTTTAGTATATAATTCCACATGTGTAATTCATAGTTTTGATGCCTTCAGTGTGAATTTACAATTTTCATAGTCATGAAAATACAGAAAAAAAGGTGTGTCCAAACTTTTGGTCTGTGCTGTATATGCCTCAAATCATGGAAAAATTACATGGATAACTAAAACACTAGATACTGTAGCCATTTTCTGTGAGGGACTCCTCACCATGAGCAGAGATCTTATTATCCCTTTAAACCCATTTTTGATACTTCTATAAGCCCAACAGCCCTTTCCCAGAAAGCAATAAAGAAAATTCACTTAATTAAATTGGAGGCAAAACGAAAACATAGACAATAACTTGAAGGGGGCCTAAAAGCTGCCCAAACAGCTCAAATTATTGGCAGCCACCAGGAAAAGTGGCATCAGTTGACCCACAGTACAAATTTTATAATGTCACAGCAGCAGTCAGGCATGGGCCATTTATGAGACAGGTTCCGAGACAGCATTTACAGCTTTGAATGTAAGTTCAAATTAAAATCTGGATGAGAGACTGTGCTGGGAGCTCTGATACCTCATGCAACAGCTCAAACTGCTCTTCTTCTCAGCCACACTTAGTTGACACTAATATCAGCTTTGCAGACTGCTCTTGTTAGAAAAATTTAAGGATAGTAACACAGGTAGTTGACTGAAAGTAAGTATAGGACTGCTGGTCTGGGAATCCCACTGTTAAAGGCAAGACACATGAAAGATTCCCAACTTAGAGTCAAAGCATTTCCAAAAATTAGGGGCAGACACCAGGAAAAGTGGGATCAATTGACCCACAGTACAAATTTTATAATGCGGCTCTGACACCCCTGTGACTACACAAAACCCTTCAGATGGAGACCCAACTTGTAGTCTCCATATTTAATAAAATAATTACCACACACCACTAAAGTGGTATGAATTTCCCCAGAGCAGAAATAGCATAATTGGGCTCTGACACCCTTGCCACTACAGGCCACACACTAGATGGCGACCCAACTCGGAATCTCCACATTTCAAAAAATTGTTAGCAACATCAGCAGCAGTAGCAACAGCAGCCAGAGAAGCCATGAAAAAGGTGTCACAGAATGGAATAAAGCGAGATCAATACGGCACACTAAAAATGACACCATCAACTAGTCTGCCCAGTCTTTGACTGGGGTGCAAAAATCATTTGAGATCCATGACTTGTTCATCTTGATGAAAGTTAGGCGGTCTACACTTTCAGAGGACAGCCGGATATGCTTGTTCAGCAGGACACCACCAGCAGCGAGGACACAAATTCTGAGAGAATGCTGGCTGCAGGGCACAACAAAACCTCCAAGGCATGACAGGCAAGCTTAGGCCACTATTCCATTTTTGAAGACCAAAATTCAAAAGGGGCAAACCCCCCTGATAGCAATGATATTGAGATCGAAATACTCCTGCACCATCCTCTTTCCAATTGTTGAGTATATGTCAGACTTGTACTCTGTTCTGTTGGTTCATGGGCTGGTCTAAAATGTTTATGCAACTCACACTGCTGATGCTGCTAATGATTTTATGTTGACATCTCAACGTTCTTGCTGTTGGAAGTCTAATAGAGCAAAGCACGCTATGTGTCTCATTGTTGTATTGGGGAAAACCACTTTTAAGATTGTCTACAAGCGTGCTTTGATATTCAAGCATGGGCACGTCCTTTTCCGGGCAGGAAATCATCTGGCAAAATGTACTCTTGTACAGTGGATCTAACAGAGTGGCAACCCAGAAGTCAGCCCTATTTCTAATCCTAACAATATGGGCATCATGTTACAGATAGTGCAGCAAGAAGGCACATATATGTCAGGTGCTTCCATGAGGTCCAAGTTCATTGTTTGTTGGTGGAGGGGTAACACTCAAGCTTGCTTCCTCCGTCACCTCCTACCAACCACAAACAACAGAGAGGGGATCATTATCCTCTTCATTGCCTAACTGTTGCGCACCCATCACCTCTTCCTCCTCATCCTCCTTCATTTTGTTCCTCAGCTTCTACACCTTCATTAACAGTTTGTTCGATCACTGTTATCCACACTGTACTCAACCATCCCATGGCATCCACCTGTGCAATGACAGTCCGGATCTTAGATATATTGTGTCAAGGGGAGACTAGGTAGGCTAAGGCTGGTTACCCGGGCCCCTGCGAAATCCCTCAGACTAGGGAAAACCCTGTCTGTCCCTCTCCCAGAATTTACACTAATGGTGTGCTTGTCTGGGCCACCAGGCCTGACCCTGACTCCTGTTTCAGCCCTATGCTGAAACCTCCACCCGCCACCCAGTGATTAGACTACACACAAACCCCCACAGAAAGCACAGACAGGGAAAACTAAAAAACGCACCACGCCGCAGACACACAGGAAAACACAATAATGTGCCCAGGGCAAAACAAATACAAATATAGGAAGGAGAAATATAACAAAGGATAATACACCACCAGATACGATATTTCTTCTCCAACACCACCACTCCAAACCGGAATCACTAGGCACGAGGCAGAAGCTATAATCGGCGACGCCCAAAGTCCAGCAATACTATTTAAAGGCCGTGGGCATGACCCAGCCTCCAACCCGAGTACCAGCTAGATTAACCCTGGGCTACCTGGATAAAAATCTAGTCAGCGCCACTGAGCGTATAGTGGACGAATGTGTTATTACCGCTGTCTGTCGGATGCCCTAGTGTGAATAGCGTCCGACATGACATATTGTTATCTCTTCATCATCCTCCTTTGCTTCCTCCTGATCCTCTGGGACCACCACCTCCTCCAGCAGACTATTCAAATTCAAAGTGTGTAGAAGACCGAGATAGTGATGCTCATGACATCGTCAGCGCTAACCATCTAAGTAGCCATTTTGAAACTGTGCAGAATGGTGCAGAGGTCCTTCATGTTCATACTACGTTGGCCCAGGCTATGCAAAAGAACATACTGCATCAGGGCTCGTTGTTGCTGCCACAATCGCTGCCACATGCGCAGAGTGGAATTCCACTGTGTCACACATCACATATCACCCAGTTAACTGGTAGGCCGAAAGACCTCTGTAGGGCTGCCACCAGGTTTGCACCGTTATTGCACACAGCTTTCTCTGGCTCCAAGCTCAGTGCAGACATCCATTGCTGTAACTCAGCTTTGATACCTGTCCACAATTTTTGAGCTGCATGACTGCGATCTCCAAGGCATATTCATTTAAACACTGCCTGATTACAGTGAGCCCTGGCTGTTCAGTACGGAGGTATGAGGAATTCTCTCTGCACTGTCTTATTAAGGGAGAGGTTGAGGACAAAGCTGGAGGCCCTAGCAAAGGTGGAGGAGACACAAAAAGTGGAAGAAGTGTTAGACACAGAGGTTTGTCCTGCAAGCCTTGGGGATTTCAAGATTTGTGCAGCAGCCTCTTCCCCACCTGCTACAACAGCCACCAGTGTCAACCAGTGCCCAGTCAGCAAAATGTAACGCCACTGGCCATGCTTGATTGTCCAGGTGTCCATGGTGAAATGCACCATCATCCATTTTTTTCAAGGAATGGGTGATGTTTTCGGTGACATGCTGGTGTAGCACGCCCCACGAAGAAGCATTACAGTGAAACGCACGTTGGGATTCCTCTTCCACGTCCTTCTTTGAGGATGATTTATTAATGGTGCTCTGACTTTACCTCATATATCAGCAATGTCTGTATGTCTTCCATCTCTTATTATTTCTCAGCAGCCATGATTTGAATTGGTTATCCCCCTTGAAATGGCAATAATAACTGGGTTTCTATGAGATGGTCTCTATCTAACCTTGCATTGCACTTTTCACTTTATATTTGACTTAGAGTCCCTATGAATATCCATAAATATCCCTTTAAATGCTATTTCACTGCTGTCCTTAACATTTATTGTGCTGCTTATCATTAATTAACTCACTAATGATTTAAACATCATATACATATTTCAATGTGGTTTAAGTATGCCTCTCTGATAGATTTAACCAACCGCCCTTGGATGTGGCACTAAGGTGTCACTACCCCTTTAATTTACTTTGTGTCTATAAGATTTTTCAAAGAAAAACTTTTTTATTGTATGTTATTAATAATTGCTAATAAAATTATATTCTTGTTTACTGCTCCGTGATCCATATTTGTGTTTTCGGTTGATGGTGTAGCACTGGCACAGATTTCTTAGAGAAGTAATGGTGAGACTGGGCATCTGGTACTGGGGGACTGCGATGGCTATCAGCTTTCGGAAAATGTCTGTATACATCAGGAAGAATGGCAGCATTTCCATGGAAAACAGATTGCAGATGGTGAAGTTTAAGCTCTTAACTGTGGCATGTGTAGGAGGAAACAATCTTGACCACAACTGCGGGACCGAGCGCTGACTGCCGTGCTGAGAGAGGGTGGAGTAGGATGAACACGATAATCACCTGGACTGTTAGTGAGGTGCTCGCTGAGATGTTATGGTGGATTGAGAATTATGTGGTGTGCTCAGTGTCTGAGATCAGTAAAATACAGCAGGCATGTTCACCTTTGTAACAGATGATGGGCTCTCACTCACCCCGACCATAACAGGTAAGCAAGTCCAGGATCTGCAACTGGAGACCTGTGTTAGAACACTTGCCATGGTGACAGAGGAGGAAGCAGCAGATGCAGTTGATGGGGCAGCCATTGGTTGACGAGGTCCGCTAGGCTGCATTTTAGCGCAGTGAGCTTGCCAGACTAACACATGTTGATCGCACATGTGCCGCTTCATGCATGTAGTAGGCAAATTATTGTAATTTGTGCCTCTACTGAGTCGTATTTTACAAATTTGGCAAATAACGTAAGTTGGGTCTCAAAAAAGGCCCAGGCTAGGCAACTCTTGCCACCCCTACAAACTGCAGACCTGTGACCACTGCTGGCCACAGTCAGAGTTGTTGCTGAGGATCCAGTGCTTGTCGTGGTTGCATCACTCCGTGTCTGTATGGGAAACCACAATGTAACCTCCTCATCTTCCTCCTCCTCCACTTCCTCTGCTGAGCTAGTCAGCTGTGTTTCTCTGGGTTCACACCAAGTGGGATCTACAACCTCATCATTATCTTCTCTGTTATCCCACACCTCACCTGAGAGTCCACCTTCTCTTTTTCCTAACAACACAGTATAGTCCCCATGTGCCACAGGTATCTGAGTCTCATTGAGATCAACTGCACCCCCAGAGGTTAACATCTGTTGATGTGGGCCTGGATTCTGCTTGGATCCTACTTCGTCCAGCCCTGGATCCAAGTGAAAAAAATTTGGGGCATCAGTTCAGATGTTTTTCTTCTGTTGAGTCTGTAAATCTTTGGAGTAGACCTCTGATGTCCATGGAATAGAATGTGTGAATAGATCTGCAGACTCACCCATCTGTGGTTCCTCACAATCAGTTGGGTGGTTGGAGAGTTGTGACACAGGGTGAAACAACAGTAATTGGACTGGTGTCTGGACCAAACAATTAGCACAAATAATTTAGATGTTAAAATGTGGACTGGTGCTGGAACACACAACTAGCACAAATGATTTAGATGCTGAAATATGGACTGCTGGCTAGACCACAGAATTAGCACAAAGGATTTGGATGCTGAAATGTGGACTGATGTCTGGATCACACAATTAGCACAAAGGATTTAGATTCTGAAATATGGACAGATGGCGGGACCACCCAATTAGCACAAAGGATTGATATTCTGGAAGGTCAGTATGACACAGGATCCTATCTATCTGAACTAGGTGACAATAAACCACCTAGGTAACTATCTGACTACTTGCAGCAGCAGCCTCACTACACTGTTACACTGACAAGTTGAAGCCAACTGCCCACTTTTTATATGGAGAGGGACAGCCAATGACACAAGCCCTTGGGTCTGGACATTGGGGATGATTTCTGCACCCTGATTGGCTGCCGGAATCTCCACTCGTTAAGTTAATTTTAAAAAAAAGTATAACAGTCTTCCGCTCTTCTGATCGTTCCCCACCTTCTTTCCTCATCAAACACGTCCCCCCACTCCTCATACTCATAATACAGCACCACTATCCTAGCCAAAGTCTTAACAAAAGCATTAAAGGAAACTTGATCATTTACTGATCTTTGGCCGAATTTTGCTGATTTGAGGAAAATGTTCGGGAATCTGAACACGAATCCGAATGTGCAACTATCATGAATTTGAGATTGTCAAATGTTTTTTCAAACAATTTCGCTCGACTTGAATAGAAGCGCCAAACGCAATCAAAGTCATATCAGTATCTTCTAAAAAAATAAACAGCTTTCTGAATTCCTTATCTTTCTCTATACACATACACTAATATCGAGCAATTGTGATTTGCTGACTTCTCAAATCAACCCACAGGACATATTAGGTAGAGTGAAAACTATTCCTAATGGTAAAACCCCAGAACCCTATCATCTACTATTAAAAAAATCATTAAAACACTACTTCCTCATTTAGTGAATTTATTCAACTACTTTCTCTCTGCCCCCATGACTCAATTAATCTTCAGAGGCCTTTTTCTCTATTATCCCAAAAGAAAGCAAAGATACCCTACTATGCAGCAGTTATCACCCAGTTCCTTTGCTAAACGGAGACAGGAAACTATGGGCAAAATTTTTGACTAGAAGAATAAAGGTACCGTCACACTCAGCAACTTTGCAAAGAGAACGACAACAATCCGTGATGTTGCAGCGTCCTGGATAGCGATCTCGTCGTGTTTGACACGCAGCAGCGATCTGGATCCCGCTGTGCCATCGCTGGTCGGAGCTAGAAGTCCAGAACTTCATTTCGTCGCCAGGTCGGCGTGTATCGTCATGTTTGACATCAAAAGCAACGTCGCCAGCAACGAGCATAGGGTGCGTCGCAGCGTCTCCTTCTAGCCAGTCGGTACACTCCGGCTGTTTGACATGGAGCTAACAACCAGCGAGAACGAGAAGTGAGTCGCCGTTACGTCACTGGATCGCTCCTGCATCGTTCTGGAGTTGCTGTGTTTGACATCTCTACAGCGACCTAAACAGCGACGCTCCAGCGATCTAGTTTAGGTCGGCTCGTTGACTATATCGCCACAGCGTCGCTGAGTGTGACGGTACCTTAAGTGTTGTCCTGCCAAAAGTAATACATCCAGACCAAGCTGGATTTGTGAAAGGCAGTGAAGGGAAGATTAACTCCACTAGGGTTAATCTCATTTGCCTTATAAACAAAATCCCCTCTGACCCTCCTCTCAACTGGTGCAGATAATTAGTTGGCTGCTCATTGTAAGCACCTTGGAGAGATTCACCTTTTCAACTGCAGTTATAAATGCAATTCTAACCCTAAGTGAAAATTTGAGTGAATGGCTCTTTTTCTCATAGGGGTGTCCTTTCTTACCCTTTCTCTTTATCTTAGTTATGGAGACTCTTATACAGAAAAATTAGACAAGACCAGACCATTCAGGAACTAAAAATAAAATATTTGGAACAAAAAGCTGTAGCTTTTGCCAATGACATTCTACTTCTACTTGCAAACCGCAAGCAATTCTTCCCTAAACTCGCAGAACTCTTTGAACATTTTGGAGAAATATCTAACTTTAAAATTATTCTAGATGAATCAAAAACTCTCAAAGTTTCATTCTCAAAAAGCAATATTGCAACCCTCCAGAAAAATACCTCATAAAAATGTCCATCAAAGCAAACAAATGGTTAGGAGTTCAAATTGCTAACAACACAAAAGACCTATAGCAAAGCAACATTTTAACCCTTATCAACGCAATAAAATACCTACTAAAATCCTGAGACCTGCCTTGTCTTGGATGGGTAGAATAAATCTTTTTCAATAATATGTCCAATATTACCATATGGCACTTCAAAATATACAAAACAACAACATGGAAAACCAGTGGTATTAACCACTAAGTCCAAAGAAGAGAACCATAAAATGATCACTAAAAAGACTATTTATTAACAAGAAATAAAACAAGGTTACAGAACTTATATTACACAAAGATACCCAAGGAGCCGGAAATGCCCTAAAAAGGAATATGCATTGCCATAATATTCATTGCCACATTTAGTGAAAGCAAAAGATACACAACAATTTTAATAACCTAAATAGAATATATTGTATAGCCAGATCAACCTGATGCATGTCATTTGTGCATATAGTGATCCACTGTGCCCCTATGGGGAATACATAGTATGCTCTCAGGACATGCAGAATACAGGAATTACAAAGACTAAAGTGCAAAGTATAGGTTATCTCACCGCCGTAGTTTGTAAGTGAATAAAGGCTGCAGATCCTCGGTATCGGGTGATTCGGCGTTCCCCTGTCGCCCCGACGCGCGTATCGCTCTTAGCTTCTTCCGGGGGCATGCCCAAGGGATGAAAGGTGCAGCTATTTAAATGAGTGACGGCCAATGAACGTGCAAGGACAAAAACAGAGCTGTGATGTCAGTGTTTTTCTATTGGTACAGCCATATCCAAGATACCGGCCAATAGTTAACTACTACCTGTGCTGTGTCTAGGTTACCATTAAACGGAAGTGACGACAAAGACCCACTAATAAAACCCATGTACCATATAGACACCATAGTATAAAGTTGTCAGGCGTATAAGTGTTAGCGCACTACGAGTAGAATGTACGGCGCATGCGGTCAGCAGCATCAGCCATATAAAGGCACTTCTCTGGTTGCGCTCCCTGTACCATGCACAATGATTTGCGCAGGCTCAGTATGGAGCGCTCCGAGAAATGCAAGGTGATCTGATGATCCACGCATGCGCTCCTTCTCTCTAGT
The DNA here is from genome assembly GCF_051348905.1 of Ranitomeya variabilis. Lineage (NCBI taxonomy): Eukaryota > Metazoa > Chordata > Amphibia > Anura > Dendrobatidae > Ranitomeya > Ranitomeya variabilis. The sequence goes on from NC_135236.1 coordinate 466,348,053, forward strand.
GCCCTATGAAGACAAGTGCAGGGACGTGATATTAAAAGTGCTGGACCAATTAAGTACATTATAAAGCAAAAAACCGTAGGTCTATATAAAGTGCCAAGTGAAGGGAAAACTACGAATGTGCAAAAATAGGAATTTATTCCATATAAAGTGCATATATCAAAGTCACTATAAATTACTGAATAAACTAGGCACATAATAATACCATTAAAACACGATAATGACAGTGCTAAAAAAGGACTGAATACATACAATCCCTATAATCTCAAGTACAATAAAGTGCTAAAAAAGAGGACAAATGAAATACATAAGTGAAATTATATACACATATAACCACCCAACGTGTGTGTTATGATAAAATTCCTATAAAGTGACAATTCAGCCCATATATGGACTCAAAAGACATAGTCCATACTGAACCATATTGAAAAGACTATAATATGTTACTAAAAATTAGACAACCACACATCACAATAGCATATTCCGGATGCACCATAAAACCATATATTACAAAAAATAGAAATGAAAATAGTCCCGATGTTTAAAAGACCCAGCCACCACTCATCAAAACGTCGTATAGTGAATAAGTCCATATTGAACAAGATAAAAGTCCATGAAAAAATTATCTTCAGGAAAGTTCCAAAGGAAACGCCGGAATTGCTCTTTGCATGTCCACGAAAGCACCAATTTCACCGCCACAGGATAAGCCAGGAGTGAAAGATCTCCATAAAAAAGCACCCATTAAATAGCCATAAAAAACTAGGATAAAGAGGACACTGATTAATAAACAGTACAATACATACAATACACGTAACTGCTAAAATTACATAATAATTAATAAAATAACCCATCCCTAAAAAGATGCTTACAAAAGTTATACAAATTCAGTGGCCCACACTTCTACAGAAACGCTGCAAATCCCAAATTTTCATTAAGACCTCCTGGACTCAGGGTCCCCAACCTGTAAATCCACTTACTCTCTACTCGGGCTAGAATTCAACCCAAGTCTCCTCCCCGAGATCCACGTATAACCTGATCTATTGCCTTAATCATCAAACCTCTCGCGTTGCATTCATGATAACTTTTGAAATGCCTAGGAAGACTCTTGAGAGAGGAAATTTCTTTAATAGTTTTAGCTTTCTCTATATCCCTAATGTGCTCACGAGTTCTTACCTTTAATTCCCTAGTGGTCAGGCCTATATAAACCTTCCCACAGGGACAGGTAGCATGGTAGATGACTCCAACTGACGCACATGTGAGATGTTGCCGTATAGTATAAGTGCGAGATCCATTCCAATTCTTAAAGGTTGTAGATTTATTATGATTGTAACAACCCTTACAAAGACCACAGGGAAAGAAACCTGGCAATTCTTTCTGATTTACTTGTTTATTAGCTGTCCTTGTAGACTCATAGTGGCTATGGACCAATAGGTCCTTTAAATTGGCAGATCTTCTAGCCACAATTGATTGTTGTGTTGGAAGTATTCCTCTAAGGATTGGATCCACCATTAGTACCTCCCAATGCTTATAAACAATGTCCTTCAGATTTTTCCATTCTTTGTTAAATGTAGAAATGAACCGTATTTGCTCAAATGAGGAAAATTTTAATAAACAAGCCATTGACCTTACTGGTAGATTTCTGGACAGAGTCTATAGTAAAAGGGCTATAAAAAGAGGCTATCAAAGAGCTGCCAAAGCATCCAGAGATCAACTATTATATCGTACGTCAAGATCTACAACAAGAGAGAATAATAACCAAGTTCGGTTCATTTCTACATTTAACAAAGAATGGAAAAATCTGAAGGACATTGTTTATAAGCATTGGGAGGTACTAATGGTGGATCCAATCCTTAGAGGAATACTTCCAACACAACCATCAATTGTGGCTAGAAGATCTGCCAATTTAAAGGACCTATTGGTCCATAGCCAATATGAGTCTACAAGGACAGCTAATAAACAAGTAAGTCAGAAAGAATTGCCAGGTTTCTTTCCCTGTGGTCTTTGTAAGGGTTGTTACAATCATAATAAATCTACAACCTTTAAGAATTGGAATGGATCTCGCACTTATACTATACGGCAACATCTCACATGTGCGTCAGTTGGAGTCATCTACCACGCTACCTGTCCCTGTGGGAAGGTTTATAAAGGCCTGATCACTAGGGAATTAAAGGTAAGAACTCGTGAGCACATTAGGGATATAGAGAAAGCTAAAACTATTAAAGAAATTTCCTCTCTCAAGAGTCTTCCTAGGCATTTCAAAAGTTATCATGAATGCAACGCGAGAGGTTTGATGATTAAGGCAATAGATCAGGTTATACTTGGATCTCGGGGAGGAGACTTGGGTAGAATTCTAGCCTGAGTAGAGAGTAAGTGGATTTACAGGTTGGGGACCCTGAGTCCAGGAGGTCTTAATGAAAATTTGGGATTTGCAGCGTTTCTGTAGAAGTGTGGGCCACTGAATTTGTGTAACTTTTGTAAGCATCTTTTTAGGGATGGGTTATTTTATTAATTATTATGTAATTTTAGCAGTTACGTGTATTGTATGTATTGTACTGTTTATTAATCAGTGTCCTCTTTATCCTAGTTTTTTATGGCTATTTAATGGGTGCTTTTTTATGGAGATCTTTCACTCCTGGCTTATCCTGTGGCGGTGAAATTGGTGCTTTCGTGGACATGCAAAGAGCAATTCCGGCGTTTCCTTTGGAACTTTCCTGAAGATAATTTTTTCATGGACTTTTATCTTGTTCAATATGGACTTATTCACTATACGCCGCTTTGATGAGTGGTGGCTGGGTCTTTTAAACATCGGGACTATTTTCATTTCTATTTTTTGTAATATATGGTTTTATGGTGCATCCGGAATATGCTATTGTGATGTGTGGTTGTCTAATTTTTAGTAACATATTATAGTCTTTTCAATATGGTTCAGTATGGACTATGTCTTTTGAGTCCATATATGGGCTGAATTGTCACTTTATAGGAATTTTATCATAACACACACGTTGGGTGCTTATATGTGTATATAATTTCACTTATGTATTTCATTTGTCCTCTTTTTTAGCACTTTATTGTACTTGAGATTATAGGGATTGTATGTATTCAGTCCTTTTTTAGCACTGTCATTATCGTGTTTTAATGGTATTATTATGTGCCTAGTTTATTCAGTAATTTATAGCGACGTTAATATATGCACTTTATATGGAATAAATTCCTATTTTTGCACATTCGTAGTTTTCCCTTCACTTGGCACTTTATATAGACCTACGGTTTTTTGCTTTATAATGTACTTACTTGGTCCAGCACTTTTAATATCACGTCCCTGCACTTGTCTTCATAGGGCACTAGAGAGAAGGAGCGCATGCGTGGATCATCAGATCACCTTGCATTTCTCGGAGCGCTCCATACTGAGCCTGCGCAAATCATTGTGCATGGTACAGGGAGCGCAACCAGAGAAGTGCCTTTATATGGCTGATGCTGCTGACCGCATGCGCCGTACATTCTACTCGTAGTGCGCTAACACTTATACGCCTGACAACTTTATACTATGGTGTCTATATGGTACATGGGTTTTATTAGTGGGTCTTTGTCGTCACTTCCGTTTAATGGTAACCTAGACACAGCACAGGTATTAGTTAACTATTGGCCGGTATCTTGGATATGGCTGTACCAATAGAAAAACACTGACATCACAGCTCTGTTTTTGTCCTTGCACGTTCATTGGCCATCACTCATTTAAATAGCCGCACCTTTCATCCCTTGGGCACACCCCTGGAAGAAGCTAAGAGCGATACGCGCGTCGGGGCGACAGGGGAACGCCGAATCACCCGATACCGAGGATCTGCAGCCTTTATTCACTTACAAACTACGGCGGTGAGATAACCTATACTTTGCACTTTAGTCTTTGTAATTCCTGTATTCTGCATGTCCTGAGAGCATACTATGTATTCCCCATAGGGGCACAGCGGATCACTATATGCACAAATGACATGCATCAGGTTGATCTGGCTATACAATATATTTTATTTAGGTTATTAAAATTGTTGTGTATCTTTCGCTTTCACTAAATGTGGCAATGAATATTATGGCAATGCATATTCCTTTTTAGGGTATTTTCGGCCCCTTGGGTATCTTTGTGTAATATAAGTTCTGTAACCTTGTTTTATTTCTTGTTAATAAATAGTCTTTTTAGTGATAATTTTATGGTTCTCTTCTTTGGACTCAGTGGTTAATACCACTGGTTTTCCATGTTGTTGTTTTGGGTAGAATAAATGTAACAAAGTCTTACAGGCTGTCAGAAATACTATATATAATGAACATACTGCCTATTTGTCTTCCTATATCTCTTTTTTCAGCTATTAGCTAACCGCTGCACGACCAGCTCTACCCCCGCCTACTGTATCCTCACCCATCCCTTGTAGATTGTGAGCCCTCACTCTCAGGTTCCACAACTGTACCAGTCGTGACTTGTATTGTTTAAGATTATTGTACTTGTTTTTACTATGTATACCCCTCCTCACATGTAAAGCGCCATGGAATAAATGGCGCTATAATAATAAATAATAACAATTCCTCTCTATACTTGGAAATATATATAACAAGATTGCCGTACATGCTTCTTACCCATCCCAAAAGATTAGGAGGTCTGGGATTGCCAGACATCCATTCCTACTACAACTCAATCCATCTTGGTAGGTGGTTGAAATTGGTTCATTCTCTACACTAAGACAATAAATGTAACCTTGAACTAATTCCACAGGGTGGGCCATGCATATGGATACACCTAAATAAAATGGGAATGGTTGGTGATATCATCTTCCTGTTTGTGGCACATTAGTATATTCGAGGGGGAAAACTTTTCAAGATGGGTGGTGACCATGGCGGCCATTTTGAAGTCTGCCATTTTGGATACAACTTTATTTTTTCCAATGGGAAGAGGGTCATGTGACACATCAAACTTATTGAGAATTTCACAAGAAAAACAATGGTGTGCTTGGTTTTAACGTAACTTTATTCTTTCATGAGTTATTTACCCTTTTTTAACAGCCATTGACATGTCACAGAGGTTAACATGTGAGGAGCAGATAGAAATTGTGTTGATGTCTGGTGAATGCAGTACCCGGGTCATTGCAGCAGATTTCAATGCAAGACACCCTACTCAAGAAAACTGTCACCATTCCCATTTTATTTAGGTGTATCCATATACATGGCTCACCCTGTACTTGGCAGACAATCACATAAATACATTTGGACTAAAAATTCACCCCCAACAGTCAGTAAAATAGATGGCATCACTACAATGACCCTAAAAAATAGAAGAGATCTGGTTAAAACCCTACCCCGCTAACTTTTACTCCAGGTTTAGCCCCCGTTTGCATTATCCCATACCTTATTGACTACAAATATGTAGATATATATGGCCTATGGTCCCATCTACCCACCTACACTATCTCCCAATACCTAACTAACAAAATCCCTATGAAAAACACATGGCCAAAAGAAGCACCTTACCAACTTACAGCAACAAATATATGATAATTAAATTTTTGAACAATGTAAACTAAAATTCCCGACCGTAGGAACATGGTCCTAGCTTGACTTAATCTCCATATTCCTCTTCCCCTTTCCCAAGATGATCTCTAAAATATACACTCATCTAACCTCCCCATATTACCATGTAAACAATTATATCTGACTTCTTAGGAAATGGAACTAAATATTAAGTGAACTGATAATGAAATCAAGAATATTCTTTCCAACTCACAGTGTTTTTCCAGATTTACGCTCTTACAAAATACTCGACAAACCGTTTATAGCCCATATTGTTGGGATGATTACAACTTTGCTTTTGATGGTTTTTTTTTAAAAAAAAATAGATTTTGGATTGAATAAATTAAACTATTTAAAAGACGTCCATTTTACAAGATTGTGCTTTGTTGTACGAAACAGTAACTCTAAGGCTACTTTCACACTAGCGTTTTTGGCTGCACGTCGCAATGCGTCGTTTAGGAGAAAAATCGCATCCTGCAAAGTTGTCTGCAGGATGTGTATTTTCCCCATAGACTAACATTACCGACGCATTGCGACATATTGCCACACATCGCAACCGTCGTGCGACGGTTGCATCGTGTTTTGGAGGACCGCCGCCACAAAAAAACGTTACATGTAAAAAATTTTCGTACGTCTAGTCCGCCATTTTCGACCGCGCATGCATGGCCGAAACTCCGCCCCCTCCTCCCCGGACCTTACAATGAAGCAGCGGAAGCGTCTTAAGACTGCTTCCGCTGTCCACGTCGGGCATTTTTTTCACAGTATGCGTCGGTACGTCGGGCCGACGCAGCTCCACAACCCCATACCGATGCTAGTGTGAAAGCAGCCTAAGCAGTTTACAGGTTGTAAAGGTACCGTTACACTAAGCGACTTACCAACGATCACGACCAGCGATCGTGATCATTGGTAAGTCGTTGTGTGGTCGCTGGGGAGCTGTCACACAGACAGCTCTCTCCAGCGACCAACAATCAGGGGAAAGACTTCGGCATCGTTGAAACTGTCTTCAATGATGCCGAAGTCCCCCTGCAGCACCCGGGTAACCAGGGTAAACATCGGGTTACTAAGTGCAGGGCCGTGCTTAGTAACCCGATATTTACCCTGGTTACCATTGTAAAAGTAAAAAAAAAACACTACATACTCACCTTCTGAAGTCTGTCACGTCCCCTGGTGTCCACGCGCTGCTGCAGAGAGCTTTCCCTGCACTGAATGTGTCAGCGGCGCCGGCAGTAACAGCAGTGACATCACCGCTGTGCTCTGCTTTACGGCCGGCCGGCGCTCACACAGTGCAGGGAAAACTCCCTGCAGCAGCGCGTGGACACCGGGGGACGTGACAGACATCAGAAGGTGAGTATGTAGTGTTTTTTTTTTACTTTTACAATGGTAACCAGGGTAAATATCGGGTTACTAAGTGCGGCCTTGCACTTAGTAACCCAATGTTTACCCTGGTTACAAGTGAACACATCGCTGGATCGGTGTCACACACCGATCCAGCGATGACAGCGGGTGAGCAGCGACGAAATAAGGTGCTGGCCTTCTAGCTCCGACCAACGATATCACAGCGGGATCCAGATCACTGCTGCGTGTCAAACACAACGATATCCCTATCCAGGAAGCTGCAACGTCACGGATCGTTGTCGTTCTCGTTGGAAAGTTGTTCAGTGTGAAGGTACCTTAAGAAAAAAAAATTGGGCTGTAAAGGTAAGATAAGTGAGCAAAGAACAATGGTGGAGTGGAAAGATTGATTGTTACTGTGTCTGCTTGTACAGTGACATCTGAATGCCTGCATGGATATAGAGATAAGTGGTAAATGCTGTTTGCCTTGTAAAGACATAATATTTTGTTGAATGTCTCCTTTTAGTTAATTTAACAGGAATTCTCTATAGCTTACCAGTCTATATTCCTGACATAAAAGAGTATTTTACTGCAGTTTAGTCATGATCCAAAAGATTACACGCATTTATGTCAATAGTTGCTTAGCATTGGAAATGTTACTTGCATATGTTAGTCATCTGATGTGTTATCACTGTTTGAATGTTGCCAATTTCTATACATCCGCTTGGAGTGCCCTTACAATTAAAACAGAGATATGAGGGACACTTTGTAATCAGAAAAACTATTGGCTTGGGAAGGAAACAGACCATGGCTCCCAGAATATATAAAGTTTGACCCACATTTCCTGGTCTTAAGAAGCTTTGACACTCTTAAAAGACCATCCCAAAAATTTGCCATTGCTTTATAGCCTAAACTGTATACAGATATGTCCACCCTTAATTTCCACATCTTTTCAGAAGTGAATAATTTTTCGCTCATGGTAGAGATGGTAGCAGTGAACAATGAGAAATATGAAGCTACTAGTCAGAGTGAGGGGGCATTCATCCCCCTCCCTCCTCTCTCACACAGAATTGCAGTAAGAAAAAAAGTTTACATTTTAAGTCTCTTAGAAGTAGAATTGCACAATGAACATAGAGAAGTTGGTAAATTACATAAAGCAAAGGGGTGAGGAGACCAATTAAGAAATGAATAGTTAATAATTAAAATTCCTTTTGAAACCATTACTCCCTACGGAGTACAGTTAATTAGACAGTAAAAATCTTTCCTGAGGTCCAGATAACAAAAGGGGCATGTTTTTACACATAAATGGAGAAGTAAAAAAGTCTGCTTTGTCCCTAGGAAAGACATCCTGAGGTGAAAGGAAATTATAGTTCCCTTCAAGTGAAATGTTACATCTGAAACCAGACACAGGGACAGCCTTGGAAAGTTATGAATATTGGAGTTTGTATAGATCCAATATTGATGAGACATACAGTACGTCTTCACCTTCAGGACTAATATGGGAAGAATATGCATATTTTGTCATAACTGTTATACTTATACCTGCCTATAAGCCCCAAATCAATAGTAGTTGGATCGCTGACACCATCCATGTCATGTACACTATCTATGGAAAGATAAAATCCTGATAAAAAATATTTCTGCGATCCTGAACAGCTAAGAACAGTCCACAACCCTTCCCTTGTGATGCCAGCAAGGTGTGTGTGTGAGTGTTACTGTAGTTGCTGATAAAACGACAATGCAAACTATGATCTATATGAACACAAAAGGCCCCATTCAGCATAATTAAAGCAACAAGGGGTAAAAGAGTATATTCAACCATAAAATCAAATTTATTAACATAAATAAATATACATTAAAAAGTGCCAAACAGAGTACCACTACCAAAAGCAGGAAATACATGGGGATAGTAATGAAAAAGTATAGCCGAGGAATGCAAAAAATAAATAAATAAAACTTGGTAAATGAAGAGTGAGAGCTCTGCCACAAATTGCACAAGTAGTAGATATGTACAAAAGCAAATTTAATCAAGGGTTAAGAGTTGTACAAAGACAGAGCAGTAATTCGAAAGTGGAATGTGAGCACCAAAATTCCTAATGAGATCTAACATTTGCTCCAGTGTCCATTATAAAGGTAACATCCTCATGTGAGGTGAAGGGTAGGTTAGATAATTAAATCAGAATCACTAAAAGTGCTTGCTGTACATGGACAAGAAGTAATAAAGTGCAAATGCCCAGCTAGTACTTACATGATTGTTTAAGGGGCAGCAGGTCGGGGTTTGATCCTTAAACAATCATGTAAGTATTAGCTGAGCATTTGCACTTTATTACCTCTTGCCCATGCACAGCAAGCACTTTAGAGCCTTTGATTTAATTATCTAACCTACCCTCCACCTCACATGAGGATGTTACTTTTATAATGGATGCTAGAGTAAATGTTAGATCTCATTAGGATTTTTACTTTTTCATTACTGCCCTCATGTATTTTTCTGCTTTTGGTAGTGATACTCTGTATGGCATTTTTTAATGTAAATTTATGTTAATAAATTTGATTTTATGGTTGAATATACTCTTTGGTCCCTTGTTGCTTTAATTATGCTGAGTTGGGCCTTTTGTGTTCATACTGCTTTTTGAGTTATGACCTGCTACGTATTTTCTTGATACCTGCCTTGGGAAACCCCTTTGTTGAATTATGATCTGTGTTCATATGGAGAGATATATATCAGTGTATGCACGATACCATCACTGGATGTTTTCAATTGAAGTGCTCTCCTTTGCTAGGTCGATTCATTTCTGTGATCAGCATAGTAAGTTTCTTTATTAATCCTGTTTATTTTATGTAATTGTATGTGCTGTATTGTTTTGTACCCTTTGTAAAATCTTCTGTATCTTCTGTATATTTTTATAAACACTGCCTACTGTTCTGGATTTAATATAAAATGTAATAATTCTGTTCCTTTTGTTCTGTAAACCACACCCCAAAGCAATACACTACCTGTCAGGTGCCCAATCAATCTGTATAAATGACTTTGTGGTGGCAGCCAGTAGTTCTTGTGTTATCGTGGAGTTAGCAGTGACCATACCAGGGTATATATATATATATATATATATACATATATATATATATATATATATATATATATATATATATATATATATATATATATATATTTATATATTTATTTAATGCTTTAGAACCATACACTCAATGTTAGTCTCCCAATAAACAGACCATTAGTGGAAACACAATATGTAAACATATGACCCAAACCCATCTCACCAAGCCAAGGGATGGGCTACACTCCAATCAACTGTTGAACATAAAGATCCATAGAGCAACTATTAAGGTGCATATTGAATCAAGAAGTGTTAGGCTTTTAAAACGTTATAACTTTATTAATATACAAAAACTACACACAATAAAACACAAAGTAAAACAATGCCTCATCAACTTGAAAAATTTTTTTTGAAATTTTTTTTTTTTAAATATTATGGCAGAAAAAGGCAGAAAAATGCAGAAAAATTCAAAGGCTAGCAGGAGCAAACGGTAATAATGAAATTTCTATAGTTAAATTTAATCTGACCCAATAGTTCAATATAGTATGGTTACATAGTTGGGTAAATACCGCTAAAATTTATCATGTCCTTTAATAGTATTTGATGTAATAGAAATATATTGCAGCACCTTATCAGTACACTAATACCCGAGCTTTCAATATTATGAAGTTTAAAAGGTTCTTACAGGACAGCTGCAGTTACTCAATTTGGTAACATATAAAAATGGACTAACACAGTAATTGTGCTCAGCAACACAGTATTAAGTCAGAGCACTATGCATAGATTTCAGCAGTAGGTTTCTGAAAAACAAATGCAAACAAGCCGGCCTTTAACCCCTTCACCCCCGGAGCTTTTTCCGTTTTTCCGTTTTCGTTTTTCGCTCCCCTCCTTCCCAGAGCCATAACTTTTTATTTTTCCGTCAATTTGGCCATGTGAGGGCTTATTTTTTGCGGGACGAGTTGTACTTTTGAACGACATCATTGGTTTTAGCATGTCGTGTACTAGAAAACGGGAAAAAAATTCCAAGTGCAGTGAAATTGCAAAAAAAGTGCAATCCCACACTTGTTTTTTGCTTGCCTATTTTGCTAGGTTCACTAAATGCTAAAACTGACCTGCCATTATGATTCTCCAGGTCACTACGAGTTCATAGACACCTAACATGACTAGGTTATTTTTCACCTAAGTGGTGAAAAAAAATTCCAAACTTTGCAAAAAACAAAACAAAACAAAATTGCGCCATTTTCCGATACTCGTAGCGTCTCCATTTTTCGTGATCTGGGGTCAGGTGAGGGCTTATTTTTTGCGTGCCAAGCTGGCGTTTTTAATGATAGCATTTTGGTGTAGATACGTTCTTTTGATCGCCCGTTATTGCATTTTAATGCAATGTTGTGGCGACCAAAAAAACGTAAATCTGGCGTTTCGAATTTTTTTCTCATTACGCCATTTAGCGATCAGGTTAATGCTTTTTTTTATTGATAGATTGGGCGATTCTGAACGCGGCGATACCAAATATGTGTAGGTTGGGGGTTTTTTTTATTGATTTATTTTGATTGGGGCGAAAGGGGGGTGATTTAAACTTTTATATTTTTTTTATTTTTTTCACATTTTTAAAAACTTTTTTTTTTTTTAAACTTTTGCCATGCTTCTATAGCCTCCATGGGAGGCTAGAAGCAGGCACAGCCCGATCGGCTCTGCTACATAACAGCGATCATCAGATCGCTGTTATGTAGCTAAAATGCAGGTGTGCTGTGAGCGCCGACCACAGGGTGGCGCTCACAGCCACCGGCAATCAGTAACCATAGAGGTCTCAAGGACCTCTATGGTTACAATGGAGGAGCATCGCCGACCCCCGATCATGTGACGGGGGTCGGCGATGCGCTCATATCCGGCCGCCCGGCCGGATGCGGTAGTTAAATGCCGCTGTCTGCGTTTGACAGCGGCATTTAACTAGTTAATAGCAGCGAGTGATCGCGATTTCACCCGCCGCTATTGCGCGCACATGTCAGCTGTAAAAAACAGCTGACATGTCGCGACTTTGATGTGCGCTCACCGCCGGAGCGCACATCAAAGCGGGGGTCCCGACATGTGACGTACTATTCCGTCACATGTCGGGAAGGGGTTAAGTCACACAATGCAATGCAATCTCCATGTGCACCTGTAAGGCAGCAGCTAAATTCCTTTAGTATACATCATAACAACAACGAACACCAATGAATTCAAGGCGTCACTTTGCCAATGTAAAATAAGTCTTGCAAAGACAAGATCCGCTGCTAATCAGTACATAGCATATGCGAATGGAAAAAATAAACAAAAACTACAAAAATACATATTACCTGGCAGTATAATGCAATGCTATGCTTCCTGCTGCCAGCCACGTGAGGCACACCAGTCTCTGCCTAACCCCGACACGTGTTTCGCGACAGCTTCCTCTTGCAAGACTTATTTTACATTGGCAAAGTGACGCCTTGAATTCATTGGTGTTCGTTGTTGTTATGATGTATACTAAAGGAATTTAGCTGCTGCCTTACAGGTGCACATGGAGATTGTATTGCATTGTGTGACTTAAAGGCCGGCTTGTCTGCATTTGTTTTTCAGAAACCTACTGCTGAAATCTATGCAGAGTGCTCTGACTTAATACTGTGTTGCTGAGCACAATTACTGTGTTAGTCCATTTTTATATGTTACCAAATTGAGTAACTGCAGCTGTCCTGTAAGAACCTTTTAAACTTCATAATATTGAAAGCTCGGGTATTAGTGTACTGATAAGGTGCTGCAATATATTTCTATTACATCAAATACTATTAAAGGACATGATAACTTTTAGCGGTATTTACCCAACTATGTAACCATACTATATTGAACTATTGGGTCAGATTAAATTTAACTATAGAAATTTCATTATTACCGTTTGCTCCTGCTAGCCTTTGAATTTTTCTGCCTTTTTCTGCCTTTTTCTGCCATAATATTTTAAAAAAAAAATTTTCAAAAAAAATGTTTCAAGTTGATGAGGCATTGTTTTACTTTGTGTTTTATTGTATGTAGTTTTTGTATATTAATAAAGTTATAACGTTTTAAAAGCCTAACACTTCTTGATTCAATATGCACCTTAATAGTTGCTCTATGGATCTTTATGTTCAACATTAGTGGAAACAGCCTGCGGCCTCCTCCATTAATCATCAGTCAATAGAGTAATTTTCTGGAAGATAGGGAGTAGCAAATGGCTGTTTGTGACAAAAAGATAACAGTGGGGTGGTTCAATGCAACCCCCCGGCCGTGATCGTAGACAATTGGTGGCAGTGATGGGATTCTGTGTGATCTCTCATATGCCTTCCTTGACACTATCCACAAGAAGAAATGTTACCCTTTATACCTCAGTCCAGAGCCTCTCACCTAGCCAAATCAGTTCTCAAACTTTGCACTGACCATGGGCAATAGCCAAAACACTGTGTCTACAAATTGAGATTCTGTTTTGGCTTTTATCCTAAGTTATATTGCAAGACTCTAAAGTAATAGTAACTTTTAGGATTCCTTACAACAGGTGGCGCTATAAAGTTTAAGTCCTCTTCCTCTCTGAAGAGGCAATTGGCTTATTAAATTTCCTAGAGGAGCTTTGCCTTGTGCACAATCCTCCTTATCTTGGTACTCCAGAGCCGGTAGTCACTCTTCTCAAGGAGAACCATTACCCCTTAGACCTTGACACTATCTATAACTTATATTTACTACTTCTATCTTTCCTATTTCCTTAGCTTACAAGAATTTTATTGGATCACTGAGATAGCAAAAGGCAATAAAAATCAAGTCTGTCACTGCCTCACATTGTTTTGTAAATACAAATTAGTTTCTGTATTAAATAAGTTTGTGGAGCCCCTTATCTCTTTAGAGTTGCAGCTAGTGTTGAGCGATACCTTCCGATATTTGAAGGTATCGGTTTGGATCGGCCGATATCCAAAAAATATCGGATATCGCCGATACCGATACCCGATACCAATACAAGTCAATGAGACACAAATATCGGAAGTGATCATGGATGGTTCCCAGGGTCTGAAGGAGAGGAAACTCTCCTTCAGGCCCTGGGATCCATATTCATGTAAAAAATAAAGAATAAAAATTAAAAATATGGATATACTCACCCTCGGACGAGCCCTGGCTGTCACCGCTGCAAGCGTCTGCCTCCGTTCCTAAGAATGCAGATTGAAGGACCTTCGATGACGTCGCGGCTTGTGATTGGTCGCGTGACCGCTCATGTGACCGCTCACGCGACCAATCACAAGCCGCGACGTCATCGCAGGTCCTACACTCACTGCATTCTTAGGAACGGAGGCTGCCGTTTGCACCGCTGAGGTCCAGGGGCCGTCCGAGGGTGAGTATATCCATATTTTTTATTTTTATTCTTTATTTTTTACATGAATATGGATGCCAGGGCCTGAAGGAGAGTCTCCTCTCCTCCAGACCCTGGGAACCATACGCACCGCACACGCCTGGGAGCTTATAGGAACTTCCGATTCCGATTTCCGATATCACAAAAATATCGGAACTCGGTATCGGAATTCCGATACAGCGAATATCGGCCGATACCCGATATTTGCAGTATCGGAATGCTCAACACTAGTTGCAGCGCTTGGAAATGTATTGTCTTTTTGGGTGTTTCCATAACCTTTTTATGCATATATCCGTTGCTTTAAGTCTGACCAGACTTTTTATGGATATGTCCGTTGCACTATATCTGACCAGAATTTTTATGGATACAGTACAGACCAAAAGTTTGGACACACCTGCTCTTTTAAAGATATTCCTGTGTTTTCATGACTATGAAAATTGTACATTCACACTGAAGGCATCAAAACTATGAATTAACACATGTGGAATTATATACTTAACAAAACAGTGTGAAACAACTGAAATTATGTCTTATATTCTAGGTTCTTCAAAGTAGCCACCTTTTGCTTTGATGACTGCTTTGCACACTCTTGGCATTCTCTTGATGAGCTTCAAGAGGTAGTCACCGGGAATGGTTTTCAATTCACAGGTGTGCCCTGTCAGGTTTAACCCCTTTACGCCCAAGGGTGATTTGCACGTTAATGACCGGGCCAATTTTTACAATTCTGACCACTGTCCCTTTATGAGGTTATAACTCTGGAACGCTTCAACGGATCCTGGTTATTCTGACATTGTTTTCTCATGACATATTGTACTTCATGAAAGTGATACAATTTCTTTGATATTACCTGCGTTTATTTGTGAAAAAAATGGAAATTTGGCAAAAATTTTGAAAATTTTGCAATTTTCCAACTTTGAATTTTTATGCAATAAAATCACAGAGATATGTCACACAAAATACTTAATAAGTAACATTTCCCACATGTCTACTTTACATCAGCACAATTTTGGAACCACATTTTTTTTTGTTAGGGAGTTATAAGGGTTAAATTTGACCAGCAATTTCTCATTTTTACAACACCATTTTTTTTTAGGGACCACATCTCATTTGAAGTCATTTTGTGGGGTCTATAAGATAGAAAATAACCAAGTGTGACACCATTCTAAAAACTGCACCCCTCAAGGTGCTCAAAACCACATTCAAGAATTTTATTAACTCTTCAGGTGTTTCACAGGAATTTTTGGAATGTTTAAATAAAAATGAACATTTAACTTTTTTTCACAAAAAATTTAATTCAGCTCCAATTTGTTTTATTTTACCAAGGGTAACAGGAGAAAATGGACCAAAAAAGTTGTTGTACAATTTGTCCTGAGTACGCCGATACCCCATATGTTGGGGTAAACTACTGTTTGGGTGCATGGTAGAGCTCGGAAGCGAAGGAGCACCATTTGACTTTTCAATGCAAAATTGACTGGAATTGAGATGGGATGCCATGTTGCGTTTGGAGAGCCCCTGATGTGCCTAAACATTGAAACCCCCCACAAGTGACACCATTTTGGAAAGTAGACCCCTAAGGAACTTATCTAGATGTGTGGTGAGCACTTTGACCCATTAAGTGATTCACAGAAGTTTATAATGCAGAACCGTAAAAATAAAAAATCATATTTTTTCACAAAAATGATCTTTTCGCCCCCATTTTTTTATTTTCCCAAGGGTAAGAGAAGAAATTGGACCGCAAAAGTTGTTGTACAATTTGTCCTGAGTATGCTGATACCCCATATTTGGGGGTAAAACACTGTTTGGGCGCATGGGAGAGCTCGGAAGGGAAGGAGCACTATTTTACTTTTTCAACGCAGAATTGGCTGGAATTGAGATCGGACGCCATGTCGCGTTTGGAGAGCCCCTGATGTGCCTAAACAGTGAAAAACCCCCAATTATAACTGAAACCCTAATCCAAATACATCCCTAACCCTAATCCCAAAGGTAAACCTAACCACACCCCTAACCCTGACACACCCCTAACTCTAATCCCAACCCTAATCCCAACCGTAAATGTAATCCAAACCCTAACCCTAACTTTAGCCCCAACCCTAACCATAACTTTAACCTCAACCCTTACTGTAGCCTTAACCTTAGCCCTTACCCTAGCCCTAACCCTAACCTTAGCCCTACCCTAACCTTAGCCCTAGCCCTAACCTTAGCCCTAACCCTAGCCCTAACCCTAGCCCTAACCCTAATGGGAAAATGGAAATAAAAACATTTTTTTAATTTTTTAATTTTTTGCTAACTAAGGGTGTGACGAAGGGGGGTTTGATTTACTTTTATAGCGGTTTTTTAGCGGATTTTTATGATTGGCAGCCATCACACACTGAAAGACGCTTTTTATTGCAAAAAATATTTTTTGCGTTACCACATTTTGAGAGCTATAATTTTTCCATATTTTGGTCCACAGAGTCATGTGAGGTCTTGTTTTTTGCGGGACGAGTTGACATTTTTATTTGTAACATTTTCGGGCACCTGACATTTTTTGATCGCTTTTTATTCCGATTTTTGTGAGGCAGAATGACCAAAAACCAGCTATTCATGAATTTCTTTTGGGGGAGGTGTTTATACCGTTCCGTGTTTGGTAAAATGGATAAAGCAGTTGTATTCTTTGGGCCAGTATGATTACAGGGATACCTCATTTATATCTTTTTTTATGTTTTGGTGCTTTCATACGATAAAAACTATTTTATAGAAAAAAATAATTATTTTTGCATCGCTTTATTCTGAGGACTATAACTTTTTTGTTTGATGACGCTGTATGGCGGCTCGTTTTTTGCAAGACAAGATGACGTTTTCAGCGGTACCATGGTTATTTATATCCGTCTTTTTGATCGCGTGTTATTCCACTTTTTATTTGGCGGTATGATAAAAAAGCGTTGTTTTTTGCCTCTTTTTTTTTTTTACGGTGTTCACTGAAGGGGTTAACTAGTGGGACGGTTTTATAGGTCGGGTCACTACGGACGCGGCAATACTAAATATGTGTACTTTTATTGTTTTTGCTTTTTTATTTAGATGGTGAAATATATTTATAGGAACAATATACAGTTAGGTCCACATATATTTGGAAAGAGACAACATTTTTCTAATTTTGGTTATAGACATTACCACAATGAATTTTAAGCAAAACAGTTCAGATGCAGTTGAAGTTCAGACTTTCAGCTTTCATTTGAGGGTATCCACATTAAAATTGGATGAAGGGTTTAGGCATTTCAGCTCTTTAACATGTGCCTACCTGTTTTTAAAGGGACCAAAAGTAATTGGACAATTGACTCCAAGGCTATTTCATGGACAGTTGTGGGCAATCCCTTTGTTATGTAATTCTCAATTAAGCAGATAAAAGGTCTGGTGTTGATTTGAGGTGTGGTGCTTGCATTTGGAAGGTTTTGCTGTGAAGTAAACATGCGGTCAAAGGAGCTCTCCATGCAGGTGAAACAAGCCATCCTTAAGCTGTGAAAACAGAAAAAACCCATCCGATAAATTGCTACCATATTAGGAGTGGCAAAATCTACAGTTTGGTGCATCCTGAGAAAGAAAGAAAGCACTGGTGAACTCATCAATGCAAAAAGACCTGGGCGCCCACGGAAGACAACAGTGGTGGATGATCGCAGAATAATCTTCATGGTGAAGAGAAACCCCTTCACAACAGCCAACCAAGTGAATAACACTCTCCAGGAGGTTGGCGTATCAATATCCAAATCTACCATAAAGAGAAGACTGCATGAAAGTAAATACAGAGGGTTCACTGCACGGTGCAAGCCACTCATAAGCATCAAGAATAAAAAGGCTAGACTGGACTTTGCTGAAAAAAACATCTAAAAAAGCCAGCACAGTTCTGGAAGAACATTCTTTGGACAGATGAAACCAAGATCAACCTCTACCAGAATGATAGCAAGAGAAAAGTATGGCAAAGGCGTGGTACAGCTCATGATCCAAAGCATACCACATCATCTGTAAAACACGGCGGAGGCAGTGTGATGGCTTGGGCATGCATGGCTGCCAGTGGCACTGGGTCACTAGTGTTTATTGATGATGTGACACAGGACAGAAGCAGCCGAATGAATTCTGAGGTTTTCAGAGACATACTGTGTGCTCAGATCCAGCCAAATGCAGCCAAACTGATTGGTCGTCGTTTCATACTACAGATGGACAATGACCCAAAACATAAAGCCAAAGCAACCCAGGAGTTTATTAAAGCAAAGAAGTGGAATATTCTTGAATTGCCAAGTCAGTCACCTGATCTCAACCCAATTGAGCATGCATTTCACTTGTTAAAGACTAAACTTCAGACAGAAAGGCCCACAAACAAACAGCAACTGAAAACCACCGCAGTGAAGGCCTGACAGAGCATCAAAAAGGAGGAAACACAGCGTCTGGTGATGTCCATGAGTTCAAGACTTCCGGCAGTTATTGCCAACAAAGGGCTTTCAACCAAGTACTAAAAATGAACATTTTATTTTTAATTATTGAATCTGTCCAATTACTTTTGGTCCCTTTAAAAACAGGGTGGCACATGTTAAGAAGCTGAAACTCCTAAAATCTTCATCCAATTTTAATGTGGATACCCTCAAATGAAAGCTGAAAGTCTGAACTTCAACTGCATCTGAATTGTTTTGTTTAAATTTCATTGTGGTAATGTCTATAATCAAAATTAGAAAAATGTTGTCTCTGTCCAAATATATATGGACCTAACTGTATTTATTTATTTTTTTGCATTTTTTGGGGAATTTTTTTTTTTTTTACACATGTGAAATTGTTTTTTTTTACACTATAACATTGCTCCGGGGAAGGGGGGGGCATGATGTTATAGTGTAAGATCGCCGATCTGACACTTTGCTGTGCACTGTGTCAGATCGGCGATCTGACGTGCACAGCTCCTGGAGGCTTCCCGGTGCCTGCTCTGAGCAGGCGCAGTGAAGCCACCTCCCTGCAGGACCCGGATGCTGTGGCCATCTTGGATCTGGGCCTGCTGCAGGCAGGAGGAGGTAAGAGACCC
Organism: Ranitomeya variabilis; assembly: GCF_051348905.1. Taxonomy (NCBI): domain Eukaryota; kingdom Metazoa; phylum Chordata; class Amphibia; order Anura; family Dendrobatidae; genus Ranitomeya; species Ranitomeya variabilis. Next base: position 466,367,401 of record NC_135236.1, read on the forward strand.
TCGGAGAAATGCGATTACATCGCGTTGCTCCGGGGGTCTCAGGGAAGCCCGCAGGGAGCCCCCTCCCAGCGCGATGCTTCCCTATACCGCCGGAACACTGCGATCATGTTTGATCGCAGTGTGCCGGGGGTTAATGTGCCGGGGGCGGTCCGTGACCACTCCTGGCACATAGTGCCGGATGTCAGCTGCGATAGTCAGCTGACACCCGGCCGCGATCGGCCGCGCTCTCCTCGTGAACGCGGCCGATCACGCTGGACGTACTATCCCGTCGGTGGTCATACGGGCCCACCCCACCTCAACGGGATAGTACGTCCGATGTCAGAAAGGGGTTAATAAGTGGCATTTCTTGCCTTATAAATGGGGTTGGGACCATCAGTTGTGTTGTGCAGAAGTCTGGTGGATACACAGCTGATAGTCCTAATGAATAGACTGTTAGAATTTTTATTATGGTAAGAAAAAAGCAGCTAAGTAAAGAAAAATGAGTGGCCATCATTACTTTAAGAAATGAAGGTCAGTCAGGCTGAAAAATTGGGCAAACTTTGAAAGTGTTCCCAAGTGCAGTGGCAAAAACCATAAAGCTCTACAAAGAAACTGGCTCACATGAGGCTCGCCCCAGGAAAGGAAGACCAGGAGTCACCTCTGCTTCTGAGGATAAGTTTATCCGAGTCACCAGCCTCAGAAATCGCAGGTTAACAGCGAGACCAGGTCAATGCCACACAGTGTTCTAGGAGCAGACACATCTCTACAACAACTGTTAAGAGGAGACTTTGTGCAGCAGGCCTTCATGGTAAAATAGCTGCTAGGAAACCACTGCTAAGGACTGGCAACAAGCAGAAGAGACTTGATTGGGCTAAAGAACACAAGAAATGGACCTTAGACCAGTGGAAATCTGTGCTTTGGTCTGGTGAGTCCAAATTTGAGATCTTTGGTTCCAACCACCGTGTCTTTGTGCGACACAGAAAAGTGAATGGATGGACTCTACATGCCTGGTTCCCACCGTGAAGCATGGAGGAGGAGGTGTGATGGTGTGGGGGTGCTTTGCTGGTGACGCTGTTGGGGATTTATTCAAAATTGAAGGCATACTGATCCAGCATGGCTACCACAGCATCTTGCAGCGGCATGCTATTCCATCCGGTGTAGTTGGACCATCATTTGTTTTTCAACAGGACAATGACCCCAAACACACCTCCAGGCTGTGTAAGGGCTATTTGACCGCAGAGAGAAGGCAAAAGGGCCAACAAGTGCTAAGCATCTCTGGGAATTCCTTCAAGATTGTTGGAAGACCATTCCCGGTGACTACCCCTTGAAGCTTATCAAGAGAATGCCAAGAGTGTGCAAAGCAGTCATCAAAGCAAAAGGTGGCTACTTAGAAGAACCTAGAATCTAAGACATAATTTCAGTTGTTTCACACTTTTTTGTTAAGTATATAATTCCACATGTGTTAATTCATAGTTTTGATGCCTTCAGTGTGAATGTACAATTTTCATAGTCATGAAAATACAGAAAAATCTTTAAATGAGAAGGTGTGTCCAAACTTTTGGTATGTACTGTATATCTGTTGCTCTTTGTCTAACCAGACATTTTATGGATATGTCCATTACCTATGTCTGACCGGACTTTTTATGGATATATCCATTACCCTATGTCTGACTAGACTTTTTATAGGTATATCTGCTACTCTTTGTCTGACCAGATCATGGTAAAAAGGATGACTTGCTGAATGATGGGGGTCTGACAACTGATTCCCTCAGTAGTTCCCAGCAGTCCAGAGATCAAGGCTATAGAGTCCTGAGAATGGAGCTTTGCAGCTTAGTCCTAAATGGAATGGGCTCTGCTCCAATGTCTTTGTTAATGGAACTTCCAGAATTAGCCAAGCACAACATTAAGCTTTTCCAGCAAACCCATAAACAATGAATAAAGTGGAAGAGGAGAATGTGCACTGCCACTTTACACAAGGCTGCAAATCTCTATTCTTGAGAATCCAGAATTCAGATCTTGGGATTGTTGGATGCCCCACTGATTGGACCACCAGCGTTCAGAAAGGTTTTATATTTATCATCATATATACGTTTTTTGTACGAAAACCTTTATATGAAAATTATGTGGGAGCCCACGCCATTTTTTTCAGAAAAATAATCTTTTAATAATCTTCTATCTATTCTATCCTATTGGCTCCTGCAGTGATTTTATAGAACACGGCAGATGAATTGCCAGCTTTTCTCCTATCTATGTAATATAAATACACACATATATATATATATATATATATATATATATATATATATATATATGTGTGTGTGTGTGTGTCACTGACATCTATATGTCTATGTATTCTATGTGTATATAACTATTTTATCCATTCTATTCTAACCTGACAGTGTGACAATACTGTATGCAACACATACATTTCTGGCTTTTCTAAGGACACCGGTGCGTAAAAATCGGACAGCACTCGCATGGTCTGAGTGCTGTGCAATTTTTTTCTCCCATCCGTTGACTTGCATTGGCGATTCTCGTCTGAGATACACAGTAAATTGCAGCATGCTGTGATTTTTTTTCTCAGTCCGATTTAAGCTCAGAAAATAATCACAGATGAGATGTAACCCATTGAATAACATTGGTCAGAGTGCAATCCGATTTTTTCTTAGATTGTTCTCGTTCTTTTTTCTCGCAAATGAGTATGAGCCCATAGATTAACACTGGGTCGAGTGCTTTGCGATGTTTTCTCACATAGCACTTGCCCGTACTCTACAGTAGTGTGACATCGGCCTTCATCAGATGCTCCTCTGCTGTAAATAAATTATTTAAAAAAAAAAAACCCTGCGTGGGTTCTCCTGTATTTTTGATAACCAGCCAGGCAAAACTCACAGCTGGGGGCTGCAACACTAAGCTGTCATCTCCAGCAAGGCTGGTTAACAAGAATAGAGGAGTCCACAACGTATTTTTTAAATATTTAAATAACTAATTTAAAAAATGGCTTGAGGTCCCCCCATTTTTAGCAACCAGCCTTGCTAAAGCAGACAGCTGGGGGCTGGTATTCTCTGACTGGTAAGGGGCAATGGATCTTGGCCCCCAGCCTAAAAATAGCAGCCCACAGCCGCCCAGAAATGGCACATCTATTAGGTGCACCAATTCTGGCGCTTTTCCTGGCTCTTCCCAATTGTCCTGTAGCGGCAGCAAGTGGGGTTGATATTTGTAGGGTTGCTGTCACCTTTGTATTGTCAGGTGTCATCAAGCAAACAGATAACTAATGGAAAGGTGTCTATAAGACACCTATTCATTACTAATCCTATAGTTACATGATAATTAAAGCCAAAGCCAGCATAAAGTCCTTTATTCGAAATAAGACTAAACACAGTTTTCCATTTTATTTAAAAATAACAGACATAGTTATACTCACTTAACGCCTAATTCCACCAAAGCCCTTGTTCTCCTGTATCAAATCTAAAATAAAAAAACAACGACATACCATACCTGCCTGTCACTCTGTCCCAAGCCGTAATCCATGTCTGGAGGATTAATAGTTTTCAACCTGGACAGTGCCAAAACGCGACCATCCAGGTTGAGAGCCACTGGTGACTGATCTACTGGGAGCACAGCGTCAGTGACCGGCGGTGACATAATTACCTCCGGTCACTGGTGTCAGCTGATGGGACTACAGCTTGCATCAGCTGACACGTGGTGCCGCTACCACATGTCCAATCACAGCTGAGCGCTCACGCTGCCTTTTGACAGCGTGGGAACTGCGGCTCTCTGACTGGCATGGAAGATTTCAACGCCGATCAGAAGCGCTACACTGGTGTTTCCCACACTGTCACCCAGCGTGGGAAACACTGGCTTTTGTGCTGTGTATGTTCAGGTATATTTGGCCATATAATTGATTAAATCAGCAAATATTGCAAATTCGGCATTCATGAGCCAAACTGAACATTGAAATATTCGCTTCTCTCTACTTATTATGCCACCAATCCAAAAGCAAAATCTGTCTCAATATTAGATAGAGTGCATAATATTATACATATTTTATACATTGGCTTGTAGTAGCTTCTGTCCTTTAACCCCTTTCCAACCATGAACGTATCTATACGTCCAGGTCAGCTGATACTTACCGACCTTGGCGCATGAATAAGTCAAGTCGATTTTGCACGAACAGGGGCTCTACACGTGTAATAGCAGCTTTGTGTCAGCTGATTCTGACAGCTGACACCTGGCACTCAATAATGGAGTGGTACCCACAATGCTTCTCCTGGCACTTTAACCCCCCAGATACTACGATCGTTATATATCGCTGTATTTAGCAAGCAAGCAAAGGGAGGGAGAACCCTTTGCTCTCCAATCAGTGCCCCCGCAAAGGACTGGTTGTTACCATGGTGACCCGATGTCGTCATGACAACATTCAGGTCACTAATGCTAGCAAACTTGCTAGATCATGCTCAGATTTATAAAGCATAAATAAGCTACTGCTTTGCTGTGTTTAAAAGCGATCAGACTGCAAAAAGTGAAAGTCAGACAGTGGAATAAAGTAAAAAACCTAATAAAGTTTAAAAATACGAAACAAATTATAAACACAAAATAATTCTGTATATATATATATATATATATATATATATATATATATATATATATATATATATATATATATACTGTATATTGTATCCATAAAGAAATATTTTTATGAAAAAAAAATAGTACACATATTTGCTATCATCGCGTCCGGAACGACCCGACCTATAACATTGTCTCAGTAGTTAACCCCTTTAGTGAACAGTGCAAAAAAAAAAGCGAGGCAAAAAACAATGCTTTATCATCATACTGCTGAACAAAAAGAGGAAAAAAGCATGATCACAAAGACAAATGTAAATAAAAATGGTATAACTGAAAATGACTGTCCTACAAAAAACAAGCCACCACACAGTTCCAACAGAGGAAAAATCAGCAACGTATGGCTATCAGAGTAAAGTGATGCAAAAACATATATACAGTAGACTTGGCCAAAGGTTCACCATCCAACAATCAATGACCCTAAGCACACAGCTAAAATAACAAGGGAGTGGCATCAGAACAACTCTGTGACCATTATTGACTGGCCCAGCCAGAGCCCTGACCTAAACCCATTTAATCATCTCTGGAGAGACCTGAAAATGGCTGTCCACCAACGTTCACCATCCAACCTGAGGGAACTGGAGAGGATCTGCAAGGAAGAATGGCAGAGGATCCCAAATCCAGGTGTGAAAAACTTGTTGCGTCATTCCCAAGAAGACTCATGGCTGTACTAGCTCAAAAGGGTGCTTCTACTCAATACTGAGCAAAGGATCTGAATACTTATGACCATGTGATATTTCAGCTTTTCTTTTTTAATAAATTTGCAAAAATTACATTTCTCTTTTTTTTCATTCAAGATGGGGTGCAGAGTGTACATTAATGAAAAAAATGAACTTTTTTGAATTTACCAAATGGCTGCAATGAAACAAAGAGAGAAAAATTTTAAGGGGTCTGAATACTTTCCGTACCCACTTTAAAGGGAACCTGTCACCCCAAAAATCGAAGATGAGCTGCGACCACCGGCATCAGGGGCTTATCTACAGCATTCTGTAATGCTGTAGATAAGCCCCCGATGTATCCTGAAAGATGAGAAAAAGAGGTTATATTACACTCACCCAGGGGTGGTCCCGCTGCGGTCCGGGTCTGATGGGCATCACGGTCCGGTCCGGGGCCTCCCATCTTCTTACGAAGACGTCCTCTTCTTGTCTTCATTCCGCAGATCCGGCGCAGGCATACTTTGTCTGCCCTGTTGAGGGCAGAGCAAAGTACTGCAGTGTGCAGGCACCGGGAAAGGTCAGAGAGGCCCAGCGCCTGCGCACTGCAGTACTTTTCTCTGCCCTCAACAGGGCAGACAAAGTACGCCTGTGCCGGAACCGCAGCGTGAAGACAAGAAGAGGACGTCATTATAAGAAGATAGGAGGCCCCGCACCGCGACTCCCATCGGACCCGGAAAGCAGCGGGACCGCCCCAGGTGAGTATAATCTAACCTCTTTTTCTCATCTTTCAGGATACTTCGGGGGCTTATCTACAGCATTACGGAATGCAGTAGATAAGCCCCTGATGCCGGTGGCCGCAGCTCATCTCCAAATTTTGATTCCCTGAGAGGTCTATTTTCCCAAATGGTGTCATTTTTCTGGGGTTTCTATTATTTAGGCACATGAGGGTCTCTCCAAATGTGACATGGCATTCACTAATTATGTCAGCAAACTTTACTTTCAAAAAGTTAAAGTTCGCTCCTTCCCTTTCAAGCCCTGCTGTGTACTAAACCAGTAGTTTTCCTCCATATATTGAGTATTGTCACATTCAGGAAAAATTGCACAATAAATTGTATGGTGCAGCTTCTACTGTTACCCTTTTCAAAATGTAAAATTTAGGGTTAAAACATTTTTGTGGGGAAAATTTGATTATTTTTTATTTTCATGGCTCAGTGCTATAAACTTCTGTGAAGCAGCTGGGGGTTAAAGGTGCTCACCACACTTCTAGATAAGTTCACAGAGGGGTCTGGTTTCCAAAATGGTGTCACTTGTGGGGTTTTCCACTATTTACGCACATCAGGGGCTCTCCATACTCAACATGGTGTCCGCCAACATTTCAGCAAATTTTGAGTTCAAAAGGTCAAATGGCACTCCAGGCCTTTCAAGCCCTGCCATACGCTCAAAGAGTACTTTTCCCCACATATGGGGTAAAGGCATAATCAGGAAAAATTGCACAACAAATTGTATGGTGCAGTTTCTACTGTTACCCTTGTGAAAATGCAAAATAAAACATTTTTTTTTTTTTTTTCATGGCTGAATGTTATAAACTTCTATTAAGTACCAGGGGTTCAAGGTGCTCACCGCACATCAGGAAATCTTCCCTGAAGGGTCTAGTTTCCAATATGGTGTAATTTGTGGGAGGTTTCCCCTTTTGCTTCATTAGCATATTTGAATAATTAGCAGTTTCATTACTACAAGCTAATGGATGCTAAAGATATGGATTATTTTCTTAGGACATGGCATTGTGCTTAGCTTCAAAGTGAGAACAGATATTTTTTCAATGCTGAAAAAAATCTGCCAGATATAAATGATTTCTAGGTTTTATATATGGGATAAGGTCCCCCCTACTGTAAAATATCGGAATATTAATAGTCACTAAATTTACTAGGCTGATCAATATGGCATTTTGATAGCATTTATACAGATAATATTCTTAACAATAAGAAAATGTTCAACTGAAAATTATGGCTTATGATATACATCACAGACCCCCAAAGATTTTAAAGAAACTGTTTTTAAAATTTATAAGAACCCCCTTTAACTGATTTTTTATGAATTGTTGTGGCAGACATTATATGCAAAACTGTTTTACACACATCACAGCTGCTGAACAACCTCTTTTTAAACAAAAAAGGCAAAATTACATGCCAGTTCATCAATGAATGACTTAAAGAGAATCTGTCAGCAGGATTTTACTATGTAATCTGAGGACATCATAGTGTAGCAGCTGAGACACAGATTTCAGGGATCTGTCACTTATTAGGCTATGTGCTATTGTTTCCTTACAACTAAGGTTTTATCACAAGGAGATGATGTCTGCTTGGACCACAGTGCACGTGAGCCCTGGTCCAAACACGCCCCCTCCTCTGATATGCAGCTTGCTGTTAATAGACAATGTACAGGAAGCTGGGGTGTGGACAGGGTCAGCTTTCTGACCTCTGCTACATGCAAATAATCTGATGCACCACTGATGCACCCAATAAAGTAAATTATACATCTTTAGAATGAGGGTCTCTGCCCCTTCATTATGCTACTATCAGATGAGGTAGCAAAAATCTGGTAACAGATTCACTTTAAGAAAAAGGAATTTAAGCTAAAGTGATGTGCAAAATACTGTTTCTGCTGGAATGGATGAGTAGTGCACCATTCAGTATAAAGGAATGGGATATTTCTACAAATATTATTGACCGACATGTCAATGGAAAGTTTGTTTTGACATGATTCTTCTAATTAGTTATTATCAATTCAGCTCTATAAACTACACATTGCAGTCTTGCATTTCAAGCAGCAGGTGGCAGGGCTCTAATAACATGTGTGCATAACAAATTAGCTGTCGAGGTTGTAAAATGAACATTTAGAATCGATGTCATAGACAGTATGTACAATGGAAAAAATAAAGAGCATGTAAGGCTTAGGAATAAACGCAAAGCACGAGAGCAAAAAGTCATTCCATACTATACAATCTAAAATAATTCTGTATTTTAAGAAATTTAAACTGATCACCAAAGATCAAGCTATAGCAGAGCTGATGTTATCATTTAATCTTGATCAGAAAGCATTTTAACAACACTCCTGTGGATAACTGGGGCAGCTTAAAAAAATGAAGTTTCGTTATAAATTCAGCTCTGCTACATCTATGTATTGATGGATTTATTACTCGATAAGAAGAAAAGAAAATATCCCCAGCATGTTCTTAATGCACTCTGTGATCTGGTAATAGGGATGGTTGCCACATTGTGGTGAAGTCGATGCTAGAAGTGCATTTTCCTAGATTAAAGGAATGCTTCTTCTCTTGGCTAATAGAGAAAACACAAGTGACAGCTTCTTACAGATCAAGGTTTTATTTCCAAGGTTTTATTCCCATAGAGTGGGAGTCCTGCCATTTGATACAAGCAATAAGTCTACAAATAAGAACATGGTGTCATTCATTTCAACAGGACTTCTAAAATAAGGCAATACACACCTTTGATGAGTACATATTGCTCAGTACATCTGCTTCTAAGGCTTTCATCTCCTCTTCAGAATCTATGGGAAAAGAAAGAAGAAAAATAAAATGGCGCTTTAGTTACTTGAGTGCTGTTATTTTTGCCTGTTGTGGGATCTTCCACCCAAATGCAAACGTTGCATCTCGAATCTCCAGCAAAGAGCTGATGCCTTGATATTTTTGAAGTTCTGTGCTTACTATTAATTCTATACATTAAAAAATCAATTAAAATAGTCCTAGATTATAATTTGTGGATCTGTAAATTGTTTACAAAATTACATGCAGTTACATTTCTGTATAAAAAGGAATCAAAAAAGCCAAAGAATTCCATCTTTATGAATATCTGGGTTATGTAATCAATCTATAAGTGCTTGATACAGAAAAGCTAAAACATTCTATACTGAAGAATATATGAGGAGTCAATATGAATGTGTAAGTATGGTGAACTATGGAAACTTTTGCTATCACTGTAGGATAATATTTCTCAACCGATCCCGTAGATGGCTTACTTTATCGATTCCATATGATAACGTGCTAGAGCAAGAGCAAAACCTTAATAAATGAGCTGCTAAAACATTCATGTTTTTCTGGTTGTTGTGTCGGTCATAAGAATTCACATAACGAGTCTTGTATGTATCCTTATATCTGAAAAGGTAATGAAATATATGCAACATATTGGATATCAAGCAAAACTGCTCCCGAGATACTGTTGCTAATTGTGAGAGCTTTCACACTCATTGATAGATAGATTAATTATGAGAAATCCATATGTTCAGGTATCGGGGTGGTCTGTTGTGTGTTCTGTGCGTGCACACGTATGTTTGACATCGGAATGTTTATATTGTAGCTCTCGTAAATGAAAAACTAGTGTTTCGTTAAGTCGTCCACATTTATGTCAATTATCCCTAGAATGCTACATTCTAGGAACAGTACTATAATATCATACATCTATTCTCAACGAAGAGCCCAATTGCTTCATCTCTTCAGTACCTTTATTAAGTTAGCACTATTGGCTCATTCATTTTGGAAGAAGCGTAAGAAAGGTTAGAACATTTACAGCTTCGATGGCAGATAAGCTTCTATTCAACCGACTGCTCCTAGAAACCAAGTTCACACTACACGACTTAATATAGATCTATCAAACAATGTGCCTGACTGCTTTCAGAAATAGGCACGAAGCTTTCTTTGCAGACTGAGCTGGCAATATTAACCATACTTCTGCCAAATGAGTCAAATTCTTGCTGGCAACAATCATGTAAAAAGTGTGTTAAGCGTTTGGCAGGCAGATTCCGAAAACTGCAGAGTGAAGCGCAAGTGCCGCGGTTTAATCACGTCAACATCTCAATAACTATGCAGATTATATGGTTTTAGTTATTTTTATCTCTCTATGTATAACTTATTCTACTTGTTTGTGGACCTTTAACTCTAAACATCTGCCCTTTTGTTTTTCTCATGTAGACTATATTGATTATTGTGTTTGGAAGTTCTAGTATTGTGTACTTGGAAGATATATTGACTTTATTCTTTCTTTTTGCACGAAAATCATGGAATATTACTATTAAATGAGCAGCTCATCTTAATATCTATGCAGATACAATGTTAAGATCAATATTGATATATATTCTCATATTGACTATATTGATTATTGTACTGTAAAGTATTGTGCACTTGGAAGATAAATTGACTTTATTCTTTCTTTTTGCAGTCACATGGGAATCATGGAATATTACTATTAAGTGAGCAGCTCGTCTTAATATCTAGGCAGATAAAATGTTAAAATTAGTATTTATATATATATATTCTCATGTGGACTTTATGGATTATTGCACTGTAAATCATTATGTAAATCATTGTGTGTACTTGGAAGATAAATTGACTATTTTGTTTAGCAGCCTCAAGAGAATCATGGAATATTACTATTAAATGAGCAGCTCTGTGACTGCAGAACAGCTATGATGAGAAAGGAATGAGCGTTCTTCATGTACTTTATTGTTGTGCTTTATGGGTATCTCATTACTTAGCAAAATTGCAAACCCATTAGAAAAATAGCCTGCATAACCAAAGACATTATGCATAGTTTTTCGTAGATGAGCAAATATACACCTTTGATAATGACACTTCAAGGTCAGCAGTGCAAAGATTAATCCATAATCACTGTCCCCTGTCCCTGATAAAATTATCGATTCTGACCTCCGAAAATGTAAGTTACAATACGAATAGGACCTTTTTTTATTAGCCCCTAGTTGCTACAATCATAACAATAGTCTGCTAAGGGCAGTGATATAGCCAAATATTTTTTTTTTAACTTACAGCCAATATTATTTTTACTATGCCAAAACTGTCCTGTTCAGAGCATAATGTCCTTTTTTTTGTCGGTAGTTTAAAAACAAATGTTCTGATTGAACTAGTTACAAGTTTTGAAGCAGTTGCAAATCAGCTTTTTCTATTTCAGACCGTAGGAGAATATATGCCAGAAACTTTGACTCTGCCAATAATCTATCTTGGCAGCAATATTTGGAAAAGTGTTTTTCATGCGTGATCAAAAATACCAGAAATACATCAAAACACCTAGAACAATAGAATAGCATTAAAGAGAAAACAAAATATTAGAGTTAGGCTGGGCAGTAAAAAAACCCCAAACATTATAAAGACAGTCCCAACTCCACTGTACAGGTAGCAGTCATCAAGATCATCTTGTGTTCAATGTGCAAGTCATTTTTCCTAATGTGCAGAAAGAAAATTTTCTAGACATAATGTAAAAAAAAAAACATCCTGTTTTGTGATTTCATAGAAAGAGGCATAACAACAGCACAATAAATGTGCTTTTTCACAGCAGCATAGTCAAAAGCTGGAGCAGCAAAGCAGTACATTACCTGTACACATCCCACAGCAGCTGAAAGCCAGGAGCATCAGACACACCATCTGAAGTCTTAGTCCAGTCATCATTGATTTAGTTTAGGAACTTAAGTCCATTCAATAGCAGAAATGTAAGTGGTACTGTTCTATCTTCTCTCTCTTCTGTGCTGAATAGACAGCTCTGTGTCTCCGTACCATAATGGGAATACTGGACCCTCCCCAACTATATAAGCAGTGGGATGATGTCACAAGTCCACAGGAGAACATTTTGAAGACATCCTCAACCCTCCTCCTCTTTCAGCTCTTGCTGCTTCATTTATCATCCTCTAATTGCAGATATCATGACGCACATTGATAATAGTAGAGTTTTCTCATTTTGGACGTCACTCAATGACGTCCTGGGATTTCTTACATAGGGAACAAGTCATGTCCTCTTACGTTTTATACACAAGGCACGATTCATGACACATTGATTTTGGAATGACTTTTCTTTGATGCTTCATAAACTTATCAATAACAAAAGAACTCATCATATGTGAGCTTTATAAAGAATCATTTTTTGTTGATGATGGTTCAAACATACCGATAATGAAGTTGGTGACATTCGTTAAGGGTTTGCTCTCTCACAATCAGCTGAAAGACAATCTTCGGATAACACCTGCTCTCAGCCGTGATTGATATAAGACAACACAGTATGTTTGACATGTAGTGGAAATTCAACTATTATGACTATCCAATAAGCAATGCTTTACTTACTGTAAGCCAACATATTTTTACCGTAAGGCCATGTTCACACGTTCAGTATTTGATTAGTATTTTTCATCTGTATTTGTAAGCCAAAACCAGGAGAGGAACAATCAGAAGAAAAAGTGTAATAGAAACATGTGCATCATTTCTAGATTCTTCACCCACTCCTGGTGTTGACTTACAAATATTGATGTAAAATACTGAACTTATGAACAAGACCTAAGGCTGGGTGCCCACGATCCGAAACTATCAGCGCTTTGGACACAGCATAAGTTTGCTGCAGCCAAAGCGCTGCCTTCTATAGAATGCAGGTAAATCCGCATGTGTTCACTGATCCATGCGAATTTACAGCATTCAATACATTTCTATTGGTGAAATTTATCTCGCGGAGACTTGTATCTCGGCAAGAGAAATTGACATGCTGCAGTCTTGATCGACACGCAGCATGTCAGTGTCCATGGGTGATCCGCAGGCGACTATGCTCACATAGTGGACATGGGATATCTAGAAATCCCATCCACTATGCTGTAATATCTAGCCGCTGTGGGTTTGACACTGCATAAATACACAACGTCAAATCTGATTGTGTGCACATACTCTAAGGGGTATTATTATTGTAATCAAAATGTGGTTATATCCACAAGATATGCCATAATTGTCAGGTGCTGCCTGCTTCCTTGGCTTCTGTAACTCCTGTAGAAATGAATGGACAGAGCAAATGCACAGTGCTGAGGTATTGGAATACATAGATATAATCAACAGAGAACTTCAGCTCCATTAGTTAGAGCATCAAAAAGCATCTCTTACTTTGGGATACTTTCCAATGGAATGGGATCCATCTACAATCAGCTCATAATTAAAATGAAGCTATTGTCAGAAAATGACCTATTGTGTCAATGAGGGTTTTGCGTTACATGTTTTTTATTAATGGCAATGGTGTTTTTTTTATATTACGTTCTTTATTTTAGTCTTACAATTTTCAAATTGGCTACTGGGGCATTTTTAGACTCACATTTACTGTCTTTTTAGCAAGAGTTTTCAGCAAAATTCCATATTATTAGAGGCAATATTAGAAAGACAGGTAGCAAGCTCTATACACAGTTGATAACAACAGGATTCATCAATAACAATAGAAGATGTTACAGTTTACCCTGCTCCCCTTTCACAATCACCATTGCCCACTCTCATTAGAAACTTCAATACCAAAGATGGAATCCAACTGGCAATGTACATGTGTTGTTTCCGGAAACAATAGGAAGTTAGAGTCTATAAAAGTCCCAGTGGCCAATGTAAAAAGATTTCTTTTTTTTATTTTTGATACAGCTTGTGATATGTAAAAAAAATGTTAACATGTCTGTAAAAATACATGTAACACATAAACCTGATTTAAACAATAGCTCATTTTCTGATATTAGCCTCCTTTTAAGAGAAATCCTATAAAGGAAAGAGTTAACCAAACTGTACAAGTTTAATGAGCAATACTATACTTGATGTGTAATATCTGTGATAATACAAGTCCTAAGACCCACAGTGATGATTCAAACTAATCGGTAGAAATGCTCAGCTTATTTTCAAGCATAAGCAGTGTGGTGTATTTGTAACACCCCAGGTATCTGGTTGTTACAGTGATGTTGCTTTCCTTTCGGGGAGGGTGATGTCATGCCTGGAGACAAGGAGGATTCCCTTTAACAGGTAATACATCTACATGCAACACATTCTGAATCCAGGCCAGAAAGGGGAGCTCTGAACCCAGATTCAGGGGAGCTTCCCCCAGATATATATATTCTGGTCTGTAGGAGGAGTTAGTCAGTTGGAGTTGAGAGGAGAAAGGAGTGTGAGCAGATTAGGGCATGCAGCCACATGTGGTGCTGCAGCTCCAGGACGGAGGAGAATCAGAAGGTTTGCAGTAATAGCAAATGTTGGAGTGGAGAAGCAAAGGAGAAGTCAGGAGTTTGCATGGGAACTGTGACCGGGCACCTTTTGAGCTGAAGTGCAGGAATCGGGCACTGGGAGTCCAAGGCTGTGTCGCATTCCACGTCCCACAGCAGAACTGGAGGGCAGAAGACTTTATGTAGTCTCTCCGCACCCACACCTGAAGGTGCAGCAGTACACAGAGAGCCCGGGTCGTGATAGAGACCCTGTAAAAAGGCTCGCATTGCCCACCATACGGGGTACTGTTTCAGGACAGGAGAGAGAGGACCTTGTAAGGGAGCCACAGGCAGCAAGGACCTCACAAAAGAGCGCTAGAAGGAAGGCTTACAAACCTCACCTGGGAGAGGGATCCATGATTGCCTCCAGGCAGGGCCGACCACATTAACACCTGTTGCTGGTACCCTGGACTGTGGCTTACTACAACCAGTAAACCAGGTAAAGAGACTGTAACCATGTGTCCTCTGTTTATTCCCAGTGTCACATCATTCTTTCCAAACACACAGGGAGCCCAGGGGACCCCGCTTCACCTGTGGGAAGCAAAACCATCTTTGCTGCAGCACCATCACCCCCAGAGGACCCCTTTTAGCAGCGTCGGTCACTCTTGACCGAGTACCACAGGTGGCGTCACAAAATTTTATTACTTTAATGACTACCCCCTTTTACTTGGGTGCCCAGGGCCATGGACCTCCCCTTTAACAACGACCGGACCGGGTACCCAGTACCCCACGGCCCTGGCAGGCTTTCCATATGATATTGGATTGATCTTGGGTTTCAGCACCTGAACAACCATCAAGCAATTTATTCTTTATTATGTGCACAAGAGCTATAGCTTCACATTACATACTGCACCGCTAACTTTCAAAGAAAAGGTGGGAGACTAGAAGACAGGACAGGAAAATCTGCCTCCAACTTCAGTAATAAGCAATGCTCAGTGTTGCACCAAAGTCCAGCAGAAAACTGACAATGACCAAGAAACATTATTATTTTTAATATTTAATACTATTGATTTTTTTTTTAAATCTGGAGGTGCACAAGACAATAGATAGCGCCTCACTTATTAAAGTTGAATACCAATAAGCGTTCATATAATGGAGAAGTTGCCCTTATGGCAGTGTTCACACTTATCTTGTCTCTAGTATGCTACAGACCTGATGGTGACACAGGCTATAATGCCTCCTTCACATGTACGTGTCGCCGGTACATGTGTCATCTGTTTTCAAATGTATCGGAGACACATACACCAATTATAATCTATGGAACTTCTTACATGTCCATTCTTTCACGTGGACCATGTATCTGTGTGAACCACACAGAGACATGTTGGCTTTTTAGTGGCAGTATGGATGACAAAGACCCATACAAGTCCATGAGTCCATGTCACACTTGTACCGCACACAGATGAAATCCATGAGACATCCATGTGCTGTCTGTGTGACATGTGTGGAATAGAATGCAGACTATAAATTACAATTTTTATGTGTTAAAGATATATATATATATATAGATAGATAATAGATAAATACGTATCCATCAGATATATAATTAGTGTATCTGAATGTGGAGCTTAATGTGCATGTATTAACCTAATAAATAAATGATAAAAAAATGGGGTCTGCCTCAATTTTTGATAACCAGCTAAGGTAAAGCAGACAGCTGAAAGCTGATATTATGAGGCTGGGAAGGTCCCTGGCCGTAGGGCACTTCCCAGCCTAAACATACTAGCCCACAGTCATCCTAGAAGTGGCACATCACATTATGGGCTCCAACTCTGGAGCTTTGCCTTGGCTATTCCGAATTGCTCTGGTATTGTGGCAATTGGGGTGATGGGGCTTGAGGTTGATGTAGCTGTGAAGGGTCTAAAAACTCAGCTGACATCAAGCCAGGTGTATTTAATGGAGAGGTGCCCATCAGACACCCAGACTATTATAAACCAGGAAAAACGGAAACATGCAAAAAAAAAATGCTTAAGTGAAATAATCACTCCCCGGCACTTTCCCTGGTTCACCATTTTATTAAAAAAAATCCCACACAGGTCAGACGTAGTTCACCAAATCTGATGTAGTTCAGCAAATGGAAACCTGAAAAGAATATTCACACAAAACACAGAGAAATAAACCATGCATAAGTTCATCTTCTGCCTAATTTCTGTTCTGTATTTTGAGTGAAACACTGAACATATTGGTATAGTCGCGAGCTTGAAGAATAAAGGACATCTGCTCCATCTGCATATTTAAGCTTCTTTTTGCAAAGCATCACACAGAAATGTATAGTCCACATATTAATTTTGTCTTTCACAAGATCTATTAATTTATTTTATATGTTACAGAGGCCTAAGTGTGATTAACTGTACAATGCTGTGCAATATGTTGTCTAGTAATACTTATTATTACTGTAGATTCTGTGGGGTATAAAGTGGTTTTAAGGTTGTAAATAATGCTATTTTGAAGTTAATCACTTGAGGGCAGGAAGAAAATCAATAATTCATCAAATGGACATATAGTACATAAGTTCACCACTTAGGGTATGTTCACACTGACTTTTTCTCAACTATCAGAAACAACTAGAGTTTTCCAGAGCAAACTGCTTCAGGGAACTCTCCTTCTGTGGGGAGTTTTGTGAGAAGATTTCAGTTTCTGTAGTGCTTCCTGAAAAAGTTTTGAAAAGTTTTTAAATAGTTTTTGTTGTATATTTTTTCAGCTTTTTGATTGGACAATGCCTAGTTTGTGGGATTTTCTGTCAGGGGCCACTTCTGAGAAGTGACATACACTTTCTTTTCATCAACCAGGCATTTTTTAAAAACCCTGAAGCATTTGAAAGAGACTACAAAGTCTGAACATATCTGAACATACTGTATGAACAGCAAGTGTTTTTTCCATTGAAATTAATAGAAAGATTATTTTGAGTTTTTATAAGCATAATTTCAGGCACTTTTAGATTACATCCCCACAGTCAGTAATCGGCAGCGATTTGGAAGCAGCACATGTCCGTTCTGTCCAAACCGCTGCCGGCTTCTGATGATTCGGCATGTGTTCTTTGAACTGTGCAGAATCACCACGTCCAAAACATTGCAATGGTGATATTTATCTTGCGGGGACTGAGCGTCTCCACAAGATAAATTGACATGCCGCAGTCTGGAAAGATGCGCCGCATGTCCGTCTCTGCAGGGAAGCCGCAGGCATTTGACCACACGTAGTGGAGATGGGATTTCCTGAAATCCCCTCCACTATGCTGTAACATCTGGCCGCTGCATGTTGGAAGCTGCGGATGTACGCAGCATCCAACCCGCAGCATTTACTGACCGTAGGAATATACCCTTAGTAGCAGAGCCTCTAAAAAAATGCGATATGAAGATGCCCTTAACGATACATGACATATTGCACAAAAACTGAGTGGAGCAAAATAAACCATTTCTAAGCAGACCAGTTTAGGTCCAAGTTCTAAGATCTACATCAGTCACTCAAAAACTCTTGCAAGTACACAGCACAGACAAAAATGCAATGTGTGAGCATGCTCTTAGAAGTGTGCAGCTCAGGAAACACCAGTGCTCAGTTCCTGTCTGAGAGTGGACACACAATGTGGACTATGGATTCTGTAGAAAGCCTATTCCTTTCGGCTGTGTGTGTGAGCTCTCAGACAGAAGCTGTGCTTTCCTGTCTCACGCGCTGTGTACCTTTAAGGGTATGTTTACACTTTTCATTTTTGGTGTATTTTTTTCTGAGCGTTTTTTCCATGTTAAACACCACATTTTACTGCCCTCGCTAAGTTAATGAGATTTCTGAAATCTAAAGCACATGTCACTTATTTTTTCCTTGCAGATTAAGGCTAGGTTCACATTGCGTTAATGGGTTAACGCTAACGGACTGCGTTGCACGGCAAAATTGTCGCAATTAACGCCGTGCAACGGGTCCGTTAGCGCACCCATTGACAGCAATGTGATTTGTCTCTGTAGCGCATCACTAGCGCATGCCATTTTCGGCACGTGCTAGCGATGTGCCGTTCTTTTGTGACAGACCTCGGACGCTGCTTGCAGAGTCCGAAGTGCGTCCGAGGTCTGGTCCTCGCTAGTGCAGATCGGGGATCGGGAGAACGGGAGCGACGAACGCGAACCCTAAAGAAACATTGCGTTAGCGCAATCCGCTAGCGCTATGCGCTTAACGGATTGCCCTAACGCAATGTGAACCTAGCCTAAAAGCAATTTCAAATCTGCAGCATGTCAATAATTTCAGTGTTTTTTGCAGTGTTTTCACCCACTCTATGTGAATGGGGAAAAACTCATAAAAAATGCACCAAAAAATGACTGTTTTTTTATGCAGTGTTCCTGTCAAGAGACATGTTTTTAATGCAGATATTTGCAGCAAATATTTAATGTGTGCATATACCCAAAGACGTTTTTGAGCGATCAGTAGGGGTCTTAAGCCCTGGAACATCACCTGTCTGAAAACTATTAAAAGGCTTATGCAGCGCTCCAGGGTCCTGGTGGTTGCAGTAATGTCATTTTCCTCTAGGTGAGAGTGATGTTACGTTTGGAGGCAAAGAAGGAAAACTGCATCCAGGTATCACAAACATGCAACACATTTCACAGTCCAGGCCACCAGGGGGAGCTCTGCTCCTATTTATTAGGTCACTCCCCACATTGGTAAAACTGGTTGCCTGTAGGGAAAGTTAGTTAGTTGCTGGCTGAGCTCTGCTCAGGTAGTTGGTCCCTGACAGGGGTGGGATCCTGTCAGAGATTGAGGAAGAAGGACATGGAGCTGTGCATGCCCTCAGAGCTGCAGCTCCTAGAAAGAGACACAGAAGGAGAACTGTATTGCAGAGAGGGTGAAGGAAGTCGTAGCGAAGGAGTGGATACCAGAAGGGGACCAGCCCTACACAGGCTACCTCCTTCTGAGGCGCAGGATCCCGGTATCCGGAACACCGAGGGAGCAACGACCCTTTATGCCTTGCTCCAGAGACCAGCAGGACAGCTAATTTCATGTTACCTGTCCACTCTACACCCAGGAGGCAAGGTGGCACCCCTTAGAGGCTGGGGCATGATAGAGTCCCTATAAACCGCCTCAAGCCTCCGGTCATACGGGTTTGTCCTATCCTATCCGGGGGGACAGAGAGAGAGAGAGACATAACATCTACAACATCTGTGAGGACCTTATGAGAAGCTTAGCAGTAAGGGACTACAGCACCACGGTGCTAGAAGAAGGTTACTGATTTCCACCTGGACAAGGGGACTCTGGACTTGCCTCCAAACAGGCCAGACTCTGCCTGCCCTGTGATCTGGTGCCCTGGACTGTGGATGCTGAAGTCTTCAGTAAAGGTAAAGAAACTGCAACCCTGTGTCCTCGTTCTTCTCTGCACCTCTCACCATCCACCATATACACACCGGGAAGCCCTGGGAATACACTTCACCTGTGGGATGGTATACCATCTAGCTGCCATAACATCACCCCAGCGGACCCCTTAAAGCAGCGTCGTTCACCTTGACCAATTACCACAGGTGGCGTCATTAACATTTCCCCTTTAAAGGCCTTTCCCTTTAACACGGACGTCCCAGGGCCACGGACCGGGTCAGCCACCGTGACATCCCCCCTGTGAACCGAAGGGCCCGGTACCGAGTACCCCATGGTCCCATGGGAGTGCTCCACTTAAATCATATAAAAAAAATAACCAAACGTTTTAAAAAAGACACATTGTCACTTGTAGGTGTTAAAATTCAGTGACATAAAGTACGCTTGCTACCACGTCTTCCTTCCATGTCTGTTTTAGTTCAAACTTGAATTTGCATGGTAAAACAATTCTGGAGCTTCTTTTTTTATACACTAACTTTGCATTGTGCTGTTCATCTGTAATTCTCAATGGAAATGTATGAATAAACTGATAACTGTGAATTGCCATTCCCCTTATCGATGTGTCTTGTCTGCACAGACTGGAACAGTAAACTCTGATTGGACAGTCCAAGGGTGCAGAGACATATCCCAAATGTGGCACCTAGCCGTAATTTCATTTATAACTTCCTAGGAGCAGTAACTGAGGAATGTGTTTCTATGAAGACCTCACTGCTTTGTAGTAATAAACCTTCAAGCTTAGGGAGGATGAATGAAGGGTGCTTCATGCTGAGGAACGATCTGAGGCCTAGAAACATGCTTCTAAAAGTCTACAATACTCAAATATAAAGTCAATATTTCAATATATTACATTTCTTCAGAGCAAGTGAACAAGAGACAGATAATGAATCTCAATGCTTTAGTGTGACTTAAAGCAAAAATATATATTATCCCAATGTATTAAATGGGCTGTACAAAAGTTCATAGTTTTTAAGGTTGAAGGTTGAAGGTAGACCTATGTCCATTGAGCTCAATCTTTAGTCTAACAAGTTGATCCAGAGGAAGGTAAAAAAACCATAAGGCAAATGCTAATTCCCCCATAGTAGAGGAAATATTCCTTCCCAGTTCCACATTCCCTCCAGACTGGTTCCCTGGAGAGGTGCTGTGGGCCCGATGTCAGGATTCAGCGGTCTTGCTGATGCAGACAATCACTCATATGATTTCATACTTGAGATTTGCATACTTCCACTCACAAAACCGGGAATCAGAAGTCTATAGAGTGACTGTGATGAAAAGAAACGTAGCAAAAAAAAATATTGGCTATATACTATATTGGATAAAACAAACAGAGACCACCCATATAAAGATAGATACAAGCAGCATTCTCATGGGGCTGGTTACACTAAGATGTGGTTAGGTTGGCAGGCATATGGCATTAATGTTCAAAGTAAGTGGAAAACTGGAGAGGGATTAGTCTTGGCAATTGGCTTGATATTAAAACATCTAAAATTGCTGGTACTTCATTTAAAGCAAGTCTGGGAAAAGAAAAACAGATTACCTGTCAGTGTCATTAGAATAAACTTCTAACATAGTGAGGTAGCATTTGGTGATGTGCCTGACATGCACTAGGTGGCGTCAGCACTTCATACACGCTGCCATGAGACTAGCGTAGTGTAAATGACCTCTTTTCCAATGATGTTGGGAATCTGGCAGTGGTGTCGAATGGTCCATGAGATGAGGGACAGGACAGAAAACCTAAGGTAGAGAGAACCTAAGAATCTGATACTCAAATCGAATCTAATACATTGTCAGCAGCAGATAGAAGTAGTGTTAGAAAATAATATCAGGGGGCACAGAAGGAAAAGCTTAAACTGCAGGATGGCATGTAAAATGAATAATAAATAATAATAATAATCATAATTTTATTTATATAGCGCCAACATATTCCACAGCGCTTTGCAAATTATAGAGGGGATTTGTACAGACGATAGATATTACAGCGCAACAAAAACACAGTTCAAAATAGATACCAAGAGGAATGAGGGCCCTGCTCGCAAGCTTACAAATTATGAGGAAAAGGGGAGACATTAGAGGTGGATGAATAATAAAGATAATATTGGATCAAAATGTATAATCTTGTAATTCCCCATGAGAGGGAAGGTGGTCATAAAGATGCACGAAGGGAGCATAAAAGTGGAGTGGATTTTGCCAAGTATTTAATTGCTAGGAGCGTGAAAAATAAGTAATGCCATATTCTGGAAACATTTATGCTGGCTACTAGCCAAAGCATTATGTAAGATAAAAGTAAAATCTCTAGTCCATAGATAAACTGTTGAAAAAAAACATCATTTTATACTAAGCTTCCCTTAGCTAACCTTTCAGATATCAGAGATAAAGAGTCTAAAAAAGATACAACTACTCAAACAAAAATGCAGAAGGTTCCAAAAACAACAAGAACAAATGTTTAATAAGTCATTCACTTATAAGACGGCAATATACAGTAAAGTCCATGATGCAATCAGTGTATTGAGAAGACAGATTGTACAAAATAGTTAGGATCGGAAATATAGAATTTTTATTAACTGCAAATTATGGATCAAGTATTCCTGGTTTTCCTCCTGTTTCTGAATCTCCGGAGGATGGAGATATGTGCAAAAACCTGGAACTGTAGTTGTGAAAAAGAGTCTTTGGCGTCAATGAAGTGTGATGGTAATGGTAGCAAGCATTTCTGGCAACAGAGAATAAGAATGGCACAGGACAGAGTTTTAATGGAAAGTTGTTTAAGAGGTGTGAGTTCATGAAGAATTAATATTTCATGAATAATACAAGCATTTACTGAAATAGACCAGGAATTCAGAGAGGTAAAGTACCGTATGTCAAATCACTTTTTTACATGGCCCAAATATTTGATGTTAATGCCAAGCTGTCATATGCTAAAATTAAATCATTAAAACTAGTAGAAATAGAAAGAAGCATATTCATATACTGTACTCACCTAGTGAATTTGTGATATTCCCAATAATAAAAGTTATTACCTTAAGCAGAATTGAACTCTCCTCTAATTTTACAAAAATCTGTTTTCTCCAAAATGCTGATTTTTTTTGTAATTCATTATACTGCTATTTTGCTGAACTGTAGAGATCTGGGAAAAGGTTAAAAAAATCCCCCAAAAACCCTAAAACCTTCCTGCTCACCTCTCCAGCCACCTCTGTTACCCGTTCTCTCCTTCAATGTCCTTTTTTACTTTTTTTAGCATGACAGATCTCTGAAACCACAGCATGTTCACATTCGACCGGGATTTGTGCCAGCAACTAGGATTGGATGTCCCTGTGCAAGTGCACTGTGACTTTAAGACACAAACTCTAGGTTGGGTGATGGCACCGCGACCTTACGACACCAACAGAAAATTTGGATGCAAATGCGTCTAGATCTTGGAATTCTCTGCATATCCAGTCTCATATGAAGCTGTCAGGGTATTCCTTGCAGCAGCAATACGAAGAGGTGCTGAGGACCATTCAAGAGACAGTTGCAGCACATCAGGTAACCAGTTGCTGCAGTGATGTTGCCTTCCCTTTGGGGAGGGTGATGTCACACTTGGAGGCCAGGGGGATCCTTTCTATCAGGTAAGGCACTTACATTCAACACATCCGAATGTAGGCCAGGAGGGGGAGCTCTGAACTTGGATTCATGGGAGTGTCCCTTAGCTATATGTATCCTGGTCTGGAGGAGGAGCTAGGGAGGTTATAGTAAGTCTGAGAGGAGTGAGGAGAGTAGAAGAATGTCTAGAGCAGACGTAGGGGCCGAGCAGCCAAGAGGGAGCTGCTACCCCTGGAAAGAGTGAGAAGCAGAAGGAGAGTTGAATTGTGAAGGAGCTGAGAGGGAAGAAGCACAGTGGAGGAAAGGGCTCAGGAGGGGAACAGCGGAAGGACACCCTCAGAGCCAGAGCGCAGAAGCCTGAGGTCGTGTTGTTCTCCAGGACGCGTGACAGAACGGGAGGGCATAGGACTATATGTCAATTGCCTGTAACAAGTCTGAGGTGAAGCAGTAACCCTAGGAGCCGGGTCATCTAAGAGATCCTATAAACAGGCTCAAACTGCCTATCGTACAGACATCTGTCTTAGGACAGGAGAGAGGGGACCCTGTCAGCAAGCTTTAAGCCGCAGAGACCTCGCCATCTGGCGCAAGTAGGAAAAGGCATATGGACCTCAACTGGGAGAGGGATCTCTGTTATGATCCGGTGACCTTGAAGCCGCATGAAACTTTCTCTGGAGTAGGTGGAAACTATACTGACCGCAGATCCTGAACTAACACCGCAACTAGAAGTAGCCGTGGGGTGTGCCTAACAAACCCTAAACACCTCGACCCAGCCGGAGGACTAAATACCCCTATAGATAGAAATAGGAATACTACCTTGCCTCAGAGCAGAACCCCAAATGATAGGTAGCCCCCACGAATATTGACTGTGAGTAGGAGAAGAAAAGACACAAGCAGGCAGAAAACAAGATTTAGCAAAAGAGGCCACTCTAGCTAAATAGGAAAGGATAGGACAGAATACTAGGCGGTCAGTATTAAAACCCTTCAAAAAATATCCACAGCAGATAATACAAAAAATTCCACAATCTAACTAAAGACGTGGAATGAATATCTGCAACCCCAGAGAATCCAACAAGACTGAGAAAACACTGACACAATCTAAGCTGGACAAGAAAACACAAAAGAATAGCACTGAATCATGAAGCACACAGCATGTGTGCAACAGAAAAAAAAAACAGACACTTATCTTTGCTGATTTGGCAGAAAGGCAGGAGGAACCAGGCAGAGGACAAACACCTCCCAACAACAATTGACAACTGGCAAGGACTAATGAATCCTGCACACCTAAATACCCCAGTCAGAACTGCAATCAGCAGAAACACCTGACCAGGACTGCAACTCAGGGACAACTGCATTACCACCTACCACCACCGGAGGGAACCCAAAAGCAGAATTCACAACAGTACCCCCCCTTGAGGAGGGGTCACCGAACCCTCACCAGCGCCCCCAGGCCAATCAGGACGAGCCAGATGAAAGGCATGGACCAAATCAGCAGCATGGACATCAGAAGCAAAAACCCAAGAATTATCCTCCTGGCCATAACCCTTCCATTTGACAAGGTACTGAAGCCTCCGCCTCGAAAAACGAGAATCCAAAATCTTCTCAACCACATACTCCAACTCCCCACCAACCAACACAGGGGCCGGAGGATCAACAGAGCGAACAACGGGCACCACATACTTCCGCAATAAAAATCTATGGAAGACATTATGGATAGCAAAAGAGGCCGGAAGCGCCAATCGAAAAGACACCAGATTAATAATCCCAGAAATCCTATAAGAACCAATAAACCGAGGCTTAAACTTAAGGGAAGAAACCTTCATAGGAACATGACGGGAAGACAACCAAACCAGATCCCCAACCCGAAGCCAGGAACCAACACACCGACGATGGTTAGCAAAACGTTGAGCCTCCTCCTGAGACAACACCAAATTGTCCACCACATGAGCCCAAATCTGCTGCAACCTGTCAACCACCGAATCCACACCAGGACAGTCAGAAGGCTCAACCTGCCCAGAAGAAAAACGAGGATGAAAACCAAAATTACAAAAGAAAGGCGAAACCAAAGTAGCTGAACTAGCCCGATTATTAAGGGCAAACTCGGCCAATGGCAAAAAGGCCACCCAATCATCCTGATCAGCAGACACAAAGCATCTCAAATAGGTCTCCAAGGTCTGATTAGTTCGCTCGGTCTGGCCATTTGTCTGAGGAGGAAATGCAGAAGAAAAAGACAAATCAATGCCCAGCCTAGCACAAAAGGCTCGCCAAAACCTAGAAACAAACTGGGAACCTCTGTCGGACACAATATTCTCCGGAATACCATGCAAACGAACCACATGCTGAAAAAACAACGGAACCAAATCTGAAGAGGAAGGCAATTTAGGCAAAGGCACCAAATGAACCATCATAGAAAACCGGTCACAAACAACCCAGATAACCGACATCCTCTGGGAAACCGGAAGATCAGAAATAAAATCCATAGAAATATGCGTCCAGGGCCTCTCAGGGACCGGCAATGGCAAAAGTAACCCACTAGCACGGGAACAACAAGGCTTGGCCCGCGCACAAGTCCCACAGGACTGCACAAAAGAACGCACATCACGCGACAAGGAAGGCCACCAAAAGGACCAACCAACCAAATCTCTGGTACCAAAAATACCAGGATGACCAACCAACACGGAACAGTGAACCTCAGAAATCACTCTACTAGTCCATCTGTCAGGAACAAACAATTTCCCCACAGGACAGCGGTCAGGTCTGTCAGCCTGAAATTCCTGAAGAACCCGCCGTAAATCAGGGGAAATGGCAGAAAGGACCACCCCTTCTTTCAGAATGCCGACCGGTTCAAGGACCTCAGGAGAATCAGGCAAAAAACTCCTAGAAAGGGCATCAGCCTTAATATTCTTAGAAGTTGGAAGATACGAAACCACGAAATCAAAACGGGAAAAAAACAAGGACCATCGAGCCTGTCTAGGACTCAGCCGTTTGGCAGACTTGAGGTAAATCAGATTCTTATGATCAGTCAGGACCACAATACGGTGCTTAGCTCCCTCAAGCCAATGTCGCCACTCCTCAAACGCCCACTTCATAGCCAACAACTCCCGATTGCCGACATCATAATTGCGTTCAGCAGGCGAAAACTTGCGGGAGAAGAAGGCACACGGTTTCATCAAGGAACCCACAGAATCCCTCTGAGACAAAACGGCCCCTGCCCCAATCTCAGAGGTGTCAGTCTCAAACTGAAACGGAAGGGAAACATCGGTTGGCGCAACACCGGAGCAGAAGTAAATCGGCGTTTAAGCTCCTGAAAGGCAGAGACAGCCGCAGAGGACCAATTCGCCACATCAGTGCCTTTCTTCGTCAAATCGGTCAAGGGTTTAACCACGCTGAAGAAATTAGCAATGAAACGGCAATAAAAATTAGCAAAACCCAAAAATTTCTGAAGGCTCTTCACGGATGTGGGTTGAATCCAATCATAAATGGCCTGAACCTTAACCGGATCCATCTCCATAGATGAGGGAGAAAAAATGAAGCCCAAAAAAGAAACCTTCTGCACCCCAAAGAGGCACTTAGACCCCTTCACAAACAAAGCATTGTTACGAAGGATCTGAAATACCATCCTGACCTGTTCCACATGAGACTCCCAATCATCGGAAAAAATCAAAATATCCTCCAAATATACAATCAAGAATTTATCAATATAAGTCCGGAAGATATCATGCATGAAGGATTGAAACACCGATGGAGCATTAGTGAGCCCGAATGGCATCACAAGGTATTCAAAATGGCCTTCGGGCGTATTAAACGCAGTTTTCCATTCATCACCCTGTTTAATACGAACAAGATTATATGCCCCCCGAAGGTCAATCTTAGTAAACCAACTAGCCCCCTTAATCCTAGCAAACAAATCCGAAAGCAAAGGTAAAGGGTATAATCAATACAAGGTCTCAAGGAGCCATCCTTCTTAGCAACAAAAAAAAATCCCGCTCCCAACGGTGAAGAAGATGGCCGAATATGCCCTTTCTCCAAAGACTCCTTAACATAACTCCGCATGGAGGTATGTTCAGGCACAGACAGGTTGAAAAGTCGGCCGTTAGGAAACTTACTTCCTGGAATCAAGTCAATCGCACAATCACAGTCCCTGTGCGGTGGAAGGGAACTGGACTTGCGCTCATCGAATACATACTGAAAATCAGACAAAAACTCTGGAATTTCAGAAGAGGAAGAAGAGGAGATTGACATCAAAGGAACATCATTATGAACCCCCTGACAACCCCAACTAGTCACAGACATAGACTTCCAATCCAACACAGGATTATGTACCTGCAACCATGGAAAACCCAGCACATCATGCTGGGTTTTCCGTGCACATCATGCAAATTATGCAACACCAGAAATCGACAATCTTCCTGAAGGGCTGGCGCCTTGTGCATGGTCACCTGTGTCCAAAACTGAGGCTTATTTTTAGCCAAAGGTGTAGCATCAATCCCCCTTAAAGGAATAGGGTTCTGCAAAAGCTGCAAGGGAAAACCACAACGCCTGGCAAACTCAAAATCCATTAAGTTCAAGGCGGCGCCTGAATCCACAAACGCCATGACAGAAAATTATGACAATGAGCAGATCAAGGACACCGATAACAGAAATTTAGGTTGTACAGTACTGATGGTAAATGAACTCGCGATCCTCTTTGTCCGCTTAGGGCAGACTGAAATGACATGAGAAGCGTCGCCACAATAATAACACAACCTATTCTGACGTCTGAGTCCTTGTCGTTCTGTCCTAGACAGAATCCTATCACACTGCATTGGCTCAGGAATTGGCTCTGAGGATGACGTCACAGCGCGCACAGTTCTACGCTCCCGCAAGCGCCGATCAATCTGAATGGCCAGAGACATAGAATCACTCAGACCGGAAGGCATGGGAAACCCCACCATAACATCTTTAACGGATTCAGAAAGACCCTTTCTGAAATTTGCCGCCAAAGCATCATCATTCCATTTAGTCAACACAGACCATTTTCTAAATTTCTGACAATACAATTCTGCCGCCTCTTGACCCTGAGACAGGGCCAACAAGGTCTTCTCCGCTTGATCCACAGAATTCGGTTCATCATATAATAATCCTAAAGCCTGAAAAAAGGAGTCTACATTAAGCAAAGCAGGATTCCCAGATTCCAGGGAAAATGCCCAATCCTGTGGATCACCACGCAGCAGGGAGATGACGATTTTAACCTTCTGAATGGAATCACTGGAGGATCGAGGTCTCAAAGCAAAAAACAGTTTACAATTGTTTTTAAAACTCAAAAATTTGGACCTGTCACCAAAAAACAAATCAGGAGTAGGAATCTTCGGTTCTAAAACAGGAGTCTGAACAATATAATCAGAAATACCCTGTACCCTGGCAGCAAGCTGGTCTACACGAGAAGCTAATTCCTGAAAATCCATGCTAGCACAAGACTCCTCAGCCACCCATAGATAAAGAAGGAAAAAAAGACAAAACAGACTGCAGAAAAAAAAATGGCTCAACACCTTTCTTCCCTTCTTCTGAGATGCATTTAGCTCATTATTGGCCAGTTGTACTGTTATGATCCGGTGACCTTGGAGCCGCATGAAACTTTCTCTGGAGTAGGTGGAAACTATACTGACCGCAGATCCTGAACTAACACCGCAACTAGAAGTAGCCGTGGGGTGTGCCTAACAAACCCTAGACACCTCGACACAGCCGGAGGACTAAATACCCCTATAGATAGAAATAGGAATACTACCTTGCCTCAGAGCAGAACCCCAAAGGATAGGCAGCCCCCACGAATATTGACTGTGAGTAGGAGAAGAAAAGACACACGCAGGCAGAAAACAAGATTTAGCAAAAGAGGCCACTCTAGCTAAATAGGAAAGGATAGGACAGAATACTAGGCGGTCAGTATTAAAACCCTTCAAAAAATATCCACAGCAGATAATACAAAAAATTCCACAATCTAACTAAAGACGTGGAATGAATATCTGCAACCCCAGAGAATCCAACAAGACTGAGAAAATACTGACACAATCTAAGCTAGACAAGAAAACACAAAAGAATAGCACTGAATCATGAAGCACACAGCATGTGTGCAACAGAAAAAAAAAACAGACACTTATCTTTGCTGATTTGGCTGAAAGGCAGGAGGAACCAGGCAGAGGACAAACACCTCCCAACAACAATTGACAACTGGCAAGGACTAATGAATCCTGCACACCTAAATACCCCAGTCTATTAGGAGTGAAGGACCTTTGATGACGTTGCGGCTTGTGATTGGTCGCGTGACCGCTCATGTGACCACTCACGCGACCAATCACAAGCCGCGACGTCATCGCAGGTCCTAAACTCACTGCATTCTTAGGAACGGAGGCTGCCGGTTACATCGGTAAGGTCCAGGGGCCGCCGGACGGGTGAGTATATCCATATGTTTTATTTTAATTCTTTATTTTTTACATGAATATGGATCCCAGGGCCTGAAGGAGAGTCTCCTCTTCTCCAGACCCTGGGAACCATACACTGGGAACTTCCGATTCCGATTTCCGATATCACAAAAATATCGGAACTCGGTATCGGAATTCCGATACAGCAAATATCGGCCGATACCCGATACTTGCAGTATTGGAATGCTCAACACTACTGCTAACTCTGTGTCCTCCACTTATTTGTCGGCTTACACCATCTTGTCATACATTTGGGAAGCCCTGAGGACCCCGCTTCACCTGTGGGAAGCGTTACCATCTTGCTGCAATAACATCACCCCAGAGGACCCTTTAAGTAGCATCGGTCCCTACTGACCAAATACCACAGGTAGCGTCACGAACAATAGACATTACAAATCCCTTTAAAGTCCTTCCCCTTTAATTGGACGCCCATGGCCACGGACCGGGTCGCAGCCACCGTGACATCCCCTTATAGTTTACGATACCAGGAAATAGTTAATATTATAAAGAAATATATACCAATGTTTAACCAAAATGACAAACTCAGAGAAATTATAAAAAACGACATTCGCTTTGTAGCCAAAAAAGCACCCACATTGGGATCAATTTTATCCCCCAGTTTATTTTCCAGTCAGATGGAACAAACATCTAAAAACAAAAAATGGCTAGATTATAAAGGGTTCTTTAAATACGGAGCAAATCGCTGCACAACATGTGAACATGCTATGAAAATAAAAGAATTCAGTTCTTTTCATAATTCATCAATTTATCAAATCAAGGACTATATAAATTGTAACACAGCTTATGCTGTATACTTCATAGAATGCACCCAATGTAAATTCCAGTATACGGGATGCACAAGTTGTCCTTTAAAAACCCACCATCTCTCCAAGGCCACTAATATCGCAGCTGTGGGTACCTCAGCCGCATCCAAGCATTTTGCCAGGGAACATAAGGGAAATACCATATTTTTTTAATGTTATGGCTTATAAACCTCACAGAGGAGGCAATTTTTTAAAAAAGTTATTAAACAGAGAATCCTATTCGATATATATGTTAAATACCCGAGTTCCTTATGGCTTAAATGGAGGCATGATCTAATTACTCAATATTAATGTTGAGCGATACCGTCCGATACTTGAAAGTATCGGTATCGGAAATTATCGGCCGATACCGGCAAAGTATCGGATCTAATCCGATACCGATACCCGATACCAATACAAGTCAATGGGACTCAAGTATTGGACGGTATCCCTGATGGTTCCCAGGGTCTGAAGGAGAGGAAACTCTCCTTCAGGCCCTGGGATCCATATTAATGTGTAAAATAAAGAATTAAAATAAAAAATATTGCTATACTCACCTCTCCGACGCAGCCTGGACCTCACTGAGGGAACCGGGAGCCTTCTTTGCTTAAAATGCGCGCGTTTACTTCCTTCCGTGACGTCACGGCTTGTGATTGGTCACGTGCCGCCCATGTGGCCGCGACGCGACCAATCACAGCAAGCCGTGACGTAATTTTCAGGTCCTCAATGCCTAATTCTAGGCATTCAGGATTTTAAAATTACGTTCCGGCTTGTGATTGGTCGCGTCGCGGTCACATGGGCGACGTGACCAATCACAAGCCGTGACGTCACGGGAGGCAGGAAACGCGCGCATTTTAAAATTACGTCACGGCTTGTGATTGGTTGCGTGCCGCCCATGTGACCGCGACGCGACCAATCACAGCAAGCCGTGATGTATTTTTCAGGTCCTGAATGCAGAATTAGGCATTCAGGACCTGAAATTACGTCACGGCTTGCTGTGATTGGTCGCGTCGCGGTCACATGGGCTGCACGCAACCAATCACAAGCCGTGACGTAATTTTAAAATGCGCGCGTTTCCTGCCTCCCGTGACGTCACGGCTTGTGATTGGTCGCGTCGCCCATGTGACCGCGACGCGACCAATCACAAGCCGGAACGTAATTTTAAAATCCTGAATGCCTAGAATTAGGCATTGAGGACCTGAAAATTACGTCACGGCTTGCTGTGATTGGTCGCGTCGCGGCCACATGGGCGGCACGCGACCAATCACAAGCCGTGACGTCACGGAAGGAAGTAAACGCGCGCATTTTAAGCAAAGAACGCTGCCGGTTCCCTCGGTGAGGTCCAGGCTGCGTCGGAGAGGTGAGTATAGCAATATTTTTTATTTTAATTCTTTCTTTTACACATTAATGTTGTTTCGATACCGATACCCGATACCACAAAAGTATCGAATCTCGGTATCGGAATTCCGATACCCGCAAGTATCGGCCGATACCCGATACTTGCGGTATCGGAATGCTCAACACTACTCAATATTAATTATTTACAGTGTCGGAAATATGTCTTCAGTTTCTCTTAATCGTGTATAAAATGTATATAATGTTATATTTATGTTGTTTTTAACTATGTATATGCATTGTATATGGGCAAGTGGAATTGATTGTATGCAAATATCCACAAATGAAAGTCTCAGAGGAAACTACTTAATTGTAATACCTTGCTTCTAATGCAGATCATGACTAAGACCACAAGGTCGAAACGCGTAGATCGTCATTAGGTTCTATAGCCAGTGTGTACTGAGTGCTGGATACCATATATATGGATATATTTTTAATTTATTTTCATTAAAAGTTATTTTTTACCTTTTTACCTTCACCACTCGCTGGACACACCTGCTTTTCTGTTGGATTCATTGTGGCTACTTCACCATGGTGGATGTGATGTGTTTGGTGATCACACAGGAGGTCAAGATAAAAGACATGGTGAGCTGATTTTTTTTTTCTCTACTTTGTAAAACAAAAATTGACATTTTTCACTAGGTCACACAATCATCAAAAAACATTGTATGTTTGCAAAGTGATACCATTACAAATGTCAGCAATCTTTATACATAATTGTTTACCCACTTCATTCCATTTTTTTTTTCATTTTTGTTTAACCGCCCCTTCTTCCAAGAGCCATAACATCTTTATTTTTCCTTCGGTATGAGGGTTTGTTTTTTTGCCGAACGAGTTGTACTTTTGAATGACACCATTCATTTTACGATATAGTGTACTGCAAAAAGGGAAAACATTTCAAATTGAAAAACATTCTCCCATCATCCCCTAATGTCAACGACGCAGACAATGACAGGTGGCACGATGACATCACTACCCGGCGCCCTCTGTCAGTAGATGAGTGAGAGCAGGGAGCATTGCAGTAACCAGGAAAAAAAGAGGTATTTATTTATTGTTTTTCTTTATGGGGGCTCCCTTATATTACAGAGTCTGCCTAAGGGGGTGTGTGCTGCCTTATGCTACAGAGTCTGCCTGTAGGGCGGTGCTGCCTTATACTACAGAGTCTGCCTGTGGGGGGTGCTGCCTTATACTACAGAGTCTGCCTGTGGGGGCTGCCTTATACTACAAAGTCTGCCTGTGGGGGGAGTGCTGCCTTTTACTACAGGGTCTGCCCGTGGGTGGTGCTGCCTTATACTATAGAGTCTACCTGTGGGGGGGCGCTGTCTTATACTACAGAGTATGCCTGTGGGGGGTGCTGCCTTATACTACAGGGTCTGCCTATGGGGGGCTGCCTTATACTGCAGAGTCTGCCTAAGGGGTGCTGCCTGTCACGGGGGTACTGGGTAGACTAAGGCTGGTTACCCAGGCCCCTGCGATATCCTTCAGACTAGGGAAAACCCTGTCTGTCCCTCTCCCAGAATTTACACTAATTGTGTGCTTGTCTGGGCCACCAGGCCTGACCCTGACTCCTGTTTCAGCCCTATGCTGAAACCTACACCCGCCACCCAGTGATTAGACCACACACCAACCTCCACAGAAACCAAAGACAGGGAAAACTAAAAACGCACCACACCGCAGACACACAGGAAAACACTATAACGTGCACAGGGCAAAACAAAATACAAATATAGGAAGGAGAAATATGACAAAGGATAATACACCACCAGATACAATATTTCTACTCCAAGACCACCACTCCAGACCGGAATCACTAGGCACGAGGCACAAGCTATAATCGGCGACACCCAAAGTCCAGCAGAACTATTTAAAGGCAGTGGGTGTGACCCAGCCTCCAACCTGAGTACCAGCTAAATTAACCCCGGACAACCTAGATAAAATCTAGTAGGCACTACTGAGCATATAGTGGACGAATGCGGAAGTACCGCTGTCTGTCGGACGCCCTAGTGTGAACAGCGTCCGACATGACACTGCCTTATACTAGAGGGTCTGCCTATGGGGGTGCTGCCTTATACTACAGAGTCTGCCTATGGGGTGTTGTCTTATACTACAGAGTCTGCCTATGGGGGGCTGCCTTATACTACAGAGTCTGCCTATGGGTTGCTGCCTTATACTATAGAGTCTGCCTATGGGGGCTGCCTTATACTACAGAGTCTGCCTGTGGGGGCAGTGCTGCCTTTTACTACAGGGCCTGCCCGTGTGAGGGTGCTGCCTTATACTACAGAGTCTACCTGTGGGGGATGCTGTTTTATACTACAGATTAGGCCTGTGGGGGGTGCTGCCTTATACTACAGGGTCTGCCTATGGGGTGCTACCTTATACTACAGAGTCTGCCTATGGAGTGCTGCCTTATACTAGAGGGTCTGCCTATGGGGTGCTGTCTCATACTACAGAGTCTGCCTATGGGGTGCTGCCTTATACTACAGAGTCTGCCTATGAGGTGCTGCCTTATACTATAGAGTCTGCCTATGGTAGCTGCCTTATACTACAGAGACAGAGTCTTCTTATGAGGTGCTGTATTATGCTACAGGGTCTGCCTATGGGTGCTACCTTCTACTACAGAGTCTGCCTATGGGGTGCTGCCTTATACTAGAGGGTCTGCCTATAGGGTGCTGTCTTATACTATAGAGTCTGCCTATGGGGGTGCTGCCTTATACTACAGAGTTTGCCTATGGGGTGCTGTCTTATACTACAGAGTCTGCCTATGGGGTGCTGCCTTATACTGCAGAGTCTGCCTATGGGGTGCTGCCTTATACTTTAGAGTCTGCCTATGGGGGCTGCCTTATACTATAGAGTCTGCCTATTGGTGCTGCCTTATACTACAGAGACAGAGTCTGGCTATGAGGTGCTGTATTATGCTACAGGGTCTGCCTGTGGGTGCTACCTTATACTACAGAGTCTGCCTATGGGGTGCTGCCTTATACTAGAGGGTCTGCCTATAGGGTGCTGTCTTATACTATAGAGTCTGCCTATGGGG
This sequence comes from Ranitomeya variabilis, assembly GCF_051348905.1. Taxonomy (NCBI): domain Eukaryota; kingdom Metazoa; phylum Chordata; class Amphibia; order Anura; family Dendrobatidae; genus Ranitomeya; species Ranitomeya variabilis. The sequence goes on from NC_135236.1 coordinate 466,402,313, forward strand.
TGCTGCCTTATGCTACAGAGTCTGCCTATGGGGTGCTGCCTTATGCTACAGAGTCTGCCTATGAGGTGCTGTCTTATACTACAGAGTCTGCCTATGGGGTGCTGCCTTATACTGCAGAGTCTGCCTATGGGGTGCTGCCTTAAACTATAGAGTCTGCTTATGGGGACTGCCTTATACTACAGAGTCTGCCTATGAGGTGCTGTATTATGCTACAGGGTCTGCCTATGGGGTGCTGTCTTATACTACAGGGTCTGCCTATGGGGTGCTGCCTTATACTACAGGGTTTGCCTATGGGATGCTGCCTCATACTATTGAGTCTGCCTATGGGGGGCTGCCTTATACTACAGCATCTGCCTAGGGGGTGCTCTCTTATATTACAGGGTCTTCCTATGGGGTGCTGTCTTATACTACAGAGTCTGCCTATGGGATGCTTCCTTATACTATAGAGTCTGCCTATGGGGGGCTGCATTATACTACAGAGTCTGCCTATGGGGGCTGCCTTATGCCATAGATTCTGCCTATGGGGATGGATTATACAATATAGAGTCTGCCTATGGGGGTGCTTTATACAATATAGAATAAGCCTATGGGGAGTGCATTATACTATATTGAGGACTATCCAGCAATGGGCCCCCCGCCTGTCATTGAAGGGTCAGCTCTATCGGCATCTAGCCGATGCAGTTGACTGCATTGATGAGGGAGGAGTGATACGCTCCTTCTCCCATCATTCCTCTGTCAGAGTCTGACATCACTGACGCAGACACTGACAGGGGGCACGATGACATCACTGCCCGGCTCCCACTGTCAGGAGATAAGTGAGAGCAGCGAGCAGTGCAGGAACCAGGAAGAAGAGAGGTGAATATTTTTTTATTGTTTTTCTTTATGGGGGCTGCCTTATATGACAGAGTCTGCCTGTGAGTGGGGTGCTGCCTTATACCACAGAGTCTGCCTGTGGGATTGCTGCCTTATACTACAGAGTCTGCCTGTGGGGTTTGCTGCCTTATAATACAGAGTCTGCCTGTGGGGGGAGAGCTGCCTTATACTGCAGGGTCTGCCTGTGGGGTGCTCTCTTATACTACATGGTCTGCCTATCGGATGCTGTCTTATACTACAGAGTCTTCCTATGGGATACTGCCTTATAGTACAGGGTCTGCCTATGGGGTGCTGCATTATACTGTAGAGTCTGCCTATGGGGGCTGCATTATACTACAGATTCTGCCTATGGGGGCTGCCTTATGCTATAGAGTCTGCCTTTGGGGATGGATTATACAATATAGAGTCTGCCTATGGGGTGCATTATACAATATAGAGTAAGCCTATGGGGACTGCATTATACTATATGGAGTCCTATGGGGATGCATTATACTATATTGAGGACTATCTGGTGCATTTTACTATATGGAGGCTATCTAGGGGGGCATCATACAGTGTGGAGATTACAATGAGGGGGTTATCTTACAGTGTTTGAGCCATCAAACAGTTTGGGGGGCTACTAAGGGGCCAGTATACTGTGTGGGTTGTACTATACAGTGAGCGGGCATTATACTGTGTATAAAAGAGCATCATACAGTGTTTTCGGGAGCTGTAAGGGGGGAGACTCGGGACATTATTAAATGTAAAGTGGACACTTATTGTTATAGGGGAAATCAGTATACTGTGACTATCATAGGGGCACACAGGACAATATTACTTTCTGGGGGGCAAAATGTGGGGACTGTTTTCTAGAACACTTGCACCCGGCATTACTATATTATAGCTGGTTGCTTTAGAATTTAGAGGGCACAGAGAACCACACAGCAGGGGCAGTAATAGGGTCACATAAGGCAGCAGTGGCTCAGCATTGGCATATCAGCAGGTTGAGGAGTTTGTACAGGTTGGGAATAGATGGTGATGGCTAAAATTATGAGGGGTGAAACGTGTCTTTGTTGTTTTCTCTGCAGCCGAGTCATGGCTGGAAGTAGTTGTCGTGTCGGTCTAGGCCAGATGGAAAAGACGTGAATAGTAATGACTCCATCATAAAGTATGTCAGCAGTAAGTCATTATCTGTAACTGTGCTGTGATCTCTTATATGTAGGACTAGTATTTACCACTGACCATATGGAGGTAATATCAATATTGGTCTTTATATAGAGATTATTTTCAGTAACACCACTGTCATCTGCCGAGGTTCTCCTCTACTCTTAGGGTGCATCACTCAATCAATCAAGGTTACCTGTTTAGGGGCCCACTCAGAAGCTTCGCCCCCCTGAACCAAAACCCTAGCTACGCCTCTGGGAACACTTAAACAACAGAATATAACTCCAAGTAAATCAAACATCTATGAAATCTAACTGTACACTTAGGAAGCAACACTGTTTGACAATCAATTTCACATGCTCTTGTGTAAATGGAATAGACAACAGATAGAAATTATTGGCAATTATCAAGACACACTTAATAAAGGAGTGGTTCTGCAGGTGGGGACCACAGACTACATCTCAGTACCAATGCTTTTTGACTGATGTTTTAGTCACTTTTGAATGTTGGTTGTGCTTTTACACTCATGGCAGCTTTAGACGGACTATACAACCCACACAAGTGGCTCGGGTAGTGCAGCTCATCCAGGATGGCACATCAATAGGAGCTGTGGCAAGAAGGTTTGCTGTGTCTGTCAGCTCAGTGTCCAGAGGCTGGAGGCACTACCAGGAGACAGGCCAGTACACCAGGAGACATGGAGGGGGCAGTAGGAGGGCAACAACCCAGCAGCAGCACTGCTACCTCAGCCTGTTTGCAAGGAGGAACAGGAGGAGCACTGCTAGAGCCCTGCAAAATGACCTCCAGCAGGCCACAAATGTGTATATGTCTGCACAAATGGTTAGAAACTGACTCCATGAGGATGGTCTGAGTGCCCAATGTCCACAGGTGGGGGTTGTGCTCACAGCCCAACACTTTGCAGGATGCTTGGCATTTGCCACAGAACACCAGGATTGGCAAATTATCCATCCAATAGCCTCTGTGCTCTTCACAGATGAAAGCAGGTTCAAACTGAGCACATGTGACAGACATGACAGAGTCTGGAGACTCAGTGTAGAGCAATCTGCTGCCTGCAACATCCTTCAGCATGACCAGTTTGGCAGTGAGTCAGTAATGGTGTGGCGTGGCATTTCTTTGGAGGGCCGCATAGCCCTTCATGTGCTCGCCAGGGGTAGCCTGACTGCCATTAGGTACTGAGATGAGATCCTAAGACACCTTTTGAGACCATATGCTAGTGCAGTTGGTTGGCCCTGGGTTCCACCTAATGCAGGACAATGCCAGACCTCATGTGGCTGAAGTGTGCAGGAGTTCCTGCAAGATGAAGGCATTGAAGCTATGGACTGGCCCAAACATTCCCCAGTCCTGAATCCGATTAAACACATCTGGGACATCATGTCTTGCACCATCCACCAACGTCACATTGCACCACATACTGTCCAGGAGTTGGCGGATGCTTTAGTCCAGGTCTGGGAGGAGATTTCTCAGGAGACCATCCGCTGCCTCATCAGGAGCATGCCCAGGCATTGTAGGGAGATCATACAGGCACATGGAGGCCACACACTAGTCATTTCCACTGAAGTTGGATCAGCCTGTATCTTCATTTTCCACATTGATTTTGAGCATCATTCCAGCTCCAGACCTCTGTGGGATATTAGTTGTGATTTCCAATCATAATTTTTAGGTTTTATTGTTCTCAGCACATTCCACTATGTAATGAACAAAGATTTACAACTGGAATATTTCATTTAGTAATAACTAGTGTTGAGCGATACCGTCCGATACTTGAAAGTATCGGTATCGGAAAGTATCGGCCGATACCGGCAAAGTATCGGATCTAATCCGATACCGATACCCGATACCAATACAAGTCAATGGGACTCATGTATCGGACGGTATCCCTGATGGTTCCCAGGGTCTGAAGGAGAGGAAACTCTCCTTCAGGCCCTGGGATCCATATTAATGTGTAAAATAAAGAATTAAAATAAAAAATATTGCTATACTCACCTCTCCGACGCAGCCTGGACCTCACTGAGGGAACCGGGAGCCTTCTTTGCTTAAAATGCGCGCGTTTACTTCCTTCCGTGACGTCACGGCTTGTGATTGGTCACGTGCCGCCCATGTGGCCGCGACGCGACCAATCACAGCAAGCCGTGACGTAATTTTCAGGTCCTCAATGCCTAATTCTAGGCATTTGCTTAAAATGCGCGCGTGTCCTGCCTCCCGTGACGTCACGGCTTGTGATTGGTCGCGTCGCCCATGTGACCGCGATGCAACCAATCACAACGCCGGAACGTAATTTTAAAATCCTGAAGGACCTAAAATTACGTCACGGCTTGCTGTGATTGGTCGCGTCGCGGTCACATGGGCGGCGCGCGACCAATCACAAGCCGGGACTTCAAGTAAGGAAGTTAAAGCGCGAATTTTAAGCAAACAACGCTGCCGGTTCCCTCGCTGAAGTCCAGGCTGCGTCGGAGAGGTGAGTATAGCAATATTTTTTATTTTAATTCTTTATTTTACACATTAATGTTGTTTCGATACCGATACCCGATACCACAAAAGTATCGGATCTCGGTATCGGAATTCCGATACAGCAAATATCGGCCGATACCCGATACTTGCGGTATCGGAATGCTCAACACTAGTAATAACATCTAGGATGTGGGATTTTAGCATTCCCTTTATTTTTGTTGAGCAGTGTATATATATAGATAGATAGATAGATAGATAGATAGATATACACAGTTGCTACTCACAAAATTAGAATATTATCAAAAAGTTAAAACCCAAAAGTCATTATCTTAGTAAGTTACAAAATTTTCTAACACCAGCTTGAAAAATGATATTAAAATCCAAAATGTTGGCCTACTGAAATGTATGTTCAGTGAAGGTACTCAAAACTTGGTCGGGCCTCCTTTTACATCAATTACTGCATCAATGAAGCATGGCATGGAGGCGATCAGCCTGTGGCACTGCTGAGGTGTTATGGAAGCCCAGGTTGCTTTGATAGCAGCCGACAGCTTGTCTACATTGTTGGGTCTGATGTCTATCATGTTCCTCTTGACAATACCCCATAGATTCTCTGTGGGGTTCAGGTCAGGTGTGTTTGCTAGCCAAGCAAGCTCAGTGACACTGTTCTTTTAAAACCAGGTAATGGTACTTTTGGCTGTGTGGACAGGTGCCAAATCCTGCTGGTGAATGAAATTTCCAGCTCCAAAAAGCTTGTCAGCAGAAGGAAGCATGCTCTAAAATTTCATGAAGATGGCTGGCCTGGATAAAACACAGTGGACATACACCAGCAGATGACATGGATCACGGATCATCACTGATTGTGTAAACTTCATACTAGACCTCAAGCAGCTGAGGCTTGTGTGCCTCTCTGTTATGATCCGGTGACCCTGAAGCCGCATGAGACTATCTCTGGAGTAGGTGGTACCTGTACTGACCGCAATCCTAATACTGACACAGCAACTAGAAGTAGCCGTGGGATGTACCTAACCAGGCCTAGACACCTCGACACAGCCGGAGGAGTAAATACCCTTAAAGATGGAAATGGGAAATCCTATCTTGCCTCAGAGCAGAGCCCCAAAGAATAGGTAGCCCCCCACAAATATTGACTGTGAGTTTAAGAGGAAATACGTACACAGGCAGAAAAAACAGAGTTTAGCAAAAGAGGCCCTTCTAGCTAGATAGAAAGGATAGGACAGAGTTCTAAGCGGTCAGTATTAAAACACTAAAAAATTTCACAGCAGAAAATACTATATACTACATCTAACTAAAGACATAGGATGTATATCTGCATCTCCAGAGAAACCAGCATGACAGAAAAATCCAAACAAGTCAAGCTGGACAAAAACACAATAGATTGCACTGCACATAAAAACACACTGCATGCGTGCTACAGAGAACCAAAACAAGGCACTTATCTTAGCTGAAATGACAGTAGGGCAGTGGAGCCAGACAGAGATGCAATCCCTCCAAGATACAATGGACAACTGGCAGGGATTGATGGATCCTACAAACCTAAATACCTAATAGAGCTGCAATAAGCAGAAACACCTGCCCTGGCCTATAATCCAGAGACCACTGCACTACCACTAACAACCACCGGAGGGAGCCCAAGAGCAGAATTCACAACAGTACCCCCCCTTGAAGAGGGGTCACCGAACCCTCACCAGAGCCCCCAGGCCGATCAGGATGAGCCAAATGAAAGGCCCGAACCAAATCAGCAGCATGGACATCAGAGGCAAAAACCCAAGAATTATCCTCCTGGCCGTAACCTTTCCATTTGACAAGGTACTGAAGCTTCCGTCTCAAAAAACGAGAATCCAAAATCTTCTCAACCACATACTCCAACTCCCCATCAACCAACACAGGAGCCGGAGGATCAACAGAGGGAAGAACGGGCACCACATATTTCCGCAATAAAGATCTATGGAAAACATTATGGATAGCAAAAGATGCCGGAAGGGCAAAACGAAAAGACACCGGATTGATAATCTCAGAAATCCTATAAGGACCAATAAACCAAGGCTTAAACTTAGGGGAAGAAACCTTCATAGGAACATGACGAGAAGACAACCAGACCAAATCCCCAACCCGAACCCGGGAACCAACACACCGACGACGATTAGCAAAACGTTGCGCCTCCTCCTGAGACAACACCAAATTGTCCACCACATGAGCCCAAATTTGCTGCAACCTGTCCACCACAGAATCCACACCAGGACAATCAGAAGGCTCAACCTGCCCTGAAGAAAAACGAGGATTAAAACCAAAATTACAAAAAAAAGGCGAAATCAAGGTAGCCGAACTAGCCCAATTATTAAGGGCAAACTCGGCCAATGGCAAGAAAGCCACCCAATCATCCTGATCAGCAGACACGAAGCATCTCAAATAAGTTTCCAAAGTCTGATTGGTTCGCTCGGTTTGGCCATTTGTCTGAGGATGAAATGCGGAAGAAAAAGACAAATCAATGCCCAGCTTAACACAAAAGGCTCGCCAAAACCAAGAAACAAACTGGGAACCTCTGTCGGACACAATATTCTCCGGAATACCATGCAAACGAACCACATGCTGAAAAAACAATGGAACCAAATCAGAAGAGGAAGGCAACTTAGGCAAAGGCACCAAATGAACCATCTTAGAAAACCGGTCACAAACCACCCAGATAACTGACATCCTCTGGGAAACCGGAAGGTCTGAAATAAAATCCATAGAAATATGCGTCCAAGGCCTCTCAGGGACCGGCAAAGGCAAAAGCAACCCATTAGCGCGGGAACAACAAGGCTTAGCCCGCGCACAAGTCCCACAGGACTGCACAAAAGAACGCACATCCCCCGACAAAGAAGGCCACCAAAAAGACCTACCAACCAAATCTCTGGTACCAAAAATACTAGGATGACGAGCCAACACAGAACAATGAACCTCCGAAATCACCCTACTAGTCAATTTATCAGGAACGAACAGTTTCCCCACTGGACAGCGGTCAGGTTTATCAGCCTGAAATTCTTGAAGGACCAGTCGTAGATCAGGGGAGATGGCAGAAAGAACCACCCCTTCCTTTAGAATGCCGACCGGTTCAAGGACTCCGGAGAATCAGGCAAAAAGCTCCTAGAGAGGGCATCAGCTTTAATATTCTTAGAACCCGGAAGATACGAGACCACAAAATCAAAACGGGAGAAAAACAAAGACCATCGAGCCTGTCTAGGATCCAGCCGCTTGGCAGACTCGAGGTAAATCAGATTTTTATGATCGGTCAAAACCACAATGCGATGCTTCGCTCCCTCAAGCCAATGTCGCCATTCCTCGAATGCCCACTTCATAGCCAACAATTCCCGATTGCCGACATCATAATTACGTTCAGCAGGCGCAAACTTTCAGGAAAAGAAGGCACATGGTTTCATCAAGGAACCATCAGAATTCCTCTGAGACAAAACGGCCCCTGCCCCAATCTCAGAAGCGTCAACCTCAACCTGAAATGGAAGAGAAACATCTGGCTGACGCAACACCGGAGCAGAAGTAAATCGGTGTTTAAGCTCCTGAAAGGCAGAGACAGCCGCAGAGGACCAATTCGTCACATCAGCGCTCTTTTTCGTCAAATCGGTCAGGGGTTTAACCACACTGGAGAAGTTAGCAATGAAACGGCGATAAAAATTAGCAAAGCCCAAAAATTTCTGAAGACTCTTCACGGACGTGGGCTGAATCCAATCATGAATGGCCTGAACCTTAACCGGATCCATCTCTATAGATGAGGGAGAAAAAATAAAGCCCAAAAAAGAAACCTTCTGCACTCCAAAAAGACACTTAGACCCCTTCACAAACAAAGCATTGTCACGAAGGATCTGAAAAACCATCCTGACCTGTTTCACATGAGACTCCCAATCATCGGAAAAAATCAAAATGTCATCCAAATATACAATCATGAATTTATCAAGATAATTCCGGAAGATATCATGCATGAAGGACTGAAAAACAGATGGAGCACTAGAGAGCCCGAAGGGCATCACAAAGTATTCAAAATGGCCCTCGGGCGTATTAAACGCAGTATTCCATTCTTCACCCTGCTTAATACGAATAAGATTATATGCCCCTCGAAGGTCAATCTTAGTAAACCAACTAGCCCCCTTAATCCTAGCAAACAAATCAGAAAGCAAAGGCAAAGGGTATTGAAATTTGACCGTGATCTTATTCAAGAGGCGATAATCAATACAAGGTCTTAAGGAGCCATCCTTCTTGGCAACAAAAAAAAATCCCGCTCCCAATGGTGAAGAAGATGGCCGAATATGCCCCTTCTCCAAAGACTCCTTAATATAACTCCGCATAGCGGTATGTTCAGGCACCGACAGGTTGAAAAGTCGGCCCTTAGGAAACTTACAACCTGGAATCAAGTCAATAGCCCAATCACAGTCCCTATGCGGTGGAAGGGAACTGGACTTGGGCTCATTGAACACATCCTGAAAATCAGACAAGAACTCTGGAATTTCAGAAGGGGGGGAAGAGGAGATTGACATCAAAGGAACGTCACCATGAACTCCCTGACAACCCCAACTAATCACAGACATAGATTTCCAATCCAACACCGGATTATGTACCTGCAACCATGGAAAACCCAGCACAAAAGCACCATGCAAATTATGCAACACCAAAAAGCGACAATCCTCCCGATGGGCTGGCGCCATGCACATGGTCACCTGTGTCCAAAACTGGGGTTTATTTTTAGCCAAAGGTGTAGCATCAATGCCCCTTAAAGGAATAGGGTTCTCCAAAGACTGCAAGGGGAAACCACAACGTCTAGCGAATTCAAAGTCCATTAAATTCAAAGCGGCGCCAGAATCTACAAACGCCATGACAGAAAATGACGACAATGAGCAGATCAATGTCACAGATAACAGAAATTTAGGTTGTACGGTACCAATGGTAACTGAACTAGCGATTCTCTTAATACGCTTAGGGCAGACCGAAATGACATGAGAAGCATCGCCACAGTAAAAACACAACCCATTGTGACGTCTGAATCCCCGTCGTTCAGCTCCAGACAGAATCCTATCGCACTGCGTAGGCTCAGGTATCTGCTCTGAGGACAACGCCACAGCGCGCACAACTCTGTGCTCACGCAGGCACCGATCAATCTGAATGGCCAGAGACATAGAATCGCTCAGACCAATAGGTGTGGGAAACCCTACCATAACATCTTTAACAGATTCAGAAATACCCTTTCTGAAAATTGCAGCCAAAGCATCCTCATTCCATTTAGTCAGCACAGACCATTTTCTAAATTTCTGACAATACAATTCTGCCGCTTCTTGACCCTGAAACAGGGTCAACAAGGTCTTCTCAGCATGATCCACAGAATTTGGTTCATCATATAATAACCCTAGAGCCTGAAAGAAGGCTTCTACATTAAGCAAGGCAGGATTCCCAGATTCCAGGGAAAATGCCCAATCCTGAAGATCGCCACGCAGCAGGGAGATGACTATTTTAACTGATATGATCTGGTGGCCTAGGAGCAGCATGAGACGTACTCTGGAGAAGGTGGTACCTATACTGACCTCAGACCCTGAACTTAACACCGCAACTAGAAGTAGCCGTGGAATGTACCTAACACTCCCTAGACATCTCGACACAGCCGGAGGACTAAATACCCCTAGATATAGAAAAGGGAAAACTATCTTGCCTCAGAGAAAATCCCCAAAGGATAGACAGACCCCCCACAAATATTGACTGTGAGAGGATAGGGAAATAACATACGCAGACTGAAATCAGGATTTAGTAAAGGAGGCCACTCTAGCTAAATAGAAAGGATAGGACAGAGTACTATGCGGTCAGTATTAAAACACTAGAAAATATCCACCACAGAAAATACAAAATCTCCACATCAAACTAAAGATATGGAGGGTATATCTGCATCTCCAGAGATACCAGCTTGGCTGAACAAATCCTTATGCAGACCAAGCTGGACAAGACAAAAACATGGAAAAGAACTGAACAATAAAGCCCACAGCATGTGGACTGCAAAAAACAAAGCCAGAACTTATCTTTGTTGAAATGAACAGCAAAGCAGGAGAGACCAGGCAGGGATGTGAATCCTCCAGGAACAATGGACAACTGGCACTGACTAAAGGGTCAAACAAGACTAAATAGCCCAGTCAGAATTGCGATAAGTGAACACACCTGATGAATGCAGTGATCCAAAGACAGCAGCGCTACCACCTTTAACCACCGGAGGGAGCCCAAGAGCAGAATTCACATTTAACCTGCTGAATGGGATCAACAGAAGAACGAGGTTTCAGAGCAAAAAACAATTTAGTTATTTTTAAAACTCAAAAATTTAGACCTGTCCCCAAAAAATAACTCAGGAGTAGGAATCTTAGGCTCTAAAACCGGAGTCTGAACAATATAATCGGAAATACCCTGTACCCTAGCAGCTAGTTGGTCTACATGAGAAGCTAATCCCTGAACATCCATGCTAGCACACAGCTCCTCAGTCACCCAGAGGAAAAGAGGGAAGGAAAGACAAAACAGACTGCAGAAAAAAAAATAGCTCAGGACTTTTCTTCCCTTCTTCTGAGATGCATTTAACTCATTGTTGGCCAGTTGTACTGTTATGATCCGGTGACCCTGAAGCCACATGAGACTATCTCTGGAGTAGGTGGTACCTGTACTGACCACAATCCTAATACTGACACCGCAACTAGAAGTAGCCGTGGGATGTACCTAACCAGGCCTAGACACCTCGACACAGCCAGAGGACTAAATACCCTTAAAGATGGAAATGGGAAATCCTATCTTGCCTCAGAGCAGAGCCCCAAAGGATAGGCAGCCCCCCACAAATATTGACTGTGAGTTTAAGAGGAAATACGTACACAGGCAGAAAAAACAGAGTTTAGCAAAAGAGGCCCTTCTAGCTAGATAGAAAGGATAGGACAGAGTTCTAAGCGGTCAGTATTAAAACACTAGAAAATTCCACAGCAGAAAATACTATATACTACATCTAACTAAAGACATAGGATGTATATCTGCATTTCCAGAGAAACCAGCATGACAGAAAAATCCAAACACAATAGATTGCACTGCACATAAAAGCACACTGCATGCATGCTACAGAGAACCAAAACAAGGCACTTATCTTAGCTGAAATGACAGCAGGGCAGTGGAGCCAGACAGAGATGCAATCCCTCCAAGATACAATGGACAACTGGCAGGGATTGATGGATCCTACAAACCCAAATACCTAATAGAGCTGCAATAAGCAGAAACACCTGCCCTGGCCTATAATCAAGAGACCACTGCACTACCACTAACAACCACCGGAGGGAGCCCAAGAGCAGAATTCACAACACCTCTCCACTCTTTCTCCAGACTCTGGGACCTTGATATCCAAATTAAATGCAAAATTTACCTTAATCCGAAAACAACACCTTGGACCACTGAGCAACAGTCCAGTTCTTTTACTCCTTGGCCCAGGTAAGACACTTCTGGCATTGTCTGTTGGTCATGAGTGGTTTTACACAAGGAATGCGACACCAGTAGCACATGTCCTGGATACGTCTCTGTGTGGTAACTCTTGAAGCAATGACTCAAGCAGTACTCCTCTGCTTGTGAATGTCCCCCAAATTTTTGAATGGCTTTTTCTTAACAATACTTTCAAGGCTGCTGTTATCCTCGTTGCTTGGGCACCTTTTTCTACCACACTTTTTCCTTCCACTCAACTTTCCATTAATATGCTTGGATACAGCACTCGGTGAACACCCAGCTTCTTTAGCAATGACCTTTTGTGGCTTACCCTCCTTGTGGAGAGTGTCAATGACTGCCTTCAGGACATCTGTCAAGTCAGTAGTCCTCACGATGATTGTGGAGCCTACTGAAACAGACTAAAGGCCCCGTCTCACATAGCGAGATCGCTAGCGAGATCGCTGCTGAGTCACAAGTTTTGTGACGCAACAGCGACCTCCATAGCGATCTCGCTATGTGTGACACGTACCAGCGATCAGGCCCCTGCTGCGAGATCGCTGGTCGTGTCGGAATGGCCTGGACCTTTTTTTGGTCGTTGAGGCCCCGCTGACATCGCTGAATCGGTGTGTGTGACACCGATCCAGCGATGTCTTCACTGGTAACCAGGGTAAACATCGGGTTACTAAGCGCAGGGCCGCGCTTAGTAACCCGATGTTTACCCTGGTTACCAGCGTAAATGTAAAAAAAAACAAACAGTACATACTCGCCTTTCGGTGTCCAGGTCCCTTGCCGTCTGCTTCCTGCTCTCACTGACTGCCGGCCGTACAGTGAGAAGTGAGAGCACAGCAGTGACGTCACCGCTCTGCTCTCACTGTACGGCCGGATCTCAGTCAGAGCAGGAAGCAGACGGCGAGGGACCTGGACACCGAAAGGCGAGTATGTACTGTTTGTTTTTTTTTACATTTACGCTGGTAACCAGGGTAAACATCGGGTTACTAAGCGCGGCCCTGCGAAAGTATGTACTGTTTGTTTTTTTTGGTAACCAGGGTAAACATCGGGTTAGTAACCCGATGTTTACCCTGGTTACCCGGGTGCTGCAGGGGGACTTCGGCATCGTTGAAGACAGTTTCAACGATGCCGAAGTCGTTCCCCTGATCGTTGGTCGCTGGAGAGAGCTGTCTGTGTGACAGCTCCCCAGCGACCACACAGCGACTTACCAACGATCACGGCCAGGTCATATCGCTGGTCGTGATCGTTGGTAAATCGCTTAGTGAGACGGGGCCTTAAGGAACCTTTTAAATTGCTTAGGAAGCCTTTGCTGGTGTTTTGTTTGTTAATTATTCTAAATTACTGAGATAACGACTTCTGGGTGTTCATAGGCTGTAACCCATAATCCTCAACATTACCAGAAATAAACACTTGAAACAGATCACTCTGTTTGCAGTGACTCTATATAACATATGAGATTCACTTTTTGTACTGAAGAACTGAAATAAATTAACTTTTTGATGATATTCCAATTTTGTGAGAGGCACCTGTATATATATATATATATATATATATATATATATATATATATATATATATATATATATATATATGCAGCTCTGCCAAAAATTAAGAGGCCACTGCACAATTTTCAGTTTGCCTGATTTTTCTCTTTATAGGTATATTTTTGAGTAAAATGTAAATTGTTCTTTTATTCTAGAAACTACTGACAACATGTCTCCAAAGTTCCAAGCAATAGGTTTTGTATTTATTTTCTGAAAATAAGAAATGGTCAAAATAACAAAAAAAATGCAGTGCTTGCAGACATCAAATAATGCAAAAAAAAGTTCATAATCATTGAGAAACAACAATATTAATGTTTTAACTCAGGAAGAGTTCAGAAATCAATATTTTGAGTAGTAATATTGAGTAATTGCAGACTTGCAGCCTACCGAAGGACAACCCTTTTTAAATAGTGAGATGGTTTCCATAATTAGTTTAATTACTTGCTGAATCATTGTATGGCACATACAAAAGAAACACCAGGTTAAAAACAGAAAAAAAAATTCAATAAACTTTATTAGCCCCTTAAACCCCAAGGGTGGTTTGCACGTTAATGACCGGGCCAATTTTTACAGTTCTGACCACTGTCCCTTTATGAGGTTATAACTCTGGAACACTTCAACGGATCCCAGTGATTCTGACACTGTTTTCTCGTGAAATATTGTACTTCATGATAGTTGTAAAATTTATTTGATATAACTTGCGCTTATTTGTGAAAAAAATGGAAATTTGGCGAAAATTTAGAAAATTTAGCAATTTTCCAATTTTGAATTTATATGCCCTTAAATCACAGAGATATGTCACAAAAAAATAATTAATAAGTAACATTTCCCACATGTCTACTTTACATCAGCACAATTTTAGAACCAAAATTATTTTTTTGTTAGGGAGTTATAAGGGTTAAAAGTTGACCAGCAATTTCTCATTTTTACAACACCAATATTTTTTAGGGACCACATCACATTTGAAGTCATTTTGTGGGGTCTATATGATAGAAAATAACCAAGTGTGACACCATTCTAAAAACTGCACCCCTCAAGATGCTCAAAACCACATCAAAGAAGTTTATTAACCCTTCAGGTGTTTTACAGGAATTTTTGGAATGTTTTAAAAAATGAACATTTAACTTTTTTTCACAAAAAATTTATTTCAGCTCCAATTTGTTTTATTTTACCAAGGGTAACAGGAGAAAATGGACCCCAAAAGTTGCTGTACAATTTGTTCTGAGTACGCTGATACCCGATATGTGGGGGTAAACCACTGTTTGGGTGCATGGCAGAGCTCGGAAGGGAAGGAGCGCCGTTTGACTTTCAATGCAAAATTGACTGGAACTGAGATGGGACGCCATGTTGCGTTTGGAGAGCCCCTGATGTGCCTAAACATTGAAACCCCCCACAAGTGACACCATTTTGGAAAGTAGACCCCCTAAGGAACTTATCTAGATGTGTGGTGAGCACTTTGACACATTAAGTGATTCACAGAAGTTTATAATGCAGAGCCGTAAAAATAAAAAATCATATTTTTTCACAAAAATGATCTTTTCGCAACCAATTTTTTATTTTCCCAAGGGTAAGAGAAGAAATTGGACCACAAAAGTTGTTGTAGAATTTGTCCTAAGTATGCTGATACCCAATATGTGGGGGTAAACCACTGTTTGGGCGCATGGTAGAGATCGGAAGGGAAGGAGCACCGTTTGACTTTCAATGCAAAATTGACAGGAATTAAGATGGGACGCCATGTTGCGTTTGGAGAGCCCCTGATGTGCCTAAACATTGAAACCCCCCACAAGTGACACCATTTTGGAAAGTAGACCCCCTAAGGAACTTATATAAATGTGTTTTGACAGCTTTGAACCCCAAAGTATTTCACTACAGTTTATAACGCAGAGCCGTGAAAATATATATATATTTTTTCCACAAAAATTACTTTTCAGCCCCCAGTTTTGTATTTTCCCAAGGGTAAAAGGAGAAATTAGACCCCAAAAGTTGTTGTCCAATTTGTCCTGAGTACGCTGATACCCCATATGTGGGGGGAACCACCGTTTAGGCCCATGGCAGAGCTCGGAAGGGAAGGAGCATGATTTGGAATGCAGACTTAGATTGATTGGTCTGCAGACATCACGTTGCATTTGCAGATCCCCTGAAGCACCTAAACAGTAGAAATCCCCCACAAGTGACCCCATATTGGAAACTAGACCCCCCAAGGAACTTATCTAGATGTGTTGTGAGAACTTTGAACCCCCAAGTGTTTCACTACAGTTTATAACGCAGTCGTGAAAATAACAATTATTTTTCCCACAAAAATGTTTTTTTAGCCCCCCAAATTTTTATTTTCCCAAGGGTAACAAGAAAAATTGGACCCCAATTGTTGTTGTCCAATCTGTCCTGAGTATGCAGATACCCATATGTTGGGGTAATCCCCTGGTTTGGTGCATGGGAGAGCTCGGTAGGGAAGGTGCACTGTTTTACTTTTTCAACGCAGAATTGGCTGCAATTGAGATTGGACGCCATGTCGTGTTTCGAGAGCCCTGATGTGCCTAAACAGTGGAAACCCCCAATTCTAACTGAAACCCTATCCCAAACACACCCCTAACCCTAATCCGAACCCTAACCCTAACCACACCCCTAACCCTGACACACCCCTAACCCTAATCCCAATCGTAAATATAATCCAAACCCTAACCCTAACTTTAGCCCCAACCCTAAATTTAGCCCCAACCCTAACTCTAATTTTAGCCCTAACCCTAACTTTAGCCCCAATCCTAACCCTAGCCCTAACCCTAGCCCTAACCCAAACCCAAGCCCTAACCCTAGCCCTAACCCTAGCCTTAACCCTAACTCTAACCCTAGCCCTAACCCTAGCCCTTACCCTAACTCTAACCCTAGCCCTAACCCTAGCCTTTAGCCTAATCCTAGCCCTAACCCTAGCCCTAACCCTAACTCTAGCCCTAACCCTAACCCTAGCCCTAACCCTAACCCTAACCCTAGCCATAATGGGAAAATTGAAATAAATACATTTTTTACATTTTTTATGTTTCCCTAACTAACGGGGTGATGAAGGGGGGTTTGATTTACTTTTATATTGGTTTTTTTAGCGTATTTTTATGTTTGGCAGCTGTCACACACTAAAAGACGTTTTTTATTGCAAAAAATATTTTTGCGTTACCATATTTTCCATATTTTTGTCCACAGAGTCATGTGATATCTTGTTTTTTGCGGACCGAGTTGATGTTTTTATTGGTACCATTTTTGGGCATGTGACATTTTTTGATCATTTTTTATTCCGATTTTTGTGAGGCAGAATGACCAAAAACCAGCTATTCATGAATTTCTTTTTTTTTTTGGGGGGGGGCGTTTATACCATTCCACGTTTGGTAAAATGTATAAAGCAGTTTTATTCTTCGGGTCAGTACGATTACAGCGATACCTCATTTACATATTTTTTTAATGTTTTGGCGCTTTTATACGATAAAAACTATTTTATAGAAAAAATAATTATTTTTGTATCACTTTATTCTGAGGACTATAACTTCTTTATTTTTTGCTGATGATGCTGTATGGTGGCTCTTTCTTTGCGGGACAAGATGAAGTTTTCAGCGGTACCATGGATATTTATATCTGTCTTTTTGATCGCGTGTTATTCCACTTTTTGTTCGGCGGTATGATAATAAAGCATTGTTTTTTGCCTCGTTTTTTTATTTTTTATGGTGTTCACTGAAGGGGTTAACTAGTGGGACAGTTTTATCGGTCGGATCGTTACGGACGCGGCGATACTAAATATGTGTACTTTTATTTATTTTTTGTTTAGATAAAGAAATGTATTTATGGGAACAATATTTTTTTTTCTTTATTTAGGAATTTTTTTTTTCTTTTACACATTTAAACATTTTTTTTTACCTTTTTACTTTGTCCCAGGGGGGATATTATTATTATTATTATTATTATTATTATTATTATTATTATTTATTGTTATAGCGCCATTTATTCTATGGCGCTTTACATGTGAGGAGGGGTATACCTAATAAAAACATCACTGCATAGTGACAGATCGCTGATCTGACACTTTGCAGAACACTGTGTCAGATCAGCAACCTGACATGCAGGCTCCTGGCTTACCAGCGCCTGCTCTGAGCGGGCACTTGGTAAGCCACCTCCCTGCAGGACCCGGAAGTAGCCCCGTGGCCATTTTGGATCCGGGGCCTGCAGGAAGGAGACGCTCGGTACAAGGTGAGCACATTGCCTTGTACCGATCATCTCAATCCCATATGATGTATTATCCCGTCACTTGTAATTAAGTCCCAGGTCACCTTGATGGGATAGTACGTCATATGGGATTAAGGGGTTAAAGACACATTATACAAAACAGTATATGTAAGACATAAATAGAAGGAGATGTTAAAACAGGTGTCGACAGCTGAAGGCAGCTCTCATCATTGTCTCCTGATAGGATGAGATCAGCACAACCAGGAGACAATGATGAGAGTTGCATTCTTCCCATGGCACCTTGGAATAGCAGCATAGTTCCCGCTGATTCCAGACACCGGTTGCTGAAGGAAACTCATTATTGTCACCTGGTCTCTTTGAGATCAGTGCGCCCAGGAGCCAATGATGGGAGTTGCATTCAGCAGCAGCTGTGTACCTCCTACGTAAAATAAATAAAATTAAAAAAAGGCTTGTGCTCCTGCTCAAATTTCATAACCAGCAGTGAGAAAGCCGATGCCTCAGGACTGATTTTACTAATCTGGGACAAGGGACAATGTCCCATAAGGTTCCCAGGCTATTAATAACAGCTTACAGCTGTCCGTTTGGCCTTTGCTGGTTTGAATTTTTTGGGAGACGCTATGTAACTTTTTTTCTGGGGTCACCCGTAAATTCACCTGTAAAGACTAAGCAAAAAGCTGTGAGATGTTATTAATAGCCTGGGAACCTTATGGGGTATTGTCCCTTGTCCAAGATTATTAATATCAACCCTCCAGTTGTAGGCTTTCCCTCTGCTGGTTATGAAAATTGCACAGGAGCTCATGACGTCTTTTAAATTTAATTCTCTACTTTACTGGAGTTACATAGCTGCTGCTGATTACAACTCCCATCATTGTTGCCTGGTCGTGCTGCTCTCAGCGCAATCACAAGACAGTCATGAGAGCTGCCTTCAGCCTCCAGTGCCTGGGATCAATGCCAACTGTGTCGCTTGTTTCCAGGCACCAGTAGCTGTCACGTTGATGACACATGGAAGTCATCAGTGTGCATGTGTACGGCACACATTTTGTTCGTGCTGCGCAAAAAAAACTGACATGTCTGTGGGTTTTTCACATGGACATGTGGTTCATATGAAAAACCTGACGTGCACACCACCATTGAATACAATGGGTGTGCTTATAAAAAATGAACCGCATACGGACATAAAAAATGGACATATGAAGAAGGCCTTTGGAACATACAGTTAATGGTATTTTGAAATTTGCTTTCAGAAATTTCTGTTGTGCAGAACAGATTTTTCATGAAGCTCAATTAACCATTTCCTCAATAGCAAGTGAGATTGTATTAATTTAGTTTTAGATAATGTGGTTTTGTTTCAACAATGTCAGTATACCCTATTGTGCTTTTGTGGTTTCTGTGGTAAGCTGCCCAACTGCATATATTTCTACATCAAGTCTACATTTAATTCATTGACTCAGGCCTTACTCAATAATGTATTAGATCAAAAATAAAATATTTTTCTCTAAAGACAGACTGAAAAAAATGTCAATATACTGTTATACATGTGGGATCACTTAATTTCATTAGACCTGCACAACCACTGCTCATCGGAATTCATAGTCTCTATATTGAAGGTGAAAGAAGGTACTCAATAGATTTGATGCATGTGTGGCGCTTTACTTGTGTATATATATATATATATATATATATATATATATATATATATATATATATATATATGTATATATAGAGAGAGAAATATATACTGTATGTCACACAAAATACTTAATAAGTAACATTTCCCACATGTATACTTTACATCAGCACAATTTTGGAACCAAAATTTTTTTATGTTAGGGAGTTATAAGGGTTAAAAGATTACCAGCAATTTCTCATTTTTACAACACCATTGTCTTAGGGACAACATCACATTTGAAGTCACTTTGAGTATATATGGGTCTATATGACAGAAAATACCCAAGTATGACACCATTCTAAAAACTGCACCCCTCAAGGTGCTCAAAACCACATTCTAGTTCAGAAACCCTTCATGCGTTTCACATGAGTTTTGGGAATGTTTTAAAAAAATGTATTATGCAAATTGCCTCTTGAGAGAGAAAGAGGACTTAAACTCTATAGCGCCACCTGCTGAAAGTAGCGATCCTACAAGTCATACTCAACCCTTTAACGAGTCGTGCAATATGATTTAGGATAAAAGCCAAATCAGTTTCTCAATTCGTAGACACGGTGTTTCGGGCTGTTTGCCCTCGTCAGTGCGAAGCATGAGAACTGATTTGGCTAGATGAGAGGCTCTGGACAGGGGTCTAAGGGGCAACGTTTCTCCTTATGGAGAGTGACATACCAGCTCTGGCTTGTCAAGGTAAAGAGGCTTATTCGCCATGCAATGCTCCTCTGGGAAATATAATATGCAAATTGCCTCTTCAGAGAGAAAGAGGACTTAAACTCTATAGCACCACCTGTTGGAAGTGGCGATCCTACAAATCATTCTCAACCCTGGTTAAAGAGCCAAATCAGTTCTCGTTGCCCTTAGACCCCAGTCCAGAACCTCTCATCTAGCCAGATCTGTCATGCTTGGAATTCATATGCCTTGTCATACAGGTGAAGCTCAGATTTAGAAGACTTATGCCTCGCTTCAAGGTCAGGCGGAACAGTGTGCAAACCCCCCTTCACTTGTTGGCATGATCCCCAAAGAAATGCCACATCAGGGAGCTCTTTGAAGCTTTCTTTGGTGAGCTGATATCAGCCGCACGGTGGGTAGTAGCAGTCGACATACAGGCTAGGTGCTGCCTGCTGTGCCTCTGCGTCCGCTCCCTCGTTTGCTGTGCTGTTGGGGCAGCATGGCCACTTCTTCTTCCTCTGAACTGTGCATGTCATTAGGACTGCATGACTGCTTCATGTGGGGTATAGGAACTCATCATCCCTTGCATCATCTTCCACTGACACCACAACCCAGCCCTCCTTGATGGTCTGCACACTGCAGAAAGACTCTGCAGTTTTCAACTGAGTTTTATCATCAACTGACATGTGCTGTGGTGCTCCACTGACTGTGTGCACTAGCCCTCCCAAGTACTCATCCTCCGATATCACAAATGGTTAAACATCAATGCATGGAGTATCTTCCACTTCTGGGGCATGGCCAGGTCAATGGCCCTTTGAACCCCAGCTGGCAGAGTCATCAAAAAGTAGAAGAGACTGCTGCATGCCTTGGGGCTCTGACTGCTTGGCTGATTTGCAAGGGGGTGGGATGAGAGCTGGTGACCATGGTCCTTAGGTGCCAACTTGGCACTTTCTGCAGTGGAATGGGTGGAAGATAAAAACTGGATCCATTCTCAGCCATCCAATCTAACACCTTGTCAACATCTTGTAGCCTCACCATTCATGCAGCGGTATTCAGGCCTACAAAAGGATGCAGAACGTCCTGTCGCCTGCATGCACCAGAGGAAGTTGTTGTACTTGAGCATGTAGCAGGATATAGAACAATCACATCTGCTTCCTGCATCAGCTACACCATCACCACCATGAGCAGCTACACCAGCACCACCACAGCCACGTCCTCTGTTTTTGGAGATCTCCTAATTTTTGGAAGTGTTTTTTTCTGCAAACTACTGTAATACTATTGTAGGAACTCAAGGACTCTGATAGCGTGGGGCAATGAACAGACAGAGATGGGTTTCTTTAGTGCAAATAGTGTATTTGTACAACAACAATAACACCCAAAGCAATATACTGATAACCCCCAGTGTCCTGGAATGAAAACAAGTCCTTGAAACATATACAGCAAATCGGCAGAGTTCTTAAGGCTGAGTCCTCAGCAAGGTGATCAAAAGGTGAGTGTGACAGGTGACGTGGTGCAGTTCCAAACACTGTCGGTGCAGAAAGAGTCAAATCCAGGTATGAAGTAAACACAGGGAAGTCCAGAACAAGACCACAAGTTCATCCCAGGTGTAATATGAACACGGGTAAGTCCAGAAACTAGTTCATAAGTTGATTCTAGATTTGGCATAAACACAGGTAAGTTCAGAAACAGGTTCACATAAGTATTATACTGGTGTTGTTTCCAACAGCTCCCACCGGGGGAGTAAATGATGGATTAAGTAGAAACACAGTCCAGAAACAAGTCCATAAACAAAGTTCCAAAAACACAGTTCTTACCAGGAGGAATGAACCAAGGGTTAAGTTCCAAGTCAGCAGACTAATGATAACATAGAGAGTGTAGCTTACATATGCAGGGAATGTCCAGAGCCAGAGCCAGAGACACACTCAGAACCAGCAGCTGAGCTGAATTAGAACAGAATCAGAATACTCCAGCAAAGAGGCTGACACCTGACCCGGGTTTTAAACAAATGAACAGGAAGTAGGGCTGGAAAACCCAGAATACTGACAACTACTCTCAAAGATATTTCAGAAGAGCAAATTTATTTAGTTGCAACACTACTAGAAAACACACACCAGTCCAGAAAATTAATATTTTTAAACTACAAATGGCAATGACACGACTGATGCCAAACATTTATTTCCCAGACTACTAGAAAACATACACCAGTCCATAAAATGTAATTAATTGGCCTACAAAGGACAATGAAATGGCTGCTGCCAATTATTTGTTTCCCAGACTACTAGAAAACACACACACATGTCTAGAAAATGTATTACTTTGGCCTCCAAATGGCAATGAGCCATCTGATGCTAATTATTTATTTCTCAGACTACTAGAAAACACAAACAGGTACAGAAAATGTATTTATTTGGCCTAGAATTGGCAACCAGGCCGCTTATGCCAATTATTTATTTTCAAAAGTACTAGAAAACATATACCGGCCCATAAAATTGGTTTCGCTGGCCTCCAAATGGCAATGAAACAGCTGATGCTAATTATTTATTTCTCAGACTACTAGAAAACAAGCAGAGGTCCAGAAAATGTATTTCTTTGGCATAAAAATGGCAACGAGATGGCTGATGCCAATTATTTATTTCTTAGAAAAACATATCAATATCCTGGGAATCTGAATAAACTTGGCAAACATATATCCCCTTAAAACAAACAATTTTATTATACATTTTTAAAAATACACCACCCAGTGCTGTTTTAGGCAAAAAAAGCCCAAAAAAATAAAAGACCAAGGTCTAGCGCATACCCTGCAATAGCCTCTTCTGTCACCTGCCTGGCTGTGGAGGTTGGCACCCTGATGACGATTTTTTGGCGCCCCCACTCAACGTGGACTACCCCTCTCTGCCCTGAATCACCCTATACTGCAGGTGTGAAAACAATATGCATAAGAACAGAGATGAAAAAAGCAAAAAAATGGTCAAAAAAACAGAAAAAACACAATAGAAAAAATATAGCAAAACCAGAGGCAAAAGCAGGATATTAGCTATAGCCTATGTGAACTCCAGCCCCTTTTATAAATATTTGCTAAACGCCAATGATTGGCAATGGGTATGCTATCAGATATGCCACATAGAATTTATTGGCATCAATCATTCCAGCCTATACCACACATATTCATAATACTGCAGATTGTCTAGCATAAAAATATGCCCGTATATAAGACCAAAACCTGCAGTTAGTATCAAACACCGCCCAAATAGATAACCAGGGCAAATAATAGAGTCTCTCAGTGGTATAAGTAGGATTGTGGTTTACTTGTAATAATATATTGCACCTCGCCTCATAGCCTTAGCATAGATAACTGCATTCAGCATAGATAACTGCAATTATACCATATACACTTTTGTAGTATGGACTATCTAGCCACAGATACACCCGCTCAAAAGGGGTTGCCCCCATATATAAATAGGGCTAACAGCTGCAACAATAATCATACAGAGCCCATACAGAGCCAGGGCTGTCCAGTTAAACAATGGTATAAGCAGAATGGCGTGTTAACTTATCATGGTATACTGTGCCTCGCCTCAACGCGTTTCCCCGTGGTTTGGTTCATCAGGAGGTCCGTCAGAGGGTTCTCAGATGTTAGATGCCATAGATGAGTAGCATGACCAGCGGTTCATACGGGTGGAATTAAATACCCCCGTTCATACACATGCTCCAATCAGCATTGCCACCAATAATCATGGCCAAAAAAACCTGAGTGATGAACTATTTACCTGCCAGACCCAAATGAATAAATGTACAGATATGCCATGCCTCACCAGCGTCCATGTACCGCTACCACGCAAATGCGGAAGCAGTACTGACGTCACCAGGTGGTTGCTGCCGGTTAGAGGCCAGTGCGCATGCGCATTAATAGGCACCACTGAGAGACTCTATTATTTGGCCCTGGTTATCTATTTGGGCGGTGTTTGATACTAACTGCAGGTTTTGGTCTTATATACGGGCATATTTTTATGCTAGACAATCTGCAGTATTATGAATATGTGTGGTATAGGCTGGAATGATTGATGCCAATAAATTCTATGTGGCATATCTGATAGCATACCCATTGCCAATCATTGGCGTTTAGCAAATATTTATAAAAGGGGCTGGAGTTCACATAGGCTATAGCTAATATCCTGCTTTTGCCTCTGGTTTTGCTATATTTTTTCTATTGTGTTTTTTCTGTTTTTTTGACCATTTTTTTGCTTTTTTCATCTCTGTTCTTATGCATATTGTTTTCACACCTGCAGTATAGGGTGATTCAGGGCAGAGAGGGGTAGTCCACGTTGAGTGGGGGCGCCAAAAAATCGTCATCAGGGTGCCAACCTCCACAGCCAGGCAGGTGACAGAAGAGGCTATTGCAGGGTATGCGCTAGACCTTGGTCTTTTATTTTTTTGGGCTTTTTTTGCCTAAAACAGCACTGGGTGGTGTATTTTTAAAAAATTATAATAAAATTGTTTGTTTTAAGGGGATATATGTTCGCCAATTATTTATTTCCCAGACTATGAGAAAGCATACACTGGTCCACAAAATGTATTTCTTTGGGCTAGAAATGACAAAACGGCAGCTGATTGCAATTATTTATTTTCAAAAGTACTAGAAAACACACACCAGTCACACACTGCGGCTTTTTGCCATGGTGCTCCCACAGATATGGGTTGCACAGTATACACAGTGGCTTTTGGTACAGTACTCCCACATATATGAGTTGAAGAGTACACACAGTGGCTTTGTTTGCTGAATTTGCAGTCAGGATCTGTCCCTCACTCCAGTTGCATCCTATCCCTACAGTATCCCTACACAGCAGAATGGCGGCAGCACTTGTGATTGGCCTTTATACAGGACAGGTCACGTGGTGCATCTGCCTTTTACAGCCATGTTAGTACTTGTCATGGCTGTGATGGTTAATGTTTCCGAAAGTGCCCACATCTAAAAGCTTGTTGATTGGCTGTGCTGCAGCCTTTCAACAAGCTTTAATAGACTGGCGAACCCAAACAGGTAACTGCATGTACAGTAAAAAGTCCGTGTTCAGTACGGATCCCGAACTTAACCGTTCGCATTCTCTCATCTCTACTCATCACTTGATATTGTGCTGTTTGTGTCTTTTCAACCATTGTGCTTTTCTATTAGCTGGTAAAAGCCTAATTTTAGCATGACGCCTGCTGGATCGTGCCCTCATGTTGTGGCTGGTGTCCTGATGGTTTGTGCACTAGTGATATAAGACAGCAGAAGGGAGGAGGAAGCAATTCTGACCCAAATATGAGGTGTTGCATCTCCGCAGCGCAACGTCATGTTATTACATTAAGATAAGGTATTGCTTACATTGTGTTTCTAAATTACCGCTTTTTGTGTACAATATATTTTTTTGATGTTGACATGTGTAGCTATTTGTGTTTGGACTGAAAAATGTGCACTGTAAGTTAGACCAGTTTCCATCCAGTTAGTTATTTGTTCTTAATAAGTATCTATTATTTGGGGAGTTTTAATAAGACCACAACTAGCCACAGGAATGTTTTAAATGTAAATAGTGTGTACCACACCTTTTTGACTGATGAAAAAAAACAATGGAATGCCAGTCTACTACATGCTCATTTTTAGGTCAACTAGTTCATAAAAACAACATCACTGACACCTGCCCTGTGAAACAAGACCATGGACTGTTCCTTACAGACACCATTATTTAAACATATTTCTTTAGAGAAAGAGTGTACAGACACTATACTAACCGTTTATAGGTGTATGTATGTGAAGAGTGGCAGTGTTGAAAAATTGTAAAGTTCACGTATACATACTGTACATCTTCCAATAATGGTTGCAGATAGCCATAATATTCTACAACAATTCACAGTTTTCAAACTGCATGGATGCTGTGGATGGGAAGCACATGTTAAATGGCCTCCACACTCTGGCTCCCAATATTACAATCAAATGCAATTCTTTTCTGTGATGCTGTTACCTTAGAAGCAACTATGTTTCACTGTTGTTGATATTGGAGCTTTATGGAGCTCTGCTGGTTCACGAATCTTCATAGCTTCCATAACGTGACAGCAGTTTCTGAACAGTCAACTGACCATTCTCCAACCACAGGTCCTGCCCAGAACCTCTAGACCACTTGCCCTATTTATTATCATGACAGATGAGGCTTTTAGTTTGTCAAATAATTTTCTGCACTCTTTTCCCCAAAAAGGTTTGGCCAACCGAAGGTGTTTTTATAATTGCAGACTGATAAGAGCCACAAGGTTTGTGGAAGGTGCATTTGGGCTTCTCTGTGCCACATGGTAGGTATTGTTGAGAGCTCTGTGTGGATGAATGACACATCCTTGGACAAAGTCATGGAGATTCTTAAGTCATGCACATTTTTAAATGTAATTGGGGACAGCTCAGCTACAAATTAGAGGCTTTAGTTTGATGGTTCAAAACCAGTAAGTCAGATTATTTTGTAACCCTGAATGCAGGGCGCCATGACAGGATCCCGTTGATTCCATGCATCCTAATTGTGTTTTAATGTTCGTTATCATCTATGCACATGTTTGTATATGAGCATTTTTGGGTTGGCAGTTGGACAGGAATGAGGTTACATTAGAATATAAAATACATTACAAACATCTGTTTATGTTTCTATACAGATCATTGACCAAGGCACCCCAATTTCGCAAAATATTTGGTTACAAAATAAAAGGATGATCTTATTCTTTTCCTGTTTAGATAAAATGAACACACCATCCACAACATAAATACATCATAGTTATTTACTATATCAAACAACAATAAAACAACAATGGGGCTAAACACCTAGACAGCTAATAACTATAATTATAAGGTGGTAGAAGAGTTTGGTCTGCTGGGTGAGCTACATCTTTCAGGGGCCTGAAGTATTTGTAAAGTAGAAGGCCAGCCAAAAGTAGATTGCTTGGACACAGGGTATGAGCTTTAAAAGGTGGGTGGAGGATGAATGGTGGCATAAGAGCAACCCAGGTTTGGTTGACTAAAAGGTAGTTCGAGGTGTTGGACATGGTAAAAAAAATGCCCATGGTATGGTGCATACATTGGTGGCTTTGGTCCATAATATGAAATGTGAAGAGTTGTGCTAAAAGCTGGAGGGGGAAGATAGAATAAATGGTGTTGCAACCAGTGTGTCCTGAGTAATGCCAATGCTCTAAAATGAAAAAAAATCTTGTGGATCATTGAGTGAGGTAACTGTTTATTAATAATAATAATAATAATAATACTCTATTTTTATATTGCGCGAACATATTCCGCAGCACTATACAGTTTTTGCATACATTATCTTTGTCCCTGATGGGGCTCACAATCTAAATTCCCAATCAATATGTCTTAAGAATGTGGAAGGAAACCGGAGACCCTGAAGGAAACACATACAAACTCCTTGCAAATCTTGTCCTTGGTGGGATTTGAACCCAGGACTCCAGCGCTGCTAGGCTGTAGTGCTAGCCACTGAGCCACCATGCTGCCCAGCTGTTTCCATCAGTTTGAGAATTGCTGCATATTTGCATAGTCTTAAATTTATTGAACCTAACGTAGATATAGCCCTATATTATGTGCAAACCTATATTCCACATCTTCCTCTGCATTGTGACCAAAATATTTAAGCAAATATATGTGTTGATATCAGTCAGTATACTAACTTTCTTTCTTTATTCATTCTGGGTTGCTAACGGTGATTATTGTAACTGAGTGTTGTCTTCCACATCAGGGTGGTACTTGGGCACATTCCTGTGGAAACACACGAAGCTCTTCTTCAAAACTCAGGGTTTGCTTGCTGGTCGGAAAAATCAGCTTCAATTGTTTTCTCCTACTGTGGGGGATTTATGTCTTTCCTAAAAATAAAACATTCAAAATCTAGCACAGAAAAACAAATGTGCAAAATTAGCTAGATGAGAAGTTTCGAAGTTTCAAAAAGTCGGCTCTTAAATTGAACCAAATAAAAGGAATAGAAAAATAGACAGTATCATAGCATGCACACATCAAATTACAGTATATTTTGAATACCAACCAGATAGATAGTACACCAAATGAATATTGGACCAATATCAGGAGGCTGACACAATGTGTTGATGATATTGATTTGTAGTTTTTAAAAATGCTAATTTATCTAAAAGGAAAGCAAATTAGAAAAAGCGACTACAAACAAAACACAAAGACGTGATAGTTCCTTATTGACAACCCCAAGTTGTACTTAACCAAGAAACCTATTCATGCATATCCATTACTTTAAAAAAGAAACTCTGCTGCTGCAAGTACATGTAGGACTTCTTTTTGAATTCCACTAAGCCGCTTTTGGCATGCTGCTGCTTCTCTTGGCTAAACTGATTGTGGCACCTGTCGCAATGTTTGAAAACATAATCATCTGGGTTTAGAAATGAAAAATAATGTTAAAAATGCATGTTAAAAAAAACAGCAAGCTTAATCATGCAGATACCAATACAACATCTATTTTGACTAAGACACCTGAACCAAAAAAGAAGCACTTGCATTAGGATTATTATATTTCTGCACTGCTGCTGGCACATTCTGGGCAGAGGTTTGTACAAAATTGCCGACCAAGTTTTTTTTTATACTTGTCACTACAGGATGGGGTCACTATTAGTGTTGAGCATTCCGATACCGCAAGTATCGGGTATCGGCCGATATTTGCGGTATCGGAATTACGATACCGAGTTCCGATATTTTTGCGATATCGGGAATCGGGATCGGGATGCATATTCATGTGTAAAATAAAGAATAAAAATAAAAAATAGGGATATACTCACCCTCGGACGCGCCCTGGTTGTAACCGCTGCAACCGGCAGCCTCCGTTCCTAAGAATGAGCGCGTGAAGGACCTTTGATGACGTCGCGGCTTGTGATTGGTCGTGTGAGCGGTCACATGAGCGGTCACACGACCAATCACAAGCCGTGATGTCATCGAAGGTCCTTCACGCGCTCATTCTTAGGAACGGTGGCTGCCGGTTGCAGCGGTTACAAACAGGGCACGTCCGAGGGTGAGTATATCCCTATTTTTTATTTTTATTCTTTATTTTACACATGAATATGGATCCCAGGGCCTGAAGGAGAGTTTCCTCTCCTTCAGACCCTGGACCATCCAGGATCACTTCCGATATTTGTGTCCCATTGACTTGTATTGGTATCGGGTATCGGTATCGGCGATATCTGATATTTTTCGGATATCGGCCGATACTATCCGATACCGATACTTTCAAATATCGGAAGGTATCGCTCAACACTAGTCACTATACATTCCACAGGACACACCTGTCTTGGACCAAAATAATCAAATGCTGCGTATCCAGTGGCATTGGCATGGCCACCGAAGTGCACATAACATTTTCTTCCCCTAACTACTTCCTGGGACACTCGCAGGTTTCTTGCAGGTTTCTTGTTTAATTTCAAGCTGGATTTACACAGACTGTCAGACCAAGAGAAAAATCGTTCATCTAAAAACAGACCTAATAATTAACATGGATCAATGTGCTGTCCTTGTGCGATCTAATAAAAAATTAGACAGCACACATCCGATTTATATGCTTGTCTGCAAGGGACCTAATACTCAAAAAATTAATTCATTGTAAAAAAAATTGTAAAAAAAATATGCTTTTTTTAAAATTCCCAGTGAGATAAATGTCTATCTGACAAAAAGAAATAGCTTATTGTTGTGCCTTAAAATTGACTCACTGTTAGACAGCGCTGCAAATTGCTCATTTTTACAAATGTTATTCTTTTTTATCTGTGTCTTGTAACTTCTGATGACAAGGTTTTTGTTTCTAATTAGGATCACATTCAGTGTTTTACTTACATACAATTATATTAATTGCACAGCAGAGAACATTTCAGAAGATAATTTGAAAAAAAAAATATCACATTTAAACAAGAAATATGACATGCAAATATAATTAAGCAATATCAACCAGCTATTTACAGTAAATGCCCTTTACAAAGATTTTTGAACAATTCCTAAAGTTTATTTAGCTGCACAGTATGGGGCATATTAACAACAGGATAATTGCTGTTTCATTTAATTCACTATTCATAGTACGCATTGTAATTGAAAACACTTAACATTGTTAGGTGGATTATTAAAAGAATGGAAATTTGGTATAACAATTGCATTTCCAAAATGCAACACTTCTAGTGTATGTTTCCATTTTCAGGTTTTTAATGCAGCTGCTGAAATCAAAGCCAGAAAAGCTCATAGATCTATCTTTTACAAGCAGTAAACTAAAGTAGAGGGAATGATAAATTCCCCTTAGGCCGAGTTTACACAGGCGTATGTATGCAAAACCATCCTTTTTTTGTCCGGAAAAAAATTATGCTTTTTTTGTATTGTGTTCAGTACATCCATTTTCATGTCCGTAATGCATCTGTATGTCTGCATTGTAAGTCAATGTGTCATTCATATGTCCATGCTTTTTTTTTAATTTAAGGACAAATTCAGAAAAAACAGGTTGTATAAAAAGTTGATTGCTAAAAAATATATAGATCAAAAGATGTCAGTGGTACAAAAGCTATATCAAAAAGTCATTGTATACAATCATGAAAAACAGTAAAAATTAAATGACCAAGTTAGAAAAACTAGTTGAGTCCATCAAATACTTGGTGGGTTAAATACATGTAGGCTGAGTTAAACGATTGTCGATAAAAGGGGGGATAATTGAGTAGGTATGGTAAGTAGACCTACAGTAGCAAAGGAAGAAAATAGGAGTTTATATCAATTAGGCATCAGTGCCTTATTTTACACTCCAAGGTCACCAGGTTTTCAGAAATGATGAATGAGTATGTGTTTCCCAACTGGGCAATTCTTCCAATTCATAAATCAGACATATTACCATATCTAACCATTCTGGATTGGGGAGAGGATTGCTTCCAATGAATTGGCGTTAGATGTTTTATAGCCCGTACCAATAAAGCCAAAAGGTCATTTTTTGCATTAAATAGTTTGGAGGGGCAAGGCAATAATACTTCAGCAAGATTCAGATTCCTCATTATTAAACCTAGATTACATAAAGTCTGGTTAACATCTGCCCAGAATGGTTGTAAGCTGGGGCAGTGCCAAAATACGTTACATAGAATACCTATATTGATACCACATCTCTAACACAGATTAGAGTCAGATCCAGATGATGTTGCAATTCGGGGGTCCTCGTATGTCTATTTTAGACATGGTATCTCACAGTTATTTTTCATGCATTTTGAAAGTAAAATATATTTAATTTCAGTGAAATGTGGTCAGCAATAACAAACATGAGTACAGGTACAGTGCCTTGCGAAAGTATTTGGCTCCCTGGAACTTTTCAACCTTTTCCTACATATCATGATTCAAACATAAAGAAACCAAATGTAAATTTTTGGGGAAGAATCAACAACAAGTGGAACACAACTGTGAAGTTGAAAGAAATTTATTGGATATTTTACATTTTTGTGAAAATTCAAAAACTGAAAAGTGGGGCATGCAATATTATTCGGCCCCTTTACTTTCAGTGCAGCAAACTCACTCCAGAAGTTCATTGTGGATCTCTGAGTGATCCAATGTTGTCCTAAATGCCTAATGATGATAAATATAATCCACCTGTGTGTAATCAAGTCTCCGTATAAATGCACCTGCTCTGTGATAGTCTCAGGGTTCTGTTTGAAGCACAGAGAGCATCATGAAGACCAAGGAACACAACAGGCAGGTCTGTGATACTCTTGTGGAGAAAGCAGCAAAAAAGAATGTTGGTCGGCAATATTGGCCACTTCTAGGCAGAGCCTACCCTGATGTGGCATCTTTCCAGGTACCAGCACTAATGAGCACAAGGAGACCTCCAAACATAAAGGATCAAGTGGTAAAAGCTGACATGGGTAGCACACGTTTAGAGTATACACAGAGATTCCTCAGTACATGCTGCCATGGAACCTTTCTTTGTCTTAACTGCGCTGCGTGCTCTAACGTTATCAAATCAGACAATGTCACACACCCCAGGACTGGTAAATCCTTCCCTTTTTGTGGCTACTAAACGTGTGAATCAAACTTCCTCATTTACGTGATTAAATGCCCTTGTGGTCTCCTCTATGTTGGAGAGACCACTCAAAACATGAGGGACCTTATATCTAGACAGCCCCTCCTCTCTTTAATCCCATTACTCTGCTTCCCACACAGTGAACCGCATTATTTATGGCCTACCTAGCGTAGCGCTCACTAGGGCACGTTATTCTAGTATCCTAGCAACACACAACTCTCTCTGATACGGCCACACACATGCAGCTGTGGTCACTGAGCTGACAGCTGGATTTCCGGACCGGATGAAGCATTTCCGGTCGGCGAGTACCAGCATCCTCATAGACCCGGGCAGCACAAGCACAGCAGCATGCCACCACAGCAAGGCGCGGGAGCACCGCTCATACAGCAAGCAGGACAGGTTATCCCCCCACACTGCTGCACACGGACATGCCAGCACCGCTGACCCACATTATACAGCCGCTGTTGGCTCAAGTGACTTATACCTCTGATCAATTACAGGCCCTGTATACCTGGGACATTCAGTATATAGCTACACCACAACAATACTGTAGAACAGGTATCTCCTCCGTGCGCTCACATTGTAAATAAGTTTTCTTTGATATCCTTACCACGTTTTATTAACTCTTACCATTCTCTACAGTGCACTCTCAAACCACAAGGGAACTCCCTGTATGTCCTATTTACCCTATACGAAGGTAATTTTGTTTTATTCTCTACTATGAAGCTCTCTATGATTGTTGTCTATTTTTTAACCCTAGCCTCCTGTTCCTTCCCTCTTCTTAACTATCTTTATCTTTATTGTGCCTCCACAAACATTTTAGTTTTTTTTTCTTGGTGATACTATTGGTGCCTATTGTATTCGATGAATATTGTTTACTACCATGTTTACACTGGGGCAATTATTTATTTATTTTTATTCTGCTATGTTTATTGATACAATGTTTATAGTATGTATTTACATTTACTTTTGTTTTGTTCTAGCGACTATATGAGTAAAAGACTCGGGAGGAGTCGTAAACGTCAATTCAGCTTCTGGTCGCTTTCTACATTGTGGAATCCTATGTTTAATGTTCCATAAATAGATTTTCACTATCATTGCAACATAAATCATCAGAGAGTGCGGTGTATTATATTAATTCTGCAAGTATTACACACACATATACTGACATCTCCGGTACCGGAAATATCAGGACTAGTGATGAGCGAGTATACTCGTTGCTTGGGTGTTATGACCCCAATGGCGAGGGTCTCAGAGGAACGTGGAAGTCTGCAGAATACAAAAATCCAGCTCATAGGGCAGTGGTAACTGGGTTGACCATATATCTACTCCTAACGCCAACACTAGAAGTAGCCGGGGATCATTCCTACGTTGATTCTAGATGACACGCGCCAGCCGGAGAATCTAGCTACCCCTAGTAGAGGAAAACAAAGACCTTTCTTGCCTCCAGAGAAGGGGACCCCAAAGCTGGATAGAAGCCCCCCACAAATAATGACGGTGAGGTAAGAGGAAATGACAAACACAGAAATGAATCAGGTTTAGCACAGAGAGGCCCGCTTACTGATAGCAGAATAAAGAAAGGTAACTTATATGGTCAACAAAAACCCTATCAAAATCCACACTGGAAATTCAAGAACCCCCGAACCGTCTAACAGTCCTTGGGGAGAACACCAGCCCCCTAGAGCTTCCAGCAAAGGTCAGGATATAGATTTGGAACAAGCTGGACAAAAATACAAAACCAAAACAAATAGCAAAACGCAAAAGGCAGACTTAGCTGATATAACTGGAACCAGGATCAGTAGACAAGAGCACAGCAGACTAGCTCTGATAACTACGTTGCCAGGCATTGAACTGAAGGTCCAGGGAGCTTATATAGCAACACCCCTAACTAACGACCCAGGTGCGGATAAAAGGAATGACAGAAAAACCAGAGTCAAAAAACTAGTAACCACTAGAGGGAGCAAAAAGCAAATTCACAACAGTACCCCCCCCCCTTAGTGAGGGGTCACCGAACCCTCACCACGACCACCAGGGCGATCAGGATGAGCGGCATGAAAGGCACGAACTAAATCGGCCGCATGAACATCAGAGGCGACCACCCAGGAATTATCCTCCTGACCATAGCCCTTCCACTTGACCAGGTACTGAAGCCTCCGCCTGGAGAGGCGAGAATCCAAGATCTTCTCCACCACGTACTCCAACTCGCCCTCAACCAACACCGGAGCAGGAGGCTCAGCAGAAGGAACTACAGGCACAATGTACCGCCGCAACAAGGACCTATGAAATACATTGTGAATAGCAAACGACACAGGAAGATCCAGACGAAAAGATACAGGATTAAGGATTTACAATATCTTGTAAGGCCCAATAAAACGAGGTTTAAATTTGGGAGAGGAGACCTTCATAGGAACAAAGCGGGAAGAAAGCCATACCAAATCCCCAACGCGTAGTCGGGGACCCACACCGCGGCGGCGGTTGGCAAAGCGCTGAGCCTTCTCCTGTGACAACTTCAAGTTGTCCACCACATGATTCCAGATCTGCTGCAACCTATCCACCACAGAATCCACCCCAGGACAGTCAGAAGGCTCCACATGACCCGAAGAAAAGCGAGGATGGAAACCAGAGTTGCAGAAAAAAGGCGAAACCAAGGTGGCGGAACTAGCCCGATTATTAAGGGCAAACTCAGCCAACGGCAAGAATGTCACCCAATCGTCCTGATCAGCAGAGACAAAACACCTCAAATAAGCCTCCAAAGTCTGATTGGTTCGCTCCGTCTGTCCATTAGTCTGAGGATGGAAAGCAGACGAAAACGACAAATCAATGCCCATCCTACTGCAAAAGGATCGCCAGAACCTGGAAACGAACTGGGATCCTCTGTCTGACACAATATTCTCAGGGATGCCGTGCAAACGAACCACGTTCTGGAAAAACACAGGAACCAGATCGGAAGAGGAAGGCAGCTTAGGCAAAGGAACCAAATGGACCATCTTGGAGAAGCGATCACATATCACCCAGATAACGGACATGCCCTGAGATAGCGGAAGATCAGAAATGAAATCCATGGAGATATGTGTCCAAGGTCTCTTCGGGACAGGCAAGGGCAAGAGCAAACCGCTGGCACGAGAACAGCAAGGCTTAGCTCGAGCACAAGTCCCACAGGACTGCACAAGTGACCGCACATCCCTTGACAAGGAAGGCCACCAAAAGGACCTGGCCACCAGATCTCTGGTGCCAAAAATTCCTGGGTGACCTGCCAACACCGAGGAATGAACCTCGGAAATGACTCTGCTGGTCCACTTATCCGGGACAAACAGTCTGTCAGGTGGACAAGACTCAGGCCTATCAGCCTGAAATCTCTGCAACACACGTCGCAGATCCGGAGAAATAGCTGACAAGATAACTCCATCTTTAAGAATACCAACAGGATCAGCGACTCCAGGAGCATCAGGCACAAAGCTCCTAGAAAGAGCATCGGCCTTCACATTCTTTGAACCTGGTAAATACGAGACAACAAAATCAAAGCGGGAGAAAAACAATGACCAGCGGGCCTGTCTCGGATTAAGGCGTTTAGCAGACTCGAGATACATCAGATTTTTGTGATCAGTCAAGACCACCACACGATGCTTAGCACCCTCGAGCCAATGACGCCACTCCTCAAATGCCCATTTCATGGCCAACAACTCCCGATTGCCCACATCATAATTTCGCTCGGCAGGCGAAAACTTCCTAGAGAAAAAGGCACAAGGTTTCATAACAGAGCAACCAGGGCCTCTCTGCGACAAAACGGCCCCTGCCCCAATCTCCGAAGCATCCACCTCAACCTGAAAGGGAAGTGAGACGTCAGGCTGGCACAAAACAGGCGCCGAAGTAAACCGGCGTTTCAACTCCTGGAAAGCCTCCACGGCAGCAGGAGCCCAGTTAGCTACATCGGAGCCCTTCTTGGTCATATCCGTCAAAGGTTTCACAATGCTAGAAAAATTAGCAATAAAACGACGGTAGAAGTTAGCGAAGCCCAAGAACTTCTGAAGACTCTTAACTGACGAGGGCTGAGTCCAATCAAGAATAGCTCGGACCTTGACTGGGTCCATCTCCACAGCAGAAGGGGAAAAAATGAACCCCAAAAAGGGAACCTTCTGTACACCAAAGAGACACTTTGAGCCCTTGACAAACAAAGAATTTTCACGCAAAATTTTAAAGACCAACCTGACCTGCTCCACATGCGAATCCCAATTATCAGAAAAAACCAAAATATCATCCAGATAAACAATCAAAAATGTATCCAGATACTTCCGGAAAATGTCATGCATAAAGGACTGAAAAACTGAAGGCGCATTGGAGAGCCCAAAAGGCATCACCAAGTACTCAAAATGACCTTCGGGCGTATTGAATGCGGTTTTCCATTCATCACCTTGCTTAATGCGCACAAGGTTGTACGCACCACGAAGGTCTATCTTGGTGAACCACTTGGCACCCTTAATCCGGGCAAACAAGTCAGACAACAGCGGTAAAGGATACTGAAATTTGACAGTGATCTTATTTAAAAGCCGATAATCAATACAAGGTCTCAAAGATCCGTCCTTTTTTGCCACAAAAAAGAATCCCGCACCAAGAGGGGAAGAAGACGGACGAATATGTCCTTTCTCCAGAGACTCCTTGATATATGAACGCATAGCGGTATGTTCAGGTACCGACAGATTAAACAGTCTTCCCTTAGGAAACTTACTGCCTGGGATCAAATCTATAGCACAGTCACAGTCCCTATGAGGAGGCAGTGCACTGGACTCAGACTCACTGAAGACATCCTGATAATCAGACAAATACTCCGGAACTTCCGAAGGCGTAGAAGAAGCAATAGACACAGGCAGGGAATCCCCATGAATACCACGACAGCCCCAACTTGAGACTGACATAGCCTTCCAGTCCAGGACTGGATTATGGGTCTGTAACCATGGCAGCCCTAAAACAACCAAATCATGCATTTTATGTAAAACCAGGAAACGTATCACCTCGCGGTGTTCAGGAGTCATGCACATGGTAACCTGTGTCCAATACTGCGGTTTATTTGCTGCCAATGGTGTAGCATCAATACCCCTAAGAGGAATAGGATTTTCTAATGGTTCAAGAGTAAAACCACAGCGCTTAGCAAATGAGAGATCCATGAGACTCAGGGCAGCACCTGAATCTACAAACGCCATGACAGGATAAGATGACAGTGAGCAAATCAAAGTTACAGACAGAATAAATTTAGGTTGCAAATTACCAACGGTGACAGGACTAACAACCTTAGCTATACGTTTAGAGCATGCTGAGATAACATGTGTAGAATCACCACAGTAGTAGCACAAGCCATTCCGGCGTCTATGAATTTTCCGCTCATTTCTAGTCAGGATTCTATCACATTGCATTAAATCAGGTGTCTGTTCAGACAACACCATGAGGGAATTTGCGGTTTTTCTATCACATTGCACCGAATTAGGTGTCTGTTCAGACAACACCATGAGGGAATTTGCGGTTTTGCGCTCCCGCAACCGCCGGTCAATTTGAATAGCCAGTGCCATAGTATCATTCAGACCTGTGGGAATGGGAAAACCCACCATAACATTCTTAATGGCTTCAGAAAGGCCATTTCTAAAATTAGCGGCCAGTGCACACTCGTTCCAATGTGTCAGCACGGACCATTTCCGAAATTTTTGGCAATACACTTCAGCCTCGTCCTGCCCCTGAGACATAGCCAGCAAGGCCTTTTCTGCCTGAATCTCAAGATTGGGTTCCTCATAAAGTAAACCGAGCGCCAGAAAAAACGCATCAAGATCAGCCAATGCCGGATCTCCTGGCGCCAGCGAAAAAGCCCAATCCTGAGGGTCGCCCCGTAAGAACGAAATAACAATTTTTACTTGCTGAGCAGAATCTCCAGATGAACAGGGTCTCAGGGACAAAAACAATTTACAATTATTCACGAAATTCCTAAACTTAAACCTGTCTCCGGAAAACAGTTCAGGAATCGGTATTTTAGGTTCTGACCTAGGATTTCTGATAACATAGTCTTGTATGCCCTGCACACGAGTAGCCAGCTGGTCCACACTTGTAATCAAGGTCTGGACATTCATGTCTGCAGCAAGCATAGCCACTCTGAGGTAAAGGGGAAGAAGAAAAAAAAAAAAAAACTCAGAATCTTCTTTCTTATAATCCCTCTTCTGCAATGCATTAAACATTTAATACTGGCCTGGCAAACTGTTATGACCCCAATGGCGAGGGTCTCAGAGGAACGTGGAAGTCTGCAGAATACAAAAATCCAGCTCATAGGGCAGTGGTAACTGGGTTGACCATATATCTACTCCTAACGCCAACACTAGAAGTAGCCGGGGATCATTCCTACGTTGATTCTAGATGACACGCGCCAGCCGGAGAATCTAGCTACCCCTAGTAGAGGAAAACAAAGACCTTTCTTGCCTCCAGAGAAGGGGACCCCAAAGCTGGATAGAAGCCCCCCACAAATAATGACGGTGAGGTAAGAGGAAATGACAAACACAGAAATGAATCAGGTTTAGCACAGAGAGGCCCGCTTACTGATAGCAGAATAAAGAAAGGTAACTTATATGGTCAACAAAAACCCTATCAAAATCCACACTGGAAATTCAAGAACCCCCGAACCGTCTAACAGTCCGGGGGGAGAACACCAGCCCCCTAGAGCTTCCAGCAAAGGTCAGGATATAGATTTGGAACAAGCTGGACAAAAATACAAAACCAAAACAAATAGCAAAAAGCAAAAGGCAGACTTAGCTGATATAACTGGAACCAGGATCAGTAGACAAGAGCACAGCAGACTAGCTCTGATAACTACGTTGCCAGGCATTGAACTGAAGGTCCAGGGAGCTTATATAGCAACACCCCTAACTAACGACCCAGGTGCGGATAAAAGGAATGACAGAAAAACCAGAGTCAAAAAACTAGTAACCACTAGAGGGAGCAAAAAGCAAATTCACAACATTGGGTTTTCCTATTTGTAACTGCTCGGAGATTTAGTTTTTGTTGACGCAGCTGCATGATTTATGGCTGCTAGCCAGCCAGAGTTCATGTGGGGATTGCCTGGTTGCTAGGGAATCCCCATATGTATTCAAGCTGTCTAGCAGCTGTAAATCATGCAGCTGAGGCAAAGAAAACTAAATCTCCGAGCAGTAACAAATACTCGGAGACCACCCAAGCGTACACTCGCTCATCACTAGTGTTGAGCGATACCTTCCGATATCCAGAAATATCGGATTGGATCGGCCGATATTCAAAAAATATCGGATATCGCCGATACCGATACCCGATACCAATGTAAGTCAATGGGACAAAAATATCGGAATTAAAATAAACCCTTTCTTTCCTTGTAGGTTAATTCTACATGAAGGAAAACAACTAAGAATAATGTAGGATGTATTGGGGGAGGTGGCGGAGACATTAAAGGCATACAGAGACACAGAGACCGTGCAGACAGCCGTGAATGGCGCTGCAAGGCCAAAAAAAGGTTCTCACACAGCAGTTGCTATATTAGCCTGGGTAAAGCACAATGAAGCAAATCGCTATCTCTAAACTATCCCTCAGTCAGTAAACAGCGTCCTGTCCCTAACTGAATTCACAGCAGAGTGCACCCAAAATGGTGGCGGGGACTTTTATAGTGCATCAAGACATCATTTCAGCAGCCAATCACAGCCATGCCAGTAGTTACATGCCTATCATGCAGAATAGGATGTGCCCATACTTCTAATGATTCCTCATTGGCTGAATTTTGGCTCTTTGAATTTTGTGAACTTCCGATTCCGGTATCGGATATACTGATTTTAGTATTATTTTTTATTATTTTTTAAAATATTTTTACAATTATTTAAAAAAAATTACTTCATTCTTACTTTTACATTTTGTCCCACTATGGGACAATCATTTTATGCAGGTTGACTGCTTCTGTACACTGACCTTAGAGACTTCCTGACATGCACTGCGCATGACATGAAGTCTCTTAGCTCTTGAGACCTGAATGTTGTCATGACGACATTGCATTTCCAAGGCAGAGATCAGGACCCCGCGGCACGCCGTGGGGTCTCCAATCCAAAGGCAGAGGGACTGTCAGCTCCTGTGCTGGCTCCGGAAAGCTGTGATCATGTTTGATCGCAGTGTTACGGGGGTTAAAATGTCAGGAGCGGTCTCTGACCGCTCCTGGCACTTAGTGCCAGGAGTTAGCTGTTAGAGTCAGCTGACACCCGGCCCGATCGGCCGATCGGCTATGAAGTACTATCCTGTCCATGGTCAGACGGGCGCAGTGCACATGGATAGTACGTCGGATGTAAGAAAGGGGTTAAAACAACATGGTGGAAGAGTACATGTCTACATGGCTCCACGTACTAACTTACTGTTCTGCCCCATTTAACTTCTGGGTCTCCAAATTGGAAACATAGCCTGAGCTTGCCCTTTATGCCTTGGAGGTGGTGGCCTGCCCTGCGGCAAGTGTACTGTCAGAACTTGTGTTTAGCATGGCAGGGGGTGTAATCACAGACAGGCACATCCCCTGTCCACATTCAATGTGGGGAAGCTAACATTCCTTAAAATGAACAAGACGTGGATTCCACAGAATTTGTCTATACCTTTGGATGACTAGACAACTATAACAGTCAATCGCTAACTCTATTTGCCATTCGTTTAATTTGGGTGCCTCCTCCCCAGATAAAAAACCCAACAAACTGTGTTAGCAACCTGCTCCTGTGCCTCTTCCACTCACACCTTCACCTTTGCCCCCTGGTTGTAGCTTGTTATTTTATTTTTGGTTCATTCTAAGTTGGTTTAAGGCAGTTCCCCACAAAAAAAAAACAAACAGTGTTGTATTACTCCTCCTTTGCCTCCTGGTTATAGACAGCTAGTTTTAGTTTGGTTAAATCTAGGCAGTTTTAAGTCCGCTCCATAAAGTATAAAAAAACCCACAATTAAATACAAACATAGTGAGGTCCGTAAGCCTTTCCTGCTAGTGCCGTTTAGCTAATTAGATCCCTGCTTCTTGAAGCTCAATGCAAGTCCCCTATCTCCTGTCCTAAGACAGATGTCTGTACGATAGGCAGTTTGAGCCTGTTTATAGGATCTCTTAGATGACCCAGCTCTCACGGTCACTGCTTCACCTCAGAATTGTTACTGGCAATTGACATATAGTGCTTTGCCCTCTGGTTCTCTCACGCATCCTAGAGAACAACATGACCTCGGGCTCCCGGTACCCTGCTTTTGCGCTCTGACTCTGAGGGTGTCCTTCAACTGTTCCCCTCCTGAGCCCTTTCCTCCTCTATGCTTCTTCTCTCTAAGCTCCTCCACAATTCAACTCTCCTTCTGCTTCTCTTTCCAGAGGTAGCAGCTCCCTCGTAGCTCCTTGGCCCCCACGTCTTCTCCAGATGTCCTTCAGCTACTGGAGACCAACTGTCTCCCTCCACTGTCTATCTCAGACTCCCTGAGACTGACTGGCTACTCCTCCAGACCAGGATACATAAAGTGTAAGGGAGCTCCCCTGAATCCAGGTCTTGAGCTCCCCCTCCTGGCCTAGATTCAGATTGTGTTGAATGCGAGCGCCTTACCTGACAGATATGATCCCCTTTGCCTCCAAGCGTGACATCACCCTCCCCGAAGGGTAGGCAACATCACTACAGCAACCGGTTACCTGAAGGTCCTGCACTCCCCCCTGTAAACTCCAGTACTCCCGGACTGGGAAAGGAAAATATAAACAAACAGGCATTAAAAGACAAGCAGAACATTTTTGAATGCTTAATAACAGGTATAAAACAAATTAATAGTAACTGTGGCTTCCCTATTCGGGAGGAATTCATTTCTTTAACATTAACAAACATATTTACACTAATGTAAACAACTCCTACGCTATGCATGGTAACTACCCTCATGGGTATTCTATCTTTAAGTTCTGTCGTGCGTCCTAGAGAACAACACAACCTCTGGCTCCCGGTACCCAGCTTGTGCGCTCTGACTCTAAGGGTGTCCTTCTGCTGTTCCCCTCCTGAGCCTTTTCCTCCTCTATCCTTCTCTCTAAGCTCCTCCACAATTCAACTCTCCTTCTGCTTCTCTTTCCAGGGGTAGCAGCTCCCTCTTGGCTGCTCGGCCCCCACATCTTCTCCAGATGTTCTTCAGCTACTGGAGACCAACTGTCTCCCTCCACTGTCTCTCTTAGACCCCCTGTGACTGACTGGCTCCTCCTCCAGACCAGGATACATAAAGTGTAAGGGAGCTCACCTGAATCTGGGTCCTGAGCTCCCCCTCTTGGCCTAGATTCAGATTTTGTTGAATGTGAGTGCCTTACCTGATAGATAGGATCCCCTTTGCCTCCAAGCATTACATCACCCTCCCAGAAGGGAAGGCAACATCACTGCAGCAACTGGTTACCTGGGGGTTCTGAATTCCCCCCTGTTAGCTCCAGTACTCCCGGACTGGGAATGGAAAACATAAACAAACAGGCATTAAAAGACATGCAGAACATTTTTGAACGCTTAACAGGTATTAAACAAATTAATAGTAACTGTGGCTTCCCTAATCGGGAGGAATTAATTTCTTTAACGTTAACAAACATATTTACACTAATGTAAACAACGCCTACACTATGCACAGTAACTACCCTCATGGGTATTCTATCTTTAAGTCTTCAAAGTGCATTTTCATTTTCATTAACTATCTCTTTAATTGTCACGGGAGTACTGGGTAGACTAAGGCTGGTTACCCGGGCCCCTGCGATTTCCTTTAGGCTAGGGAAACCCTGTCTGTCCCTTTCCCAGAAGTTACACTAAAGGTGTGCATGTCTGGGCCGCCAGGCCTGACCCTGTCTCCTGTTTCAGCCCTAAGCTGAGACCACCACCCACCACCCAGTGAAGAGACCACACACCAATCCCCACAGAAAGCACAGACAGGGAAAACTGAAAAAAGCACCACGCCGCAGACAAACAGGAATACACTATAATGTGCACAGGGCAAAACAAATACAAATATAGGAAGGAGGAATATGACAAAGGATAATACACCACCAGATACGATATTCCTCCAACAAGACCACCACTCCAGACCGGAATCACTAGGCACAAAGCACAAGCTATAATCGGCGATGCCCAAAGTCCAGCGCGACTATTTAAAGGCCGTGGGCGTGACCCAGCCTCCAACCTGATTACCAGCTGGATTAATCCCGAGCAAGCTGGATAAAATCTAGCCGACGCCACTGAGCGTGTAGTGGACGTAAGTGGAATTACTGCTGTCTGTCGGATGCCCTAGTGTGAACAGCGTCCGACATGACAGTACCCCGCCTTCTACGAGGGACCCCAGGGCCCTCACGACTTATAGGACCCGGCTTTTCCGGATGGCGGCGGTGAAACATACTGACCAGCCGGTCCACATGTATGTCCGAGGCAGGTACCCAGGACCTCTCTTGCGGCCCATAACCATGCCAGTGCACCAGGTACTGTAATGTGTGGTGCACTACACGAGAGTCAACCACCTTGGAGACTTCAAACTCCAAATTGCCATCCACCAAGACTGGAGGTGGCATAGGCGCCATGTCCACAGAACCCACCACCTTCTTTAATAAAGATCTGTGGAACACGTTGTATATTTTATATACCGTAGGGAGCGCCAAACGGTAGGCTACCGGGTTAATGATGGCGGCAACCCTAAATGGACCAATAAACCTTGGATCCAATTTCAAGGATGGAATCTTGAGTTTTATGTTTTTTGTGGACAACCACACCCAGTCACCCACACTCAGGTCCGGACCTGTCACACGTTTACTGTCAGCCACTCGTTTGTACCTTGCACCTACGCTTAGCAAGCGCTGTTTCACTCTCCTCCAAACGGATGACAGTTGTGCTCCTAACTGGTCCTCCTCCAGGACGCCAGTAGAGCCCCCCTGACGCAGAGTACAAAACTGAGGATGGAGCCCATAAACACAAAAGAACGGGGACTCCCCAGACGATTCCTGATGGTGATTATTTATAGCAAACTCAGCCAAAGGAAGGAACGTCGACCACTCCTCCTGATTGTCTGAAACAAAACAGCGTAAGTACTGCTCCAAATTCTGGTTCATACGCTCGGTCTGACCATTTGACTGAGGATGAAATGCAGAAGAATGCGACAACTTGATCCCCAGCCGTGAGCAAAAAGCTTTCCAAAATTTTGCCACAAACAGAGTACCCCTATCAGACACGATGTCAGATGGGACCCCGTGAAGTCTGACCACCTCCTGCACAAAAACCTGAGCCAGAGTCTTAGCGTTAGGCAAAGAAGGCAAAGACACAAAGTGCGACATCTTTGAGAACCGATCAACAACCACCAGAATGACCGTGTTCCCAGCAGAGGAGGGCAACTCAGTGATAAAATCCATGGAAATCTCCATCCATGGCCTACTGGGTACCCTGAGAGGATGTAATGTGCCAGCAGGACGAGAGCGGGACATCTTAGCCCTAGCGCACGTGGTACATGCTGATACGTATGAGACCACGTCCTGTCGGATTTTGGGCCACCAAAATTGACATGACACCAACTCCAAGGTACCCCTAACCCCTGGATGGCCAGCCAGGACAGCATCATGATGCTCACCCAACACCTTTAGG
The DNA here is from genome assembly GCF_051348905.1 of Ranitomeya variabilis. Lineage (NCBI taxonomy): Eukaryota > Metazoa > Chordata > Amphibia > Anura > Dendrobatidae > Ranitomeya > Ranitomeya variabilis. The sequence goes on from NC_135236.1 coordinate 466,447,047, forward strand.
CGAAGATGGAGTGGTACAAACAATTTGTTAATGGGAAGCTCTGGTGGTACCTTCACCTGAGCCTCGGCAATCTCAGCCTCAACCTCGGTCGTGAGAGCCGAGACCACTACACCCTTTTGGAGGATGGGTACCGGATCTTCCCGAGGTTCTTCCCCCGGAAAACACCTGGACAAAGCATCTGCCTTAGTGTTCTTAGACCCAGGTCGGTACGTAACAAAAAAGTTGAACCGCGTGAAAAACAGTGCCCAGCGAGCCTGCCTGGGGGACAGACGCTTGGCTGACTACAAATACAGCAGATTTTCATGGTCGGTGATAACTGTAACCTGATGGGCCGACCCCTCCAAAAAGTGTTGCCATTCCTCAAAAGCCAACTTGATAGCCAACAACTCCCTGTTGCCGATAGCTTCTTGGAAAAGTAGGCGCAAGGACGCAACTCGCCCAAGGATGAGCCTTGTGACAGCACCGCCCCCAGTCCAACCTCAGACGCATCGACCTCCACGGTAATAGGTTTTGATACGTCCGGTTGCACCAGAATGGGGGCCGAAGCAAAACTGTTCTTCAGAAATTCAAATGCGCGCACAGCAGCCTGAGGCCAGGCAGAGAAATTGGTACCCTTTTTCGTCATGTCAGTAAGCGGTTTAGCAATGGTAGAAAAATCTTTGATAAACTTTCTATAATAGTTGGAAAACCCAAGGAACCGCTGGAGTGCTTTTAGGTTATCAGGCCGTTCCCAATGCAGCACCGCTTGCACCTTAGCGGCGTCCATTTTAAACCCTGAAGCAGACACAATATAACCCAAGAAAGGCAACTCCTGAACCGAAAATACACATTTCTCAAGTTTTGCATAGAGCTTATTTTCCCTGAGAAGCTGTAACACCTGTCTCACATGCTCTAAATTAGAATCACGGTCGCATGAATAAATGAGAATGTCATCTAGGTACACAATAACGAATTTCCCCAGAACATGCGAGAATACATCATTTATGAAATATTGAAAAACTGCAGGCGCGTTTGTCAACCCAAATGGCATCACCAAATTTTCAAAATGACCCTTAGGAGTATTAAAAGCCGTCTTCCACTCATCACCTTGACGGACTCTTATGAGGTTGTAAGCCCCCCTGAGGTCAAGCTTGGAAAAACACTTAGCACCAGCCACCTGGTTGAACAAATCAGGTATCAGTGGCATAGGGTATGGATCACGAACCGTAATCTGGTTTAACTCCCTGAAATCCAGACACGGGCGTAGTCCGCCATCTTTCTTTTTAATGAAGAAGAACACCGCTGCCATCGGCGAGGACGAAGGCCTGATGTGCCCTTTGCTCAAACTCTCAGCAATGTAATCCTTTAAAGCTTGGCTGTCAGGACCAGAGATGTTGAACATCCTTGCTTTCGGCAATTTAGCCCCTGGTTTAAACCTAATAGTACAGTCATAGGGGCTATGTGGTGGCAATTCTGAGCAACCTGTTATGATCCTAGTGGCAAGGATCGCAAGTAGGACTAGCTAAGTAACTAAACCGACTACAAACTCTGGGGAAGTGGTAACTGAATTGACCGCAACCTGATCCTATCCGCAAACAACTATAGGCAGCCGTGGAACGTTACCTGAAAATCCTAGACGTCTCTTCACGGCCTGAGAAACTGACTATTCCTAGAGGGAACGAAAGTCCTCACTTGCCTCAGTGAAATGACCCCAAAGATATAGAATAGCCCCCCACAAATATTAACGGTGAGTTAAGGGGAAAGCACAAACGCAGAGATGAAATTAGATTTAGCAAATGAGGCCCGCTAACACTAGAAAGCAGAAAATAGAAAGGGAACTGTGCGGTCAATTAAAAACCCTATTCAAAATATCCACGCAGAGATCGCTCGAGCCCCCGCACCAACTAACGGTGCGGGGGAAGCAACTCTGTACCCCAGAGCAATCCAGCAGAAGAAATCACATATTAGCAAGCTGGACTAAACTCATCATACACAGAAATCATATTGCAGACTGATGAGCAAAAAATAATTAAACAGAACTTAGCTTCTCCTGAAGAGACTGAAACCGAAGATAATCAGGAGTAATCAGAATAGCACTGAGTACATTGACATCCGGCAACAAGTGGAAGTGAAACAGAGCTAAATAGGAAACTCCCAAGTGAATAACGAGGCAGCTGATCAGCCACAGACCCGCAGGATAACAAACAAAGCCACCAGGGGGAGCCCAAAACAAGTCACACAATACCACTTGTGACCACAAGAGGGAGCCTGAAAACAGAGTTCACAACAGTACCCCCCCCCTTGAGGAGGGGTCACCGAACCCTCATCAAAACCCCCAGGGCGATCAGGGTGAGCCACATGGAAGGCACGAACCAAATCGGCCGCATGAACATCAGAGGCGACAACCCAGGAATTATCCTCCTGACCATAGCCCTTCCATTTAACCAAATACTGAAGCCTCCGTCTAGAAATACGAGAATCCAAGATCTTCTCCACCACGTATTCCAATTCTCCCTCAACCAGCACAGGGGCAGGAGGCTCAACCGGAGGACCCACAGGCACCACATACCTCCGCAACAACGACCGATGAAACACATTATGAATAGCAAACGATGCTGGGAGGTCCAAACGAAATGACACAGGGTTAAGGACTTCCAAAATCTTATAAGGACCGATAAACCGAGGCTTGAACTTAGGAGAGGAGACCTTCATAGGAACAAAGCGAGAAGACAACCACACCAAGTCCCCAACGTGAAGTCGGGGACCCACACAGCGACGGCGGTTGGCAAAGCGCTGAGCCTTCTCTTGTGACAGCTTCAAATTGTCCACAACATGATTCCAAATCTGATGCAACCTATCCACCACAACATCCACTCCAGGACAGTCAGAAGGCTCCACCTGACCCGTGGAAAAACGAGGATGAAACCCCGAATTACAAAAAAAAGGAGAAACCAAAGTAGCAGAACTAGCCTGATTATTAAGGGCAAACTCGGCCAACGGCAAAAAAGTCACCCAGTCGTCCTGATCAGCAGAAACAAAACATCTCAAATAGGTTTCCAAGGTCTGATTAGTTCGTTCGGTTTGGCCATTCGTCTGAGGATGGAAGGCCGACGAAAAAGACAAATCAATGCCCATCTTAGCGCAAAAGGTCCGCCAAAATCTAGACACAAACTGGGATCCTCTGTCGGAAACAATATTTTCAGGGATCCCATGCAAACGAACCACATTTTGAAAAAACAGCGGAACCAACTCGGAGGAGGAAGGCAACCTAGGCAAGGGCACCAAATGGACCATCTTAGAAAAACGATCACACACCACCCAGATGACAGACATTCTCTGAGAGACAGGGAGATCTGAAATAAAATCCATGGAAATGTGCATTCAAGGCCTCTTCGGGACAGTCAAAGGTAACAGCAAACCACTGGCACGAGAACAGCAAGGCTTAGCCCGAGCACAAATTCCACAAGACTGCACAAAGGAACGAACATCCCGCGACAAGGAAGGCCACCAAAAGGACCTGGCCACCAAATCTCTGGTACCAAATATTGCAGGATGGCCCGCCAACACTGAAGAATGAACCTCGGAAATAACTCTGCTGGTCCATCTATCCGGGACAAACAGTCTCTCCGGTGGACAACGGTCAGGTCTATCCGCCTGAAACTCCTGCAGCACTCGTCGCAAATCTGGGGAGATGGCAGACAAAACCACCCCTTCTCTGAGAATACCAGCCGGCTCTGAATCTCCAGGAGAGTCAGGCACAAAACTCCTAGAAAGAGCATCAGCCTTTACATTCTTCGAACCAGGCAGGTACGAGACCACGAAATCAAAACGAGAGAAAAACAACAACCAACGAGCCTGTCCAGGATTCAGCCGCTTGGCCGACTCGAGATAAATCAGATTCTTGTGATCAGTCAAGACCACCACACGATGCTTAGCTCCCTCGAGCCAATGTCGCCACTCCTCAAATGCCCACTTCATAGCCAACAACTCCCGATTACCGACATCATAATTCCGCTCGGCAGGCGAAAACTTTCTTGAAAAGAAAGCACATGGCTTCATCACAGAGCCATCGGCGCTTCTCTGCGACAAAACAGCCCCCGCTCCAATCTCGGAAGCATCAACCTCGACCTGGAAAGGAAGAGAGACATCTGGCTGACATAAGACCGGAGCCGAAGAAAACCGGCGCTTCAGCTCCCGAAAGGCCTCCACAGCCGCAGGAGACCAGTTAGTAACATCAGAACCTTTCTTGGTCAAATCCGTCAAAGGCTTAACAACACCAGAAAAATTAGCGATGAAGCGACGGTAAAAATTAGCAAAACCCAAGAACTTCTGAAGACTCTTATCAGATGTAGGCTGCGTCCAGTCATGAATAGCCTGAACCTTGACTGGGTCCATCTCAATAGTAGAAGGAGAAAAAATGAAACCCAAATAAGAAACCTTCTGGACTCCAAAAAGACATTTTGAGCCCTTCACAAATAAAGCATTGGCACGCAGGACCTGAAACACCATCCTGACCTGCTTAACATGGGACTCCCAATCATCAGAAAAAAACAGAATATCATCCAGATACACAATCATAAATTTATCCAGATATTCGCGGAAGATGTCGTGCATAAAAGACTGAAAGACAGAAGGAGCGTTAGAAAGTCCAAAAGGCATCACCAAGTACTCAAAATGGCCTTCGGGCGTATTAAATGCAGTTTTCCATTCATCACCCTGCTTAATACGCACAAGGTTATACGCACCACGAAGATCTATCTTGGTGAACCAACTAGACCCCTAAATGCGAGCAAACAGATCAGATAACAATGGCAAAGGATACTGAAATTTGACCGTGATTTTATTTAGAAGGCGATAATCAATACAAGGTCTCAGAGAACCATCCTTCTTAGCCACAAAAAAGAACCCCGCACCAAGAGGGGAGGAGGAGGGGCGAATAAGTCCTTTCTCCAAAGACTCCTTTATATAACTCCGCATGGCAGCATGCTCCGGCACTGACAAATTGAAAAGTCGTCCCTTAGGAATCTTACTACCAGGAATCAAATTTATAGCACAATCACAATCCCTATGAGGAGGTAGAGAACTGAGTTTGGGCTCATCAAATACATCCTGGTAGTCTGACAAAAACGCAGGGACTTCAGAAGGAGTGGATGAAGCAATTGACACCACAGGAGCGTCACCATGAATTCCCTGACAACCCCAACTTGACACAGACATTGCTTTCCAATCCAGGACTGGATTATGAGTCTGCAACCATGGCAGACCCAACACGACAACATCATGCAAATTATGCAGCACAAGAAAGCGAATCACCTCCTGATGAACAGGAGTCATGCACATGGTCACTTGTGTCCAGTACTGAGGTTTATTCGTAGCCAATGGCGTAGCATCAATTCCCCTTAGTGGAATAGGGAATTTTAAAGGCTCCAAAACAAAACCACAGCGCCTGGCAAATGACAAGTCCATCAGACTCAGGGCAGCACCTGAATCTACAAAAGCCATAACCGGGTAAGATGACAAGGAACAAATCAGGGTAACAGACAAAATGAACTTAGGCTGTAAAGTACCAATGGTGACAGATTTATCAACCTTTTTTTTGCGCTTAGAGCATGCTGAGATAACATGAGCTGAGTCACCACAGTAAAAGCACAACCCATTTTGCCGTCTATAATTTTGCCGTTCACTTCTGCTCAGAATTCTATCACATTGCATAGACTCAGGTGTCTGTTCAGAAGACACCGCCAAATAGTGCACAGGTTTGCGCTCCTGCAAACGCCGATCAATCTGAATGGCCAGAGTCATTGACTCATTCAGACCTGCAGGCGTAGGGAACCCCACCATGACATTCTTATTGGCCTCAGAAAGACCTTTTCTGAAATTTGCAGCCAGGGCACACTCATTCCACTGAGTAAGCACCGACCATTTCCGAAATTTCTGGCAGTACACCTCTGCTTCATCTTGCCCCTGAGAGAGGGCCAACAACGCTTTTTCAGCCTGGTTCTCAAGATTAGGTTCCTCATAGAGCAATCCAAGGGCCAGAAAAAACGCATCAACACTGAGCAATGCCGGATCCCCTGGCGCCAATGCGAAGGCCCAATCTTGAGGGTCACCACGCAAGAAAGAAATTATAATTTTAACTTGCTGAACGGAATCACCAGAGGAACGAGGTTTCAAAGAAAGAAACAATTTACAATTGTTCTTAAAATTCAGGAACCTAGATCTATCTCCAGAAAACAACTCCGGAATAGGTATTCTAGGCTCTGACATAGGACTGTGAACAACAAAATCCTGAATACTTTGTACCCTTGCAGCAAGATGATCTACACTGGAGGCCAAACTCTGAATATCCATATCAGCAGCTGAGTTCAGAGCCACACCAAGATTAAGAGGAGGAGAGAAGCTAGACACACAGCAGCTAGACACACGGCAAAAAAAAAAAAAAAATTCTCAAGGCTTCTTTTCTCCTGCTTCTGCCATGCAATTAACACTTTACCGGCCGGCTGTACTGTTATGATCCTAGTGGCAAGGATCGCAAGTAGGACTAGCTAAGTAACTAAACTGACTGCAAACTCTGGGGAAGTGGTAACTGAAATGACCGCAACCTGATCTTATCCGCAAACAACTATAGGCAGATGTGGAACGTTACCTGAAAATCCTAGACGTCTCTTCACGGCCTGAGAAACTGACTATTCCTAGAGGGAACGAAAGTCCTCACTTGCCTCAGTGAAATGACCCCAAAGATATAGAATAGCCCCCCACAAATATTAACGGTGAGTTAAGGGGAAAGCACAAACGCAGAGATGAAATTAGATTTAGCAAATGAGGCCCGCTAACACTAGAAAGCAGAAAATAGAAAGGGAACTGTGCGGTCAATTAAAAACCCTATTCAAAATATCCACGCAGAGCTCGCTCGAGCCCCCGCACCAACTAATGGTGCGGGGGAAGCTACTCTGTACCCCAGAGCAAACCAGCAGAAGAAATCACATATTAGCAAGCTGGACTAAACTCATCATACACAGAAATCATATTGCAGACTGATGAGCAAAAAATAATTAAACAGAACTTAGCTTCTCCTGAAGAGACTGAAACCGAAGATAATCAGGAGTAATCAGAATAGCACTGAGTACATTGACAGCCGGCAACAAGTGGAAGTGAAACAGAGCTAAATAGGAAACTCCCAAGTGAATAACGAGGCAGCTGATCAGCCACAGACCCGCAGGATAACAAACAAAGCCACCAGTGGGAGCCCAAAACAAAAGTCACACAATACCACCTGTGACCACAAGAGGGAGCCTGAAAACAGAGTTCACAACAGCAACCCTTCTCTGAGAACAAATCCGCGAAATCAAGCAGTGACTCAGGAATGCTTTGAGTCACAGCAGACACACATGTGGCCTGGCAAAATCCGCTCCACTGAATTATGTCCTGAGTTTTCCAGTCAATAACCGGGTTGTGCATAGATAACCATGGAAAACCCAGAACCATTTGTGCAGGAAGATTACTGAGCACCCTACATGTAACCTGCTCAGAATGTAGGACCCCAATGTGAATTTTAACCTCAGCCACAAACTCAGTAATCTCCCCCTGTGGGAGAGGGATAGCATTGATTGTGACCACCCGGATAGGATGAGGCAATTTTTCGACCGTGAACCCGGCCGTGCGCGCAAACTCCTCATTAATGAGATTAGTGGCCGAACCACTATCCACGAAAACAGTGATTGGCAGCTCTCTGCCAGCGACCATAACTCTGGCAGGGAGCCTACATTGAGAGACCACCATGGAGGATATGCATAAGCTCAGATTGGCCTCCTCCACTCCCTCTGAGCTTAGTAGTTTTCTGCCGTTGCCCTTTATTTTAGAAAACAGAGGACAAGCATTTACATAATGCCCCTTTTTACCACAGCAAAAACAGAGTCCCTGCTTCCTGAGCGAGGGGGCTTGATGACGCGACACCCCTGCGATTTGCATAGACTCCGTGGGCTCACCTGCAGCAACCTCACGTGCACCTTCAACCTTCCCCATAGGCGGCGTCTCTAGCACCCCCTGACGCAAACGGTGATCAATGCGGACAACAAGACTCATGGCAGATAGACAATGGCATTGAAGCTGATGCTCCTCTCTTCTCTTCTTCACACAGGTCATTTTTCCATCATCCATTTGTGTGCTGACTGCAAGTGTGAACAGATCCATATTTAGCAAGCTTTGCTCATGGTAATTTTTCCATCATCCATTTGTGTTCTGACGGCAAGTGTGAACAGATCCATATTTAGCAAGCTTTGCTCATGGTAATTTTTCCATCATCCATTTGTGTGCTGACGGCAAGTGTGAACAGATCCATATTTAGCAAGCTTTGCTCATGGTAATTTTTCCATCATCCATTTGTGTGCTGACGGCAAGTGTGAACAGATCCATATTTAGCAAGCTTTGCTCATGGTAATTTTTCCATCATCCATTTGTGTGCTGACGGCAAGTGTGAACAGATCCATATTTAGCAACTTTGCTCATGGTAATTTTTCCATCATCCATTTGTGTGCTGACGGCAAGTGTGAACAGATCCATATTTAGCAAGCTTTGCTCATGATAATTTTTCCATCATCCATTTGTGTGCTGACGGCAAGTGTGAACAGATCCATATTTAGCAAGCTTTGCTCATGGTAATTTTTTCATCATCCATTTGTGTGCTGATGGCAAGTGTGAACAGATCCATAGTTAGCAAGCTTTGCTCATGGTAATTTTTCCATCATCCATTTGTGTGCTGACTGCAAGTGTGAACAGATCCATATTTAGCAAGCTTTGCTAATGGTAATTTTTCCATCATCCATTTGTGTGCTGACTGCAAGTGTGAACAGATCCATATTTAGCAAGCTTTGCTCATGGTAATTTTTCCATCGCTCCTGTGGTTTTTTTTTTTTTTTTTTTCTCTGCCTTTGGTCTCTGATTCAAAGTGTTCAAAGTTATCTTTTTTTTCCCCACTGTTTTATGGCCTTGCTCCGCATTGGTTATTTACCCCGCATAGTAATGACTAGTGTTGAGCATTCCGATACCGCAAGTATCGGGTATCGGCCGATACTTGCGGTATCGGAATTCCGATACTGAGTTCTGATACCTTTGTGATATCAGAAATCGGAATCGGATCCATAATCATGTAAAAAATAAAGAATTAAAAAAAAAAATATGGATATACTCACCTCTCCGGCGGCCCCTGGACCTTACCACTGTAAGGGCTGTCCCACATGTCCAGATAATTGCGGTACCGGAAAAAATCGGTACCGGAGTTATCCGTGTCCGTGTGCCCGTGAGCTCACGTAGGCCATACGTGCGGCACACGTGTGCCGCCCGTGTGGCGAGTGGGTACCACACGGAGCGTGTGGTACCCACGCGTGTGGTACACTGCATCGTGCTGAAGCCGCGATTCATATCTTCTGTGCAGCAGCGTTTGCTGCATAGAAGATATGAATAATAGTGTTTAAAAGAAAGGTCTATCTGTCCGCCACCCCCCCACCCCCTGTGCACCCCCCGCTGTTCTGAAAATACTCACCCGCGTCCCTTGTTGGCTGTCAATGCTTCCTGGTCTGGCCGCGCCTTCTACTGTATGCGGTCACGTGGGGCCACTCATTTACAGTCATGAATAGGCGGCTCCACCCCTATGGGAGGTGGAGCCACATATTCATGAGTCTAATCGGCGGCCCCACGTGACCGCATACAGTAGAAGGGCCGGCCAGCACAGGACACTGCGAGGGAGGCGGGTGAGTATTTTCAGAACAGCGGGGGGGCGCACAGGGGGTGGGAGGGCGGCGGACACATAGATCTTTCTTTTAAACACTATTATTCATATCTTCTATGCAGCAAACGCTGCTGCAGAGAAGATATGAATGGCGGATTCAGCACCATGTGGGGGGGGGACAGCGCTTAATGTAGCGCTGTCTCCTGCATGCCACAGGGACTGCACACGGAGACCGTCCGTGTGTGGTCCGTGTTTTACACGGACCCATTGACTTTAATGGGTCCGTGTAATACGTGCGCTCCCACGAACACTGACATGTCTCCGTGTTTGGCACACGGAGACACGGTCCACAAAAAATCAATGACATCTGCACAGATGCATTGATTTTTATGGGTCTACGTGTGTCAGTGTCTCCGGTACGTGAGGAAACTGTCACCTCACGTACCGGAGCCACTGACGTGTGAAACCGGCCTAACTGGCAGCCTCCGTTCCTAAAAATGAGCGCGTGAAGGGCCTTCGATTACGTCGCGGCTTCTGATTGGTCGCGTGTCGCTCATGTGACTGCTCACGCGACCAATCACAGGCCGCGACGTCATCGCAGGTCCTAAACTCCTCATTGAGGAGTTTAGGGCCTGCGATGACGTCGCGGCCTGTGATTGGTCGCATGAGCGGTCACATGAGCGGCACGCGACCAATCACATGCTGCGACGTCATCGAAGGTCTTAAACTGCTCATTCTTAGGAACGGAGGCTGTCGGTTACAATCGGTAAGGTCCAGGGGCCCCCGGACGGGTGAGTATATCCATATTTTTTATTTTAATTCTTTATTTTTTACATGAATATGGATCCCAGGGCCTGAAGGAGAGTTTCCTCTCCTTCGGACCCTGGGAACCATCCAGGATACCTTCCGATACTTGAGTCCCATTGACTTGTATTGGTATCGGGTATCGGTATCGGCGATATCCGATATTTTTCGGGTATCGGCCGATACTATCCGATACCGATACTTTCAAGTATCGGAAGGTATCGCTCAACACTAGTAATGACTGCTCTGGCCTTATGCTATTTGGTTAATTGCTGATTGTGGCCATTTGGTTTCTGATGCTAGCAGTCATTTCATTTCATATATATTTAGTCTGGCTGGGATAGCCCGCGTGCGCAACAGTTTAAAGTGCTTGGCAGTTAGACAATGGCAGTTGGACAGGGCAGGAGACAGGTAAGGTGCATACGTTTATCAAACTATCATTCTTCTTGGTCACTCATACTACATTATGCGTTGATCATATCAATCTACTTCTTATTTGATTCAACTTCTGCTTTCTCACAACTCGCCCGCCCTTTAACACATTCTGGTCACTCACTCTATATCCACCCCTCCCTTCTCCCCTCTCCCATGTATAACTCTGAGGCTCTACTGACATTTCTTACCCACTCCAAACCAGCCACTACCGCCATACAGCACTCAAAACGTTCATACAAATCATCCCACCACCTGCTCTTTCTGTTTTTTCTCCTTCTACTAGTTGCAGGTGACATCTCCCCGAACCCTGGCCCCCCCCCCCTCCACCAGCATACATTACTCTCCTCCAGCTGCATATAGAAACCCTGCTAATCTTATTAACATTCAGTGCATGCCTTCTCCTATGGCTTTCCAATGTGCACTCTGGAATAGGGTTGAGCGAAACGGATCGGTCATTTTCATAAATCGCCGACTTTTGGCAAAGTCGGGTTTCATGAAACCCGACCTGATCCCAGCGTGGGATCGGCCATGCGGTACACGATCTTCGCACCAAAGTCGCGTTTCCTATGACGCTTAAAGCGCCATTTCTCAGCCAATGAAGGTGCACGCAGAGTGTGGGCAGCGTGATGACAAAGGTCCTGGTCCCCACCATCTTAGAGAAGGGCATGGCAGTGATTGGCTTGCTTTCTGTGGCGTCACAGGGGCTATAAAGGGGTGTTCCCGCTGACCGCCATCTTACTGCTGCTGATCTGAGCGTAGGGAGAGGATGCTGCCGCTTCGTTAGAAGCAGAGATAGCGTTAGGCAGGGTAAATTAACCCCCAAACCACTTGTGCTGTAGCGATTTCCACTGTCCAACACCACCTTTTCTTTTTGGGACAGTGGAGGCTCGATTTCTGTGCAACAGCTCTGTAGGTTATAAGGCTCCCTGATAGCTGCGTTGCTGTGTGTACGCCGCTGTGCAAACCAACTGCTTTTTTCAAAGCACAAATCCTGTTGCTCCTTCCTTTCTGCACAGCTATCTTGTTTTTGTCCACACTTTTGACTTTTGTGTGCAGCAGTCCTTTTTATTGCTGCCTGACATACTTTTCTGAGATAACTGTAGGGAGATAGTAATTGTAGTACAGTCCCTTTTTTTTTTTTTTTTTGTTATATCTCTTCAAGCCACTTTTTGCCACAGAAAATATACTCTAATACAGTGGCCCAGATTTATTCACAATTCTCCCAGAAAAAAAAATAAAAGTGGGAGATTAAGATTGTCAAAGCTGCATTAGTGGCAGTCCTGTGTGTGGCATCTGTCTTTGTTTTTCTGCCACAGAAAACCTACTGTATAACAGTGGGCCTGATTTCTTCACAATTCTCCCAGAAAAAAAAGTAAAAATGGGAGATTAAGATTGGCAAATCTGCATTAGTGCCAGTCCTGTGTGTGGCATCTGTCTTTGTTTTTCTGCCACAGAAAACCTACTGTATAACAGTGGGCCAGATTAAATCACTTGTCTTACATATCCCCCCAAAAAATTAAAATAAAGGGAGAATAATCTTACCAAACCTGTGCATCTGTGCGAGTGCTGTCTGTGGTATCTGTCAGTCATTTTGTGCCACAGGAACTATACCGTGATATAGTGGGCCTGATTCAATCCCTTGTCTCCCACATCAAAAAAAAGAGGGACATTTCTATTGCCAGTGTGTGCATCTGCGTCAGTCCGGTTAGTGCCATATCTGCCAGCCTCTTTCTGCCAATCAAACTGTCTACTGTTATACAGTGGGCCTGATTTTTCCCTGCATTCTCCCACACATAAAGAGGGACATTTTTATTGCCAGTGTGTGCATCTGCGTCACTCCTGTTAGTGCCATATCTGCCAGCCTCTTTCTGCCAATCAAACAGTGTAGTGTAATACAGTGGGCCTGATTTTTCACTGCATTCTACCACACAAAAAAATGGACATTTCTATTGCCAGTGTGTGCATCTGCGTCAGTCCTGTCAGTGTCATATCTGCCAGCCTCTTTCTGCCAATCAAACAGTGTAGTGTAATACAGTGGGCCTGATTTTTCCCTGCATTCTCCCACACATAAAGAGGGACATTTCTATTGCCAGTGTGTGCATCTGCGTCAGTCCTGTTAGTGCCATATCTGCCAGCCTCTTTCTGCCAATCAAACAGTGTAGTGTAATACAGTGGGCCTGATTTTTTTCCTGCATTCTCCCACACATAAAAAAGGGAGATTTACATTCACAACAAGTTCACGTACACCTTGTACCTGGTTTTACAGGACCACATAACAGTTGTTAGTTTGATAACATTTTTGTGAAGAATGAGGAAGTCTGGTGGAAGAGGTCGTGGCCGTGGGCGTTCATTGCCAGCTGGTAATGATGGTAGTGGTGGTGGTCGTGGAGCATCAGGTGGTCGTGGGAAAAGCAATATAGCCCCTAAGTCTCGAGTTGTTGAACCAGCGTCATCGTCTGGCTACACAAGGCCTCGAAGGCTCCCTTTTCTGGGAGTAGGAAAACCGCTTTTGAAGCCGGAGCAGGAGGAACAAGTATTGGCTTTCATTGCTGACTCTGCCTCTAGCTCTTTCACCTCCTCCACGGAAAGTGCCAAATGTTGAAGCAGTGCATCGTCAGTGGATGTTCCCGGTCAGGAACAAGTCGCTTCCTTGTGTCCTTCGCCCAGAACAACAGTAAAGGATGCGTGAGGCGACACAACAGGTTACTCCATGGAGCTCTTTACACATACCATGCCTGGGTTAGAAAGGGAAATTGTTAACAGGCCATGCCCATTACAAGATGAATCGGACATGGAGTGCACAGATGCACAGCCACAGCCAGATTATTATGCTGTTCCTTTGACTCAGATCAGAACATTGCCCTCGCAGTGTACTGATACAGAATCTGACCCCGATGAGACTATGGAGCCCTGTCACGAATGCTATAGCACCGGCTTACACGGTGACCCAGAGGAAGGTGCACAGGACATAGAAGAGGAGGTCATAGATGACCCAGTTGTTGACCCTGATTGGCAGCCATTGGGGGAACAGGGTGCAGGCGGCAGTAGCTCTGAAGCGGAGGAGGAGGAGCCGCAGCAGTCATCATCAACATCACAACAGGTTCCATCTGGCAGGCCCGTATCTGGCCAAAAACGTGTGGCTAAACCAAAACCAGTTGTAGGACAGCGTGGCCGTCCAGTTAAAGTAGCTCAGTGTGCAATGCCTGAAGAGGTATCCGATAGTAGGAAGAGTGCAGTCTGGCATTTTTTTAACCAAGATCCCAATGATCAGTGCAAAGTCATCTGTAAGAAATGCTCAAGGACCTTCAGCAGAGGTCAGAATGTTCAAAATCTAAATACAAGTTGCATGCGTAGACATTTAACCACCATGCACTTGCAAGCCTGGACAAACTACCAAACGTCCCTTAACGTTGTAGCACCCTCTCACAATGAAGCTAGTCAGCAACGCGACATCCCTTCCCTCACTGTAAGCCCACCGTTTACCACACCACCTGCAGGTAATGTGGCGGATTCGTCGCAAGGCCAAAGCAGTCATGGAATCACCAGGTTCGTGGTAGCAAAAACTGTATGTAGGGCAACAGCAAGAATACCATCACCAACCCTCTGTCAGTCACCCATGTCCACCGGCACCCCCGCTAGTTCCACCCTATGCAGCTCTCCAGTCCAGCTCACCCTACATGAGACTCTCATTAGGAAAAGGAAGTACTCATCCTCGCATCCGCGTACACAGGGTTTGAACTCCCACATTGCTAGACTAATCTCGTTAGAGATGATGCCATACTGGTTAGTTGAAAGCGAAGCTTTCAAAGCCCTGATGGACTACGCTGTACCACGCTACGAGCTACCCAGTCGACACTTCTTTTCCAGAAAAGCCATCCCAGCCCTCCACCAGCATGTAAAAGACTGCATTGTCCATGCGCTCAGGCAATCTGTGAGTAGAAAGGTGCACCTGACAACAGATGCATGGACCAGTAGGCATGGCCAGGGGCGTTACGGCTCCATCACGGCACACTGGGTTAATGTGGTGGATGCAGGGTCCACAAGGGACAGTAATATTGGGACAATTCTGCCTAGCCCACGGTCTAGGAAACAGTTGGCTGTAGGCGTTCGTCACCCCTCCTCCTCCTCATCCTCCAGCAGAAGCGAGAGCTCTTCTACAGACCGCAGTCGCACGACCACTCCATCCGCAGTTGCCACTGTAGCACACGAGGTGTCCAATTATGGAACAGCTAGTGGCAAGCGTCAGCAGGCTGTTTTGGCAATGAAGTGTTTGGGCGACAACAGACACACCACGGAAGTTCTGTCCGAGTTCTTGCAGCAAGAAACTCAGTCATGGCTGGGCACTGTACATCTTGAGGCAGGCAAGGTAGTGAGTGATAACAGAAGGAACTTTATGGCAGCCATAGCCCTTTCACAACTGAAACACATTCCTTGCCTGGCTCACACCTTAAACCTGGTGGTGCAGTGCTTCCTGAAAAGTTATCCGGGATTATCCGACCTGCTGCTGAAAGTGCGCAGACTTTGCTCTCATATCCGTCGTTCGCCTGTACACTCCAGCCGTATGCAGAACCATCAGCGGTCTTTGAACCTTCCCCAGCATCGCCTAATCATCGACGTTGCAACAAGGTGGAACTCCACACTGCACATGCTTCATAGAATGTGCGAACAGAGGCGTGCTGTTATGTATTTGTGGGAGGATACACATACACGGGCAGGCAGTTGGATGGCAGACATGGAGTTGTCAGCTGTGCAGTGGTCGAAGCTCCAAGACCTGTGTCAAGTCCTTCAGTGTTTTGAGGAATGCACATGGCTGGTTAGTGCAGACAATGCCGTAATAAGCATGAGCATCCCCCTAATGCGTCTGCTGATGCAAAGTTTGACGCACATAAAGGAACAGGCATCTGCAGCCGAGGTTGAGGGAAGCCTTGATGACAGTCAGCCATTGTCTGCTCAGGGAAGTCTACAGGACGAGGTGGCGGGCGAAGAGGAGGAGGACGAGGAGGATGATGGGGATGAGTATTTTTGGGATGAGGAAGCTTCTCAGGGGGCAATAGAAACTGCTGGAGGTGCAAGGCTGGGTTCAGGGTTTTTGAGGGAGAAAAGTGACGTTGATTTGCCAGAAAGTGCTCCTCATCCCAGCATATGCACTGACTTGACAACTGGAACATTGGCCCAAATGGCGGATTATGCCTTGTGTATCCTCAAAAGGGACCCACGCAATATAAAAGTGATGACCGATGACGATTACTGGTTGGCCTGCCTCCTTGATCCTCGCTATAAAGGCAAATTGCAAAATATCATGCCACATGAGAATCTCGAACAGATATTGGCAACCAAACAAGCTACTCTTGTAGACCGTTTGATTCAGGCATTCCCAGCACACAGCGCCGGTGATGGTTCTCACACGAGCTGCAGGGGGCAACAGGGCAGAGGTGTTAGAGTTGCACAAATCAGAAGTGGCGTAGGACAGAGGGGTTTTCTGACCAGGTTGTGGAGTGATTTCGCAATGACCGCAGACACGACAGGTACAGCAGCATCCTTTCAAAGTGACAGGAGACAACATTTGTCCAGTATGGTTACTAACTATTTTTCCTCCATTGCCGATGTTCTCCCTCAACCGTCATTCCCCTTTGATTACTGGGCATCCAAAATAGACACCTGGCCTGAATTAGCCGAATATGCATTGCAGGAGCTTGCTTGCCCAGCAGCTAGTGTGCTATCAGAAAGAGTATTCAGTGCTGCTGGTTCAATACTGACCGAAAAAAGGACTCGTCTGGCTACCCAAAATGTTGATGATCTAAGCTTCATTAAAATGAACCACTCATGGATTTCAAATTATTTTGCCCCACCTTTCCCGGCTGACACATAAATTTCCTGTAAAAAGGTCTTGCTTTGGGACTGGTGTTACTGGCTGTTCCAATCTCTTAATTAGCAGCTGCTGTTTGTCCAGCATACGACATGTTTACACCTCCCTAAATGGCCTAACTCCCCCCACGGGTCCGTGGTCTCGCCACTTGTCGCAAGCACCCGTCAGAGTGCCGTTTGTCTGAAGAGGTGGGTGTGCCCACTTTTGGTCGACGGCACTGGCACTGGGTCCCTCATAGTACAATGAAGTGTCTCTGGCGGTGGTGGTGCGCACCCAACGTCAGACACACTGTTGTAACATGAGGGGCCCTGGGCTTGTACTGCCGGCCAGGAGAGAGTGTCCCCCTCAAGGTCAAACAGTGCTCTACCACTGGCAAAATTATCTGTCGCTGCTCCACCACTGTTTAGTCTATGCGCTGAAATCCTTCAATGCCTGGCACAGACAATAACAATTTGTTGACATGTATGATGCTAGTTAAAATAGTCAGGGGCCCTGTCCTACATTTACACCAGTAAATACTTTGAGCCCAATTACAATGTCTGAAAGTCAGCATAGAAGCACACCCCTGTACCTAAGTATGCCACCCTTTTTTTTTCTTTTAGTTTTTTTTTTTGGGGATACATTAACATCAATTTAGGTTTTGGGACTCGGAGTACTTACTGTGTCAGACACTCCTTCCAATTGTCCTCCGCTGACCACACCAATGCTGCCTGTGTACCCATGCCACCTAATGGAAGCTGCATCGAGCCTATTTTAGTATTTTAGGCCTAGGAAGTCTGTCTGCGGTCCCTCCTTCCAATTGTCCTCCGCTGACCACACCAATGCTGCTTGAGTACCCCTGCCACCTAATGGAAGCTGCATAGAGCCTATTTTAGTATTTTAGGCCTAAGAAGTCTGTCTGCAGTCCCTCCTTCCAATTGTCCTCCACTGACCACACCAATGCTGCCTGTGTACCCCTGTAACTAATTTAAAAATGCATAGAGCCAGCCAACTTTTTTAGTTAACACATAGTACCTTTGTCTGTCTGCGGCGCCACTCAATCACGCTGTCCTCCACTGAAAAAGCTCAACTTCAACCTTCAGGCTCTCATTAAGTATTTTTTAATGTCACACTGCAGTTGGCCTACTACTTTGGTTGGGGCCTAGTAATGGTGTCTGCCGCTCCTTGGTGTTCTCCTCCAGGTTTCCGTGTCTGAGCTTCAACCTTCAGGCTCTCATTAAGTATTTTTTAATGTCACACTGCAGTTGCCCTACTACTTTGGTTGGGGCCTAGTAACGGTGTCTGCCGCTCCTTGGTGTTCTCCTCCAGGTTTCCTTGTCTGAGCTTCAACCTTCAGGCTCTCATTAAGTATTTTTTAATGTCACACTGCAGTTGGCCTACTACTTTGGTTGGGGCCTAGTAACGGTATCTGCCGCTCCTTGGTGTTCTCCTCCAGGTGTCCTTGTCTGAGCTTCAACCTTCAGGCTCTCATTAAGTATTTTTTAATGTCACACTGCAGTTGCCCTACTACTTTGGTTGGGGCCTAGTAACGGTGTCTGCCGCTCCTTGGTGTTCTCCTCCTCCTTGGTGTTCTCCTCCAGGTTTCCTTGTCTGAGCTTCAACCTTCAGGCTCTCATTAAGTATTTTTTAATGTCACACTGCAGTTGGCCTACTACTTTGGTTGGGGCCTAGTAACGGTGTCTGCAGCTCCTTGGTGTTCTCCTCCAGGTTTCCTTGTCTGAGCTTCAACCTTCAGGCTGTCATTAAGTATTTTTTAATGTCACACTGCAGTTGCCCTACTACATTGGTTGGGGCCTAGTAATGGTGTCTGCCGCTCCTTGGTGTTCTCCTCTAGGTTTCCTTGTCTGAGCTTCAACCTTCAGGCTGTCATTAAGTATTTTTTAATGTCACACTGCAGTTGGCCTACTACATTGGTTGGGGCCTAGTAACGGTGTCTGCCGCTCCTTGGTGTTCTCCTCCAGGTTTCCTTGTCTGAGCTTCAACCTTCAGGCTCTCCTTAAGTATTTTTTAATGTCACACTGCAGTTGCCCTACTACTTTGGTTGGGGCCTAGTAACGGTGTCTGCCGCTCCTTGGTGTTCTCCTCCAGGTTTCCTTGTCTGAGCTTCAACCTTCAGGCTCTCATTAAGTATTTTTTAATGTCACACTGCAGTTGCCCTACTACTTTGGTTGGGGCCTAGTAACGGTGTCTGCAGCTCCTTGGTGTTCTCCTCCAGGTTTCCTTGTCTGAGCTTCAACCTTCAGGCTCTCATTAATAATTTTTTAATGTCACACTGCACTTGCCCTACTACTTTGGTTGGGGCCTAGTAACGGTGTCTGCCGCTCCTTGGTGTTCTCCTCCACTGAACAAAGCAGTTCCGCCTGTTTACTCCTGTTACCAATTTTGAACTGCATTTAGCCTACTTTATTCTTTGGCCCTATATCTGTGTTTCCTCCTCATCCTGCCCATTGCCCAGCCACTGCTAGATGAGTCTGCTGGTACATTGACCCAGACCACTACATTCCCCTTGCACTCTACACAGCCAGAATCTGACCCTGCTGAAAGTAAGGTTCCCCTTCCCGCATGCTATACCACCTTACACAGGGACAAAGAGGAAGGTGCAGATGAAAGTGCAGGTTCTTTCATCAGGTGGGGGGGCTGTTATGGACCTGGTGGTTAGGTGCACCAGGAATGACCTGATAGTTAAACACGGAATTAGGACGAGCTCTGGGGAAATGGGAACTCTGCTGACCGCAAACCCTACTCCTATCAACACAACTAGAAACAGCCGTGGAGCGTGCCTGACTCTGCCTAGACGCCTCTTCACAGCCTAAGAGCTAACTACCCCTAAAGAAAGGAAACAAAGCCTTACTTGCCTCAGAGAAATTTCCCCAAAGGTAAAAGCAGCCCCCCCACAAGTATTGACTGTGAGATAAGAGGAAATCACAAACACAGGATGAAATAGGTTTTAGCAAAGAGAGGCCAGTCTAACTAAACAGATTGAGGATAGAAAAGGGAACTATGCGGTCAACACAAAAAGCTGCAAAAACCACGCAGAGTGTGCAAAAAATACCCCCGCACCGACTCATGATGCGGTGGTGCCACTCGGCACCCCCAGAGCTTCCAGCTAGCCAGGTAGTTTCATGATAGCAAGCTGGACTAGAACTTAGCAAGAAAAACCATATGTAACAAATGAACAAGCAGGAACTTAGCTTGTGCTGGAGTAGACAGGTCCTCAGAAAGATCCAGGAGAGATCTGAACCAGTACTAGAACATTGACAGCTGGCATGGAGTAACGATCTGAGAGGAGTTAAATAGAGAATCAGCCTAGCCCCAAACGAGGGCAGCTGGAGAAGGAATCTCAGAACCAGCAGCTCCACTCACAGCCACCAGAGGGAGTCCACGGACAGAACTCACCGAAGTACCATTCATGACCACAGGAGGGAGTTCGAGAACGAAATTCACAACAGTATCCCCCCTTGAGGAGGGGTCACCGAACCCTCACCATAGCCCCCAGGCCGATCAGGACGAGCCAAATGAAAGGCACAAACTAAATCGGCAGCATGGACATCAGAGGCAACAATCCAGGAATTATCCTCCTGACCATAGCCCTTCCATTTGACCAAGTACTGAAGTTTTCGTCTCGAAATACGAGAATCCAAAATCTTCTCCACCACATACTCCAACTCCCCCTCGACCAACACCGGAGCAGGAGGATCAACGGAGGGAACCATAGGCGCCACATATCTCTGCAGCAACGACCTATGGAACACATTATGGATGGCAAAAGAAGCAGGAAGGGCCAAACGAAATGATACAGGATTAAGAATTTCAGAAATCTTATAAGGACCAATGAAACGAGGCTTAAACTTAGGAGAAGAAACCTTCATAGGAACATAACGAGATTATAACCAAACCAAAGCCCCAACACGAAGTCGGGGACCAACACGGCGATGGCGGTTAGCGAAACGTTGAGCCTTCTCTTGGGACAAGGTCAAATTGTCCACCACATGAGTCCAAATTTGTTGCAACCTGTCCACCACAGAATCCACACCAGGACAGTCCGAAGGCTCAACCTGCCCCGAAGAAAAACGAGGATGAAAACCAAACTTACAAAAAAAAGGCGAAACCAAAGTAGCCGAACTGGCCCGATTATTAAGGGCGAACTCAGCTAATGGCAAGAAGGTCACCCAATCATCCTGATCCGCAGAAACAAAGCATCTCAGATAAGTTTCCAAAGTCTGATTGGTTCGTTCGGTTTGGCCATTTGTCTGAGGATGGAAAGCCGAAGAAAAAGACAAATCAATGCCCATCTTAGCACAAAAGGACTGCCAAAACCTTGAAACAAACTGGGAACCTCTGTCAGACACGATGTTCTCCGGAATGCCATGCAAACGAACCACATGTTGGAAAAATAATGGAACCAAATCAGAGGAAGAAGGCAATTTAGGCAAGGGTACCAAATGGACCATTTTAGAGAAGCGATCGCAAACCACCCAGATGACCGACATCCTTTGAGAAACAGGAAGATCTTAAATAAAATCCATGGAAACATGCGTCCAAGGCCTTTTCGGCACCGGCAATGGCAAAAGTAACCCACTGGCACGAGAACAGCAGGGCTTAGCCCGAGCACAAGTCCCACAAGACTGCACAAAAGAACGCACATCCCGCAACAAGGAAGGACACCAAAAGGACCTAGCCACCAAATCTCTGGTACCAAAAATCCCAGGATGACCAGCCAACACCGAACAATGAACCTCAGAGATAACTCTATTAGTCCATCTATCAGGGACAAACAGTTTCTCCGCTGGACAACAGTCAGGTCTATGAGCCTGGAACTCCTGCAGCACCCGCCGCAAATCAGGGGAGATGGCAGACAGAACTACCCCCTCTCTGAGAATACCAGCCGGCTCAGGAACCCCAGGAGAATCAGGCACAAAACTCCTTGAAAGGGCATCAGCCTTCACATTCTTAGAACCCGGAAGGTACGAAACCACAAAATTGAAACGGGAGAAAAACAGCGACCAACGAGCCTGTCTAGGATTCAACCGCTTGGCAGACTCGAGATAAGTCAGATTCTTGTGATCTGTCAAGAACACCATGCGATGCTTGGCTCCTTCAAGCCAATGTCGCCACTCCTCGAATGCCCACTTCATAGCCAACAACTCCCGATTGCCAACATCATAATTACGCTCAGCAGGCGAAAACTTTCTCGAAAAGAAAGCGCATGGCTTCATTACAGAGCAATCCGAACTTCTCTGAGACAAAACAGCCCCTGCTCCAATTTCAGAAGCATAAACCTCGAGCTGAAAAGGGAGCGAAACATCTGGCTGACACAACACAGGAGCCGAAGAGAAACGACATTTCAACTCCTGAAAAGCCTCAACGGCCGCAGAGGACCAATTCACCACATCAGCATCCTTCTTGGTCAAATCAGTCAATGGTTTAACAACACTAGAAAAATTAGCGATGAAGCGACGGTAAAAATTGGCAAAGCCCAGAAATTTCTGAAGGCTCTTCACAGATGTAGGCCGAGTCCAATCATAAATAGCTTGGACTTTAACAGGATCCATCTCGATAGTAGAAGGGGAAAAAATGAAGCCCAAAAAGGAAACCTTCTGAACTCCAAAGAGACACTTAGATCCCTTTACAAACAAGGAATTAGCACGAAGGACCTGGAACACCATTCTGACCTGCTTCACATGGGACTCCCAATCATCCGAAAAGACCAAAATATCATCCAAATATACGATCATGAATCTATCCAGATACTTTCGGAAGATGTCGTGCATAAAGGACTGAAACACAGAGGGAGCATTAGAAAGGCCGAATGGCATCAACAGGTACTCAAAATGGCCCTCGGGCGTATTAAATGCTGTTTTCCATTCATCGCCCTGTTTAATACGCACAAGATTATACGCCCCTCGAAGGTCTATCTTGGTGAACCAACTAGCCCCCTTAATCCGAGCAAATATATCAGACAGTAGAGGCAAAGGTGTTGTGAATTTGGATTCTGGGCTCCCCCGGTGGCTACTGGTGGAATTGAACTGGTGTCTTCATCTTCTCTGTTCACCTGTTCCCATCAAGATGTGGGAGTCGCTATATAACCTTGCTGCTCTGTTAGTTGCTTGCCGGTCAACAATGTTATCAGAAGCCTCTCTGTGCTTGTTCCTGCTCCTAGACAACTACTAGATAAGTTGGACTCTTGTCCAGTTTTGTTTTTGCATTTTGTTCCAGTTCACAGCTGTAGTTTCGTTACTGTGTCTGGAAAGCTCTTGTGAACGGGAATTGCCACTCTGGTGTTATGAGTTAATGCCAGAGTTTTAAAGTAATTTCTGGATGGTGTTTTTGATAGGGTTTTCAGCTGACCATGAAAGTGTCCTTTCTGTCTTCTGCTATGTAGTAAGTGGACCTCAAATTTGCTAAACCTATTTTCATACTACGTTTGTTATTTCATCTCAACTCACCGCCAATACATGTGGGGGGCCTCTGTCTCCTTTCGGGGTATTTCTCTAGAGGTGAGCTAGGACTAATATTTTCCTCTGCTAGCTTTATTTAGTCCTCCGGCTGGGCTGGGCATCTAGAATCAACGTAGGCATGCTACCCGGCCACTGCTAGTTGTGCGTTAGGTTTAGTTCATGGTCAGCTCAGTTCCCATCTTCCAAGAGCTAGTTACTATATATGCTTATGCTATGTTCTCTTGCCATTGAGATCATGACAGTTTGACCGGCCCGCAAAGTGTTAATTGTTTGGGCTGAAGCAGGAGAAAAAGAAGTGTTGAAGGGAAATTTTTTTTTTTTCCCCTCAGAGTTTTGCTGCCTAGCCCTTAATTGCTGTCTAGCTGCTTCTTACCTCCTCTTAACCCTTGAATGGCTCTGTGTCCACCTGTTTGTAATGGATCTTCAGAGTGTAACTGCAGGTTTGAATAATCTCGCCACGAAGGTACAAAATTTGCAAGATTTTGTTTGTCATGCACCTGTATCTGAGCCGAGAATTCCTTTGCCGGAATTTTTCTCGGGGAATAGATCCGGGTTTCAGAAGTTTCGAAATAATTGCAAATTATTTTTGTCTCTGAAATCTCGCTCTGCCGGAGACCCTGCACAGCAGGTCAGGATTGTGATTTCCTTGCTCCGGGGCGACCCTCAAGACTGGGCTTTTTCATTGACACCAGGGGATCCTGCGTTGCTCAATGTGGATGCGTTTTTTCTGGCCTTGGGGTTGCTTTATGACGAACCTCATTTGGAGCTTCAGGCAGAAAAAACTTTGATGTCCCTATCTCAGGGGCAAGATGAAGCGGAAATTTACTGCCAAAGATTCCGTAAATGGTCTGTGCTTACTCAGTGGAATGAGTGCGCCCTGGCGGCGACTTTCAGAGAGGGTCTCTCTGATGCCATTAAGGATGTTATGGTGGGGTTCCCTGTGCCTGCGGGTCTGAATGAGTCCATGACAATGGCTATTCAGATCGATAGGCGTTTGCGGGAGCGCAAACCAGTGCACCATCTGGCGGTGTCCACTGAGAAGTCGCCAGAGAGTATGCAGTGTGATAGAATTCTGTCCCGAAGCGAGCGGCAGAATTTTAGACGGAAAAATGGGTTGTGTTTCTATTGTGGTGATTCTACTCATGTTATATCAGCATGCTCTAAGCGCACTAAAAAGCTTGGTAAATCTGTTTCCATTTGCACCTTACCGTCTAAATTTATTCTATCTGTGACCCTGATTTGCTCTTTGTCATCTATTACCACGGACGCCTATGTCGACTCTGGCGCCGCTTTGAGTCTTATGGATTGGTCCTTTGCCAAACGCTGTGGGTATGATTTAGAGCCTTTGGAGACTCCTATTCCTCTGAAGGGGATTGACTCCACCCCATTGGCTAATAATAAACCACAATGCTGGACACAAGTAACTATGCGTATTAATCCGGATCACCAGGAGATTATTCGCTTTCTGGTGCTGTATAATCTACATGATGATTTGGTGCTAGGATTGCCTTGGCTGCAATCTCACAACCCAGTCCTCGACTGGAGAGCTATGTCTGTGTTGAGCTGGGGATGTAAGGGGGCTCATGGGGATGTACCTGTGGTTTCCATTTCATCATCCATTCCCTCTGAAATTCCTGAGTTCCTGTCTGACTATCGTGACGTCTTTGAAGAATCCAAGCTTGGTTCGTTACCTCCGCACCGAGAGTGCGATTGTGCCATAGATTTAATCCCGGGTAGTAAATACCCAAAGGGTCATTTATTTAATCTGTCTGTGCCTGAACATGCTGCTATGCGAGAATATATAAAGGAGTCCTTGGAAAAGGGACATATTCGTCCATCGTCATCTCCCTTAGGAGCCGGTTTTTTCTTTGTGTCAAAAAAAGACGGCTCTTTGAGACCATGTATTGATTATCGGCTTTTGAATAAAATCACTGTTAAATATCAATACCCATTGCCGTTGCTGACTGATTTGTTTGCTCGCATAAAGGGGGCCAAGTGGTTCTCTAAGATTGACCTTCGTGGGGCGTATAATTTGGTGCGAATCAGGCAGGGGGATGAGTGGAAAACCGCATTTAATACGCCCGAGGGCCACTTTGAGTATTTAGTGATGCCTTTTGGTCTTTCTAATGCTCCGTCAGTTTTCCAGTCCTTTATGCATGATATTTTTCGCGATTATTTGGATAAATTTATGATTGTGTATCTGGATGATATTCTGATTTTTTCGGATGACTGGGACTCTCATGTCCAGCAAGTCAGGAGGGTTTTTCAGGTTTTGCGGTCTAATTCTTTGTGTGTGAAGGGTTCTAAGTGTGTTTTTGGGGTACAGAGGATTTCCTTTTTGGGATATATTTTTTCCCCCTCTTCCATTGAAATGGATCCTGTCAAGGTTCAAGCTATTTGTGATTGGACGCAGCCCTCTTCTCTTAAGAGTCTTCAGAAATTTTTGGGCTTTGCTAACTTTTATCGTCGATTTATTGCTGGTTTTTCGGATATTGCTAAGCCATTGACCGATTTGACTAAGAAGGGTGCTGATGTTGCTGATTGGTCTCCTGATGCTGTGGAGGCCTTTCGGGAGCTTAAGCGCCGTTTTTCCTCTGCCCCTGTGTTGCGTCAGCCTGATGTTGCTCTACCTTTTCAGGTTGAGGTCGACGCTTCTGAGATCGGAGCTGGGGCAGTGTTGTCGCAGAAAAGTTCTGACTGCTCCGTGATGAGGCCTTGTGCCTTCTTTTCCCGTAAATTTTCGCCCGCTGAGCGGAATTATGATGTTGGGAATCGGGAGCTTTTGGCCATGAAGTGGGCTTTTGAGGAGTGGCGCCATTGGCTTGAGGGGGCCAGACATCAGGTGGTGGTATTGACTGACCACAAAAATTTGATTTATCTTGAGACCGCCAGGCGCCTGAATCCTAGACAGGCGCGCTGGTCATTATTTTTCTCTCGGTTTAATTTTGTGGTGTCATACCTACCGGGTTCTAAGAATGTTAAGGCGGATGCCCTTTCTAGGAGTTTTGAGCCTGACTCGCCTGGTAACTCTGAGCCCACAGGTATCCTTAAGGATGGAGTGGTATTGTCAGCCGTTTCTCCAGACCTGCGGCGGGCCTTGCAGGAGTTTCAGGCGGAGAGACCTGATCGTTGCCCACCTGATAAACTGTTTGTTCCTGATGATTGGACCAGTAGAGTCATCTCTGAGGTTCATTCTTCTGCGTTGGCAGGTCATCCTGGCATTTTTGGTACCAGGGATTTGGTGGCAAGGTCCTTCTGGTGGCCTTCCCTGTCACGAGATGTGCGAGGCTTTGTGCAGTCTTGTGACGTTTGTGCTCGGGCCAAGCCTTGTTGTTCTCGGGCTAGTGGATTATTGTTGCCCTTGCCTATTCCTAAGAGGCCTTGGACGCACATCTCGATGGATTTTATTTCGGATCTGCCTGTTTCTCAGAAGATGTCTGTCATCTGGGTGGTGTGTGACCGTTTTTCTAAGATGGTCCATTTGGTTCCTCTGCCCAAGTTACCTTCTTCTTCCGAGTTGGTTCCTCTGTTTTTTCAAAATGTTGTTCGTTTGCATGGTATTCCTGAGAATATCGTTTCTGACAGAGGGACCCAATTCGTGTCTAGATTTTGGCGGGCATTCTGTGCTAGGATGGGCATAGATTTGTCTTTTTCGTCCGCTTTCCATCCTCAGACGAATGGCCAGACCGAGCGGATTAATCAGACCCTGGAGACATATCTGAGGTGTTTTGTGTCTGCTGACCAGGATGATTGGGTTGCTTTTTTGCCATTGGCGGAGTTCGCTCTCAATAATCGGGCCAGCTCTGCCACTTTGGTGTCCCCGTTTTTCTGTAATTCGGGGTTTCATCCTCGATTTTCCTCTGGTCAGGTGGAATCTTCGGATTGTCCTGGAGTGGATGCTGTGGTGGAGAGATTGCATCAGATCTGGGGGCAGGTGGTGGACAATTTGAGGTTGTCCCAGGAGAAGACTCAGCTTTTTGCCAACCGCCACCGTCGTGTTGGTCCTCGGCTTTCTGTTGGGGATTTGGTGTGGTTGTCTTCTCGTTTTGTCCCTATGAGGGTCTCTTCTCCTAAGTTTAAGCCTCGGTTTATCGGCCCGTATAAGATATTGGAGATTCTTAACCCTGTTTCCTTCCGTTTGGACCTCCCTGCATCCTTTTCTATTCATAACGTTTTTCATCGGTCATTATTGCGCAGGTATGAGGTACCGGTTGTGCCTTCCGTTGAGCCTCCTGCTCCGGTGTTGGTTGAGGGTGAGTTGGAGTACGTTGTGGAGAAAATCTTGGACTCTCGTGTTTCCAGACGGAGACTCCAGTATCTGGTCAAGTGGAAGGGATACGGCCAGGAGGATAATTCTTGGGTGAATGCATCTGATGTTCATGCCTCCGATCTGGTTCGTGCCTTTCATAGGGCCCATCCTGATCGCCCTGGTGGTTCTGGTGAGGGTTCGGTGCCCCCTCCTTGAGGGGGGGGTACTGTTGTGAATTTGGATTCTGGGCTCCCCCGGTGGCTACTGGTGGAATTGAACTGGTGTCTTCATCTTCTCTGTTCACCTGTTCCCATCAAGATGTGGGAGTCGCTATATAACCTTGCTGCTCTGTTAGTTGCTTGCCGGTCAACAATGTTATCAGAAGCCTCTCTGTGCTTGTTCCTGCTCCTAGACAACTACTAGATAAGTTGGACTCTTGTCCATGTTTGTTTTTGCATTTTGTTCCAGTTCACAGCTGTAGTTTCGTTACTGTGTCTGGAAAGCTCTTGTGAACGGGAATTGCCACTCTGGTGTTATGAGTTAATGCCAGAGTTTTAAAGTAATTTCTGGATGGTGTTTTTGATAGGGTTTTCAGCTGACCATGAAAGTGTCCTTTCTGTCTTCTGCTATGTAGTAAGTGGACCTCAAATTTGCTAAACCTATTTTCATACTACGTTTGTTATTTCATCTCAACTCACCGCCAATATATGTGGGGGGCCTCTGTCTCCTTTCGGGGTATTTCTCTAGAGGTGAGCTAGGACTAATATTTTCCTCTGCTAGCTTTATTTAGTCCTCCGGCTGGGCTGGGCATCTAGAATCAACGTAGGCATGCTACCCGGCCACTGCTAGTTGTGCGTTAGGTTTAGTTCATGGTCAGCTCAGTTCCCATCTTCCAAGAGCTAGTTAATATATATGCTTATGCTATGTTCTCTTGCCATTGAGATCATGACACAAAGGGTACTGAAATTTGACCATGATTTTATTAAGAAGGCGGTAATCTATACAAGGTCTCAGAGAACCATCCTTCTTGGCCACAAAAAAGAACCCTGCTCCCAATGGTGACGACGACGGGCGAATATGCCCTTTCTCCAAGGACTCCTTTATATAACTCCACATAGCGGCGTGTTCTGGCACAGACAAATTGAAAAGTCGTCCCTTAGGGAACTTGCTACCAGGAATAAAATTAATAGCACAATCACAATCCCTATGAGGAGGTAGGGTACTAGACTTGGACTCATCAAATACATCCCGGTAATCCGACAAAAACTCAGGTACTTCAGAAGGAGTGGAGGAAGAAATTAACAATAATGAAACATCCCCATGTACCCCTTGACACCCCCAACTGGACACCGACATTGATTTCCAATCCAATACTGGATTATGGACCTGCAGCCATGGCAAACCCAACACGACCACATCATGCAGATTATGCAACACCAAAAAGCGAATATCCTCCTGATGCGCAGGAGCAATGCACATAGTCAACTGGGTCCAGTACTGAGGCTTATTCTTGGCCAAAGGCGTAGCATCAATTCCCCTCAAAGGAATGGGATGCTGCAAGGGCTCCAAGAAAAAACCACAGCGCCTGGCAAACTCCAAGTCCATCAAATTCAGGGCAGAACCTGAATCCACAAATGCCATAACAGAATAGGATGACAAAGAGCAAATCAGAGTAACGGACAGAAGAAATTTAGGCTGTACAGTACCAATGGTGACGGACCTAGCGAACCGCTTAGTGCGCTTAGGGCAATCAGAGATAGCATGAGTGGAGTCACCACAGTAAAAACACAGCCCCTTCTGACGTCTATGTTCTTGCCGTTCAGCTCTGGTCAAAGTCCTATCACATTGCATAGGCTCAGGCCTCTGCTCAGAGGATACCGCCAAATGGTGCACAGTTTTGTGCTCACGTAAGCGCCGATCGATCTGTATGGCCAAGGACATTGATTCATTCAGACCAGCAGGCGTGGGGAACCCCACCATAACATCCTTAAGGGCTTCAGAAAGACCCTTTCTGAAAATTGCTGCCAGGGCACACTCATTCCACTGAGTAAGCACAGACCACTTTCTGAACTTCTGGCAATATACCTCCGCTTCATCCTGACCCTGACACAAAGCCAGCAAAATTTTCTCTGCCTGATCCACAGAATTCGGTTCATCATAAAGCAAACCCAGCGCCAGAAAAAACGCATCTACATTACGCAATGCAGGATCTCCTGGCGCCAGGGCGAATGCCCAGTCTTGAGGGTCGCCACACAACAAAGAAATAATGATTCTTACTTGCTGAATAGGGTCACCAGAAGAGCGGGGTGTTAGAGGAAGAAACAGTTTACAATTGTTTTTGAAATTCTGAAATTTAGATCTATCCCCAGAAAACAAATCAGGAATTGGAATTCTAGGCTCCAACATAGGATTCTGAACTACATAATCTTGAATGTTTTGTACCCTTGCAGCGAGTTGATCTACACTAGAGGACAAACCTTGAATGTCCATATCCACAGCTAAGTTCTGAACCACCCAGAGTTTAAGGGGAAAAGAAAGGCAAAACACACTGCAGAGAAAAAAAAAATGGTCTCAGAACTTCTCTTTTCCCTCTATTGAGATGCATTAACACTTTGTGGGCCAGCTGTACTGTTATGGACCTGGTGGTTAGGTGCACCAGGAATGACCTGATAGTTAAACACGGAATTAGGACGAGCTCTGGGGAAATGGGAACTCTGCTGACCGCAAACCCTACTCCTATCAACACAACTAGAAACAGCCGTGGAGCGTGCCTGACTCTGCCTAGACGCCTCTTCACAGCCTAAGAGCTAACTACCCCTAAAGAAAGGAAACAAAGCCTTACTTGCCTCAGAGAAATTTCCTCAAAGGTAAAAGCAGCCCCCCCACAAGTATTGACTGTGAGATAAGAGGAAATCACAAACACAGGATGAAATAGGTTTTAGCAAAGAGAGGCCAGTCTAACTAAACAGATTGAGGATAGAAAAGGGAACTTTGCGGTCAACACAAAAAGCTACAAAAACCACGCAGAGTGTGCAAAAAATACCCCAGCACCGACTCACGATGCGGTGGTGCCACTCGGCACCCCCAGAGCTTCCAGCTAGCCAGGTAGTTTCATGATAGCAAGCTGGACTAGAACTTAGCAAGAAAAACCATATGTAACAAATGAACAAGCAGGAACTTAACTTGTGCTGGAGTAGACAGGTCCTCAGAAAGATCCAGGAGAGATCTGAACCAGTACTAGAACATTGACAGCTGGCATGGAGTAACGATCTGAGTGGAGTTAAATAGAGAATCAGCCTAGCCCCAAACGAGGGCAGCTGGAGAAGGAATCTTAGAACCAGCAGCTCCACTCACAGCCACCAGAGGGAGTCCACGGACAGAACTCACCAAAGTACCATTCATGACCACAGGAGGGAGTTCGAGAATGGAATTCACAACAGGGAGCATACTCATTGGCGACGTCACTGGCACAGGGCCCCTCAGAAAATGCAAAAGTGTCGCTGCCGGTGGGAGGCGCCCCCGCCGTGCAAACACACCGCTGTACTTTGAGGGGCCCTGTGCCAGGGCCAATGCCAACGAGTGGGCCCCCCCTGCTTGCTCAGGATCACAGCACTTGCAAACTTGACATACTTACCTCTCACTGCTCCACCGCCGTGACATTGTCCACGTTTCCTGGGCCCACTAAAAACTTGAACCAGCCCTACCCCCCACAACTTTATCCAAATGACCCCCAATTTCCAATGCCTATCTATTATTATAAAGTAAATTAAGATTGACAAGCTTCAGTAACAAGAATGGATGTTTTTGCCATTAAAATGGGCACTGTAGGTGTTTTCCTGGCCTCCACTCACTGCCGACTATGCTTCCCCATTGACTTACATTAGGTTTCATGTTTCGGTCGATCCCCGACTTTTCGCGATAATCGGCCGACTTCACTCGACTCGACTTTTGACAAAGTCGGGTTTCGCAAAACCCGACTCGACCCCAAAAAAGTAAAAGTCGCTCAACCCTACTCTGGAATGCTCAGTCTGTGTGTAACAAACTAACTTACATTCACAATCTTTTCCTCTCTAATTCCCTTAACCTTCTGGCTATTACAGAAACCTGGATCCAGCATTCAGACACCACCGCTGCTGCCGCTCTCTCGTTTGGTGGGCTGAAATTTTCACATACCACCAGACCTGAAAACAGACAGGGTGGGGGCGTTGGTTTGCTCCTTTCATCACAGTGTGCTTTCCAGGTCATCCCCCCGGTTTCCTCACTTACATTTCCTTCCTTTGAAGTCCACACTGTCAGATTCTTTAAGCCCTTCTCCTTGCGGGTGGCGGTTGTTTACCGCCCTCCAGGCTCCTCCTGCCTGTTTCTAGACCACTTTGCCACCTGGCTTACTCACTTTCTATCCTGTGACATCCCCACCCTCATCATGGGAGACTTTAACATCCTCATCAATGATCCCCTCTCACAATCTCTCATCTTCTTTCTCTAACTTCTTCATTCGGCCTCTCACAGTTTACTAATTCTCCTACGCATGAGGACGGGAATACTCTGGACCTGGTTTTCTCCCGTCTCGGATCGCTGCACGACTTTACTAACTCCCTTCTCCCACTTTCAAACCACAACCTTCTTTCCTTCTCTGTCAAGAATTGTCTCCTCACTCAGGACACCCCCACTTACCACACTTATCGGAATACACGTTCCATTAATACCCAGCAGCTTATGAACAATCTCCACACATCTTTAGCCCCCATCTCCTCCCTCTCCTGTCCAGAGTTAGCATTGTCACACTTCAATAATACACTGAAGAATGCCCTAGATGAAGCAGCACCTTCTACACGCAGAAAGACCTGACACAGACGGCAGCCCTGGCACACTATGCAAAAACGCTTTCTTCAGCGTTGTTCAAGGTGTGCAGAGCGGCAGTGGAGAAAGTCTCTCTTAGCATAAGACTTCATCCACTCTAAGTTCATGCTCAAAACCTATAACTCTGCCATTTATCTGGCCAAACAATCCTACTTCACCACCCTCATCACCTCACTATCCAACAACCCAAAACGACTTTTTGAAACCTTAAACTCCCTCCTGAAACCTAAAGTACAGGCCCCCATCACTAGGGTTGAGCGACTTTCATTTTTTTAAGATCGAGTAGGGTTTTGGGAAACCCGATTTTGTCCAGAGTCGAGTCGAGTGCAGTCGGCCGATTATCGCTAAAAGTCGGGGATCGACCGAAACACGAAACCCAATGCAAGTCAATGGGGAAGCATAGTCGGCAGTGAGTGGAGGCCAGGAAAACACCTACAGTGCCCATTTTAATGCCAAAAACATCCATTCTTGTTTCTGAAGCTTGCCAATCTTAATTAACTGTATAATAATAGTTGGGCATAGGGAATTGGGGGAAAGTTGTGGGGGGAGTAGGGCTGGCTCAAGTTTTTTGTGGGCCCAGGAAATGCGGACTACGTCACGGCGGTGTTGCAGGGAAAGGTAAGTATTTAAAAGTTGCAAGTGCTGTGATCCTGAGCAAGCAGGGGGGGGCCCACTCGTTCGCATTGCCACTGGCACAGGGCCCCTCAAAGTACGGCGGTGTGTTTGCATGGCGGGGGCGCCTCCCACCAGCAGCGACACTTTTGCGTACTCTGAGGGGCCCTGTGCCAGTGACGTCGCCAACGAGTATGCCCCCCCACCTGATGAAGGTACCTGCACTTTCATCTGCACCTTCCTCTTTGTCCCTGTGTAAGGTGGTATAACATGCGGGAAGGGGAACCTTACTTTCAGCAGGGACAGATTCTGGCTGTGTAGAGTACAAGGGGAATGTAGTGGTCTAGGTCAATGTACCAGCAGACTCATTTAGCAGTGGCTGGGCAATGGGCAGGATGAGGAGGAAACAGATATAGGGCCAAAGAATAAAGTAGGCTACATGCAGTTCAAAATTGGTAACAGGACTAAACAGGCGGCATTGCTTTGTTCAGTGGAGTAGCAAACCCAAGAGCAGCAGACACTGTTTCAAGGGCCTAACCACACTAGTAGGCCAAATGCAGTTTAATATCTGATAGTATAGGGCGAAAGCCAGAATGTGGAAGCTCAGCTTTGTTCAGTTGAGGACAACACCAGGGAGGGGCAGACACCTTTAGTAGGCCGGAAAAGCCTATTGCATTTTTTAAAATGGTAATTTGGAGCAGAAGGTTGAAGCTCAGCTATATTTAGTTGAGGACAACACCAGGGAGGGGCAGAAGCCGTTAGTAGGCCCTAACCACCATTTTTTTTTTTAAAACCACTTAATGAGAGCCGGAAGGTTGAAGCTCAGCTTTATTTAGTTGAGGACAACACCAGGGAGGGGCAGAAGCCGTTAGTAGGCCCTAACCACCATTTTTTTTTTTAAAACCACTTAATGAGAGCCGGAAGGTTGAAGCTCAGCTTTATTTAGTTGAGGACAACACCAGGGAGGGGCAGAAGCCGTTAGTAGGCCCTAACCACCATTTTTTTTTTTAAAACCACTTAATGAGAGCCGGAAGGTTGAAGCTCAGCTTTATTTAGTTGAGGACAACACCAGGCAGGGGCACACAGACAGACACCTTTAGTAGGCCGGAAAAGCCTATTGCATTTTTCAAAATGGTAATTTGGAGCAGAAGGTTGAAGCTCAGCTTTATTTAGTTGAGGGCAACACCAGGGAGGGGCAGAAGCCGTTAGTAGGCCCTAACCAAAGTTGAAGGCCAAATGCAGTTTAATTTCTGATACTATAGGCCGAAAGCCAGAAGGTGGAAGCTCCAATTTAGACAGTGGAGGACAATTTGAATTAGGGACTGCAGACAGACTTAGTAGGCTGTCCCCTGTGGACCATGCATCCACCACATTAACCCATTGCGCCGTAATGGACACGTAATCTTCCGTGGCCATGCCTACAGGTCCATGCGTCTGTTGTCAGGTGCACCTTTGTACTCACAGATTGCCAGAGTGCATGGACAATGCGGTCTTCTACATGCTGGTGGAGGGTTGGGATGGCTTTTCTCGCAAAAGAAGTGTCGACTGGTTAGCTTGTAGCGTGGTACAGCGTAGTCCATCATGGCCTTATTAATAGTAAATAAAATATATAACTAGGCTCTATGAACTTTTAAATAGGTTCCAGGGGTACACGGGCAGCATTGGTGTGGTCAGTGGAGGAGTATTGCAAGTAGGGGCTGCAGACAGGCTATCAAAGGCCTAAAATAACAAACAGTAGGCAGTCATGGCAGTTTTACATCGGTTACATGGATACACAGGCAGGCACTCCAGGCAGCATTGTGGTCAGTGGAGGAGTATTGCAAGTAGGGGCCGCAGACAGGCTATCAAAGGCCTAAAATAACAAACAATAGGCTCATTGCAGTTTTACAGCGGTTACATGGATAGACGGGCAGGCAGCTTGGTGGTGAGTGGAGGAGTATTTAAAGTAGGGACCGCAGACAGGCTATCAAAGGCCTAACATAACAAACAATAGGCTCATGGCAGTTTTACAGCGGTTACATGGATACACGGGCAGGCAGCTTGGTGGTGAGTGGAGGAGTATTTAAAGTAGGGACCGCAGACAGGCTATCAAAGGCCTAACATAACAAACAATAGGCTCATGGCAGTTTTACAGCGGTTACATGGATACACGGGCAGGCAACTTGGTGGTGGTGAGTGGAGGAGTATTTAAAGTAGGGACCGCAGACAGGCTATCAAAGGCCTAAAATAACAAACAATAGGCTCATGGCAGTTTTACAGCGGTTACATGGATACACGGGCAGGCAGCTTGGTGGTGGTGAGTGGAGGAGTATTTAAAGTAGGGACCGCAGACAGGCTATCAAAGGCCTAAAATAACAAACAATAGGCTTATGGCAGTTTTACAGCGGTTACATGGATACACGGGCAGGCAGCTTGGTGGTCAGTGGAGGAGTATTTAAAGTAGGGACCGCAGACAGGCTATCAAAGGCCTAAAATAACAAACAATAGGCTTATGGCAGTTTTACAGCGGTTACATGGATACACGGGCAGGCAGCTTGGTGGTGAGTGGAGGAGTATTTAAAGTAGGGACCGCAGACAGGCTATCAAAGGCCTAACATAACAAACAATAGGCTCATGGCAGTTTTACAGCGGTTACATGGATACACGGGCAGGCAGCTTGGTGGTGAGTGGAGGAGTATTTAAAGTAGGGACCGCAGACAGGCTATCAAAGGCCTAAAATAACAAACAATAGGCTTATGGCAGTTTTACAGCGGTTACATGGATACACGGGCAGGCAGCTTGGTGGTCAGTGGAGGAGTATTTAAAGTAGGGACCGCAGACAGGCTATCAAAGGCCTAAAATAACAAACAATAGGCTCATGGCAGCTTTACAGCGGTTACATGGATACACAGGCAGCTTGGTGGTGAGTGGAGGAGTAGTGCAAGGAGTGTCTGTCCCAGTACTCCCAAAATATAAATAGATGTTAATGTCTCGCAAAACAACCACAACAAAAAAAAAGGTGGCATACTTAGGTACAGGGGTGGGCTCATCTACTGAGTTTCTGACATAGTAATTTGGCAGTAACTATTTAATGGTGCCAATATAGGACACAGACACAGACTACTTTAAGTTGCATCATAGATGTCTACAAATTTGTATTGTCAGTGCCAGACATTGAATGATGTCAGCGAATAGACTAAAGATTGGTGGAGCTGTGCGACATAATTTTGGACGTGGTAGAGCACATTTTGAGCTGGGGTAGGGGGGAACTCTCTTGAGGCCGGTGGGACCGCCCCAGGGCCCCTCATGTTACAACGGTGTGTCTGACGTTGGGTGCGCACCACCACCGCCAGAGACACTACATTTTATTATGAGGGACCCAGTAGCAATGCCGTCAACCAAAAGCGAGCACACCCACCTCTTCAGACAAACAGCAGTCTCACGGGTGCTTGCGCCAAGTCGCGATACCACGGCCCCGTGTGGGGAGTTTTGCCATTTAGGGAGGTGTAAACATGTCGTATGCTGTACAATCAGCTGCAGCAAATTAGACATTAGAAAAGTAATTCACAGGCAAGAGCTTTTCATAGGAAAGCTAGGTGTCGGCCGGGCAAGGTGGGGCAAAAGATTTCGAAATCCAGTTGTGGTTCATTTTAATGAATGTTAGATCGTCAACATTTTGGGTAGCCAGACGAGTCCTTTTTTCGGTTAATATTGAACCTGCAGCACTGAATACTCTTTCTGATAGGACACTTGCTGCCGGGCAAGCAAGCTCCTGCAATGCATATTCTGCCAATTCTGGCCAGGTGTCTAATTTGGAGGCCCAGTAATCAAATGGGAATGACGGTTGAGGGAGAACATCGATAAGGGATGAAAAATAGTTAGTAACCATACTGGACAAATGTTGTCTCCTGTCACTTTCAATTGATGCAGCAGTACCTGTCCTGTCTGCGGTCATAGCAAAATCACTCCACAACCTGGTCAGAAAACCCCTCTGTCCAACGCCACTTCTGATGTGTGCACCCCTAACACTCCTAGTCTGCTGCCCCCTGGAGCTCGTGTGAGAACGATCTCGTGCGCTGTGTGCTGGGAATGCCTGAAGCAAACGGTCAACAAGAGTTGATTGTTTGGTTGCTAATATTAGTTCCAAGTTCTCATGTGGCATAATATTTTGCAATTTGCCTTTATAGCGTGGATCAAGGAGGCAGGCCAACCAGTAATCGTCATCGTTCATCATTTTCGTAATGCGTGTGTCCCTTTTTAGGATACGTAAGGCATAATCCGCCATGTGGGCCAAAGTTCCAGTTGTCAAATCTCCGGTTGTGATTGGTTGAGGGGCAGTTGCAGGCAAATCTACGTCACTTGTGTCCCTCAAAAAACCAGAACCCGGCCGTGACACGCAACCAATTTCCTGTGCCCCCGGGAAAGGTTCGGCATTAAAAATATACTCATCCCCATCATCCTCCTCGTCCTCCACCTCCTCTTCGCCCGCTACCTCGTCCTGTACACTGCCCTGACCAGACAATGGCTGACTGTCATCAAGGCTTTCCTCTTCCTCTGGTGCAGACGCCTGCTCCTTTATGTGCGTCAAACTTTGCATCAGCAGACGCATTAGGGGGATGCTCATGCTTATTACGGCGTTGTCTGCACTAACCAGCCGTGTGCATTCCTCAAAACACTGAAGGACTTGACACATGTCTTGTATCTTAGACCACTGCACACCTGACAACTCCATGTCTGCCATCCTACTGCCTGCCCGTGTATCCTCCCACAAATAAATAACAGCACGCCTCTGTTCGCACAGTCTCTGAAGCATGTGCAGTGTTGAGTTCCACCTTGTTGCAACGTCTATGATTAGGCGATGCTGGGGAAGGTTCAAAGACCGCTGATAGGTCTGCATACGGCTGGCGTGTACAGGCGAACGTCGGATATGTGAGCAAAGTGCACGCACTTTGAGGAGCAGGTCGGAGAACCCAGGATAAGTTTTCAATAAGCACTGCACCACCAGGTTTAAGGTGTGAGCCAGGCAAGGAATGTGTTTCAGTTGGGAAAGGGAGATGGCAGCCATGAAATTCCTTCCGTTATCACTCACTACCTTGCCTGCCTCAAGATCTACTGTGCCCAGCCACGACTGCGTTTCTTGTTGCAAGAACTCGGACAGAACTTCCGCGGTGTGTCTGTTGTCGCCCAAGCACTTCATAGCCAATACAGCCTGCTGACGCTTGGCAGTAGCTGGCCCATAATGGGACAACTGGTGTGCAACAGTGTCATCTGCCGATGGAGTGGTTGGCAGACTGCGTTCTGTGGAAGAGCTGTAGCTTCTGCAGGAGGACGAGGAGGAGGAGGAGGAGGGGGTGCGAACGCCTACAGCCAACTGTTTCCTAGACCGTGGGCTAGGCACAACTGTCCCTAAATTGATGTCGCCTGTGGACCCTGCATCCACCACATTCACCCAGTGTGCCGTGATGGACACATAACGTCCCTGGCCATGCCTACTGGTCCATGCATCTGTAGTCAGGTGCACCTTTGTACTCACAGATTGCCTGAGTGCATGGACGATGCGCTGTTTAACATGCTGGTGCAGGGCTGGGATGGCTTTTCTGGAAAAAAAGTGTCGACTGGGTAGCTCGTATCGTGGTTCAGCGTACTCCATCAGGGCTTTGAAAGCTTCGCTTTCAACTAACCGGTAGGGCATCATCTCTAACGAGATTAGTCTAGCTATGTGGGCGTTAAAACCCTGTGTACGCGGATGCGAGGATAAGTACTTCCTTTTTCTAACCAGAGTCTCATGTAGGGTGAGCTGGACTGGAGAGCTGGAGATCGTGGAACTTTCGGGTGTGCCGGTGTACATGGCAGACTGAGAGACGGTTGGAGACGGTATTGTTTCCGCCGGTGCCCTAGATGCAATATTTCCTCCTACAAAACTGGTGATTCCCTGACCCTGACTGCTTTTGGCTGGCAAAGAAACCTGCACAGATACTGCCGGTGGTGCGGAAAATGGTGGCCTTACAGTGACGGAAGGGATGTTGCGTTGCTGACTAGCTTCATTGGCCGAGGGTGCTACAACCTTGAGGGACGTTTGGTAGTTAGTCCAGGCTTGAAAATGCATGGTGGTTAAGTGTCTATGCATGCAACTAGTATTTAGACTTTTCAGATTCTGACCTCTGCTTAAGCTAGTTGAACATTTTTGACAGATGACTTTGCGCTGATCAGTTGGATGTTGTTTAAAAAAATGCCAGACTGCACTCTTCCTAGACTCGGATCCCTTTTCAGGGATTGCAGACTGAGCTTTAACCGGATGGCCACGCTGTGCTCCAACAGGTTTTGGCTTTGACACGCGTTTTGGGCCAGATACGGGCCCGGCAGATGGAACCTGTTGCGATGTTGATGCCTGCTGCGGCCCCTCCTCCACCTCCGCTTCTGAACTACTGCCGCCTGCACCCTGTTCCCCCAATGGCTGCCAATCGGGGTCAATAACTGGGTCATCTATTACCTCCTCTTCGAGCTCGTGTGCAACTTCGTCTGTGTCACTGTGTCGGTCGGTGGTATAGCGTTCGTGGCGGGGCAACATAGTCTCATCAGGGTCTGATTGTGGATCTGTACCCTGAGAGGGCAATGTGGTGGTCTGAGTCAAAGGAGCAGCATAGTACTCTGGCTGTGGCTGTGCATCAGTGCACTCCATGTCAGAATATACTTGTAATGGGCATGGCCTGTTAAATGTTTCACTTTCTAAGCCAGGGACGGTATGTGTAAAGAGCTCCATGGAGTGACCCGTTGTGTCGCCTGCTGCATCCTTCTCTCTTGTTGTAGTTTTTGCTGAGGAGGACAAGGAAGCGACTTGTCCCTGACCGTGAACATCCACAAGCGACGCGCTGCTTTTACATTTACCAGTTTCGGAAGAGGAGGCAAAAGAGCTAGAGGCTGAGTCTGCAATGTAAGCCAAAACTTGCTGTTGCTGCTCCGCCTTTAAAAGCGGTTTTCCTACTCCCAGAAAAGAGAGCGTTCGAGGCCTTGTGTAGCCTGACGACGAAACTGGCTCCACAGCTCCAGACTTAGGTGGAATATTTTTATCCCCACGACCACCTGATGCTCCACTACCACTACCATCATTACCAGCTGACAATGAACGCCCACGACGACCTCTTGCACCAGACTTCCTCATTGTTTTAAAATCTTAACCAAAGTAACTTTATTTGTTGCTGTCAAACAACTTACACGGTGAGCTATAACTTCAGTATGATTTCAATATCCCTTAACAGGTTGGTGAGACCACAAGGAAAATCAGGCACAATGTTACACACTCTGTTTTCTGTGGCACAAAATCACAGAGATGACACACACGCAGGACTGTCACTCAAGCACTAATGTCAATATTAATCTCCCACCTAATTTATGTATTTTTTTTTTTCAGGGAGACTTTAGAAACCAAATAATAAGAAAAAAATAAATAAATAAATAGGCTTTCTATAGCCCACTGAATGAGAGATAGCACACACAGCAGTGGCACACAAGCCCTGACTGAGGCCAATATTTTTCTCCCACTGATTGATGTAGTGTTTTTGTGTTGAGGTAGATTTTTGAACACAAATCAAGGAAAAAAAAAAAAAAGCTTTCTATGGCCCACTGAATGAGAGAGGTGGCACACCCAGGAGTCAAGACTGGCACACAAGCTGAAAGGGCAATATTACTCTCCCACTGTTTTTTTATGTATTTTTTGTTTTTTAAGGGAGACTTTAGAAACCCAATAATATTTAAAAAAAAAATAAATAGGCTTTCTATGGCCCACTGAATGAAAGGGAGAGAGGTGGCACACCCAGGAGTCAAGACTGGCACACAAGCTGAAAGGGCAATATTACTCTCCCACTGTTTTTTTATGTATTTTTTGTTTTTTAAGGGAGACTTTAGAAACCCAATAATATTTAAAAAAATAAATAAATAGGCTTTCTATGGCCCACTGAATGAGAGGGAGAGAGGTGGCACACCCAGGAGTCAAGACTGGCACACAAGCTGAAAGGGCAATATTACTCTCCCACTGTTTTTTTAGGTTTTTTTTTTTTTTCAGGGAGACTTTAGAAACCAAATAATATTAAAAAAAAAAAAAAAAAAATAGGCTTGCTATAGCCCACTGAATGAGAGATAGCACACACAGCAGTGGCACACAAGCCCTGACTGAGGCCAATATTTTTCTCCCACTGATTGATGTAGTGTTTTTGTGTTGAGGTAGATTTTAGAACACAAATCACGGAAAAAATAAATAGGCTTTCTATGGCCCACTCAGTGAGAGATGGCACACACAGGGATGGCACTGTAGCAGAAATGCCAATCTTAATCTCCCACAAAAAAAAACAAAAAAAAAAAAAAAACTGTCCTACAATTACTATCTCCCTGCAGTAATGTAAGCCAGGTATGGCAGGCAGCAATAGGAGTGGACTGATGCACAAATTAAATAAAAAGTGTGGACAAACAAAAAAGATAGCTGTGCAGAAAGGAAGGAACAAGAGGATATGTGCTTTGAAAAAAGCAGTTGGTTTCCACAGTGGCGTACACACAGCAATACAGCTATCACGGAGCCTTCTAGGGCAGCCCAATGAGCTACAGCGCTGAGGGGAAAAAAAAAAAAAAATAGCTTCCACAGTCCCTGCACACCGAAGGTGGTGTTGGACAGTGGAAATCGCTGCAGCACAAGCGGTTTGGTGGTTAGTGGACCCTGCCTAACGCTCTCCCTGCTTCTGACGAAGCGGCAGCAACCTGTCCCTAAGCTCAGATCAGCAGCAGTAAGATGGCGGTCGGCGGGAATGCCCCTTTATAGCCCCTGTGACGCCGCAGACAGCAAGCCAATCACTGAAATGCCCTTCTCTAAGATGGTGGGGACCAGGATCTATGTCATCACGCTGCCCACACTCTGCGTTCTATATCACATATGGGGTGTATCTAAATATGATACCCCTAAGGTTCTCAAAATATAACACCTAAATCAGCCAGGAGACCTATTGATGTACTATATAACCTAAAACATAGCTTTTAATAAATAATGTTAAAATATGACATGGATAATAACAATAAAGTGCAAAAAAGTGCTCATGTGACCTGTGCCAAATTAAAAATTGGTTTGATCTCACCCAATAGTCCAATCTCTTTTTTTCTCCTTTTTTCCGGGAGCATCCAACAATATTTTCGGGGGAGGGGGGGATTTAAGTATTTCTATCCTACCCCAGTCGTGCCCCTGTGTAGCTCCCGCCCTGACAAGGGCAGTCCCCAAGTCAGTCTAAAGTTTTGTACCCACCAAAAATAATGTACCCTTCCCTACGCGTTTCCTCTCCCATAGGGGAGAATCATCAGGGGAACTAAAAAATATATGTGGGATATTATTGTCCAGAGAGAGTCCCTGCATCCGCTGGTAACTCCCGTGTCCAGAATTCCCAGTAGTGGGATCAGACCTGTAGTGGGGTGAGCTGCGGGGCCCAGTGCTTCCACTTAAATAGATTATCATGTGGACTCGGCGTCCTACCTCACTTCCGGTTACTCCTATGTTTCCATAACACCATTATCATTTCCCACAGTCAAGGCAACATATAAACAAATCCGCCTCCCTCTGTTTGGGGGGTGTGTGTCACGCTGTATTTATTTCCACACTTTCATCACTTGCCCCATACCGGTATATTTTTATCCCTCCGGTTCATTCCGGGCGTCTGTGCACACAGTACTTCCGTTCCCCTGTGTCTCGCCGTTGATTTCCAAAGCGGCGAGGACTGTGTGTTGTTTTTCTCCTTCCCCCAACGCTACAGCGCTCTCTTTCTGCGCACGCGTCCATTTCTCCTTTCCCCAACGCTGCAGCGCTCTCCTTCTGCGCACGCGTCTATTTCTCCCTCTCCTGACGCTACAGCGCTCTCCTTCTGCGCACGCGTCTGTTTCTCCTTCTCCTGACGCTACAGCGCTCTCTTCTGCGCACGCGTCTGTTTTTACCAATCATTCTCCCTGTGTTACCCATGCAAGCTATACGCTGCATGTGTCCCACTCCTTCACATCTAATGCCCATGCGAACGGACCAAATTATGGCGTGCAAACCAAATGTGGGTACCCCACTTCACGACATATTCTCTGTGGCTGCTGACATTACAAGGGGGAGGGAAGGGAGAAAAGGGGGAGAGAAGAGGAGGAGGGGGAAAGGAGGGGGGAGGGGAAAAGGAAAATGAGGGGGGGAAAAAATCCCTACTCATATTATTTTTTATATATTGCCATATTCACACTGGTTTTTTATATATATATAAAAAAGGGACGTACCAAGTGGTCCCTAACTATATGTAGCCCTATATCATCTAAGGTAGATAATAATAGTCTCATCCTTTTTTCTTTTTTTCTTTTTTTCCCTGCAATGGGTATATAGAATATAATGGAAGAGGGTCCCCACTTGCTATTATCCATATATAAAATTTACAAGAAAATCTCTGTTTCAAACTACACATAATGTGAGCCAGAGACTAATATTACAAATGTAGCAATGGCCACTATTTGTTCCAAGGTCATAATAGACCAATTACACACTGTTTTCTTGGCCAGGATACCTCTCAAAGGACCAGAAACTCTACCTCCAACGTTTATTATTTCCTCCGAAAATATAGCCCCATATGCCACCCAGGGTCAATTGGAGCCAAAACAAGAGAACAAAAACCCCAACTTGAGTAGGCGAAGGTAGATGAGTAGGAAACTAGGGGGGGGGGGGGGGGGGGAGGCAAAAGGGGGTTCATAAAAAGCACTTGTAACTCAATTGCTCATTTAAGCCTCGGGGATGACAGGTATCCAAGCGAAAAATCCATCTCGCTTCCTTTTGTAGCAAGATCCTATCAAAGTCACCCCCTCTCCTTGGCCGTTTTACCTTTTCAATTCCCCTAAACTGTATAACCTTCAGGTCCCCATTATGTATTCCATTCACGTGTCGGGCAACAGATGTATCTCTCTTATTGCGAATATCCCCCACGTGTTCACCTATTCTCCTCCTGAATTCTCTGATGGTTTTTCCAACGTAGCCCATGCCGCAGCTACAAGTGATGTAATAAACAATGCCCTTAGTTTTGCAATTAATAAAATCTCTGATCTCAAAAGACCTATCTGGGCCCTCAAACCTCTTACATACCGATATATGCTCACAGGCTACACAATTGCCACATCTATAGCTTCCTTGTACTCTACCTGGTAACCACATGCTGTCCGTTGTGGGCATAACAAAATGACTATGCACCAGGCGATCACCTATTGTTTTACTCTTCCTATAGGTGATTTGCGGTCTCTTCCCCACAAAATCTTTAATGTCCTCGTCCATTTGGAGTATACCCCAGTATTTTTCAATGATTTCTCTCACCATTGGGGCCCCGTTATCATAGGTACATATGAGTCTTGCCCTACCATCTAATTCCTCATCTTTTCTTTTTGGTATCATTAATTCTCTCCTCTCCTTTTGGTTGGCGTTTTTGAAGGCTTCTCTGAGTATTCTATCAGGATAACCCTTTGTCAAAAATCTCTGGCGAAGATCATCCGCCTTGATTTTAAAATCTTTATTGTTTGAGCAATTTCTTTTAAGCCTCAAATACTGTCCTTTAGGTATTCCCTTTTTCAAAGCGTAAGGATGGTGGCTCTCCCACCTTAATAATGAATTTGTAGACGTGGGTTTACGAAAGATGGTGGTTTCCAGGGTATCCCCCCTATCAGATTTTGTTATCATCACGTCCAAAAACGCTAT
Source organism: Ranitomeya variabilis (assembly GCF_051348905.1). Lineage (NCBI taxonomy): Eukaryota > Metazoa > Chordata > Amphibia > Anura > Dendrobatidae > Ranitomeya > Ranitomeya variabilis. The sequence continues at coordinate 466,491,744 of NC_135236.1, forward strand.
CTTTCTAGGGTCAATTTCGTATGTCACTCTCAGGTTCATTTCATTTAAATTCAATAAGTTGATGAACTCCCGGAACTCCACTACAGTCCCCCGCCATAAGATGAACACGTCATCAATAAATCTGACCCACAAATCAATATGATTGGTCAGATGTACATATTCATCCGAGAAGACGACGGTGTCCTCCCACCAGCCCAGGAACAAGTTAGCATAACTCGGCGCACATGGATTCCCCATGGCCGTGCCCCTGAGCTGGTGGAAGGCATGGCCATCAAAACTGAAATAATTTCCGTTTAATACAAACTGGAGGAGAGAAATAATCAAATCATTGTGTGGGGTATATTGACATCCCCTGGTTGCCAGAAAGTGCTTAACCCCTGCGATGCCAAACTTATGTGGGATGGATGAGTACAGAGACTCAATATCAATGCTGGCTAGATGTACCCCAGGTTCAATGTGAATATCATTCAGTTTGTTTAAAAGATCACTTGTGTCTCTAATATACGACGGTAGAGAGCTCACAAAAGGCCGAAGTATCTCGTCTAAATATACACCCACATGATGCCCCACACTACCGATACCTGATGCGATAGGTCTTCCTTTAAGGGGACAAGTCCCCTTATGCACTTTCGGCAGTGCATAAAAGGTCGCAGTCACTGGATGTGTGGGGAATAAATAGGAGTACTCCTCCCCGCTGATTAGTTTGTTACTTTTAGCTTCATCAAGTATACTTTTCAATTCTCTTTTTGTGGCCTCTATTGGATTATTGCTTACTCTCGTGTATGTTGTTTGATCATCCAAAAGAGACAGGCACATATTTCTATATCCCTCGACAGTCATGATGACTATGTTTCCCCCTTTGTCAGAGGGTTTGACAATTATAGAGGTGTCCTCTTCCAATGTCCGGAGTGCCTCCACTTCAATTTTTGTTAGATTATGCCTACCATGTGCTGTTTCCCTCCCTTTGATCTCCTCAGTGGTTAGTTTAAGAAATACATCAATGGCCGAGACATCACTGCCTACTGGAGGCATTTTAGTACTTTTTTCTTTTAAAGATGAAAAAGGGCCATGTCCACTTACAGAAGGGGGGACCTGATCCAAATTAGCCAGAAGCTGAACATCCTCAAGTATATCTACTGGGATGTTCAGGTTAGCACATGTTTTTCTATTTTGTTGTTTAAAAAATTTATGCCATCTCAATTTCCTTATAAACAAATTAACGTCTTTGACACAATCAAAAGTGGAGAAATCACTCGTGGGAATAAAGGACAACCCCTTGCTTAGTACCGTCATCTCTGGTTCGCTTAGAACTTTCTCTGAGAGGTTTACTACCTGTAGTTCTAATCCCTGTGAAGGGTATTCCTGCTCCTGAGGGAGTACGTGCTGTCTAAAAAACCTGGTCTTGTAGACATGTGATAACCACCCCCTCTTGAGTACCCTCTATTCCTTCCTCTCTGTCGGCCTCGTGTACTCCTCTGTCTGCTCTCCGTATCAGAGGGGTCGGTTTCCGTTGAGGAGAGATCTGTCTCTCTCTCACCCCTATCCAACCGATCCCCAAGGACCTGATATATCTTATTGTCCTTGAAATCCTGGAGGTCCCTTAAGTACTGTTTGTGTTTTCTCTCCTTTAGTTTGTACTGGAATTTCTCAATGGAATTTTGTAACTGGGTTTCTTTGATACTAAAATCACTCTCGTCCTTGAACTTTTTAACAATCTCAATTTGCTCTTTAAGTTTTATATTTAGTTTTTCAAAATTGGTTTTTTCCTCATTCACCAGTAGGTTCATGAATCTAAGAGAGCTGTTTGTTGCCTCCTTTTCCCAACAGCTCATAAGCTGGGGACTCCGGCAACGAGGGGCTGGTAATAGAGTGATTCGTAACCCCCTAGGAACTATATTGTTCTTTAAGTACGTTTCCAAGCTCTGAATCTCCCACCATGAGCTTGTATGTTCCTTATACAGTTTATTAAGGTCCTTAAACGCTGTTGTATATGTTGGAGTATATTTTTTCTGGGCGAAGGTTTTTTCAGAGAATATATCCCTGGCTTCTGTAAGCCAAGAGTCAGTATCCGGTCCTGTCGATAAGAACCCAGCCATAACAGTGAAACCAATATCACTATATCACATATGGGGTGTATCTAAATATGATACCCCTAAGGTTCTCAAAATATAACACCTAAATCAGCCAGGAGACCTATTGATGTACTATATAACCTAAAACATAGAGGGAGGCGGATTTGTTTATATGTTGCCTTGACTGTGGGAAATGATAATGGTGTTATGGAAACATAGGAGTAACCGGAAGTGAGGTAGGACGCCGAGTCCACATGATAATCTATTTAAGTGGAAGCACTGGGCCCCGCAGCTCACCCCACTACAGGTCTGATCCCACTACTGGGAATTCTGGACACGGGAGTTACCAGCGGATGCAGGGACTCTCTCTGGACAATAATATCCCACATATATTTTTTAGTTCCCCTGATGATTCTCCCCTATGGGAGAGGAAACGCGTAGGGAAGGGTACATTATTTTTGGTGGGTACAAAACTTTAGACTGACTTGGGGACTGCCCTTGTCAGGGCGGGAGCTACACAGGGGCACGACTGGGGTAGGATAGAAATACTTAAATCCCCCCCTCCCCCGAAAATATTGTTGGATGCTCCCGGAAAAAAGGAGAAAAAAAGAGATTGGACTATTGGGTGAGATCAAACCAATTTTTAATTTGGCACAGGTCACATGAGCACTTTTTTGCACTTTATTGTTATTATCCATGTCATATTTTAACATTATTTATTAAAAGCTATGTTTTAGGTTATATAGTACACACTCTGCGTTCACCTTCATTGGCTGAGAAATGGCGCTTTTCGCGTCATTGAAACGCGACTTTGGCGCGAAAGTCGCGTACCGCATGGCCGACAAGCACAGGGGTCGGATCGGGTTTCATGAGACGCCGACTTAGCCAAAAGTCGGCGACTTTTGAAAATGATCGACCCGTTTCGCTCAACCCTACCCATCACCAATCTCAGTGGTGAGGATCTGGCCACTTATTTCCTAGAAAAAATCAACCACATCCATCAGGATATCTCAGCCCAATCTCCTCAGTGCCTGGATCCCCTTCCCTGCCGCACCTCAAGCTCACTAGACATCTTTGAGCCTGTCTCAGAAGAAGAAGTTTCCAAACTCCTCGCTTCTGCGCGGCCTACAACCTGCAACAGTGACCCCATTCCTTCACCTCATCTGCAGTCTCTCTCACCAGTGGTCACCACTCACCTGACTAAAATATTTAACCTCTCTCTTTCTTCAGGTATCTTTCCTTCCTCATTTAAACATGCCATCATAACCACTTTACTTAAAAAGCCATCCCTGGACCAGAACTGCACTGCTAACTACAGACCTGTCTCTAACCTTTCCTTCATCTCTAAACTCCTGGATCGCTTGGTCCACTCCCATCTAATCCGCTATCTCTCGGATAACTCTCTTCTCGACCCCTTACAATCTGGTTTCCGCTCTTTACACTCCACTGAAACTGCCCTCACTAAAGTCTCTAATGATCTAATAACAGCTAAATCCAGCTCCTTCTCACTATGCTCCGCTCCATAGGCCTCAAGGACACAGCCCTCTCCTGGTTCTCCTCCTACCTCTCTGACCGCTCCTTCACTGTATCCTTTGCCAGCTCCTCTTCCTCTTCTCGTCCCCTTACTATCGGGGTTCTGCAGGGCTCAGTCCTAGGCCCCCTCCTCTTCTCTCTATACACGGCCCCTATTGGACAAACAATCAGCAGATTTGGGTTCCAGTATCATCTCTATGCTGATGACACCCAATTATACACTTCTTCCCGTCATCACCCCTACCCTAATTCAAAATACCAAGGATTGTTTGTCTGCTGTCTCTAACATCATGTCTTCCCTCTATCTGAAACTAAATCTCTCCAAAACGGAACTTCTTGTGTTTCTCCCTTGTACTAACCTCACTCTTCCCAACATCGAAATTACTCTGGAGGGTTCAACCATAACTCCCAAGCAGCATGCCCGCTCTCTTGGGGTCATATTCGACTCCGAACTTTCCTTTACTCCCTATATCCGATCACTCACTCGCTCTTGTCACCTACATCTTAAAAACATCTCCAGAATCCGACCTTTTCTCACCTTTGAAACTGCTAAGACTCTTACTGTCGCTCTTATTCATTCTCGTCTGGACTACTGCAACTCTCTTCTGATCGGTCTCCCTCTTACCAAACTTTCTCCTCTCCAATCCATCTTGAATGCGGCAGCCAGGGTCATATTTCTGTCCAACCGCTTCACCGATGCCTCCATCTTGTGCCAGTCATTACACTGGCTACCCATTCGCTACAGGGTCCAGTATAAACTCATCTCTCTCACCCACAAAGCCCTCCACAGTTCTGCACCGCCTTATAACTCCTCTCTCATCTCTGTCTATCGCCCTACACGTGCCCTCCGTTCTATAAATGACCTAAGGCTAACATCCCCCGTAATCCGAACCTCACACCTCCGTCTACAAGACTTCTCTCGTGCTGCGCCAGCTCTCTGGAATGCACTTCCCCAGACTTTCAGACTGATACCTAGCCCCGACCTATTCAAGAGCGCTCTAAAAACCCATCTCTACAAACAAGCCTACCACATCAACTACTCAGTAAACTAACTTTGCCCTGTTCCCTCCTTCCAAATATTATTCTGAATCTGCACCCTACTATTCATCTGTCTCCACACCCTCCATGCTCATGATCACTGCACTTGATACTTGACTATTGCACTTAAACACACGGGCTGATGACCGGATCATGCAGCTTTATATGAAAATCCCTATTTATTATAATTGCCAGACCTGAAATAACAAGCACTTTTCACCTATTGTGTCCCCCCCATTTCCTTGTAGATTGTAAGCTTGCGAGCAGGGACCTCACTCATAATGTCACTGTTTAAATTGTCTTAACTTGTATTGAATCTGTCTGTATATGTCCCCACTTAATTGTAAAGTGCTGTGGAATATGCTGGTGCCATATAAATAGAGATTATAAAGATTATGTCAGACTCTAGAGAAGCAGGAGTCTCATACATCAGAAGGGCTTGTTTAACCCTTCTCGAAACCCCACATACAAACTGACTCCGCAGCGCCGGGTCATTCCATTGTGTGTCCACCGCCCAGCGGTGAAATTCAGGACAGTAATCCTCTGCCATTCGCTCCCCCTGGCAGAGAGCGCGTATTTTAGATTCTGCTAGAGCCAATCTGACAGGATCATCATAAATTAGTCCAAGAGCAGAAAAAAACTCTCTACTGAGTTAAATGCAGCTGAATCAGAAGGTAATGAAAACGCCCATGCTTGGGGGTCTCCATTGAGTAATGACAAAACCAAGCCCACACGCTGAGCCTCATTACCTGAGGAAAGCGGGCGCATACGAAAATACAATTTGCAAGCTTCATGGAAAACAACAAATTTACTGCGTTCCCCAGCAAACCTCTCAGGTAAACGGATTTTTGGCTCTGCAACTCTACCTGCAGTTTCCACTTGCACATTAGATACACAAGACCCTGTTGCTGAACGGCCCCCTTCAATTCAGTGACCTGTAAGACCAGCGCCCTCAACTGGCGGTTTATGGAAGTCATGGGATCCATGACATACAAAAAAAAAATATAACATTTTTTTTTTCTTTTGGGCCGAATATAATGTCACGGAAGTACTGGGTAGACTAAGGCTGGTTACCCGGGCCCCTGCGATTTCCCTTAGGCTAGGGAAACCCTGTCTGTTCCTTTCCCAGAAGTTACACTAAAGGTGTGCATGTCTGGGCCACCAGGCCTGACCCTGTCTCCTGTTTCAGCCCTAAGCTGAGACCACCACCCGCCACCCAGTGAAGAGACCACACACCAATCCCCACAGAAAGCACAGACAGGGAAAACTGAAAAACGCACCACGCCGCAGACAAACAGGAATACACTATAATGTGCACAGGGCAAAACAAATACAAATATAGGAAGGAGGAATATGACAAAGGATAATACACCACCAGATACAATATTCCTCCAACAAGACCACCACTCCAGACCGGAATCACTAGGCACAAAGCACAAGCTATAATCGGCGACGCCCAAAGTCCAGCGCGACTATTTAAAGGCCGTGGGCGTGACCCAGCCTCCAAACTGATTACCAGCTAGATTAACCCCGAGCAAGCTGGATAAAATCTAGCCGACGCCACTGAGCGTGTAGTGGACGTAAGTGGAATTACTGCTGTCTGTTGGACGCCCTAGTGTGAACAGCGTCCGACATGACATTAATGCAGTACAATTACCCTCTAAGGGTATATCTTCACAATTAGAGTGCATAACTACTCTCATAATGAACAACTACCTTTTCAGGTATGCTAAATCACATATATATATATATATATATATATATATATATATATATATATTATTCAAAAGTGCAATACTTTAACTGTTCAAACAGTGCATAATTTAATCTACAAAACTATCTAGCACATCAAAATCAATTCTAGCTTTCTAACTTTTCTCAACTCCGTGGCAGTGCAATTTTATTATTTAAATCAATATTCAAGTCCAACAATCACATTCTTGAACAGCAGCATCGAGCGAGGGACCTGTTATCAACCCCCAACGTAAGCTTGAGCGGACTACAAAGCGTATCCAGACCAAGGGTTCTGCCATGCCGATGGGTTTTGCTTCAGGGCTGTATGTAAACAATCAGCAATTAAAGGCAGCTTTGGAACCATCCCTTTAAGGGTTCCACGTAAAACCAGTAGAAAGCACTCTAAGAAGTGCCAACTATGTACAGTACAGGTTGGGAACCGTTCAATGTTCATTGCCTCAATGTCGATTTAATTTTTTTTTTTTTTAACTTTAAACAGTCAATGCAACTTTTCAAAAATAATCATAACTTTCAAATAGAAACCAGGCCAGGTTTATCAAACTTTTAGGGTATGTGCACACATAGAATGGTCCACTGTGGATTTTTCCACAGCAGATTTGATAAATCCGCAGGGCAAAAACACTGCGTTTTTCCTGCGGATTTATTGTGGATTTACTGCGGATTTACCCCTGCGGTTTTCTATTATGGAGCAGGTGTAAAACCGCTGCAGATTCCGCACAAAGAATTGACATGTTGTGGAATGTAAACCGCTGCGTTTCCGAGTGTTTTTTTCTGCAGCATGTGCACTGCGGATTGTGTTTTCCATAGGTTTACATTGTACTGTAAACCCATGGGAAACTGCTGTGGACCGGCAGCTGCGGAAACACTGCGGATCCGCCCCAAAATCCGCAGCGTGTGAACATAGCCTTAAACTTCAGCAGTCTTTTAACTCCTTCAGCAGGTTAACTTTCAACTTTTTAACTATTCACAGTCACTTTAACATTCAGAAATTCTTTATTTGCTTTTATGCTTGCTGGGCCAGGAATTGCTGTCTTTCCTGCTCCTCCCGATGTCAGCAATGCTCCCTCCAAGTTATCATTTGGATCTCCCCCTGGAGCACGATCATATCTGCCCCTGCAGATCCCTCTTCAAACACTACAGGTTCCGTATAGTTAACCCCGGGGCCCAGGGCCGGCTCCAGGTTTTCATGGGCCCTGGGCGAAAGAATCCCAGTGGGCCCCTTTAACACATACCACAATTCATAATGCACCGATACGGCAGAGAAATATTGTTATAGTACAATGCCCAAGATTTCACTTACTTCTTACATTACATGAGTGATATCTATTGTACATTCTAGATTAGCTCAGAAACCGGACAGTATAGTCCTCTATACAGAATAATGAGCCCCATATATTGCCCCATACAGTATCATGGGCACCACAGAGTGCTCCATAAAGAATGAGCCGCATATATTGCTCCATACGGAATTGACCCCATATAATGCTCCATACAGTATAGTGAGCCACATATAATTCTCCATACAGTATATGATGGGCCCCTTCTATTGCTCCATATATAATGGGCCTCATATAATGCTCCATACAGTATATGATCGGCCCCATACAGTATACTGAGTCCCATATATTGCTCCATACAGAATGGATCCAATATAATACTCTTTACAGAATGGGTCCCATATAATGCTCCAAAAATAATTGGTCCCATATAATGCTCCATATATAATTGGCCATATAAAATGCTCCATATATAATTAGTCCCATAAGATGCTTCATATATTATTGGCCCCATATACTGCTTCATATGTAATTGGCCCCATATACTGCTCCATATTGAATTGGTCCCATAAGATACTCCATATAGAATTAGCCCCATATAATGCTTAATATATGGGCCCCTTCTGATGGTCCCCATATATTACTCCAAATATTTAAAAAAAAAAAATGAAATACTCACCTCTCGTTGCTTGACGCTGCTCTGCTCTGGACTCTGGACTCCTCACCGTCGGCATCTTCTTGCTCTCTGTGCTGCGACTGTTCAGGAAGAGGGCGCGCACTGGTGACGTCATCGCACCCTCTGACCTGAATGTCACAGTCAGAGGATGGAAGATGCTGCAGCGCTGGAACCGGGAGAGGTAAGTATTGCCGGGGCCCGGAGCAGGCTGAAATTAGCAGGGCTGCCATCTCACACAAGCTGTTATCCCCCTGGTCCCAGTACAGTTGACCATCTGCTCTTCCAGGCCTTGGCGTCGGTGGGGTCGTTAGGGGGCCCACCAGGGTGTGATCTAGAGCAGGGGTTGCTTCGGGGCTGGCAGCCTGATCGGGGGTACACCGCGGTGGTGGTGACTCAGGCATATCTGTCGGTCCTTCCGTTCGCGGGGTCAGGGTCATGCCCCTTACCTTCTCTTTCAGAGCGTTGGATCTTCCTTCCTGCTCCGGACCAGAAGAGGCTGCAGACGAATGTCCATTAAGGCTCATGATGAAGGCCTCCTTCCACCCGGTCACGGTGCTCAGCTGCGTCCGCACGAGCTGCCAGATGACTTCTTCTACCTCTCTCTGCAGGAGGTCTGGATCCAGCATCGGTGACGGGTCCAGTTCTTGCAGTTCCCGGCTGGGAGAGTCCTCCTGCTCCGTCCCACGCTCCGAGGTCCGCTCACCTCTCTTAGCGATGTTGATTACCAGCATTTCCTCCTCGGTGTTGCTTCCCGCAGTTTTTGCTGCACTACTCCCATCTTCATGGGCGGTTCCTTTTCTTCTCCCCGCCATCCCAGATCAGGAGGCAGACCTCTCTAGTTGATGGGCATATTTCTCGGACACAGTAATACTGATGAGGGGCACCCATGGTTTTCGCCCCATTCCTCCAGGTGCCGCCCACGACAATGCGCCCATTTACTCCTGCATGCCACATGGTGCTATAATGGCAATTTATAGTTCAAAGATGCACAACAAATCACAGACTCTAAGGCGCACATGACCCAGTTCGCTGGGTTGGTCTACCCTGTTCGTGACACCAAGTTGGATAGCCAATCAGGGCAGCGGGGTACTTGGTACCGGGTCCGTTCTTAAAGGGGATGTCACGTGGCTGCGACCCGGTCCGTGGCCCTGGGTGTCCAATTAAAGGGAATGGTCTTTAAGGGGATTTGTAGTGTCCATGTTCGTGATGCCACCTGTGATGTTCAGTCACTAGGGACTGATGCTGCTTAAAGGGGTCCTCTGGGGTGATGATATTGCAGCAAGAAGCGGGTTCCCCAGGTGAAGCGGGGTCCCCAGGGCTTCCCAGGTGTATAGCAAGATGGTGTAAGCCGATAAATGCACAAAGAACGAGGACATAGGTTTGCAAGTCTTTACCTGGTTTACTGATGGTACTAGTAGTCCTCAGTAGGGTTGAGCGACTTTCATTTTTTTAAGATCGAGTCTGGTTTTGTGAAACCCGATTTAGTCCAGAGTCGAGTCGAGTGAAGTCGGCCGATTATCGCTAAAAGTCGGGGATCGACCGAAACACGAAACCCAATGCAAGTCAATGGGGAAGCATAGCCGGCAGTGAGTGGAGGCCAGGAAAACACCTACAGTGCACATTTTACTGCCAAAAACATCCATTCTTGTTTTCTGAAGCTTGTCAATCTTAATTAACTTTATAATAATAGTTGGGCACTGGAAATTGGGGGTCATTTGGCAAAAGTTGTGGGGGTAGGGCTGGTTCAAGGTTTTAGTGGGCCCAGGAAACATGGACTACGTCATGGCGGTGGAGCAGGGAGAGGTAAGTATTTCAACGTTGCAAGTGCTGTGATCCTGAGCAAGCAGGGGGGGCCCACTCGTTTGCATTGGCACTGGCACAGGGCCCCTCAAAGTACGGCGGTGTGTTTGCATGGCGGGGGCGCCTCCCACCAGCAGCGACACTTTTGTGTACTCTGAGTGGCCCTGTGCCAGTGACGTCGCCAACGAGTATGCCCCCCCACCTGATGAAGGAACCTGCACTTTCATCTGCACCTTCCTCTTTGTCCCTGTGTAAGGTGGTATAATATGCGGGAAGGGGAACCTTACTTTCAGCAGGGTCAGATTCTGGCTGTGTAGAGTACAAGGGGAATGTAGTGGTCTAGGTCAATGTACCAGCAGACTCATCTAGCAGTGGCTGGGCAATGGGCAGGATGATGAGGAAACAGATATAGGGCCAAAGAATAAAGTAGGCTAAATGCAGATCAAAATTGGTAACAGGACTAAACAGGCGGCATTGCTTTGTTCAGTGGAGTAGCAAACCCAAGAGCAGCAGATACTGTTTCAAGGGCCTAACCACACTAGTAGGCCAAATGCAGTTTAATATCTGATAGTATAGGCCGAAAGCCAGAATGTGGAAGCTCAGCTTTGTTCAGTTGAGGACAACACCAGGGAGGGGCAGACACCGTTAGTAGGCCCTAACCACCATTTTGTTTTTTAAAAAACACTTAATGAGAGCCAGAAGGTTGAAGCTCAGCTTTATTCAGTTGAGGGCAACACCAGGGAGGGGCAGACACCGTTAGTAGGCCCTAAACACCATTTTGTTTTTTAAAAAACACTTAATGAGAGCCAGAAGGTTGAAGCTCAGCTTTATTCAGTTGAGGGCAACACCAGGCAGGGGCAGACACCGTTAGTAGGCCGGAACCACCATTTTGTTTTTTAAAAAACACTTAATGAGAGCCAGAAGGTTGAAGCTCAGCTTTATTCAGTTGAGGGCAACACCAGGCAGGGGCAGACACCGTTAGTAGGCCGGAACCAGCAATGTGTTTAAAAACAGCAGTTAATCAGAGCCGGAAGGTAGAAGCTCAGCTTTATTCAGTTGAGGGCAACACCAGGGAGGGGCAGAAGCCGTTAGTAGGCCCTAACCACCATTTTGTTTTTTAAAAAACACTTAATGAGAGCCAGAAGGTTGAAGCTCAGCTTTATTCAGTTGAGGGCAACACCAGGCAGGGGCAGACACCGTTAGTAGGCCGGAACCACCATTTTGTTTTTTAAAAAACACTTAATGAGAGCCAGAAGGTTGAAGCTCAGCTTTATTCAGTTGAGGGCAACACCAGGCAGGGGCAGACACCGTTAGTAGGCCGGAACAAGCAATGTGTTTAAAAACAGCAGTTAATCAGAGCCGGAAGGTAGAAGCTCAGCTTTATTCAGTTGAGGGCAACACCAGGGAGGGGCAGAAGCCGTTAGTAGGCCCTAACCACCATTTTGTTTTTTAAAAAACACTTAATGAGAGCCAGAAGGTTGAAGCTCAGCTTTATTCAGTTGAGGGCAACACCAGGGAGGGGCAGACACCGTTAGTAGGCCCTAACCACCATTTTGTTTTTTAAAAAACACTTAATGAGAGCCAGAAGGTTGAAGCTCAGCTTTATTCAGTTGAGGGCAACACCAGGCAGGGGCAGACACCGTTAGTAGGCCGGAACCACCATTTTGTTTTTTAAAAAACACTTAATGAGAGCCAGAAGGTAGAAGCTCAGCTTTATTCAGTTGAGGACAACTTGAATTAGGGACTGCATACAGACTTAGCAGGCTGTCCCCTGTGTGGACCATGCATCCAATACATTAACCCATTGAGCCACAAAGGACACGTAACCTTCCGTGGCCATGCCTACAGGTCCATGTGTCTGTTGTCAGGTGTACCTTTGTCAGTGTAGGCCTATTGGAAGGAGGGACCGCAGACAGGCTTCGAAGGCCTAACACAATAAAATGGGCTGGCTGTAGGCACTTTAAAATTGGTTCCAGGGGTACACGGGCAGCAATGGTCTGGTCAGTGGAGGCCTAGTGGAAGGAGGGACCGCAGCCAGGCTTCGAAGGCCTAACACAATAAAATGGGCTGGCTGTAGGCACTTGAAAATTGGTTCCAGGGGTACACGGGCAGCAGTGGTCTGGTCAGTGGAGGAGTATTTAAAGTAGGGACCGCAGACAGGCTATCAAAGGCCTAAAATAACAAACAATAGGCTCATGGCAGTTTTACAGCGGTTACATGGATACACAGGCAGCTTGGTGGTGAGTGGAGGAGTATTTAAAGTAGGGACCGCAGACAGGCTATCAAAGGCCTAAAATAACAAACAATAGGCTCATGGCAGTTTTACAGCGGTTACATGGATACACGGGCAGGCAGCTGGTGATGAGTGGAGGAGTATTTAAAGTAGGGACCGCCGACAGGCTATCAAAGGCCTAAAATAACAAACAATAGGCTCATGGCAGTTTTACAGCGGTTACATGGATACACGGGCAGGCAGCTGGTGATGAGTGGAGGAGTATTTAAAGTAGGGACCGCAGACAGGCTATCAAAGGCCTAAAATAACAAACAATAGGCTCATGGCAGTTTTACAGCGGTTACATGGATACACAGGCAGCTTGGTGGTGAGTGGAGGAGTATTTAAAGTAGGGACCGCAGACAGGCTATCAAAGGCCTAAAATAACAAACAATAGGCTCATGGCAGTTTTACAGCGGTTACATGGATACACGGGCAGGCAGCTGGTGATGAGTGGAGGAGTATTTAAAGTAGGGACCGCAGACAGGCTATCAAAGGCCTAAAATAACAAACAATAGGCTCATGGCAGTTTTACAGCGGTTACATGGATACACGGGCAGGCAGCTGGTGATGAGTGGAGGAGTATTTAAAGTAGGGACCGCAGACAGGCTATCAAAGGCCTAAAATAACAAACAATAGGCTCATGGCAGTTTTACAGCGGTTACATGGATACACAGGCAGCTTGGTGGTGAGTGGAGGAGTATTTAAAGTAGGGACCGCAGACAGGCTATCAAAGGCCTAAAATAACAAACAATAGGCTCATGGCAGTTTTACAGCGGTTACATGGATACACGGGCAGGCAGCTGGTGATGAGTGGAGGAGTATTTAAAGTAGGGACCGCAGACAGGCTATCAAAGGCCTAAAATAACAAACAATAGGCTCATGGCAGTTTTACAGCGGTTACATGGATACACGGGCAGGCAGCTGGTGATGAGTGGAGGAGTATTTAAAGTAGGGACCGCAGACAGGCTATCAAAGGCCTAAAATAACAAACAATAGGCTCATGGCAGTTTTACAGCGGTTACATGGATACACGGGCAGGCAGCTGGTGATAATTGGAGGAGTATTTAAAGTAGGGACCGCAGACAGGCTATCAAAGGCCTAAAATAACAAACAATAGGCTCATGGCAGTTTTACAGCGGTTACATGGATACACGGGCAGGCAGCTGGTGATGAGTGGAGGAGTATTTAAAGTAGGGACCGCAGACAGGCTATCAAAGGCCTAAAATAACAAACAATAGGCTCATGGCAGTTTTACAGCGGTTACATGGATACACGGGCAGGCAGCTGGTGATGAGTGGAGGAGTATTTAAAGTAGGGACCGCAGACAGGCTATCAAAGGCCTAAAATAACAAACAATAGGCTCATGGCAGTTTTACAGCGGTTACATGGATACACGGGCAGGCAGCTGGTGATGAGTGGAGGAGTATTTAAAGTAGGGACCGCAGACAGGCTATCAAAGGCCTAAAATAACAAACAATAGGCTCATGGCAGTTTTACAGCGGTTACATGGATACACGGGCAGGCAGCTGGTGATGAGTGGAGGAGTATTTAAAGTAGGGACCGCAGACAGGCTATCAAAGGCCTAAAATAACAAACAATAGGCTCATGGCAGTTTTACAGCGGTTACATGGATACACGGGCAGGCAGCTGGTGATGAGTGGAGGAGTATTTAAAGTAGGGACCGCAGACAGGCTATCAAAGGCCTAAAATAACAAACAATAGGCTCATGGCAGTTTTACAGCGGTTACATGGATACACAGGCAGCTTGGTGGTGAGTGGAGGAGTAGTGCAAGGAGTGTCTGTCCCAGTACTCCCAAAATATAAATAGATGTTAATGTCTCGCAAAACAACCAAAACAAAAAAAAAGGTGGCATACTTAGGTACAGGGGTGGGCTCATCTACTGAGTTTCTGACATAGTAATTTGGCAGTAACTATTTAATGGTGCCAATATAGGACACAGACACAGACTACTTTAAGTTGCATCATAGATGTCTACAAATTTGTATTGTCAGTGCCAGACATTGAATGATGTCAGCGAATAGACTAAAGATTGGTGGAGCTGTGCGACATAATTTTGCACGTGGTAGAGCACATTTTGAGCTGGGGTAGGGGGGAACTCTCTTGAGGCCGGCGGGACCGCCCCAGGGCCCCTCATGTTACAACGGTGTGTCTGACGTTGGGTGCGCACCGCCACCGCCAGAGACACTACATTGTAGTACTACATGTACTATGAGGGACCCAGTAGCAATGCCGTCAACCAAAAGCGAGCACACCCACCTCTTCAGACAAACAGCAGTCTCACGGGTGCTTGCGCCAAGTCGCGATACCACGGCCCCGTGTGGGGAGTTTTGCCATTTAGGGAGGTGTAAACATGTCGTATGCTGTACAATCAGCTGCAGCAAATTAGACATTAGAAAAGTAATTCACAGGCAAGAGCTTTTCATAGGAAAGCTAGGTGTCGGCCGGGCAAGGTGGGGCAAAAGATTTCGAAATCCAGTTGTGGTTCATTTTAATGAATGTTAGATCGTCAACATTTTGGGTAGCCAGACGAGTCCTTTTTTCGGTTAATATTGAACCTGCAGCACTGAATACTCTTTCTGATAGGACACTTGCTGCCGGGCAAGCAAGCTCCTGCAATGCATATTCTGCCAATTCTGGCCAGGTGTCTAATTTGGAGGCCCAGTAATCAAATGGGAATGACGGTTGAGGGAGAACATCGATAAGGGATGAAAAATAGTTAGTAACCATACTGGACAAATGTTGTCTCCTGTCACTTTCAATTGATGCAGCAGTACCTGTCCTGTCTGCGGTCATAGCAAAATCACTCCACAACCTGGTCAGAAAACCCCTCTGTCCAACGCCACTTCTGATGTGTGCACCCCTAACACTCCTAGTCTGCTGCCCCCTGGAGCTCGTGTGAGAACGATCACGTGCGCTGTGTGCTGGGAATGCCTGAAGCAAACGGTCAACAAGAGTTGATTGTTTGGTTGCTAATATTAGTTCCAAGTTCTCATGTGGCATAATATTTTGCAATTTGCCTTTATAGCGTGGATCAAGGAGGCAGGCCAACCAGTAATCGTCATCGTTCATCATTTTCGTAATGCGTGTGTCCCTTTTTAGGATACGTAAGGCATAATCCACCATGTGGGCCAAAGTTCCAGTTGTCAAATCTCCGGTTGTGATTGGTTGAGGGGCAGTTGCAGGCAAATCTACGTCACTTGTGTCCCTCAAAAAACCAGAACCCGGCCGTGACACGCAACCAATTTCCTGTGCCCCCGGGAAAGGTTCGGCATTAAAAATATACTCATCCCCATCATCCTCCTCGTCCTCCACCTCCTCTTCGCCCGCTACCTCGTCCTGTACACTGCCCTGACCAGACAATGGCTGACTGTCATCAAGGCTTTCCTCTTCCTCTGGTGCAGACGCCTGCTCCTTTATGTGCGTCAAACTTTGCATCAGCAGACGCATTAGGGGGATGCTCATGCTTATTACGGCGTTGTCTGCACTAACCAGCCGTGTGCATTCCTCAAAACACTGAAGGACTTGACACATGTCTTGTATCTTAGACCACTGCACACCTGACAACTCCATGTCTGCCATCCTACTGCCTGCCCGTGTATCCTCCCACAAATAAATAACAGCACGCCTCTGTTCGCACAGTCTCTGAAGCATGTGCAGTGTTGAGTTCCACCTTGTTGCAACGTCTATGATGAGGCGATGCTGGGGAAGGTTCAAAGACCGCTGATAGGTCTGCATACGGCTGGCGTGTACAGGCGAACGTCGGATATGTGAGCAAAGTGCACGCACTTTGAGGAGCAGGTCGGAGAACCCAGGATAAGTTTTCAATAAGCACTGCACCACCAGGTTTAAGGTGTGAGCCAGGCAAGGAATGTGTTTCAGTTGGGAAAGGGAGATGGCAGCCATGAAATTCCTTCCGTTATCACTCACTACCTTGCCTGCCTCAAGATCTACTGTGCCCAGCCACGACTGCGTTTCTTGTTGCAAGAACTCGGACAGAACTTCCGCGGTGTGTCTGTTGTCGCCCAAACACTTCATAGCCAATACAGCCTGCTGACGCTTGGCAGTCGCTGGCCCATAATGGGACAACTGGTGTGCAACAGTGTCATCTGCCGATGGAGTGGTTGGCAGACTGCGTTCTGTGGAAGAGCTGTAGCTTCTGCAGGAGGACGAGGAGGAGGAGGAGGAGGGGGTGCGAACGCCTACAGCCAACTGTTTCCTAGACCGTGGGCTAGGCACAACTGTCCCTAAATTGATGTCGCCTGTGGACCCTGCATCCACCACATTCACCCAGTGTGCCGTGATGGACACATAACGTCCCTGGCCATGCCTACTGGTCCATGCATCTGTAGTCAGGTGCACCTTTGTACTCACAGATTGCCTGAGTGCATGGACGATGCGCTGTTTAACATGCTGGTGCAGGGCTGGGATGGCTTTTCTGGAAAAAAAGTGTCGACTGGGTAGCTCGTATCGTGGTTCAGCGTACTCCATCAGGGCTTTGAAAGCTTCGCTTTCAACTAACCGGTAGGGCATCATCTCTAACGAGATTAGTCTAGCTATGTGGGCGTTAAAACCCTGTGTACGCGGATGCGAGGATAAGTACTTCCTTTTTCTAACCAGAGTCTCATGTAGGGTGAGCTGGACTGGAGAGCTGGAGATCGTGGAACTTTCGGGTGTGCCGGTGTACATGGCAGACTGAGAGATGGTTGGAGACGGTATTGTTTCCGCCGGTGCCCTAGATGCAATATTTCCTCCTACAAAACTGGTGGTTCCCTGACCCTGACTGCTTTTGGCTGGCAAAGAAACCTGCACAGATACTGCCGGTGGTGCGGAAAATGGTGGCCTTACAGTGACGGAAGGGATGTTGCGTTGCTGACTAGCTTCATTGGCCGAGGGTGCTACAACCTTAAGGGACGTTTGGTAGTTAGTCCAGGCTTGAAAATGCATGGTGGTTAAGTGTCTATGCATGCAACTAGTATTTAGACTTTTCAGATTCTGACCTCTGCTTAAGCTAGTTGAACATTTTTGACAGATGACTTTGCGCTGATCAGTTGGATGTTGTTTAAAAAAATGCCAGACTGCACTCTTCCTAGACTCGGATCCCTTTTCAGGGATTGCAGACTGAGCTTTAACCGGATGGCCACGCTGTCCTCCAACAGGTTTTGGCTTTGACACGCGTTTTGGGCCAGATACGGGCCCGGCAGATGGAACCTGTTGCGATGTTGATGCCTGCTGCGGCCCCTCCTCCACCTCCGCTTCTGAACTACTGCCGCCTGCACCCTGTTCCCTCAATGGCTGCCAATCGGGGTCAATAACTGGGTCATCTATTACCTCCTCTTCGAGCTCGTGTGCAACTTCGTCTGTGTCACTGTGTCGGTCAGTGGTATAGCGTTCGTGGCGGGGCAACATAGTCTCATCAGGGTCTGATTGTGGATCTGTACCCTGAGAGGGCAATGTGGTGGTCTGAGTCAAAGGAGCAGCATAGTACTCTGGCTGTGGCTGTGCATCAGTGCACTCCATGTCAGAATCTACTTGTAATGGGCATGGCCTGTTAAATGTTTCACTTTCTAAGCCAGGGACGGTATGTGTAAAGAGCTCCATGGAGTGACCCGTTGTGTCGCCTGCTGCATCCTTCTCTCTTGTTGTAGTTTTTGCTGAGGAGGACAAGGAAGCGACTTGTCCCTGACCGTGAACATCCACAAGCGACGCGCTGCTTTTACATTTACCAGTTTCGGAAGAGGAGGCAAAAGAGCTAGAGGCTGAGTCTGCAATGTAAGCCAAAACTTGCTGTTGCTGCTCCGCCTTTAAAAGCGGTTTTCCTACTCCCAGAAAAGAGAGCGTTCGAGGCCTTGTGTAGCCTGACGACGAAACTGGCTCCACAGCTCCAGACTTAGGTGGAATATTTTTATCCCCACGACCACCTGATGCTCCACTACCACTACCATCATTACCAGCTGACAATGAACGCCCACGACGACCTCTTGCACCAGACTTCCTCATTGTTTTAACCCCTTCATGACCCAGCCTATTTTGGCCTTAATGACCTTGCCATTTTTTGCAATTCTGACCAGTGTCCCTTTATGAGGTAATAACTCAGGAACGCTTCAACGGATCCTTGCGGTTCTGAGATTGTTTTTTCGTGACATATTGGGCTTCATGTTAGTGGTAAATTTAGGTCGATAATTTCTGAGTTTATTTGTGAAAAAAACGGAAATTTGGCGAAAATTTTGAAAATTTCGCAATTTTCACATTTTGAATTTTTATTCTGTTAAACCAGAGAGTTATGTGGCACAAAATAGTTAATAAATAACATTTCCCACATGTCTACTTTACATCAGCACAATTTTGGAAATAAAATTTTTTTTTGCTAGGAAGTTATAAGGGTTAAAATTTGACCAGTGATTTCTCATTTTTACAACAAAATTTACAAAACCATTTTTTTTAGGGACCACCTCACATTTGAAGTCAGTTTGAGGGTTCTATATGGCTGAAAATACCCAAAAGTGACACCATTCTAAAAACTGCACCCCTGAAGGTGCTCAAAACCACATTCAAGAAGTGTATTAACCCTTCAGGTGTTTCACAGCAGCAGAAGCAACAAGGAGGGGAAGAATTAACATTTAACTTTTTAGTCACAAAAATGATCTTTTCACAACAATTTTTTTATTTTCCCAAGGGTAAAAGGAGAAACTGGACCACGAATGTCATTGCCCAATTTGTCCTGAGTACGCTGATGCCTCATATGTGGGGGTAAACCACTGTTTGGGCGCACGGCAGGGCTCGGAAGGGAAGGAGCGCCATTTGACTTTTTGAAAGAAAAATTGGCTCCAATCTTTAGCGGACACCATGTCGCGTTTGGAGAGCCCCTGTGTGCCTAAACATTGGAGCTCCCCCACAAGTGACCCCATTTTGGAAACTAGACCCCCCAAGGAACTTATCTAGAAGCATAGTGAGCACTTTAAACCCCCAGGTGCTTCACAAATTAATCCGTAAAAATGAAAAAGTACTTTTTTTTCACACAAATTTTCTTTTAGCCTCAATTTTTTCATTTTCACATGGGCAACAGAATAAAATGGATCCTAAAATTTGTTGGGCAATTTCTCCTGAGTAAGACAATACCTCATATGTGGGGGTAAACTACTGTTTGGGCACATGGTAAGGCTCGGAAGGGAAGGAGTGCCATTTGACTTTTTGAATGAAAAATTATCTCCATCGTTAGCGGACACCATGTCAGGTTTGGAGAGCCCCTGTGTGCCTAAACATTGGAGCTCCCCCACAAGTGACCCCATTTTGGAAACTAGACCCCCCAAGGAACTTATCTAGATGCATAGTGAGCACTTTAAACCCTCAGGAGCTTCACAAATTGATCCGTAAAAATGAAAAAGTACTTTTTTTTCACACAAAATTTGTTTTTGCCTCAATTATTTCATTTTCACATAGGCAACAGGATAAAATGGATCCCAAAATTTGTTGGGCAATTTCTCCTGAGTACGCCGATACCTCATATGTGGGGGTAAACCACTGTTTGGGTGCACGGCAAGGCTTGGAAGGGAAGGCGCGCCATTTGACTTTTTCAATGGAAAATTAGCTCCAATCGTTAGTGGACACCATGTTGCGTTCGGAGAGCCCCTGTGTGCCTAAACATTGGAGCTCCCGCACAAGTGACCCCATTTTGGAAACTAGACCTCCCAAGGAACTAATCTAGATGTGTGGTGAGCACTTTGAACCCTCAAGTGCTTCACAGAAGTTTATAACGCAGAGCCATGAAAATAAAAAATTATTTTTCTTTCCTCAAAAATGATTTTTAGCCCGGAGTTTTTTATTTTCCCAAGGATAATAGGAGAAATTGGACCCCAAATGTTGTTGTCCAGTTTGTCCTGAGTACGATGATACCCCATATGTGGGGGTAAACCACTGTTTGGGCGCACGGCAGGGCTCGGAAGGAAGGCACGCCATTTGGCTTTTTGAATGGAAAATTAGCTTCAATCATTAGCGGACACCATGTCGCGTTTGGAGAGCCCCTGTGTGCCTAAACATTGGAACTCCCGCACAAGTGACCCCATTTTGGAAACTAGACCTCCCAAGGAACTAATCTAGATGTGTGGGGAGCACTTTGAACCCTCAAGTGCTTCACAGAAGTTTATAACGCAGAGCCATGAAAATAAAAAAATATTTTTCTTTCCTCAAAAATGATTTTTTAACCCACAATTTTTTATTTTCCCAAGCGTAACAGGAGAAATTGGACCCCAAAAGTTGTTGTGCAGTTTCTCCTGAGTACGCTGATACCCCATATGTGGGGGTAAACCACTGTTTTGGCACACGTCGTGGAGCGGAAGGGAAGTAGTGACGTTTTGAAATGCAGACTTTAATGGAATGCTCTGCGGGCGTCACGTTGCGTTTGCAGAGCCCCTGTGTGCCTAAACAGTAGGAACTCCCCACAATTGACCCCACTTTGGAAACTAGACCCCCAAGGGAACTTATCTAGATGTGTGGTGAGAACTTTGAACCCCCAAGTGCTTCACAGAAGTTTATAACGCAGAGCCGTGAAAATAAAAAATGTGTTTTCTTTCCTCAAAAATATTTTTTTAGCCCAGAATTTTTTAATTTTCCCAAGGGTAACAGGAAAAATTGGACCCCAAAAGTTGTTGTCCAGTTTCTCCTGAGTACGCTGATACCCCATATGTGGGGGTAAACCACGGCACATGGCGGGGCTCGGAAGGGAAGTAGTGACGATTTGGAATGCAGACTTTGATGGAATGGTCTGCGGGAATCATGTTACGTTTGCAGAGCCCCTGATGTGCCTAAACAGTAGAAACCCCCCACAAGTGACCCCATTTTGGAAACTAGACCCCCCAAGAAACTTATCTAGATGTGTGGTGAGCACGTTAAACCCCCAAGTGCTTCACAGAAGTTTACAACGCAGAGCCGTGAAAATAAAAAATAATTTTTCTTTCCTCAAAAAAGATGTTTTAGCAAGCAATTGTTTATTTTCACAAGGGTAACAGGAGAAATTGGACCCCAATATTTGTTGCCCAGTTTGTTGTGAGTACGCTGATACCTCATACGTGGGGGTAAACCACTGTTTGGGCGCACGTCAGGGCTCGGAAGGGAAGTAGTGACATTTGAAATGCAGACTTTGATGGAATGGTCTGCGGGCGTCACGTTGCATTTGCAGAGCCCCTGATGTGCCTAAACAGTAGAAACACCCCACAAGTGACCCCATTTTGGAAACTAGACCCCAAAAGGATCTTATCTAGATGTGTGGTGAGCACTTTCAACCCCCAAGTGTTTCACATAAGTTTATAACGTAGAGCCGTGAAAATAAAAAATAATTGTTCTTTCCTCAAAATTATGTTTTAGCAAGTAATTTTTTATTTTTGCAAGGGTAACAGGAGAAATTGGACCCCAATAGTTGTTGCCCAGTTTGTCCTGAGTACGCTGGTATCCCATATGTGGGGGTAAACCACTGTTCGGGCGCACGTCGGGGCTTGGAAGGGAGGGCGCACCATTTGACTTTTTGAACGCAAGATTGGCTGGAATCAATGGTGGCGCCATGTTGCGTTTGGAGACCCCTGATGTGCCTAAACAGTGGAAACCCCTCAATTCTAACTTCAACACTAACCCCAACACACCCCTAACCCTAATCCCAACTGTAGCCATAACCCTAATCACAACCCTAACCCCAACACACCCGTAACCCTAAATCCAACCCTAATCCTAACCCTAATCCCAACCCTACCCACAACTGTAACCCCAACACAACCCTAACCCTATCCTTAACCCTAACCACAAGCCTAATCTTAACCCTATTTCCAACCCTAGCCCTAATTCCAACCCTAAGGGTACCGTCTCACATAACGATTTACCAACGATCACGACCAGCGATACGACCTGGCCGTGATCGTTGGAAAGTCATTGTGTGGTCGCTGGGGAGCTGTCACACAGACCGCTCTCCAGCGACCAAAGATGCCAAGGTCCCGGGTAACCAGGGTAAACATCGGGTTACTAAGCGCAGGGCCGCGCTTAGTAACCCGATGTTTACCGTGGTTACCAGCGTAAAAGTAAAAAAAAAAAACGTACATACTCACATTTCGGTGTCCTTCAGGTCCCTTGCCGTCTGCTTCCCGCTCTGACTGAGCGCCGCCGTACAGTGAGAGCAGAACGCAGCGGTGACGTCACTGCTGTGCTGTGCTCTCACTTTCCGGCCGGCAGACAGTCAGAGCGGGAAGCAGACGGCAAGGGACCTGAAGGACACCGAAATGTGAGTATGCACTTTTTTTTTTTTTTTTACTTTTACGCTGGTAACCAGGGTAAACATCGGGTTACTAAGCGCGGCCCTGCGCTTAGTAACCCGATGTTTACCCTGGTTACAAGTGAACGCATCGCTGGATAGCTGTCACACACAACGATCCAGCGATGACAGCGGGAGATCCACCGACGAAAGAAAGTTCCAAACGATCTGCTACGACGTACGATTCTCAGCAGGGCCCCTGATCGCTGCTGCGTGTCAGGCACAGCGATATCGTATGGATATCGCTGGAACGTCACGGATTGTACCGTCGTAGCGATCAAAGTGCCACTGTGAGACGGTACCCTAACTCTAATTCCAACCCTAACCCTAAGGCTATGTGCCCACTTTGCGGATTCGTGTGAGATTTTTCCGCACCATTTTTGAAAAATCCGCAGGTAAAAGGCACTGCGTTTTACCTACGGATTTACAGCGGATTTACAGTGTTTTTTTTGTGCGGATTTCACCTGCGGATTCCTATTGAGGAACAGGTGTAAAACGCTGCGGAATCCGCACAAAATTGACATGCTGCGGAAAATACACAGTGTTTCCGCACGGTATTTTCCGCACCATGGGCACAGCGGATTTGGTTTTCCATAGGTGTACATGGTACTGTAAACCTGATGGAAAACTTCTACGAATTCGCAGCGGCCAATCCGCTGCGGATCCGCTGTCAGTCCGCTGCGGATCCGCAGCGGATCCACGGCGGATCCGCTGCGGATCCGCGGCCGATCCGCTGCGGATTCGCAGCCAAATCTGCACTGTGTGCACATGCCCTAACCCTACCCCTAACCCTACCCCTAATTCTAACCCTAATTCTAACCCTAATTCTAACCCTAGTTCTAACCCTAACCCTAGCAGAAAAAAAAAAAAAAAAAAAATTATTTATTTTTATTATTGTCCCTATGGGGGTGATAAAGGGGGGTCATTTACTTTTTTTTATTTTGATCACTGAGATAGGCTATATCGCAGTGATCAAAATACATCTGGAACGAATCTGCCAGCTGGCAGATTCTGCGGGCGCAGTGCGCATGCGCCCACCATATTGGAAGATGGCGGCGCCCATGGAGAAGCCGGACGGACGCTGGGAGGCCCGGTAAGTATGTAGGGGGGTGATCGCATCACGGGGGGGGGACCGGAGCACAGGGAGGGGGGACCGGAGCACAGGGAGGGGGGACCGGAGCACGGGGGGAGCGGACAGCAGGACGGGGGAGCCGGCAGGCGGACGGAGGGGACCGGACCCCATAACGGAGCACTGGGGGGGCGATCGGTGGGGTGGGGGCAGATTAGGTTTTCCTACCATGGCCGATGATATTGCAGCATCGGCCATGGCTGGATTGTAATATTTCACCGTTTTTTTAGGTGAAATATTACAAATCGCTCTGATTGGCAGTTTCACTTTCAACAGCCAATCAGAGCAATCGTAGCCACGGGGGGGTGAAGCCACCCCCCCTGGGCTGAAGCACCACTCCCCCTGTCTCTGCAGATCGGGTAAAATGGGAGTTAACCCCTTCACCCGATCTGCAGGGACGCGATCCCTCCATGACGCATACGCTGCGTCATAGGTCGGGAAGGCACAGACTTTCATGACGCAGCGTATGCGTCAAAGGTCGGGAAGGGGTTAAAATCTTAACCAAAGTAACTTTATTTGTTGCTGTCAAACAACTTACACGGTGAGCTATAACTTCAGTATGATTTCAATATCCCTTAACAGGTTGGTGAGACCACAAGGAAAATCAGGCACAATGTTACACACTCTGTTTTCTGTGGCACAAAATCACAGAGATGACACACACGCAGGACTGTCACTCAAGCACTAATGTCAATATTAATCTCCCACCTAATTTATTTTTTTTTTTTTCTCAGGGAGACTTTAGAAACCAAATAATATTTAAAAAAAAACAAAAAAAAAAAGGCTTTCTATGGCCCACAATTAGAGAGAGAGAGGTGGCACACCCAGGAGTCAAGACTGGCGCACAAGCTGAAAGGGCAATATTACTCTCCCACTGTTTTTTTAAGTTTTTTTTTTTTTATTTTCAGGGAGACTTTAGAAACCAAATAATATTAAAAAAACCAAAAAAATAAATAGCCTTTCTATGGCCCACTGAATGAGAGAGAGAGGTGGCACACCCAGGAGTCAAGACTGGCACACAAGCTGAAAGGGCAATATTACTCTCCCACTGTTTTTTTAAGTTTTTTTTTTATTATTTTCAGGGAGACTTTAGAAACCAAATAATATTAAAAAAACCAAAAAAATAAATAGCCTTTCTATGGCCCACTGAATGAGAGAGAGAGGTGGCACACCCAGGAGTCAAGACTGGCACACAAGCTGAAAGGGCAATATTACTCTCCCACTGTTTTTTTTATGTATTTTTTGTTTTTTAAGGGAGACTTTAGAAACCAAATAATATAAAAAAAAAAACAAAAAAAAAAGGCTTCCTATGGCCCACAATTAGAGAGAGAGAGGTGGCACACCCAGGAGTCAAGACTGGCACACAAGCTGAAAGGGCAATATTACTCTCCCACTGTTTTTTTAAGTTTTTTTTTATTATTTTCAGGGAGACTTTAGAAACCAAATAATATTAAAAAAACCAAAAAAATAAATAGCCTTTCTATGGCCCACTGAATGAGAGAGAGAGGTGGCACACCCAGGAGTCAAGACTGGCACACAAGCTGAAAGGGCAATATTACTCTCCCACTGTTTTTTTAAGTTTTTTTTTTTTTATTTTCAGGGAGACTTTAGAAACCAAATAATATTAAAAAAACCAAAAAAATAAATAGCCTTTCTATGGCCCACTGAATGAGAGAGAGAGGTGGCACACCCAGGAGTCAAGACTGGCACACAAGCTGAAAGGGCAATATTACTCTCCCACTGTTTTTTTTATGTATTTTTTGTTTTTTAAGGGAGACTTTAGAAACCAAATAATATTAAAAAAAAAACAAAAAAAAAAAGGCTTTCTATGGCCCACAATTAGAGAGAGAGAGGTGGCACACCCAGGAGTCAAGATTGGCGCACAAGCTGAAAGGGCAATATTACTCTCCCACTGTTTTTTTAAGTTTTTTTTTTTTTATTTTCAGGGAGACTTTAGAAACCAAATAATATTAAAAAAACCAAAAAAATAAATAGCCTTTCTATGGCCCACTGAATGAGAGAGAGAGGTGGCACACCCAGGAGTCAAGACTGGCACACAAGCTGAAAGGGCAATATTACTCTCCCACTGTTTTTTTAAGTTTTTTTTTTATTATTTTCAGGGAGACTTTAGAAACCAAATAATATTAAAAAAACCAAAAAAATAAATAGCCTTTCTATGGCCCACTGAATGAGAGAGAGAGGTGGCACACCCAGGAGTCAAGACTGGCACACAAGCTGAAAGGGCAATATTACTCTCCCACTGTTTTTTTAAGTTTTTTTTTTTTTATTTTCAGGGAGACTTTAGAAACCAAATAATATTAAAAAAACCAAAAAAATAAATAGCCTTTCTATGGCCCACTGAATGAGAGAGAGAGGTGGCACACCCAGGAGTCAAGACTGGCACACAAGCTGAAAGGGCAATATTACTCTCCCACTGTTTTTTTTATGTATTTTTTGTTTTTTAAGGGAGACTTTAGAAACCAAATAATATTAAAAAACAAACAAACAAAAAAAGGCTTTCTATGGCCCACAATTAGAGAGAGAGAGGTGGCACACCCAGGAGTCAAGACTGGCGCACAAGCTGAAAGGGCAATATTACTCTCCCACTGTTTTTTTAAGTTTTTTTTTTTTTTCAGGGAGACTTTAGAAACCAAATAATATTAAAAAAACCAAAAAAATAAATAGCCTTTCTATGGCCCACTGAATGAGAGAGAGAGGTGGCACACCCAGGAGTCAAGACTGGCACACAAGCTGAAAGGGCAATATTACTCTCCCACTGTTTTTTTATGTATTTTTTGTTTTTTAAGGGAGACTTTAGAAACCAAATAATATTAAAAACAAAACAAAAAAAAAAAGGCTTTCTATGGCCCACAATTAGAGAGAGAGAGGTGGCACACCCAGGAGTCAAGACTGGCGCACAAGCTGAAAGGGCAATATTACTCTCCCACTGTTTTTTTAAGTTTTTTTTTTTTTATTTTCAGGGAGACTTTAGAAACCAAATAATATTAAAAAAACCAAAAAAATAAATAGCCTTTCTATGGCCCACTGAATGAGAGAGAGAGGTGGCACACCCAGGAGTCAAGACTGGCACACAAGCTGAAAGGGCAATATTACTCTCCCACTGTTTTTTTATGTTTTTTTTTTTTTTCAGGGAGACTTTAGAAACCAAATAATATTAAAAAAACCAAAAAAATAAATAGCCTTTCTATGGCCCACTGAATGAGAGAGAGAGGTGGCACACCCAGGAGTCAAGACTGGCACACAAGCTGAAAGGGCAATATTACTCTCCCACTGTTTTTTTATGTATTTTTTGTTTTTTAAGGGAGACTTTAGAAACCCAATAATATTAAAAAAAAAAAAAAAAAAGGCTTTCTATGGCCCACTGAATGAGAGAGAGAGGTGGCACACCCAGGAGTCAAGACTGGCGCACAAGCTGAAAGGGCAATATTACTCTCCCACTGTTTTTTTAAGTTTTTTTTTTTTTTCAGGGAGACTTTAGAAACCAAATAATATTAAAAAAAACAAAAAAATAAATAGCCTTTCTATGGCCCACAATTAGAGAGAGAGAGGTGGCACACCCAGGAGTCAAGACTGGCACACAAGCTGAAAGGGCAATATTACTCTCCCACTGTTTTTTTATGTATTTTTTGTTTTTTAAGGGAGACTTTAGAAACCCAATAATATTTAAAAAAAAAAAAAAAAAAAAGGCTTTCTATGGCCCACAATTAGAGAGAGAGGTGGCACACCCAGGAGTCAAGACTGGCACACAAGCTGAAAGGGCAATATTACTCTCCCACTGTTTTTTTATGTATTTTTTGTTTTTTAAGGGAGACTTTAGAAACCAAATAATATTAAAAAAAAACACAAAAAAAAAGGCTTTCTATGGCCCACAATTAGAGAGAGAGAGGTGGCACACCCAGGAGTCAAGACTGGCGCACAAGCTGAAAGGGCAATATTACTCTCCCACTGTTTTTTTATTTTTTTTATTTTTTTTTTTAGGGAGACTTTAGAAACCAAATAATATTAAAAAAACCAAAAAAATAAATAGCCTTTCTATGGCCCACTGAATGAGAGAGAGAGGTGGCACACCCAGGAGTCAAGACTGGCACACAAGCTGAAAGGGCAATATTACTCTCCCACTGTTTTTTTATGTATTTTTTGTTTTTTAAGGGAGACTTTAGAAACCCAATAATATTTAAAAAAAAAAAAAAAAAAAAGGCTTTCTATGGCCCACAATTAGAGAGAGAGGTGGCACACTCAGGAGTCAAGACTGGCACACAAGCTGAAAGGGCAATATTACTCTCCCACTGTTTTTTTTATGTATTTTTTGTTTTTTAAGGGAGACTTTAGAAACCAAATAATATTAAAAACAAAACAAAAAAAAAAAGGCTTTCTATGGCCCACAATTAGAGAGAGAGGTGGCACACTCAGGAGTCAAGACTGGCGCACAAGCTGAAAGGGCAATATTACTCTCCCACTGTTTTTTTAAGTTTTTTTTTTTTTATTTTCAGGGAGACTTTAGAAACCAAATAATATTAAAAAAACCAAAAAAATAAATAGCCTTTCTATGGCCCACTGAATGAGAGAGAGAGGTGGCACACCCAGGAGTCAAGACTGGCACACAAGCTGAAAGGGCAATATTACTCTCCCACTGTTTTTTTATGTTTTTTTTTTTTCAGGGAGACTTTAGAAACCAAATAATATTAAAAAAACCAAAAAAATAAATAGCCTTTCTATGGCCCACTGAATGAGAGAGAGAGGTGGCACACCCAGGAGTCAAGACTGGCACACAAGCTGAAAGGGCAATATTACTCTCCCACTGTTTTTTTATGTATTTTTTGTTTTTTAAGGGAGACTTTAGAAACCCAATAATATTAAAAAAAAAAAAAAAAAAAAGGCTTTCTATGGCCCACTGAATGAGAGAGAGAGGTGGCACACCCAGGAGTCAAGACTGGCGCACAAGCTGAAAGGGCAATATTACTCTCCCACTGTTTTTTTATGTTTTTTTTTTTTTCAGGGAGACTTTAGAAACCAAATAATATTAAAAAAACCAAAAAAAAAAATAGCCTTTCTATGGCCCATTGAATGAGAGAGAGAGGTGGCACACCCAGGAGTCAAGACTGGCACACAAGCTGAAAGGGCAATATTACTCTCCCACTGTTTTTTTATGTATTTTTTGTTTTTTAAGGGAGACTTTAGAAACCCAATAATATTAAAAAAAAAAAAAAAAAAAGGCTTTCTATGGCCCACTGAATGAGAGAGAGAGGTGGCACACCCAGGAGTCAAGACTGGCACACAAGCTGAAAGGGCAATATTACTCTCCCACTGTTTTTTTATGTATTTTTTGTTTTTTAAGGGAGACTTTAGAAACCCAATAATATTAAAAAAAAAAAAAAAAAAGCCTTTCTATGGCCCACAATTAGAGAGAGAGGTGGCACACCCAGGAGTCAAGACTGGCACACAAGCTGAAAGGGCAATATTACTCTCCCACTGTTTTTTTATGTATTTTTTGTTTTTTAAGGGAGACTTTAGAAACCAAATAATATTTAAAAAAAAACAAAAAAAAAAGGCTTTCTATGGCCCACAATTAGAGAGAGAGAGGTGGCACACCCAGGAGTCAAGACTGGCGCACAAGCTGAAAGGGCAATATTACTCTCCCACTGTTTTTTTAAGTTTTTTTTTTTTTATTTTCAGGGAGACTTTAGAAACCAAATAATATTAAAAAAACCAAAAAAATAAATAGCCTTTCTATGGCCCACTGAATGAGAGAGAGAGGTGGCACACCCAGGAGTCAAGACTGGCACACAAGCTGAAAGGGCAATATTACTCTCCCACTGTTTTTTTATGGTTTTTTTTTTTCAGGGAGACTTTAGAAACCAAATAATATTAAAAAAACCAAAAAAATAAATAGCCTTTCTATGGCCCACTGAATGAGAGAGAGAGGTGGCACACCCAGGAGTCAAGACTGGCACACAAGCTGAAAGGGCAATATTACTCTCCCACTGTTTTTTTATGTATTTTTTGTTTTTTAAGGGAGACTTTAGAAACCAAATAATATTTAAAAAAAAAAAAAAAGGCTTTCTATGGCCCACTGAATGAGAGAGAGAGGTGGCACACCCAGGAGTCAAGACTGGCACACAAGCTGAAAGGGCAATATTACTCTCCCACTGTTTTTTTTTTTTTTTTTTTTCAGGGAGACTTTAGAAACCAAATAATAAGAAAAAAAATAAATAAATAAATAGGCTTTCTATAGCCCACTGAATAAGAGATAGCACACACAGCAGTGGCACACAAGCCCTGACTGAGGCCAATATTTTTCTACCACTGATTGATGTAGTGTTTTTGTGTTGAGGTAGAATTTAGAACACAAATCACGGAAAAAATAAATAGGCTTTCTATGGCCCACTCAGTGAGAGATGGCACACACAGGGATGGCACTGTAGCAGAAATGCCAATCTTAATCTCCCACAAAAAAAACAAAAAACAAAACAGGGACTGTCCTACAATTACTATCTCCCTGCAGTAATCTAAGCCAGGTATGGCAGGCAGCAATAGGAGTGGACTGATGCACAAATTAAATAAAAAGTGTGGACAAACAAAAAAGATAGCTGTGCAGAAAGGAACAAGAGGATATGTGCTTTGAAAAAAGCAGTTGGTTTCCACAGTGGCGTACACACAGCAATACAGCTATCACGGAGCCTTCTAGGGCAGCCCAATGAGCTACAGCGCTGAGGAAAAAAAAAAAATAGCTTCCACTGTTCCTGCACACCGAAGGTGGTGTTGGACAGTGGAAATCGCTACAGCACAAGCGGTTTGGTGGTTAGTGGACCCTGCCTAACGCTCTCCCTGCTTCTGACGAAGCGGCAGCAACCTCTCCCTAAGCTCAGATCAGCAGCAGTAAGATGGCGGTCGGCGGGAACGCCCCTTTATAGCCCCTGTGACGCCGCAGACAGCAAGCCAATCACTGAAATGCCCTTCTCTAAGATGGTGGGGACCAGGATCTATGTCATCACGCTGCCCACACTCTGCGTTCACCTTCATTGGCTGAGAAATGGCGCTTTTCGCGTCATTGAAACGCGATGACGCGACTTTGGCGCGAAAGTCGCGTACCGCATGGCCGACAAGCACAGGGGTCGGATCGGGTTTCATGAGACGCCGACTTAGCCAAAAGTCGGCGACTTTTGAAAATGATCGACCCGTTTCGCTCAACCCTAGTCCTCAGTCCAAAGTACCAAGTACAGGGTAGCTGTGGTCCGGCCGGCTTGGAGGCAATAAGAGATCCCTTGCCAAGTGAGGTCCATAAGCCTTTCCTGCTAGCGCTGTTTACTTAATTGGATCCCTGCTTCTTGAAGCTCAGTGCAAGTCCTCTCTCTCCGGTCCTAAGACAGATGTCTGTACGATAGGCAGTTTGAGCCTGTTTATAGGATCTCTTAGGGTATGTGCACACGTCAGGATTTCTTGCAGAAATTTCCTGAAGAAAACCGGAAATTTTCTGCAAGAAATCCGCATGTTTCTTTATGCGTTTTTTTCCCGTTTTTTTTGCTTTTTTTAGCATTTTGCAAGCGTAATTAACTTGCAGAATGCTAAAGTTTTCCAAGCGATCTGTAGCATCGCTTGGAAAACTGATTGACAGGTTGGTCACACTTGTCAAACATAGTGTTTGACAAGTGTGACCAACTTTTTACTATAGATGCAGCCTATGCAGCATCAATAGTAAAAGATAGAATGTTAAAAATAATTAAAAATATGGTTATACTCACCTTCTGCAAACAGCCGATCTCAGCGGCGTCCGTTCCTATAGATGGTGTGTGCAGGTCATGTGACCGCGACGTCATCGCAGGTCCTTCACACACACCAGCTATAGGAACAGAAGCAGCAGCATGCACCTGAGAGGTGGGAAGACTGCGGGGGCCATCGAAGGTGAGTATATGACTATTTTTTATTTTAATTTTTTTTTTTTACCAATTATACGGTGCCCAGTCCGTGGAGGAGAGTCTCCTCTCCTCCACCCTGGGTACCAACCGCACATAATCTGCTTACTTCCCGCATGGTGGGCATAGCCACATGCGGAAAGTAAGCAGATCAATGCATTCCTAGTTGTGCGGAACCCCTGCAATTCCGCAAATTTAATGAACATGTTGCTTTTTTTTCCGCGATGCGATTTTTTCGAAAAAATGCAACATTTGCACAAGATATGCGGAATACACTGAAAATAGTGGGAGGCATATGTAAGCGTTTTTTTCGCATTTTTTTCGCGTTTTTATCACGTTTTTATAGCGAAAAAAGCGCAAAAAATACTGATCGTGTGCACATGGCCTTAGATGACCCAGCTCTCACGGTCACTGCTTCACCTCAGACTTGTTACTGGCAATTGACATAGAGTGCTTTGCCCTCCGGTTCTGTCACGCTTCCTAGAGAACAACACGACCTCGGTCTCCCGGTACCCTGCTTCTGCGCTCTGACTCTGAGGGTGTCTATCCACTGTTCCCCTCCTGATCCCTTTCCTCCTCTATGCTTCTTCTCTCTAAGCTCCTCCACAATTCAACTCTCCTTCTGCTTCTCTTTCCAGGGGGTAGCAGCTCCCTCGTGGCTCCTTGGCCCTCACATCTTCTCCAGACATCCTTCAGCTACTGGAGACCAACTGTCTCCCTCCACTGCCTCTCAGACTCCCTGAGACTTACTGGCTCCTCCTACAGACCAGGATACATAAAGTGTAAGGGAGCTTCCCTGAATCCGGGTCCTGAGCTCCCCCTCCTGGCCTAGATTCAGATTATGTTGAATGTGAGTGCCTTACCTCATAGATAGGATCCCCTTTGCCTCCAAGCATGATATCACCCTCCCCGAAGGGAAGACAACATCACTGCAGCAAGCGGTTACCTGGGGGTGCTGCACTCCTCCC
Source organism: Ranitomeya variabilis (assembly GCF_051348905.1). NCBI lineage: Eukaryota > Metazoa > Chordata > Amphibia > Anura > Dendrobatidae > Ranitomeya > Ranitomeya variabilis. Next base: position 466,524,508 of record NC_135236.1, read on the forward strand.
TTGCCTCTTCCACTCATACCGCCCCCACTTCTTCCTCCACTTGGACCTATGCCTCCTGATTGCTTGTTTTTGTTTTTTCAATTCTAGATTTTGTTAAGTCAGTTACATAAAAAAATGAAAACTAAATTATGAGAAAAAGAAAAAAATGCAATATATACAAAAAGAGAACATTGTTGGATTACTCCTCCCTTGCCTCTTCCACCTAAATTGCCACATCCACCTCTTCTTCCACTTCAATCTATGCCTTCTGGTTCTTGATTGCTAATTTTAGTTGCAAATTTTAGGTTTGAGAGTCCTCAGAACCTTAGAATTGAGAGTCCTCAGTGGTTCAGACTACTCAGGTCTCTTCATGAGGCATAGACTGGCTAACATGGTGCCAAGATATATATCTTTCCTGTATCAAAAAGGTTGTTCTAAGTCAGTTTTAAATAAAAATAAAAAGTATGACAAAAATAAACACACATAAAAAAATTGTGTTTGATTATGTCTCCCTTGACTATTTATTTATTCTACTTAATTATATAGTGCCATTAATTCCGAAGCACTTTACAAACATTATTGGCACTGTCCTCATTGGGACTGACAAACTAAATTCCCAAATAGTATGTGTTTGGAGTGTGGGAGGAAACCCGCACAAACATGTGGAGAACATACAAACTCTTTGCAGATGTCTTTTGTTGGATTTTAACCCACTGTAGGAACCCAGCACTGCAAGGTTGCAGTGCTTACCACTTGAGCCACCATGCTGCCCTGCCTCTACTACCTATACCGCCATGTCTACATCCTCCTCCACTTACACCTGTTCCTACTTGTTCAAGATAGGGTTGAGCGAAATGGATCGGACAAATTCAAAAATCGCCGACTTTCGGCAAAGTCGGGTTTCATGAAACCTGACCCGATCCTAGTGTGGGATCGGCCATGCGGTCGGCGATCAGCACGCCAAAGTCGCGTTTCGTATGATGTGTTCACCGCCATTTTTCAGCCAATGAAAGAGGACGCAGAGTGTGGTCTCATCCCCACCATCTTAGAGAAGGGCATGACCGTGATTGGCTTGCTTTCTGCGGCGTCACAGGGGCTATAAAGGGGCGTGCACGCCGACCGCCATCTTACTTCTGCCGATGTTAGCATAGGGAGAGGTTGCTGAAGCTTAATCAGAAGAAGGGATATAGTTAGGGAGGGAAGATTAACCCACAAACTGCTTGTGCTGTAGCGATTTCCACTGTCCAACACCACCTTTTTTTTAGCAGGGACAGTGGAGGCTATATTTTTGTGCATCAGCTCTGTAGCTTATTAGGCTGCCTTATAAGGCTCCCTGATAGCTGCATTGCTGTTTGCACTGCTGCTGTGCACCCAACTGCTTTTTTAAAAGCAAAAATCCTGTTGCTCCTTTCTGCACAGTTATCTTGTTTATTTGTCCACACTTTTGTGTGCAGCAGTCCTTTTTATTGCTGCCATACTTGTCCTGAGATGATTGTAGGGAGATTGAAATTGTACTACAGTCCTTGTATTTTTTCATATATCAGCCAGCCACTTTCTGCCACTTACATTGCGTTGTTTTATAAACTGGGCCTCAGTTGTGGTTCAGTCTCCCCCCCAAAAAAGGGAGATTGAAATTCTCACAAAGTTGATATATTTCAGTCCTCTTAGTTTGTCGTATATCAGGCAGCCACTTTCTGCCACTTACATTGCATTGGTTTATACACTGGGCCTCAGATTTGGTTCAGTCTCCAAAAAAAAAAAGGGAGATTGAAATTCTCACAAAGTGGATATATTTCAGTCCTGTTAGTTTGTCGTATATCAGCCAGCCACTTTCTGCCACTCACATAGCGTTGTTTTATACACTGGGCCTCAGTTTTGGTTCAGTCTTAAAAAAAAGGGATATTCAAATTCTCAACAAGTTTATATACACCTTCTACCTTGTTTTACAGTACCATATAACGGTTGTTATTTTGGTTAGATTTTCCAAAAAATTAGGAAGTCTGGTGAAAGAGGCCATGGGCGTAGGTTGCCAGCTGGTACTGATGGTGGTGGTGGTGGTGGTGCATCTGGTGGTAGTGGGAAAAGCACAATAGCACCAAAGGCTGGAGGTGTTGAGCCAGCGTCATCGTCTGGCTACACAAGGCCTCGAAGGCTCTCTTATCTGGGAGTAGGAAAACAGCTTTTAAAGTCGGAGCAGCAGGAAAAAGTTTTGGCTTTCCTTGCTAACTCAGCCTCTAGCTCTTTCGCCTCCTCTTCAGAAAGTTCCAAATATAAAAGCAGCGAGTAGTCTGTGGATGCTCCCAGTCAGGAACAAGACGTTTCCTTGTGTTCTTCACCCAAACCAAAATTGAAGGATGCGTCAGGAGACACTACAGGTTACTCCATGGAGCTCTTTACACATACCGTGCCTGGGTTAGAAAGGGAAATTGTTGACTGCCCATTACAAGATGAATCGGACATGGAGTGCATTGATGCACAGCCACAGCTAGATTATTATGCTGTTCCATTGACTCAGATCACTACATTGCCCTCGCAGTGTACTGAGCCACAATCTGACCCTAATGAGACTATGGTGCAACGTCCCGAACGCTATAGCACCTTACACGGTGACACAGAGGAAAGTGCACATGACATTGAAGAGGAGGTGATAGATGACCCAGTTGTTGACCCAGAGTGGCAGCCATTGGGGGAAGAGGGTGCCGCTGCCAGTAGCTCAGAAGCGGAGGAGGATGATCTGCAGCAGCCATCTACATCGCAACAGCTGTCATCTGGCAGGCCCGTATCAGGCCAAAAACGTTTGTCAAAAACAAAACCAGTTTTAGGACAGCGTGGCCATCCGGTGAATGTAGCACAGTGTGCAATGCCTGAAAAGGTATTCCATAGTAGGAAGAGTGTAGTGTGGCAATTTTTTAACCAAGATCCGAATGATCAGTGCAAAATAGTGTTGAGCGATACCGTCCGATACTTGAAAGTATCGGTATCGGAAAGTATCGGCCGATACCGGCAAAGTATCGGATCTAATCCGATACCGATACCCGATACCAATACAAGTCAATGGGACTCAAGTATCGGACGGTATCCCTGATGGTTCCCAGGGTCTGAAGGAGAGGAAACTCTCCTTCAGGCCCTGGGAACCATATTAATGTGTAAAATAAAGAATTAATGCCTATTTCTGCATTCAGGACCTGAAATTACGTCACGGCTTGCTGTGATTGGTCGCGTCGCGGTCACATGGGCGGCACGCAACCAATCACAAGCCGCGACATAATTTTAAAAATGCGCGCGTCTCCTGCCTCCCGTGACGTCACGGCTTGTGATTGGTCGCGTCGCCCATGTGACCGCGACGCGACCAATCACAAAGCCGGAACGTAATTTTAAAATACTGAATGCCTAGAAGAACCTGAAAATTACGTCATGGCTTGCTGTGATTGGTCACATCGCGGCCACATGGGCGGCACGTGACCAATCAGAAGCCATGACGTCACGGAAGGAAGGAAAAGCGCGCATTTTAAGCAAAGAACGCTGCCGGTTCCCTCGGTGAGGTCCAGGCTGCGTCGGAGAGGTGAGTATAGCAATATTTTTATTTTAATTCTTTATTTTACACATTAATGTTGTATTTTACACATTAATGTTGTTTCGATACCGATACCCGATACCACAAAAGTATCGGATCTCGGTATCGGAATTCCGATACCCGCAAGTATCCGCCGATACCCGATACTTGCGGTATCGGAATGCTCAACACTAGTGCAAAGTAATCTGTAAGAAATGCTCAAAGACCTTTAGCAGAGGGAAGAATCTTCAAAATTTAAATACAACGTGCATGTTTAGACATTTAACCAGCATACACTTGCAAGCCTGGACTAACTACGAAACGTCCCGTACCGTTGGTGCACCTGCTCAGAATGAAGGTAGTCAGCAACGCTACATTGCTTCCCTCACTGTAAGCCCACTGGTTAGGACACCACCAGCAGCAAATGTGGAGGTATCGTCGCAAGGCCAAAGCAGTCAGGGAATCACAAGGTTCTTGGTAGGAAACACTGTATGTAGGCCAACATCAAGAATACCATCACCAATCCTCTCTCAATCCACTATGTCCACCACCCCCACCGCTAGTTCCACCATATGCAGCTCTCCAGTCCAGCTCACCCTACAAGAGACTCTCGTTAGGAAAAGAAAATACTCATCATCTCATCCTCATACACAAGGTTTGAACGCCCACATTGCTATACTAATCTCGTTAGAGATGATGCCCTACTGGTTGGTTGAAAGCAAAGCTTTCAAAGACCTGATGGCCTTCGCAGTACCACGCTATGACCTACCCAGTCTGCACTTCTTTGTGAGAAAAGCCATCCCAGCCCTCCACCAGCATGTCAAAGACTGCATTGTCCATGCACTGAGGCAATCAGTCAGTGAAAAGGTGCACCTCACAACAGATGCATGGACCAGTAGGCATGGCTAGGGTTGAGCGAAACGGGTCGGCCATTTTCAGAAGTCGCCGACTTTTGGCAAAGTCGGGTTTCATGAAACCCGACCCGACCCCTGAGTGGGGTCGGCCATGAGGTCGGCGATCTTCTGAATCTGGTATCGGAATTCCGATACCGAGTTCCGATATGTTTGCGATATCGGGAATCGGTATCGGAATCCATATTTAAGTGTTAAATAAAGAATCAAAATAAAAAATATTGATATACTCACCCTCGGACGCGCCCTGGTACTAACCGGCAGGCTTCCTTCCTAAGAATGAGCGCGTGAATGACCTGCGGTGACGTCGCGGCTTGTGATTGGTCGCGAGCGGTCACATGGACAAGCCGCGACGTCATCTAAGGTCCTTCACGCGCTCATTCTTAGGAAAGAAGGCTGCCGGAAAGAAGCAGGGCGCGTCCGAGGGTGAGTATATTCCTATTAGGTATATACTCACCCTCGGACGCGCCCTGCTTCTTTCCGGCAGCCTTCCTTCCTAAGAATGAGCGCGTGAAGGACCTTAGATGACGTCGCGGCTTGTCCATGTGACCGCTCGCGACCAATCACAAGCCGCGACGTCACCGCAGGTCATTCACGCACTCATTCTTAGGAAGGAAGCCTGCCGGTTAGTACCAGGGCGCGTCCGAGGGTGATTATATCAATATTTTTTATTTTGATTCTTTATTTTACACATTAATATGGATCCCAGGACCTGAAGGAGAGTTTCCTCTCCTTCAGACCCTGGGAACCATAGTATCCCATTGCACTGCATTGGGTTTCGTGTTTCGGCTGACCCCGACTTTTTTATAGGATCGGACGATTTCACTCGACCCAACTTTTGAGAAAGTCGGGTTTCGTGAAACCCGACCCGATCCTATAAAAATAAGTCGCTCAACCCTAGGCATGGCCATTGATGTTACGTGTCCATCACGGCGCACTGGGTTAATGTGGTGGATGCAGGGTCTACAGGGGACAGCCATAGTGGGACAGTTCTGCCTAGCCCACTGTCTAGGAAACAGTTGGCTGTAGGTGTTCGCCACCCCTCCTCCTCCTCCGCCTCCGCCTCCTCCTCTTTAAGTGAAAGCTCGTCCATACAGCGCAGTCGCACGACAACTCCATCTGCAGCTGCCAGTGTTGCACACGAGGTGTCCCATTATCGAACAGCTAGTGGTAAGCATCAGCAGGCTGTGTTACAAATGAAGTGTTTGGGCGACAACAGACACACCGCGGAAGTATTGGCCGCGTACTTGCAGCAACAAATTCAGTAATTGCTGGGCAGTGTACATCTTGAGGCAGGCAAGGTAGTCAGTGATAACGGAAGGAATTTTATGGCTGCCATAGCCCTTTTAGAACTGAAACACATACCTTGCCTGGCTCACACCTTGAACCTGGTGGTGCAGTGCTTCCTCAAAAATTATACGGCGTTACCAGCCCTGCTCCTGAAGGTACGAAGACTTTGCTCGCACATCCTCCAGTCGCCCATACACTCCAGCCATATGCAGAACCATCAGCGATCGTTGAATCTTCCCCAGCACCACCTCATAATCGACGTTGCAACAAGGTGGAACTCCACACTGCACATGGTTCAGAGGCTGTGCGAACAGAGGCGTGCTGTAATTAATTTGTGGGAGGATACACATACACGGGCAGGCACTTGAATGGCTGACATGGAGTTGTCTGGTGTGCAGTGGTCGAAGCTACAAGACCTCTGTCAAGTCCTTCAGTGTTTTGAGGAATGCACACGGATGGTAAGTGCAGACGATGCCATCATAAGCATGAGCATCCCACTAATGCGTCTGCTGCTGCAAAGTTTGACACAAATTAAGGAGCAGGCAACTGCAGCCGAGGAAGAGGGAAGCCTTGATGACAGTCAGCCATTGTCTGCTCAGGGAACTCTCCTGGAGGAGGTGGCGAATGAAGAGGAGGAGGAGGAGGATGATGGGGATGAATATTTATGGGAGGAGGATGCTTCTCAGGGGCCAATAGAAACTGGTGGTGTTGCAAGGTCAGGTACAGGGTTTTTGCGGGACACAAGTGATGTTGATTTGCAAAAAAGTGCTCCTCAACCCAGCACAAGCAGTGAAATGACACCTGGAACATTGGCCCACATGGCTGAGTATGCCTTGTGTATACTAAAAAAGGACCCCCACATAATCAAAATGATGTCTGATGATGATTACTGGTTGGCCTGCCTCCTGGATCCACGATATAAAGGAAAATTACAAAATATCATGCCACATGAGAACCTTGAGCAAGTATCGGCAACCAAACAAGCAACTCTTGTAGACCGTTTGGTTCAGGCATTCCCAGCACACAGCGGTGGTGATGATTCTCACACGAGCCGTAGGGGGCAACATGGCAGAAGTGTTAGAGGTGCACAAATCCGAAGTGGCGTTGGACAGAGGGGTTTTATGACCAGGTTGTGGAGTGATTTCGCAATGACCGCTGACACGACAGGTACTGCTGCATCGATTCAAAGTGACAGGAGACAGCATTTGTCCAGTATGGTTACGAACTACTTTTCCTCCCTTATCGATGTTCTCCCTCACAGGTCATTCCCCTTTGATTACTGGGCATCTAAAATAGACACCTGGCCTGAATTGGCAGAATATGCATTACCGAAGCTCGCTTGCCCTGCTGCTATTGTGCTATCAGAAAGAGTATTCAGTGCTGGTTCAATACTGACCAAAAAAAGGACACGTCTGTCTACCCAAAATGTTGATGATCTAACCTTCATTAAAATTAACCACTCATGGATTTCAAATTATTTTGCCACACCTTCCCCTGCTGATACGTAGCTTGCCTGAAAAATGTCTTGCTTTTGGCCTCCTCTTACTGACTTCTCCAATTCCTCCATTTGCAGCTGCTGAATGTCCTCCATAGGCTATTTTTATACCTCCCTAAATGGGCTGACTCCCCCCACAGGGCCGTGGTTACCACCTGGCGCAAGCACCCATGCGAGTGCCGTTTGCCTGGACAGGTGGGTGTGCCCACTCTTGAGCGACGGCACTGGCACAGGGTCCCTCATAGTATAATGAAGTGTCTCTGACGGTGGTGGTGCACAACCAACGTCAGATACTCCGTCGTAATATGAGGGGCCCTGTGCAAGTACCGCCGCCCACGAGAGAATGTTCCCCCCAGCTCGAGCAGTGCTCTACCACTTGCAATACTTACCTGTCCCTGCTCCACCACTGTGTAGTCTGTGCTGTTAAATCCTTCAATGGCACTGACAATACAAATTTGTTGAAATGATAGATGATAGTTAAAATATACAGGGGCCCTGGCCTCCATTTAGACCAGTTAATACTTTGTGCCTACTACCACTGTCTGCTACTCAGCAGAGGAGCCCACCCCTGTATCAGGCTATGCCGCCTGTTTATTTATGAACAATTTTTTGGCAGACATTTTACCCACTTTATTATTTGGGCCTACTGTGTCTGCCGCTCATTACAGTTGTCCTCTAATGAACAAAGCAATGCCGCCTGTTTAGTCCTGTTACCATTTTTGAACTGCATTTAGCCCACTTTATTATTTGGGCCTATTAACTGTGTCTGCCACTCATTACAGTTGTCCTCCAATGAACAAAGCAATGCCGCCTGTTTAGTCCTGTTACCAATTTTGAACTGCATTTAGGCCACTTTATTATTTGGGCCTACTAACTGTGTCTGCCGCTCATTACAGTTGTCCTCCAATGAACAAAGCAATGCCGCCTGTTTAGTCCTGTTACCAATTTTGAACTGCATTTAGCCCACTTTATTATTTGGGCCTATATCTGTGTTTCCTCCTCATCCTGCCCATTGCCCAGCCACTGCTAGATGAGTCTGCTAGTACATTGACCCAGACCACTAAATTCCCCTTGCACTCTACACAGCCAGAATCTGACCCTGCTGAAAGTCAGGTTCCTCTTCCCGCATACTATACCACCTTACACGGGGACAAAGAGGAAGGTGCAGATGAAAGTGCAGGTTCCTTCATCAGGTGGGGGGGCATACTCGTTGGCGAAGTCACTGGCACAGGGCCCCTCAGAGTACGCAAAAGTGTCTCTGCCGGTGGGAGGCGCCACCCGCCGTCAAACACACCGCCGTACTATGAGGGGCCCTGTGCCAGTGCCAATGCCAATGAGTGGGTCCCCCTGGTTGCTCAGGATCACAGCACTTGCAAATTTGAAATACTTACCTCTCCCTGCTCCATCGCCGTGACGTATTCCGCATTTCCTGGGCCCACGAAAATCTTGAGCCAGCCCTTCCCCCCCACAACTTTAGCCAAATGACCCCCAGTTTTCAATGCCTAACTATTATTATAAATTAAATTAAGATTGACAAGCTTCAGTAATAAGAATTGATGTTTTTGGCATTAAAATGGGCACTGTAGGTGTTTTCCTGTCCTCCACTCACTGCCGACTTTGATTCCCCATTGACTTGCATTGGGTTTCGTGTTTCAGTCGGCCCCCAACTTTTCGCAATAATCGGCCAATTTCACCCGACCCGACTTTTCACAAAGTCGGGTTTCGCGAAACCCGACTCAATCCCAAAAAAGTAAAAGTCGCTCAACTCTAGTTCAAGACTCTTATTTGTTATTTCTGTTTTCTTCTCTGCCTAGTGTAGGGACAGGAAGCAGGTATAGTGAGAGACAGTATTAAGCTTTGCGTGTGTGTAGTTTTCCAAAAACTCTCTAAGTGTAAGGGACCCAAGGAGGTGTCCATAAATATGAATGTTTGCATTTCTCTTGCCCGTCCTGGTACTGTATGTTATAAGGTATATTTATGTTTAATGTAATGTTTTACTTTTGACTACTGCTACTGAGTATGTTTTGTAATGTACGCATTTATTTCTGCTGCTATGTATAAGAAGATGAGCATAGTTTATTATAGGGAAAGTGTACTACCCTGTTTGGCCCACTAGATGGGGATATAGAGATGCTCAGATTGTAATATTTAACCCCTTCATGACCCAGCCTATTTTGACCTTAATGACCTGGCCGTTTTTTGCAATTCTGACCAGTGTCCCTTTATGAGGTAGTAACTCAGGAACGCTTCAACAGATCCTAGCGGTTTTTTTCTGTGACATATTGGGCTTCATTTTAGTGGTAAGTTTAGGGTGATAATTTTTGCGTTTATTTGTGAAAAAAATGGAAATTTGGCAAAAATTTTGAACATTTTGCAATTTTCAAATTTTGAATTTTTATTCTGTTAAATGAGAGAGTTATGTGACACAAAATAGTTAATAAATAACACTACCCATATGTCTACTTTACATCAGCACAATTTTGGAAACAACATTTTTTTGCTAGGAAGTTATAAGGGTTCAAATTTGACCAGCGATTTCTCATTTTTACCACAAAATTTACAAAACCATTTTTTTTAGTGATCACCTCACATTTGAAGTCAGTTTGAGGAGTCTATATGGCTGAAAATACCCAAAAGTGACACCATTCTTAAAGCTGCACCCCTCAAGATGCTCAAAACCACATTCAAAAAGTTTATTAACCCTTCAGGTGCTTCACAGCAGCAGAAGCAACATGGAAGGAAAAAATTAACATTTAACTTTTTAGTCACAAAAATGATCTTTTAGCAACATTTTTTTATTTTCCCAAGGGTAAAAAGAGAAACTGGACGCCAAAAGCAATTGTACAATTTGTCCTGAGTACGTCGATACCCCATATGGGGGCGGAACCACTGTTTGGGTGCACAACAAGGCTCGGAAGGGAAGGAGCGCCATTTGACTTTTTCAATGAAAAATTGGCTCCAATCTTTAGCGGACACCATGTCGCGTTTGGAGAGCCACTGTGTACTTAAAGATTGGAGCTCCCCCACAAGTGACCCCATTTTGGAAACTAGACCCCCCAAGGAACTTATCTAGAAGCATAGTGAGCACTTTGAACTCCCAGGTGCTTCACAAATTGATCCGTAAATATAAAAAAGTACTTTTTTTTCAGAAAAATTTTTTTTAGCCTCAATTTGTCCATTTCCACATAGGCAACAGGATAAAATGGATCCTAAAATTTATTGGGCAATTTCTCCTGAGTACACTGATACCTCACATGTGGGGGTAAACCACTGTTTGGGCACACGGCAGGGCTTGGAAGGGAAGGAGCGTCATTTGACTTTTTGAATGAAAAATTAGCTCCAATCGTTAGCGGGCACCATGTTGCGTTTGGAGAGCCCCTGTGTGCCTAAACATTGGAGCTCCCCCACATATGACCCCATTTTGAAAATTAGACCTCCCTTCAAACTAATCTAGATGTGCGGTGACCACTTTAAACCCTCAAGTGCTTCATAGAAGTTTATAACGCAGATCTGTGAAAATAAAAAATCATTTTTATTTCCTCAAAAATTATTTTTTAGCCCTCAATTTTTTATTTTCACAAGAGTAACAGGAAAAATTGTTGTTGTCCAGTTTGTCCTGAGTACACTGATACCCCAAATGTGGGGGGGGGAACCACTGTTTGGGCACACGTCGGGGCTCGGAAGGGAAGTAGTGATGTTTTGGAATGCAGACTTTGATGGAATGGTCTGCGAGCATCATGTTACGTTTACAGAGCCTCTGATGTGCCTAAACAGTGGAAACCCCCCACAATTATCCCCATTTTGGAAACTAGACCCCCCAAGGAACTTATCTAGATATGTGGTGAGCACTTTGAACCCCCAAGTGCTTCACAGAAGTTTACAATGCAGAGCCGTGAAAATAAAAAAATAATTTTTCTTTCCTCAAAAATTATGTTTTAGCAAGCAATTTTTTATTTTCACAAGGGAAACAGGATAAGTCGACCCAAGTATTTATTGCCCAGTTTGTCCTGAGTACGCTGATACCCTATATGTGGGGGTAAACCACTGATTGGGCACACGTCGGGGCTCGGAAGGGAAGTAGTGACGGTTTGAAATGCAGACTTTGATGGAATGGTCTGCAGGTGCCACGTTGCGTTTGCAGAGCCTCTGATGTGCCTAAACAGTAGAAACCCCCACAGTTGTCCGCAGTTTGGAAACTAGACCCCCCAAGGAACTTATCTAGATATGTGGTGAGAACTTTGAACCCCCAAGTGCTTCACAGAAGTTTACAATGCAGAGCCGTGAAAATAAAAAATCATTTTTCTTTACTCAAAAATTATGTTTCAGTAAGCAATTTTTTATTTTCACAAGGGGAACAGGAGAAGTGGACCCCAATATTTATTGCCCAGTTTGTCCTGAGTACGCTGTTACCCCATATGTGGGGGTAAACCTCTGCTTGGGCACACGTCGGGGCTCGGAAGGGAAGTAGTGACGGTTTGAAATGCAGACTTTGATGGAATGGTCTGCGGGCATCACGCTGTGTTTGCAGAGCCCCTGATGGGCCTAAACAGTAGAAACCCCCAACAACTGACACCATTTTGGAAACTAGACCCCCCCAAGGAACTTATCTAGATGTGTGGTGAGCACTTTGAACCCCCAAGTGCTTCACAGAAGTTTATAATGCAGAGCCATGAAAATAAAAAATATTTTTTCTTTCCTCAAAAAATACGTCTTAGGCTGGTTTCACATTTGCATTTAAAAACGCAGCATTTAAAAAAAAAAAAAAGGCATGTGGTGAAAAAACGCATGTAAACGTGTGCAAACGCTGCGTTTTTTAGACGCATGCGTTTTTGCATGCAGAAAAAAACGCGGCGTTTTGCCGCGTTTACATGCGTTTTTTCCTGCGTTTGGGTTTTTGAAACGCATGCTGAGAAGTGTGTGACAGCTGCCAATCATCAAAATCAACAAGAAAACCTACTATAAATAGAAATAGCTAGGGTTAGGGTTAGGGGTAGGGTTAGGGTTAGGATCCCTAGGGTTAGGGGTAGGGTTAGGGTTAGGGTTAGGGGTAGGGTTAGGATCCCTAGGGTTAGGGGTAGGGTTAGGATCCCTAGGGTTAGGGGTAGGGTCAGGGGCGTAACAACAGTCCTGCGGGCCCCGGTGCGAACTTTTGAATGGGGCCCCCCCCCCCCCAAAAAAAAAAAAAAATGATATACAGACACACGCATACAATGTTAAACTAAGAAGTAAATATCTATTGCAAAAAAAACATTTCCGAAAGATAAGAAAAAAGTGTTGTAAACAACAGCTTACCCTCAAAAGATGAACTTTCATGTTGCATCCCCTAAAAAGAAAAGATTGTAAGGAAAATTAGCTGACAGTATGATCTCCCCATCCTGCCCCATCGTATCCATCCTGGCCCATGATCCAATCCTGCCCCATGTCTTTCATTCTGCCCCGTGTCTCCAATCATGCCCTGTATCTACATTCTGCCCATGCCTCCAGTCCTGCCCCCAGTGTGTCCAGCAATCTGCCCCAGTGTGTCCAGCATTGCCTCCAGACAGTGTATCCAGCAATCTGCCCCAGTATGTCTGGCAATCTGCCCCAGTGTGTCCAGCAATCTGCCCCAGTGTGTCCAGCATATTACCCCCGTGTGTCCAACAATCTGCCCCCAGTCTGTCTAGCGTTCTGCCCCCAGTCTGTCCAGCGTTCTGCCCCCAGTCTGTCCAGCGTTCTGCCCCAGTGTGTGTCTCCAGCATTCTGCCCCAGTGTGTGTCTCCAGCATTCTGCCCCAGTGTGTGTCTCCAGCATTCTGCCCCAGTGTGTGTCTCCAGCATTCTGCCCCAGTGTGTGTCTCCAGCATTCTGCCCCAGTGTGTGTCTCCAGCATTCTGCCCCAGTGTGTGTCTCCAGCATTCTGCCCCCCCCAGTGTCCCCCACTGCTCCAGGGGCACCCGCCGCTCCGGGGGCCCCCCGGCCGCCACCCTCCTTGAAGACGATACTCACCCTGCTGCCTGCTCCAGCGATGGTCTCGGCATCTGCTCTGCACTGCATCTTCTTCCTGCTTGTGCTGGTGCGGTCATGTGATACTGATTAAAGTCATGAATATGCGCATATTCATGGCCTTAATGAAGCGGTACCACGTGACCGCACAAGCAGGAAGAAGATGCAGTGCAGAGCAGACGCCGAGACCATCGCTGGAGCAGGCAGCAGGGTGAGTATCGTCTTCAAGGAGGGTGGGTGGGGGGCGGCCAGGGGGGCCCCCGGAGCAGTGGGGGCCCTCCCCGGTGGGCCAGTCCGAGCCTGCCGGGGCCCCTGACCTGCGGGGCCCGGTCGCAATGGCGACCGCTGCGACCGCGGTAGTTACGCCCCTGGGTAGGGTTAGGTTTAGGGGTAGGGTTAGGGGTAGGGTTAGGATACCTAGGGTTAGGGGTAGGGGTAAGGTTAGGGGTAGGGTTAAGGTTAGGGGTAGGGTTAGGATACCTAGGGTTAGGGGTAGGGTTAGGGTAAGTGTTTGGATCCCTTTATCACCTTGATGGTGGGGGGTGGCTTATAAGTGTGTATTCTTGTTTTTTTCTATAAAAACGCATGCATTTTTAACGCAAACAAACGCATGTGCTTAAAAACGCATGTGTTAAGGCTACGTTCACATTTGCGTTGTGCGCCGCAGCGTCGGCGCCGCAGCGCACAACGCAAACAAAACCGCGGCAAAACGCACGCTAAAACGCTGCGTTTTGCGCCGCATGCGTCGTTTTTGGACGCAAGTTGGACGCAAAAAAAATGCAACTTGATGCGTTTCTTGCGTCCAACGCTTGCGTCCATGCGGCGCTAAACGCAGCACAACGCATGTCCATGCGCCCCCATGTTAAATATAGGGCATGACGCATGCGGCGCCGCTGCGGCGCCCGACGCTGCGGCGCTGACCGCAAATGTGAACGTAGCCTTACATAGACAGCAATACGTTTTTTTGCAAAAAAACGCCGCTAAAGATTACTACAGGTTGCATTTCTGCAACAAAACGCAAGCATAAAAAAACGCATGCGTTGTCAAAACGCATGCAAAAAAAACGCATGCGTTTTTAATGTTAAGTATAGAAAAAAAACGCATGCGTTTTTTAGCGCTAAAACGCAGCGGCAAAAAACGCAAGTGTGAAACCAGCCTTAGCAAGCAATTTTTTTTTTTGCATGGGTAACAGGAGAAATTGGACCTCAATAATTGTTGCCCAGTTTGTCCTGAGTATGCTGGTACCCCATATGTGGGGGTAAACCACTGTTTGGGCGCACGTCAGGGCTCGGAAGGGAGAGAGCACCATTTGAATTTTTGAACGCAAGATTGGCTGGAATCATTGGTGGCGCCATGTTGCGTTTGGAGACCCCTGATGTGCCTAAACAGTGGAAAGCCCTCAATTCTAACTCCAACACTAACCCCAACACACCCCTAATCCTAATCCCAACTCTAGCCATAACCCTAATCACAACCCTAACCCCAACACACCCCTAACCACAACCCTAACCCCGACACACCCCTAACCCTAATCCCAACCCTAACCCTAATCCTAACCCTAATCCCAACCCTAACCACAACCCTAACCCCAACACACCCCTAACCCTAACCACAAGCCTAATCTTAACCCTATTTCCAACCCTAGCCCTAATTCCAACCCTAACTCTAATTCCAACCCTAACCCTAAGGCTATGTGCCCACGTTGCAGATTCGTGTGAAATTTTTCCGCACCATTTTAGAAAAATCCGCAGGTAAAATGCACTGCGTTTTACCTGCGGATTTACTGCGGATTTCCAGTGTTTTTTGTGCGGATTTCACCTGTGGATTCCTATTGAGGAACAGGTGTAAAACTCTGCAGAATCCGCACAAAGAATTGACATGCTGCGGAAAATACAATGCAGCGTTTCCGCACTGTATTTTCCGCACCATGGGCACAGCGGATTTGGTTTTCCATAGGTTTACATGGTACTGTAAACCTGATGGAAAACTGCTACGAATCCGCAGCGGCCAATCCGCCGCAGATCCGCAGCCAAATCCGCACCGTGTGCACATAGCCTAATTCTAACCCTAACCCTAGACCTAACCCTAACCCTAGCCCTAACCCTAACCCTAGTTCTAACCCTAACCCTAGTTCTAACCCAAACCCTAGTGGAAAAATAAAAGTAAATATATTTTCTTTATTTTATTATTGTCCCTACCTATGAGGGTGATAAAGGGGGGGTTCATTTACTATTTTTTTTATTTTGATCACTGTGATAGGTTTTATCGCAGTGATCAAAATGTACCTGGAACGAATCTGCCAGCCGGCAGATACGGCAGGTGCACTGCGCATGCACCTGCCATTTTGGAAGATGGCGGCTCCCATGGAGCAGACGGACAGACACCGGGAGGCTCGGTAAGTATGAGGGGGGGATTGGAGCATGCAGGGGGGATCAGAGCATGGGGGTGGGATCGGAGCCCTGGGGAGTCGACAGGAGGACGGGGATGCGGACAGAGGGGAGCGGAGCACAGGACGGAGGACTGGGGAGGAGATTGGTGGCAGGGGGCAGATCAGGGTTTCCAGCCATGGCCGAAGATATTGCAGCATCGGCCATGGCTGGATTGTAATATTTCACCAGTTTCCATAGGTGAAATATTACAAATCGCTCTGATTGGCTGTTTCACTTTCAACAGCCAATCAGAGCTATTGTAGCCACGGGGGGGGGTGAAGCCACCCCCCCTGGGCTGAAGTACCACTCCCCTTGTCCCTACAGATCGGGTGAAATTGGAGTTAACCCTTTCACCCGATCTGCAGGGACGCGATCCCTCCATTATGCATACACTGCATCACAGGTAGGATTGGCAACGACTTTCATGATGCTGCGCATGCATCATAGGTTGGGAAGGGGTTAAGTAGGAGGAGCTAACGGCCACTAATGTGGGAAACATCTAGAATTTGACTCAGTTGGGTGGGAGAGCCCTGACAGGGCAGTTAGCTCAGTAATGTTTTAAGGCCGGAGCCCAGCCATCCATCGCCACAGGTCAGGACAGCAACAGGCCAGGAAAACAGCAAGATAGAGCTACAGTGGGATACAGCAGTCTGGTGCAGAATATGAAGGAAAGGCCAGGAGAGTACAGGGATGCAGGAGACTCAGAGAGGATTAAAGGCGGTTGGCCCCTGTAATGTACTGGAGGCCATAAGAAGTACCACAGGAGAAGCTATGGCAGAACAGAAGGGCAGGTCACTCGCCATGTGGCAACTTACTTCAGGTAAAGATGATCTGACGTCTGGAGCGAAACAGACAGAGGAGTGTCTAACCATAGAGACAAACAGGGAGGATGCTGAGAGACCGTCTGGGACAGTCCGACCCAGGTACGTGCTGTGCAGGCATGAGAGAAGCGCAGGGAAAGATAAAGATAAGTGTATTGTGCAACCTTGTAATAATTATAGGGGATAACTCAGGAGACTCTTTGCGTGGAACAAGACAACTACAGGACACAGTTTTATAAGTGGTAAAGTCTATATTATCACACAGTGATTCAAACAGGTGCAGAGAGAAACTCAAGTCCACAACACTTGGTG
Organism: Ranitomeya variabilis; assembly: GCF_051348905.1. NCBI lineage: Eukaryota > Metazoa > Chordata > Amphibia > Anura > Dendrobatidae > Ranitomeya > Ranitomeya variabilis. The sequence goes on from NC_135236.1 coordinate 466,541,279, forward strand.
CAAATAATAAACGCAGCTTAGCAGTCTATAGGAAACTTCAGAGGGAAATGGAATCAAGCAGAAAGTCTATGAAGCACAATATTCTTGAGGAAACTTGACACGAATAAATCCTTGTCTTAGTCCAAACACAGATAGATATGCTTATAAGGCAGTTCAAATCATATCTTAGCTCAACCAGGGAGGCCCGGTTAATAATCTCAAGTTATTGCAGAGCAGAAGCAGCTTACATGTCCAGCAAATGCAGATGAAGTAAACACGAGCAGCAGATGAAGGAGGATTACTGGAAACTTGTGTATGCAGCAGGAACTCAGAGCAGAGTAGCAGGATCACCACACAGGTTCACAGGAGCAGGTGTATAGCCAGGGAGTAATCAGAGGTCAGGAGCTGGATGCAAGGCAGAATACTCTAGCACAGACTGAAGGCCGGGGTGGAGTTTTATAGCAGGAAGACACAGTGCACATAAGACCAAAGACGCCATCCTGGAAAAGGGCAGTAATGCACAAAAGGTAAAAAATTTTCAGAGTCCTGACAAACCTGTGATAAGAGCTGTGGAGTACAAGGATGTGCTGTGTAAAGCAACTAGTAAAGTCATTCATTTAAAAGTTGCAATGGACTGTGCTTCAGTTTGAGTGAAATCATCAGGAGAGAGTCCCCTGCAGAAGAGAGGAGACTCTGAAGGAGTTGGACCTGGAGACACAGGTACACTTACTAATGGACACTATATTTATGTGAGGGTAGGCAAGGGTGTGAACGAGCAGAAGTCCTCAGCCACAACTACCGCCCTGGCACACCCTTACATATGTAAACTCTGCACCCATGTCTGTAATAGTACCGTGTGCACCAAAAAGTTTTAATAATTCAACTGTGTTGGCGGGAGTGATGTGGGTCTAAAAATATTTTTCTTATTTAACCATGTCTGTGATAGTACTGTGCCAAAACCAGCTGGGTGTATTCTTTAACATATATCTGTAGGCTTAATGTGCCAAAAGCCGCTGTATGTAATCTTTAACCCATATCTGTGGGCGCACTGTGCCTTTAAGCTGCTGCGTGCTTTCTGCAACCCTGCTTCTGGGGATACTGTGCCCCATTGTCTGGGTGTGAAATTTGTAATCAGCTTCTGTGGGGGTACTGTGCCTCATTTTCTGTGGGTGAAATTTGTTATCAGCTTCTGTGGAACACAGCGCCAAAAGCAGCGGTGTGTAATCTTTAACCCATATCTGTGGGAGTACTTCGCTTTCAAGAACTGTGCGCATTTATTTTAATAACTAGATGGTGGCCCAATTCTAATGCATCGGGTATTCTAGAATATGTATGTAGTTTATTTATGAAGTTTTCAGAATAATGCAATGAATACACAGGTTTCGGGCGGCCGGCCGCGACCAATTAGTGAAGCGTGGTTCAAATTTTGTGCCAATTTGCGGGCGGATTGCAACTGTCGCTGATTGTTCGCAGCAGGGCATGACCAATCAGTGAAGCCAGGGCCAGCTCCAGGTTTTTGAGGGCCCCGTGCGAAAGAGTCTCAGTGGGCCCCCCTCTTTAACAAATACCACGATTCATGATGCACAGATACAGCAGAGAACTATAGCACAGCCAAGTAGCATATAACACAGACCATGTAGCATATAACACAGCCACGTAGTATATAGCACAGCCACGTAGTATATTGCCCAGCCACGTAGTATATAGCACAGCCCACGTAGTATATTGCCCAGCCATATAGTATATAGCACAGCCACGTAATATATAGCACAGTCACATAGTATACAGCACAGGCCACGTAGTATATAGCACAGGCCATGTAGTATATAGCACAGCCACGTAGTATATAACACAGCCCACATAGTATATAGCACAGGCCACGTAGTAAATAGCACAGCCCACATAGTATATTGCCCAGCCACATAGTATATAGCACAGCCATGTAGTATATAGCACAGCCACATAGTATATAGCACAGACATGTAGTATATAGCACGGGCTACGTAGTATATAGCATGGGCCACGTAGTAGATAGCACAGGCCACGTAGTATATAGCACAGGCCACGTAGTAGTAGCACAGCCATGTAGTATATAACACAGCCCATGTAGTATATAGCACAGCCATGTATTATATAGCACAGCCACGTAGTATATAGCACAGCCCATGTAGTATATAGCACAGCCATGTATTATATAGAACAGCTACATAATATATAGCACAGCCCACGTTGTATATAGTACAAGCCATGTAGTAAAAAGCACAGACACGTAGTATATTGCCCAGCCACATAGCATGTTGCCCAGCCACATAGTATATTGCCCAGCGACGTAGTATATCGCCCAGCCACATAGTATATTGCTCAGCCATGTAGTATATTGCCCAGCCACGTAGTATATAGCACATAGATGTAGTATATAACACAGCCCATGCAGTATCTAACACAGCCCACATAGTATATAGCAATGTGAGCACCATATCTCTATTAAAAAAAGAATTTAAATAAAAAATTGTTATATACTCACCTTCCATCGGCCCCCGGATCAAGCCGAGGCGTACTGATGCACCTTGCGACGCTCCGTTCCCAAGAGTGCATTGCAGTCTTGCGAGATGATGATGTAGCGGTCTCGCAAGACCGCTTCGTCATCATCTCGCGAGACTGCAATGCATGGACTGGTCACCGGAGCATCGCAAGGAGCGGGAAAGGCCTGGGCTGGATCCAGAAGGTGAGTATATAATGATTTTATATATTTTTTTATTATTTTTAACATTAGATCCCATGCCAATGTCGCTGATTAGTCGTGCCGGCTGGGCACGACAAATCAGCGAAGCCAGATTTAAATCCCGCGCCAATGTCGCTGATTGGACATGCCGGTTGGGCGTGAGCAATCAGCTAAGCGTGATTTAAATCCTGCGCCAATGTCGCTGATTGGACGTGCCGGTTGGGTGTGAGCAATCAGCGAAGCGTGATTTAAATCCCGTGCCAATGTCACTGGTTGGTCGCGCCGGCTGGGCGTGAGCAATCAGCAAAGCGGGATTTAAATCCCGCAGCAATGTCACTAATTGGTCATGCTGGCTGGGCGCGAGTAATAAGCAAAGCGGGATTTAAATCCCGCGGCAATGTCGCTGATTGGTCGCGACCAATCAGCGAAGCGGTGGGACCGGAACATCACGAGCTGCAGGAAAAGCTGCTGCGGAGGCGACAGAAGGTCAGAATGTCAAAATTTTTTATTTTTTAAATTATTTTTAACATTATATCTTTTTACTATTGATGCTGCATAGGCAGCATCAATAGTGAAAAGTTTGTCACATAGGGTTAATAGCAGCGTTAACAGACTGCGTTACACCGCATTATGCTGCGGTGTAACGCAGTCGGTTTAACGGACTGCTACAACGCTATGTGGGCGGTGGGCGCTGGCTGGGGGGGTAGTATAGAGGGGGCACTGACTGTAGGGGAGTAGGGAGCGGCCGGACTGTGCCCGTCGCTCCCAAGAGTGCATTGCGGTCTCATGGGATGCTGACGTACGGTCTCGTGAGACCGCTACGTCATCATCTCGCGAGACCGCAGTGCATGGACAGGTCACCGGAGCGTCGTGAGAAGCAAGAAAGGCCTGGGCTGGATCCGGAAGGTGAGTATATAATATTTTTTTATTTTTTAAATTATTTTTAACATTAGATCTTTTTACTATTGATGCTGCATAGGCAGCATCAATAGTAAAAAGTTGGTCACACAGGGTTAATAGCAGCGTTAATGGAGTGCGTTACACCGCAGCATAATGCGGTCCATTAATGCTGCCATTAACCCTGTGTGAGCTCTGACTGGAGGGGAGTATGGAGCGGGCACTGACTGCGGGGAGTAAGGAGCGGCCATTTTGCTGCCAAACTGTGCCCGTTGCTGATTGGTCGTGGATGTTTTGCCACGACCAATCAGCGACTTGGGATTTCCGTTACAGACAGACAGAAAGACAGACAGACAGAAAGCCGGAAGTGACCCTTAGACAACTATATAGTAGACTAGATTGTGGCCCGATTGTAACGCATCGGGTATTCTAGAATATGCATGTCCCCGTAGTATATGGACAATGATGATTCCAGAATTCACGGCAGACTGTGCCCGTCGCTGATTGGTCGAGGCAACCTTTATGACATCATCATTGCCATGGCAACCATTATGACATCTACGTCGATACTGTGCCTGGCGGCCTCGACCAATCAGAGACGCGGGATTTCCAGGACAGACAGACAGACAGACAGACAGAAAAACCCTTAGACAATTATATATATATAGATTATTATTATTAGTAGTAGTAGTATTACTGTTATTTAAAACATGTGTAAATTAAAAGAAAAAGCATTGTGTATATACTGTACTTTATTCCTATAAAAAATCATTAAAAAATGGCCCACTTCCACTTGAAAAGCAGGTGGAATTTTGCATACCTTGTTGACACTATATTTAAAAAAAGCATAGAAGCCACACCACCGTGACAAGTTGTACCCAAACAGGCTGATCCCTATCTCTAGCATTTCATCTTGATCTGTGCCAACAGGCCTCAAAATAGATGAGTTGAGAGCAGGACCAAAACCTGACTGTTTCAAAAGGTGGGGCATGCTCTGTACAAAGTACAAATAAAGCAATAACTAGGCAGACATATTAATTGCTATAAGTGAAATGTGTAGATATACATAAACACTGTGGCCAATAACACATAAAACCTAAGATAAAAACAATGAGCAAATATCCTGCAGTAAATATATAACTGAATAGTAATAGTACATGCAAGTATTATAGGGCAATTAGTTGACAATAGTGTTAGGAATCAAACTGATTGGGTATACTTTGTCGCAGTGGTATGGATTTTATACTTTTTTGATCAGAGTAGTGTCAATATGTACCCTATGCTATTTACAAATATTACTATTATTTACTTACTTACTCCAGAATATGTATTATTTTTTGTTTTTAAAGTTTTGTGTGTTAACAATGTGAATGTGCACCTACACATTGCACTTATTCCAACAGGTGTGCCAGTCTGAAAATTACAAGACTTCAGGATTATTTTAATTCTAATGATGTAGAAAATTAACAAAGATGTATGAAAAATATTTTCAAAACAATTTAACATTAAAACATTTTATAAACTCCAGGTAATCTTCAGACGACTTTTAACAGTTCAACATACAGTACAAAATATTAATATAGGCTATAAAAGATAAAACAATGGCACAGTAACACAAAACTCTGAGAAATACTCTATAAGCCCATAGTTTGAGAAATTGCCCTCACTGTATGATTACAACTTCCAACATGCCCCTATCACCACAATATAAAGCCCATTTATTAAAATACTCGATGACCAGGAACTAGGGTGATAAAGAATTAATACAAGGTAAGACATAAAATGTCACAATGCAGGAAACAATAATATCAAATGAAAAAAAAAAACAAATACAAAAATAATATAATAATTAAACCATCATGGTTTAAGCAACAGCTACACCCACCACACCCCAGTACAATATATACTAATTGTCCTGTGCGGTCACATTCTATTGGTTTCCATCAAGCATATCTCTCCTGTATTCAACAGGCCAGTGGACAGTGACATAGACTCCGGTCTCTTAGTATTTATTTTATCTCAACTAAGATGTACTAAGATACCTCTTCTTATTGAAAATGACAACACTGAAGTTTTCCCAAAACCAGTGATAAATGATATTTAAAATCTGAACAGTCAACTTAATGATTTCCACCACACCTCTGACTACATAAGAAAGGAGCTATTGGTATTTTAAAGCTTTTGAAATAATTGAAGACAGTTTGTATCTTTTTGACCTAAATATAACTAAAAATAAAGGGCCATCGAGAAACAAATGTCTACACAAAATCTTAGATGCCGTTAGGTTAAAAAAATTAAGATTACATGAATAAGATCAGCATGGAAGCATGGAGTTTCAGAGAACTGGGCGATTGACCAGGTAGTGTATCACTAAAAATGAGGTTGGAATCATCGGAACCTCTGATCTAGTAGGATATGGCTTGCGGATTATTTTAAAATGGCTGTCTAGTATTAGACAAACAGGGCTGTCATTCTTCCAAAAACAGTGACTTGGGGGTGTGTGGCTATGTAGTGAAGGAGAGAGGACACATCTTGAGAGAGCTCCCGGGATCCTGCACTCCAGACCCCCTTTCAGGATGCTGGACTTACTGACGCTGGGATCCCTGGGAATCGGGAGGCAGTCGGCTCCTGTGGGAGGACGCTGCGGAGATCTGGAGGTACCGGGGGCAGAGGAGGCCTGAACGAGTGGTGAGCTCCACGTGTGGAGGTGGCCATCTTCCAGGGGAATGCTTTACCTGGAGGTAGTGTGGCGCCAGCTCCTGCTGTGGCTGGGGCCCCCCCTTGGACTCCAGAGGACACTCGGCACCTTGTGGGTGAAAGCTGCGGGATTCTGACACGCCGGGAGCAAAGGGAGCTCGTACCAACGGCGGCGCCTGTCTGAGATGGCGGCCATTTCTAGAGCACACGCTCTGACAGTAGGAGACGCGACACTGCCCATTACTACTGCAGTGCGGTTCGGGGGTGAGCACGCATCCTGAACATATTGAGGGGATGTGCGGTGTGTGCTCTGAAAAATTTAGACCTGCGCCCCCCTATTAATCAGACACTTGACCCGGCTGCACCATTACTTTGGAGGGTTCTTGGAACCCCTCCCTGCTGCCACCACTGCGGACGCCACAAGTTCTTCCCGGTGCATGAAACTCTGGTGAGATCCCAGGGTTGTCGCATTTACATCTCCTTGTAACAGAACTGCCTTTTCATGATATAAACACTCTATAATAGACCTGCTGTGATTGTGTGGAACTCTTACAAATATAACTCTGGTTGTCTTGCTGTACCACATAGCTGCTAGCCATGCATCGCTCCAGGGGATCAAACTAAAAGAATGTGCCAGAGTTGACCCCTCTGATGGTGCTTGGTCCCTCAAACAATCCTCACAAGTTCAACGTTAAAGACCGCCTTTCTGATAGTAATGAGGAGAGTGAGCAGAAAGATCTGACTCTTAAACAGGCATCTGAACAATTAATGCAAGCCATATCCTTAACTAGAACATCCCTTTCTGAAAAAATAGAGAATGTACATACTGAGGTGGGATGTCTTCGGCAAGATATGCAGGCCATGAAGGGGTGCATCACAGAGGTGGAAACAAGAGTGTCCCAAATAGAAGATACCATTAAGCCCTTGGAGGAAAAATTGGCAAAAGTCGCTGGCTCTATAAATGCTTGGAAACAAAAAGCAGACGACTTAGAGAATAGACTACGTTGGAATAATATTCAGCTCATTGGTCTGCCGGTATGTTCAGAAGGTCAGCAACCTGAGAAATTCTAGAAGGCTGGCTTAGGCCTTCTCTAGGAGATGAATTTTCCCCAACGTTCTCTGTGGAAAGAGCTCATAGAGTTCTTACAAAACCTCTCCCTCCTGGAGCCCCACCTAGACCTTTCCTGGCACGTATCCTTAATTGCAAAGAAAGAGATGTTATTCTACGACAGGCATGGCAAAAGAGCCCCATCAAGTTCAACAATGCTACAATTTTGATTTTTCCAGACTTAGCTATGGAACTTCAGAAACAGCGGGCAAGGTTCATGGAGATTAAGAAGCAACTCAGAGACAAGAATGTTATATATTCAATTACACAGGTCAACAAAAAAAAATTTTTTTTCTGGTGTCCAAAATATTTTAATGAATTTGGGGTATTTTTGGGGTGCTGATTCTGAATATGCTATCAGTTTTGCCAGATTGGCTCAAGTTTTTGAGATTTTTGGTATCTTATTTATAGCACTTGTTGGTAAATGCGACGCATCATCTCATTAATTTCTTTGGATTAGTACTTGAACTGAGCAGTTCTCAATATAGTTTTGTGTTAATTAGTGTTCTAAAAGTTTGTTCATAGCTTGATTTTTGCACTAACTTTATGTTGTTGTCTGTTTTCCAGTGAAAAGCATGAACTCATCAAGAAGAAGTTGTCTTAACGATCCAGACTCATTCTGTTACATTTGTGGTGAATACACACTGCCAAAACATAGAAGAAACATAACAGACTTCGTTAAAAAAGTGTATTTTGCCTATTTTGGGGTTATGCTTGGGGACCAAGACAAGTTTTGGGCACCACACATAGTGTGCAAAGCATGTATCGAATTATTACGAAAATGGAGCAAAGGACAAAGAAAAAGCTTCAAATTTGGTGTTCCAATGGTGTGGAGAGAGCCAAAAAATCATCATGATGACTGTTATTTCTGTGCAGTGCAAGTGCAAGGATTCAATAAGCATAAGAAACGAAAATGGGAGTAACATGGAATCTGCAAGAAGGCCTGTCCCTCATTGTGAAGATGTGCCTGTACCTGTGTTTACCATAAATAACAGTCATCATGATGATTTTTTTGGCTCTCTCCACACCATTGGAACACCAAATTTGAAGCTTTTTCTTTGTCCTTTGCTCCATTTTCGTAATAATTCGATACATGCTTTGCACACTATGTGTGGTGCCCAAAACTTGTCTTGGTCCCCAAGCATAACCCCAAAATAGGCAAAATACACTTTTTTTACGAAGTCTGTTATGTTTCTTCTATGTTTTGGCAGTGTGTATTCACCACAAATGTAACAGAATGAGTCTGGATCGTTAAGACAACTTCTTCTTGATGAGTTCATGCTTTTCACTGGAAAACAGACAACAACATAAAGTTAGTGCAAAAATCAAGCTATGAACAAACTTTTAGAACACTAATTAACACAAAACTATATTGAGAACTGCTCAGTTCAAGTACTAATCCAAAGAAATTAATGAGATGATGCGTCGCATTTACCAACAAGTGCTATAAATAAGATACCAAAAATCTCAAAAACTTAAGCCAATCTGGCAAAACTGATGACATATTCAGAATCAGCACCCCAAAAATACCCTAAATTCGATGAAATATCTTTGGCACCAAAAATGCTGTTGACCAGTGTTATTTATCCAGCTCGTCTCCGAGTCGTCCACGATGGTTATTCTTTATTCTTCACAGATCCAGCGGAAGCGGCTGAGTGGCTACGGTCCCATGGAATGTCCAATGCAAAGGAATCCTGAAATGTTCCTGATTAAGCAATATTCTTCTAATGATTTTGTGTAGAGCTCTCTCTGTGGGCGTTCAGTTTGCCAACAATACCGGACGCTGAATCCAGCGGGGATATCCCCATACCTATTTGATAATAGGAGCGCAGGACTCTGCTCCTATACTGTTTGGTTCCTGTTCCATTTTTTCTCTTATATTGGTTTTATTTGGTATTTAGGTAGAAACAGCCGCCAACGATATTTTTGTTCTTTGTGTGCTGTCTCTGAACTTTATTTGAGTAACAATGTATACCATACTTTAAAGAGTAAGCATGGGATCTGAAAGAATATGTATGACCTGGAATGTACGAGGTATTAAATCCCCCGGAAGAAAATGAAGGTATTCTCACAGATTAGACGTCATTAGGCGTCATCATCCCCACATTGTGGTAGAGACACATCTGACCAGAGATACGGTCCGATGTGTACAGAAACCATGGGTACAATGGTATATCCACGTGTTCCACACTAGCTACTCGAGAGGGGTTTTGTTATTGATACACAGAGATGTTAGATGGGAGGCCCGGGAGGCTCGACGGGACTCAGAGGGTCGTTTTGTTTTTGTATACGCACTAATTAACTCTTGTGAATATGTCATATGGTGTGTTTATAACCCCCCTCCAGCTAATACATCAGTCCTTCGGATGGCAATGAGTTTTGCCTTAAATTATCCGGATGCACATGTCATCTGTATGGGAGATTTCAATTTCATCATGGATAATTGTCTTGATAGACTGAGACTGGGTGATGAGATATCTGGGGAGCCCCCCTCTCCGTCTCTGACTTCGTCTCAAATAGCATTATTTATGGAGAGTAGCGGATGGTTAGATCTGTGGAGGATGCGTCACCCTGGGATAAAAGGATATACCTGCCACTCGTCCCCTAGCCGCTCTCTGTCCCGCATAGATCATATATTTGCATCCGGCGGATTGGCAATGTGGGTAGATAGCATAGAACATGGCAATAGGGGAATTTCAGATCATAGCCCGATCATACTTAAAATTAAATATGGGCAACCAAATAACAGTATTATCTGGAAGTTGAACCCCTTTTGGCTAAAATTAATAGACTCTAATGACAAAACGGTAGACCAATTCAATTGCTTCATTTTGTCCCACCCAGAACCTCAGAACATTAATTTATTTTGGGATGCCCTTAAAGCATATTTAAGGGGATGTTTGTCTTCTATAATTTCTTATGTAAAAAAGGTAACTTCAAAGGAGTATGACGAGATGGAGCAGCGATTGAAAGACACTGAAACCACATATATCTAACCAAATCAATGGTAATAGAATTGAGTGGCTAACTTTGCAAAGATTATATATCCAGCATATAGACACTAAGTCTAAATGTAAATTGTTCTTCACACGTCAATCATATTTTGAATTGGGAAACCAAGCAAGTAAATTTTTAGCTTTTCTAGTACGTCAACATAACACATCTAACACGATATTACATACACCTGATGGCTCATTGGTATCCACGACTGAAGAAGTACTTAATTGTTTTTACGATTATTATAAATTGATAAATGAGTCTAAGAGCGGCCTTGATATTTTAGAATGTCTAGACTATCTATCAGATATAACATTCCCTACATTGAGTCCCACCCAGCGGGCCTTTATGGATGCTGAATTTACTTTGGAAGAGAGAGAATATGCTATAGCGGACATGGCCTCTGGGAAGGCTTCTGGGCCGGATGGGTTTCCCATTGAATTATATAAGAAATATCGGGAAATATTAGTACCACTTTTATTGAAGGTATTTCAGGGTGTATGGGGGGTGGATCTATGCCCGACACCTTTTATGGGGCAAACATTATCGTACTCAGAAAGGAGAAGAAAGACCCTCTGGAATGCGGATCCTATTGCCCCATATCGTTAGTAAACGTAGACTACAAAATCTTTACTAAAGTCTTGGCCATCAGACTGAATTCACTTATATTAGATCTTATACATCCAGATCAAGCTGGCGTTATGCCCGTTAAGAGCTCTTCTATTACCATTGGGCGAGTCCAGTCGATAATCCAATACAGTTCTTTAATATCAGACAATAACTGGGCATTAGTATCGCTGGATGCGGCCAAAGCTTTTGATTCTCTTGAGTGGCCCTTTCTGTCTGCATGCTTGCAAAGATATGGTTTTGGGGATACATTCTTAAAATGGGTTAGTGTGCTATACATGAAACCTAAAGCCCAAATAATTGTAAATGGTTTCATTTCTGAGCCCTTCTCATTATATAGAGGGACCCGTCAGGGATGCCCCCTCTCCCCAGCTCTATTTGCCCTTGCAATAGAGGCATTGGCAATACGCATAAGATCTTCCCCATAAGATCACAGTATAGACATAGCGGGTCGTGTGGACACCATTGGTCTATATGCTAACGACATGGTAATATTCATGGATAAGGCAGAGGAAAAACTGCCACAGGTGATTGCCACTATAGATAAATTTAGTAAATTCTCGGGCCTATATATAAATTGGGACAAGTCTACTTTATTGTCTCTTTCTCATGCCCCAATGTCTAATCTTGATACCCTTTCCTCGTTACCTATTGTATCTAACTTCAAGTATTTAGGTATCTACATGTCACAGTACAGTGAATCGGGCTTACAACTTAATGTTTATCCATTACTAGAACTAGTCAAATCCAAATTTACATCTTAGAGCAAACTCCCACTATCCGTAACAGGCCGCATCAACCTAGTTAAAATGATACTGCTCCCTAAGCTCAGCTATTGTCTTCGACATAGTGCAGTAATAATACCTAAATCTCTTTTCACAAATTTAAACTCTCAAATTACCTCGTTTATATGGGGGAAAGCTAGGCCTAAGCTTAAGCTGGCTGCTCTGCAGAGACCAAAACAGGGGGGTGGAGTGGCACTACCGGATTTTTTTCTGTATTATCTGGCCGAAGAGGCTAAAACAATAAGTAAATGGATGCCTAATAATTATCTCTCTAATTCTGAAAATCATCTACTTCACTCTGCCCGTGCCGACAGTCCGTTGGGTCTTCTGGAATCAGAAAAAAAATAATGTCCCCGTTTGCTACCTTTGCTTCGACTAGCACCTGGAGACAAATTTAAAAAGTTGTTGGATTTAAAGATATTATAGATGAAATGCCTTTATGGAAAAATAATTATTTTGCTGTGCTATTAAACCACCAGTCTACTGATTTTTGGATTTTCTATGGTGTCTCCTCGGTGGGTGATCTGTATGACCGGGGGACCTTTAAGTCATTTGAACAACTGCAAGCTAAATATAACATCCCATGGTCTCCATTTTTTCATATTTACAACTGAGATCGGCCTTTCAGTCGTATATGAGAAGTATGGGAGCAGGCCACGCCATCTCGTCTCTACCCCTGATAGGTATTCTTAACTCGCAAGGTCCTCAGGGCCTTATCTCCTCTTTTGTATACTTATCAGCTATCAGTGGGAACTGGGTCTGCTATAAGATCTGTTTGGGGAAAATGGGAGGGACGTATCCCTGATGTGCAAGAAGAGGAATGGGAGGAAATTCTAGAATCCCCACTCAAAGTGTCCCCATCGATTAATAACAGGATGACCCAGTTATATATAATCTATCAATCATATTTGACTCTGACACAACTTTTTAAGATGGGCCGATTTCAATCATCAGAATGTTTACGATGTCACTTACCAGATGCAGATTTTACTCATATGATATGGAAGTGTCCCATCATTCTTCAATATTAGAAAGAGGTGATGTCATTATTAACATCCCTATTGTTAACTCCTGTTCCTCTTGAGCCTCTAGTTTGTTTGTGTGCGGTGTGGGATGAGGAGGCTTGGGATCATTATGTCGGAATTTTTCTGCGGGAGACACTCTTTATGGCACGGAAGGTATTGGCATTACGGTGGATGGGAGGTTCATCCCCTTCCCTGAGAACCTTGACTTGATTGAATTAGTAAACTCAGTTATCCCATATGAACGTACATTATATCAAAATAGAGGTTGTCCGAGTAAATTTGATAAAATCTGGGATAGGTGGAATTCTTCTCACCTTAAGCTATAAATTTATGACGATCTGGTATTGGCATACGGAGTTTGGCTTCCTGTTCTGAAGACATCGCACAGAGGAAAACATAATTTATAGTGTTAAGTGACGGAATAGTAGTAGTTACTATAGATATAGTTCTAGTTGTAGTTTAGGAACTTTGTATATTCACAGTTCCATGTTTACACTTATATGGTTTATATGATGTCAATTATTTGATATACACAATCTGCTATCCTTTTTTTGGAAATCCTATAGATTATAAATGACATTCTGGATATAATTAAGGGTAAGCACCCTACCTTATAATTAACAATGCATGCTTTATATTATGTGTAATAACAGCAAAGACAAATGTGTATATCCGTGGATCTGAAGACTTGTGTGTTGGGAGGTCCTGGGAGTAGGATCAGATCCCTGAATAGGGCACTGAGAGACTTGTGTGTTGGACAGTCCCAGGTGGGGATGGATGTCCTGAACAGCACACGCAGTGGCCTGTGTGCTTTAATGTCCCAGGTGGGGACATACGTCCTGACTCCTGAAGAGTGCACGGAAAAGCCAAATGTATGCAGAGTCTGCACTGCATTGCGGAAGCTACAGGCCGTCTGAGGATCTAGACGGTCAAGTGGCCTGGTAAGCAAGGCATTGTCCAGGATGGTGATCCCAGTTCGGCAGCTTCCCAGGAGAAAGGACTGACAGGAGGTCAGTGTGTGGAGCAGGAGCTCCAGAAAGGTAACACCCAGGCAGGGGGCTATCATAACGGCAGAGAAGTATCTGCCAGTGGAACAGACTGTGGGTGCTTGTTGTGTTCCATGAACATTGATGAACTGTTCAGGGTACGGTCACCCATGGTAACTGGACGAGGTGAGAAATACGGCAGGTTTAGTGACTGTGAGTTGAAGCTGTATAAAATGTATATAATGAACTGTGCATGACTCGGTTTATGCTGCGTAAAATAAACTGAATAGACTGTTTAAGTGGAAACTCATGCCTGTGTGACTGAATCCTGTGCTAAGCGAGTGTCCCCCAATACATTCAATATGCGCTATCTCACACAAACAATCTGTAGACAGGCTGGCCAGGGTATGGAGGAAGGCAGTCATGTGTTGGTAATTCTAGACAATCCATTTAATTTGGACTTTTGAAATTCATAACCATTTCCCTGAGCATAGCCTATAAAGGGGTTGAAATCATTTGGCTAAGCTAATATGGAGCAACAACACTCCTTCACTGAAATAGGAAGTTGAATGTGACAAATGCAACTAAATATAAGTATAGGTAACATGTTAATTGTAGGATGAAGGCAGGACTGCATCTACCATGAGATGAGTTAAGCACTTCACATTATGGGCAACCTGCAGCTTGGGGGGGCATCACTATGAGTCTGTATCACCTGACTGCATGAAGTGAATACCCCAGACATCCAAACAACCAAACCCTGTTACCTGAGAGGCACACGCAGCATACAAGAGGCAAAACAGCAACACAACAATGGATGAAATTCTGACACTCAAAAAAGGATATTGCAACTGTTTTTTCCTTTTTATTTCTTAAATTAATGGTACACATAAAAATAAGAAACTTTATAATGTTTCTTATCAGATAAATCTATCTATCTATCTATCTATCTATCTATCTATCTATCTATCTATCTATCTATCTATCTATCTATCTATCTATCTGTCTATCTATCTATCCTATATCTATCTATCCATCCATCTATCTAAATCCAAAAAATAGAGGCAGTAGATAGAAATTCATGTGCAGTTTAATTGCCCATGTGCAACATTTCGGTCCAAGGTGTGGACCTTTTTCAAGATTGAAAAAGGTCCACACCTTGGACCGAAATGTCGCACATGGACAAATAAACTGCACTTGAATTTCTATCTATTGGTGTGCTGCCTCCATTTTTTGGATTTATTGACAAGGTTTGGTACATGCCTGGGAGGCTCTTGCACCCAACTATCTGTCTGTCTGTCTATTTATGTATCTAGCTAACTATTTGTCTTTCTATCTATGTATCTATCCATTTATCTATCTATCTATCTATCTATCTATCTATCTATCTATCTATCTATCTATCTATCTATCTATCGATCGATCTACCTATCCCATATACAGTATCTATATATCTGTCTGTCAGTCTATCTGTCCATCTACCTATTTATCCATCTATCCACTGCTGGAAGCTCCCTTTGTAATTACCGAACAAGAACATCTTAAATGTGCTTGGTAGAAGATAAGTCCGGAGGTGCCGCTGGCCGATGCAGCACAGTTAGGCCACACAGGCTGGTTTTGTTGCATTGCATTGCTGAGTAAAAAGGTAGTGCACCAATCACACATCTGAAAAAGAGAATTTGAGATTTTGAGAACATTTTAGGATGTTACACCCCTGACAATATGAAAATGCGATTTTTCTTGCATCTGCACCATCATAATTCCTATTCCAATATAATAATATTTATGTGGATCATTTTACTGTCTGTAATTAATCTTTATTTAACTCTATCGTTTCTTTCAGCTAATGTTATTCATCATTAATGAAATTCCTCTTTTCCAGTCTATAATTATTATAAATTTCCCTTACGATAAGCTTATTAACTAGACAACCATTTCTAATCACCTTTGTGCCTGTAATGAAGTGGCAGATACTTGTAAGCTCTGTGGCTTATATCAGACAGTGCTTTTTCCCCCATTTGGCCTCCCACTCTACAGTTCAGTACTTTTTCTTGCTTCTACCATCCCTTAGAGAGAATCTCAGTATCCTCGACTGACATGGAAGAAGAACCCATGTGCTTACTGCATTGTCAGTGCAAAGGTTTTAACCAAGCCTTCTTCTGTCAAGAGGTGAGATGAGCATCTCACCTCATTCCATGACCTGAGGTGTCTCTTAGGGGACAAGAATTTGCACTCCCCCGCGTTGGCTGCTTCTCTAGACCAGCTGTTAGTTTAAGTATGAGGCCAGTTCCCTTAATTTCGTATACCATTATTTTCAAACGTGAATACATTTGAAGATATGACTGCCTGGACAAGGGCAGAGGAGGACTAAATGGCTTACTGTCCTGATGTGCAGTGGCGTGATGTGTTCACCTCATCACACTGCTGATGACACTGAAGGTAAGCTCTCTGTTGCGGAGCTAAAGATTGTAGGGACTTATATTGAAGATGGGGGTGAAGTTATTATGATGGAACAGTATTGTCAAGGCAATGTGCAAAGAGGGTCAAAGTGAGAAAAGGGGCGACAGTATCGAGAGGCAAATGAGTGTGGGATAGTATATAGAGATGGTAGCGTGGGAGCACAGCATTTAAAAGGTACAGCATGGAAGAAACAGTATTGAAGAGGGAAGCCTGAGCGGATACTGAAGATGGGGATAATGTAGAGGGGGAAGTGTGGAGATAGAGACAGCATGCGAGAGAATAGTGTAAAGAGGGGGCATATTATGAAAATGGGGGCAGCGGAAGGAGCAACGTGAAAGCCATAGTTCATAAAGGAGGACAGTGTGGTGGTATATTTATAAAGCGCTGATTTTAGATGATCTATTGCTACAGTCAAAAATTTAAATCACATCCCCCTCTTCCAAAAAAAGCATCTAGCTATGAATAAACCACACATACACTTATATCAGCTTTGAAAGAACTGGATACACAAGTACGCACAGATATCTATAATATAACGGCAGGAGCATCACTCTGTCCCAAGCCTTTATAGCCGCAGAGTTATGCAGCCCAGGAGATCACAGTATGCCTACCTGAGAGAGAGGTACGCTCAGGAGCTCGCGGTGAGAGGCGCACCCAGGAGATCGTGGTGAGAGGCACCTGGGAGATCGCGGTGAGAGGTGCGCCCGGGAGATTGTGGTGAGAGGCGCGCCCGGGAGATCGCGGTGAGAGGCGTGCTTGGGAGATCGTGGAGAGTGGCACACCCGGTAGATCGAGGTGAGTGGCGAGCCCTTGAGATTGCAGTGAGAGAGAGAGAACATGACAGGATGGGGGTGCAGAATGGAAGCAGCACATGACAGAATGGGGGTGCAGGATGGGAGCAGCACATGACAGGATGGGGCGCAGGATGGGAGCAGAACTGTTGTGATTCGGTTCGTGGGCTCCCCCGGTGGTCTCTTGTGGTACTGGTGTCCTGCAAGCTTTGCCTTCTCAGTTCACCTGTTCCTATCAGGATGTGGGAGTATCCTATTTAACCTTGCTCCTCAGTCATTCTAATGCTGGCCATCAATGTATCCAGAGTGATTCTGTTGCATGTTCCTGCTCCCAGTTTTCTGCTCAGCTAAGTTGGACACTTTAGTCCTTAAGTCTATTTTTGTATGTTTTGTCCAGTTTGCACTTATGTGAATCTCTGCAGCTGGAAGCTCTTGTTGGGCTGAAATTACCACTCCAGTGGCATGAGTTGTCACATGAGTTAAGGTAATTTCAGGATGGTGTTTTGAAGGGTTTTGCAGCTGACCGCGAAGTCCTCTGTTGTATCTTTCTGCTATTTAGTTAGCGGGCCTCTCTGTGCTAAATCTGCTTTCATACTACGGTCGTCTATTCAATCTGTCTGTACCTGAACATGCTGCCATGCGAGAGTATATTAGGGAGTCCTTGGAAAAGGGACATATTCGTCCTTCTTCGTCTCCTCTTGGAGCGGGGTTCTTTTTCGTAGCTAAAAGCGATGGTTCTTTGAGACCTTGTATTGATTATAGACTCTTGAATAAGATCACAGTCAAGTATCAGTATCCTTTGCCATTGCTGACAGATTTATTTGCTCGCATTGAGGGGGCGAAGTGGTTCTCTAAGATTCATCTTCGCGGTGCGTATAATTTGGTGCGAATTAAGCAGGGGGATGAGTGGAAAACCGCATTTAATACGCCCGAGGGCCATTTTGAGTATTTGGTGATGCCTTTTGGTCTGTCAAATGCCCCTTCGGTCTTTCAGTCTTTTATGCACAATATTTTCCGTGAATATCTGGATAAATTTATGATTGTGTATTTGGACGATATCTTGATTTTTTCGGATGACTGGGAATCTCATGTTCAACAAGTTAGGAGGGTTTTTCAGGTTTTGCGGACCAATTCTCTGTTTGTTAAGGGTTCAAAGTGTGTTTTTGGGGTTCAGAAGATTTCTTTTTTGGGGTACATTTTTTCCCCCTCTTCTATTGAGATGGATCCTGTGAAGGTTCGGGCTATTTGTGACTGGACGCAACCGACTTCTCTTAAGGGCCTTCAGAAATTTTTGGGCTTTGCTAACTTTTATCGTCGATTCATAACTGGTTTTTCTAGCGTTGTCAGGCCTTTGACTGATTTGACTAAAAAGGGTGCTGATGTTGCAGATTGGTCTCCTGCTGCTGTGGAGGCCTTTCGGGAGCTTAAGCGCCGTTTTTCTTCTGCTCCGGTGTTGTGCCAGCCTGATGTTTCTCTTCCTTTTCAGGTGGAAGTTGATGCTTCTGAGATCGGAGCGGGGGCGGTTTTGTCGCAGAAGAGTTCAGATTGTTCAGTGATGAGACCTTGTGCGTTCTTTTCTCGAAAATTTTCGCCCGCCGAGCGAAATTATGACGTGGGTAATCGGGAGCTTTTGGCGATGAAGTGGGCATTCGAGGAGTGGCGTCATTGGCTTGAGGGTGCTAAACATCAGGTGGTGGTCTTGACTGATCACAAAAATTTAATTTATCTTGAGTCGGCCAGACGTCTGAATCCTAGACAGGCGCGCTGGTCGTTGTTTTTCTCCCAGTTTAATTTTGTGGTTTCGTATCTGCCAGGTACTAAGAATGTGAAGGCGGATGCCCTTTCTAGGAGTTTTGAACCTGATTCCCCTGGTGATTCTAAACCTACGGGTATACTTAAGGATGGGGTGATATTGTCTGCTGTCTTCCCAGACCTGCGACGTGCTTTACAAGAGTTTCAGGCGGATCGGCCTGATCGTTGTCCGCCTGGTAGATTGTTTGTGCCGGATGAGTGGACCAATAGAGTCATCTCGGAGGTTCATTCTTCTGCGTTGGCAGGTCATCCGGGAATTTTTGGTACCAGAGATTTGGTGGCTAGGTCCTTCTGGTGGCCTTCCCTGTCTCGGGACATGCGTACTTTTGTGCAGTCTTGTGATGTTTGTGCTCGGGCCAAGCCTTGTTGTTCTCGGGCTAGTGGGTTGTTGTTGCCCTTGCCTGTTCCTAAGAGGCCTTGGACACACATCTCTATGGATTTTATTTCTGATCTCCCTGTTTCTCAGAAGATGTCCGTCATTTGGGTGGTGTGTGACCGCTTTTCTAAGATGGTTCATTTGGTGCCCTTGCCCAAGCTGCCTTCCTCATCTGAGTTGGTGCCCCTGTTTTTTCAGAATGTGGTTCGGCTGCATGGTATTCCGGAGAATATCATTTCCGACAGGGGATCCCAGTTTGTGTCCAGATTTTGGCGGGCGTTTTGTGCCAGGATGGGCATTGATTTGTCTTTTTCGTCTGCATTTCATCCCCAGACAAATGGCCAGACGGAACGTACTAATCAGACCTTGGAGACTTATTTGATGTGTTTCGTGTCTGCTGATCAGGATGACTGGGTCTCCTTTTTGCCGTTGGCTGAGTTTGCCCTTAATAATCGGGCCAGTTCTGCCACTTTGGTCTCCCCTTTCTTTTGCAATTCAGGGTTCCATCCTCGTTTTTCATCTGGTCAGGTGGAGTCTTCGGATTGTCCTGGAGTGGATACCATGGTGGATAGGTTGCATCGTATTTGGGGGCAGGTGGTGGACAATTTGGAGTTGTCCCAGGAGAAGACTCAACGTTTTGCTAATCGCCATCGTCGTGTTGGTCCTCGTCTTCGTGTTGGGGACTTGGTGTGGTTGTCCTCCCGTTTTGTCCCTATGAGGGTCTCTTCTCCTAAGTTTAAGCCTCGGTTCATCGGTCCTTATAAGATTTTGGAAATTCTTAACCCTGTGTCTTTTCGTTTGGACCTCCCAGCATCCTTTGCTATCCATAATGTCTTCCATCGGTCATTATTGCGGAGGTATGAGGTACCACTTGTGCCTTCTGTTGAGCCTCCTGCTCCTGTGCTGGTTGAGGGTGAATTGGAGTACGTGGTGGAGAAAATCTTGGACTCCCGTGTTTCCAGACGGAGACTTCAATATCTGGTGAAATGGAAGGGCTACGGTCAAGAGGATAATTCTTGGGTTACAGCTTCTGATGTTCATACTTCTGATTTGGTCCGTGCCTTTCATAGGGCTCATCCAGATCGCCCTGGTGGTTCTTGTGAGGGTTCGGTGCCCCCTCCTTAAGGGGGGGGTACTGTTGTGATTCGGTTCGTGGGCTCCCCCGGTGGTCTCTTGTGGTACTGGTGTCCTGCAAGCTTTGCCTTCTCAGTTCACCTGTTCCTATCAGGATGTGGGAGTATCCTATTTAACCTTGCTCCTCAGTAATTCTAATGCTGGCCATCAATGTATCCAGAGTGATTCTGTTGCATGTTCCTGCTCCCAGTTTTCTGCTCAGCTAAGTTGGACACTTTAGTCCTTAAGTCTATTTTTGTATGTTTTATCCAGTTTGCACTTATGTGAATCTCTGCAGCTGGAAGCTCTTGTTGGGCTGAAATTACCACTCCAGTGGCATGAGTTGTCACATGAGTTAAGGTAATTTCAGGATGGTGTTTTGAAGGGTTTTGCAGCTGACCGCGAAGTCCTCTGTTGTATCTTTCTGCTATTTAGTTAGCGGGCCTCTCTGTGCTAAATCTGCTTTCATACTACGTGTGTCTTTTCATCTGCTCTCACCGTTATTATATGTGGGGGGCTGCTATCTCCTGTGGGGACATTCTCTGGAGGCAAACCAGGACTGTGTTTTCTTCTACCAGGGGTAGTTAGTTCTCCGGCTGGCGCGCGGCATCTAGAGACAACGCAGGAATGCCCCCTGGCTACTTCTAGTGTGGTGTGTAGGTTTAGCATCGCGGTCAGCTCTAGTTTCCATCACCCGAGAGCTTGTCCGTTTATTCTATGCTTCTGATGTTTCCTTGTCATTGGAAACCATAACACAGAACATGACAGGATCGAGGCACAGAATGGCAGCACCACATGACAGGATGGGGTGCGCAAAACAGGGTGAGGGCACAGGATGGTGACTGCACATGACAGGAAGGGGGCGCAGGATGGGAGCAGCATATTACAGGATGGGGGCGCAAGATGGTAACAGCACATGACAAGATTAGAGCACAGGATGAAAGCAGCACATACCAAGATGGAGACCATATAACAATATACAGTCATGGCCAAAAGTTTTGAGAATGACACCATGTTTGTCTGATGTTTATATCACATACAGAAATATAATTGCAATGATATTATGAGTACCAATAGGTTATATTGACAGTTAGAATGAGTTAATGCAGCAAGTCAATATTTGCAGTGTTGACCCTTCTTCTTCAAGACCTCTGCAATTCTCCCTGGCATGCTCTCAATCAACTTCTGGACCAAATCCTGACTGATAGCAGTCCATTCTTGCATAATCAATGCTTGCATTTTGCCAGAATTTGTTGTTTTTTGTTTGTCCACCCGTCTCTTGATGATTGACCACAAGTTCTCAATGGGATTAAGATCTGGGGAGTTTCCAGGCCATGGACCCAAAATCTCTATGTTTTGTTCCATGAGCCATTTAGTTATCACCTTTGCTTTATGGCAAGGTGCTCCATCATGCTGGAAAAGGCATTGTTGGGCGCCAAACTGCTCTTGGACGGTTGGGAGAAGTTGCTCTTGGAGGACATTCTGGTACCATTCTTTATTCTTATTTATTATTTAGGTGGTAACTATACAGACCGCAGTTCCTGATCTTAACACAACACTAGCAGTAGCCATGGGATGTTCCTGTCACTCCCTGGACACCTCGTCACAGCTGGAGAACTAGCTACCCCTAAAGGTAGAAACAGGAAAGCTATCTTGCCTCAGAGAAAATCCCCAAAGGATAGGACAGCCCCCCACAAATATTGACTGTGAGAGGAGAAGGAAATGACATACGTAGTATGAAACAAGATTTAACAAAGGAGGCCAATTCTAGCTAGATAGACAGTAAGGAAAGAAACACTGTGCAGTCAGTAATAAAAACTAGAAAAAGTCCACCGCAGAGATATGCAAAAATCTCCACACCTGACTAAAGGTGTGGAGGGCAAAAACTGCAGCCCAGAGCTTCCAGCTTAGCTGAATAGATCCATACTGATAAGCTGGACAAATGAGCAAAACATAGAATGTGCTGAACAATAAAGTCCACAACAAGTGGACTGCAAAAGGACAAAAGGACTTATCTTTGCTGAACTGTACAGAGTGTCAGGGAAATCCAAAAGAGCAGTGGCTCCAAGCAGGAACAATTGGCAACTGGCATTGATTGAGGAATAAGGCCAGACTAAAATAGCCGAGCCAGAAAGACGATCAGTGGGAGCAGCTGCTGATGCTAAATCCAAGAAGCAGCTATACCACTGAAAACCACAGGAGGGAGCCCAAGAGCAGAATTCACAAAAGTGCTACTTACAACCACTGGAGGGAGCCCAAGAGCGGAATTCACAACAGTACCCCCCCTTGAGGAGGGGTCACCGAACCCTCATCAGAGCCCCCAGGCCGATCAGGACGAGCCAAATGAAAAGCACGAACCAAATCGGTGGCATGGACATCGGAGGCAACCACCCAAGAATTATCCTCCTGGCCATAACCCTTCCACTTGACAAGATACTGAAGCCTCCGCCTCGAAAAACGAGAATCCAAAATTTTCTCAACCATATATTCCAACTCCCCCTCAACCAACACCGGGGCAGGAGGATCAACAGATGGAACAACGGGTACCACATATCTCCGCAACAAAGATCTATGGAAAACATTGTGGATGGCAAAAGAGGCTGGAAGGGCCAAACGAAAAGACACAGGATTGATAATCTCAGAAATCTTATAAGGACCAATAAACTGAGGCTTGAACTTAGGGGAAGAAACCTTCATAGGAACATGACGAGAGGATAACCAGACCAAATCCCCCACACGGGGGATTCACAACAGGCTGTGTTTTTAGGCAAGACTGTGAGTGAGCCGATTCCCTTGGCTGAGAAGCAACCCCACACATGAATGGTTTCAGGATGCTTTACAGTTGGCATGAGACAAGACTGGTGGTAGCGCTCAGCTCTTCTCCGAATAAGCTGTTTTCCAGATGTCCCATACAATCAAAAAGGGGATTCATCAGAGAAAATGACTTTGCCCCAGTCCTCAGCAGTCCACTCCCTGTACCTTTTGCAGAATATCAGTCGGTCCCTGATGTTTTTTCTGGAGAGAAGTGGCTTCTTTGCTGCCCTCCTTGAAACCAGGCCTTGCTCAAAGAGTCTCCGCCTCACAGTGCGTGCAGGAGCACTCACACCAGCCTGCTGCCATTCTTGAGCAAGCTCGGTACTGCTGGTAGTCTGATCCCGCAGCTGAAACAGTTTTAAGATACGGTCCTGGCACTTGCTGATCTTTCTTGGGTGCCCTGGAGCCTTTTTAACAACAATGGAAGCTCTCTCCTTGAAGTTCTTGATGATGCGATAGATTGTTGACAGAGGTGCAATCTTTGTAGCTACGATACTCTTCCCTGTTAGGTCATTTTTGTGCAGTGCAATGATGGCTGCACGTGTTTCTTTAGAGATAACCATGGTTAACTGAAGAGAAATAATGATACCAAGCACCAGCCTCCTTTTAAAGTGTCCAGTGATGTCATTCTTAATCATGACTGATTGATCGCCAGCCCTGTCCTCATCAACACCCACACCTGTGTTAATGGATCAATCACTAAAACGATGTTAGCTGCTCCTTTTAAGGCAGGACTGCAATGATGTTGAAATGTGTTTTGGGGGTTAAAGTTCATTTTCTGGGCAAATATTGACTTTGCAAGTACATTAATTGCTGTTAAGCTGATCACTCTGACATTCAGGAGTATATGCAAATTGCCATTAGAAAAAATGAAGCAGTAGACTTTGGAAAAATTAATATTTGTCTCATTCTCAAAATTTTTGTCCATGACTGTAAATGCTCGCCACTTGGGCATAGAATGGGTTCAATAGCTAGTACTGTATATCAGCATGCAGTATTGACTGTACAATAATCACAGTGAACATTGCAATAATCAGGCATCATCTTCACTCCAGATAATAACTGTAATTATCATCCATATCTCCACTCCGGTCTATTACATAGTTAAAATAATTTTCATTAATCATCAATCATATGCATTTTACCATTCCCAACACTCCCCAATGTTTATTGTCACAGATAGTAACCAAGGTTACATGCAACAATCAAACATCGCACGCTTCTATGGCTTAAACATGCTGCCAATCAACCAGTGATATTAGCAAATTGTCATATGTAAGCTCAAACTAAAGCTTATGTGCACAGAATGATCTATTACAGATCATTCAGTGCACGTCTGAGCACGTCTGAATAGCAGTCTGCCTGTGAAACATCATGAGTTGCAAATTGATCATTGGCTACTGGCTAAATAAAACCTTCAATTAGCCTAGCCTTACTTTTACCAATTTTCCAGCTTTAAATGACCATCGATCAGTAAATATTTACAATCATCATAATCATCACCCCCTCGCATGTTGGTCAGATATATGGGTTCTCGTAGCATTCTAAATCATATATACAGTAGACATATGAGTTGCCCCCATTCCTCCATTATGTAATAATTAGGGATGAAAGAATGTGCTAGGTGATAACTGGACATTACTCGAGTATCTGGGTGCTTCGATGTCCTCTACACTCGACGAGCATTGGCTGGTGCTCAGATTTGAAGCTTGAATTCACACCACACATGTTTGGCACTTGTTACACAGCCAATAAACATGCAGTGAATACCTGACAGTCACTGTAATTAATTAGCCATGTTAGAAGTGGCATTACTGTGATTAGCTGGCTGCATTACCTCAATAGAGTTTATAAAAGGCCAGGCATGCTACCCTTGGCTCACTGATGCCATTGCACAGCTCAGGGACAGTTGTGATTGGAGGGAGAGAGCAGTTATCCATGCCTGTGTGTGCACAGTTTAACTAATCAGAGTCCTCTAGTGTTGATACTGGTGCTGATGCTGAACCATCATACTAACAGTCCTTCTAAGGGCTAATTCTGTGCTATGTTGTTGTATCAGATGCATTCTGTGTCTAGCCTAGGGACAGTTGCACAAGCATGGTAATTGGCAGTATACAGCTTCTAGGCAGGGTATAGGGCTTTGCACTCCGTTGCTAAATATATAGCTGCTACACGTGACTACATTCTTTTTCTGGATGAAAATATATACTATGTTGTCATTCATACAGTTTGACCTGGTTAGTGTTACATTACGGTGGTATATAGTGTTGAGCGATACCTTCCGATATCGGAAAGTATCGGTATCGGAAAGTATCGGCCGATACCGTCAAAATATTGGATCTAATCCGATACTGATACCCGATCCCAATGCAAGTCAATGGGACGAAAATATCGGAATTAAAATAAACCCTTTATAAACTTGTAGGTTCATTCTACATGAAGGAAAACAACTAAGAATAATGTAGGATGTATTGGGGGAGGTGGCGGAGACATTAAAGGCACAGAGGTTTAGCCCAATGTAATAGAATAGCAGGATTTTGGGGTTTTTTTTATGACGTTCGGCGTTAGAAAGATTTTGACTATGTTAATTTTTTTTTTTTTTTGTCAGATATTGATGTTTCACTACTTCCACGCCCTTCACCTTCTTTTTTACTTCTCCCACACTTTCTTCTTCATTATCCTCATCATCAGCTTCTTTGACATCAACTTCTTCACCTTATTCATCTTCTTCTTCATCTTCTACCTATTATTTTTTTGGTTACATTGTTCATATTCTTTTTATTTTACTATTATCTTCATCATATTCTAATTCTTCATCATATTCTTATTTGTGACAGGCATTCCCATAGTTGTTATCTATAAAAGTTTGAAGATTACACCTTCCGTTCTGCCTGTCACAAAACAGTTACATTTGTCTGCGTTCAGTTTGGCCTGCAGCATCAGGCTTTATCCAGGGGCACCACGAGGAGGAACGGACTCACCCCCATACACTGCTTAGTCTTCTTCTGCTTATAATTTAGATAATATTTTTTGCTCTGATATTTAGTGTTATGCTTAATGTTCTTCTGCTCTTTGTTCTGCAGCCTCTTGTTCTTCTGCTTCTCGGTCTTCCAGGTCGTCGTCGTCTCCAGGGTCATCGTCTCCGTGGTCGTCGTCATCGGGGAGGTCTTCAGGGTCGTCGTCTCCGGGGTCGTCATCATCGGTGTGGTCTTCAGGGTCATCGTCTCCAGGGTCGTCGTCATCACGGTGGTTGTCGTCTCTGGTGTCGTCGTCATCTTAGGGGTGGTCTTCCGGGTCATCGTGTTTAGTCTCTTGAACTTGGAAATGTAGCAGAAGGTACAAGAAGGCTGAGAAAATGCCGAGAACCAGCTGATGGAACTGGAACTCGGATGGCTACCCGAAGGTCCAAGAGCCAATGGAACTACCGAGGACCAGCTGACGTTACTGGAACCCGGTTACTAAGCAGGAGGTACCCGTGCCTGAAAGCACTACCAAGGACCACCTGACGTTGGTGGAACTCGGATACCCAGAGGGAGGCACCTAAGCCAAAGGCTCTGCCCAGAACCAGCTGACGGTACTGGAACCAGGATGGGGAGCAGAAGGTACAACAGCAAAAGACAGTGCCGAGAACCAGCTGACGGTGCTGGAACCTGGATGGGTAGCCGAAAGGTCCAAGAGCCAATGGAACTACCGAGGACCAGCTGACGTTACTGGAACCCGGTTACTAAGCAGGAGGTACCCGTGCCTGAAAGCACTACCAAGGACCACCTGACGTTGGTGGAACTCGGATACCCAGAGGGAGGCACCTAAGCCAAAGGCTCTGCCCGGAACCAGCTGACGGTACTGGAACCAGGATGGGGAGCAGAAGGTACAAGAGCAAGTGTCTGCATGGCTTTTGCAGGACACGATGCCGGCTGCACAGCAGGGGAACAGCTGGCGGTGCTGAACCCCACTGACACATTGGCTGGTGTTTTTCTCTGTGCAGCTAGCAGTACCAGGCCCCAACTGGTGGTGTTGGAGCCCGGGCTCTGCAGGGGGAGCAGAGTGTAGGCCGAAGCCTAATTGAACCAATTTCAAAGGTAACCTTTAACCCCCCCTCAGGGGTTACAAAGTAGAAGAGCCACAGCTTATGCAGCAGTAGTGCTGCACAAGTCAAAGGTTGCTCTTTTAATTTTGCTCCTTGCACACGCTGAATGAAACACGTATAACATTTAGCCCTTTATACAGTCAAACTGTGTTGGAGGCGCAAGTTCCCTTTGTAATGAGACGCAGCACAGATGTCAAGAATCCCACCTTGGTGCTGGGTGCAGCCTCCTGAGCATTGTTATTTGCTGTACAGGAGTCTGCGCTGTCGTGTTATCCCCTGGCCTAGCGCTGTTAGCGCTGCCCATCTTCTGACATCATTTAATGTCGGCCGGTGCGGTTCGCGATGACCATGAATCCCAGCCCCGCAGTGTCTTAACATTGTTAAAACACTGCGGGCCTGGGATTCATGGCCTGGCGCAGCACATATGTTCGCCTCTCACACTCGGGTCCTTACACCCGCTTCAGACCGTGCGGCGTCAGCTGATCCCTTATCGCATGCCACGGCCATGAAGCCGCACAGTCTGAAGAAGGCGGAAGGAGATGAGGGACAGGCGAACTGATGCACTGATCATGCCCATCAATCACACCCTCGCAGTCCCAATAAATAAGACACCGAGGGGCGTTGTGTGGGTCAGGGCGGCCGCAGAGGCGCAGGCAGCCAGACAATGATGCCAGAAGACGGGCAGCGCTACCAAGGGGGTTGCAGCGTGTCATTACAAAGGAAAGTCACACCACCGGGACGGTTAAATGGTCACACAGAGGACACATTTTAGACGTGTTTTCAGTTCCACATGTGCGAGGAGAATACGTTTATGAGCCACCTTGCACACATGCAGCATTACCGCTGTACAAGGTGGCTGTAAAACGTACAAACGCCTGGGGGAGGGGGGACAGGTTCCCTTCAATTTCAGTTCTGGTGTCTGCGTGGCTTTTGCAGGACACGATGCCGGCTGCACAGCAGGGGAACAGCTGGCGGTGCTGAACCCCACTGACACATTGGCTGGTGTTTTTCTCTGTGCAGCTAGCAGTACTGGGCCCCAACTGGCGGTGTTAGAGCCCGGGGTCAGCAGGAGGAGGAGAGGGAGCAGAGTGTAGGCCGAAGCCTGCACTGGCGGCAGCTTTGGGTCTGTTGTGCCTGCGTGGCAGTTGCAGGACACGTTGCCGGCTGCACAGCAGGGGAACAGCTGGCGGTGCTGAACCCCACTGACACATTGGCTGGTGTTTTTCTCTGTGCAGCTAGCAGTACCGGGCCCCAACTGGCGGTGTTGGAGCCCGGGCTCTGCAGGGGGAGCAGAGTGTAGGCCGAAGCCTAATTGAACCAATTTCAAAGGTAACCTTTAACCCCCCCTCAGGGGTTACAAAGTAGAAGAGCCACAGCTTATGCAGCAGTAGTGCTGCACAAGTCAAAGGTTGCTCTTTTAATTTTGCTCCTTGCACACGCTGAATGAAACACGTATAACATTTAGCCCTTTATACAGTCAAACTGTGTTGGAGGCGCGAGTTCCCTTTGTAATGAGACGCAGCACAGATGTCAAGAATCCCACCTTGGTGCTGGGTGCAGCCTCCTGAGCGTTGTTATTTGCTGTACAGGAGTCTGCGCTGTCGTGTTATCCCCTGGTCTAGCGCTGTTAGCGCTGCCCATCTTCTGACATCATTTAATGTCAGCCGGTGCAGTTCGCGATGACCATGAATCCCAGCCCCGCAGTGTCTTAACATTGTTAAAACACTGCGGGGCTGGGATTCATGGCCTGGCGCAGCACATATGTTCGCCTCTCACACTCGGGTCCTTACACCCGCTTCAGACTGTGCGGCGTCAGCTGATCCCTTATCGCATGCCACGGCCATGAAGCCGCACAGTCTGAAGAAAGCGGAAGGAGATGAGGGACAGGCGAACTGATGCACTGATCATGCCCATCAATCACACCCTCGCAGTCCCAATAAATAAGACACCGAGGGGCGTTGTGTGGGTCAGGGCGGCCGCAGAGGCGCAGGCAGCCAGACAATGATGCCAGAAGACGGGCAGCGCTACCAAGGGGGTTGCAGCGTGTCATTACAAAGGAAAGTCACACCACCGGGATGGTTAAATGGTCACACAGAGGACACATTTTAGACGTGTTTTCAGTTCCACATGTGCGAGGAGAATACGTTTATGAGCCACCTTGCACACATGCAGCATTACCGCTGTACAAGGTGGCTGTAAAACGTACAAACGCCTGGGGGAGGGGGGACAGGTTCCCTTCAATTTCAGTTCTGGTGTCTGCTTGGCTTTTGCAGGACACGATGCCGGCTGCACAGCAGGGGAACAGCTGGCGGTGCTGAACCCCACTGACACATTGGCTGGTGTTTTTCTCTGTGCAGTTAGCAGTACCGGGCCCCAACTGGCGGTGTTAGAGCCCGGGGTCAGCAGGAGGAGGAGAGGGAGCAGAGTGTAGGCCGAAGCCTGCACTGGCGGCAGCTTTGGGTCTGTTGTGCCTGCGTGGCAGTTGCAGGACACGTTGCCGGCTGCACAGCAGGGGAACAGCTGGCGGTGCTGAACCCCACTGACACATTGGCTGGTGTTTTTCTCTGTGCAGCTAGCAGTACCGGGCCCCAACTGGCGGTGTTGGAGCCCGGGCTCTGCAGGGGGAGCAGAGTGTAGGCCGAAGCCTAATTGAACCAATTTCAAAGGTAACCTTTAACCCCCCCTCAGGGGTTACAAAGTAGAAGAGCCACAGCTTATGCAGCAGTAGTGCTGCACAAGTCAAAGGTTGCTCTTTTAATTTTGCTCCTTGCACACGCTGAATGAAACACGTATAACATTTAGCCCTTTATACAGTCAAACTGTGTTGGAGGCGCGAGTTCCCTTTGTAATGAGACGCAGCACAGATGTCAAGAATCCCACCTTGGTGCTGGGTGCAGCCTCCTGAGCGTTGTTATTTGCTGTACAGGAGTCTGCGCTGTCGTGTTATCCCCTGGCCTAGCGCTGTTAGCGCTGCCCATCTTCTGACATCATTTAATGTCGGCCGGTGCGGTTCGCGATGACCATGAATCCCAGCCCCGCAGTGTCTTAACATTGTTAAAACACTGCGGGGCTGGGATTCATGGCCTGGCGCAGCACATATGTTCACCTCTCACACTCGGGTCCTTACACCCGCTTCAGACTGTGCGGCGTCAGCTGATCCCTTATCGCATGCCACGGCCATGAAGCCGCACAGTCTGAAGAAGGCGGAAGGAGATGAGGGACAGGCGAACTGATGCACTGATCATGCCCATCAATCACACCCTCGCAGTCCCAATAAATAAGACACCGAGGGGCGTTGTGTGGGTCAGGGCGGCCGCAGAGGCGCAGGCAGCCAGACAATGATGCCAGAAGACGGGCAGCGCTACCAAGGGGGTTGCAGCATGTCATTACAAAGGAAAGTCACACCACCGGGACGGTTAAATGGTCACACAGAGGACACATTTTAGACGTGTTTTCAGTTCCACATGTGCGAGGAGAATACGTTTATGAGCCACCTTGCACACATGCAGCATTACCGCTGTACAAGGTGGCTGTAAAACGTACAAACGCCTGGGGGAGGGGGGACAGGTTCGCTTCAATTTCAGTTCTGGTGTCTGCGTGGCTTTTGCAGGACACGATGCCGGCTGCACAGCAGGGGAACAGCTGGCGGTGCTGAACCCCACTGACACATTGGCTGGTGTTTTTCTCTGTGCAGCTAGCAGTACCGGGCCCCAACTGGCGGTGTTAGAGCCCGGGGTCAGCAGGAGGAGGAGAGGGAGCAGAGTGTAGGCCGAAGCCTGCACTGGTGGCAGCTTTGGGTCTGTTGTGTCTGCGTGGCAGTTGCAGGACACGTTGCTGGCTACACAGCAGGGGAACAGCTGGCGGTGCTGAACCCCACTGACACATTGGCGAGGTGTTTGGCTCTGTGCAGCCAGCACTTCCGGACAGCAACTGGCGGTGTTGGAGCCCGGGCTCTGCAGGCGGAGCAGAGTGTAGGCCGAAGCCTAATTGAACCGATTTTAAAAGTAACCTTTAACCCCCCCTCAGGGGTGAAAAACTACAAAAGCCACAGCTTGGGCAGCAGTAATGCTGCACAAGTGAAAGGTTGCTCTTTTAATTTTGCTCCTTGCACATGCTGAAAGGAACACGTACAACATTTAGGCCCTTACACAGTCAAACTGTTTTGGAGGCGTGAGTTCCCCTCGTAAGGAGACGCAGCACAGCTTGCAAAAATGCCACCTTGGTGCTTTGCGCGGCCTCCTGAGCATCGTTATTTGTTGCACAGGAGTCTGCGCTGTCGTGTTATCCCTTGGCCTTGCGCTGTTAGTGCTGCCCGTCCTCTGACATCATTTGCTGTCGGCCGGTGCGGTTCGCGATGCCCATGAATCCCAGCCCCGCAGTGTCTTGACATAGTTAAAACACTGCGGGGCTGGGATTAATGGCCTGGCGCAGCACATATGTTCGCCTCTCACACTCGGGTCCTTACACCTGCTTCAGACTATGCGGCGTCAGCTGATCCCTTATCGCATGCCACGGCCATGAAGCCGCACAGTCCGAAGAAGGCGGAAGGATATGAGGGACAGGCGAAGAAATGCACCGTTCATGCCCGTCAATCACACCCTCGCAGTCAAAATAAATAAGACACCGAGGGGCGTTGTGTGGGGCAAGGCGGCCGCAGAGGTGCACCCAGCCAAACAATGATGCCAGAAGACGGGCAGCGTTACCAAGGAGCTTGTTGCGTGTCAATACAAAGGAAAATCACACCTGAGGGACGTTTTAATGGTCACAGAGGACACATTTTAGACGTGTTCAGTTCCACGAGTGCAAGGAGAATAAGTTTCTGAGCCACCTTGCACACATGCAGCATTACTGCTGTACAAGGTGGCTGTAAAACATAGAAACACCTGGGGGAGGGGGGACAGGTTCCCTTCAATTTCAGTTCTTGTGTCTGCGTGGCGGTCGCAGGACACGTTGCCGGCTACACAGCAGGGGAACAGCTGGCGGTGCTGAACCCCACTGACACATTGGCTGGTGTTTTTCTCTGTGCAGCTAGCACATCTGGGCCAAAACTGGCGGTGTTAGAGCCCAGGGTCAGCAGGAGGAGCAGGGGGAGCAGAGTGTAGGCCGAAGCCTGCACTGGAGCAAGTTGAAAGGAAACCTTTAACCCCCCCCCCCCAGGTGTTTGTAGCTGAAAGAGCCATTGTGTACAGCACTAATGCTGGAAAAGGTAAACTTAGCTCTTTTAATTATGGTCCTTGCACATGCTGAACCTAACACTGATGAAATGTGTCCCCACACACCGTTAAACCGTCCGGTAGGTGGAACTTTCCTTTGTCGTGTGACGCAGCACAGCCATCATTTTTACCCCCTTGGCGCCGTGCGCCGCCTCCTCAGCGTTGTTTGAATCTGTCCCGGAGCCTGCGCTGTTAGGTTAGCCCTTGGCCATGCACACATGTTGCGCTGCCCGTCTTCTGACATCATTTGGTGTCAGGCTGGCTGCGCCTGTGCGGGTGCGCTGGCCGAGATCCCGCCTCGCAGTGTCGTCTAATGTAATCCCACCGTGGGCCTGGGATCCGTGGCCATGCGCAGTGCATATCCTCGCCTCCCACTCCCCTCCCTACGGCTTCTTCAGACTGTGCGGTGTCACGGCCGTGGCATGCTATTAGGGATCAGCTGACACCGCACAGTCTGAAGAAGCCGTAGGGAGGGGAGTGAGAGGCGAGGATATGCACTGCGCATGGCCACGGATCCCAGGCCCGCGGTGGGATTACATTAGACGACACTGCGAGGCGGGATCTCGGCCAGCGCACCCGCACAGGCGCAGCCAGCCTGACACCAAATGATGTCAGAAGACGGGCAGCGCAACATGTGTGCATGGCCAAGGGCTAACCTAACAGCGCAGGCTCCGGGACAGATTCAAACAACGCTGAGGAGGCGGCGCACGGCGCCAAGGGGGTAGAAATGATGGCTGTGCTGCGTCACACGACAAAGGAAAGTTCCACCTACCGGACGGTTTAACGGTGTGTGGGGACACATTTCATAAGTGTTAGGTTCAGCATGTGCAAGGAGCACCACGAAAAGAGGCACTTTTTCCCTTTGCATCATTACTGCTGCACAAGGTGGCTCCTTCAGTAACAAACGCCTGGGGGGGGGGACAGGTTCCCTTAAATTTAACTTGTTGTGCCTGCGTGGCGGTCGCAGTACACGTTGCCGTATACACAGCAGGGGAACAGCTGGCGGTGCTGAACCCCACTAACACATTGGCGAGGTGTTTGGCTCTGTGCGTACAGCACTTCTGGACGGGAACTAGCGGTGTTGGAGCCCAGGGACAGGTGGAGGAGGAGGAGGTGGAGGAGGTAGGAGGGATTGCCACACACACAGCAGGGGAACAGCTGACGTTACTGAACCCCAATAACAGAGGAGGGACTGTTGACTGTGCGTACAGCACTACTGGACGGCAACTAGCGGTGTTGGAGCCCAGGGACAGGTGGAGGAGGAGGAGGTGGAGGAGGTAGGAGGGATTGCCACACACACAGCTGGGGAACAGCTGACGTTACTGAACCCCAATAACAGAGGAGGGACTGTTGACTGTGCGTACAGCACTACTGGATGGCAACTAGCGGTGTTGGAGCCCAGGGACAGGTGGAGGAGGAGGAGGTGGAGGAGGTAGGAGGGATTGCCACACACACAGCAGGGGAACAAATGACGTTACTGAACCCCAATAACAGAGGAGGGACTGTTGACTGTGCGTACAGCACTTCTGGATGGCAACTAGCGGTGTTGGAGCCCAGGGACAGGTGGAGGAGGAGGAGGTGGAGGAGGTAGGAGGGATTGCCACACACACAGCTGGGGAACAGCTGACGTTACTGAACCCCAATAACAGAGTAGGGACTGTTGACTGTGCGTACAGCACTTCTGGACGGCAACTAGCGGTGTTGGAGCCCAGGGACAGGTGGAGGAGGAGGAGGTGGAGGAGGTAGGAGGGATTGCCACACACACAGCAGGGGAACAGCTGACGTTACTGAACCCCAATAACAGAGGAGGGACTGTTGACTGTGCGTACAGCACTTCTGGACGGCAACTAGCGGTGTTGGAGCCCAGGGACAGGTGGAGGAGGAGGAGGTGGAGGAGGTAGGAGGGATTGCCACACACACAGCTGGGGAACAGCTGACGTTACTGAACCCCAATAACAGAGGAGGGACTGTTGACTGTGCGTACAGCACTACTGGACGGCAACCAGCGGTGTTGGAGCCCAGGGACAGGTGGAGGAGGAGGAGGTGGAGGAGGTAGGAGGGATTGCCACACACACAGCAGGGGAACAGCTGACCTTACTGAACCCCAATAACAGAGGAGGGACTGTTGACTGTGCGTACAGCACTACTGGACGGCAACTAGCGGTGTTGGAGCCCAGGGACAGGTGGAGGAGGAGGAGGTGGAGGAGGTAGGAGGGATTGCCACACACACAGCAGGGGAACAGCTGATGTTACTGAACCCCAATAACAGAGGAGGGACTGTTGACTGTGCGTACAGCACTACTGGACGGCAACTAGCGGTGTTGGAGCCCAGGGACAGGTGGAGGAGGAGGAGGTGGAGGAGGTAGGAGGGATTGCCACACACACAGCTGGGCAACAGCTGACATTACTGAACCCCAATAACAGAGGAGGGACTGTTGACTGTGCATACAGCACTTCTGGACGGCAACTAGCGGTGTTGGAGCCCAGGGACAGGTGGAGGAGGAGGAGGTGGAGGAGGTAGGAGGGATTGCCACACACACAGCTGGGGAACAGCTGACGTTACTGAACCCCAATAACAGAGGAGGGACTGTTGACTGTGCGTACAGCACTACTGGACGGCAACTAGCGGTGTTGGAGCCCAGGGACAGGTGGAGGAGGAGGAGGTGGAGGAGGTAGGAGGGATTGCCACACACACAGCTGGGGAACAGCTGACGTTACTGAACCCCAATAACAGAGGAGGGACTGTTGACTGTGCGTACAGCACTACTGGACGGCAACTAGCGGTGTTGGAGCCCAGGGACAGGTGGAGGAGGAGGAGGTGGAGGAGGTAGGAGGGATTGCCACACACACAGCTGGGGAACAGCTGACGTTACTGAACCCCAATAACAGAGGAGGGACTGTTGACTGTGCGTACAGCACTTCTGGACGGCAACTAGCGGTGTTGGAGCCCAGGGACAGGTGGAGGAGGAGGAGGAGGTAGGAGGGATTGCCACACACACAGCTGGGGAACAGCTGACGTTACTGAACCCCAATAACAGAGGAGGGACTGTTGACTGTGCGTACAGCACTTCTGGATGGCAACTAGCGGTGTTGGAGCCCAGGGACAGGTGGAGGAGGAGGAGGTGGAGGAGGTAGGAGGGATTGCCACACACACAGCTGGGGAACAGCTGACGTTACTGAACCCCAATAACAGAGGAGGGACTGTTGACTGTGCGTACAGCACTACTGGACCGCAACTAGCGGTGTTGGAGCCCAGGGACAGGTGGAGGAGGAGGAGGTGGAGGAGGTAGGAGGGATTGCCACACACACAGCTGGGGAACAGCTGACGTTACTGAACCCCAATAACAGAGGAGGGACTGTTGACTGTGCGTACAGCACTTCTGGACGGCAACTAGCGGTGTTGGAGCCCAGGGACAGGTGGAGGAGGAGGAGGAGGTAGGAGGGATTGCCACACACACAGCTGGGGAACAGCTGACGTTACTGAACCCCAATAACAGAGGAGGGACTGTTGACTGTGCGTACAGCACTACTGGATGGCAACTAGCGGTGTTTGAGCCCAGGGACAGGTGGAGGAGGAGGAGGTGGAGGAGGTAGGAGGGATTGCCACACACACAGCTGGGGAACAGCTGACGTTACTGAACCCCAATAACAGAGGAGGGACTGTTGACTGTGCGTACAGCACTTCTGGATGACAACTAGCGGTGTTGGAGCCCAGGGACAGGTGGAGGAGGAGGAGGTGGAGGAGGTAGGAGGGATTGCCACACACACAGCTGGGGAACAGCTGACGTTACTGAACCCCAATAACAGAGGAGGGACTGTTGACTGTGCGTACAGCACTACTGGACGGCAACTAGCGGTGTTGGAGCCCAGGGACAGGTGGAGGAGGAGGAGGTGGAGGAGGTAGGAGGGATTGCCAGACACACAGCAGGGGAACAGCTGATGTTACTGAACCCCAATAACAGAGGAGGGACTGTTGACTGTGCGTACAGCACTACTGGACGGCAACTAGCGGTGTTGGAGCCCAGGGACAGGTGGAGGAGGAGGAGGTGGAGGAGGTAGGAGGGATTGCCACACACACAGCTGGGGAACAGCTGACATTACTGAACCCCAATAACAGAGGAGGGACTGTTGACTGTGCATACAGCACTTCTGGACGGCAACTAGCGGTGTTGGAGCCCAGGGACAGGTGGAGGAGGAGGAGGTAGAGGAGGTAGGAGGGATTGCCACACACACAGCTGGGGAACAGCTGACGTTACTGAACCCCAATAACAGAGGAGGGACTGTTGACTGTGCGTACAGCACTACTGGACGGCAACTAGCGGTGTTGGAGCCCAGGGACAGGTGGAGGAGGAGGAGGTGGAGGAGGTAGGAGGGATTGCCACACACACAGCTGGGGAACAGCTGACGTTACTGAACCCCAATAACAGAGGAGGGACTGTTGACTGTGCGTACAGCACTACTGGACGGCAACTAGCGGTGTTGGAGCCCAGGGACAGGTGGAGGAGGAGGAGGAGGTAGGAGGGATTGCCACACACACAGCTGGGGAACAGCTGACGTTACTGAACCCCAATAACAGAGGAGGGACTGTTGACTGTGCGTACAGCACTACTGGACGGCAACTAGCGGTGTTGGAGCCCAGGGACAGGTGGAGGAGGAGGAGGTGGAGGAGGTAGGAGGGATTGCCACACACACAGCTGGGGAACAGCTGACGTTACTGAACCCCAATAACAGAGGAGGGACTGTTGACTGTGCGTACAGCACTACTGGACGGCAACTAGCGGTGTTGGAGCCCAGGGACAGGTGGAGGAGGAGGAGGAGGTAGGAGGGATTGCCACACACACAGCTGGGGAACAGCTGACGTTACTGAACCCCAATAACAGAGGAGGGACTGTTGACTGTGCGTACAGCACTACTGGACGGCAACTAGCGGTGTTGGAGCCCAGGGACAGGTGGAGGAGGAGGAGGTGGAGGAGGTAGGAGGGATTGCCACACACACAGCTGGGGAACAGCTGACGTTACTGAACCCCAATAACAGAGGAGGGACTGTTGACTGTGCGTACAGCACTTCTGGATGGCAACTAGCGGTGTTGGAGCCCAGGGACAGGTGGAGGAGGAGGAGGTGGAGGAGGTAGGAGGGATTGCCACACACACAGCTGGGGAACAGCTGACGTTACTGAACCCCAATAACAGAGGAGGGACTGTTGACTGTGCGTACAGCACTACTGGACCGCAACTAGCGGTGTTGGAGCCCAGGGACAGGTGGAGGAGGAGGAGGTGGAGGAGGTAGGAGGGATTGCCACACACACAGCTGGGGAACAGCTGACGTTACTGAACCCCAATAACAGAGGAGGGACTGTTGACTGTGCGTACAGCACTTCTGGACGGCAACTAGCGGTGTTGGAGCCCAGGGACAGGTGGAGGAGGAGGAGGAGGTAGGAGGGATTGCCACACACACAGCTGGGGAACAGCTGACGTTACTGAACCCCAATAACAGAGGAGGGACTGTTGACTGTGCGTACAGCACTACTGGATGGCAACTAGCGGTGTTTGAGCCCAGGGACAGGTGGAGGAGGAGGAGGTGGAGGAGGTAGGAGGGATTGCCACACACACAGCTGGGGAACAGCTGACGTTACTGAACCCCAATAACAGAGGAGGGACTGTTGACTGTGCGTACAGCACTTCTGGATGGCAACTAGCGGTGTTGGAGCCCAGGGACAGGTGGAGGAGGAGGAGGTGGAGGAGGTAGGAGGGATTGCCACACACACAGCTGGGGAACAGCTGACGTTACTGAACCCCAATAACAGAGGAGGGACTGTTGACTGTGCGTACAGCACTACTGGACGGCAACTAGCGGTGTTGGAGCCCAGGGACAGGTGGAGGAGGAGGAGGTGGAGGAGGTAGGAGGGATTGCCAGACACACAGCAGGGGAACAGCTGATGTTACTGAACCCCAATAACAGAGGAGGGACTGTTGACTGTGCGTACAGCACTACTGGACGGCAACTAGCGGTGTTGGAGCCCAGGGACAGGTGGAGGAGGAGGAGGTGGAGGAGGTAGGAGGGATTGCCACACACACAGCTGGGGAACAGCTGACATTACTGAACCCCAATAACAGAGGAGGGACTGTTGACTGTGCATACAGCACTTCTGGACGGCAACTAGCGGTGTTGGAGCCCAGGGACAGGTGGAGGAGGAGGAGGTAGAGGAGGTAGGAGGGATTGCCACACACACAGCTGGGGAACAGCTGACGTTACTGAACCCCAATAACAGAGGAGGGACTGTTGACTGTGCGTACAGCACTACTGGACGGCAACTAGCGGTGTTGGAGCCCAGGGACAGGTGGAGGAGGAGGAGGTGGAGGAGGTAGGAGGGATTGCCACACACACAGCTGGGGAACAGCTGACGTTACTGAACCCCAATAACAGAGGAGGGACTGTTGACTGTGCGTACAGCACTACTGGACGGCAACTAGCGGTGTTGGAGCCCAGGGACAGGTGGAGGAGGAGGAGGAGGTAGGAGGGATTGCCACACACACAGCTGGGGAACAGCTGACGTTACTGAACCCCAATAACAGAGGAGGGACTGTTGACTGTGCGTACAGCACTACTGGACGGCAACTAGCGGTGTTGGAGCCCAGGGACAGGTGGAGGAGGAGGAGGTGGAGGAGGTAGGAGGGATTGCCACACACACAGCTGGGGAACAGCTGACGTTACTGAACCCCAATAACAGAGGAGGGACTGTTGACTGTGCGTACAGCACTTCTGGATGGCAACTAGCGGTGTTGGAGCCCAGGGACAGGTGGAGGAGGAGGAGGTGGAGGAGGTAGGAGGGATTGCCACACACACAGCTGGGGAACAGCTGACGTTACTGAACCCCAATAACAGAGGAGGGACTGTTGACTGTGCGTACAGCACTACTGGACGGCAACTAGCGGTGTTGGAGCCCAGGGACAGGTGGAGGAGGAGGAGGTGGAGGAGGTAGGAGGGATTGCCACACACACAGCTGGGGAACAGCTGACGTTACTGAACCCCAATAACAGAGGAGGGACTGTTGACTGTGCGTACAGCACTACTGGACGGCAACTAGCGGTGTTGGAGCCCAGGGACAGGTGGAGGAGGAGGAGGTGGAGGAGGTAGGAGGGATTGCCACACACACAGCTGGGGAACAGCTGACGTTACTGAACCCCAATAACAGAGGAGGGACTGTTGACTGTGCGTACAGCACTTCTGGACGGCAACTAGCGGTGTTGGAGCCCAGGGACAGGTGGAGGAGGAGGAGGAGGTAGGAGGGATTGCCACACACACAGCTGGGGAACAGCTGACGTTACTGAACCCCAATAACAGAGGAGGGACTGTTGACTGTGCGTACAGCACTACTGGATGGCAACTAGCGGTGTTGGAGCCCAGGGACAGGTGGAGGAGGAGGAGGTGGAGGAGGTAGGAGGGATTGCCACACACACAGCTGGGGAACAGCTGACGTTACTGAACCCCAATAACAGAGGAGGGACTGTTGACTGTGCGTACAGCACTTCTGGATGGCAACTAGCGGTGTTGGAGCCCAGGGACAGGTGGAGGAGGAGGAGGTGGAGGAGGTAGGAGGGATTGCCACACACACAGCTGGGGAACAGCTGACGTTACTGAACCCCAATAACAGAGGAGGGACTGTTGACTGTGCGTACAGCACTACTGGACGGCAACTAGCGGTGTTGGAGCCCAGGGACAGGTGGAGGAGGAGGAGGTGGAGGAGGTATGAGGGATTGCCACACACACAGCAGGG
This sequence comes from Ranitomeya variabilis, assembly GCF_051348905.1. Classification (NCBI taxonomy): domain Eukaryota; kingdom Metazoa; phylum Chordata; class Amphibia; order Anura; family Dendrobatidae; genus Ranitomeya; species Ranitomeya variabilis. Next base: position 466,581,543 of record NC_135236.1, read on the forward strand.
GAACAGCTGATGTTACTGAACCCCAATAACAGAGGAGGGACTGTTGACTGTGCGTACAGCACTACTGGACGGCAACTAGCGGTGTTGGAGCCCAGGGACAGGTGGAGGAGGAGGAGGTGGAGGAGGTAGGAGGGATTTCCACACACACAGCTGGGGAACAGCTGACATTACTGAACCCCAATAACAGAGGAGGGACTGTTGACTGTGCATACAGCACTTCTGGACGGCAACTAGCGGTGTTGGAGCCCAGGGACAGGTGGAGGAGGAGGAGGTGGAGGAGGTAGGAGGGATTGCCACACACACAGCTGGGGAACAGCTGACGTTACTGAACCCCAATAACAGAGGAGGGACTGTTGACTGTGCGTACAGCACTACTGGACGGCAACTAGCGGTGTTGGAGCCCAGGGACAGGTGGAGGAGGAGGAGGTGGAGGAGGTAGGAGGGATTGCCACACACACAGCTGGGGAACAGCTGACGTTACTGAACCCCAATAACAGAGGAGGGACTGTTGACTGTGCGTACAGCACTACTGGACGGCAACTAGCGGTGTTGGAGCCCAGGGACAGGTGGAGGAGGAGGAGGTGGAGGAGGTAGGAGGGATTGCCACACACACAGCTGGGGAACAGCTGACGTTACTGAACCCCAATAACAGAGGAGGGACTGTTGACTGTGCGTACAGCACTTCTGGACGGCAACTAGCGGTGTTGGAGCCCAGGGACAGGTGGAGGAGGAGGAGGAGGTAGGAGGGATTGCCACACACACAGCTGGGGAACAGCTGACGTTACTGAACCCCAATAACAGAGGAGGGACTGTTGACTGTGCGTACAGCACTACTGGACGGCAACTAGCGGTGTTGGAGCCCAGGGACAGGTGGAGGAGGAGGAGGTGGAGGAGGTAGGAGGGATTGCCACACACACAGCTGGGGAACAGCTGACGTTACTGAACCCCAATAACAGAGGAGGGACTGTTGACTGTGCGTACAGCACTTCTGGATGGCAACTAGCGGTGTTGGAGCCCAGGGACAGGTGGAGGAGGAGGAGGTGGAGGAGGTAGGAGGGATTGCCACACACACAGCTGGGGAACAGCTGACGTTACTGAACCCCAATAACAGAGGAGGGACTGTTGACTGTGCGTACAGCACTACTGGACGGCAACTAGCGGTGTTGGAGCCCAGGGACAGGTGGAGGAGGAGGAGGTGGAGGAGGTAGGAGGGATTGCCACACACACAGCTGGGGAACAGCTGACGTTACTGAACCCCAATAACAGAGGAGGGACTGTTGACTGTGCGTACAGCACTTCTGGATGGCAACTAGCGGTGTTGGAGCCCAGGGACAGGTGGAGGAGGAGGAGGTGGAGGAGGTAGGAGGGATTGCCACACACACAGCTGGGGAACAGCTGACGTTACTGAACCCCAATAACAGAGGAGGGACTGTTGACTGTGCGTACAGCACTACTGGACGGCAACTAGCGGTGTTGGAGCCCAGGGACAGGTGGAGGAGGAGGAGGTGGAGGAGGTAGGAGGGATTGCCACACACACAGCTGGGGAACAGCTGACGTTACTGAACCCCAATAACAGAGGAGGGACTGTTGACTGTGCGTACAGCACTTCTGGATGGCAACTAGCGGTGTTGGAGCCCAGGGACAGGTGGAGGAGGAGGAGGTGGAGGAGGTAGGAGGGATTGCCACACACACAGCTGGGGAACAGCTGACGTTACTGAACCCCAATAACAGAGGAGGGACTGTTGACTGTGCATACAGCACTACTGGACGGCAACTAGAGGTGTTGGAGCCCAGGGACAGGTGGAGGAGGAGGAGGTGGAGGAGGTAGGAGGGATTGCCACACACACAGCTGGGGAACAGCTGACGTTACTGAACCCCAATAACAGAGGAGGGACTGTTGACTGTGCGTACAGCACTACTGGACGGCAACTAGCGGTGTTGGAGCCCAGGGACAGGTGGAGGAGGAGGAGGTGGAGGAGGTAGGAGGGATTGCCACACACACAGCTGGGGAACAGCTGACGTTACTGAACCCCAATAACAGAGGAGGGACTGTTGACTGTGCGTACAGCACTTCTGGACGGCAACTAGCGGTGTTGGAGCCCAGGGACAGGTGGAGGAGGCGGAGGAGGTAGGAGGGATTGCCACACACACAGCTGGGGAACAGCTGACGTTACTGAACCCCAATAACAGAGGAGGGACTGTTGACTGTGCGTACAGCACTACTGGATGGCAACTAGCGGTGTTGGAGCCCAGGGACAGGTGGAGGAGGAGGAGGTGGAGGAGGTAGGAGGGATTGCCACACACACAGCTGGGGAACAGCTGACGTTACTGAACCCCAATAACAGAGGAGGGACTGTTGACTGTGCGTACAGCACTTCTGGATGGCAACTAGCGGTGTTGGAGCCCAGGGACAGGTGGAGGAGGAGGAGGTGGAGGAGGTAGGAGGGATTGCCACACACACAGCTGGGGAACAGCTGACGTTACTGAACCCCAATAACAGAGGAGGGACTGTTGACTGTGCGTACAGCACTACTGGACGGCAACTAGCGGTGTTGGAGCCCAGGGACAGGTGGAGGAGGAGGAGGTGGAGGAGGTATGAGGGATTGCCACACACACAGCAGGGGAACAGCTGACGTTACTGAACCCCAATAACAGAGGAGGGACTGTTGACTGTGCGTACAGCACTTCTGGACGGCAACTAGCGGTGTTGGAGCCCAGGGACAGGTGGAGGAGGAGGAGGTGGAGGAGGTAGGAGGGATTGCCACACACACAGCTGGGGAACAGCTGACGTTACTGAACCCCAATAACAGAGGAGCGACTGTTGGGACTGTGCGGACAGCACTTCTGGACGGCAACTAGCGGTGTTGGAGCCCAGGGACAGGTGGAAAAGCAGAGGAACACAATGTAGGCCGAAGCCTGAGAAAGTCGAAAGGGAACCTTTAACCCCCCCCCCCAAGGCGTTTGTAGCTGAAAGAGCCAGCTTGTGCAGCACAAAAGATGCAAAAGGAAAAGGTGGCTCTTTTCATCATGCTCCTTGCAAACACAGAACTAAACACTTATAAAATGTGTCCCCTGAAACCGTGAAACCGTCCCGGAGGTGGGACTTTCCTTCGTAATATGACGCAGCACAGCCGTCATTCCTACCCCCCCGGCGCCGTGCCCCGGCTCCTCAGCGTTGTTTGATTCCGTCCCGGAGCCTGCGCTGTTATGTTATCCCTGGGATCCATGGCCATGCGCAGTGCATATCCTCGCCTCTCACTCCCCTCCCTACGGCTTCTTAAGACTGTGCGGTGTCACGGCCGTGGCATGCTATTAGGGACCAGCTGACACCGAACAGTCTGAAGAAGCCATAGGGAGATGAGTGAGAGGTGGAGGTTCAGATATGCACTGCGCATGTCCATGGATCCCAGGCCCCCAGTGGGATTAAATCAGAAGACACTGCGAGGCGGGCTCTCGGCCAGCGCGGCCGCACAGGCGCAGCCAGCCTGACACCAAATGATGCCAGAAGACGGGCAGCGCTAAGTGTGCCTGGCCACGGAACAACATAATAGCGCAGGCTCCGGGACGGAATCAAACAACGCTGAGGAGCCGGGGCACGGCGCCGGGGGGGTAGGAATGATGGCTGTGCTGCGTCATATTACGAAGGAAAGTACCACCTCCGGGACGGTTTTACGGTATCAGTGGACACATTTTATAAGTGTTAAGTTCTGCGTCTGCAAGGAGCTAAAGAAAAATAGCTACCTTTTCCTTGTGCAGCATTACTGCTGCTCAAGGTGGCTCTTTCAGTAACAAATGCCTTGGGGGGGGGACAGATTCCCTTACATTTCAGTTGTTGTGTCAGCGTGGCGGTCGCAGGACACATTGCCGGCTACACAGCTGGGGATCAGCTGACGTTACTGAAACCCAATAACACTGGGTCGTATGTTTTGACTGTGCAGACGGCACTTCTGAGCCTCAACTGGCGGTGTTGGAGCCCAGGAATTTAAGTTCAGGTGGTAGAAAGATGAACACAACAGGAGACCTGGATAACGTATACAGTGACCTAATTATTTAATCAGGAAGAGGAGTGGCAAATTCCTGCGAGATCCAGGCCTTGTTCATTTTCAGGAAAGTAAGCCGGTCAACGTTATCGGAGGATAGTCGCATGCGACGGTCAGTTAGTACACCACCTGCAGCACTAAAGACGCGTTCCGATAATACACTGGCCGCAGGGCAAGACAGCACCTCCAATGCATACTGGCTTAGCTCTGGCCATGTATCCAGCTTTGAGACCCAAAACTTGAAAGGGGAAGAGCCGTCTGGGAGTACAGCAAGAGGGCAAGACATGTAGTCTGTCACCATCTGACGGAACCGTTGCCTCCTGCTGACTGGAGCCGTCTGTGATGGTGTAGACTTTTGTGGGGGGCACAGAAAACTGTGCCACAGTTGGGCCATACTGGTCTTGCCTTGGGCAGAGGCACTGCTTCTGCTCCCTCTTTGTGCAGAGCCTCCACCACTGCCTGGACGCACTGAGCTGCTTTGGAATGCACTAGCAGCACTTCTCTCAGTTGGAATGGAGAAGATGATGGAATTGACCAGTGTGTCTTGGTACTCCCGCATTTTTCGCTCCCGGTTCAACGGTGTGATGAGGCTTTCTACGTTGTCCCGGTAGCGAGGATCGAGGAGGGTGAACACCCAATGATCAGACATGTTGAGAATGTGGGCGATGCGGCGGTCGTTTCTCAGGCACTGCAGCATGTAATCCACCATGTGCTGCAGACTGCCAACTGCCCAAGAAACGCTGTCCCCTGCTGGAGGCGTGATCTCTGCCCGCTCGTCATCACCCCACCCTCGCTGTACACACTGAGTACTGGACAATTGTGTAACTCCCTCCTCTGGACGGATGTCTTCCTCCTCCATTGACTCCTCCTCATCCTCCTCACAAACTGTCCCCTGCCTACGCGTTTGTGAGGAACCACGTGGCGCTGACTGTCCAGAAGATGATGGAAATGGTGAATCCTCATCCTCCACCTCTTCCACAACATCATCCCTTAGCGCTTGCAGTGATTTTTCAAGCAGGCAGATAAGGGGGACAGTCATGCTGACTAGTGCATCATCTGCACTCGCCATCCGCGTGGAATAATCAAAGGGACGCAAAACCTGGCAGACGTCATTCATAGTGGACCACTCTGTGGTTGTGAAGTCTGTACGGCGCTGAGTGCGACTTCTTTGCGCCTGAAGCAGCTGGTACTCCATTACAGCTTGCTGCTGCTCACACAACCGCTCCAACATATGTAACGTGGAATTCCACCTGGTAGGTAGGTCACATATGATGCGATGTTCCGGCAGGCGGTGTCGGCGCTGCATAGCCGCAATGCGCGCTTTTGCCGTGCTGGAACGCCGCAAGTGAGCACACTCTAGGCGGACCTTGTGCAGCAGTGCATCAAGATCCGGATAGTCCCTCAAAAAGCTCTGCACGACCAAATTGAGCACATGTGCCAGACATGGGATGTGAGTGAGGTTGCCGAGGCCCAGAGCTGCCACCAGATTTCGGCCATTATCACACACTATCATGCCTGGCTGGAGATTCGCTGGCACAAACCACACATCGCTCTCCTGCTTGATGGCATTCCAGAGCTCCTGCGCTGTGTGGCTACGATTCCCCCAAAAAATTAATTTCAAGACGGCCTGTTGACGTTTGGCCACGGCTGTGCTCATGTCGGTCGTAACAGGTACACGTTCATCACGGGTCCATGTGGAGGTGGACTGTGACGGCTCCTGCAGCGATGATTCTGAGGAACTGGTGTAAGAGGAGGAGTCAATGCGTACAGAATGGATTCCTGCAATCCTTGGAGTGGGCAGGACACGTCCTGCGCCACTCGCACGGTCTGTACCCGGCTCAACGACATTAACCCAATGGGCAGTGATGGAAAGGTATCACCCCTGTCCATGTTGACTGGTCCACGCATCGGTGGTGAGGTGGACCTTGCTACTGATGGCGTTCAGTAGCGCGTGTTTTATGTGTCCCTCCACATGCTTGTGCAGGGCAGGGACGGCTTGCCTGCTGAAGTAAAAGCGGCTGGGCACATTGTACTGTGGGACTGCCAATGACATCAAGTCACGGAAGCTGTCAGTCTCCACCAGCCTGAATGACAGCATTTCCAGTGACAGAAGTTTGGCAATGCCTGCAGTCAGAGCCTGTGCTCGTGGGTGGTTTGACGAGAAAGGCCGCCTTTTCTCCCATGCCTGTACTACCGATGGCTGTAGACTGGGCTGGGAGTGTGTGGATGACTGGGAAAGTGGTGCTGCGGGTGGAATTACAGCGGGTCTCTGGACAACAGGGCCAGAGGTTCTTCCACGGCGATCCTGGGAGGAAGCCGAACCAGCTGCGTGTGAGCTAGAGGATGAGGCAACATGAGCTGAAGAGGTGGTAGCTGCCGCTGTTGGTTGGCCTAGCTCTTCAGTGTGTTTTTCTAACTCCGCCGGGTGCCTGGTGCGCACATGTTTCCACATGTTGGAGGTATTGAGGTTGCTGACATTTTTCCCTCTTTTGACTTTTTGATGACACACCTTGCATCTGACATAGCAAATGTCATCTGCAACTGTGTCAAAAAAGGACCAGGCACTGCAAGTCTTGGGAGCGCCCTTTTTGGCTTTTGGAAGAGACATGCTCCTAACGGGTGCCAAAGCGGAGGCTGCAGGATCCGCAGTCTTCCCCCTCCCTCTCCCTCTTTGGGCCGTACGGGGAATCTCTTCCTCAGAGCTGCTCCCACCACCTTCCTGTCCCTCATGCCAAGATGGGTCAAGGACCTCATCATCTACACTACCCTCTGCCCCCAACTGCTCCTCCTGGGTAGTCTCAGCAGCAGAGCACGCACCAGTAAGTGGCACCTGAGTGTCATCATCAGCTGATGCGGCCTGCGATGTGGTGACCGGAGCCACTGGCCCACCCGCCTCTTCAGAGGAAGAGAGAAAAAGCTGTTGGGCATCACTGCACCCTGCCTCTTCTTCCATTTCTCCAATGCTGCTTGGCTGGCCCCCTGTTTCCAAGCCAAGAGATTCAGAGAACAGAAGTAGAGACGGCTCCTGTCCTGGGCTCTCTGTCTGCCTGGGCAATTTGGCAGGTGGTGAAGAGACAGATGGCTGCTCTCCAGTGCTCTGTGTCTGAGAGGATGTGGCACTAATTGAAGTTGATGCATTAGCTGCCATCCATCCGACAACGGCTTCAATTTGTTCTTCACGCAGCAGCGGTGTACGGCGCTCTGACACAAAGCTGCGCATGAATGACTGTTGCCTGGTGAAAGTGGGTGCTGATGATTCACCGGTGCCCGCAGCAGGCACAGAATCCCCACGTCCCCTCCCTGCTCCGCGCCCACGCCCATGCCCACGTGCCTTACTCACTGCCTTCTTCATCTTGGTTGACTGATAAAGATAAGCAGAAAAGTACTAACGGCTTTGTGTGCTTATTCCTGAACAACTCCTCCTAACAGGTATAAGAAACACTAATTTTCTAAAGTGTGGACTAGACTTTAATATGAGCTAATGTGGCCTACACAAATGTAAAGTGGTGTAACTGGTGTGTTTGGTGAACTTTATTATTTATTTATTTTTTGGAGGCTGAACTGACAACAGATAGAGCTGCAGTCACACGGAGACCATGCAGACAGCCGTAAACAGCGCTGCAAGGCCCAAAAACCCTCCTCTACGTTATCCTATGTAGTGTTTTTCCACAAATTAGCTGGAGACGGGTGGAAAGACACTAATAGGATTTTTTTGAATAAATTAGCAGCAGACTACACTACTTGGAAAAAAAAAAAAAAGAACAGTATGAGGCAATGAACCACCCTCCCTGAACTGAATACAACCAGCTATGGATGGCCTATGTGGCTGCACTCAGACTAGAGAGTGGGCTGCACTCACACACACACACACACAGACCTTGCAGATCACTGTGAAAACAGCGCTACAAGGCAAAAGCAAGGTGAATAGCAGGTGAACACAGCGGTTGCTAAATTAGCCTTTGGAAAGCACAAAGAAGCAAATCGCTATCTCTAAACTGGCCCTCAGTCAGCAAACAGCGTCCTGTCACTAACTGAATTCACAGCAGAGTGATCGCAAAATGGCGCCAGCGACTTTTAAACTGCATCATGACATCATTTCAGCAGCCAATCACGGCCTTGCCAGTAGTTTCATGCCCTCCATGCTAAACAGGATGTGCCCACACTTGGAATCATTCTCATTGGCTGAATTTGTGCATTTTGAATCTGGGAACTTCCGATTCCGGTATCCGATACGCGGCAAGTATCGGAATCCCGGTATCGGAATTCCGATACCACAAGTATCGGCCGATACCCGATACTTGCGGTATCGGAATGCTCAACACTAGTGGTATATAAAACTAAAAAAAGTTCAATTTTTTAATGGATTCAATTAGTCATCCATACAGTTTAACATGGTCATTGTTACATTATGGTGGTATATAAAACTCCAAGTGTTGATGAAGGTGCACGCAGGTGCAGACTAAGCCTGTTGTTGGAGAAACATGTCCATTTACGACACATAGGCTCCTGTCCCACTTTGCAGGGTGTCATGCCTGCTGCTGCATCCGCCGCTGCTCCCGCCGCTGCACTCGCTGCAGCTCCCAATACTTATCACTCCTTTCCGGCTCATGGGTCCCGGCGTGTCTCTTCTGCGCTGTCGCTCTCACGGCCGGCGGCGAATCTGTGCATGTGCCTGTGGCTGTGTGCTCTCCCGACTCTTTAACTTGCAGCATCTGACCCAGAACAACTGCTGTTCCTATCAGATGCTGCCACTGGCTATATCAGGCCACCCTCCCCTAATGGAGGCATCTGATTATTGTGTGCTTCTGCGTACTTTAGTTTTGGCTGTTTTTGTGGGAAACTTCCCACTATTTCTGGTTATCCCTTTCTCTGTTGTTCCCCCTGGCAGTCCCCATTCCTCCCTGCCTCTGGACTCCCTGCTCCTGTCCTGTCTGTGTGGTTCTTCTCCTCCTATTCCCTGCTCAGTGGCTCCTGTCCCTCTCCCAGTCCCATACTCTGGTGCCTTGGGTTCACCCTCCTGTTCTCCCCGTACCTACTGGGCTTCCTTGGCCCGAATGCTCCTGTTTTCTTCCACTGCTTCTCTTCGATCCGCCCCTCTTGGCACCAGCTGTCGCGGTATCAGACTCCCCTGGGCCTGCCCCTTAGGATCCCTGCATAGGGGTCGGTATCACCTGGTTCGCTCACCTGGAGGAACTTCGGTGTCGTGACCCAGAGGGTCCACTCTTGGAAGCTCACCTCTCCTAGGTGGCAGAGTATAATCAGGCCATGGACCTCGCTGGTGCCTCTGTTTCCGCTCAGAAAGAGCTAGTATTTCATGTACGAGAACCTGGCTTGCCTTATGTCCTTTATGAAAACTATGGATTCTCGATTGTCGGCGTTACAGGCCGCCGATCCAGGAAATGCTTCCCAGCTAGCCGGACACTCAGACCCACATTTTGACATATATGGCCTCTGTGGATGACCGTCTGCTCTCCTTGCAGACAGCCGCTGCTTCGCAGGCATCATCCCGCGCTCCGGACACTACTCCTCAACCTCCTCCTGCCTCGGTAAACCGCCCCAGTTTAGTGGAGATCCTAGGCTGTGCAGGGGGTTTCTTAAATCAGTGTCGTTCACACTTTGAGCTTTTACCCCAGCAGTACCCTACTGGCCGGGCTAAAGTGGCTTTCATTGTGTTCCATCTGGAGGGAGAGGCTCTGTCCTGGGTTAACCCTCTTTGGGAGCGAGATGACTCCATAGTCTCTTATCTTCCGGCCTTTTTAGAAACCTTTCGTAGGGTCTTTGATGAACCAGGCCGGTTAGCCTCCCTTACTGAATCTCTCTTTGATCTCCATCAGGGGACTCTTACGGTCGAACAGTATGCTATTGGTTTTCCTATGTTGTCTTCCGAATTGGGGTAGAATAATGAGACTCTGGTAGGGGCTTTTTGGCGTGGTCTCTCAGGCAAAATTATGGATGAGCTTGCAGGACGGGATACTCCGACCTCATTGGAGGATCTTATTTCTCTAGCTACCCGCATAGACCTTCGCTTCCACAAACGCTCTCGGCTAGGGAGAGGAGGTCCTTTAGATTGGCTCCTTCTGTGAATTGGTCGTCTAGTTTGCAGTCTACCCCTACCCCCTCGGTGCCTCCTGCGGAACCTATGCAGGTAGATCGGCTCAAGATGGCGAAACTCCATCATAGGGAGAGACGTACGCAGGGCTTATGCTACTACTGCGGAGCGTCTTTGCATTTTCTCCGTTCTTGCCCTGAGAGAGCGGGAAAGTCGTCCACTTAGGTCAGGTAAGAGAGGCCTCCCTAGGTGCATCTAATTCCTCTCTACCCCTTACTATTTCAGTCCTTCTTGTTTTTGGACAGAGACGTGGTTCTGAGGAGGCGAATGTGGATTCGGGTGCGCCAGGCAATTTTATAAGGCTTGAAGAGGTGCACAAGTATCAGAATCCGGTAGTAACCCTGAAAAATCTGCATTTAATTGCTTTGGTGGATGGCAAACCTCTTCAAGATTATGTCAATATGGTTACAACAGAAGTGGTGATGCAAATTGGAATCTTACACCAGAAGATTGCCTTTTACGTCTTACCAAACTTATCACACGCACTGCTCCTTGGTCTTCTCTGACTCAGGTCGCATGAGCCCAGGGCCGGACTGGCCATCGGGCACTTCTGGCAAATGCCAGAAGACCCAGTGGTAGTAGTGGGCCACTCACCAGTGCCGACTCCCCCCCAGCATCGACTCACCCCCCTGTCAGCGCCGCCGCATTCAACTATGCCGGCGTCTATGACACCGGTACAGTTGAATGCAATGATGGAGTAGAGAGCGTCTGCTGACTCTCCCTCTCCCATCATTTCCCGCTCTGCCTCTGACACTGCGGGTGCATGATGACGTCATATCATCGTGTACCTGCTGTGTGTTGGGTGGGCAGACTGCAGCTGCTGAGACCGGAGCCGGGAGCAGTACAGGGCATGAGGAGAAATGAGGAGAGTGTTTGTTTTTTTTTTTTTAAATATCAATGAATGATAACTGGATTGTGGGGCTATTGGGGGCTGTATTATATTCTATGGGGGCTGGCTGCATTACATTCTATGGGGGGCTGGCTGCATTACATTCTATGGGGGGCTGGCTGCATTACATTCTATGGGGGGCTGTGCTGTATTACATTCTATGGGGGCTGGCTGCATTACATTCTATGGGGGCTGGCTGAATTACATTCTATAGTGGCTGGCTGCATTACATTCTATGGGGGCTGGCTGCATTACATTCTATAGGGGCTGGCTGCATTACATTCTATGGGGGCTAGCTGCATTACATTCTATAGGGACTGTGCTGCATCACATTCTATGGGAGCTGGCTGTATTACATTCTATGGGGGCTGGCTACATTACATTCTATGGGGGCTGGCTGCATTACATTCTATGGGGGCTGTGCTGTATTACATTCTGTGGGGGCTGGCTGCATTACATTCTATAGGGGCTGGCTGCATTACATTCTATGGGGGCTAGCTGCATTACATTCTATAGGGACTGTGCTGCATCACATTCTATGGGAGCTGGCTGTATTACATTCTATGGGGGCTGGCTACATTACATTCTATGGGGGCTGGCTGCATTACATTCTATGGGGGCTGTCTGCATTACATTCTATGGGGTGGGCTGTATTACATTCTATGAGGGTGTCAGGACTCTGAACATTTTTATTACCTTTTGTGCATTACTGCCCTTTTCCTAGATGGCGTCTTTGGTCTCATGTGCACTGTGTCTTCCTGCTATAAAACTCCACCCCAGCCTTCAGTCTATGCTAGAGTATTCTGCCTTGCATCCAGCTCCTGACCTCTGATTACTCCCTGGCTATACACCTGCTCCTGTGAACCTGTGTGGTGATCCTGCTACTCTGCTCTGAGTTCCTGCTGCATACACAAGTTTCCAGTAATCCTTCATCTGCTGCTCGTGTTTACTTCATCTGCATTTGCTGGACATGTAAGCTGTGCTGCTCTGCAATAACCTGAGACTATTAACCAGGCCTCCCTGGTTGAGCTAAATATATGATTTGAACTATAAGCATATCTATCTGTGTTTGGACTAAGACAAGGATTTATTTGTTTCAAGTTTCCTCAAGAATAACTGTGCTTCATAGACTTTCTGCTTGATTGCATTTTCCTCTGTAGTTTCCTATAGACTGCTAGCTGCGTTTATTATTTACACCAAGTGTTGTGGACTTGAGTTTCTCTCTGCACCTGTTTGAATCACCGTGTGATAATGTAGACTTTACCACTTATAAAACTGTGTCCTATAGTTGTCTTGTTCCACGCAAAGAGTCTCCTGAGTTATCCCCTATAATTATTACAGAGGGCTGTGCTGTATTACATTCAATGGGGGGCTGTGTTACGTTCTATGGGGGGCTGTATTACATTCTATGGGGGGCTGTATTACATTCTATGGGGCTGTGCTGTATTGCATTCTATGGGGCTGTGCTGTATTACATTCTATGGGGGCTGGCTGCATTACATTCTATAGGAGCTGTGCTGTATTACATTCTATGGGGGCTGGGTGCATTACATTCTGTGGGGGCTGGCTGGATTACATTCTATAGGAGCTGTGCTGTATTACATTCTATGGGGGCTGGGTGCATTACATTCTGTGGGGGCTGGCTGCATTACATTCTATGGTGGCTGGCTGCATTACATTCTATGGGGTGGGCTGTATTACATTCTATGAGGGCTGTGCTGTATTATATTCAATGGAGGGCTGTGTTACATTCTATGGGGGGCTGTATTACATTCTATGGGGGGTTGTATTACATTCTATGGGGCTGTGCTGTATTACATTATATGGGGCTGTGCTGTATTACATTCTATGGGGGCTGACTGCATTACATTCTATGGGGGGCTGTATTACATTCTGTGGGGTGCTGTATTATTTTCTATGGGGGGGCTGTATTATATTCTAGGAGGGGTGATTGCATCATACTCTATGAGGGGGCTACGCTATATTCTATGGGGAGCTGCATTATACTATATGAGGAGGGCTGCATTGTATTCTATGGAGGGGTTACTGTTGTGAAATTGGATTCTGGGCTCCCCCGGTGGCCACTTGTGGAATTGTACTTGTGTGCATCATCCCCTCTGTTCACCTGCTCCTATCAGGATGTGGGAGTCGCTATATAACCTTGCTCCTCTGTCAGTTTCATGCCGGTCAACAATGTAATCAGAAGCCTTTCTGTGCATGTTCCTGCTACTAGACATCTCCCAGCTAAGTTGGACTTTTGTCCTTGTGTGTTTTTGCATTTTGTTCCTGTTCACAGCTGCTGTTTCGTTACTGTGTCTGGAAAGCTCTTGTGAGCGGAAATTGCCACTCTGGTGTTATGAGTTAATGCTAGAGTCTTAAAGTAATTTCTGGATGGTGTTTTGATAGGGTTTTCTGCTGACCATGAAAGTGCCCTTTCTGTCTTCTTTCTATCTAGTAAGCGGACCTCGATTTTTGCTAAACCTATTTTCATACTACGTTTGTCATTTCATCTAAAATCACCACCAATATATGTGGGGGCCTCTGTCTGCCTTTTGGGAAAATTTCTCTAGAGGTGAGCCAGGACTGTCTTTTCCTCTGCTAGGATTAGGTAGTTCTCCGGCTGGCGCTGGGCATCTAGGGATAAAAAAACGTAGGCATGCTACCCGGCCACTTCTAGTTGTGCGGCAGGTTTAGTTCATGGTCAGTATAGTTTCCATCTTCCAAGAGCTAGTTCTCATATATGCTGGGCTATGTTCTCTCGCCATTGAGAATCATGACAGTTTGACCGGCCCAAAAAAAAGGGTTAAATTACTGGCTGAGAAAGGAGAGAAAAAAGAAGTCTGCTACAATTTTTTTTTTTTTTTTTCCTCTAGTTCTGAGTGTGCTCTTAATTGAATCACTTGCTAGTCTGCCTATACTGCAGCCTTCCTCTCTTTCTCTCCTTCTTATCCTTGAATGGCTCTGTGTTCACCTGTTTCAAATGGATCTTCAGAGTGTAGCTACAGGTTTGAATAATCTCGCCACAAAGGTACAAAATTTGCAAGATTTCGTTGTTCATGCACCTATGTCTGAGCCTAGAATTCCTTTGCCTGAATTCTTCTCGGGGAATAGATCTCACTTTCAAAATTTTAAAAATAATTGCAAATTGTTTTTGTCCCTGAAGTCTCGCTCTGCCGGAGACCCTGCACAGCAGGTCAGGATTGTAATTTCCTTGCTCCGGGGCGACCCTCAAGACTGGGCTTTTGCATTGGCACCAGGGGATCCTGCGTTGCTCAATGTGGATGCGTTTTTTCTGGCCTTGGGGTTGCTTTATGAGGAACCTCATATAGAGCTTCAGGCGGAAAAGGCCTTGATGTCCTTGTCTCAGGGGCAAGATGAAGCTGAAATATACTGCCAAAAATTCCGCAAATGGTCTGTGCTTACTCAGTGGAATGAGTGCGCCCTGGCGGCGATTTTCAGAGAAGGTCTCTCTGATGCCATTAAGGATGTTATGGTGGGGTTCCCTGTGCCTGCGAGTCTGAATGAGTCCATGACGATGGCTATTCAGATCGATAGGCGTCTGCGGGAGCGCAAACCTGTGCACCATTTGGCGGTGTCTACTGAGAAAACGCCAGAAAATATGCAATGTGATAGAATTCTGTCCAGAAGCGAGCGGCAGAATTTTAGACGAAAAAATGGGTTGTGCTTCTATTGTGGTGATTCAACTCATGTTATATCAGCATGCTTTAAGCGTACTAAGAAGCCTGACAAGTCTGTTTCAATTAGCACTTTACAGTCTAAGTTTATTCTATCTGTGACCCTGATTTGTTCTTTGTCATCTATTACCGCGGACGCCTATGTCGACTCTGGCGCTGCTTTGAGTCTTATGGATTGGTCCTTTGCCAAACGCTGTGGGTATGATTTGGAGCCATTGGAGGCTCCGATACCTCTGAAAGGGATTGACTCCACCCCATTGGCTAGTAATAAACCACAATACTGGACACAAGTGACTATGCGTGTTAATCCGGATCACCAGGAGATTATTCGCTTTCTGGTGCTGTATAATCTACATGATGTTTTGGTGCTGGGATTGCCATGGCTGCAATCTCATAACCCAGTCCTCGACTGGAGAGCTATGTCTGTGTTAAGCTGGGGATGTAAAGGAACTCATGGGGACGTACCTTTGGTTTCCATTTCATCATCTATTCCCTCTGAGATTCCTGAATTCTTGTCTGACTTTCGTGACGTTTTTGAAGAACCCAAGGTTGGTTCACTACCTCCGCACCGGGAGTGCGATTGTGCCATAGACTTGATCCCGGGTAGTAAATACCCTAAGGGTCGTTTATTTAATCTGTCTGTGCCTGAACACGCGGCTATGCGAGAATATATAAAGGAGTCCTTGGAAAAGGGACATATTCGTCCTTCGTCATCTCCCTTAGGAGCCGGTTTTTTCTTTGTGTCTAAGAAAGACGGCTCTTTGAGGCCGTGTATTGATTATCGACTTTTGAATAAAATCACGGTTAAATATCAATATCCGTTACGACTGCTTACTGATTTGTTTGCTCGTATAAAGGGGGCCAAGTGGTTCTCTAAGATTGATCTCCGTGGGGCGTATAATTTGGTGCGAATCAAGCAGGGGGATGAGTGGAAAACCGCATTTAATACGCCCGAGGGCCATTTTGAGTATTTGGTGATGCCTTTTGGTCTTTCAAATGCCCCTTCAGTCTTCCAGTCCTTTATGCATGACATTTTCCGCGATTATTTGGACAAATTTATGATTGTGTATCTGGATGATATTCTGATTTTTTCGGATGACTGGGACTCTCATGTCCAGCAGGTCAGGAGGGTTTTTCAGGTTTTGCGGTCTAATTCCTTGTGTGTGAAGGGTTCTAAGTGTGTTTTTGGGGTTCAAAAGATTTCCTTCTTGGGATACATTTTTTCCCCCTCTTCCATCGAGATGGATCCTGTCAAGGTTCAGGCTATTGGTGATTGGACGCAACCCTCTTCTCTTAAGAGTCTTCAGAAATTTTTGGGCTTTGCTAACTTTTATCGTCGATTTATTGCTGGTTTTTCTGATGTTGTAAAACCATTGACTGATTTGACTAAGAAGGGTGCTGATGTTGCTGATTGGTCCCCTGATGCTGTGGAGGCCTTTCGGGAGCTCAAGCGCCGCTTTTCTTCCGCCCCAGTGTTGCGTCAGCCTGATGTTGCTCTTCCTTTTCAGGTTGAGGTCGACGCTTCTGAAATCGGAGCTGGGGCGGTGTTGTCGCAGAGAAGTTCCGACTGCTCCGTGATGAGACCTTGTGCTTTTTTTTCCCGTAAATTTTCGCCCGCCGAGCGGAATTATGATATTGGGAATCGGGAGCTTTTGGCCATGAAGTGGGCTTTTGAGGAGTGGCGTCACTGGCTTGAGGGGGCCAGACATCAGGTGGTGGTATTGACTGACCACAAAAATTTAATTTACCTTGAGTCTGCCAGGCGCCTGAATCCTAGACAGGCACGCTGGTCGTTGTTTTTCTCTCGGTTTAATTTTGTGGTGTCTTACCTACCGGGTTCTAAGAATGTTAAGGCGGATGCCCTTTCTAGGAGTTTTGAGCCTGACTCCCCTGGTAATTCTGAGCCCACAGGTATCCTTAAAGATGGAGTGATATTGTCTGCCGTTTCTCCAGACCTGCGGCGGGCCTTGCAGGAGTTTCAGGCGGATAGACCTGATCGTTGCCCACCTGGTAGACTGTTTGTTCCTGATGATTGGACCAGTAGAGTCATCTCTGAGGTTCATTCTTCTGCGTTGGCAGGTCATCCTGGAATCTTTGGTACCAGGGATTTGGTGGCAAGGTCCTTCTGGTGGCCTTCCCTGTCACGAGATGTGCGAGGCTTTGTGCAGTCTTGTGACGTTTGTGCTCGGGCCAAGCCTTGTTGTTCTCGGGCTAGTGGATTGTTGTTACCCTTGCCTATCCCGAAGAGGCCTTGGACGCACATCTCGATGGATTTTATTTCGGATCTGCCTGTTTCTCATAAGATGTCTGTCATCTGGGTGGTGTGTGACCGTTTCTCTAAGATGGTCCATCTGGTTCCCTTGCCTAAGTTGCCTTCTTCTTCCGAGTTGGTTCCTCTGTTTTTTCAAAATGTTGTTCGTTTGCATGGTATTCCGGAGAATATCGTTTCTGACAGAGGGACCCAATTCGTGTCTAGATTTTGGCGGGCATTCTGTGCTAGGATGGGCATAGATTTGTCTTTTTCGTCTGCTTTCCATCCTCAGACTAATGGCCAGACCGAGCGGACTAATCAGACCTTGGAGACATATTTGAGGTGTTTTGTGTCTGCGGATCAGGATGATTGGGTTGCTTTTTTGCCTTTAGCGGAGTTCGCCCTCAATAATCGGGCCAGCTCTGCCACCTTGGTGTCCCCGTTTTTCTGTAATTCGGGGTTTCATCCTCGATTTTCCTCCGGTCAAGTGGAATCTTCGGATTGTCCTGGAGTGGATGCTGTGGTGGAGAGGTTGCATCAGATTTGGGGGCAGGTGGTGGACAATTTGAAGTTGTCCCAGGAGAAGACTCAGCTTTTTGCCAACCGCCGTCGTCGTGTTGGTCCTCGGCTTTGTGTTGGGGACTTGGTGTGGTTGTCTTCTCGTTTTGTCCCTATGAGGGTTTCTTCTCCTAAGTTTAAGCCTCGGTTCATCGGCCCGTACAAGATATTGGAGATTCTTAACCCTGTGTCCTTCCGTTTGGACCTCCCTGCATCCTTTTCGATTCATAATGTTTTTCATCGGTCATTGTTGCGCAGGTATGAGGTACCGGCTGTGCCTTCCGTTGAGCCTCCTGCTCCGGTGTTGGTTGAGGGTGAGTTGGAGTACGTTGTGGAAAAGATCTTGGACTCTCGTGTTTCCAGACGGAAACTCCAGTATCTGGTCAAATGGAAGGGATACGGTCAGGAGGATAATTCTTGGGTCACTGCCTCTGATGTTCATGCCTCCGATCTTGTCCGTGCCTTTCATAGGGCTCATCCTGATCGCCCTGGTGGTTCTGGTGAGGGTTCGGTGCCCCCTCCTTGAGGGGGGGGGGGTACTGTTGTGAAATTGGATTCTGGGCTCCCCCGGTGGCCACTTGTGGAATTGTACTTGTGTGCATCATCCCCTCTGTTCACCTGCTCCTATCAGGATGTGGGAGTCGCTATATAACCTTGCTCCTCTGTCAGTTTCATGCCGGTCAACAATGTAATCAGAAGCCTTTCTGTGCATGTTCCTGCTACTAGACAACTCCCAGCTAAGTTGGACTTTTGTCCTTGTGTGTTTTTGCATTTTGTTCCTGTTCACAGCTGCTGTTTCGTTACTGTGTCTGGAAAGCTCTTGTGAGCGGAAATTGCCACTCTGGTGTTATGAGTTAATGCTAGAGTCTTAAAGTAATTTCTGGATGGTGTTTTGATAGGGTTTTCTGCTGACCATGAAAGTGCCCTTTCTGTCTTCTTTCTATCTAGTAAGCGGACCTCGATTTTTGCTAAACCTATTTTCATACTACGTTTGTCATTTCATCTAAAATCACCGCCAATATATGTGGGGGCCTCTGTCTGCCTTTTGGGAAAATTTCTCTAGAGGTGAGCCAGGACTGTCTTTTCCTCTGCTAGGATTAGGTAGTTCTCCGGCTGGCGCTGGGCATCTAGGGATAAAAAAACGTAGGCATGCTACCCGGCCACTTCTAGTTGTGCGGCAGGTTTAGTTCATGGTCAGTATAGTTTCCATCTTCCAAGAGCTAGTTCTCATATATGCTGGGCTATGTTCTCTCGCCATTGAGAATCATGACAGTTTGACCGGCCCAAACAAAAGGGTTAAATTACTGGCTGAGAAAGGAGAGAAAAAAGAAGTCTGCTACAATTTTTTTTTTTTTTTTTTTTTCCTCTAGTTCTGAGTGTGCTCTTAATTGAATCACTTGCTAGTCTGCCTATACTGCAGCCTTCCTCTCTTTCTCTCCTTCTTATCCTTGAATGGCTCTGTGTTCACCTGTTTCAAATGGATCTTCAGAGTGTAGCTACAGGTTTGAATAATCTCGCCACAAAGGTACAAAATTTGCAAGATTTCGTTGTTCATGCACCTATGTCTGAGCCTAGAATTCCTTTGCCTGAATTCTTCTCGGGGAATAGATCTCACTTTCAAAATTTTAAAAATAATTGCAAATTGTTTTTGTCCCTGAAGTCTCGCTCTGCCGGAGACCCTGCACAGCAGGTCAGGATTGTAATTTCCTTGCTCCGGGGCGACCCTCAAGACTGGGCTTTTGCATTGGCACCAGGGGATCCTGCGTTGCTCAATGTGGATGCGTTTTTTCTGGCCTTGGGGTTGCTTTATGAGGAACCTCATTTAGAGCTTCAGGCGGAAAAGGCCTTGATGTCCTTGTCTCAGGGGCAAGATGAAGCTGAAATATACTGCCAAAAATTCCGCAAATGGTCTGTGCTTACTCAGTGGAATGAGTGCGCCCTGGCGGCGATTTTCAGAGAAGGTCTCTCTGATGCCATTAAGGATGTTATGGTGGGGTTCCCTGTGCCTGCGAGTCTGAATGAGTCCATGACGATGGCTATTCAGATCGATAGGCGTCTGCGGGAGCGCAAACCTGTGCACCATTTGGCGGTGTCTACTGAGAAAACGCCAGAAAATATGCAATGTGATAGAATTCTGTCCAGAAGCGAGCGGCAGAATTTTAGACAAAAAAATGGGTTGTGCTTCTATTGTGGTGATTCAACTCATGTTATATCAGCATGCTTTAAGCGTACTAAGAAGCCTGACAAGTCTGTTTCAATTAGCACTTTACAGTCTAAGTTTATTCTATCTGTGACCCTGATTTGTTCTTTGTCATCTATTACCGCGGACGCCTATGTCGACTCTGGCGCTGCTTTGAGTCTTATGGATTGGTCCTTTGCCAAACGCTGTGGGTATGATTTGGAGCCATTGGAGGCTCCGATACCTCTGAAAGGGATTGACTCCACCCCATTGGCTAGTAATAAACCACAATACTGGACACAAGTGACTATGCGTGTTAATCCGGATCACCAGGAGGTTATTCGCTTTCTGGTGCTGTATAATCTACATGATGTTTTGGTGCTGGGATTGCCATGGCTGCAATCTCATAACCCAGTCCTCGACTGGAGAGCTATGTCTGTGTTAAGCTGGGGATGTAAAGGAACTCATGGGGATGTACCTTTGGTTTCCATTTCATCATCTATTCCCTCTGAGATTCCTGAATTCTTGTCTGACTTTCGTGACGTTTTTGAAGAACCCAAGGTTGGTTCACTACCTCCGCACCGGGAGTGCGATTGTGCCATAGACTTGATCCCGGGTAGTAAATACCCTAAGGGTCGTTTATTTAATCTGTCTGTGCCTGAACACGCGGCTATGCGAGAATATATAAAGGAGTCCTTGGAAAAGGGACATATTCGTCCTTCGTCATCTCCCTTAGGAGCCGGTTTTTTCTTTGTGTCTAAGAAAGACGGCTCTTTGAGGCCGTGTATTGATTATCGACTTTTGAATAAAATCACGGTTAAATATCAATATCCGTTACCACTGCTTACTGATTTGTTTGCTCGTATAAAGGGGGCCAAGTGGTTCTCTAAGATTGATCTCCGTGGGGCGTATAATTTGGTGCGAATCAAGCAGGGGGATGAGTGGAAAACCGCATTTAATACGCCCGAGGGCCATTTTGAGTATTTGGTGATGCCTTTTGGTCTTTCAAATGCCCCTTCAGTCTTCCAGTCCTTTATGCATGACATTTTCCGCGATTATTTGGACAAATTTATGATTGTGTGTCTGGATGATATTCTGATTTTTTCGGATGACTGGGACTCTCATGTCCAGCAGGTCAGGAGGGTTTTTCAGGTTTTGCGGTCTAATTCCTTGTGTGTGAAGGGTTCTAAGTGTGTTTTTGGGGTTCAAAAGATTTCCTTCTTGGGATACATTTTTTCCCCCTCTTCCATCGAGATGGATCCTGTCAAGGTTCAGGCTATTGGTGATTGGACGCAACCCTCTTCTCTTAAGAGTCTTCAGAAATTTTTGGGCTTTGCTAACTTTTATCGTCGATTTATTGCTGGTTTTTCTGATGTTGTAAAACCATTGACTGATTTGACTAAGAAGGGTGCTGATGTTGCTGATTGGTCCCCTGATGCTGTGGAGGCCTTTCGGGAGCTCAAGCGCCGCTTTTCTTCCGCCCCAGTGTTGCGTCAGCCTGATGTTGCTCTTCCTTTTCAGGTTGAGGTCGACGCTTCTGAAATCGGAGCTGGGGCGGTGTTGTCGCAGAGAAGTTCCGACTGCTCCGTGATGAGACCTTGTGCTTTTTTTTCCCGTAAATTTTCGCTCGCCGAGCGGAATTATGATATTGGGAATCGGGAGCTTTTGGCCATGAAGTGGGCTTTTGAGGAGTGGCGTCACTGGCTTGAGGGGGCCAGACATCAGGTGGTGGTATTGACTGACCACAAAAATTTAATTTACCTTGAGTCTGCCAGGCGCCTGAATCCTAGACAGGCGCGCTGGTCGTTGTTTTTCTCTCGGTTTAATTTTGTGGTGTCTTACCTACCGGGTTCTAAGAATGTTAAGGCGGATGCCCTTTCTAGGAGTTTTGAGCCTGACTCCCCTGGTAATTCTGAGCCCACAGGTATCCTTAAAGATGGAGTGATATTGTCTGCCGTTTCTCCAGACCTGCGGCGGGCCTTGCAGGAGTTTCAGGCGGATAGACCTGATTGTTGCCCACCTGGTAGACTGTTTGTTCCTGATGATTGGACCAGTAGAGTCATCTCTGAGGTTCATTCTTCTGCGTTGGCAGGTCATCCTGGAATCTTTGGTACCAGGGATTTGGTGGCAAGGTCCTTCTGGTGGCCTTCCCTGTCACGAGATGTGCGAGGCTTTGTGCAGTCTTGTGACGTTTGTGCTCGGGCCAAGCCTTGTTGTTCTCGGGCTAGTGGATTGTTGTTACCCTTGCCTATCCCGAAGAGGCCTTGGACGCACATCTCGATGGATTTTATTTCGGATCTGCCTGTTTCTCATAAGATGTCTGTCATCTGGGTGGTGTGTGACCGTTTCTCTAAGATGGTCCATCTGGTTCCCTTGCCTAAGTTGCCTTCTTCTTCCGAGTTGGTTCCTCTGTTTTTTCAAAATGTTGTTCGTTTGCATGGTATTCCGGAGAATATCGTTTCTGACAGAGGGACCCAATTCGTGTCTAGATTTTGGCGGGCATTCTGTGCTAGGATGGGCATAGATTTGTCTTTTTCGTCTGCTTTCCATCCTCAGACTAATGGCCAGACCGAGCGGACTAATCAGACCTTGGAGACATATTTGAGGTGTTTTGTGTCTGCGGATCAGGATGATTGGGTTGCTTTTTTGCCTTTAGCGGAGTTCGCCCTCAATAATCGGGCCAGCTCTGCCACCTTGGTGTCCCCGTTTTTCTGTAATTCGGGGTTTCATCCTCGATTTTCCTCCGGTCAAGTGGAATCTTCGGATTGTCCTGGAGTGGATGCTGTGGTGGAGAGGTTGCATCAGATTTGGGGGCAGGTGGTGGACAATTTGAAGTTGTCCCAGGAGAAGACTCAGCTTTTTGCCAACCGCCGTCGTCGTGTTGGTCCTCGGCTTTGTGTTGGGGACTTGGTGTGGTTGTCTTCTCGTTTTGTCCCTATGAGGGTTTCTTCTCCTAAGTTTAAGCCTCGGTTCATCGGCCCGTACAAGATATTGGAGATTCTTAACCCTGTGTCCTTCCGTTTGGACCTCCCTGCATCCTTTTCGATTCATAATGTTTTTCATCGGTCATTGTTGCGCAGGTATGAGGTACCGGCTGTGCCTTCCGTTGAGCCTCCTGCTCCGGTGTTGGTTGAGGGTGAGTTGGAGTACGTTGTGGAAAAGATCTTGGACTCTCGTGTTTCCAGACGGAAACTCCAGTATCTGGTCAAATGGAAGGGATACGGTCAGGAGGATAATTCTTGGGTCACTGCCTCTGATGTTCATGCCTCCGATCTTGTCCGTGCCTTTCATAGGGCTCATCCTGATCGCCCTGGTGGTTCTGGTGAGGGTTCGGTGCCCCCTCCTTGAGGGGGGGGGGTACTGTTGTGAAATTGGATTCTGGGCTCCCCCGGTGGCCACTTGTGGAATTGTACTTGTGTGCATCATCCCCTCTGTTCACCTGCTCCTATCAGGATGTGGGAGTCGCTATATAACCTTGCTCCTCTGTCAGTTTCATGCCGGTCAACAATGTAATCAGAAGCCTTTCTGTGCATGTTCCTGCTACTAGACATCTCCCAGCTAAGTTGGACTTTTGTCCTTGTGTGTTTTTGCATTTTGTTCCTGTTCACAGCTGCTGTTTCGTTACTGTGTCTGGAAAGCTCTTGTGAGCGGAAATTGCCACTCTGGTGTTATGAGTTAATGCTAGAGTCTTAAAGTAATTTCTGGATGGTGTTTTGATAGGGTTTTCTGCTGACCATGAAAGTGCCCTTTCTGTCTTCTTTCTATCTAGTAAGCGGACCTCGATTTTTGCTAAACCTATTTTCATACTACGTTTGTCATTTCATCTAAAATCACCGCCAATATATGTGGGGGCCTCTGTCTGCCTTTTGGGAAAATTTCTCTAGAGGTGAGCCAGGACTGTCTTTTCCTCTGCTAGGATTAGGTAGTTCTCCGGCTGGCGCTGGGCATCTAGGGATAAAAAAACGTAGGCATGCTACCCGGCCACTTCTAGTTGTGCGGCAGGTTTAGTTCATGGTCAGTATAGTTTCCATCTTCCAAGAGCTAGTTCTCATATATGCTGGGCTATGTTCTCTCGCCATTGAGAATCATGACAGGTTACATAATATTCTAGGGGGGCCTGCATTATGCTCTATGAGGGGGCTACCATATATTATTTATGCAGGGGCTGCATTATACTATATGAGGTGGCTGCATTATATTCTCTGGGGGGGTACATTATACTCGGGGCTACAATATATTCTGTGGGGTGGCTGCATTATGCTCTGGGGTGGCATCATTCTACTATATGTGGGCTGCATTATACTGTATCGAGGACTATGGGGAATAAATTATACTATATGAAGAACATAGGGGTGCATTATACTATGGGAAGTGAATTGTACTACATGGATGACAATGATGGGGCATTATACTATATGGAGCACTATGAGGAATGTATTATACTATTTGGAGGACTGTGGCAATGCATTATACTATATGGAGGACTGAGAAGTGTATTATACTATATGGAGGAATTGCAGTGTATTTTAATATATGGATGACTATGAGGGGTGTATTATAATATATGGAGGACTGAGGAGTGTATTATACTATATGGAGAACTGAGGAGTATATTATACTATATGGAGGACTGAGGAGTGTATTATAATATATGGAGGACTGAGGAGAGTATTATACTACATGAAGGACTATGAGGAGTATATTATAGTATATGGAGGAGTGTATTATACTATATGGAGGACTGAGGTGCACATTATAATATATGGAGGACTATGGGGTGTATTATACTAAACAAGCAAAATGCTGCCTATTCATCGAGTGATTGGATTGTTTTTGTGGGAACAGAAATCCTTGTTCTCAGCAGTACATCACTGGTGTAAACTGTAGATGTGCTGATGATAACATGATATTGTATGGGGACAGATTGATCTAATTGTGATTGTTCTGTTCCCTTCATTCTTTCTCAATTGGTGTAAAGAGGCCAGGAAACAAGCGAACGACTTCAGTATTGTCGATCACAGTCATTTAGTGGCCTGAGATCAGCGCATGTAAATACAGCAGAAATGCTTCGCAGGGAGATGAGGCAAGGATGATGACAGTTGTAGTTACTACCAGACGCCTGGGAATAGCGCTAACTCTACTGCTTTTCCCAGCCGCCAGAGCATTTAATTCTGGTATGTGCAATGATTTTTAGGGTTGATGTCAGTTGCGTAATGTCAGCTGCCATCAATCCCTGGTGTAAGTAATGGAGAGGTGTCTATCAGACATCCCCACTACTAGCCCAGACCTGGCGAGATCCAGCTACTCTGAAGAGCGGTGACGGTAGTAACAATACCACTCTTCACAGTTGCCGAGCTCAGCGCAAGACCCAGAATATCTGAAGAGCTGTGACGTTACTGATGTCACCGCTCTTCAGAGTCACCGGGTCTCGTGCTGCACAGCGGAACCAAAAGTGGCTGTAGGCAAAGTATATAGAGCATCAGAATGAGGTTCCATAGCCTTTGGTCGTCTCAATCCCTTCATTATCTACGAGATCCAGTTATGTAGGTAAAGTAGCAGCTTTTCTTGGTACTGCAACTAAAAGCAATAAATAGGACTGAGCTGTAATGCTGGATACAGCTGTAATTATATGTTATATAGTCATGTTACACTCCCCTCACTTCTTGTAACCTACAAGTGTACAAAGATATTATACAGTCACCATGTGACAAGTGGGCCTGTGTAACTTCAAATGCCAGGGCTGAATTTTAGTCCCACTCCGGCCCTGCATGAGCCAGTCCTTGACTGGTGCTCGGGTGAAGTTCTTCATTGGGGCCACTCTTGTCTCGAACAATGTCTGTTGCCTGTACCTCGCCACAGCTCTCAACAATTTTCCTCTGACCTTCCTGGTCTCCCTTCCACTTACCAGTTGTTTTCAGATGTCTTCGATAAAAAGGAGGCGGAGTGTCATCCTCTGCATCAGCAGTATGATTGCCCTATCGATTTAATCCCTGGGACCACCCCTCCTAGGGGTAGGATCTATCCGCTGTCTCTATCGGAGACCTTGGCCATGACTGAATATGTCTGTGAAAATTTGAGCAGGTTTTTTCTTTGTCCGAAAGAAGGATGGATCCCTGCGGCCGTGTATCGACTACAGAGGTCTGAATGACATCACGATCAAGAACAGGTATCCTCTGCCGCTCATCTCAGAGCTTTTTGACCACCTAAGAGGGGCTCGAATCTTTACCAAATTGTATCTTCGGGGGGGCTTATAATTTGATCCATTTACGCATTGGAAAAGAGTGGAAGACCGCCTTTAACACTCGGGATGGCCATTACGAATATTTGGTCATGCCCTTTGGACTCGGCAATGCTCCAGCAGTGTTTCAGGCGTTTGTTAGCAAAATCTTCCGGGACCTCCTATACTCTTGTGTCATGGTATATTTGGATGACATCCTTGTCTTCTCTCCCAATCTGTCCTCCCATAGAAGATTCCCTCAAACAAGTTGGGTCCTCGGTACATTGGTCCCTTCGAGATCCTTGGACATATTAATGACGTGGTCTATAAATTGAGGTTGCCTGCTTCATTTTGGATCCCTAACGCCTTCCATGTTTCTCTCCTCAGAGCGGTTGTGCTTAATCGGTAACATTCTGTACCCAACTCAGCCTCTCAGCCAATTGATGCCGACAATGTCTTTGAAGTAAAGGACATATTGGCCATGAAAAGAATCAGGGGGAAAATGTTCTATTTTATTGATTGGAAAGGTTTTGGGCCAGATGAGAGATCATGCGAGAACATTAAGGCCCCTCATATTTTAGGGAGGTTTCGGACCAACCTTTGGATGGGAAAGCATAAGGAGGGGGGTACTGTCATGCCCACCGCTGCTCCCGATGCTGCATCCGCCACTGCTCCAGCCGCTGCTCCTAATGCTTACAGCTCCGTTCCGGCTCCTCAGCGTTCTGCTGCTCATGGGTCCTGGTGTGTCTCTGCTGTGCTGTCACTCTCATGGCCACCGGCGAATCTGTGCATGCGCCTTAGGCCAAGGCTGTGCACTCTCCCGGCTCTTTAACTTGCAGCATCTGACCTGGAACAACTGCTGTTCTCATCAGAGGCTGCCACTGGCTATATCAGGCTGCCCTCCCCTAATGGAGGCACCTGATTATTGTGTGCTTCTGCATATTTTAGTTTTGGCTGTTTCTGTGAGAAATTTCCCACTATTTCTGGTTATCTCTTTCTCTGTTGTTCTCCCTAGCTGTCCCCATTCCTCCTTGCCTCTGGACCCCCTGCTCCTGTCCTGTCTTTATGGCTCCTGTCCTTCTGGTCCCTGCTCAGTGGCTCTTGTCCCTCTCCCAGTCCCATACACTGGTGCGTTGGGTTCAAATTCCTGTTCTCCTCGTACCTACTAGGCTTCCTTGCCGTGTCAGCTCCTATCTGTTTTGTTCCACTGCTTCTCTTTGGGCCGCCCTTCTTGGTACCAGTTGTCGCGGTATCTGAATTCCCTGGTCCTGCCCCTAACGATCCCTGTTTAGGGGTCGGTCTCACCTTGTTCACTCACCTGGAGGAGCTTCGGTGCCACGACCCAGAGGGTCCACTCTTGGAAGCTCGTCTCTCCTAGGCGGCACACAGGGAGGCATGGTACACCACTTCTGAAGCCACACCTGTGTGAACAGGCGGTCGGTTGTATAGCGGATAATGCTTTCATCATGCTTATAAGAAACAAAAAGCCAGCTCACCAGGCAGCCTCAGCAGGTGCACGGAACTTCCACGTTGATGTGCGTGGTGTTGAACAGACAAAGGAAGAAAGGATTCGTTCCAGCTCCAAAATATAAAATTCCAATTCTTTATTGATCCATATTAAAATTGCAGGCTGAATAACTCTTCATGGCACGGTAGGAAACGAGCTACGCGTTTCGATCTTAGCAGATCTTTGTCAAAGCTCAAAGCTTTGACAAAGATCTGCTAAGATCGAAACGCGTAGCTCGTTTCCTACCGTGCCATGAAGAGTTATTCAGCCTGTAATTTTAATATGGATCAATAAAGAATTGGAATTTTATATTTTGGAGCTGGAACGAATCCTTTCTTCCTTTGTCTTTTCATCATGCTTACCAGCACCACCCAGCCTTCCACACCATCCAGTCTCACCAGCCAACAGTCTGGATCATTAATCATAATTCTGATCCTCGTTCCTCCCACCATGTTGAGTCCCCGAAGACCAGTGATCTCACACTAGGAAACTGCACGGAGCTTTTTACAACATAATTTCTTAAATTGTGGCCTCTCTCCATGCATGTTTCAAGAAGGACAGTAAGATATGTTATGTAGTGATGCACAAAACCTAGAGCAGCCATGGTCAGGAGGACCAGTGTGAAGCGGTGGAAGATGAGGTGGTAGATGACGAAGTCACCAACCCAACCCGGGAAGCTGGCATGCAGAGTGAGGCCAGCAGCACTGAGGAGGAGGAATGGGCAGCACTGAAACAGGCAGGAAGAGGCAGTGGGGTGACCAGAGGGAGAAGGTGAGCAACTCTTCCACAGTGCACTGACACTCATGAATTTATCCATCAAAGAGTTAAATGTTCCCCAGTTTGGGACTTTTGTAAAGAGAATTGTGTGCTTAACAAAATGGTCATTCTCAAACTCTGCCACGCCATGATCAGCAGGGGCCTGACCACTGAAAGCCTTACCACCACTAGCATGGTCATGTCATCTAAGCACATGACTGTTGTGAATTTGGATTCTGGGCTCCCCCGGTGGCTACTGGTGGAATTGAACTGGTGTCTTCATCTTCTCTGTTCACCTGTTCCCATCAAGATGTGGGAGTCGCTATATAACCTTGCTGCTCTGTTAGTTGCTTGCCGGTCAACAATGTTATCAGAAGCCTCTCTGTGCTTGTTCCTGCTCCTAGAAAACTACTAGATAAGTTGGACTCTTGTCCATGTTTGTTTTTGCATTTTGTTCCAGTTCACAGCTGTAGTTTCGTTACTGTGTCTGGAAAGCTCTTGTGAACGGGAATTGCCACTCTGGTGTTATGAGTTAATGCCAGAGTTTTAAAGTAATTTCTGGATGGTGTTTTTGATAGGGTTTTCAGCTGACCATGAAAGTGTCCTTTCTGTCTTCTGCTATGTAGTAAGTGGACCTCAAATTTGCTAAACCTATTTTCATACTACGTTTGTTATTTCATCTCAACTCACCGCCAATACATGTGGGGGGCCTCTGTCTACTTTCGGGGTATTTCTCTAGAGGTGAGCTAGGACTAATATTTTCCTCTGCTAGCTTTATTTAGTCCTCCGGCTGGGCATCTAGAATCAACGTAGGCATGCTACCCGGCCACTGCTAGTTGTGCGTTAGGTTTAGTTCATGGTCAGCTCAGTTCCCATCTTCCAAGAGCTAGTTCCTATATATGCTTATGCTATGTTCTCTTGCCATTGAGATCATGACAGTTTGACCGGACTGCAAAGTGTTAATTGTTTGGGCTGAAGCAGGAGAAAATGAAGTGTTGAAGGGAAATTTTTTTTTTTTTTCCCCTCAGAGTTTTGCTGCCTAGCCCTTAATTGCTGTCTAGCTGCTTCTTACCTCCTCTTAACCCTTGAATGGCTCTGTGTCCACCTGTTTGTAATGGATCTTCAGAGTGTAACTGCAGGTTTGAATAATCTCGCCACGAAGGTACAAAATTTGCAAGATTTTGTTTGTCATGCACCTGTATCTGAGCCGAGAATTCCTTTGCCGGAATTTTTCTCGGGGAATAGATCCGGGTTTCAGAATTTTCGAAATAATTGCAAATTATTTTTGTCTCTGAAATCTCGCTCTGCCGGAGACCCTGCACAGCAGGTCAGGATTGTGATTTCCTTGCTCCGGGGCGACCCTCAAGACTGGGCTTTTTCATTGACACCAGGGGATCCTGCGTTGCTCAATGTGGATGCGTTTTTTCTGGCCTTGGGGTTGCTTTATGACGAACCTCATTTGGAGCTTCAGGCAGAAAAAACTTTGATGTCCCTATCTCAGGGGCAAGATGAAGCGGAAATTTACTGCCAAAGATTCCGTAAATGGTCTGTGCTTACTCAGTGGAATGAGTGCGCCCTGGCGGCGACTTTCAGAGAGGGTCTCTCTGATGCCATTAAGGATGTTATGGTGGGGTTCCCTGTGCCTGCGGGTCTGAATGAGTCCATGACAATGGCTATTCAGATCGATAGGCGTTTGCGGGAGCGCAAACCAGTGCACCATCTGGCGGTGTCCACTGAGAAGTCGCCAGAGAGTATGCAGTGTGATAGAATTCTGTCCCGAAGCGAGCGGCAGAATTTTAGACGGAAAAATGGGTTGTGTTTCTATTGTGGTGATTCTACTCATGTTATATCAGCATGCTCTAAGCGCACTAAAAAGCTTGGTAAATCTGTTTCCATTTGCACCTTACCGTCTAAATTTATTCTATCTGTGACCCTGATTTGCTCTTTGTCATCTATTACCACGGACGCCTATGTCGACTCTGGCGCCGCTTTGAGTCTTATGGATTGGTCCTTTGCCAAACGCTGTGGGTATGATTTAGAGCCTTTGGAGACTCCTATTCCTCTGAAGGGGATTGACTCCACCCCATTGGCTAATAATAAACCACAATACTGGACACAAGTAACTATGCGTATTAATCCGGATCACCAGGAGATTATTCGCTTTCTGGTGCTGTATAATCTACATGATGATTTGGTGCTAGGATTGCCTTGGCTGCAATCTCACAACCCAGTCCTCGACTGGAGAGCTATGTCTGTGTTGAGCTGGGGATGTAAGGGGGCTCATGGGGATGTACCTGTGGTTTCCATTTCATCATCCATTCCCTCTGAAATTCCTGAGTTCCTGTCTGACTATCGTGACGTCTTTGAAGAATCCAAGCTTGGTTCGTTACCTCCGCACCGAGAGTGCGATTGTGCCATAGATTTAATCCCGGGTAGTAAATACCCAAAGGGTCGTTTATTTAATCTGTCTGTGCCTGAACATGCTGCTATGCGAGAATATATAAAGGAGTCCTTGGAAAAGGGACATATTCGTCCATCGTCATCTCCCTTAGGAGCCGGTTTTTTCTTTGTGTTAAAAAAAAGACGGCTCTTTGAGACCATGTATTGATTATCGGCTTTTGAATAAAATCACTGTTAAATATCAATACCCATTGCCGTTGCTGACTGATTTGTTTGCTCGCATAAAGGGGGCCAAGTGGTTCTCTAAGATTGACCTTCGTGGGGCGTATAATTTGGTGCGAATCAGGCAGGGGGATGAGTGGAAAACCGCATTTAATACGCCCGAGGGCCACTTTGAGTATTTAGTGATGCCTTTTGGTCTTTCTAATGCTCCGTCAGTTTTCCAGTTCTTTATGCATGATATTTTTCGCGATTATTTGGATAAATTTATGATTGTGTATCTGGATGATATTCTGATTTTTTCGGATGACTGGGACTCTCATGTCCAGCAAGTCAGGAGGGTTTTTCAGGTTTTGCGGTCTAATTCTTTGTGTGTGAAGGGTTCTAAGTGTGTTTTTGGGGTACAGAGGATTTCCTTTTTGGGATATATTTTTTCCCCCTCTTCCATTGAAATGGATCCTGTCAAGGTTCAAGCTATTTGTGATTGGACGCAGCCCTCTTCTCTTAAGAGTCTTCAGAAATTTTTGGGCTTTGCTAACTTTTATCGTCGATTTATTGCTGGTTTTTCGGATATTGCTAAGCCATTGACCGATTTGACTAAGAAGGGTGCTGATGTTGCTGATTGGTCCCCTGATGCTGTGGAGGCCTTTCGGGAGCTTAAGCGCCGTTTTTCCTCTGCCCCTGTGTTGCGTCAGCCTGATGTTGCTCTACCTTTTCAGGTTGAGGTCGACGCTTCTGAGATCGGAGCTGGGGCAGTGTTGTCGCAGAAAAGTTCTGACTGCTCCGTGATGAGGCCTTGTGCCTTCTTTTCCCGTAAATTTTCGCCCAGTGAGCGGAATTATGATGTTGGGAATCGGGAGCTTTTGGCCATGAAGTGGGCTTTTGAGGAGTGGCGCCATTGGCTTGAGGGGGCCAGACATCAGGTGGTGGTATTGACTGACCACAAAAATTTGATTTATCTTGAGACCGCCAGGCGCCTGAATCCTAGACAGGCGCGCTGGTCATTATTTTTCTCTCGGTTTAATTTTGTGGTGTCATACCTACCGGGTTCTAAGAATGTTAAGGCGGATGCCCTTTCTAGGAGTTTTGAGCCTGACTCGCCTGGTAACTCTGAGCCCACAGGTATCCTTAAGGATGGAGTGGTATTGTCAGCCGTTTCTCCAGACCTGCGGCGGGCCTTGCAGGAGTTTCAGGCGGAGAGACCTGATCGTTGCCCACCTGATAAACTGTTTGTTCCTGATGATTGGACCAGTAGAGTCATCTCTGAGGTTCATTCTTCTGCGTTGGCAGGTCATCCTGGCATTTTTGGTACCAGGGATTTGGTGGCAAGGTCCTTCTGGTGGCCTTCCCTGTCACGAGATGTGCGAGGCTTTGTGCAGTCTTGTGACGTTTGTGCTCGGGCCAAGCCTTGTTGTTCTCGGGCTAGTGGATTATTGTTGCCCTTGCCTATTCCTAAGAGGCCTTGGATGCACATCTCGATGGATTTTATTTCAGATCTGCCTGTTTCTCAGAAGATGTCTGTCATCTGGGTGGTGTGTGACCGTTTTTCTAAGATGGTCCATTTGGTTCCTCTGCCCAAGTTACCTTCTTCTTCCGAGTTGGTTCCTCTGTTTTTTCAAAATGTTGTTCGTTTGCATGGTATTCCTGAGAATATCGTTTCTGACAGAGGGACCCAATTCGTGTCTAGATTTTGGCGGGCATTCTGTGCTAGGATGGGCATAGATTTGTCTTTTTCGTCCGCTTTCCATCCTCAGACGAATGGCCAGACCGAGCGGATTAATCAGACCCTGGAGACATATCTGAGGTGTTTTGTGTCTGCTGACCAGGATGATTGGGTTGCTTTTTTGCCATTGGCGGAGTTCGCTCTCAATAATCGGGCCAGCTCTGCCACTTTGGTGTCCCCGTTTTTCTGTAATTCGGGGTTTCATCCTCGATTTTCCTCTGGTCAGGTGGAATCTTCGGATTGTCCTGGAGTGGATGCTGTGGTGGAGAGATTGCATCAGATCTG
Organism: Ranitomeya variabilis; assembly: GCF_051348905.1. Classification (NCBI taxonomy): domain Eukaryota; kingdom Metazoa; phylum Chordata; class Amphibia; order Anura; family Dendrobatidae; genus Ranitomeya; species Ranitomeya variabilis. The sequence continues at coordinate 466,614,371 of NC_135236.1, forward strand.
GGGGCAGGTGGTGGACAATTTGAGGTTGTCCCAGGAGAAGACTCAGCTTTTTGCCAACCGCCACCGTCGTGTTGGTCCTCGGCTTTCTGTTGGGGATTTGGTGTGGTTGTCTTCTCGTTTTGTCCCTATGAGGGTCTCTTCTCCTAAGTTTAAGCCTCGGTTTATCGGCCCGTATAAGATATTGGAGATTCTTAACCCTGTTTCCTTCCGTTTGGACCTCCCTGCATCCTTTTCTATTCATAACGTTTTTCATCGGTCATTATTGCGCAGGTATGAGGTACCGGTTGTGCCTTCCGTTGAGCCTCCTGCTCCGGTGTTGGTTGAGGGTGAGTTGGAGTACGTTGTGGAGAAAATTTTGGACTCTCGTGTTTCCAGACGGAGACTCCAGTATCTGGTCAAGTGGAAGGGATACGGCCAGGAGGATAATTCTTGGGTGAATGCATCTGATGTTCATGCCTCCGATCTGGTTCGTGCCTTTCATAGGGCCCATCCTGATCGCCCTGGTGGTTCTGGTGAGGGTTCGGTGCCCCCTCCTTGAGGGGGGGGTACTGTTGTGAATTTGGATTCTGGGCTCCCCCGGTGGCTACTGGTGGAATTGAACTGGTGTCTTCATCTTCTCTGTTCACCTGTTCCCATCAAGATGTGGGAGTCGCTATATAACCTTGCTGCTCTGTTAGTTGCTTGCCGGTCAACAATGTTATCAGAAGCCTCTCTGTGCTTGTTCCTGCTCCTAGACAACTACTAGATAAGTTGGACTCTTGTCCATGTTTGTTTTTGCATTTTGTTCCAGTTCACAGCTGTAGTTTCGTTACTGTGTCTGGAAAGCTCTTGTGAACGGGAATTGCCACTCTGGTGTTATGAGTTAATGCCAGAGTTTTAAAGTAATTTCTGGATGGTGTTTTTGATAGGGTTTTCAGCTGACCATGAAAGTGTCCTTTCTGTCTTCTGCTATGTAGTAAGTGGACCTCAAATTTGCTAAACCTATTTTCATACTACGTTTGTTATTTCATCTCAACTCACCGCCAATACATGTGGGGGGCCTCTGTCTACTTTCGGGGTATTTCTCTAGAGGTGAGCTAGGACTAATATTTTCCTCTGCTAGCTTTATTTAGTCCTCCGGCTGGGCTGGGCATCTAGAATCAACGTAGGCATGCTACCCGGCCACTGCTAGTTGTGCGTTAGGTTTAGTTCATGGTCAGCTCAGTTCCCATCTTCCAAGAGCTAGTTCCTATATATGCTTATGCTATGTTCTCTTGCCATTGAGATCATGACACATGACTCAGTGGGCCAAAAGCTTGAGTACACTATTGGATTTTGCGGGTGACACCACTGCCTCTTCCCCTGTGCTAGATGTTTCCTAATCCCCTGGCCATGACACTTGCACAGATACCTGTCCTTGCATATTTTGAGGTACCATCATCAGGAATTTCAAAAAATTTCTCCCAGCTTGGCATTCAGCTGTCTCTACCCAAGGCCTTAGAACACAAAAGAAAGTTCCCAGCCAGCCAGTCACAGGCCCAAATACTAAACGGGCACATTTCCAGGCAGCTTGCCAAGGAAATGTTGCCATTTAAGCTTGTAGAGATGGAGAATTTTTCTTGGCTCAAGCCGGCAGCCGTCCCTCGATACTCGGTCCCACTATTTCTTCTGGTGTGGAGTCTGTTATGACCCCAATGGCAGAGGGTCTCAGGAATCAATACCAAGTCTGCAAACACAAAAAACCAGCTCATAGGGCAGTGGTAACTGGGCTGACCATATATCTAATCCTAGCACCACAAATAGAAGTAGCCGGGGAACGTGCCTACGTTGGTTCTAGACGTCTCGCGCCAGCCGGAGAACTAACTAACCCTAGAAGGGAAAAAAAAGACCTTTCTTGCCTCCAGAGAAAAGACCCCAAAAGTTGGATACAAGCCCCCAACAAATAATAACGGTGAGGTAAGAGGAAAAGACAAACATAAGAATGAGCTAGGAATTTAGCAAAGAGAGGCCCACTAGCTAATAGCAGAATATAGTAAGATGACTTATATGGTCAGCAAAAACCCTATTAAAATATCCACGCTGGATATTCAAGAACCCCCGAACCGTCTAACGGCCAGGGGGAGAACACCAGCCCCCTAGAGCTTCCAGCAAGGTCAGAAATCACATTTAGTACAAGCTGGACAAAAATAGTAGCAAAGCAAGTAACTCAAAAAACAAAGAAGCAAGACTTAGCTTAATTTTGCAAGAGCCAGGACCAGCAGACAGGAGCAACAGAAGGATCTGATTACAACAATGCCAGGCACTGGACTAAGGATCCAGGAAGTTAATATAGCGACACCCCTGGACTAACGACCCAGGTGAGTGCCAAACAGAAAAAAGACAATCTCAGAGTCATACCACTAGTGACCACAAGAGGGAGCCAAAAAGTCTAATTCACAACAGTACCCCCCCCCTTAAGGAGGGGTCACCGAACCCTCACCAAGACCACCAGGGCGATCAGGATGAGCAGCGTGAAAGGCACGAACTAAATCGGCCGCATGCACATCAGAGGCAACAACCCAGGAATTATCCTCCTGACCATAGCCCTTCCACTTGACCAGATACTGAAGCCTCCGCCTGGAGAGACGAGAATCCAAGATCTTCTCCACCATGTACTCCAACTCGCCCTCAACCAACACCGGAGCAGGAGGCTCAACAGAAGGAACCACAGGTACAACGTACCGCTGCAACAAAGACCTATGGAACACGTTGTGAATGGCAAACGATACAGGAAGATCCAAGCGAAAGGACACAGGTTTAAGGATTTCCAATATCTTGTAAGGACCGATGAAGCGAAGCTTAAATTTAGGAGAGGAGACCTTCATAGGAACAAATCGAGAAGACAGCCATACCAAATCCCCAACACGAAGTCGGGGGCCCACACCGCGGCGGCGGTTGGCAAAACGCTGAGCCTTCTCTTGTGACAACTTTAAGTTGTCCACCACATGATTCCAGATCTGCTGCAACCTATCCACCACAGAATCTACCCCAGGACAGTCAGAAGGCTCCACATGTCCCGAGGAAAAACGAGGATGGAAACCAGAGTTGCAGAAAAATGGCGAAACCAATGTAGCGGAACTAGCCCGATTATTAAGGGCAAACTCAGCCAACGGCAAGAAGGTCACCCAATCATCCTGATCCGCAGAAACAAAACACCTCAAATAAGCCTCCAGAGTCTGATTAGTTCGCTCCGTTTGTCCATAAGTCTGAGGATGAAAGTCAGACGAAAACGACAACTCAATGCCCATCCTAGCACAAAAGGATCGCCAGAACCTGGAAACAAACTGGGATCCTCTGTCAGACACAATATTCTCAGGAATGCCGTGTAAACTAACCACATTCTGAAAGAACACAGGAACCAGATCGGAAGAGGAAGGCAGCTTAGGCAAAGGTACCAAATGGACCATCTTAGAAAAGCGATCACATACCACCCAGATGACAGACATGCCCTGAGACACCGGGAGATCTGAAATGAAATCCATGGAAATGTGTGTCCAAGGTCTCTTCGGGACAGGCAAGGGCAAGAGCAACCCGCTGGCACGCGAACAGCAAGGCTTAGCTCGAGCACAAGTCCCACAGGACTGCACAAATGACCGCACATCCCGTGACAAGGAAGGCCACCAAAAGGACCTAGCCACCAGATCTCTGGTGCCAAAAATTCCCGGATGCCCTGCCAACACCGAGGAATGAACCTCGGAAATGACTCTGCTGGTCCACTTATCAGGAACAAACAGTCTGTCAGGTGGACAAGAGTCAGGTCTACCAGCCTGAAATCTCTGCAACACACGTCGCAAATCCGGAGAAATGGCTGACAAGATAACTCCCTCTTTAAGAATACCAACTGGTTCTGCGACTCCCGGAGAGTCAGGCACAAAGCTCCTTGAAAGAGCATCAGCCTTCACATTCTTTGAACCTGGTAAATACGAGACCACAAAGTCAAAACGGGAGAAAAACAATGACCAGCGGGCCTGTCTAGGATTCAGGCGTTTAGCAGACTTGAGATACATCAAATTTTTGTGATCAGTCAAGACCACCACATGATGCTTAGCACCCTCGAGCCAATGACGCCACTCCTCAAATGCCCACTTCATGGCCAACAACTCCCGATTGCCAACATCATAATTCCGCTCAGCAGGCGAAAACTTCCTCGAGAAAAAGGCACAAGGTCTCATCACAGAGCAACCAGGGCCTCTCTGCGACAAAACGGCCCCTGCCCCAATCTCAGAAGCATCCACTTCAACCTGAAAGGGAAGTGAGACATCAGGCTGGCACAAAACAGGCGCCGAAGTAAACCGGCGCTTCAACTCCTGGAAAGCCTCCACGGCTGCAGGAGCCCAGTTAGCAACATCAGAACCTTTCTTGGTCATATCCGTCAAAGGTTTAGCAATGCTAGAAAAATTAGCAATAAAACGACGGTAGAAGTTAGCAAAACCCAAGAACTTCTGAAGACTCTTAACTGACGTGGGTTGAGTCCAATCATGAATAGCACGGACCTTGACTGGGTCCATCTCCACCACAGAAGGGGAAAAAATAAACCCCAAAAAGGGAACCTTCTGTACTCCAAAGAGACACTTTGAGCCCTTAACAAATAAAGCATTCTCACGCAAAACCTGAAACACCATCCTGACCTGCTCTACATGCGAGTCCCAGTCATCAGAAAAAAACAGAATATCATCCAGATAAACGATCATAAATTTATCCAGATACTTCCGGAAAATATCATGCATAAAGGACTGAAACACTGAAGGAGCATTAGAGAGCCCAAAAGGCATCACCAAGTACTCAAAATGACCTTCGGGCATATTAAACGCGGTTTTCCATTCATCTCCTCGCTTAATGCGCACAAGGTTGTACGCACCACGAAGATCTATCTTGGTGAACCACTTGGCACCTTTAATTCGGGCAAACAAGTCTGACAACAGAGGCAAAGGATACTGAAATTTAACAGTGATTTTATTCAAAAGCCGATAGTCAATACAAGGTCTTAAAGATCCGTCCTTCTTGGCCACAAAAAAGAATCCCGCACCAAGAGGGGAAGAGGAAGGACGGATATGCCCCTTCTCCAGAGATTCCTTGATATACGAACGCATTGCGGTATGCTCAGGTACAGACAGATTAAATAGTCTTCCCTTAGGAAATTTGCTACCTGGAATCAAACCTATGGCACAGTCACAGTCCCTATGAGGAGGCAGAACACTGGACCTGGACTCGCTGAACACATCCTGATAATCAGACAAATACTCAGGAACTTCCGAAGGAGTAGAGGAAGCAATAGACACCGGCGGGGAATCACCATGAATACCCTGACAGCCCCAACTTGACACAGACATTGCCTTCCAATCCAAGACTGGATTATGAGTCTGTAACCATGGCAAACCCAAAACGAACAAATCATGCATTTTATGCAGAACAAGAAAACGAATCACCTCCCGATGTTCAGGAGTCATGCACATGGTTACCTGTGTCCAAAACTGCGGTTTATTTTCCGCCAATGGCGTAGCATCAATACCCCTCAGAGGGATAGGATTAACCAACGGCTCAAGAACAAAACCACAGCGCTTGGCAAATGACAGATCCATAAGACTCAGGGCAGCACCTGAATCCACAAACGCCATAACAAGGTAAGAGGACAATGAGCAAATTAAAGTCACAGACAAAATAAATTTAGGTTGCAAATTACCAATGGCGACAGGACTAACAACCATTGTTAGGCGTTTAGAGCATGCTGATATAACATGTGTAGAATCACCACAGTAAAAACACAACCCATTCTGACGTCTATGATTTTTCCGCTCATTTCTGGTCTGAATTCTATCACATTGCATCAAATCAGGTGTTTGTTTAGACAAGACCACCAGAGGATTAGCGGTTTTGCGCTCCCGCAAACGCCGGTCAATTTGAATAGCCAGCGCCATGGAATCATTCAGACTTGTAGGAATGGAGAAACCCACCATCACATTCTTAATGGCTTCAGAAAGGCCATTTCTGAAGTTTGCGGCCAGAGCACACTCATTCCACTGAGTAAGCACGGACCATTTCCGAAATTTTTGGCAATACACTTCAGCTTCATCCTGGCCCTGAGAAATAGCCAGCAAGGCTTTTTCTGCCTGAACCTCAAGATTGGGTTCCTCGTAAAGCAATCCGAGCGCCAGAAAAAACGCATCAATATTTGCCAATGCCGGATCTCCTGGCGCTAGCGAGAAAGCCCGATCCTGAGGGTCGCCCCGTAAAAAAGAGATAACAATTTTAACTTGCTGAACTGAGTCTCCAGATGAACGGGGTCTCAGAGATAGAAACAATTTACAATTATTCCTGAAATTCCTAAACTTAAATCGGTCTCCAGAGAACAGTTCAGGAATAGGTATTTTAGGTTCAGACATAGGACTACTGGTAACAAAATCTTGTATGCTTTGCACACGAGCAGCAAGCTGGTCCACACTTGTAATCAAGGTCTGGACATTCATGTCTGCAGCAAGCTCAAGCCACTCAGAGGTAAAGGGGAGAAAGAGAGGAAAAAAAAAAAATTCAGAATTTCCTTTCTAATATCCCACTTCTGCAATGCATTAAACATTCAATGTAGGCCTGGCATACTGTTATGACCCCAATGGCAGAGGGTCTCAGGAATCAATACCAAGTCTGCAAACACAAAAAAACAGCTCATAGGGCAGTGGTAACTGGGCTGACCATATATCTAATCCTAGCACCACAAATAGAAGTAGCCGGGGAACGTGCCTACGTTGGTTCTAGACATCTCGCGCCAGCCGGAGAACTAACTAACCCTAGAAGGGAAAAGAAAGACCTTTCTTGCCTCCAGAGAAAAGACCCCAAAAGTTGGATACAAGCCCCCAACAAATAATAACGGTGAGGTAAGAGGAAAAGACAAACATAAGAATGAGCTAGGAATTTAGCAAAGAGAGGCCCACTAGCTAATAGCAGAATATAGTAAGATGACTTATATGGTCAGCAAAAACCCTATTAAAATATCCACGCTGGATATTCAAGAACCCCCGAACCGTCTAACGGCCAGGGGGAGAACACCAGCCCCCTAGAGCTTCCAGCAAGGTCAGAAATCACATTTAGTACAAACTGGACAAAAATAGTAGCAAAGCAAGTAACTCAAAAAACAAAGAAGCAAGACTAAGCTTAATTTTGCAAGAGCCAGGACCAGCAGACAGGAGCAACAGAAGGATCTGATTACAACGATGCCAGGCACTGGACTAAGGATCCAGGAAGTTAATATAGCGACACCCCTGGACTAACGACCCAGGTGAGTGCCAAACAGAAAAAAGACAATCCCAGAGTCATACCACTAGTGACCACAAGAGGGAGCCAAAAAGTCTAATTCACAACAGGAGTCCCCACCTTGTACCAGTATGTGTCCAGGAATATCACCTGTCTTTACCAACACTGTTACTGGGATTGTACACATAACCACCGACACATGAACAAGAGCTTATGGCCACGGATCCTATATTTTCCTGACTGCAAATTAGGTCAACATTGTGGAGGCTGGGGCCAAGTCTCACCCTGTCACGACACATGTGCTACTGATGCCGAGAATTGCTGACCCTACATTTACCAGGGTTTACTCCACCTCATACACCAGTTCCTGCACCCCCTTGCTCCTCCTCCATGCCCAATTTGTTATCTCAGAGCATGTTGCCACATCAGCCAGAAGCTAAAAGCTCTGCAGCACTGCCTCAGCAATATGACAACTTGCTATGCTGAAGTTAATTTGACTAGGAGACAAACAGCACACCACGGCAGAGTTATTGAAAAGAATAACAGACCATTCAGTTCTGTGGCAATTGCCGCTGAACCAGACATGGTTGTGTGTGATAATTAGAGATGAGCAGGGCTGGACTGGCCATCTGGCAATTCTGGAAAATGCCAGAAGGGCCTGTCTGGTCATGGACTGCCTTGTCTGCTACATTGTTAACAGAATCGGTGTTCTTAAGACACTCACAAAGTTAAGAGTTCTGAAGGAGCACAAAGTCGCTGACTCTGTCACTTACCCCAGCAGGCCATGGGTATCATTAGAAATATTAGTCTTGAAGTAAATCTTCCTTTCCTCCATCCAGGGTAATATTAGTAATATATCTCATCTGGTTCATGGGGATGGGGACAACATGGGCCTGTGTGATGTCAAATGCCAGCGCTGAATTTCATCCCCAGTCCGTACCTGGAGATGAGCGAACCTTTCAAGGTTCGATTCGGAGTCACCGAACAGACCACCATTCCCAGAACTGTCCGCCAAATGTACCTGAACTCCATTCAACTTAATGGAGGCAAAACCAGATGCAGAGACAACACCTTAAGGAGTGGCAAAAAGCTTCCCAAATAGCTAAAATTAGGGGCAGACACCAGGAAAATTGGCATCAAATGACCAACAGAAGAAATTTTCAAATGGGACAGCAGTAGTCAGCCATGGGCCATGCATGAGATATAAGGGCCTGGCCCAATATTTACAGCTTGGAATTTAAGTTTTAATGAGGACCTGGTGGCTAAGGGAGTGGTGTAAGCCTTCTTAGCTGGGAGACATCACACCTCATGTAATACCTACAATTTTGCTTTTTTTCTATTCCTGCCACACTCAGATGGCACAAATATCACTTTCATACAGTAATATTAGTATACACAGGCAGTTGACTTAAAGTAAATGCAGGCCTGCCTATCTGGGAGACCTACTTACATGGAAAACCCACCGGATGGAGACTGAACTTTGAGTCTCCACATTTCAAAAAAATAATTGAGACACAGCAAAAAAGTGGCATCAATTTCCACAGAGTAGAAACTGTATAATAGGCCTCTGACACACCTTCTACCACAGGCAACCCACCTGATGGAAACCCATCTTGGAGTCTCCACATTTCAAAAAATTATTTGTAACATCAAACTGCAGTAGCAACAGCAGGCACAGAAGACACAACAATCATGGCACAGACTGCAATAAACCAAGATCAATACATGACACTAAAAACAACACCATCACCTAGTCTACCCAATCTGCGACTGGGGTGAAAAAGTCATCTGAGAGCCATGACTTGTTCATTTTAATGATAGTTAGGTGGTCTACACTTTGAGTGGAGAGTCAGATGTGCTTATCCGTCAGGACAACACCATCAGCACTGAAGACACGTTCTGAGAGAACGATGGCTGCCGGGCATGACAAAACCTCCAAGGTGTCACAGCCGAGCTCAGGCCACTCTTCCATTTTTGAGAAACAAACTGTAAAACCCCTCTGATGGCATTAATATTGAGCTCCAGGTACTCCTTACAGCGTAACAGACTTGTACTCTGTTCTGCTGGTGCACAGACTGGTCTACAAAATGTGTTAAACAACTCACAGAAATTGCTTATGCTGCTTACACTGCTGCTGCTAATGTTTTGGCGATGATGCCTTGACGTTCCTGGTGTTGGATGTCTACAACTGGGATTCACACTGTGTGCCTCACTGCCATCTTGAGGAAAACCCCTCTTAAGGTAGTCTACAAGTGTATTTCGATATTCCAGCATGCGCGCATCCCTTTCTAGCGGGGGGAAATCTGACTAAACTTGTGCAGTGCCCCAGAGTCCTGGTCGTTGCAGTACTGATGCTCCGCCACTAAGGGGGGCTATGGTACGTCTGATGGCACTGAAGGAGTTCACCTGACCAGGTATCACAGACACCAATACACTTCACAGTCTGGCCTCAAGGGGGAGCTAAGGGTGCTATGTATTAGGCCATTCCTCACAATCTGGTAAAACTGGGGGTTAGACAGGAAGTTAGTGAGAAGCTGACTGGGTTGGAACCAGGCAACATCCTGTGGCAGAAGGTGTTGCAGGGGAAGATTCAGGGGGGTCCCTGTCAGGGGTGGGATCCTGACAGAGGCCTAGCAAACAGGAAAGAACGTTACGGGACCGCGCCTGCACTTCATCGCGGCAGTACCAAAAGAAAAGACAAGAAGCGAGGTTTATTGTGCTGAGTGAGAAACGAGAGCAACACAACAAGGAGAAACACCAGTAGGAGTCATGATGTAAGACGAGGCAACATCCTACTGAGGCGCGTAGCCGGTGGCCGGAAACGCCGAGGAAGTATTGAGCTCCAGGCCTTACTTCAAACCTACCGCAGGACAGTCAGTTATAGGCGGGCTGTCTCACTCAAATCACCTAAGAAGACATAGGGGGCAACAGTTGGAGAGGGGCGACACTGGGGTCCCGGAAGAGCTCCGAGCCTACCCGTCATACGGGTGCGTCCTAGCCATATCATCTGGGGGGACGAAGAAGAACATCAAAATCGAGTTGTGAGGGAACTTCAGAAACAGACACAACAGTTGTGGGGACTATCCCGTAAGCACAGCAGGGGAGGACCACAACACACAAGCGCTAGAAGGTAGGCACAGATTTCCACCTCCAAAGGGAACTCTGGAGGTGCCATCGGACCGGTCAGACTCACGCAGCCCGGTTAACCGTATTCCGGACTGAGGATCCTGAAGCCTTCAGTAAAGAGGTAAAGAGACTGCAACCTGGTGTCCTCGTTATTTACTGCGACCTGCACCGCACCACAACCTCATCACATTCTCAACTTTCACTGGACGCCCCTCAGCAGGGTCACGGACCGGGCCCAGCCACCGTGACAACCCCAGAACCGAGACACAGAGGCCCGGTACCGGGTGCCCCTCGGCCCTGCGGCAGTGAGGGCGCTCCACTTTCTCTTGTACCGTGGATCTAACAGAGTGGTAACACAGTAGTCAGCACTATTGCTAACCCTAAGAATACGGGCATCATGTTGAAGATATTGCAGCAAGAAGGTGCTTATGTATAGGGCGTATCCATGAGGTTCAAGTCCATGCTGAATTGGTGGCGGAGTAACTCTCGAGGTTGCTTCCTCCATACCCTCTGTAGGGGTTTTACTCACTTGGGTGCGACGAGAGGAAAACAGGAGGCTTATTCCTTTAAAAGTTCATGAGTTTATTGCTGCATAAACCCAGAAGCAAAAACAGAAAGCAAACAGCCTTTAGATCAGGCAAACAAAAATACAAGTGACCATAGCAGGGCTCTGCTCCGCCAGGCCTGTGGGCACACAGGCTGGTGTATTGTCCAGTATTCAGGCTCAGTCTTGAGCCAAACACACACAGGAGGCCTTCTCCCTCCCAACACCCACCCGTCTCTCACAGCTACCTGCAATCCGGTCCCAGGTGTAACAAGCAAACCTCTAAAAGCTTTCATGCACTAGAGAAAATACACTACCATTCAAAAGTTTAGGGTCACTTAGAAATTTCCTTATTTTTGAAAGAAAAGCACAGTTTTTTCCAATGAAGCTAACATTAAATGATTCAGAAATACACTCTATACATTGTTAATGTGGTAATTGACTATTCTAGCTACAAATGTCTGGTTTGTAATGCAATATCTTCATAGGTGTATAAAGGCCCATTTCCAACAACCATCACTCCAGTGTTCTTATGGTACTGTACTTTGTGTTTGCTAACTGTGTAGGAAGGCTAATGGATGGTTAGAATACCCTTGAAAACACTTGTGCAAGAATGTTAGCTCAGCTAAAAACAGTTTGGCTGATTAGAGAACATATAAACCTGACCTTCCTTTGAGCTAGTTGAGAATCTGGAGCATTACATTTGTTGGTTCCATTAAACTCTCAAAATGGCCAGACAAAAAGGAATTTCATGTGAAACTCAACAGTCTATTCTTGTTAGTAGAAATTAAGGCTATTCCATGCAAGAAATTGCCAAGAAACTGAAGATTTCCTACAACAGTGTGTACTACTCCCTTCAGAGGAGAGCACAAACAGGCTCTAATTACTGAAGATTTCCTACAACAGTGTGTACTACTCCCTTCAGAGGAGAGCACAAACAGGCTCTAATTAGAGTAGAAAGATAAGTGGGAGACCCCGCTGTACAACTGAGCAACAAGACAAGTACACTAGAGTCTGTAGTTTGAGAAATCGACGCCTCACAGGTCCTCAACTGGCAGCTTCATTAAATAGTCAAAGAAATTATGAGGAATCCAGCTCAACGAGATAGTGAAAAAAAAACTTTTCTTTATTCACTTGGAAAATATGTTCAGTGGAGATAGAAACATCAGCAATTACAGAGAATAAAATGCGATATAAAAGCTGGACTTTGTTTGATTTCATTAAATAGTACACGCAAAACGCCAGTGTCAATGTCTACAGTGAAGAGGCGACTCCGGGACGCTGTCCTTCAGGGCAGAGTGGCAAAAAAAAGCCATATCTGAGACTGGCTAATAAAAGGAAAAAAAATAATATGGGCAAAAGAACATAGACTTTGGACAGAGGAAGATTGGAAAAAAGTGTTATGGTGGACAGATAAATCCAAGTTTGAGGTGTTTAGATCACACAGAAGAACATTTGTGAGATGCAGAACAACTGAAAAGATGCTGGAAGAGTGTCTGACACCATCTGTCAAGCATGGTGAAGGTAATGTGATGGTCTGGGGTTGCTTTGGTGCTGGTAAAGTGGGAGATTTGTACAAGGTAAAAGGGATATTGAATAAGGAAGGCTATCACTCCATTTTGCAACGCCATGTCATACCCTGTGGACAGCGCTTAATTGGAGCCAATTTCATCCTACAACAAGACAATGACCCATAGCACTCCTCCAAATTATGCAAGAACTAATTAGGTTAGAAGCAGGCAGCTGGTATTCTATCTGTAATAAAGTGGTCAGCGCAATCACCAGATCTCAACCCCATTGAGCTGTTGTGTGAGCAGTTTGACCGTATGGCATGCAAAAAGCGCCCATCAAGCCAAACCAACTTGTGGGAGGACCTTCTGGAAGCATGGGGTGAAATTTCTCCAGATTACCTCAGCAAATTAACTGCTAGAATGCCAAAGGTCTGCAATTCTGTAATTGCTACAAAGGGAGAATTCTTTGACGAAAGCAAAGTTTGAAGGAGAAAATTATCATTTCAAATAAAAATCTTTTTTTCGAACCTTGTCAATCTCTGGACTAGATTTTACATTCATTTGGCAACTCATTTGATTTATAAAAGCATGAGTTTTCATGGAAAACACAAAATTGGCTGGGTGACCCTATACTTTCGAACGGTAGTGTACTCTGGGTTGCATCACAGAGACGAGACAAGCCATCTCTGCGACACATATCTCCCATTGACTACACGACTATTAACCACACTACACCTCACACCAACCACGGACAACAGAGAGTGTATCATTATCCTCTTCATCGCCTGACTATTGCGCATCCATCACCTCTTACTCCTTAATTTGTTCCTCAGCTCCTGCATCTTCACTATCAGTTTGTCTGGTTCTATGAGCCCCTCTTAATCATTGTAAGCCACCACCCATGGCACCCACTTGTGTGACGACAGCCCTGAAATTTGAGATATTGTTTTCCTTTCAGCATACTCCTCTGCTTCCAATTCCTCCTCTGGGACAATCACCTCCTAACACAGACTATTCAAAGTGTGCTCCAGCATGTAGATGACCAGAATAGCGATGCTGGTGACAGCATCGTCAGCGTTAACCATCTTAGTAACAATTTCAAAAATGTGCAGAAGGGTGCAGAGGTCCTTCACCTGTGCCAACTCCACAAGCAATTTGCACCACGTCTGTACTGCATTGGCCCAGACTAAGCAAAAGGACATACTGCACAAGTTCTTATCACTGCTGCCACAGTCACTGCAATATGTGCAGAGTAGAATTCCACCGTGTCAGAACATCGCTAATCAAACAGTAGGCCAAAAGACCTCTGCAGGGATGCAAGTCAATGACCTTTGGAGTGCGATCGGCGGAAGGGAGCACACACAGTGACTGTGCTTTCTGCAGCAGCACATCTACACAAGTTGTCAAAATTGTTGGTACCTCTCATTTAATGACAGAAAAACCCACAATGGTCACAGAAATAACTTGAATTTGACTAAAGTACTTAACTGTCATTCACGTGAATACATGTTAATTTACTCTTGTTCTTCTGAAATGCGGTTCCACTTGCATGGTAGCAGTCATTGTCTGATCACCCCTTTGTGATTTATTGTTGTATACTCTTTTTTACATAATTCTTTGAATAAAGTATATTTTAGCTAAATCTGGTTCATTTATGTGCAGTTTTTTCTCTATATGTTCTATGTACAGTTGTGCTCAACAGTTTACATACCCAAGCACAATTTTTTCTTTCTTGGAAATTTTACAGAGAATATGAAAGATAACACCAAAACTTTTTTCCCACTCATGGTTAGTAGGGTGACGACATTTATTGTAAAACTACTGTGTTTTCTCTTTTTAAATCATAATGACAAACCAAAACATTCAAATAACCCTGATCAAAAGTTCACATACCCCATTTCTTAATACCGTGTATTGCCCCCTCTATCATCAATGAAAGCTTGAAGTCTTTTGTGGTAGTTGTGGATGAGGTTCTTTATTTACTCAGATGGTAAAGGTGCCTACTCTTCTTGGCAAAAAGCCTCCAGTTCCTGTAAATTCCTGGGCTGTCTAGCATGAGCTGCGTGCTTGAGATCTCCCCATAGTTGCTCAATGATATTGAAAAAAAACACCAGAACACAGGCATGCTTACCTGTTCAAGGCCTCCAACAATTGCACTACCCAGGGTGCACCAGGCCCAAGTAAAGATAGCAAACAACACAGGTGCAAATAATACCGATGCAGCCAACCTACAATCAGGAATTGGCTGCTTGGAGCACCCAAGCAAAAAAATTGTTGTTTGCTATCTTTACTTGGGCCTGGTGCACCCTGGGTAGTGCAATTGTTGGAGGCCTTGAACAGGTAAGCATGCCTGTGTTCTGGTGTTTTTTTTGAGTTTAGTGGAGGTTTTCCTCCAATGGTGTTTTTTCAATGATATTGAAGTCAGGAGACTGAGATGGCCACTCTGAACCTTCACTTTGTTCTGCTGTAGCCAATGACAGGTTGACTTGGCCTTGTGTTTTGGATCGTTATCATGTTGGAACGTCCAAGTAGGTCTCATGCGCAGCTTCCAGGCTGATGAGTGCCAATTTGCCTCCAGTATTTGCTGATAATGTGCTACATTCATCTTTCTTTCAACTTTTTTTTTTTTTTTTTTTAAATTGTTTATTTTCAAATTTTCAAAATACAAAAACAGGACACAGAATACATGGAACATGAGTCAATCAGGAACAAATTGAAAATAGATGCTTGTGGAAACAATCTAGGAATGTCCTGCTTCTAATTCTTGCACCGGAAGCCTCCAAAAATTTCTTTCAACTTTGACCAAGTTACCTGTGCCTTTGTAGCTCACACATCCCAAAAACATCAGCGATCCACATCCATGCTTTACAGTAGGAATGGTGTTCCTTTCATCATAGGCCTTGTTGACCTCTCTCCAAATGTAACGTTTATGGTTGTGGCAAAAAAGTTCAATTTTGGTCTCATCACTCCAAATTACCTTTTTCCAGAAGTTTTGAGCCTTGTCTCTGTGCTGTTTTGCATATTGTAGGCTACATTCTTTGTGGCACAGTAATGGCTTTCTTCTGGTGACTCGACCATGCAGCCCATTTTTCAAGTGCCTCCTTATTGTGCATTTTGAAACAGCCCCACTGCTAGTTCTCCGAGAGTCCAGTATTTCAGCTGATGTTATTTGTGGGGTTTTTCTTTGCATCCCGAACAATTTTCCTGACAGTTGTGGACAACATTTTTGTTAGTCTACCTGACCATGGCTTTGTTTTTACAGAGCTCCTGATTTTCCATTTGTTAATCACAGTTTGAACGCTGCTGACTGGCATTATGAATTCCTTGGATATCTTTTTTATCCCTTTCCTGTTTTATACAGTTCAACTACCTTTTCCTGTATATCCATTGACAATTATTTTGCTTTCGCCATTACTCACAATCCAGAAATGTCAGTGGCTGGATGAAAGATGCAAAAGTCTGTCTGGATCCCAGAAACTCACTCAGCTTTTATGCACACACACTGATCACAAGAATACAGGTTACAGGTGAGGATGTTACCTTTAGGAGCCATGAAAACCCATTTGTGTCAAGTTCTGTCATGAGGGGAGAAAACGTTTTGGTGCTATCATTCATATTCTCTGAAAAAAGGACAAGAAAGCAAAAATTTTTCCAGGGTATGTAAACTTTTGAGCACAAGTGTACCTCTGGGTTCGCACCAAGTGGGATCTCCAACCTCATTGTCATCCTTTCTGTTCTCACACTTCTCACCCTGAGAGTCACCCTCCTTCTCTTCCTGCCCTGATGCCACAGAACAGTCCATGTGCACCTCTGGTATCTGAGTCTCATCATGATCACCTGCACCCTTGGTGGTTAATGTCTGGTGACAAAAGCATGGATTCTGCTCGAACCCTACTTCATCCGGCCCTGGTTTCAACATGAAAAAATTTGGGGCATCGGTGCAGATGATTTCCTCCTCTGGATTCTGTGATTCTTCAGAGCTGACCTCTTATGTCATTGGAATACAATGTGTGAAAAGCTCTTCAGATTGGCAAATCTAAGGTTCCCCACAGTCAATTGGGTGTTTGGAAATATTTGACATAGGGGGAAACAAGGATCATCGGAGTTCCAGCTCTGAGGACTGTACTGTGTGTGATGGTAAGGTGAAGGAAGAGGAGGAGAGGCCACTTGATGCAGCACTTGCCATCCACTGGAGGACATAAGCTTTCTGAGCTTCAACTACAAGGCGTATCGCTGTGCAGCTGCTAAAGAAAGGGAGTCGAGTAGTCCAGTCACTAACAAATGTTGTCAGTGGTCTTTGGATAGGACGAGACGTTGTTTGTTCAGTTGGGCTTTCATTCACATTAATATTTAACCAATGTACACATCAAACACCCAGCCTATTGCCCCTTCCACCAAGACCTCACTTTTTCCAACTCATGTTGTACGTAGCCTTCCCCTCTTGTACCCTGCTATTTTACAACCTTAGGCCTGCAGCTGTCAGTCACCTGTGACTAAATGAACAATCACTAGTTCTTTTCTGAGATAGTGTGCCTGAAAAACACTGTTATGCCTAATGATTTTTAAGAGAAAAATATAGTCTTCTTATTTGCCACTAAAACACAGTTTTAGCACAAACAATTTGAAGTAGCTGTTCTGTCTCCGCCATCTAATTAGTTCATAACTTTATTTATCTGTAGTGCTCTGGCTCCCTCTAGCGGTCAGAGTCATGTTGACAGTTCTATTTTCTGTTTTGGTATTTTCCATGTCTGATTCTCCTCCCCCCTTTGCAATGCATTATGGTAGCTCAGCCTCCATTTCCCTCCATTTTCCTTTCACTTCCTCCAGTTTGCTTTCAAGGAAAGACGCTTGCACTTCATCCCCCTTGCGATTGCATTGCCGGTATGTCTTTATGCTTTCTGTAGGTATTTCTGCTCTATATTAGCCTAGCTTAACCAGTTGTACTCCTAGTTCAGTTACTAGCTTTCTAAATGTTATGCATAATGTACATCATGTGTCGTATGTATTTGTTCTATACCATGCACTGATTCTATGTATATCATTGTTTACAGTTTCACCGCATCAATATACCACTACGTTTAATAAAGCACAGACTCAACCACAGTCTCCTTATCGGACTCCGGTATAGCGGTTTAGCTGACTGTATAGCTACGTGGGCCTGTCTCATTTAGTGAGGACAGAACAGTAGCTAATTAGTCCTTGTGGCTGCACCACTATAGTAGGCCTAATGATTTTTAGGTGGAAATCTGGCTTTCTAATTTGCCACTTCAACACTATTTTAGCACAAACGATTTGGAATAGCTATTTGCACCGAGTGTCTGCACCACTATATTAGGCTCAACAATGTTTAACACTAGTAAGTCATGAAGTAACACGCGATAGCCCTCACCGGTCCTGGAGTCAAAAGTTCCTTTATTCAATGTACATGTAAACCTTCACGGCACGGGGGAGCAGGGCAGTGAAAGGAGTGTGCAGGAGGAGACGACGGCCATTTCACGCTTCACACAGTGCTTCTACGGGTCCATGTCTGGAGGAAGTGACGCTAGAAGAAATAGGCGAGTATACAAACTCCACCCGAGTCACAGACCAATCAGACATGAGAGAAAGTGCATAATGTGAAAGTAAAAACATTTAAAAACAAAGACACAATTCACATAAGGTAACGGTAATGCAAACAAAACAGTGTAGAGAGCAACATCTATTATTATGAGACTCTTGTTTCCATATTCTTTCTGCGTGACAACACTATATGCGTCAAACACCAAATATAGAGAAGCGGGCTCACCATATCTCATATACAATGCATGAGTCCGTGGACAAAAAAGAACAGGTTATCAAAACATACTTAAATAGTGTGATGAACTACTATTGCCTCTAAGATATAAATACAGGGATCGCTATCAATAACAACAATGTTTAAGTTGAAATTTGTCCTGATTTGCCACTGAAACACAGTTTTAGCACAAACGATTTAGAGTAGCTAATTGGGCATCATGGTCGACCACTAAAGTAGGCCTAATGATTTTTACATGGAGATCTGGCCTTCTGATTTGTCATTAAAACACAATGTTAGCACAAACGATTTGGAGTAGCTAATGGGATATCCGGAGACTGCTGCACAGTTTTTTCACAATCTACTTTGATGTTGGAAGATCGATTTCACACAGGATAAGTTCGCTTTCAGCACCAGCCCTAGCGCAGGAGCAACCTCTTTGCACTGTGACACTGAGCAAATGGCATCAGCAAAATAAGATCTCCACTTTTTATATGAAAAACAACGAACATAGAAAAATTCAGAAAAACATACCATAGCAAAATAGCCTCACCAAAACCTTGTCAAATGACAAATGCACTAGCAGGATGCAGCAGCCCCCCACCGATAAAGGCAGGGACAGCACAGGTGCCAGCTACTGATAAAAACAGCCACCCACTCACCTGGCAAATTATGGAGGGGTTGGCTGCCTAGTAGCAAAAATTCACACAAATAGGGCTTGCATAGAACGCCAGTCACACAGGTAAGTGTGATGCAAAGTGTCTGGATAACAGCCTATTAGTTATGCCCATAGTATTAGCAGGCGGGCTGTCATTTGACAAGGTTTTTGTAAGGCTATTTTCCTATGGTATGTTTTTCTCTTTTCATATGACCAGGGACATATGACCTCAGTAACCAATCACAGAAGACCTTGTGTCATGATGTTGTGAATGGTTTCTGCTCCCTGATTGGTTGCCGGAATCAACACACATAAAGTTAAAGGAATAAAAAAAGCATGCTCCGCTGCTGTAACCTCTCTACATGCTCCTCTGACCTAGACACCCCTATCTCTTCATCAAACCTGCCCCCCTCCCACCCTCCACCGCTCATCATAGAGCAGCACTATACTAGCCAAAGTAATAACTAAAGCATTAGTGGATTTACCAAATCGTGACCAACTTTTGCCGACTTTGAGCAACAACACTCATGAAAGCATACATGAATCTGAATGTGCTACGTTTGTGTGAATTTTAGATTGGCGAACATTTTACTAACCCAATCGCTCATCTCTAGTCTGGAAGCCAAATTGTATAATGCAGAAGACGATACTCGACATTACAGCACCTGGCACGCTTTTTGGAACATAAAGGGTAACGCTGTCAACCTAATGTCACCAAAGGAGATCTGGAGAGTCATAAGAGCAGATAAGGAAATACTCAAACACAATATTACATATTACATACAACAATGTCTTATAAAGTATGATGAGTTATTGTAGCATTTTTGCATGGTTATGGCCCATATGGATGTATTATATCATGCAATTTACAGCTTTCATTTTGTTGTCATCAATAGATGTCTCTACAACAGGATAACTAACCTTCCTCTTAAATGTCAGGTAGCACAAACTTAATAATAATTTAAGCTAAAGCTGTAAAATATGTACATTTAAGGATGCTGCAGAGACTAATTCCCAGCTCAGTTACAATAATTCTAGTGAATAGGAAGAAAAGTGAAAACATAATTCCTGCCATCATTAGCCCAGAGCTAAAAATGCTTATGGTACACTCAGGTCAACTGCATCATTTGTCCTTTTATTAAAACTTCCTTGATAAGGTAACCAGATTGATTGTGTGCTTTAAAATGTGTTCTGATTAATACTGACCATATCACTGGCAGCATGAATCAGACCTTGGCTGCATATTTGCAGCCTGGTATATTTTTTCCTGAAACACTCTGGCATTTTATAGAAAAAGAACCAGCTGCCGATCATAGGCAGAAAAGAGACTACTCCAACTCTTCCCCCAGGCAGCTCGCCCCTGCACTCCAGGTGATTTAATGGTCTCTCTCTATAAACTTACAATGGCCCCAGCCAGATCTTTAAAACTATATTTTTTCTGAAACACAGGAGGAATTCAGAGAAAAATATTTCTGGATGAAATTGATCAGCCAGTGCTCGTATAGTGGAGTGGGGGGTCACCGAGTGATTCAGCTGTTTACATTTTTGTCAGATCAAACCTGACTTCATAAATAATCGTGTGTCTTGGTTCAAGTTTACCAAATTCTTATTTTTTATTTGGGCAACTTAACTAAAAATTCCCTATTGCCTAAACTTGAAAATTAATTATTTGCATAAAAATAAATCTATAATATTGCAGGTCAGAATACTAATATATATACATCAAAAGCATATTTTGTGAACTGTAAAATGAAAATATTACATTATAATGACCTACACAATTATCCACAAATGCATCATTTTTTTATTATAGTCGCTGGACAAATGGTACCTATTTTTATAGACGGTCCATTATTAATGGACCGCTGACAAACATGTATTACGTTTCCATCATGCATGCCTCTTTGTTGTCAAAGCAATAATGCATTCTGAAGAAGATCGGCAGGTCAAAAAGCTTTACACACATTTCATAAACTAAACATGTTAGGTTGTAGTTGTGAATATTCTTAAAATCTAAGGTTTGATTGCCTCATTCACAATAAAGAATATTGTAAAAGACCAATAAATAAATTCTGTTGCTTTGATTAATCATTATGTTTGCACTTTTTCTGTAGTGAAAATGGTTCTTACAGAGACTTTATTATTTATGTATTATTTGTAGTGATGAGAGAGCATATTCGGTAATGCTCGGTACTTGCCAATCATCGTTGTACTCGCGGTGCTCGGCGAGCGCCGAGCATTTCCGAAAAGTATTCAGCGGGAGCTCGTGTCCCTGCCCTGCATGTTTGGCACTCTTTAGAGTGCCAATCAACATGCAGCAATTGTCAGCCGCATACTGTAATGCCACAGCCATGTCGGTTGTGGCATGAGGCTATGTGCACAAGTTGCGGATTGGTGTGTGGATGTTTCCTCACTGTTTTTGCAAAATCCCCAGGTGAACCGCACTGCGGATTACCCGTGGATTTGCCAAGGATTTACCATGGTTTTTGTGCGGATTCCACCTTCGGTTTTACACCTGCGGATTCCTATTGAGGAGCAGGTGTAAACTGCTGCGGAATCCACACAAAGAATTGACATGCTGCAGAAAAAACAACGTTTACATTGTACTGTACAACGCATGGAAAACAGCTGCAGATCCGCAGCACAATCCGCCTTAGGGTACGTGTCCACCTTCAGGATGGCTGGTGGTATGGACGGAGCGGCCAACCAGCTCCGCCCTTAGCCCCGCCCCCTTCTGTGATGCGATGATGCCGGATGTGTTCATTGCACAGCGTCGCCGCAGGGTAAATGGACATGCTGCGATCAAAAAAAGACGAGCAGCATGTCCGGAATCGCAGGGCCGCCGGGTGCGTGTTACCATGCATAGTGGAGACGGGATTTCATAAAATCCCCTCCACTATGCTGTAACATCTGGACGCTGCATGTTTGATGCTGTGGCTCTGCGCAGCGTCAAACATGCAGCGTTTCCTGCTCGTGGACACATACCCTTACAGTTATTGGCTGGCCGCACAGCGTCATCAGGTCTATATGTGACCTGGCACCATTCTGCTCGGCACAGTCAGCTCTGGAATCACCAGTGTAGGGAGAGTTGCTACAGTGAAAGAGACATAACTAGTGTTGAGCATTCCGATACTGCAAGTATCGGGTATCGGCCGATACTTGCTGTATCGGAATTCCGATACTGAGATCCGATATTTTTGTGATATCGGGTATCGGTATCGAAACAACATTAATGTAAAAATGTGTAAAAGAGAGAATTAAAATAAAAAATATTGCTATACTCACCTCTCCGACGCAGCCTGCACCTTACCGAGGGAAGCGGCAGCGTTCTTTGTTTAAAATTTGCGCTTTTCTTTCCTTTACGTGAGTCCCGGCTTGTGATTGGTTGCGTGCCGCCCATGTGACCGGGACGCAACCAATCACAGCAAGCCGTGACGTAATTTCAGGTCCTTCAGGATTTTAAAATTACGTTCCGGCATTGTGATTGGTTGCGTCGCAGTCACATGGGCGACGCAACCAATCACAGCAAGCCGTGACGTAATTTCAGGTCCTTAAGGATTTTAAAATTACGTCCCGGCTTTGTGATTGGTTGCGTCGCAGTCACATGGGAGACGCAACCAATCACAAGCCGTGACGTCACGGGAGGCTGGACACGCGCGCATTTTAAAATGGGCGCGTGTCCAGCCTCCCGTGACGTCCCGGCTTGTGATTGGTTGCGCCGCGATCAACCAATCACAAGCCGGGAGGCTGGACACGCGCGCATTTTAAAATTTTAAAATGCGCGCGTGTCCAGCCTCCCGGCTTGTGATTGGTTGACCGCGGCGCAACCAATCACAAGCCGGGACGTCACGGGAGGCTGGACACGCGCCCATTTTAAAATTTTAAAATGCGCGCGTGTCCAGCCTCCCGGCTTGTGATTGGTTGACCGCGGCGCACAAAATGAGTGAGGATGAACTAAACCAAACAAGGGGAAACTGCCAATGTTGTCAAAACATCAATTGTTGCATAATAAGTTTGGTCGAATTTGCAGGATGTGTCTCACATTCCCATGTATCACCTCTCAGCTGATGTATTATACAAGCCTCCCGGCTTGTGATTGGTTGACCGCGGCGCAACCAATCACAAGCCGGGACGTCACGGGAGGCTGGACACGCGCCCATTTTAAAAAGCGCGCGTGTCCAGCCTCCCGTGACGTCACGGCTTGTGATTGGTTAATGGCGGCCATGTTGCCGGGACGCGGACCAATCACAGCAAGCCGTGACGTAATTTCGTCACGGCTTGCTGTGATTGGTCCGCGTCCCGGCAACATGGCCGCCCTGACCAATCACAAGCCGGGACTTCACGTAACCAAGTAAAAGCGCGAATTTTAAACAAACAACGCTGCCGGTTCCCTCGCTGAGGTCCAGGCTGCGTCGGAGAGGTGAGTATAGCGATATTTTTTATTTTAATTCTTTATTTTACACATTTATATGGATCCCAGGGCCTGAAGGAGAGTTTCCTCTCCTTCAGACCCTGGGAACCATCAGGAATACCGTCCGATACTTGAGTCCCATTGACTTGTATTGGTATCGGGTATCGGTATCGGATTGGATCCGATACTTTGCCGGTATCGGCCGATACTTTCCGATACCGATACTTTCAAGTATCGGACGGTATCGCTCAACACTAGACATAACCCAGCAGAATTTTTGCTTTCTTGGCTTTTTTTCAGAGAATATGTATGATAACACCAAACCTTTTTCTACACTCATGGTTTGTGGTTGGGAGAAGCCATTTATTGTCAAACTATTGTGTTTTCTCTTTTTAAATCATAATGACAAGCCAAAACATCCAAATGACCCTGATCAAAAGTTCACATACCCTGGTGATTTTGGCCTGACAACATGCACAGAACTTGACACAAATGGGTTTGAACGGCTACTGAAGGTAACATCCTCACTGTGTCCTGTTTGCTTGTAATCAGTGTGTGTGCATAAAAGCTGAGTGAGTTTCTGGGATTCAGACAGACTCTTGCATCTTTCATCCACCCATTGATGTTTCTGAATTGTGATGGTGAGATTGTGAAAGCAAAAGAATGGTCAATGGATGTATGGTAAAAAGTAGTTGAACTGTATAAAACAGGAAAAGGATAGAAAAAGATATCCAAAGGACTGATAATGTCAGTCAGCAGCGTTCAAACTGTGATTAACAAAAGGAAAATCAGGGGCTCTGCAAAAACAAAATCACGGTCAAGTGGGCCAACAAAAATATCATCCCGAACTGCCAGGAAAATTGTTCGGGATGCAAAGAAAAACCCACAAATAACATCAGCTGAAATACTGGACTGTTATGACCTAGTGGTTAAGAGGCCACACCGATATGACCTGGGGGCTAAAACGCAACATGGGACGAGCTCTGAGGAGGTGGTATCTCTACTGACCGCAGTCCCTAATCCTAACAACAACACTAGTAATAGCCGTGGGATGTTCCTGACTCTCCCTAGACACCTCTTCACAGCCTAAGAATTAACTACCCCTAAAGAAGGAAATAGAAAGCTATCTTGCCTCAGAGAAAACCCCAAAAGGAAAGATAGCCCCCCACAAATATTGGCTGTGAGTGGAGAGGGAAATGACATACACAGAAATGAAATTAGTTTTCAGCAAAGGAGGCCAATACTAAACTTGATAGACAGAGAGAAAAGGATACTGTGCGGTCAGTATTAAAAACTACAAAATTCCACGCAGAGTTTACAAAAATGAACTCCACACTGACTCACGGTGTGGAGGGGCAAATCTGCTTCCCAGAGCTTCCAGCTAGCCTGAATATGACATAGTGACAAGCTGGACAAAAAGAGACATATTTGCAAAGCAACAATGTCCAAAGCAAATGGACAAACAAGAACTAGCAGAACTTATCTTTTGCTGACAAGGACAGGCCATATGAGAAATCCAAGGAGAGAACCAAATCCAACCTAAGACATTGACAGCTGGCATGAACTAAAGCCCAGAGCAGGTTTAAATAACAAACCCAGGCAAGGTGATCAGTGATGGCAGCTGCTACAGCTACCTAAAGGAGCAGCAGTTCCACTCGAAACCACCAGAGGGAGCCCAAGGGCAGAACTCACAAAAATACCATTAGCAACCACAGGAGGGAGCTCCAGAACGGAATTCACAACAGTACCCCCCCCCTTGAGGAGGGGTCACCGAACCCTCACCAGAGCTCCCAGGCCGATCAGGACGAGCCAAATGGAAAGCACAAACCAAATCAGCAGCATGAACATCGGAGGCAACAACCCAAGAATTATCCTCCTGGCCATAACCCTTCCACTTGACCAGATACTGAAGCTTCCGTCTCGAAAAATGAGAATCCAAAGTCTTCTCCACCACATATTCCAATTCCCCCTCAACCAACACCGTAGCAGGAGGATCAACGGAGGGAACCATAGGTACCACATATCTCCGCAACAAGGATCTATGGAACACATTATGAATGGAAAAAGAAGCTGGAAGGGCCAAACGAAAAGACACCGGATTGATAATTTCAGAAATCTTATAAGGCCCAATAAAGCGAGGCTTGAACTTAGGGGAAGAAACCTTCATAGGAACATGATGAGAAGACAACCAGACCAAATCCCCAACACGAAGCCGGGGACAAACACACCGATGACTGTTATGATCCTTAGTGGCTGAAGATCACGAATAGACCAGCAAGTGAATAAACTAAGGACAAGCTCTAGGGAGATGGTAACTGGACTGATCGCAAATCTGAACCTATCCAACACAAATAGAGGTAGCCGGTGAACGTGCCTAAAAAATTCCTAGACGTCTCGAGCCAGCCTGAGGAACTAGCTACCCCTAAAGAGAAACAAAGACCTCGCTTGCCTCCAGAGAAATAATCCCTAAAGATATAGAAGCCCCCAACAAATATTAACGGTGAAGTAAGAAGAAGGCACATACGTAGGGATGAAATCAGATTCAGCAAAAGAGGCCCACTAGTACTAGAAAGCAGAAAATAGAGCAGGGGTCTATGCGATCAATAAAAAACCCTTACAAAATATCCATCCTGAGATTTCAAGAACCCACGCACCAACTAATGGTGTGTGGGGAGAAACTCAGTCCACTAGAGCATCCAGCAGCGAGGGAATCACATTTTAGCAAGCTGGACAAGAAAACATGATAAACACTGCTGATCAAAAAAATGAGCAAACAAAACTTAGCTTGTCCTGGATGGACTGGGAGCAAGGTAGTCAGAAGGAATCTGAGTAGCACTGAATACATTGACAGCCGGCAACAAGTGAAAGCAAAACAGAGCTATATAGGAACCTCCCAGAGGATAACGAACCAGCTGATAGCCAGAGACCAGCAGGATAACAAACAAAGCCACCAGGGGGAGCCCAAAGCAAAAGTCACACCATACCACCAGTGACCACAAGAGGGAGCCTGAAAACAGAGTTCACAACAGTACCCCCCCTTAAGGAGGGGTCACCGAACCCTCATGAAAACCCCCAGGGCGATCAGGATAAGCCACATGGAAGGCACGAACCAAATCGGCCGCATGAACATCAGAGGCGACAACCCAAGAATTATCCTCCTGACCATAGCCCTTCCACTTGACCAAATACTGGAGCTTCCGTCTAGAAACACGAGAATCCAAGATCTTCTCCACCACGTATTCCAATTCTCCCTCAACCAGCACCGGGGCAGGAGGCTTAACTGGAGGAACCACAGGTACCACATACCTCCGCAACAACGAGCGATGGAACACATTATGAATAGCAAATGATGCCGGGAGGTCCAGACAGAATGACACAGGGCCAAGGACTTCCAGAATCTTATAAGGACCGATAAACCGAGGCTTGAACTTAGGAGAGGAGACCTTCATAGGAACGAAGCGAGAAGACAACCACACCAAGTCCCCAACACGAAGTCGGGGACCCACACAGCGACGGCGGTTGGCAAAGAGCTGAGCCTTCTCTTGTGACAACTTCAAATTGTCCACCACATGATTCCAAATCTGATGCAACCTATCCACCACAACATCCACTCCAGGACAGTCAGAAGGCTCCACCTGACCCGAGGAAAAACGAGGATGAAACCCCGAATTGCAAAAAAAAGGAGAAACCAAAGTAGCAGAACTAGCCTGATTATTAAGGGCAAACTCGGCCAACGGCAAAAAAGTAACCCAGTCGTCCTGGTCAGCAGAAACAAAACATCTTAAATAAGTCTCCAAGGTCTGATTAGTTCGCTCGGTTTGGCCATTCGTCTGAGGATGGAAGGCCGACGAAAAAGACAATTCAATGCCCAACTTAGCACAAAAGGTCCGCCAAAATCTAGACACAAACTGGGATCCTCTGTCAGAAACAATGTTCTCAGGAATCCCGTGCAAACGAACCACATTTTGAAAAAACAGTGGAACCAACTCGGAGGAGGAAGGCAACTTAGGCAAGGGCACCAAATGGACCATCTTAGAAAAACGATCACACACCACCCAGATGACAGACATTCTCTGAGAGACAGGGAGATCTGAAATAAAATCCATGGAAATGTGCATCCAAGGCCTCTTCGGGACAGGCAAAGGTAGCAGCAAACCACTGGCACGAGAACAGCAAGGCTTCGCCCGAGCACAAATTCCACAAGACTGCACAAAGGAACGCACATCCCGCGACAAGGAAGGCTGTCATGTTCTCAATGGCAAGAGAACATAGCATCAGCATATATAGGAACTAGCTCTTGGAAGATGGGAACTGAGCTGACCATGAACTAAACCTAACACACAACTAGCAGTGGCCGGGTAGCATGCCTACGTTGATTCTAGATGCCCAGCACCAGCCGGAGGACTAAATAATGCTAGCAGAGGAAAATATTAGTCCTAGCTCACCTCTAGAGAAATACCCCGAAAGGAGACAGAGGCCCCCCACATGTATTGGCGGTGAATTAAGATGAAATAACAAACGTAGTATGAAAATAGGTTTAGCAAATTTGAGGTCCACTTACTAAATAGCAGAAGACAGAAAGGACACTTTCATGGTCAGCTGAAAACCCTTTCAAAACACCATCCAGAAATTACTTTAAAACTCTGGCATTAACTCATAACACCAGAGTGGCAATTCCTGTTCACAAGAGCTTTCCAGACACAGTAACGAAACTACAGCTGTGAACTGGAACAAAAATGCAAAAACAAACATGGACAAGAGTCCAACTTATCTAGTAGTTGTCTAGGAGCAGGAACAAGCACAGAGAGGCTTCTGATAACATTGTTGACCGGCAAGCAACTAACAGAGCAGCAAGGTTATATAGCGACTCCCACATCTTGATGGGAACAGGTGAACAGAGAAGATGAAAACACCAGTTCAATTCCACCAGTAGCCACCGGGGGAGCCCAGAATCCAAATTCACAACAGAAGGCCACCAAAAAGACCTGGCCACCAAGTCTCTGGTACCAAATATTCCAGGATGGCCCGCCAACACCAAAGAATGAACCTCGGAGATGACTCTGTTGGTCCATCTATCCGGGACAAACAGTCTCTCTGGTGGACAGCGGTCAGGTCTATCCGCCTGAAACTCTTGCAGCACACGTCGCAAATCTGGGGAGATGGCAGACAAAATCACCCCTTCTCTAAGGATACCAGCCGGCTCTGAATCTCCAGGAGAGTCAGGCACAAAACTCCTAGAAAGAGCATCAGCCTTCACATTCTTCGAACCCGGCAGGTACGAGACCATGAAATCAAAACGAGAGAAAAACAACAACCAACGAGCCTGTCTGGGATTCAGCCGCTTGGCCGACTCGAGATAAATTAAATTCTTGTGATCAGTCAAGACCACCACACGATGTTTAGCTCCCTCGAGCCAATGTCGCCACTCCTCAAATGCCCACTTCATAGCCAACAGCTCCCGATTACCGACATCATAATTCCACTCGGCAGGCGAAAACTTTCTTGAAAAGAAAGCACATGGCTTCATCACAGAGCCATCGGGGCTTCTCTGCGACAAAACAGCCCCCGCTCCAATCTCAGAAGCATCAACCTCCACCTGGAAGGGAAGCGAGACATCTGGCTGACACAAGACCGGAGCCGAAGAAAACCGACGCTTCAGCTCCCGAAAGGCCTCCACAGCCGCAGAAGACCAATTAGTCACATCAGAACCCTTCTTGGTCAAATCTGTCAAAGGCTTAACAACGCCAGAAAAATTAGCTATGAAGCTACGGTAAAAATTAGCAAAACCCAAGAACTTCTGAAGACTCTTAACAGATGTAGGCTGCATCCAGTTATGAATAGCCTGAACCTTGACTGGGTCCATCTCAATAGTAGAAGGAGAAAAAATGAAACCCAAAAAAGAAATCTTCTGGACTCCAAAAATACATTTTGAGCCCTTCACAAATAAAGCATTGTCACGCAGGACCTGAAAGACCATCCTGACCTGCTTAACATGAGACTCCCAATCATCCGAAAAAACCAGAATATCATCCAGATACACAATCATAAACTTATCCAGATATTCACGGAAGATGTCATGCATAAAGGACTGAAAGACTGAAGGAGCATTAGAAAGTCCAAAAGGCATCACCAAGTACTCAAAATGGCCTTCAGGCGTATTAAATGCAGTTTTCCATTCATCACCCTGTTTTATACGCACAAGGTTATACGCACCACGAAGATCTATCTTGGTGAACCAACTAAACCCCCTAATGCGAGTAAACAAATCAGTTAACAATGGCAAAGGATACTGAAATTTGACCATGATTTAATTCAAAAGGCGAAAATCAATACAGGGTCTCAGGGAACCATCCTTTTTAGCCACAAAAAAGAATCCTGCACCAAGAGGGGATGAGGACGGGCGAATATGTCCCTTCTCTAAAGACTCCTTTATATAACTCCGCATGGCAGCATGCTCCGGCACAGATAAATTGAAAAGTCGTCCCTTAGGAAACTTACTACCAGGAATTAAATTTATAGCACAATCACAGTCCCTATGAGGAGGTAGAGAATTGAGTTTGGGCTCCTGTTGTGATTTTGCTTTTTGCTCCCTCTAGTGGTCATTAGTGATTTGACTCTGGAGCGTCTGTCTTTTCCTATATCCTCACCTGGGCCGTTAGTTCAGGGGCGTTGCTATATAAGCTCCCTGGACCTTCAGTTCAATGCCTGGCATCGTTGAAATCAGAGCTAATCTGTTGTGCTCTTGTCCTCTGATCCTGGTTCCTGTTTTTCAAGCTAAGTCTGCTTCTTTGCTTTTGTTTTGTTTGGTATTTTTGTCCAGCTTGTTCCTATCTGTATCCTTACCTTTTCTGGAAGCTCTAGGGGGCTGGTGTTCTCCCCCCGGACCGTTAGACGGTTCGGGGGTTCTTGAATCTCCAGCGTGGATTTTTATAGGGTTTTTGTTGACCAGATAAGTTATCTTGCTATATTCTGCTATTAGTAAGCTGGCCTCTCTTTGCTGAACCTGGTTCATTTCTGTGTTTGTCATTTCCTCTTTCCTCACCGTTATTATTTGTGGGGGGCTTGTATCTTGCTTTGGGGTCCCTTTCTCTGGAGGCAAGAGAGGTCTTTGTTTTCTTCTCCTAGGGGTAGTTAGATTCTCCGGCTGGCGCGAGTCATCTAGCGATCACCGTAGGCATGATCTCCGGCTACTTCTAGTGTTGGCGTTAGGAGTAGCTATTTGGTCAACCCAGTTACCACAGCCCTATGAGCTGGATTTTTGTATCTTGCAGACTTACACGTTCCTCTGAGACCCTGTCCACTGGGGTCATAACAGTATGCCAGGCCAGTATTAAATGTTTAATGCATTGCAGAAGTGGGATTATAAGAAAGAAAATTTTGAGGTTTTTTTTTCCCTCTCTCATTTTTTTTTTTTTCTTTTCCCCTTTACCTCAGAGTGGCTTAAGCTTGCTGCAGACATGAATGTCCAGACCTTGATTACAAGTGTGGACCAGCTTGCCGCTCGTGTGCAGGGTATACAAGATTATGTTACCAGAAATCCTAGGTCTGAACCCAAGATTCCGATTCCTGAACTGTTTTCAGGAGACCGATTTAAGTTTAGGAATTTCAGGAATAATTGTAAATTATTTTTGTCCCTGAAACCTTGTTCGTCTGGAGACTCTGCTCAACAAGTAAAAATTGTTATTTCATTCTTACGGGGTGACCCTCAGGATTGGGCTTTTTCGTTGGCGCCAGGAGATCCGGCATTGGCTGATATTGATGCGTTTTTTCTGGCGCTCGGTTTACTTTATGAGGAACCCAATCTTGAGATTCAGGCAGAGAAAGCCTTGCTGGCTATGTCTCAGGGCCAGGACGAGGCTGAGGTGTATTGCCAAAAATTTCGGAAATGGTCCGTGCTGACACATTGGAACGAGTGTGCACTGGCCGCTAATTTTAGAAATGGCCTTTCTGAGGCCATTAAGAATGTTATGGTGGGTTTTCCCATTCCCACAGGTCTGAATGATACCATGTCCCTGGCTATTCAAATTGACCGGCGGTTGCGGGAGCGCAAAACCGCAAATTCCCTCATGTTGTTGTCTGAACAGACACCTGATGTGATGCAATGTGATAGAAAAACCGCAAATTCCCTCATGGTGTTGTCTGAACGGACACCTGATTTGATGCAATGTGATAGAATCCTGACTAGAAATGAGAGGAAAATTCATAGACGCCGGAATGGCTTGTGCTACTACTGTGGTGATTCTACACATGTTATCTCAGCATGCTCTAAACGTATATCTAAGGTTGTTAGTCCTGTCACCGTTGGTAATTTGCATCCTAAGTTTATTCTGTCTGTAACTTTGATTTGCTCACTGTCATCTTATCCTGTCATGGCGTTTGTAGATTCAGGTGCTGCCCTGAGTCTTATGGATCTCTCATTTGCTAAGCGCTGTGGTTTTATTCTTGAACCATTAGAAAATCCTATCCCTCTTAGGGGTATTGATGCTACGCCATTGGCAGAAAATAAGCCGCAGTATTGGACACAGGTTACCATGTGCATGACTCCTGAACACCGCGAGGTGATACGTTTTCTCGTTCTACATAAAATGCATGATTTGGTTGTTTTGGGGCTGCCATGGTTACAGACCCATAATCCAGTCCTTGACTGGAAGGCTATGTCAGTGTCTAGTTGGGGCTGTCGTGGTATTCATGAGGATTCCCTGCCTGTGTCTATTGCTTCTTCTACGCCTTCGGAAGTTCCGGAGTACTTGTCTGATTATCAGGATGTCTTTAGCGAGTCCAGGTCCAGTGCATTGCCTCCTCATAGGGAATGTGACTGTGCAATAGATTTGATTCCAGGCAGTAAATTTCCTAAGGGAAGACTGTTTAATCTGTCGATACCTGAACATACCGCTATGCGTTCATATATCAAGGAGTCTCTGGAGAAAGGACACATCCGTCCGTCTTCTTCCCCTCTTGGTGCGGGATTCTTTTTTGTGGCTAAAAAGGACGGATCTTTGAGGCCTTGTATTGACTATCGGCTTTTAAATAAGATCACTGTCAAATTTCAGTATCCTTTGCCGCTGTTGTCTGACTTGTTTGCCCGGATTAAAGGTGCCAAGTGGTTTACCAAGATAGACCTTCGTGGTGCGTACAACCTTGTGCGCATTAAGCAAGGGGATGAATGGAAAACCGCATTCAATACGCCCGAAGGTCATTTTGAGTACTTGGTGATGCCTTTTGGGCTCTCTAATGCCCCTTCAGTTTTTCAGTCCTTTATGCATGACATTTTCCGGAACTATCTGGATAAATTTCTGATCGTTTATCTGGATGATATTCTGTTTTTTTCTGATAATTGGGACTCGCATGTGGAGCAGGTCAGGATGGTCTTTAAAATTTTGCGTGAAAATTCTTTGTTTGTCAAGGGCTCAAAGTGTCTTTTTGGTGTACAGAAGGTTCCCTTTTTGGGGTTCATTTTTTCCCCTTCTGCTGTGGAGATGGACCCAGTCAAGGTCCGAGCTATTCTTGATTGGACTCAGCCCTCGTCAGTTAAGAGTCTTCAGAAGTTCTTGGGTTTCGCTAACTTCTACCGTCGTTTTATCGCTAACTTTTCTAGCATTGTGAAACCTTTGACGGATATGACCAAGAAGGGCTCCGATGTGGTTAATTGGGCTCCTGCTGCCGTGGAGGCTTTCCAGGAGTTGAAACGTCGGTTTACTTCGGCGCCTGTTTTGTGCCAGCCTGATGTCTCGCTTCCCTTTCAAGTTGAGGTGGATGCTTCAGAGATTGGAGCAGGGGCCGTTTTGTCGCAGAGAGGCCCTGGTTGCTCTGTTATGAGACCTTGCGCCTTTTTCTCTAGGAAGTTTTCGCCTGCGGAGCGAAATTATGATGTGGGCAATCGGGAGTTGTTGGCCATGAAATGGGCATTTGAGGAGTGGCGTCATTGGCTCGAGGGTGCTAAGCATCGTGTGGTGGTCTTGACTGATCACAAAAATCTGATGTATCTCGAGTCTGCTAAACGCCTGAATCCTAGACAGGCCCGCTGGTCATTGTTTTTCTCCCGATTTGACTTTGTTGTCTCGTATTTACCAGGTTCAAAGAATGTGAAGGCCGATGCTCTTTCCAGGAGCTTTGTGCCTGATGCTCCTGGAGTCGCTGAACCTGTTGGTATTCATAAGGATGGTATTATCTTGTCAGCTATTTCTCCTGATCTGCGACGTGTGTTGCAGAGATTTCAGGCTGATAGGCCTGATTCTTGTCCACCTGACAGACTGTTTGTGCCTGATAAGTGGACCAGCAGAGTCATTTCCGAGGTTCATTCCTCGGTGTTGGCAGGTCACCCAGGAATTTTTGGCACCAGAGATCTGGTGGCCAGATCCTTTTGGTGGCCTTCCTTGTCTAGGGATGTGCGGTCATTTGTACAGTCCTGTGGGACTTGTGCTCGAGCTAAGCCTTGCTGTTCTCGTGCCAGCGGGTTGCTCTTGCCCTTGCCTGTCCCTAAGAGACCTTGGACACATATCTCCATGGATTTCATTTCTGATCTTCCGGTGTCTCAGGGCATGTCTGTTATCTGGGTGATATGTGATCGCTTCTCCAAGATGGTCCATTTGGTTCCTTTGCCTAAACTGCCTTCCTCTTCTGATCTGGTTCCTGTGTTTTTCCAGAACGTGGTTCGTTTGCACGGCATCCCTGAGAATATTGTGTCAGACAGAGGATCCCAGTTCGTTTCCAGATTCTGGCGATCCTTTTGTAGTAGGATGGGCATTGACTTGTCGTTTTCGTCTGCTTTCCATCCTCAGACTAATGGACAGACGGAGCGAACTAATCAGACTTTGGAGGCTTATTTGAGATGTTTTGTCTCTGCTGATCAGGACGATTGGGTGACCTTCTTGCCGTTGGCTGAGTTTGCCCTTAATAATCGGGCTAGTTCCGCCACCTTGGTTTCGCCGTTTTTCTGCAACTCTGGTTTCCACCCTCGTTTTTCTTCGGGTCATGTGGAACCTTCTGACTGCCCTGGGGTGGATTCTGTGGTGGATAGGTTGCAGCGGATCTGGAATCTTGTGGTGGACAACTTGAAGTTGTCACAGGAGAGGGCTCAGCGCTTTGCCAACCGCCGCCGCGGTGTGGGTCCCCGACTACATGTTGGGGATTTGGTGTGGCTTTCTTCCCGCTTTGTTCCTATGAAGGTTTCCTCTCCCAAATTTAAACCTCGTTTTATTGGTCCTTACAAGATATTGGAAATTCTTAATCCTGTATCCTTTCGCCTGGATCTACCTGTGTCGTTTGCTATCCACAACGTGTTTCATAGGTCCTTGTTGCGGCGGTACGTTGTGCCTGTGGTTCCTTCTGCTGAGCCTCCTGCTCCGGTGTTGGTTGAGGGCGAGTTGGAGTACGTGGTGGAGAAGATCTTGGATTCTCGTCTCTCCAGGCGGAGGCTTCAGTACCTGGTCAAGTGGAAGGGCTATGGTCAGGAAGATAATTCCTGGGTGGTTGCCTCTGATGTTCATGCGGCCGATTTAGTTTGTGCCTTTCACGCCGCTCATCCTGATCGCCCTGGTGGTCGTGGTGAGGGTTCGGTGACCCCTCACTAAGGGGGGGGTACTGTTGTGATTTTGCTTTTTGCTCCCTCTAGTGGTCATTAGTGATTTGACTCTGGAGCGTCTGTCTTTTCCTATATCCTCACCTGGGCCGTTAGTTCAGGGGCGTTGCTATATAAACTCCCTGGACCTTCAGTTCAATGCCTGGCATCGTTGAAATCAGAGCTAATCTGTTGTGCTCTTGTCCTCTGATCCTGGTTCCTGTTTTTCAAGCTAAGTCTGCTTCTTTGCTTTTTGCTTTTGTTTTGTTTGGTATTTTTGTCCAGCTTGTTCCTATCTGTATCCTTACCTTTTCTGGAAGCTCTAGGGGGCTGGTGTTCTCCCCCCGGACCGTTAGACGGTTCGGGGGTTCTTGAATCTCCAGCGTGGATTTTTATAGGGTTTTTGTTGACCAGATAAGTTATCTTGCTATATTCTGCTATTAGTAAGCTGGCCTCTCTTTGCTGAACCTGGTTCATTTCTGTGTTTGTCATTTCCTCTTTCCTCACCGTTATTATTTGTGGGGGGCTTGTATCTTGCTTTGGGGTCCCTTTCTCTGGAGGCAAGAGAGGTCTTTGTTTTCTTCTCCTAGGGGTAGTTAGATTCTCCGGGTGGCGCGAGTCATCTAGCGATCACCGTAGGCATGATCCCCGGCTACTTCTAGTGTTGGCGTTAGGAGTAGCTATTTGGTCAACCCAGTTACCACAGCCCTATGAGCTGGATTTTTGTATCTTGCAGACTTACACGTTCCTCTGAGACCCTGTCCACTGGGGTCATAACAGGCTCCTCAAATACATCCTGGTAGTCTGACAAAAACGTAGGGACTTCAGAAGGAGTGGACGAAGCAATTGACACCACAGGAGCGTCACCATGAATTCCCTGATAACCCCAACTTGACACCGACATAGCTTTCCAATCCAGGACTGGATTATGAGTCTGCAACCATGGTAGACCCAACACGACGACATCATGCAAATTATGCAGTACAAGAAAGTGAATCACCTCTT
The DNA here is from genome assembly GCF_051348905.1 of Ranitomeya variabilis. Taxonomy (NCBI): domain Eukaryota; kingdom Metazoa; phylum Chordata; class Amphibia; order Anura; family Dendrobatidae; genus Ranitomeya; species Ranitomeya variabilis. Next base: position 466,650,216 of record NC_135236.1, read on the forward strand.
GATGAACAGGAGTCATGCACATGGTCACTTGTGTCCAGTACTGAGGTCTATTCGTAGCCAATGGTGTAGAATCAATTCCCCTTAGTGGAATAGGGAATTTTAAAGGCTCCAAATCAAAACCACAGTGCCTGGCAAATGACCAATCCATCAGACTCAGGGCGGCACCTGAATCTACAAAAGCATTAACCGGGTAAGATGACAGGGCACAAATCAGGGTAACAGACAAAATGAACTTAGGCTGTAAAGTACCAATGGTGACAGATTTATCAACCTTTTTTTTGCGCTTAGAGCATGCTGAGATAACATGAGCTGAGTCACCACAGTAAAAGCACAACCCATTTTGCCGTCTATAATTTTGCCGTTCACTTCTGGTCAGAATTCTGTCACATTGCATAGATTCAGGTGTCTGTTCAGAAGACACCGCCAAATGGTGCACAGGTTTGCGCTCCCGCAAACGCCGATCAATCTGAATGGCCAGAGTCATTGACTCATTCAGACCTGCAGGCGTAGGGAACCCCACCATGACATTCTTAATGGCTTCAGAAAGACCTTCTCTGAAATTTGCAGCCAGGGCACACTCATTCCACTGAGTAAGCACCGACCATTTCCGAAATTTCTGGCAGTACACCTCTGCTTCATCTTGCCCCTGCTAGAGGGCCAATAACGTTTTTTCAGCCTGATTCTCAAGATTAGGTTCCTCATAGAGCAATCCAAGGGCTAGAAAAAACGCATCTACACTAAGCAATGCAGGATCCCCTGGCGCCAATGCGAAGGCCCAATCTTGAGGGTCACCGCGCAAAAAGGAAATGATAATCTTAACTTGCTGAACGGAATCACCAGAGGAACGAGGTTTCAAAGAAAGAAACAACTTACAATTGTTCCTAAAATTCAGGAACCTAGATCTATCTCCAGAAAACAACTCCGGAATAGGTATTCTAGGCTCTGACATAGGACTGTGAACAACAAAATCCTGAATACTTTGAACCCTAGCAGCAAGATGATCCAGACTGGAAGCCAAGCTCTGGACATCCATGTCAGCAGCTGAACTCAGAGCCACACCAAGATTAAGAGGAGGAGAGAAGCTAGCCACAGCAGCTAGACACACAGCAACAACAACCAAAAAAAAAAAAAAAAATTTCTCAAGGCTTCTTTTCTCCTGCTTCTGCCATGCATTTAACACTTTAGGGCTGGCTGTACTGTTATGATCCTTAGTGGCTGAAGATCACGAATAGACCAGCAAGTGAATAAACTAAGGACAAGCTCTAGGGAGATGGTAACTGGACTGATCGCAAATCTGAACCTATCCAACACAAATATTAACGGTGAAGTAAGAAGAAGGCACATACGTAGGGATGAAATCAGATTCAGCAAAAGAGGCCCACTAGTACTAGAAAGCAGAAAATAGAGCAGGGGTCTATGCGATCAATAAAAAACCCTTACAAAATATCCATCCTGAGATTTCAAGAACCCACGCACCAACTAATGGTGTGTGGGGAGAAACTCAGTCCACTAGAGCATCCAGCAAGCGAGGGAATCACATTTTAGCAAGCTGGACAAGAAAACATGATAAACACTGCTGATCAAAAAAATGAGCAAACAAAACTTAGCTTGTCCTGGATGGACTGGGAGCAAGGTAGTCAGAAGGAATCTGAGTAGCACTGATTACATCGACAGCCGGCAACAAGTGAAAGCAAAACAGAGCTATATAGGAACCTCCCAGAGGATAACGAACCAGCTGATAGCCAGAGACCAGCAGGATAACAAACAAAGCCACCAGGGGGAGCCCAAAGCAAAAGTCACACCATACCACCAGTGACCACAAGAGGGAGCCTGAAAACTGAGTTCACAACAGACGTCGGTTAGCAAAACGTTGAGCCTTTTCCTGAGACAACGTCAAATTTTCCACCACATGAGTCCAAATTTGCTGCAACCTGTCCACCACAGAATCCACACCAGGACAGTCAGAAGGCTCAAGCTGCCCTGAAGAAAAACGAGGATGAAAACCAAAGTTACAAAAAAAGGCGAAACCAAGGTAACAGAACTAGCCCGATTATTAAGGGCAAACTCGGCCAACGGCAAAAAGGTCACCCAATCACCCTGATCAGCAGACACGAAGCATCTCAAATAGGTTTCCAAGGTCTGATTGGTTCGCTCCGTTTGGCCATTTGTCTGAGGATGGAATGCTGAATAAAAAGACAAATCAATGCCCATTGTAGCACAAAAGGACCGCCAAAACCTAGAAACGAACTGGGAACCTCTGTCAGACACAATATTCTCCGGAATACCATGCAAACGAACCACATGCTGAAAAAATAATGGAACCAAATCAGAGGAGGAAGGCAACTTAGGCAACGGTATCAAATGGACCATCTTAGAAAACCGGTCACAAACCACCCAGATGACAAACATCTTCTGAGAAACAGGAAGGTCAGAAATAAAATCCATGTAAATATGCGTCCAGGGCCTCTCAGGAATAGGCAAAGGCAAAAGCAACCCACTGGCACGGGAACAGAAAGGCTTAGCCCGAGCACAGGTCCCACAGGACTGCACAAACGAACGCACATCCCGCGACAAGGAAGGCCCTTAGGGAACTTACAGCCAGGAATCAAATTAATGGTACAATCGCAGTCCCTATGAGGAGGCAGGGAACTTGACTTGGGCTCATCAAATATATCCTGGAAATCCGACAAAAACTCAGGAACATCAGAAGAAGGGGACGAGGAAATGGACATCAAAGGAATATCACTATGTATCCCCTGACAACCCCAACCAGTTACAGACATAGATCTCCAATTCAGCACTGGATTATGTACCTGTAACCATGGAAAACCCAGCACAACAACATCATGCAAATTATGCAACACCAAAAAGCGAATATTTTCCTGATGTGCTGGAGCCATGTACATGGTCAACTGTGTCCAGTACTGGGGTTTATTCTTGGCCAATGGCGTAGCATCAATCCCCCTTAAGGGAATAGGGCACTGCAAAGGCTCCAAGGAAAAACCACAGCGCTTGGCAAATTCTAAGTCCATTAAGTTCAGGGCAGCGCCAGAATCCACAAATGCCATAACAGAAAAGGACGACAATGAGCAAATCAGGGTAACAAACAAAAGAAATTTAGGCTGTACAGTACTAATGGTAACAGAACTAGTGACCCTCTTAGTACGCTTAGGGCAATCATAAATAGCATGAGCAGAATCACCACAGTAAAAACACAGGCCATTCTGACATCTGAATTTCTGCCTTTCTGCTCTAGTCAAAATCCTATCACATTGCATAGGCTCAGGACTCTGCTCAGAGGACACTGCCATATGGTGCACAACCTTGCGCTCGCGCAGGCGCCGATCAATCTGAATGGCCAAAGACATTGACTCATTCAGACCAGCAGGCGTGGTAAACCCCACCATAACATCTTTAAGGGCTTCAGAAAGACCCTTTCTGAAAATCGCTGCCAGGGCATACTCATTCCATTTTGTGAGCACAGACCACTTTCTAAATTTCTGGCAGTATACTTCTGCTGCTTCCTTACCCTGACACAGAGCCAGCAAAGTTTTTTCTGCCTGATCCACAGAATTAGGCTCGTCATACAGCAATCCGAGCGCTTGAAAAAATGCGTCAATATTGAGCCATGCAGGATTTCCTGGCTCAAGGGAGAATGCCCAGTCCTGCGGGTCACCACGCAGCAAAGAAATAACAATCTTCACCTGCTGAATGGGGTCACCAGAGGAACGGGGTCTCAGAGAAAAAAACAATCTGCAATTATTTTTAAAGTTCAGAAATTTAGATCTATCCCCAGAAAATAAATCAGGAATAGGAATTCTAGGCTCTAATACCGGAGTCTGGACAACATAATCTTGGATACTCTGTACCCTTGCAGCGAGTTGATCCACGCGCAAGGACAGACCCTGAGCCTCCATATCAGCACCAAAATCCTGAACCACCCAGAGATTAAGGGGAAAAAAAAGACGAAACAAGCTACAAAGGAAAAAAAATGACTCAGAACTTTCTTTTCCCTCTTTTGAGATGCATTTAACACATTGTTGGCCAGCTGTACTGTCATGACCTGGTGGTTAAGAGGCCACACCAATATGACCTGGTGGCTAAAACGCAGCTTGGGACAAGCTCTGAGGAGGTGGTATCTCTACTGACCGCAGTCCCTAATCCTAACAACAACACTAGTAATAGCCGTGGGATGTTCCTGACTCTCCCTAGACACCTCTTCACAGCCTAAGAATTAACTACCCCTAAAGAAGGAAATAGAAAGCTATCTTGCCTCAGAAAAAACCCCAAAATGAAAGATAGCCCCCCACAAATATTGGCTGTGAGTGGAGAGGGAAATGACATACACAGAAATGAAATTAGTTTTCAGCAAAGGAGGCCAATACTAAACTTGATAGAGAGAAAAGGATACTGTGCGGTCAGTATTAAAAACTACAAAATTCCACGCAGAGTTTACAAAAATGAACTCCACACCGACTCACGGTGTGGAGGGGCAAATCTGCTTCCCAGAGCTTCCAGCTAGCCTGAATATGAGATAGTGACAAGCTGGACAAAAAGAGACATATTTGCAAAGCAACAATGTCCAAAGCAAATGGACAAACAAGAACTAGCAGAACTTATCTTTTGCTGACAAGGACAGGCCATATGAGAAATCCAAGGAGAGAACCAAATCCAACCTAAGACATTGACAGCTGGCATGAACTAAAGCCCAGAGCAGGTTTAAATAACAAACCCAGGCAAGGCGATCAGTGATGGCAGCTGCTACAGCTACCTAAAGGAGCAGCAGTTCCACTCGAAACCACCAGAGGGAGCCCAAGGGCAGAACTCACAAAAATACCATTAGCAACCATAGGAGGGAGCTCCAGAACGGAATTCACAACACTGGACTCTCTGAAAACTAGCGGTGTGGCTGTTTCAAGATGCACAATAAGGAGGCACTTGAAAAAAAATTGGCTGCATGGTCAAGTCGCCAGAAGAAAGCCATTACTGGACAAACGCCAAAAAGTATCTCTCCTACAATATGCAAAATAGCACAGAGACAAGCCTCAAAAGTTCTGGAAAAAGGTAATTTGGAGCGATGAGACAAAAATGTAACTTTTTGGCCACAACCACAAATTTGGAGAGAGGTCATCAAGACCTATGATGAAAGGAACACCATTCCTACTATAAAGCACGGATGTGGATCGCTGATATTTTGGGGATGTGTGAGCTACAAAGGCACATCAAACTTGGTCAAAATTGAAGGAAAGATGAATGCAGCAAGTTATCAGCAAATACTGGAGGTAAATTTGCAATCATCAGCCTGGAGCATACTTGGACCTGTCGTTGGCTACAGCAGAACAAAGTGAAGGTTCTGGAGTGGCCATCTCAGTTTCCTGACCTTAATATCAGTGAGCTACTCTGGGGAGATCTCAAGCGCGCAGTTCATACTAGACAGCCCAGGAATTTACAGTAACTGGAGGCTTTTTGACAAGATGAGTGGGCAGCCTGAGCTACCATCTGATAAAATAAATAATCTCAACCACAACCACCACAAAAGACTTCAAGCTGTCATTGATGTTGGAGGGGGCAATACATGGTATTAATAAATGGGGTATGTGAACTTTTGATCAGTGTCATTTGGATATTTTGGGTTGTCAATATGATTTAAAAAGAGAGAACACAATAGTTTGACAATAAATGGCTTCACCCGATCACTAACCATGAGTGGAGTAAAAGTTTTGGTGTTATTATTCATATTCTCTGAAAAAAGGCCAAGAAAGCAAAAATTCTGCTTGGGTATGTAAACTTTTGAGCACCACTGTATGTGCTCTAAAGAGATATTAATGGCCAATTTACCATCGCCTTAAGGGACTCTAACTTAACCCCTTTACCCCAAGAGTGGTTTGCATGTTAATGACCGGGCCAATTTTTACAATTCTGACAACTGTCACTTATGAGATTATAACTCGAATGCTTCAACGGATCAAAGTGATTTTGACAATGTTTTCTCGTGACATATTGTACTTCATGATAGTTGTAAAATTTCATTCATTCATATGACTTGTGTTTATTTGTGAAAAAAACAGAAATGTGCCGAAAATTCTGCAATTTTCCAACTTTGAATTTTCATACCCTTAAATCACACAGATATGTCAGACAAAATACTTAATAAGTAACATTTACAACATGTCTACTTTACATGATCACAATTTTGGAACCAAAACTTTTTCTTGTTAGGAAGTTATAAGGGTTAAAAGTTGACCAGCGATTTCTCATTTTTACAACACTATTTTTTTTTTTAAGGGACCACATCACATTTGAAGTCACTTTGAGGGGTCTATATGATAGAAAATATCCAAAAGTGACACCATTCTAAAAACTGCACTCCTCAAGCTGCTCAAGCAGTTTATTAAACCTTTAGGTGCTTCACAGACATTTTTGGAATGTTTTAAAAAAATGAACATTTAACGTTAAAATTTAATTCAGATCAAATGTGTTTTATTTTACCAAGGATAGCAGGAGAAATTGGACCGCAAAGGTTGTTGCACAATTTGTCTTGAGTACACTGATTCCCCATATGTGGGGGTAAACCACTGTTTGGGCGCATGGCAGAACTCGGAAGGGAAGTAGCGCCGTTTGACTTTTCAATGCAAAATTGGCTGGAATTGAGATCAGACGCCATGTTGCGTTTGTAGAGCCCTGATGTGCCTAAACATTAGAAACCCCCAACAAGTGACCCCATATTGGAAACCAGACCCCCAATGAACTTATCTAGATGTGTTGTGAGAACTTTGATCTCCCAAGTTAATAACGCAGAGCTGTGAAAATAAAAAATATTTTTTTCCACAAAAATGATTTTTTAGCCCCCAATTTTGTAATTTCACAAGAGTAACAGTAGAAATTGGACCCCAAAAGTTGTTGTCCAATTAGTCCTGAGTACGCTGATCCACCATATGTGGGAGAAAACTATTGTTTGGGCACACGTCAGGACTCGGAAGGAAAGTAGTGACGTTTTGGACTGCAGACTTTGATGGAATGGTCTGCAGGCGTCATGTTGCATTTGCAGAGCCACTGATGATCCTAAACAGTAGAAATACCCCTCAAGTGACCCCATTTTGGAAACTAGACCCCCCAAGGAACTTATTTAGATGTGTTGTGAGAACTTTCAACCCCCATGTGTTTCACTAAAGTTTATAAGGCAGAGCTGTGAAAATAAAAAGTCATTTTCTCCCCACAAAATGTTTTTTTAGCCCCCAAATTTTTATTTTCACAAGGGTAACAGGAGAAATTGAACCACAAAGGTTGTTTTCCAATTTATCCTGAGTACGCTGATACTCCATATGTGTGGGTAAACCACTGTTTGGGCACGTGGCAGAGCTCGGAAAAGAAGGAGCACCATTTTACGCAGAATTGGCTGGAATTGAGATCGGATGCCATGTTGTGTTTGGAGAGCCCCTGAAGTGCCTAAACAGTGGAACCCCCCCAATCCGTATGGCATCCGTACAGCGAGATTTTCTCGCCGGCTTGCAAAATGGACATAGAATGAATCCATGGTCTCAAATATTCATGAAAACATATATACAGTCGCTCTCTCTCTCCCTGTATGTATATATATATATATATATATATATATATATATATATATATATATATATATATATATATACAGTCATATGAAAAAGTTTGGGCACCCCTATTAATCTTAAGCTTAATGTTTTATAAAAAGTTTTTTTTGCAACAGCTATTTCAGTTTCATATATCTAATAACTGTTGGACACAGTAATGTTTCTGCCTTGAAATGAGGTTTATTGTACTAACTAGTGTTGAGCGATACCGTCCGATACTTGAAAGTATCGGTATCGGAAAGTATCGGCCGATACCGGCAAAGTATCGGATCTAATCCGATACCGATACCCGATACCAATACAAGTCAATGGGACTCAAGTATCGGACGGTATTCCTGATGGTTCCCAGGGTCTGAAGGAGAGGAAACTCTCCTTCAGGCCCTGGGATCCATATTAATGTGTAAAATAAAGAATTAAAATAAAAAATATTGCTATACTCACCTCTCCGATGCAGCCTGGACCTCACCGAGGGAACCGGCAGCGTTCTTTGCTTAAAATGCGCGCTTTTACTTCCTTCCGTGACGTCACGGCTTGTGATTGGTCGCGTGCCGCCCATGTGGCCGCGACGCGACCAATCACAGCAAGCCGTGACGTAATTTTCAGGTCCTCAATGCCTAATTCTAGGCATTCAGGAATTTAAAATTACGTTCCGGCTTGTGATTGGTTGCGTCGCGGTCACATGGGCGACGCGACCAATCACAAGCCGTGACGTCACGGGAGGCAGGAGACGCGCGCTTTTTTAAAATTACGTCACGGCTTGTGATTGGTCGCGTGCCGCCCATGTGGCCGCGACGCGACCAATCACAGCAAGCCGTGACGTAATTTTCAGGTCCTTAATGCCTAATTCTAGGCATTCAGGAATTTAAAATTACGTTCCGGCTTGTGATTGGTCGCGTCGCGGTCACATGGGCGACGCGACCAATCACAAGCCGTGACGTCACGGGAGGCAGAAATAGGCATCAGGACCTGAAATTACGTCACGGCTTGCTGTGATTGGTCGCGTCGCGGTCACATGGGCGGCACGCAACCAATCACAAGCCGTGATGTAATTTTAAAAATGCGCGCGTCTCCTGCCTCCCGTGACGTCACGGCTTGTGATTGGTCGCGTCGCCCATGTGACCGCGACGCGACCAATCACAAGCCGGAACGTAATTTTAAATTCCTGAATGCCTAGAATTAGGCATTGAGGACCTGAAAATTACGTCACGGCTTGCTGTGATTGGTCGCGTCGCGGCCACATGGACGGCACGCGACCAATCACAAGCCGTGACGTCACGGAAGGAAGTAAAAGCGCGCATTTTAAGCAAAGAACGCTGCCGGTTCCCTCGGTGAGGTCCAGGCTGCGTCGGAGAGGTGAGTATAGCAATATTTTTTATTTTAATTCTTAATTTTACACATTAATGTTGTTTCGATACCGATTCCCGATACCACAAAAGTATCGGATCTCGGTATCGGAATTCCGATACCCGCAAGTATCGGCCGATACCCGATACTTGCGGTATCGGAATGCTCAACACTAGTACTAACAGAAAATGTGCAACCTGCATTCAAACAAAATTTGACAGGTGCATAAGTATGGGCACCCTTATCATTTTCTTGTTTTAAATACTCCTACCTGCTTTTTACTGACTTACTAAAGCCCCTTTTTTGGTTTTGTAACCTCATTGAGCTTTGAACTTCATAGCCAGGTGTATGCAATCATGAGAAAAGCTACTAAAAGTGGCCACTTGCAAGTTGTTCTCCTGTTTGAATCTCCTCTGATGATTGGCATCATGGGCTCCTCAAAACAACTGTCAAATGATCTGAAAACAAAGATTATTCAACATAGTTGTTCAGGGGAAGGATACAAAAAGCTGTCTCAGAGATTTAACCTGTCAATTTCCACTGTGAGGAACATAGTAAGGAAATGGAAGAACACAGGTACAATTCTTGTTAAGGCCAGAAGTGGCAGGCCAAGAAAAACATCAGAAAGGCAGAGAAGAAGAATGGTGAGATCAGTCAAGGACAATCCTCAGACCACCTCCAGAGAGCTGCAGCATCAACTTGCTGCAGATGGTGTCACTGTGCATCTGTCAACTATACAACGCACTGTGTTTTTTTGCCACCATGCATAATGCCTTTTTGTATGACCAAACAACTCAATCTTGGTTTCATCAGTCCACAGGACCTTCTTCCAAAAAGAAATTGGCTTCTCCAAATGTGCTTTTGCATACCTCAGCCGACTCTGTTTGTGGCGTGCTTGCAGAAACGGCTTCTTTTGCATCACTCTCCCATACAGCTTCTCCTTGTGCAAAGTGCGTTGTATAGTTGACCGATGCACAGTGACACCTTCTGCAGCAAGTTGATGCTGCAGCTCTCTGGAGGTAGTCTGAGGATTGTCCTTGACTGATCTCACCATTCTTCTTCTCTGCCTTTCTGATGTTTTTCTTGGCCTGCCACTTCTGGCCTTAAGAAGAACTGTACCTGTGTTCTTCCATTTCCTTACTATGTTCCTCACAGTGGAAATTGACAGGTTAAATCTCTGAGACAGCTTTTTGTATCCTTCCCCTGAACAACTATGTTGAATAATCTTTGTTTTCAGATCATTTGACAGTTGTTTTGAGGAGCCCATGATGCCACTCGTCAGAGGAGATTCAAACAGGAGAACAACTTGCAAGTGGCCACTTTAAGTAGCTTTTCTCATGATTGCATACACCTGGCTATGAAGTTCAAAGCTCAATGAGGATACAAAACCAAAAAAAAGTGCTTTAGTAAGTCAGAAAAAAGTAGGTAGGAGTATTTTAAACAAGAAAATGATAAGGGTGCCCATACTTATGCACCTGTCAAATTTTGTTTGAATGCTGATTGCACATTTTCTGTTAGCACAATAAACCTCATTTCAAGGCAGAAACATTACTGTGTCCAACAGTTATTAGATATATGAAACTGAAATAGCTGTTGCAAAAAAAAACAATTTTTATAAAACATTAAGCTTAAGATTAAAAGGGGTGCCCAAACTTTTTCATATGACTGTATATATATCAGTGAGACACATATATATACACAGTATATATTTATATTTAATACAGCGCTAGATAGCTTAAAAGCCAGTAATTCAATTGCTGGCTTTTGCTATCTCCTTCTCAAACTCAACAGGATATGAGACATGGTTTACATACAGTAAACCATTTCATATCCCTTATTTTTTTACATATTCCTCACTAATAATGTTCCAAGTGTATGTGTGTAAAATTTGCGGGCTCTAGCTGTTAAAATAAAGGGTTAAATCATGGAAAAAATTGGCGTGGGCTCCCGCGCAATTTTGTCCGCCAGAGTGGTAAAGCCAGGGACTGAGGGCAGATATTAATAGCCTAGAGAGGGACCATGGATATTGCCCCCCCCTGGCTAAAAACATCTTCCCCCAGCCACCCCAGAAAAGGCACATCTGTAAGATGCTCCTATTCTGGCACTTGGCCAATCTCTTCCCACTCCCGTGTAGCGTTGGGATATGGGGTAATGAAGGGTTAATGTCACCTTGCTATTGTAAGGTGACATTAAGCCAGGTTAATAATAGAGAGGTGTCAATAAAACACCTATCCATTATTAATCCAATAGTAGTAAATGGTTAATAAAACACACACATTAGGAAAAAAGTATTTTATTGAAATAAATACACAGGGTGTTGTAATAGATTATTACACTCTCAATCCAAATGACGACCCTCGTTCTGTAAAAAAGGGAAAATAAAAAAGCAACAATATCCCATACCTTTCCGCTGTTACAGTCATGTCCCACGCTGTAAATCCATCTGAAGGGGTTAAATAATTTTACAAGCAGGAGCCTGCTAATGCAGCCGCCCCTGCCTGTAAAAACTAGGAAATGAATGGGAAGAAGGGGAACGTAGCTACCTAGACTTGCGGTGCCTCGCCCCCTGCTGGCATAACCTCAGATGAACTCGAGCGTGAGAAAATATTCAGAAAAATTCCCACGCTAGAGTTCATATGAGTTTATACCGGCAGGGGCGCATCACTGCAAGTCTAGGTAGCTACGTTCCCCTTCTTCCCATTTTTCCCAGGAGCCCACGCCAATTTTTTCCGTGATTTAACCCTTTATTTTAATAGCTAGAGCCCCCAAATTTTGCACACAGATACTTGGAACATTATTAGTGAGGAATATATAATAAAATAAGGGATATGAAATAGTTTACTGTATGTAAACCATGTCTCATATCCTGTCGGGTTTGGGAAGGAGATAGCAAAAGCCGGCAATTGAATTACCGGCTTTTCTGCTATCTAGCGCTGTATGAAATATAAATATATATATATATAATATATATGTGTGTCACTGACATATATATATACCTATTCTATGTGTAGACATTTATTTTACCTATTCTAATAAAACCTGTCAGTGTGATTTTACTGTACACCGCACTGAATTGCCGGCTTTTCTATAGAACACCGGTGCGTATTTCTCGCAAGTCACAATGTTGGTCCGTGTGTAATCCACATTTTTCTCGCCCCCATTGGCTTTCATTGGTGTATTTTTTTGCGCAATACGCTGACAAACGCAGCATGCTGCGATTTTGTACGGCCGTAAAATACGGATGCGTAATATATGCCAGATAGAAGCTGCCCCATAGAGAATCATTGGTCCGTGTGCAATGCATAGTTTTCGCGCATCTCATATGTCCGTAAAACTTTCTAGTGTGACACCAGCCTAACAGCGGTACATGTTGGGCTACCCACCTCTATGCTCTGCTTCCTCCATACTGGCCTCCTGGATGGACTTTTGATTACTCTCTGGTAGATATGAGAGCGGATTCTTTCATGAAATCGGGGAAGCATCCTAGAGCACTACATATAGGCATTTGCCTTTTTTTCCATTCTTGTGGGGGGATTTTCATATACCCTTCCTGATATATAGCACCACATACAGGCAATTGCTCATTGTGATAGCTGGGTGCTGCTATTTTCATGCAGTTTCCTTGCTTTTGCCACCAGTGCTTTACTTCTAACTTGCTCCCGGGCTTTATTGTGTGTTTATTTGAAGCACTGATTTTGCATTCATTTCAATACTCATGACAGTGTGATAGCCTCTCATCAGCTAGTGGCTTATACATCATTTTAGTTGTGATCAGGGTGCCTATGTGATTGTGATAGGGTGCAGTGTGCCACACTGTGACAGGTTACCTTCTCATGTGTGTTTTTTTTCCCCCAGTGAATATATCCTGTAGATTCCACACTCTATACATATATCTGGGGATTCTTCTGTCACAGAGTGTGCCTGTTTTGTAGTCCTCCACTTTGAGTACTATTTCAGGATTAATCGAGGCTAGATATAATTGTTTATATGTGAAAATATTATATATTAATCTATTAACATATGGTTTCTATCTATATATTTTTATATATATGATTTCCCGCACAAGGTGTGGAAGCAGGTTTCATGCGGGTTGTTTGATTGTTTTTTAAATGTTTTTATTCATGTTGTCTATAAAGCTTTTTCCTTTTTATGATGTATTGGTGGTGTGCACTTCATTTGTTGGTCTTGCTTTCGCTCTTTGATTACCTTTTTCGGGCACATGACATTTTTTGATCATTTTTTTATTGTAGATTGTAAGCTCTCACGAGCAGGGTCATCTTATTTTGCTTTAATTATTGTATTGTTAATGTTGTTACTTATGACTGTTGTGTTCGAAACTGTTAAACTGTAAAGCGCTGCGGAATATGTTGGCGCTAGATAAAAAAAGATTATTATTATTTATTCTGATTTTTGTAAGGCAGAATGAACAAAAACCAGCAATTCATTAATTTCTTTTGGGGGGGTTTAATACCGTTCCACGTTTGGCAGTTTTATTCTTTGGGTCAGTACGATTACAGCGATATCTCATTTTATATTTTTTTATGTTTTAGCGCTTTTATACAATAAAAACTATTTTATATAAAAAAATAATTATTTTTGCATCGCTTTATTCTGAGAGCTATAACTTTTTTATTTTTCAGGTGATGGGGATGTTTGGGGGCTTGTTTTTTGCGGGACAAGATGACGTTTTCAGCAGTATCACATTTATTTACATACGTCTTTTTGATCGCGTGTTATTCCACTTTTTGTTCAGCAGTATTATGATAAAGCATTTTTTTGCCTTGTTTTTTATGGTTTTCACTAAAGGGGTTTACTAGTTGGACAGTTTTATAGGTCGGATCGATACGGACGTGGAGATACTAGATATGTGTACTTTTATTGTTTACATTTTTTAATTCAAGTATTTATTTATTGATGGAATATACAGTATATTGACTTTTGCATTATTTTTTTTTTTTTTTTTATATTTTTACAATTATTTAAAAAATAAATAAATTCATTTTTACTTTTACACTTTGTCCCACTATGGGACACTTATTTTGTGCGGGCTGTTCGCTTCTATATTATGCAGATCTGCATGCTATAGAAGCTGTTAGTGCTGCAATCCCTGCACACTGACCTTTTAGACTTCCTGACATGCATTGCGCATGACAGGAAGTCTCTCAGCTCTGGTAACCCGGATGTCGTCATTGTTGGGACGATCCAAGGACAGGGTGGCTGTCAGCCCCTAAGCTGACTCCGGAACACTGCGATCATGTTTGATCGGAGTGTTCTGGGGGTTAAGGTGTCGGGAGCGTGGCTGATCGCATTGGACATACTATTCCGTCCATGGGTATTAAGTCCCAAATCACATAGACGGAATAGTATGTCCAATGCCAGAAAAGGGTTAATTGTGTTTCTAAGTTGATGCTGAACAAAGTGTTACCTTTGCTATTTTGTCTAGGTACCACCCTCTACTGAGGATGGCTTATCTTAAGAGAGGGAGTTTGTAGTGTCCCAGTACCTCCTCCTATCTGTTGCAAAATATAGTTGTCAGGTGGTTACCAAAAACCTATGCCCTGTTATGTGGTTTATTCGAAAAGTTGTCCTATACTGCCATCTACTGTCCAAAGTGTAAAGATGCAAGACTTTTGGTCACATGACACTCTCTAAGCCTAGTTTCCTGGGAAAGCCTCTAGAACTGCTGAGGGAGGAGTCAGGGAGGAGTTCCTGTCCTTCCCGTGAGGAGAAGTTGACTTCCTAGGCTGCTCTGCCTTTAGCCTAGGTCCCGCTTCCATTAATCTTCAATCAGCTAGGAAACTGCCACAGCCTACGCCAGGAGGGCATCTGAAATATCAATCTTCATAGACACAGAAGAGATTGAGCTGTACAAGGTCTTTTCTGCTACACTCCGTGCCTTTAATGGTTCTGCCAGCGTGAGTGCCTCATGTTCTACTGCATCTTCTACTGTACGCCCTGTTACAGGGAACCATATCAAGACTTAATCAGGAGTAAGCAGTGAACACTGTTTCCACAGTGAACCAAACTGTGTAGGCCCATCCTTGGTAGTAATATAACTGAAGTACTGTGTGAATTAAGATAGTAACCAGGTATATAACCGGCAGTCAGATGATCATTTTATTTAAGCCATTAACTGGGAATATTCCATCTTAAACGTCACGGTGAACATCTCTCTTGTTACCTAAAATTTCAAGCTTGCATGAAAGCCTGTGATACCATCACTATGGACTATGTATTTTGAAGTGAATACAGTAAAGACTCCCTTTTGATTACGTTAATACCCTTGTCAGCATTCATCCTTGAAACTGCACACACACACTAAGACTATGTGCACACGTTGTGGATTTTGATGTGTTTCTGCAGCGTTTTTGGATGCACGGAATTGCAACAAATCTGCTGTGTAGTGCACAACCAATGTAAGTCAATGGGAAATTGAGAATTGCTGTGCACATGCTGTGGAAAAATATACATTGATTTGCAGTGTTTTATTTTCCGCAGCATGTCAATTCTTTTTGCGGATGTGCAGCGTTTCTGCATCCAATGACTACCATTGAATCAGGCAAATCCGCAGCAAAATCACTGGTTTAAAAAGATCTGCGGTTTTGCTGTGGAGTTGTGTGTGAGAAATGCTGCAGATCGGGAGGAGGAATAGTGTGTGGGCGGAGACTGTGTGTGTGGGCAGACACTATGTGTGTATGTATGTGTTTGTGCGTGGGTCTTCGGGGCTGTATGTGTGCCGGTCTGTGTGTAGGTAGGCATCTTCTGATGGGACTATGAGTCCCATCCAGCTGTGCCTTCTACAGTGACAACTAACCAATGATGGGACAGTAGTAATCCCATCATCCGTCTACTGGGTTCAAGTGTAAAAAAAAAAAACACATACACACATACATTACACATACCATACAGCTAATCCCCGATGCCCTTGATCACCTGTAAACAAAAATAAAATAATAATCCAACAGTATATTCCCTGTTCCGACGCAATCAATTTAATGAGTGTCCCACGAGCTGTCACATTGGAAGATGTGACTGTTCTCCAGGGGCCTCCGGTGATACAATGATGGCAGGTATCCTTCTGCAGTGGATCACTTCACCATCAGAGGTCACTGGAGTTCATGCTGTCACTTGTGGCACCGATGCATTGGAAAAGTCTCACGCAGCAGTGTCGTAAAGTGAGAGCATGAACTCCCAGTGATAACACTGCAGGAGCCATTATCTCCTGTCAGTGTGAAGGTCCTGTGGAGCGGTCACATCTCCTGATGTGACAGATCTATAGGCAAGATCGTGGTGGGACACTCGTTATTAAATGGATTACGTCAGAACAGGGAGTATACTGTTGGTTTATTATTTTATTTTTATTACAGGAGATCGAGGGTGTCGCAGGAATTAGTCGTATAATAAAGATGGCCAACTATGTGGTGTTTTATTTCATTAAATATTTTATTCTGGCTGTGTGTATATTTAACCCTTTACTAACTATAAGATTAGTAATTGATAGGTATCTTATTGTTGCCTCTCCATTACTAAGCCGGCTTGATGTCACTTTACAATACAAAGGTGACATAAACCCCACAAATATTACCGTATAAGCCACTGCTACAGGACAGTGGGAAGAGAGAGGCTAAGTGCATGATAACGCTGAGTTTTTTTATCCACATCAACTTACACATGATAGTTAAAAAAATGCAACATTTGCATGTGTTTTTGCTTGCGTTCGCGTTGTTTATGCGCATGCATTTGTTATGAAAAACATTTTCAAGGAGATTTTCATTGACACATTGGGCGTGGCTCATGGGATTTCTGTATATAGACCCTTGTGCAAATGCAAACGAACACATGTACTTGCATTCCTATGTACTCCCATAGACTGTAATGCGTTGTTTTGACGCATTCCTTCTGAAAGCGTCCGCATGTGTATGGTGGCGGAAGTTTGATGCCAAAAAAATTCTAACATGGTGCGTCAGCGGCGCCCAGCCGTACACCGCGAAAATACACATGTGTAAGCAAATGCGGGCAAATGCATGCCCCTGCATCTACAATGTTAAAGATAGGAAATCAAGACGCATGCGGATGTATGCGTCAGAAACGCTGCGGACACAACTGCACATGTGAAACCAGCCTCAGAGATGCGCCATTTCTGGGGTGGCTGAGAGCTGGTGTTTGTGGCAGGGGGGGGAATATCCATGGCCCTTTCGTGGGCTCTTAATATGAGCCCACAGATGTCTGCATAGCCTTTTCTGGCTATTAATTATAGGGGGACCCCAAGTATTTTTTTTGGGTGGGTCCCCCTATTTTAATAGCCAGTAAAGGCTAAATATACAGCTGCAGGCTAATATTCAGAGCCTGGGAAAAGCCATGGGTATTAACCCCTTCCTAGGCTATAAACATCAGCCCCCAGTCTCTGGCTTTCGATCTCTGGCACAGAAAAATGAGCGGGGGCCCACGCCATTTTTTTTTTCCAATTTTTTAAAAAACTAAACATATATTGCATTTAAGGCTGGGGTCACACTTGCAAGAAACTCGCACGAGTCTCGCACCTCAGTAACCGGCACTCGGGATCGGAGTGTGCAGCTGCATGTATTTCTATGCAGCTGAACGCTCTCGTCTGAGTGCGAGCAGCAGTGCCAAGTACTGAGGTGCGAGACTTTAGCAAGTTTCTGGCAAGTGTGACCCCTGCCTAATGCAGATTCTGTGTGTGTCTGTGTGTGTGTCTAACTCTTTATGTACCATTTTATTATGTTTATTACCAAACATCAGGCTTGGTATTACCTATCTATCTGTCTATAGATACATCTATCTTTAGATAGATAAATTTATCTATAAATAGATAGATATATCTATAGATAGTAGTCCAAAAAAGGAAGCAGCACACCACTGTCTGTGAATAAGGAGCTATTTTATTTAGCCCAAGATGGCTAATCATGAGCTAAATAAAATAGCTCCTTATTCACAGACAGTGGTATGCTGCTTCCTTTTTTGGACTACTACATGCAAGGTTTGGAATATGCCTGTGAAAGCTCTTTTGCACCCAGATTCTTTCCATGCTGAATGTGTTGCTCTATTTTTTCTATTTCTTATATCTATAGATAGATAGATAGATAGATAGATAGATAGATAGATAGATAGATAGATAGATCTATAGATAGATAGATAGATAGATAGATAGATAGACAGACAGACAGACAGATAGATAGATAGATAGATAGATAGATAGATAGATAGATAGATAGATAGATAGATAGATAGATCTATCTATAGGTAGAAAGATAGATAGTTAGATTTATAGATAGAAAGATAGATAGATCTATAGATAGATCGATAGATAGATCTATAGATAGATAGATAGATCTATAGATAGATAGATACATCTATAGACAGATAGATAGATCTATAGAAAGATAGATAGATAGATAGATAGATAGATAGATAGATAGATAGATAGATCTATAGATCTATAGATAGATAGATCTATAGATCTATCTATTTATCTATCTATAGATATATCTATCTTTTTGTGTGTGTAAACATTTTTCTTCAATGGAGTATGTAAAAGAAGAGGTTGGACTAAGAAATGACATCACAATTCTTTTTTTTTTTGTTAAATAATAGATCTTTATTTAGCTGACAAAAATGCAGACAAATCTACATGAAAAAAACGCATGAAAATCCGCATCAAAAACACTCTGATTTTTAACTGCATTTTCTGCAAAGAGATGCAGAATCTGTGCAGGAAATTCCACAGGCAAATCTGCAACATGTGCTCATACCCTAAGAGGCTGTAAGGGCTCAATTTGAGGGACACAGAACTAGCACACAACAACACCACCTGTGACATTCCTAATTTCTTTATTATTGAGAAACCCTGTAACGTATAACATTTAGTTCCCCCATGGGCACTGCAATACAGCTTTGTCCTTCACCTCTCCAAACAGACCTACTTCAACACCTTTATCACTGGTATCAAGCAATCCTAAACAATTCTGTGATACATTTTATACTTTCCTCAATCCAAGAGTACAGGTCCCCATCATGGACCTCAGTGCAGACAATCTGGCCAATTATTTCAAAGAAAAAATGGACCATATGTGACAGGAAATTTTTCCACAATCCCCAAATATCATGTATTTTCTTCCCTCCTGCACTGCATCTGTAATGCCGGCTAGGGCTGTGGGTTACTCGGAACCAGGTTGAACGATTCTTTGGACATGGCAGCAGTGACCCAGTCCATGGCCCTGGGCATGCAACAAAAGGGATGAGGGAAAGTTTATTGGGGATTTAACATGACGCCACCTGTGGTATTCGGCAATAGGTAGCCAATGCTGCTTAAGGGGACCGCTGGGGCCAATGTCGCAGCTGAGATGGTTCTGCTGTCCACAGGTGGAGCAAGGCCCCAGGGTACGAGTATAGTCCATCAGGGATCATGGACGTTGGGGTGCAGGACTGAGGGTGTGGCAAAAGGACGGGAGGACACAAAGACTGTAGTTTAATTTACCTTTAATGGCAGATGCAGTCTGGGGCACTAGTGAAAGGTGGTCATGGAGATCCGGGCAGCCTGGAAGCATTTCAGGATTCACCTAACCAGGTGGATTTTGAGGCCTTCCCTCTGCGCTGCTCCCTAGGTCCTTGGTGCCTTAAGCTTCTCGCAGGTCCCTGTTACAGTCTGTCCATGAAATGGAACATTTCCCGCATGGCAGGCAGCTTAAGCTTGTTCAGGTGTCACTCCCTCGTGGTGACTCCGTGCTCTCGTATGCTGCTGTGCCTTAGGGTGTCAGCTGGGGCAAGGAGACCTCCAAACTCCTACCTTCCAGTTTTAGTTGCTGGGCCTGCAGTTCCCACACAACCACCCACTCTGGTGTCCGGTCATTGGTGCTCAGTCCTGGGGTGAGCTCAGTGGCAGCTCTAATGCCCCAAGTTCTCCTCACTTGCCTCTTCCTCCTTCACTATCTGCTCCCCAGACTTACACTGACTCTCACTTCTCTAACCCCACCACCAGGCCAGCATTTATAGGGAAGCTCCCCTAAAACAGGTGTTAGAGCTCACCCTTCTGATCTGGAGTCTGGAAAGGTGTTGTATGCTGAAGTTTCCTGGCAAGGGGACCCCTCTTTGCTCCCAGGCATGACATCACCCCTGTGAGGGAGGCAATGCCACTGTGGCAACCAGACTCCTGGGGTGCCACACATCTAGCTTGCTTTATGCCTTTAAACCGACCATGGAAGAAGAGGTGACCGTTCTACTTGCATCTTCTTGCCCTACTACCTGCATCAGTGACCCATACTCCCTCACATCTCCAGTCCCTTTCCCCAGCTGTCACCACTCCCCCAGATAAAATATTTAATCTCTTTCACATCTGGTATTTTCCCTCATTTAAACATACCAGCATACATCCATTACTTAAAAAAAAATCCCTCAACCACAAATCTTCTGCTAACTACAGACCTGTGTCTAATCTTCCCTTCATCTCTAAAATCCTGGAATGCTTTTGCTACTCCTGTCTTATTCATTATTGCTCAGACCTCTCTCTTCTTGACCCTTTACAATCTGGTTTACGTTGCTTACACTATACTGAAACTGTCCTTACTGAAGTCTTTTATAATCTACTAATAGTAAATCTAATGGCTACTACTTCCTGCTGTTTCTTCTGGATCCCTCTGCTGCAAATTGATACTGTCAATCTCCAGCTCCTCACTGTGCTCCATTCTATTGGCCTTTAAGATACCGCTCTCACCTGGTTATCCTCCTACATCTCTGCCCACTTGCTCACTGTATCTTTTGTTGGCTCCTCTTCCTTTCCTCTTCCCCTTACTGTTGAGTTCCTCAAGGGTCAGTCCTAGACCCCCTCCTCATACACTGCCCCTACTGGACAAACAATCAGTAGCTTCGGGTTTTGGTATCTAATAATTTGGTACCTCTATCCTGTTGACACCAAATTATACACATTGTCTCCTGACATCACCCTTGCATTATTACAAAACACGTGACTGTCTTTACATTGTCCCTAACAATATGTCCTCTCTCTATCTAAAACTAAATTAGTCAAAAATTGAACTCCTGTGTTTCCTCCCTCCACTAACCTACCTATGTCCGATATTACCATTTCCAAGTGTGGTTCTACCATGACTTACCAGCAATATGCCCTCTGTTTTGGGGTCATATTTGGCTCAGATCTTGCCTTCACTTCTCACATCTAATCACTCGCTTGCTTCCGTCACCTACACCTCAAAAACATCTCTAAAATTCATCCTTTTCTTATCTTTGACTCTGCAAAAACTCTTACCATTACTCTTATTCATTCTCAACTGGACTATTGCAACTTTCCATTAATCGGTCTACCTCTTAATAAACTCTCCCCTCTCCAATTTGTCCTGAACACAGCAGATAGGATTATATTCCTTTCTAACTGCTACACTAATGTTCTACCTTGTGCAAATCATTGTACTGGATGCCCAACTGCTATAGAGTTCAATATAAACTTATCATTCTCACCCAAAATACGATCCACAGTTCAGCACCACCCTAAATCTCCTTTCTTGTTTAAGTCTATCACCCTCCCCCTGCCCTCTGTTCTGCTAACAACATGAAACTAACATCCTCAATAATCCGAACCTCCCATCCCGTCTCCAAGACTTCTCGCATGCTGCACCAATTCTTTGGAATGCACTACCCAGGACAATTATTATTATTATTATTATTATTATCCATTTTTATAGCGCCATTTATTTCATGGCGCTTTACATGTGAAATACGGGGCAAATATAGACAAATACATTAAACATGAGCAAAAAACAAGGCACACGGGTACATAAGGAGGGAGGACCCTGCCCGCGAGGGCTCACAGTCTGCAGGGGATGGGTGAGGATACACTAGGAGAGGGTAGAGGGTAGACAATCCAATTAATTATCAATTCCTACAGGTTTAAGCATGCTTTTTAAAACGCATTTCTTTAGATTGGCTTATTGCCTCTCCTAACTTATCTAACTATTCCTGGTTTGTTCATACAAATATTTCTTCAAAATCACGACCATCACAACATCTGTTCACACACCCTCCAGGCATTTAATAGCCCTTGTGTCTGTACTTGTACACATACTGGCTGGTGACCGGTTATGTTAATTCCCAATTTATTATATTGATGACTGGACAATACAATACTAGTGCGTTTTACCATTTATCTTTCATTTCCCGCTATTTCCTCATAGATTGTAAGCTTGCAAGCAGAGCCCTCCCTCTTTTTGGTATTTGAGTTATTCTGTTATGTCTTTATTGTCTGTACAAGTCCCCCTAAAACGTAAAGTGCTGCAGAATATTTTAGCACTATAAAAATAAAAATGATTATTATTTCCGTCTAGTGCATTATCTGATCGTGACCATGTCACCATACTGTAGCCCTTACAACTTACCAGCAGCACATATATAGCACAGTCCGGTAAGTTCTCCTTGCTTCCTCTTATCATATCTGCAGTATAAATGCCGAATACTTGTTATTTATTATTTTCCCCAAACAGATTTTACATTCATGAACGTTATACTGTACATTCAGTACACATCCCCATAGCAATACAGGTCTGTTCATAAGGTTGGATTAACTCTCCAGGCTCCCTGAAAAACACTATCTCTTTCTAATAGCTTTTTCTTTTCATCTCCCTCTGAATAGGTTTCCCATTCTTTATATATTTGTAATCTATTTTAGCTACTAATCTGGTTTCCATCTAGTTAATTCTCTGATTTATTCTGATCTCTTCACTTTATCTATCATCCACGCTTGCTGTACCATTAAATTGCATTGATCATATCAATTTTTCATCATAGCAGTACGCTTTTTGTTTTACTCTTTATCCTCATCACTTCACTCCACTTCACAATGATCTGCATAGAGTACTTGTTCCATCAGTTTGTGTTTTTTGTCACCTGCTATCGTCTATTGTTTATTGATTTACAAATGTAATTTTATTTATGTCCTTAATATTTGTGTACATGTCTCTTGCAGCAAATTTCTGATGAAGATCTACGATTGGATGAAAGATCAATTTAAGCTGTTTATTACAGACTTCCTTGATTGTTAATAAATCCACAATTCTTTCATAGCATACTATTGAGTGCCGAGCTTTAATGCTACTCATATCACGGATTGGAACCATACTTGAGCACCTCACCACTCGCTACCAGAGTGTTGTACACAGTGTGTTTGTGGATTTTTTATGGCGGAACAAAAATCATTGTTCCCAGCAGCACATCACCTGGTGTAAACTGCAGATGTGCTGCTGATAACATAATATGTATGGGGACAGATTGATCTACTGGTAATTACTCTGTGCCCATTATTCTTCATCAACTTGAGTAAGGAGGCAGATAAACAAGCACCAAACAACTTCAATATTGTCTGTAGTGCTCCTAAATATTTGAGTGTAACAGTGCAATATGTTTGCATTTTGTCACAGATCATTAAGGGATTAATGGCGGCTCTGGGTCTGCTGGAATTTAAATGTAGTTTTTTCCTTTTGTCCAGCAAGTTAATGTCAGTCTCTTGCTGGCAGCTTCTTTTAGGTTGGTCAGCTCTTGTTGGTTGGTAACTACTTCCACTTCCCTTTAAATAGTCAGTTGGGGCAATTTTTGTAAAAACAGTTGCCTAGGTGCTACTATCTCTGCCATCTTTGTTAAATCTTCCCTTTCTACAGTGGAGGTAGCTAAGGTGCTACTGGAGAATAGGGACAACACTCTACCCACACCTCAGGTTAACTCTAGATTTCGGTGTTCTCCCAGGAAGATTGGTCACAGGAGGGTGGTGGTTCCAACTGTGTATCTTGAGGGTAAGGGTACCGTCACACAGTGCCATTTTCATCGCTACGACGGCACGATTCGTGACGTTCTAGCGATATCGTTACGATATCGCTGTGTCTGACACGCTACTTTGATCCGGAACCCCGCTGAGAATTGTACGTCGTAGCAGATCGTTTGAAACTTTCTTTCGTCGTCTAGTGTCCCGCTGTGGCGGCATGATTGCATCGTGTGACACAGGTTGTATACGATGTGCGCAAAGTAACCAACGGCTTCTACATCGCAAATACGTCATGAAATTATCGCTCCAGCATCGTGTATTGCAACATGTGACCGCAGTCTACGACGCTGGAGCGATAATCATACGACGCTGCAACGTCACGAATCGTGCCGTCGTAGCGATGAAAATGGCACTGTGTGACGGTACCCTTAGAGTTTTGTGACATGAAGAGATGCCTCCTTTGTCTGAACTTCAAGAAGTTTACCTTCTTATTCCAAATGTATGTGTGGTAATAAACGTTCGGCTCTGGTACTGTGTGTGAATGAGTATATGTGGGTGTCCATTAAAAATATTAGGTGGAAGTACACATCTGGGACTCTGAGTTCTATGGTGATAAATCTGTATAGGGTGGCAGCCCTATGATCTTCCAGTTTGAGTTACCCCCAGAGATGTATATCCATAACGTAATCCACAGGTCGTCGCTCAGGAGATTAGTCTCGCCTCCAGAGCCTACGTTATTCCCATCACCATCCGTCTGCGTTTGCTATGTCCTTGAGGACCAGGTTATGAATGTGAATGCTAGCATTTTGTTGTGTCCCTGACATACTTCATTTCCAGTAAAGTCCAGTCTTAAGGGTCCTTAGGCCCCTTGTAGAAAAGGGGGTACTGTCACAAATCATTAGGGGATTTGTGGCAGCTCTGGGTCTGCTGGTATTTAAATGCAGTTTATTTTCCTTTGGTCCAGTAAAAGTTAATGTCAGTCTCTTGCTAGCAGCTTCTTTTAGGATGATCAGCTGATATTGGTTGGTAACCATTCCCACCCTTCTTTAAATAGTCACATGACCCATCACATGATAGTTGGTTATAAAGTTACTTCTATGCAGAGCAGATAGCTGTGTGCAGTCCTCTTTTGGCTGTGGTAAATTGCAGCTGTTGGCGTCTGGTTTACCTGGTGCAGTTTACTCTGCTGCTGTGGAGCTTAGAAGCAGATTCTGAGATTAGCTGTATTTTTTCTGTCAGTCATTTGTTTGTCTCTTTCCCTGTGTAATATTGCATGCAGTGGCAAGGCTAGTGTCCTTGCCAGCCAGGCACTCACCAGGGTTAGTAGAGGAGACAACCAGGGACTAGGCACGTAACGGTGGCAGGTAGTAGGACCCACATAGGGCATTAGAGGAGCATAGAGACAGGCAGATTGGTGTCAGTAGGTGTCCCATCCCTCTCTCCATACCGTTAGGGCCTTCCTCTCCCTTTATCATCCCACTGTACATATATGTTGTGTCTTCCGCCGGACATACCCATGTCTATTCGTGACACATTTAGGGCCCCACTTTTTGCCCAAGGCCCCATTTTGTCTAAAACTGGCCTCCATTTTGTGCAAAATTCATCAACTTGTGTTTGCCCTTTTAAAGAAATTAGCTACGAAAATGGCAAAGAATAGCACAAGACAAAATAAAAAAGACAATTAAAAAATGCAAAAGATGACTTAGGGTCTTTATCCTTTGACTATTGCCTTACAATTTATGTTTATAATTAATCCAAATAGTACAATAAAATTATTACAACCAGTGTCATTCCTGTAAGAGCACTTTAAACTACCTGTTCCTACTTTAAAAAGCATCTGTACAAGCGATTATTATGTAATTAACATTTCCAAACTCTTCATTTTCCCCACATTACCTTTTAAGATAATTGTTTTGGGACCCTATCAAATCTTTCTTATTGCAAAAAAATCAGGCCATTGCAGAATAATAAAAATATAAGCATTATTCTTTGCAAAGCTAAGTTAATTATCTTAAAATTGATATTATTCTAAAATCAAATATCAATTAAATAACCAAGCATAAGAATGATTAGCAACTATAACGTGTTTATAAAGCTGTTTACTTTCTTGTGTATCTAGAGACGTCGAAATAGCATCGGCAATCATCAAGACATGTAGAATTTATATTGTAAATGAAAATAGTTTTGCATAATTACTGACATGGCACCAGATGCTCTAAGTAAATAAATATGCGCAGATTATTTCTACCAAGTTTTTACTTTCTTTGTGGAATGTATAAAAATGTAACAATGTTAACCAAACCGTAGGATTCATTGTACTAATGATAACATATTATTTAGAACAGAGGTGGAGAACCTCTGAACCTTGGCCAAATTTCCAGTAGGCCCCTTCACTTGGGTTGCTGGCACCTTTCTTTTGTCAGCTCTTTTTCTGTAGGGTGTGTGCACACAGTGTTTAATACTGAATGCTGCCATTGCTCACACAATACTTGATTAACCCCTTTCTGACATGGGGTGTAATAATATGTCCCTGTGCCCTAGGCTTTATTGACCAGGGACAGATTATTACGTCCTGGCGATTTTGAATGCACACAGGCTGTGCGCTCACGATCGCCGCTGATTGTTACAGCTGACACCTGACACTAAGTGCCAGAAGCCGTCACACACCGCTCCCAGCACTTTCATCTCCTAAATGCTGTGATCAAAAGCAATTACAGCATTCCGGGAGCTGCCAGAAGGATGACAGCACCTCTGCCTTTGGATCGGAGACCTCACAGTGTGATGCGGGGTCCCAATCATTGCCATGTCATGATGACATTCGGGTCACCAGAGCAAGGAAATTTGCTTGTGCAGCGCATGATCAGCAACTTTCTCTGTCAATGCAGAGCTGACAGTTTGCATAGCATAGGGATACTACTGCATTTCCATGCTATACAAGCGATCAGCCTGCAAAAAATTATAGTTCCATAGGGGGACAAAGTAAAAAAGTGAAAAGTTTTTGCTTTAAAATGATTGCAAAAATATGAAAAAATAATAATAATAAAAAAAATCAAAAGATATTGTACCCATAAATAAATATATTACTTTTTTTTTTTTTAAAGTACAAATATTTGGTACTGCCAAGTCAGGAATGACCTGATCTAAAAAAGTTGTCCCACTAGTTAACCCCTTTAGTGAACACCATAAAAAAAAGGCAGAAATCAATGCTTTATCATCATAAAGCAGAACCAAAAGTGGAATAAAACGTGATAAAAAGGAGGAAATAAATAGCATGGTACCCCTGAAAATGCCAAAAAAACAAGCCATCATACTGCTCCATCAGCGGAAAAGATAAAAAAGTTACAGCTCAGAATAAAGCAATGCAAAAAAATTGGTTTTGCATCACCATATTTTGAGAATTTTTAATTTTCCGTATTTTGGCCCACAGAGTCATGTGAGGGCTTGTTTTTTGCGGGATGAGCTGATGTTTTTATTGGTACCATTTTCAGGCACATGACATTTTTTGATCGCTTTCTATTATGATTTTTGGGAGGCAAATAAACAAAAAACAGCAATTCAGGAATTGTTTAACTCCTTCGCGACATGCGCCGTACTAGTACTGCGCTGCCGGCACTGCATTTGTGCCAGCCGCAGTACTAGTACGGCGCACCGATCACCGCGGTCTCACGCTGAGCGCCGCGGTGATCGGGTGCGGGTGTCAGCTGTATATGACAGCTGACACCCCGCAGCAATGCCCACAATCGGCACTAGCGCCGATCGCGGGCATTTAACCCCTCTGATGCCACTGTCAGTAGTGACAGCGGCATAGAGGGGAATCGCGCAGGGACGGGGGCTCCCTGCGCTCTCCCACCAGAGCAACTCGATGAGATCGCGCTGCTCGGGTGATCCGGAAGGAGTCCCTGGATCCAAGATGGCCGCGGGACTCCTTCCGGGTCATAGAATGACCTGGCTAGCCGGCGCCTGCTGAGAGCTGCTGAGAGCAGGCGCCGGAAAGCCTCCTAACCTTCCTGTCAGATCGTTGATCTGATCTAATACAGTGATGTCCCACCATGGGACAATAGTAGAAAGTAAAAAAAAAAAAAATAGAATGTATAAAAAAAAATAAAAAAAATCCCCAAATAAAGGAAAAAAAAAACATTTCCCAGTAAATCCATTTATTTATGTAAACTAAAAAAAAACAATAAAAGTACACATATTTGGTATCGCCGCGTCCGTAACGACCCGCTCTATAAAACTATCCCACTAGTTAACCCCTTCAGTGAACACCGCAAAAAAAAAAAAAAAACAAGGCAAAAAACAACGCTTTATTATCATACAGGAGAACAAAAAGTGGAATAACACGCGATCAAAAAGACGGATATAAATAACCATGGTACTGCTGAAAACGTCATCTTGTCCCGCAAAAAAAAAGCTGCCATACAGCATCATCAGCAGAAAAATAAAAAAGTTATAGTCCTCAGAATAAAGCGATGCAAAAACAATTATTTTTTTATATAAAATAGTTTTTATTGTGTAAAAGCGCCAAAACATAAAAAAATTATATAAATGAGGTATCACTGTAATCATACTGACCTGAAGAATAAAGCTGCTTTATCAATTTTACCACACGTGGAACGCTATAAACGCCCCCCCTAAAAGAATTTCAGGAATTGCTGGTTTTTGTTCATTCCGCCTCCCAAAAATCGGAATAAAAAGCGATTAAAAAATGTCATGTGCCCGGAAATGGTACCAATAAAAACGTCAACTCGTCCCACAAAAAACAAAATCTCACCTGACTCTGTGAGCAAAAATATGGATAAATTATAGCTCTCAAAATGTGGTGATGCAAAAACTATTTTTTCCAATAAAAAGCATCTTTTAGTGTGTGATGGCTGCCAATCATAAAAATCCTATAAAAGTAAATCAAACCCCCCTTCATCACCCCCTTAGTTAGGGAAAAATAATAAAGTTTAAAAAAATGTATTTATTTCCATTTTCCCATTAGGGTTAGGGTTAGGGCTAGGGTTAGGGTTGGGGTTAGGGCTAGGGTTAGGGCTGGGGTTAGGGTTGGGGTTAGGGTTTCAGTTAGAATTGGGGGGTTTCCACTGTTTAGGCACATCAGGGGATCTCCAAACGCGACATGGTGTCCGATCTCAAATCCAGCCAATTCTGCTTTGAACAAGTAAAACAGTGCACCTTCCCTTCTGAGCTCTGCCGTGCACCCAAACAGTGGTTGCCCCCATATACGGTGTATCAGCGTACTCAGCACCAATTGAACAACAACTTTTGTGGTCCAATTTCTCCTGTTACCCTTGGGAAAATAAAAATGTGGGGGTTAAAATATTTTCGTGGAAAAAATTTTTTTTTTATTTTCACGGCTCTGCGTTATAAACTGTAGTGAAACACTTGTTGGTTCAAAGTTCTCACAACACATCTAGATAAGTTCCTTGGGGGGTCTAGTTTCCAATATGGGGTCACTTGTGGGGGGTTTCTACTGTTTAGGTACATCAGGGACTCTGCAAATGCAACATGACGCCTGCAGACCAATCCATCTAAGTCTGCGTTTCAAACGGCACTCCTTCCCTTCCGAGCTCTGCCGTGCGCCCAAACAGTGGTTTCCCCCCATGTATGGGGTATCAACGTACTCAGGACAAATTGGACAATAACTTTTGTGGTCCAATTTCTCCTGTTACCCTTGGGAAAAAAAATTGCGGGCTAAAACATCATTTTGTGGAAAGAAAAAATTATTTTTTAATCTTCACGGCGCTACATTCTAAACTTTAGTGAAACAATTGGGGGTTAAAAGTGTTCACCACACATCTAGATAAGTTCCTTAGGGAGTATTCTTTCCAAAATGGGGTCACTTGTGGGGGGTTTCTACTGTTTAGGCACGTCAGGGGCTCTCCAAACGCGACATGGGTTCCGATCTCAATTCCAGCCAATTTTGCATTGAAAAGTCAAACGGCGCTCCTTCCCTTCTGAGCTCTGCCATGCACTCAAACAGTGGTTTATCACCATATATGAAGTATCAGCGTACTCAGGACAAATTGCACAACAACTTTTGTGGTCCAATTTATCCTGTTACCCTTGGGAAAATAAAATATTTGGGGGCGAAAAGATCATTTTTTGTGAAAATTAATATGAAATTTTTTTTATGGCTCTACATTATAAACTTCTGTGAAGAACTAGGAGGTTCAAAGTGCTCACCACACATCTAGATTAGTTCCTTAGGGGGTCTACTTTCCAAAATGGTGTCACTTGTGGGGGTTTCCACTGTTTAGGCACGTCAGGGGCTCTCCAATCGCGACATGGGTTCCGATCTCAATTCCAGCAAATCTTGCATTGAAAAGTCAAATGGCGCTCCTTCCCTTCCGAGCTCTGCCATGTGCCCAAACATTGGTTTACCCAAAACATGTGGGGTATCGGCGTACTCAGGACAAATTGTACAACGAATTTTGTGGTCCAATTTCTCCTGTTACCCTTGGTAACATAAAACAAATTGGATCTGAAGTAAAAATTTTGTGAAAAAAAAGTTAAATGTTCAATTTTTTTTTCCAAAAATTCCTGTGAAGCACCTGAAGGGTTAATAAAATTTTTGAATGTGGTTTTGAGTACCTTGAGGGGTGCAGTTTTTAGAATGGTGTCAATTTTGGGCATTTTCTGTCATATAGACCCCTCAAAGTCACTTCAAGTGTGAGGTGGTCCGTAAAAAAAATAGTTTTGCAAATTTTGTTGCAAAAATGAGAAATCGCTGGTCAACTTTTAACCCTTATAACTCCCTAACAAAAAAAAATTATGTTTCCAAAATTGTGCTGCTGTAAAGCAGACATGTGGGAAATGTTGGTTATTAACTATATTATGTGATATAACTTTCTATTTGAGGCCGGTTTCACACGTCAGTGGCTTCGGTACGTGAGGTGACAGTTTCCTCACGTACCAGAGCCACTGACACACGTAGACACATTAAAATCAATGCAGCTGTGCAGATGTCATTGATTTTTTGCGGACTGTGTCTCCGTGTGCCAAACACGGAGACATGTCAGTGTTCGTGGGAGCGCACGGATTACACGGACCCATTAAAGTCAATGGGTCCGTGTAAAACACGAACCGCACACGGACGTTGTCCGTGTGCAGTCCGTGTGCCGTGCAGGAGACAGCGCTACAGTAAGCGCTGTCCCCCCACATGGTGCTGAAGCCGCCATTCATATCTCCTCTGCAGCAGCGTTTCCTGTAGAGAAGATATGAATAATCCTTTTTTTTGTTTGTTTCTCGTGTTTAACATAAAGATCCATGTCCCCACCCCCCTCCCACCCCCTGTGCGCCCGCCCGCTGTTATTAAAATACTCACCCGCCTCCCTCGCTGTGTCCTGTCCTGGCCTCAGCTTCTACTGTATGAGCGGTCACGTGGGGCCGCCCATTACAGAAACGAATATGCGGCTCCACCCCTATGGGAGGTGGAGCCGCATATTCATGACTGTAATTGGCGGCCCCACGTGACCGCTCATAC
Source organism: Ranitomeya variabilis (assembly GCF_051348905.1). Classification (NCBI taxonomy): domain Eukaryota; kingdom Metazoa; phylum Chordata; class Amphibia; order Anura; family Dendrobatidae; genus Ranitomeya; species Ranitomeya variabilis. Next base: position 466,681,429 of record NC_135236.1, read on the forward strand.
AGTAGAAGGTGCGGCCAGGACAGGAAGCAGTGCCAGCGAGGGAGCCAGGTGAGTATTTTAATAGCAGCGAGCGGGCGGGCGCACAGGGGGTGGGAGGGGGGTGGGGACATGGATCTTTATGTTAAACACGAGAAACAAAAAAAAAAGGATTATTCATATCTTCTCTACAGCAAACGCTGCTGCAGAGAAGATATGAATGGCGGCTTCAGCACCACGTGGGGGGACAGCGCTTATCTCTAGCGCTGTCTCCTGCATGGTGCGTGTGGTACCCAGTCGGCACACGGGCAGCACACGTGTGCCGCACGTGTGCCACACTGATGAGCCACAGAAACACACGGGCACATGGGTACGGATAATTCCGGTACCGATTTTTCCGGTACCGGAATTATCTGGACGTGTGGGACTGCTCTTAAGGGCATAAAAACGAAAAAATTGAAAATTGCTAAATTTTCATAATTTTCGACAAATTTCTGTTTTTTTCACAAATAAATGCAAGTCATATTGAAGAAGTTTTACCACTATCATAAAGTACAATATGTCACGAGAAAACATTGTCAGAATCACCAGGATCCGTTGAAGCGTTTCAGAGTTATGACCTAATAAAGTGACAGTGCTCAGAATTGTAAAAATTGGCCCTGTCACTTAGGTGAAAACAGGCTTCGGGGTGAAGGGGTTAAATTAAGGGTTTATGAGATTCTGTGTGTGGTAAAATTGATAAGGCAGTTTTATTCTATGGGTCAGTACGATTACAGGGATATTCTATATAATTTTTGTATATTTTGGCACTTTTACACAATTAAAAGTATTTCATAGAAAAAATTATTATTTTGCAATAAAAAGTGTATTTTAATGTGTGACAGCTGCCAAACCTAAAAACCCCATATAAATCTGGTATAGCTGTAATCACACCGACCCAAAGAATGAAGTCTGTTATGACCCCAATGGCAGAGGGTCTCAGAAATAAATACTAAGTCTGCAAACACAAAAAACCAGCTCATAGGGCAGTGGTAACTGGGCTGACCGTATATCTAATCCTAGCACCACAAATAGCAGCAGCCGGGGAACATGCCTACGTTGGTTCTAGACGTCTCGCGCCAGCCGGAGAACTAACTAACCCTAGAAGGGAAAAGATAGACCTTTCTTGCCTCCAGAGAAAAGACCCCAAAAGTTAGATACAAGCCCCCAACAAATAATAACGGTGAGGTAAGAAGAAAAGACAAACGTAAGAATGAACTAGGTATTTAGCAAAGAGAGGCCCACTGACTAATAGCAGAATATAGTAAGATGACTTATACGGTCAGCAAAAACCCTATCAAAATTTCCACGCTGGATATTCAAGAACCCCCGAACCGTCTAACGGCCCGGGGGGAGAATACCAGCCCCCTAGAGCTTCCAGCAAAATCAGGAATCACATTTAGTACAAGCTGGACAAAAAATAAGAGCAATACAAATAACCAAAAAACAAGGAAGCAGGACTTAGCTTAATTTTGCACGAACCAGGACCAGCAGACAGGAGCAAACAGAAAGGACTGATTACAACGATGCCAGGCACCAGACTGAGAATTCAGGGAGTTCATATAGCAACACCCCTGGACTAACGACCCAGGTGGGTGCCAAACTGAGGAAAGACAATCCCAGAGTCATATCACTAGTGACCACAAGAGGGAGCCAAAAAAGTCTAATTCACAACAGTACCCCCACTTTAAGGAGGGGTCACCGAACCCTCACCAAGACCACCAGGGCGATCAGGATGAGCAGCGTGAAAGGCACGAACTAAATCGGCCGCATGCACATCAGAGGCAACCACCCAGGAATTATCCTCCTGACCATAGCCCTTCCACTTGACCAGATACTGAAGCCTCCGCCTGGAGAGACGAGAATCCAAGATCTTCTCCACCACGTACTCCAACTCGCCCTCAACCAACACCGGAGCAGGAGGCTCAACAGAAGGGACCACAGGTACAATGTACCGCCGCAACAAAGACCTATGGAACACGTTGTGAATGGCAAACGACACCGGAAGATCCAAGCGAAAGGACACAGGATTAAGGATTTCCAATATCTTGTAAGGACCGATGAAGCGAGGCTTAAATTTAGGAGAGGAGACCTTCATAGGAACAAATCAAGAAGACAGCCATACCAAATCCCCAACACGAAGTCGGGGACCCACACCACGGCGGCGGTTGGCAAAACGCTGAGCCTTCTCCTATGACAACTTTAAGTTGTCCACCACATGATTCCAAATCTGCTGCAACCTATCCACCACAGAATCTACCCCAGGACAGTCAGAAGGCTCCACATGTCCTGAGGAAAAACGAGGATGGAAACCAGAGTTGCAGAAAAATGGCGAAACCAAAGTAGCGGAACTAGCCCGATTATTAAGGGCAAACTCAGCCAACGGCAAGAAGGTCACCCAATCATCCTGATCTGCAGAAACAAAACACCTCAAATAAGCCTCCAGAGTCTGATTAGTTCGCTCCGTTTGTCCATTAGTCTGAGGATGAAAGGCAGACGAAAACGACAAGTCAATGCCCATCTTAGCACAAAAGGATCGCCAGAACCTGGAAACAAACTGGGATCCTCTGTCAGACACGATATTCTCAGGAATGCCGTGTAAACGAACCACATTCTGAAAGAACAGAGGAACCAGATCGGAAGAGGAAGGCAGCTTAGGCAAAGATACCAAATGGACCATCTTGGAAAAGCGATCACATACCACCCAGATGACAAACATGCGTCTGAGACACCGGAAGATCTGAAATGAAATCCATGGAAATGTGTGTCCAAGGCCTCTTCGGGACAGGCAAGGGCAAGAGCAACCCGCTGGCACGAGAACAGCAAGGCTTAGCTCGAGCACAAGTCCCACAGGACTGCACAAATGACCGCACATCCCGTGACAAGGAAGGCCACCAAAAGGACCTAGCCACCAAATCTCTGGTGCCAAAAATTCCCGGATGCCCTGCCAACACCGAGGAATGAACCTTGGAAATGACTCTGCTGGTCCACTTATCAGGAACAAACAGTCTGTCAGGTGGACAAGAGTCAGGTCTACCAGCCTGAAATCTCTGCAACACACGTTGCAAATCCGGAGAAATGGCTGACAAGATTACTCCCTCTTTAAGAATACCAACTGGTTCAGTGACTCCAGGAGAGTCAGGCACAAAGCTCCTTGAAAGAGCATCAGCCTTCACATTCTTTGAACCTGGTAAATACGAGACCACAAAGTCAAAACGGGAGAAAAACAATGACCAACGGGCCTGTCTAGGATTCAGGCGTTTAGCAGACTCGAGATACATTAGATTTTTGTGATCAGTCAAGACCACCACACGATGCTTAGCACCCTCGAGCCAATGACGCCACTCCTCAAATGCCCACTTCATGGCCAGCAACTCCCGATTGCCAACATCATAATTCCACTCAGCAGGCGAAAACTTCCTAGAGAAAAATGCACATGGTCTCATTACAGAGCAACCAGGGCCTCTCTGCGACAAAACGGCCCCTGCCCCAATCTCAGAAGCATCCACTTCAACCTGAAAGAGAAGTGAGACATCAGGCTGGCACAAAACAGGCGCTGAAGTAAACCGGCGCTTCAACTCTTGGAAAGCTTCCACGGCTGCAGGAGCCCAGTTAGCAACATCAGAACCTTTCTTGGTCATATCCGTCAAAGGTTTAACAACGCTAGAAAAATTAGCGATAAAACGACGGTAGAAGTTAGCAAAACCCAAGAACTTCTGAAGACTCTTAACTGACGTGGGTTGAGTCCAATCATGAATAGCTCGGACCTTGACTGGGTCCATCTCCACCGCAGAAGGGGAAAAAATAAAACCCAAAAAGGGAACCTTCTGTACTCCAAAGAGACACTTTGAGCCCTTAACAAACAAAGCATTCTCACGCAAAACCTGAAACACCATCCTGACCTGCTCTACATGCGAGTCCCAATCATCAGAAAAAAACAGAATATCATCCAGATAAACAATCATAAATTTATCCAGATACTTCCGGAAAATATCATGCATAAAGGACTGAAACACTGAAGGAGCATTAGAGAGCCCAAAAGGCATCACCAAGTACTCAAAATGACCTTCGGGCGTATTAAATGCAGTTTTCCATTCATCTCCTTGCTTAATGCGCACAAGGTTGTACGCACCACGAAGATCTATTTTGGTGAACCACTTGGCACCTTTAATCCGGGCAAACAAGTCCGACAACAGAGGCAAAGGATACTGAAATTTAACAGTGATTTTATTCAGAAGCCGATAGTCAATACAAGGTCTCAAAGATCCGTCTTTCTTGGCCACAAAAAAGAATCCAGCACCAAAAGGGGAAGAGGATGGACGGATATGCCCCTTCTCCAGAGATTCCTTGATATACGAACGCATTGCGGTATGCTCAGGTACAGACAGATTAAATAGTCTTCCCTTAGGAAATTTACTGCCTGGAATCAAATCTATAGCGCAGTCACAGTCCCTATGAGGAGGCAGAGCACTGGACCTGGACTCACTGAATACATCCTGAAAATCAGACAAATACTCAGGAACTTCCGAAGGAGTAGAGGAAGCAATAGACACCGGCGGGGAATCACCATGAATTCCCTGACAGCCCCAACTTGACACAGACATTGCCTTCCAATCCAAGACTGGATTATGGGTCTGTAACCATGGCAGCCCCAAAACGACCAAATCATGCATTTTATGCAGAACAAGAAAACGAATCACCTCCCGATGTTCAGGAGTCATGCACATGGTTACCTGTGTCCAAAACTGCGGTTTATTTTCCACCAATGGCATAGCATCAATACCTCTAAGAGGGATAGGATTTACCAACGGCTCAAGAACAAAACCACAGCGCTTGGCAAATGACAGATCCATAAGACTCAGGGCAGCACCTGAATCCACAAACGCCATAACAGGGTAGGAAGGCAATGAGCAAATTAAAGTCACAGACAAAATTAATTTAGGTTGCAAATTACCAATGGCGACAGGACTAACAACCCTTGTTAGGCGTTTAGAGCATGCTGATATAACATGTGTAGAATCACCACAGTAAAAACACAACCCATTCTGACGTCTATGATTTTTCCGTTCATTTCTAGTCTGAATTCTACCACATTGCATTAAATCAGGTGTTTGTTCAGACAACACCACCAGAGGATTCGCGGCTTTGCGCTCCCGCAAACGCCGGTCAATTTGAATAGCCAGCGCCATGGAATCATTCAGACTTGTAGGAATGGAGAAACCCACCATCACATTCTTAATGGCTTCAGAAAGGCCTTTTCTGAAATTTGCGGCCAGAGCACACTCATTCCACTGAGTAAGCACGGACCATTTCCGAAATTTTTGGCAATACACTTCAGCTTCATCCTGGCCCTGAGAAATAGCCAGCAAGGCTTTTTATGCCTGAATTTCAAGATTGGGTTCCTCGTAAAGCAATCCGAGCGCCAGAAAAAACGCATCAATATTTGCCAATGCCGGATCTCCTGGCGCTAGCGAGAAGGCCCAATCCTGAGGGTCGCCCCGTAAGAAAGAGATAACAATTTTTACTTGCTGAGCTGAGTCTCCAGATGAACGGGGTCTCAGAGATAGAAAAAATTTACAATTATTCCTGAAATTCCTAAACTTAAATCGGTCTCCAGAGAACAGTTCAGGAATAGGTATTTTAGGTTCAGACATAGGACTACTGGTAAAAAAAATCTTGTATGCCCTGCACACGAGCAGCAAGCTGGTCCACACTTGTAATCAAGGTCTGGACATTCATGTCTGCAGCAAGCTCAAGCCACTCAAGGGTAAAGGGGAGGAAGAAAGAAAAAAAAAAAAAACTCAGAATTTCCTTACTTATAATCCCACTTCTGCAATGCATTAAACATTCAACTTCTGCCTGGCATACTGTTATGACCCCAATGGCAGAGGGTCTCAGAAATAAATACTAAGTCTGCAAACACAAAAAAACAGCTCATAGGGCAGTGGTAACTGGGCTGACCGTATATCTAATCCTAGCACCACAAATAGCAGCAGCCGGGGAACGTGCCTACGTTGGTTCTAGACGTCTCGCGCCAGCCGGAGAACTAACTAACCCTAGAAGGGAAAAGATAGACCTTTCTTGCCTCCAGAGAAAAGACCCCAAAAGTTGGATACAAGCCCCCAACAAATAATAACGGTAAGGTAAGAAGAAAAGACAAACGTAAGAATGAACTAGGTATTTAGCAAAGAGAGGCCCACTGACTAATAGCAGAATATAGTAAGATGACTTATACGGTCAGCAAAAACCCTATCAAAATTTCCACGCTGGATATTCAAGAACCCCCGAACCGTCTAACGGCCCGGGGGGAGAATACCAGCCCCCTAGAGCTTCCAGCAAAATCAGGAATCACATTTAGTACAAGCTGGACAAAAAATAAGAGCAATACAAATAACCAAAAAACAAGGAAGCAGGACTTAGCTTAATTTTGCACGAACCAGGACCAGCAGACAGGAGCAAACAGAAAGGACTGATTACAACGATGCCAGGCACCAGACTGAGAATTCAGGGAGTTCATATAGCAACACCCCTGGACTAACGACCCAGGTGGGTGCCAAACTGAGGAAAGACAATCCCAGAGTCATATCACTAGTGACCACAAGAGGGAGCCAAAAAAGTCTAATTCACAACAGAAGTCGCCTAATCAATTATACCGCATAAGGAATGGCATAAAACATAAATAAAACCAATTCTTCATCTGCTGTTAATTTTTTTATTCTGCCTCCAAAAGATCACAGTAAGGCTCGACGCACATTTATCCTGCACTCTGCGCTGAGCATGTGCACAAGAAATTCCATGTAAATCTCTTAAATACATGATTCAGATGGAACTCTTGATGGAAGATTCCCTATAATGAGGCAGATGGAAGCACTGTGTACGCCGTCTGACCTGTGACACAGTTGTGTCCATCTTTTTAGAATTGCATAAGTGTCATCGTCCACAGTTTTTTACACTTCTGAAAAAAAGGACACCACGGAACAGGTGAACCACTGAGGCCAGATGGAGTCCAGAGTAACTCTGCTGCCTCATTATAGTGAATGGATCCCTCAGCGGTTTCAACTGAATCACGTCACTCAGAGATTTAGATGGAAACCTCAATGTCATCACAAACATTATGTAAAATTTTCCAAATGAAATCATGAACTCAATCCATAACAAAAGCAAGTGTCCACTCAGGTCTGTCACCTGTTAGTGAAAATATAGGAAGCTACCATGTTACTGGAAGCACAAAGGCTCTGGAAAAGCGAAATGGCTCCTCGCCTCTCAAAATAAATTCAGCACATTCTCCTCTCCCAAATCCAAATGTTCCCCCTTTCTGAGCCCTCAGTGTATCGAAACCACATATAATGTCCACATGTTTGGCATTTCTGATGCAATGAGAGCCCGCCTAACTTATACCGATACACAATACCAATACAAGTCAATGGGACTCAAGTATCGGATGGTATCCTGGATGGTTCCCAGGGTCTGAAGGAGAGGACACTCTCCTTCAGGCCCTGGGATCCATATTCATGTAAAAAATAAAGAATTAAAATAATAAATATGGATATACTCACCTCTCCGGTGGCCCCTGGACCTTACCGCTGTTAACCGGCAGCCTCCGTTCCTAAGAATGAGCGCGAGAAGGGCCTTCGATGATGTTGCGGCTTCTGATTGGTCGCGTGACCGCTCATGTGACCGCTCACGCGCCCAATCACAAGCCGCGACGTCATCGAAGGTCCTAAACTCTTCATTCTTAGGAATGGAGGCTGCCGGTTACAGCGGTAAGTGTTATGATTCCAATGGCAGGGAATCTCAGAGATTACAGCAAAGTCTGCAAACGTAAATACCAGCTCACAGGGAAGTGGTAACTAGGCTGACCATATACCTGATCCTAGCACAAACAACTAACAGTAGCCGGGGAACGTGCCTACGTTGATCCTAGACGTCTCGCGCCAGCCGGAGAACTAACTAACCCTATCAGGGAAAATAAGACCTCTCTTGCCTCCAGAGAAAAGACCCCAAAGTAATACAAGCCCCCAACAAATAATAACGGTGAGGTAAGAAGAAAAGACAAACGTAAGAATGAACTAGATTTTAGCAAAGAGAGGCCCACTGACTAATAGCAGAAGATAGTAAGATGACTTATATGGTCAGCAAAAAACCCTGCAAAATATCCACGCTGAATATCCAAGAACCCCCAAACCGACTAACAGTGAGGGGGGGAGAATATCAGCCCCCTAGAGCTTCCAGCGATATCAGGAATCACATTTTATACAAGCTGGACAAAAATATGAACCATGCAAAATAAACAAAAATAAGAAAGCAGGACTTAGCTTATCTTGCAAGGAACCAGGACCTGAAGACAGGAGCAAACAGAAATGAACTGAATACAACGATGCCAGGCACTGGACTGAGAATCCAGGAAGTTTAAATAGCAACACCCCAGGCCTAACGAAGCAGGTGAGTACCAACCTGGGAAAAGACAATCCAAGTGCCAAACCACTAGTGACCACAAGAGGGAGCCAAGAAGTATAGTTCACAATAGTACCCCCCCTTTAAGGAGGGGTCACCGAACCCTCACCAAGACCACCAGGGCGATCAGGATGAGCAGCATGGAAGGCACGAACCAAATCGGCCGCATGAACATCAGAGGCGACCACCCAGGAATTATCCTCCTGACCATAGCCCTTCCATTTGACCAAATACTGAAGCCTCCATCTAGAGAGACGAGAATCCAAAATCTTCTCTACCACGTACTCCAACTCGCCCTCAACCAACACCGGAGCAGGAGGCTCAACAGCAGGAACCACAGGCACAATGTACCGCCGCAACAAAGACCTATGGAACACGTTGTGAATGGCAAACGACACCGGAAGATCCAAACGAAAAGAAACCGGGTTGAGAACTTCCAAAATTTTATAAGGACCAATAAAGCGAGGCTTAAACTTAGGAGAGGAAACCTTCAGAGGAACATACCGAGAAGACAACCAAACCAATTCCCGAACACGAAGTCGGGGACCCACACTGCGGCGGCGGTTGGCAAAACGCTGAGCCTTCTCCTGTGACAACTTCAAGTTGTCCACCACATGATTCCAAATCCGCTGCAACCTATCCACCACGGAATACACCCCAGGACAGTCAGAAGACTCAACATGACCTGAGGAGAAACGAGGATGAAACCCAGAGTTGCAGAAGAATGGCGAAACCAAAGTAGCGGAACTAGCCCGATTATTAAGGGCAAACTCAGCCAACGGCAAGAAGGTCACCCAATCATCCTGGTCCGCAGAAACAAAACATCTCAAATAAGCCTCCAGTGTCTGATTAGTTCGCTCCATTTGACCATTAGTCTGAGGATGAAAGGCAGATGAAAACGACAAATCAATGCCCATTTTAGCACAAAAAGATCGCCAGAATCTGGACACAAACTGGGATCCTCTGTCGGACACGATATTCTCCGGAATGCCGTGCAAACGAACCACATTCTGAAAAAACAAAGGAACCAGATCGGAAGAGGAAGGCAACTTAGGCAAGGGTACCAAATGGACCATCTTGGAAAAACGATCACACACCACCCAGATGACAGACATTCCTTGAGACACCGGAAGATCAGAAATGAAATCCATGGAAATGTGTGTCCAAGGCCTCTTCGGGACGGGCAAGGGCAAAAGCAACCCGCTAGCACGAGAACAACAAGGCTTAGCCCGAGCACAAGTCCCACAGGACTGCACAAATGACCGCACATCCCGTGACAAGGAAGGCCACCAAAAGGACCTAGCCACCAAATCTCGGGTACCAAAAATTCCCGGATGCCCTGCCAACACCGAGGAATGAACCTCGGAAATGACTCTGCTGGTCCATTTATCAGGAACAAACAGTCTGTCGGGTGGACAAGAGTCAGGTCTACCAGCCTGAAATCTCTGCAGCACACGTCGCAAATCAGGAGATATAGCCGACACGATTACTCCCTCTTTAAGAATACCAGCTGGCTCTGAGACTCCAGGAGAGTCAGGCACAAAGCTCCTAGAAAGGGCATCAGCCTTAACATTCTTCGAACCAGGCAGGTACGAGGCCACAAAGTCAAAACGAGAGAAAAACAATGACCAACGAGCCTGTCTAGGATTCAGGCGCTTAGCAGACTCGAGATACATCAGATTTTTGTGATCAGTCAAGACCACCACACGATGCTTAGCACCCTCGAGCCAATGACGCCACTCCTCAAATGCCCACTTCATGGCCAACAACTCCCGATTACCAACATCATAGTTCCGCTCAGCAGGCGAAAACTTCCTAGAGAAAAAAGCACATGGTCTCATCACAGAGCAACCAGAGCCTCTCTGCGACAAAACAGCCCCAGCACCGATCTCAGAAGCATCCACTTCAACCTGAAAGGGAAGTGAGACATCAGGCTGGCACAAAACAGGCGCCGAAGTAAACCGGCGCTTCAGCTCCTGGAAGGCCTCCACGGCTGCAGGAGCCCAATTAGCCACATCAGAACCTTTCTTGGTCATATCCGTCAAAGGTTTAACAACGCTAGAAAAATTAGCGATAAAGCGATGGTAGAAATTAGCAAACCCCAAGAACTTCTGAAGACTCTTAACAGACGTGGGCTGAGTCCAATCATGAATAGCTCGGACCTTGACTGGGTCCATCTCCACAGCAGAAGGGGAGAAAATAAAACCCAAAAAGGAAACCTTCTGCACTCCAAAGAGACACTTTGAGCCCTTCACAAATAAAGCATTATCACGCAAAACCTGAAACACCATCCTGACCTGCTTTACATGAGAATCCCAATCATCCGAGAAAACCAGAATATCATCCAGATAAACAATCATAAATTTATCCAGATACTTCCGGAAGATATCATGCATAAAGGACTGAAACACTGAAGGAGCATTAGAGAGCCCAAAGGGCATCACCAAGTATTCAAAATGACCTTCGGGCGTATTGAATGCAGTTTTCCATTCATCTCCCTGCCTAATGCGCACAAGCTTGTACGCACCACGAAGATCTATCTTGGTGAACCACTTGGCACCCTTAATCCGAGCAAACAAGTCTGACAATAGTGGCAAAGGATACTGAAACTTAACAGTGATTTTATTCAGAAGCCGATAGTCTATACAAGGTCTCAAAGACCCATCTTTCTTGGCCACAAAAAAGAATCCCGCACCAAGAGGGGAAGAGGAAGGACGGATATGCCCCTTCTCCAAAGACTCCTTGACATAAGAACGCATCGCGGCATGCTCGGGTACAGACAAATTAAATAATCGTCCCTTAGGAAATTTACTGCCAGGAATCAAATCTATAGCGCAGTCACAGTCCCTATGAGGAGGAAGAGCACTGGACCTGGACTCACTGAATACATCCTGATAGTCACACAAATACTCAGGAACTTCTGAAGGAGTAGAAGTAGCAATAGACACCGGCGGAGAATCGCAATGAATTCCCTGACAACCCCAACTCGACACAGACATAGCCTTCCAATCCAAAACAGGATTATGGGTCTGTAACCATGGCAGACCTAAAACAACCAAATCATTCATTTTATGCAGAACAAGAAAACGAATCACCTCCCGATGTTCAGGAGTCATGCACATGGTCACTTGTGTCCAAAACTGCGGTTTATTTTCCGCCAGTGGCGTAGCATCAATTCCCCTGAGAGGAATAGGAACTTTTAAAGGCTCCAGGACAAAACCACAGCGCTTGGCAAATGACAAGTCCATAAGACTCAGGGCAGCACCTGAATCCACAAACGCCATAACAGGGTAGGAAGACAATGAACAAATTAAAGTCACAGACAAAATAAATTTAGGCTGCAAATGACCAATGGTGAGTCTGACAACCTTGGTTAGGCGTTTAGAGCATGCTGATATAACATGTGTAGAATCACCACAGTAAAAACACAGCCCATTCTGACGTCTATGATTTTGTCGTTCGGTTCTAGTCAGGATTCTATCACATTGCATTGCCGGATCGGAGTTTCTATCACATTGCATTGAGACAGGTGTCTGTTCAGACAACACCGCCAGAGGATTAGCGGATTTGCGCTCCCGCAAACGCCGATCAATCTGAATAGCCAGCGCCATAGAATCATTCAGACTTGTAGGAATTGTGAAACCCACCATCACATTCTTAATGGCTTCGGAAAGGCCATTTCTGAAATTTGCGGCCAGAGCACATTCATTCCATTGAGTAAGCACGGACCATTTCCGAAATTTTTGGCAATACACTTCAGCTTCATCCTGGCCCTGAGAGATAGCCAGTAGAGCTTTTTCTGCCTGAATTTCAAGATTAGGCTCCTCATAAAGCAATCCGAGCGCCAGAAAAAACGCATCAACATTCGCCAATGCCGGATCTCCTGGCGCCAACGAGAAAGCCCAATCCTGAGGGTCGCCACGCAAGAAGGAGATAACAATTTTAACTTGCTGAGCTGAATCTCCAGACGAACGAGATTTCAAAGATAGAAACAATTTACAATTATTCCTAAAATTCCCAAATTTAAATCGATCTCCAGAGAACAGCTCAGGAATAGGTATCTTAGGCTCTGACATAGGACTGCTAACAACTAAATCCTGAATGCTCTGCACTCGTGCAGCAAGCTGATCCACACTAGTAATCAAGGTCTGAACATTCATGTCTGCAGCAAAGCTTTAAGCCACTCAGAGATAAAGGGGAGGAAGAAAAAAAACAAAAAACTCAGAACTTCTTTTCTTTTAATCCCACTTCAGCAATGCATTAACTATTCATTGGCCTGGCATACTGTTATGATTCCAATGGCAGGGAATCTCAGAGATTACAGCAAAGTCTGCAAACGTAAATACCAGCTCACAGGGAAGTGGTAACTAGGCTGACCATATACCTGATCCTAGCACAAACAACTAACAGTAGCCAGGGAACGTGCCTACGTTGATCCTAGACGTCTCGCGCCAGCCGGAGAACTAACTAACCCTATCAGGGAAAATAAGACCTCTCTTGCCTCCAGAGAAAAGACCCCAAAGTAATACAAGCCCCCAACAAATAATAACGGTGAGGTAAGAAGAAAAGACAAACGTAAGAATGAACTAGATTTTAGCAAAGAGAGGCCCACTGACTAATAGCAGAAGATAGTAAGATGACTTATATGGTCAGCAAAAAACCCTGCAAAATATCCACGCTGAATATCCAAGAACCCCCAAACTGACTAACGGTGAGGGGGGAGAATATCAGCCCCCTAGAGCTTCCAGCGATATCAGGAATCACATTTTATACAAGCTGGACAAAAATATGAACCATGCAAAATAAACAAAAATAAGAAAGCAGGACTTAGCTTATCTTGCAAGGAACCAGGACCTGAAGACAGGAGCAAACAGAAATGAACTGAATACAATGATGCCAGGCACTGGACTGAGAATCCAGGAAGTTTAAATAGCAACACCCCAGGCCTATCAAAGCAGGTGAGTACCAACCTGGGAAAAGACAATCCAAGTGCCAAACCACTAGTGACCACAAGAGGGAGCCAAGAAGTATAGTTCACAACAGGTAAGGTTCAGGGGCCGCCGGAGAGGTGAGTATATGGATATACTCACCTCTCCGGTGGCCCCTGGACCTTACCGATGTAACTGGCAGCCTCCGTACATAAGAATGAGCGCGTGACGGACCTGCGATGACGTCGTGGCTTGTGATTGGTCGCGTGAGCGGTCACATGAGCGGTCACGCGACCAATCAGAAGCCGCAACATCATCGAAGGCCCTTCACGCGCTCATTCTTAGGAACGGAGGCTGCCAGTTACATCGGTAAGGTCCAGGGGCCGCCGGAGAGGTGAGTATATCCATATATTTTATTTTAATTCTTTATTTTTTACATGAAGATGGATCCGATTCCGATTTCCGATATCACAAAAGTATCGGAACTCGGTATCGGAATTCCGATACCGCAAGTATCGGCCAATACCCGATACTTGCTCAACACTAGTACAGACACATGTGTGTATTGCCACTTTCAGTAGAATTTGAGAGAAAAATTGTGGTGCAGTTTTTACCCACTTCTTCTGTTAAAATGTAAAATGTGGGACTGAAACAAAATTTGGTGGTAAAATTGTAGTTATTTTTTCTTCACTGCCCAATGGCATAAAATTTTGTGACAAACCCTTGGTGTCAATATGATTACTGCACCCCTAGAAGAATTTGCTGACAGCTTGACAACTTGTTCACATTAGGAGATGCTGGTCAGATTTTTCTGTATATTTAACTATTGGAAGTTTGCTGCCTCCAGCCTGATCTTGCACTCCTCCCATTCACTTGCAGGTGACCATAATCAGTTCTACCTGCCCATAAATTGTAGGCTTAGTCTGGGAGTGACATGAATGTCCATAAGTTGTAGTTTGATAGACCAAGAGAGGCATGTATGGTAGAACAGGGACCCATCAGAGGAAGGTCACCTTGCCGTGGTTGATGGGCATACATAAATTGGCCAGTTTGTGCAATAAGTACCTTCATTTTTCATTCATAACCGTTATTTTTTTTTCCTTTTTTTGTGTAGTAAAATCAAGATTGAATGTTTTTAATGTTTTTCTGTGTTTTCACATGGTGAGTGCAGCGCCCCAGAGTCCTGGTCGTTGCAGTACTGATGCTCCGCCGCTAAGGGGAGTGATGATACGTCTGATGGCACTGAAGGAGTTCACTTGACCAGGTATCACAGACACCAATACACTTCATAGTCTGGCCTCCAGGGGGAGCTAAGGGCGCTATGTATTAGGCCACTCCTCACAATCTGGTAAAACTGGGGGTTAGATAGAAAGTTAGAACAGAAGCTGACTGGGTTGGAACCAGGCAACATCCTGTGGCAGAGGGTGTTGCAGGGGAAGATTCAGGAGGGTCCCTGTCAGGGGTGGGATCCTGACAGAGGCCTAGCGAACAGGAAACAACGTTAAGGAACCGCGCCTGCACTACATCGCGGCGGTATCTCAAGAAAGGACAAGAAGCGAGGTTTATTGTGGAGAGTGAGAAACGAGATCAAAGCAAAAAGGAGAAAACACCAGTAGGAGTCGTGCTGTAAGATCGAGGCAACATCCTATTGAGGCGCGTAGCCGGTGGCCGGAACGCCGAGGAAATATTAAGCTCCAAGCATTACTTCAAACCAACGGCAGGACAGTTAATTATAGGTTGGCTGTCTCACCTAAATCACCTAAGCAGACATAGGGGGCAACTGTGGGAGAGGGGCGTCACTAGGGTCCCGGAAGAACTCCAGGCCTACCCGTCATACGGGTGCGTCCTAACCATGTCATCTGGGGGACGGAGAAGAACATCAGAATAGACATGAGTTGTGGGAAAGAACATCAGAAACAGACACAACAGTTGTGAGGACTATCCCGTGGTGCTCAGCAGGGAAGTACTACAACACACAGGCGCTAGAAGGTAGGCACAGATTTCCACCTGCAAAGGGAACTCTGGAGGTGCCATCGGACCGGCCGGTCTGAGACAGCCCTGTTAACCGTACTCTGGATTGAGGACCTTGAAGCCTCCAGTAAAGAGGTAAAGAGACTGCAACCCTGTGTCCTCGTTATTCATCGCGACCTGCACCACGCACCACCACTTACAACTTTCATTGGACGCCCCTTAGCAGGGTCACGGACCGGGTCTAGCCACCGTGACAACCCCAGAACTGAGACAGAGAAGCCCGGTACCGAGTACCCTGCAGCCCTGCGTCTGGGGGCGCTCCAAACTTGGCATCACGAATAGGATCTACTTAAGCCTGAAGAATCAGGTCATGTGTGCCTTGGAACTGTGATTTATTGTGTTTGAACTGTGACTTATTGCAAAGACTGTGGATTGCCTCTTGCCGCCAAAAGTTCCCGCCAAAACCGCCGCCATTGCAGCGCCACGGGGAGTGCAGAAGAAGAAGAAGGGCGTGCCATGGGAGGAGACTATCCAAGCGGCGCCAAAAGTGGCGACCGCCCCCTCCGACTACTGCTGCGAGATGACGACCTGTCAAGGAGCAGAGGAGAACGACCCCCTGGATTGCAATGGTGGCAACGGGAGGAAGAAGAAGCTACGCCCTCAGAAAATGGAGGGGCAACGTGCATGTGCCACCGAAGATCCCGGAGCAGGGATGGAGACCAGCGAGTCCCAGAGCGACGGCGAAGTGACCCTGGCCTGTCCTCGACTACCGGAGACGGACCCGGACCCACCGCAGCTGGAGGACCCGGACCTCTAGGAGCCACAGGCGGCGGAGCCGAGCCAGCCTATCATGAATGTGGAGCCAACCGATGCGAAGCAATGGAATTCGGAGCTGTGTCAGGAGACCACCCTGGAAGAACCGCGGTCCGGGCTGCAGCCGATTCCAGTGTCCTTGTCAATGGAACAGATCGACATCGGTGAAATCACATCAGACGCAGGTATGGAAAGCGCCCCTGCTCCCCTGACCGATCCTGCTCTCCCGACCGACCCGGCTCCCATGACCGCTCCCCAGCCCAACAATAACCGAGTTTTCACCGCTGAGCTAGTATTACTAACCCCAGGCACCATGGAGAAACTGGTGCCTCCACTACCAACAACGATGGGGAAACCGCTAGATGTGAGCTCAGAGGGGGTGACCTTCCAGTGGGACACCCCACGGATCGGGCCAGATGGGGCCAGGCAAGAGGGCCTCAGCATTGCTGCGCTCACCTGGGAACAGTATAAGCAATGCTTAATTCGACAATGCAAAACCAAAAAGAGACAGAACCAAATGACCCACCGAGAGTACAGAGACCAAAGACTGAACACAATAGGAGGAACTCGGTCAAGCAGGGAACTGTACTAGCCTTCCACCCGAAGCGGGGTTGGGGCTCTATACAAGAACCGGGACTGCCGACTGAAATCTTCTTTACCAGCTACAATGTGAAAACCCCGTCCCGCAATCGATGTGACAATCAGCTACCATGTAAAGGGGACCAGGTGACCTACACTCGCCACCGGAGTGCGCAGGGGTGGTGCGCTCGAGACGTCCAACAATGCGAGCCTGCCGTAGCGCCACCTGCTGTCCCGACTACGACTAACCCAGATTTGACCAATGCCACTACTGTCGCCATGGTGTGCATCATCGCCGCTGCTGAACTTGCAACCACAGCTGACATTCGAATACAGACGCCGGGTGATCTGACCGCGTCTGGGAGACCAACCAATCATACTGATTCTGCATCCGCTGAGGACAGAGGACCGACGCCTCCCCAGCCGGCGAGTGTCCGTCACCAATTGATGCAGTGTAACCTTCTGTGAGGATAAACCTCGGAACCACGAGTATGTAAATAGTTAACTGTTCTTCATTTTGTGTTTTTCTGCTGCTATAACCTGACCAAGGTTATCTCTTAAAGGGATCCCATAGTTGACCCGGGATCCCTATTTTGCCTTTTTGTTTTGTTTACCACTGTTTTAAAGACTACCGAATCATGGACGGTGAATGGTTCACAAACTGCTCTGTAAATAGTTTGCACCCTCTTAAGGGTGCCCTCTACTGGTTTTACAAGAAAGAGAACTCTTTGCGAAGAAACTGTTCCTGAAAACAGCATCGGAGTTCCTGCCTTACACGGACTTGCAACATGAGTAGTTGCACTACCTTAAAGAGACTTGGTTCCCTCTTAAAGGGAATGTTTACTAGTTGCATTCAATATATAACGTTGCCTTAAAGAAGAGTAAATAGAAATAATGTTTTACATAGAAAAGTTATATGTAGCCAGTTAGTTAATTATAGAAAATGTTTAATAATGTGCTAGAGAATGAGGACAGGAAAGTGAACCCGTAGGGGTTAGTGGGTGAGTCCTCCTAGGAGCCATAAAGAGATGGCTCAGTGATCCTGTACTAAGAATGAGGCAGTAGGCCTGGGCAGATAGACAGGCGGTCCTGCATAAGACAAATCAGAGAATAAAAAGAAAATATTGCACTTAGAAGAGAAAAATGAAGAAAAGTTAATTTATATTTTAGGAGTTTTATCATAGGCCTTTAGTGGATTCAGCTTACACGTCCTTAGAGGCAAAGTTAAATTATTGTTCAGCATTTGCACTCAGTAGAATACCCGGTTGGGTAATAAAAGTTATTTATAGTGTGTTATTTAAGATATGTAACCATGTTTGTAACGTTCAAGAGTCCTCACCTCCCATAAAAGGAAGCACTGTTATTTCCACTTATTACTTGTTTATTGCATTTCAAAATTTGTATGTCTTTTGCTGATATGTATTGTTATTTTCTTCCCAGTCAGGGAGTACTGGATTTAACCGGGGGGGGGAGTGCAGCGCCCCAGAGTCCTGGTCGTTGCAGTACTGATGCTCCGCCGCTAAGGGGAGTGATGGTACGTCTGATGGCACTGAAGGAGTTCACCTGACCAGGTATCACAGACACCAATACACTTCATAGTCTGGCCTCCAGGGGGAGCTAAGGGCGCTATGTATTGGGCCACTCCTCACAATCTGGTAAAACTGGGGGTTAGATAGAAGGTTAGAACAGAAGCTGACTGGGTTGGAACCAGGCAACATCCTGTGGCAGAGGGTGTTGCAGGGGAAGTTTCAGGAGGGTCCCTGTCAGGGGTGGGATCCTGACAGAGGCCTAGCGAACAGGAAAGAACGTTAAGGAACCGCGCCTGCACTACATCACGGCGGTATCTCAAGAAAGGACAAGAAGCGAGGTTTATTGTGGAGAGTGAGAAACGAGATCAAAGCAAAAAGGAGAAAACACCAGTAGGAGTCGTGCTGTAAGATCGAGGCAACATCCTATTGAGGCGCGTAGCCGGTGGCCGTAACGCCGAGGAAGTATTAAGCTCCAAGCATTACTTCAAACCAACGGCAGGACAGTTAATTATAGGTTGGCTGTCTCACCTAAATCACCTAAGCAGACATAGGGGGCAACTGTGGGAGAGGGGCGTCACTAGGGTCCCGGAAGAACTCCAGGCCTACCCGTCATACGGGTGAGTCTATCCATATCATCTGGGGGACGGAGAAGAACATCAGAATAGACATGAGTTGTGGGAAAGAACATCACAAACAGACACAACAGTTGTGAGGACTATCCCATGGTGCTCAGCAGGGAAGTACTACAACACACAGGCGCTAGAAGGTAGGCACAGATTTCCACCTGCAAAGGGAACTCTGGAGGTGCCATCGGACCGTCCGGTCTGAGACAGCCCTGTTAACCGTACTCTGGATTGAGGACCTTGAAGCCTCCAGTAAAGAGGTAAAGAGACTGCAACCCTCTGTCCTCGTTATTCATCGCGACCTGCACCACGCACCACCAGTTACAACTTTCATTGGACGCCCCTTAGCAGGGTCACGGACCAGGTCTAGCCACCGTGACAACCCCAGAACTGAGACAGATAAGCCCGGTACCGAGTACCCCGCGGCCCTGCGTCTGGGGGAGCTCCATGTGCATTAATGCATAGTGCTGCAGTTTTGTCTCTATGAAATAGATAGATAGATAAATATGA
Source organism: Ranitomeya variabilis (assembly GCF_051348905.1). Taxonomy (NCBI): domain Eukaryota; kingdom Metazoa; phylum Chordata; class Amphibia; order Anura; family Dendrobatidae; genus Ranitomeya; species Ranitomeya variabilis. Next base: position 466,700,851 of record NC_135236.1, read on the forward strand.
AATAGATATGAAATAGATAGGTAGATATGAAATAGATAGATAGATAGACAGGAAATAGATAGTGTGGTGCAGTGACCCACGTTACAGCCAGGGGGTGCTGTGTGTGCACTTCAGGATGCTCTTGGAGGCACAATTATGATGGTGAATTAGGGACTGACATTATTGTAAATGGCCGGTATGTGTCGCAGAGATGCTCTGCGCTGTAAGCCCAAAATGATATGGTTATGCTGGGAATTACAGTACCACAAGTGTTTGTTGTGTTTACTTATAAGGGGGGCTTATAGGGCTAGTTTGAAGAGCTGGGTGTGTCAAACTAGCCACAAACACACCTCCCACCTATGAGGTGGTTACATCTACATAATGTAACCAGAGCTTGGGTCACATGTTCAGAGTGTGAGATCCTGTATAGCCTGTGTGTTGGAATGTCCTGAAATGGACTGGATTCCTGGAAGCACATGGTGAAACCATGGACTGAATGGTCAGTGTGTTGGAATGTCCTGGAATAGACTGGTGTCATGATTCCCAATGGCAGGAAACATCAGAACACAAAAATAACGGACGAGCTCTGGGTGATGGAATCTCGAGCTGACCGTGAGCTAAATCTACCACACAACTAATAGTAGCCAGGGAGCATACCTACGACTTCCTAGATGCCACGCGCCAGCCGGAGGACTAACTACGCCTGGTAGAGGAAGGAACAGACCTGGCTTACCTCTAGGGAAATACCCCAAAAGATGATAGCAGCCCCCACATGTAATAACGGTGAGTTAAGAGGAAAAGACATACACAGTATGAAAGTAGATTTAGCAAAGAGAGGTCCACTTACTAGATAGCAGAAGGATACAAAAGAGGACTTCACGGTCAACTGAAAACCCTTTCAAAAAACCATCCTGAAATTACTTTAAGACTCCTGTGTCAACTCATGACACAGGAGTGGCAATTTCAGCCCGCAAGAGCTTCCAGCTACAGAGAATAACAAAAACTGCAAACTGGACAAAAGATACAAAACAAAAGGACAAAGTCCACTTAGCTGATCAGCAGACTAGTAGCAGGAACATGCAACCGAAGGCTCTGGTTACAATGATGACCGGCAAGGAAATGACTGGAGAGCAAAGCTAAATAGGAAACTCCCAAACACTGATGGGAGCAGGTGAACTGAGACAGTAAAGCACACACAAGTCACCAGTACCACCAGCAACCACCAGGGGAGCCCAACAAGCGGATTCACAACAGACTGGTGACCTGGAAGCACCTGGTGAGACTATTGACTGAAGGCATGTGTGTTGGAACTGCCTGTGGCTGGACTTCCTGAATAGCGCACGGAGAGGCTGTATCTGCAGAGCCTGGGATGGCTACTGTGTTGGGGAAGCTACAGTTCCTACTGCAGATCTGGACTATCTGAGGTGCCCGGTCACAAGGATGGTGATCCCCAGTGAGGCAGCTTTCCCCTGGGAACCAATACTGACAGGAGTCAGTGTGTGGAGCCGGAGCTCCTGTAAAGTAACCAAGATAAAAGTGGGTTATGGGCAGTGAAGTATCTGCCATTGGAACAGACTGTCGGGGTTAATGTGTCCCATTGATGCATATAATTAACTGTTTGTGACCCAGTTTATGATGTTTAATAAACTGGATAGACTGTTTATGTGGAGAAACCGTGCCTGGGTGCTTTCATCCCAATGTCAAGCGAGTTTCCCCAACACACTCAGGTAGTGCTGTCTCACATTTGGTGCTAGACTGCGGGCAACAGTTCAGGAGCACGTGTGGACGTGATTGATGTAACTCAGCAGGGTTACGAAGTTTGCTGTGGATCGGCAGGTCCACGAAGATTGCAAGGATCTGGCAGTAACTCGGCAGGGTTACTGTTATGATGGCCTGGTGGTTAGGAGCACCCCGAATGACCTGATGGTTAAACTGGAAATCAGGACGAGCTCTGGGGAGTGGGAGCTGTGCTGACCGCAAACCCTAATCCTATCACACAAACACTAGAAATAGCCGTGGAGCGTACCTAACTCTCCCTAGATGCCTCTCCACAGCCTAAGAGCTAACTACCCCTAAAGATAGAAAATAAAGCCTTACCTTGCCTCAGAGAAATTCCCCAAAGGAAAAGGCAGCCCCCACAAATATTGACGGTGAGTTAAGAGGAAAGTCACAAACACAGGAATGAAACAGGTATTAGCAAAGGAGGCCAGTCTTCACTAGATAGGCAGAGGATAGTAAAGGGATCTATGCGGTCAGCACAAAAAACTACAAAAACCACGCAGAGTGTGCAAAAAGCCCTCCACACCGACTCACGGTGTGGAGGTGCAACCCTGCGCCCCCAGAGCTTCCAGCTAGCAAGGAAATATCATGAAAGCGAGCTGGACAGAACTTAGCATGTACTAAGAAATATATTCAGAACACAATGAACAATAAATGAGCTAGCAGTGACTTAGCTTCTGCTGGAACAGTCAGGTCATCAGAGAAATCCAGGAGAGATCTGAACCAGTACTGAGACATTGCCAGCAGGCATGAGGTAACGATCTGAGTGGAGTTAAATAGAGAAGCCAGCCTAGCGATAAACGAGGGCAGCTGGGAAAGCCAACCTCAAGGATCAGCAGTACCACTCAAAGCCACCAGAGGGAGTCCAAAGACAGAACTCACTGAAGTACCATTCATGACCACAGGAGGGAGTCCAAGAACGGAATTCACAACAGGTTACAAAGAGTTGCTGTGGATCGGCGGGTCCATGAAGTCTGTAGTGTGGAGCCCTGCAAAGCCTTGTGGATAGTGGTTCTGCAAGAGGTTCTGCAGCAGCCACAGCTGCAGTGGCAGCAGCAGCGGCTTGTGATCAGCAACTGGAAGTGCCGGCGGCTTGTAACTGCAGCAGGATCAGTGGCAGCGCCAGCAGGAGCTGGTGAGGTGTCATAAAAACATTGTTGGTCCAGAGCATGCAGACTCTTAAAGGACCAGTACCAACCTAAAGAAACTTTTTTTACTGTGCGAACTGGTGCCTGAGAGTACCGTGAGGAGTCGATGGGGTGCACCCCAGGGAGGGGGTGGTGTCCCAAAAGTGGGCGGTAACCCAAACAGGGATGGTTGCCCAAAAAGGGGTGGAGTCCCAAAAGGGGGCAGTAACCCGAACAGGGATATTTGCCCCAAAAGGGGTGTAATCTGAAAAGGGGGCGGTAACCCGAACAGGAATAGTTGCCCAAAAAGGGGTGGAATCTCAAAATGGGGCGGTAACCCAAGCAGGGATGGTTGCCTAAAAAGGGGTGGAGTCCCAAAAAGGGGCAGTAACCCAAACAGGGATACTTGCCCCAAAAGGGGTGGTGACCCTAAAGGGGCGGAGTCCCAAAAGGGGAAGTGACCCAAATAGGGGTGGTGACAAAAAAGAGGCGTCGGCGAATGCACCATTGGACTGTTGCTGGGAACAACGTAGTTCATGCTATGTAGGTCCATGCTGTGCTGTGGATTGCTTGACCAATAAGGAGTCAAAGGAAGTTAGTTACCCAAAAAGGGGCAGAACCTCTCAAAGTTAAAGGGGTGGTACTGACGGATGGTTGCCAGAAACAATGGTACTATGCATGTCCAATCTGCCACAAGAATTACTCTCCTAGCCAGAGGCTACGTGGATGTGTTCTGGAGTTAAACGCAGATGTAGAGGATGTATTTGGTCTGGTTGATTCAGGGAGCTCGGTGACCCTGGTAAGGTCTGAGGAAGATCAATTTGTAAGGTCTGAAAAGATCGAGGTCACCTGCATCCATGGGGACACTAAGGTTTATTCAGTGGCCCGCGTGTGCCTCGAGACGGTCAGGGGCTATACAAATCTTGAGGCTGCCATAGTCCCAAACCTACCCTCTCTGGTAATAGTAGGTCGGGACTCTAAGTTATTCTCAGTCTTATGGGAGGAGGGTGTTCCTCTACAGCAGGAGGATGGAAGTCTCTATTCTGTTGCGGGGCATACATTAAGACAGTAATGCCTCCCACAATTGATGGGTCAGACATCGGGTTGACCAGTGGGAAGGGTGCATCTGCCACCATTTACTGTAAAGGCACAGATGATTGGCCTCGGGGAGAACAAAACATCCAACACTGCGGAGACACCATCACGTGTTTCTCAACGCAGTGATCCAGAACACTGCCCCCATCCCTTATGGGAAATATGCAAATGCATGTAGAGTAGCTGCGGAGACACCATCACGTGTTTCTCAACGCAAGCAGTAAATAGCCAGGCCTTTCCCCGGGAAGCAACATCCACGGGAAGGGCAGCATCCAATAAAGGAAAACATCCAATACAGGAAAACCACCTATGCCAAGCATGGTATCCATCCACAGACAGCTGTTTCGGGGTTTTTGCCCCTCATCAGTGTGGAGTAGGAATATGGCTATTAGGAGCAATGCCTAGTAAAAAGGCTGTAAAGGCACAGATGATTGGCCTCGGGGAGATCAAAACATCCAACACCGTGGAGACACCATCACGTCTTTCTCAACGCAGTGATCCAGAACACTGCCCCCATCCCTTATGGGAAATATGCAAATGCATGTAGAGTAGCTGCGGAGACACCATCACGTGTTTCTCAATGCAAGCAGTGAATAGCCAGGCCTTTCCCTGGGAAGGAACAACCACGGGAAGGGCAGCATCCAATAAAAGAAAACATCCAATACAGGAAAACCACCTATGCCAAGCATAGAGACACCATCACGCCATGCTTGGCATAGGTGGTTTTCCTGTATTGGATGTTTTCCTTTATTGGATGCTGCCCTTCCCGTGGTTGTTCCTTCCCGGGGAAAGGCCTGGCTATTCACTGCTTGCATTGAGAAACATGTGATGGTGTCTCCGCAGCTACTCTACATGCATTTGCATATTTCCCATAAGGGATGGGGGCAGTGTTCTGGATCACTGCGTTGAGAAACACGTGATGGTGTCTCCGTGGTGTTGGATGTTTTGGTCTCCCCGAGGCCAATCATCTGTGCCTTTACAGCCTTTTTACTAGGCATTGCTCCTAATAGCCAGATTCCTACTCCACACTGATGAGGGGCAAAAACACCGAAACAGCTGTCTGTGGATGGATACCATGCTTGGCATAGGTGGTTTTCCTGTATTGGATGTTTTCCTTTATTGGATGCTGCCCTTCCCGTGGTTGTTCCTTACCGGGGAAAGGCCTGGCTATTCACTGCTTGCGTTGAGAAACTTGTGATGGTGTCTCCGCAGCTACTCTACATTCCACCATTTACTGACATGATGTCACCTGATGCGTATCCCAAGATGACTGTTAGTGATGTGGTAAATAGAACCTGTGGAGCTGATACCCTGTTAGAAAGCAACTGGAGGGTTCACCATACTGAGGGGTGTAACACAGGTTCTGGGGGTGACTGTGATGTGTCATTGCCAGAAGCAACTGTTAGGGCTGAGTGCAGTAGTGTGCTGACAGAAGCACTGACACAGTTGAACGACAGTGCTCCACAAGTTGAAGTCAGGATCACAGTGAAAGCCATACCAGAACGTATGACTGGAAGGAAGTGTGGGTCTGAAAAACTCTGGGACTTGGCAGAGGTGACCAAAGGTGTGACCATTGAAGATGGGGAAGCTTCAGGATTAGGGTACAACACTGTTAGAAATAGGGACCTCTGGTTCCCGGATGACCGATCGGGTGGTGGTGACTCCCATTCCGACAGTGACGAAAACATAAAAGAGTGCAGTAAAGCTGACTCGGTTACAAGTGGCAAGTCTTCCTCCCATCGCCGGAGACATAAAAGAGTCAAAAGGGGCTGAACAAATGGCACCTTCTGAGAAGATTGATGAAGAGGAGAATTCGACTGCTGTCACCCGACAACTAGAGGGGTCTGTCAACAGCTGGCAAATGAGAGGTTGAAAGTATCGAGTATGGAAGCTGCCAACTCCGCACAGTTGGATCAGGTGTGTCACCTGGAGTCTGATCTCTCGGTAGTCAAGGCTCAGCTCGGAGAGAAGGAAGCACAGGAGGTCCTGGATCTCACCAATGAGTTGTCTCATGAAAAGCAAAAGGTGACAGATTTACAGGCCGAGTTAAGGCATCTGAGTCAAGCAGCTGAGCACAGGGTGGATGAGCTGGAGAAGGAAATCTCTGAGCACAGAGGTCACCTATCAACGAGGCAAAGTGAAAATAAGGCCTTAAGGAAAGGTGTGGAAGTGCTCAGAGAAGCATTAAGTGGTCTTCTGCCAGAGGATAAGATGGTAGTCGCTGACTTACAGCGGCGGTGCCAGAGTGGTAACAAGGTGGAGCTGCCAATGCCCATCCTGGCCAGGGGTCTGGAAGAGTGTAAAGTGGAGGAAGAGTTGGCGCTAAAAGCAGAACAAGACGGTCACCTGGACGTGGCAGAGGTCTTGAGGGAAAGTCAGTGGCCAAACGGGAGCCTTCTGTCCATGAAGAGAGTAAAACTCCACTCTTCAACTGCGTGATAGATGTACTTGAAGACGTACGAGAAGCATATACCAGTGTGGATGTGCATGAGGCCTTTAAAAAGGCAATAGAAGCATGTAGCGTGATCTGGGCACCAGAGACAAATCAGTTGGTGATACTGTCGACTAGGGAAGTCACAGTGAAGCAGGTGGCTATCCTGAAGGATATGCACCTAAAATGTCTCCGCACAACAGATGATCCTATTGAGGAATAAGCAAGCCGCTCGATGTTTGGAGCATGCCAGGAAAGCTCAAAGTCGGCTGGGCTTTGTGGAATATATTGTTCAAGTACCCAGAAATCTGGTGGGGAAAGTCATTGGAAGATTTGGAAAAGTGATGCAGGACCTGGTGAATAGATCCAGTGTAGCAAGAGTGAGGATTCCTTATGATGGTAAAGTCCAGGTAGCTGGTGAAGATGGAATGGTTCCATTTATCGTAATTGGCTCAGTAGAAAGCCTTAAGAACATTTGAATGCTTCTTGAATACTGGGTGACATATCTGAATGAGATAGAGCAGCTCAGACTGGACCTGCTGCAGATTAATAAACAGCTGCAGAATATAAGATGGTAACCACTTTCAACCCAGGATATGGAGATAAGAAAAGATACCATAAAGAATAGAAGAGTTCAAAGTAGTGACTCCTCTGTTAGCTAAGGGCTGAGTGATCTAGGTGGGAGACCCTTAGCATACCTAGTAGCGATGAGTCAGATTCAGATCTGTCACTAGGCTCAACTGGACGGTGGACTCATGACCGCAACAACCGTGGATGGCGGCCATGGAAAGAAAGGTCACGAAAAGAGGTACACTTGGAAAGTGGATTGACTAAAAAGGGTCTGGTGACACAGACAGGCGGTGACTTGAGGGTTGAAGACCAAGGCCGACAAACTGACCGCTGGGGCGGGGAAGGCCTAACAAAAGGTGTGATGCTGAATGACGCCCAAAACCTACTGAGACGGTCCTCTCGACTTGTAGGGCAAGGTGACATGGGTACCCGGTATTGGGACCCCTGGTTTATGTCAAGTGACAGAGGGAGAGGGTATGTGGTGCAGTGACCCATGTTACAGCCAGGGGGTGCTGTGTGTGCACTTCAGGATGCTCTTGGAGGCACAATTATGATGGTGAATTAGGGACTGACATTATTGTAAATGGCCGGTATGTGTCGCAGAGGTGCTCTGCGCTTAGCCCAAAATGATATGGTTATGCTGGGAATTATAGTTCCACAAGTACTTATTGTGTTTACTTATAAGGGGGGGGCTTATAGGGCTAGTTTGAAGAGCTGGGTGGGTCTAACTAGCCACAAACACACCTCCCACCTATGGGGGTGGTTACAGCTACATAATGTGACCAGGGTTTGGGTCATATGTTCAGAGTGTGAGATCCTGTATAGTCTGTGTGTTGGAATGTCCTGGAATGGACTGGATTCCTGGAAGCACCTGCTGAGGCTATGAACAGAATGGTCAGTATGTTGGAATGTCCTGGAATGGACTTGGATTCCTGGAAGCAGCTGGTGAGACCACGGACTGAAGGCCTGTGTGTTGGAAGAGCCTGTGACTGGACTTCCTGAATAGCGCATGAAGAGGCTGCATCTGCAGAGACTGTGATGGCTACTGTGTTGGGTAACCTACAGTTCTTACTGCAGGTCTGGACTATCTGAGGTGCTCGGTCACAAGGATGGTGATCCCCAGTGAGGCAGCTTTCCCCTGGGAACCAAGACTGACAGGAGTCAGTGTGTGGAGCCGGAGTTCCTGTAAGGTAACTCCAGATAAAAGTGGGTTATAGGCAGAGAAGTATCTGCCAATGGAACAGACTGTCAGGTATTAATGTGTTCCATTGATCTATATAATGAACTGTTTGTGACACGGTTTATAAACCGGATAGACTGTTTATGTGGAGAAACCGTGCCTGAGTGCTTTCATCCCAATGCCAAGTGAGTTTCCCCAACACAGTCAGGTAGCGCTATCTCACAATAGATAAACAAAAAAATAAGAGCAGCACTAAAAAATTGCATGTTGGGTGCAAAGCCCCTCAGGCAAAGACTAAACCTTATGTAGAGATTCAAAAATTGGAGTCAGCACCCCGTTCAGAGTGAAAAAAGCTTCTTTTTAATAGCCCATCATGGCGATGTTTCGGTTCAAGAGTGAGAGCCTTTTTCAAACAATTCACTGGTGCACATGCAGGGTATTTAACCCCTTAACGACTGATAAGCCTTTTAACAGCAGTAGTTAAGGATACTTAAACCACAGCGCCGTTAACGGCACTATGGAAAAAGTGTATAGCACCCCCAGAGTCATATTTTCTCTGGGGTCTCAGCTGCTGGGGGTAGCCGAGACTTTAGAGAACATGATTCAGGTCGGTGTTTACAGACCCCCGGGTTGTAATTGCCAGTATTAACCATATACCGACCACCGCAAAAAAATGATCAATTTGCCATTTGATTTCTTTGTCCTCCGATGTGATCGCACATCCGAGAACAGAGAAATAGGGTCTCCGATCACCCCCAATACTTACCAGTGTCTCCTGGTGTCCCTGGATCCTCCTGCTTCTCCCCACGGCCGCTGATGTCTTCTTCCAGTAAGAAAATGGCGGGCGCATGCGCAGTGCACCCGCTGAGATCTGGCGGCCAGCACCCGGCAACAATAGGAAGATTTTTCCTACTGGTTTATGTTGGTCACTGTGAAAGACTCTACATACCCTACGTCCAATCTGCAGCATCCAGATGTTACAGCATAGTGGAAGGGATTTTATGAAATTCCGTTTCCACTATGCGTTCAGGGCCACATCCGGCAGTCATGCATAACCGGACATGCGGCGCATCTTTCCAGATGGCAGCATGTCTACTTATCTTGTGGAAACGCTCCATCTTCGCTAGATAAGTAACCCAGTCTATGAATATGATGCGGTGATTCCGCATATGTTCAATTAGCACACCCGGAATCACTGTGTGTACAACAAGGAGCAGAGTTTAGGGCAGAGCGGGGTATCCGCAGCGTCCAAAGCACAGAGATTATGCCCTGTGGAAACATACCCTTAGGATTGGGGCTAAAGTTATGGTTAGAGTTAGAATTAGGGTTAGGGTTGGGATTAGGGTTTGGATTAGGGTTAGGGTTGAGATTAGGGTTAGAGTTGGGATTAGTTTGATTAGAGTTAGGGTTGGGATTCAAATTAGGTTTGTGGTTAGGGTTATGATTGGGATTGAGATTAGGGTTAGGGTTAGGGGTGTGTTGGGATTAGGGTTGTGATTTAGGTTATTTTTAGGGTTGGGATTAGGGTTAGGGGTGTGTTGGGGTTAGGGTTGTGATTAGGGTAATGGTTAGGGTTGGGATTAGGGTTAAGGGTGTGTTGGGGTTAGGGTTGGAGTTAGAATTGGGACGCTTCCACTGTTTAGGTACATTAGGGGGTCTCCAAACATGACATGGCGCCACCATAGAATCCAGCCAATTTTGCATTCAAAAAGTCAAACTGCGCTCCTTCCCTTCTGAGCTCTGCCGTGCGCCCAAACAGTTGTTTACCCAAACATATGGGGCATCGGCGTGTTCAGGACAAATTGCTCAACTTTGGGGGTCTAATATCTTCTGTTACCCTTATGAAAACAAAAAGTTGGGTGCTAAAAAATCATTTTTGAGGAAAAAAAACATTTTTTATTTTCACTGCTCTGCGTTATAAACTTCTGTGAAGTACTTGGCAGTTCACAGTGCTCACCGCACATCTGGATAAGTTCCTTGGGGGTCTAGTTTCCAAAATGGTGTCACTTGTACAACATGACCCCCACTGACCATTCTATCAAAGTTTGCATTCCAAAATGGCGCTCCTTCCCTTCTGAGCTCTGCCATGGCCATGCGCCCAAACAGTGGTCCCCTACATATGGGGCATCGGTGTACTCAAGACAAACTGGACAACAACCTTTGGGGTCCAATTTCTCCTGTTACCCTTGTGAAAATAAAAAATTGCGGCCTAAAAAATCATTTTTGAGGAAAAAAAGATTTTTTTATTTTCACGGCTCTGCATTATAAACTTCTGTGAAGCACGAGGGGGTTCAAAGTTTCCACTGTTTATGCACATCAGGTGCTCTCCAAACGCGACATGGCGTCTGATCTAAATTCCAGCCAATTTAGCATTGAAAAAGTCAAACGGCGCACCTTCCTTTCCGAGCTCTACCGTGTGCCCAAACAGTGGTTTACCCCCACATATAGGGTATCTGCGTACTCAGGACAAATCGCACAATAACTTTTGATGGTCTAATTTTTCCTGTTACCCTTGTGAAAATAAAAATTTGGGGAGAAAAATTCATCTTTGTGGGAAAAATAAGATTTTTTATTTTCACAGCTCTATGTTATAAACTTCTGTGAAGCAATTGGGGGTTCAAAGTGCTCACCACTAGGGTTGAGCGACCTTAGCTTTTTTAGGATCGAGGTGGGTTTTGTGAAACCCGACCTTCTCGGATGTCGGATCGTATGGAATCGGCCAATTCTACTGTAAAGTCGGGTTCCGGACCCGGAACACGAAACCCAATGTATGTCAATGAAATAATTTTTTTCTCTCTCTCTCTCTCTCTCTCTCTCTCTCTCTCTCCCCTCCGTGCAAGGCATATGTTATTTTTTGACTCCGGAAATTACTACGTCCGAAAACGTAACATAGCACTATGATGCCGCAGGAGCCGGAACCTATGTCATCACGCTGCCCACAATTAATTGGCTAAAAAAAATGGCGGGGAAGGCGTCATTCGAAACGCGACTTTGGCGCCAAGTTCGCGTTCCACGTGGCCGACCCACACTGGGATCGGATCGGGTTTCATGAGACGCCGACTTTGCCAAAAGTCGGCGACTTATGAAAATGAACGACCCGTTTCGCTCAACCCTACTCACCACACATCTATATAAGTTCCTTAAGGGGTATTGTTTCCAAAATGGTGTCACTTGTGGGGGGGTTTACACTGTTTAGGCACATCAGGGACTATCCAAAAGCGACATGGCGTGGTTTATTTTCTCCTTTTACACTTGTGAAAATAAAAAAATGTTTCTGAAGTAAAATGTTTGTAAAAAAAAAGTTGTGTTAATTTTTTTTATTCCACATTGCTTCAGTTCCTGTGAAGCCCATAAAGGGTTAATAAACTTCTTGAATGTGATTTTGAGCACTTTGAGGTGTGCCGTTTTTAGAATGGTGTCATTTTTGGGTTTTCTGTCATGTACACCCCTCAAAGTGACTTTAAATGTGAGATGGTCCCTAAAAAAATGGTTTACTGAATTTTGTTGTAAAAATGAGAAATCGCTGGTCAACTTTTCACCCTTATAACTTCCTAACAAAAAAAAGTTGGTTCCAAAATTGTGCTGATGTAAAGTAGACATGTGGGAAATGTTATTTAATAACTATTTTGGGTGACATATCTCTCTGATTTATGGGCATAAAAATTGAACATTTGAAAATTGAAAAATTTAAATTTTTTTTGCCATATTTCCATTTTTTTCATAAATAAACGCAAGAAATATCAAAGAAATTTTACTACTACTATGAAGTACAATATGTTATAAAAAAAAATCTCAGAATCAGTGGGATCTGTTAAAGTGTTCCAGAGTTATAACCTCATAAAATGACAGTGGTGAGAATTGTTAAAATTGGCCTGGTCATTAAGCTGCAAATTGGCTCCGTTACTAAGGGGTTAAAGGCTGCAGATGATTAACCCCTTAACGACCGCCGATACGCCTTTTAACGGCGGCCGCTAAGGGTACTTAAACCACAGCGCCGTTAATTAACGGCGCTGTGGAAAAAGTGAATAGCGCCCCCCAGAGTCGGATTTTCTCTGGGGTCTCGGTTGCCGAGGGTAGCCGAGACCCCAGAGAACATGATTCGGGGGTTTTTTACCGACCCCCGAGTTGCGATCGCCGGTAATTAACCGTTTACCGGCGGTCGCAACAAAAAAAAAAAAACGCGATTTGCCGTTTAATTTCTCTGTCCTCCGATGTGATCGCACATCGGAGGACAGAGAAATGTGGTCCCCGATGGCCCCCAATAGCCCCCCAATACTTACCTACCTCCCCCGGTGCTCCTCGTGTCTCCCCATGGGCGCCGCCATCTTTTTTCCGGGAAAAAATGGCGGGCGCACGCGCAGTGCGCCCGCCGCCCGGCACCCGGATGTTCTTTGGGGTCTCGGCTGCCGGGGGTAGCCGAGACCCCAAAGAACATGATCGGGGTCGATTTGCACCGACCCCTGCTTTGCGATCGCCGGTAATTAACAGTTTACCGGCGACCGCAAAAAAAAAAAAAAAAAAAAAGCGATCAGTTATTTCTCTGTCCTCTGATGTGATCGCACATCAGAGGACAGAGAAATAGGGGGATTCGGGGACCCTAACTTACTCACCCGGTGTCCCTGGGTCCTCTTCTGTCTTCTCCTGCCAGCCGGCTTTTTCATCATGGCGGGCGCATGCGCAGTGCGCCCGCCATCTGCTGCCATCTGCCGGCCGGCAGGAGAAGACAAGTTGGGGCTAAAATTAGGGTTAGGGTTAGGGTTAGGGTTAGAGTTAGGGTTAGGGTTAGGGTTAGAGTTAGGGTTAGGGTTGGGGCTAAATTTAGGGTTAGGGCTAGGGTTAGGGTTAGGCTACTTTCACACTAGCGTTTTTTGGCTTCCGTCGCAATGCGTCGTTGGAGAAAAAACGCATCCTGCAAAAGTGCTTGCAGGATGCGTTTTTTCTCCATTGGCTTGCATTAGCGACGCATTGCGACGGATTGCCACATGTCGCATCCGTCGTGCGACGGATGCGTCGTGCTTCGGCGGACCGTCGACACAAAAAAAACTACATGTAACTTTTTTGTGCGACGTGTCCCACATATTTCAGTGCCACGTGCCACGTATTTAAGTGACACGTGCCACGTATCAAAGTGCCACGTGCCACATATTTCAGTGCCACGTATCAAAGTGCCACGTGCCACGTATCAAAGTGCCACGTGCCACGTATCAAAGTGCCACGTGCCACGTATCAAAGTGCCACGTGCCACGTATCAAAGTGCCACGTGCCACATATTTCAGTGCCACGTGCCACGTATCAAAGTGCCACGTGCCACATATTTCAGTGCCACGTGCCACGTATTTAAGTGACACGTGCCACGTATCAAAGTGCCACGTATCAAAGTGCCACGTGCCACGTATCAAAGTGCCACGTATCAAAGTGCCACGTGCCACGTATCAAAGTGCCACGTGCCACATATTTCAGTGCCACGTATCAAAGTGCCACGTGCCACGTATCAAAGTGCCACGTGCCACATCTTTCAGTGCCACGTGCCACGTATTTAAGAGACGCGTGCCACGTATCAAAGTGCCACGTGCCACATATTTCAGTGCCACGTATTTAAGTGACACGTGCCACGTATCAAAGTGCCACGTGTCACGTATTTAATTGCCACATATTTAAGTGCCACGTATCAAGATTTTCCATGGAGAACAGACACATCCAGAGATATGTCTGCTCTCCACGGCTGCAGCAACACACTGACAGGAGCCATAGTTCCTGTCGGTGTGTCACTGCGCATGCGCGAGCGAGTTTACCGGCGGTCATTGACCCCGGCACTCTCGCTTAACGGCAGTGCTGCATGGGAAAGTTCAACGCAGCTGTACTGCTGTTAACCGAGACGCCGGAGTCATTGAACTCCGGAACAGTACGCGATACACTGCTAGGAGCTTCGCTCCTGGCAGTGTATCGCCGGAGAGCAGCCGATCGGCGTGGGACACTCGTTTTATGGATTCTGCGGACAGGGAGTATGAATTTGGTTTATTATTTTTGGATTTTTTCCTGGAGGATCGAGGGCTTCGCCTACAAGTGTGCTGTTGGTGAGTATATACTCTGTGTTATATGTTGTATGTACTGTGTGTCATGTATGTGTATTGTGTGTAGGTGTTTTGTGTAACTTTACAATTGTGCTAAGTCGCCGGACACAGGGACAACTCTCCCATCCTAATACCAGATGGGAGTAGTAGTCCCATACGGCGACTTAGCACAATGGTGGCACTAGCGTCGCATGGGGACACACACACGCACACACACGCACACAGAAGGACTCCATGCTGCTTCACTGGGGGGCGGGGGCTTCCCTCTTCCTGTCCGACGTCACGTCCGGTCCTGGGTGTCAACCCCTCCGTACAAAGACGCCGACACCCAGGACAAAGGCGCTGTGTGTGGAAGGTAACATGGGGCCCTAGGGGGATACGCAGACACGCCGCTGCGTAAAGAATTGACATGTCAATTCTTTTTACGCCGGCGTGTTTGCAGACAAAAGCGCCGCGTTTTTTTGCGGTGTGTCTGAACGGCAAAGTGAATTTCTCATTCACTTTGCCGGCAGACGAAAATGACATTGCGCATTTTTGAAAAGCGCCCGCAAAATAGCGCTCAAAAATGCGCTATGTCTGAAAGTAGCCTAAGGCTTCTTTCACACTTGCGTCGGTACGGGGCGGTCGCAATGCGTCGGCCCGATGTACCGACGCACGTTGTGAAAATTGTGCACAACGTGGGCAGCGGATGCAGTTTTTCAACGCATCCGCTGCCCAGTCTATGTCCTGGGGAGGAGGGGGCAGAGTTACGGCCACGCATCCGCGGAAATGGCGGACGCGACGTACAAAAAAAAGGTTACATTGAACTTTTTTTGTGACGACGGGGGCTAAAGTTATGGTTAGGGTTGGGGCTAAAGTTAGGGTTGGGGCTAAAGTTAGGGTTAGAGTTGGGATTAGGGTTAGGGTTTGGATTAGGGTTGGGATTAGTGTTACGTTTGGGATTAGGGTTGGGATTAGGGTTAGGGTTGGGATTAGGGTTAGGGGTGTGTTGGATTTAGGGTTTTGATTAGGGTTATGGTTAGGGTTGAGATTAGGGCTGTTTTGGGGTTAGGGTTGTGATTATCGTTAGGGTTGTGATTAGGATTATGGATCGGGTTGAGATTAGGGTTAGGGCTGTGTTGGGGTTAGGGTTGGAGTTAGAATTGGGGGGTTTCCACTGTTTAGGTACATCAGGGGGTCTCCAAACACGACAGCCAATTTTGCGCTAAAAAAGTCAAATGGTACTCCCTCCCTTCTGAGCTCTGCCGTGCGCCCAAACAGTGGTTTACCCCCACATATGGGGCATCAGCGTACTCGGGATAAATTGGACAACAACTTTTGGGGTCCAATTTCTCCTGTTACCCTTGTGAAAATAAAAACTTGGGGGCTAAAAATCTTTTTTGTTGGAAAAAAATATATTTTTTTATTTTCACTACTCTGCATTATAAATTTCTGTGAAGCACTTGAGCTTTCAAAGTTCTCACCACATATCTAGATAAGTTCCTTAGGGGGTCTAGTTTCCAAAATTTGGTCACTTGTGGGGGTTTCTACTGTTTAGGTACATTAGAGGTCTGCAAACGCAACATAACGCCCGCAGACAATTCTATCAAAGTCTGCATTGCAAAATGGCGCTCCTTCCCTTCCGAGCTCTGCTGTGCGCCCAAACAGTGGTTTACCCCCACATATGGGGTACCAGCATACTCAGGACAAATTGGACAACAACTTTTGGGGTCCAATTTCTCTTGTTACCCTTGTGAAAATAAAAATTTGGGGGCTAAAAAAAATCTTTTTTGTGGGAAAAAAAATCTTTTTTATTTTCACTACTCTGCATTATAAACTTCTGTGAAGCACTTGGGCATTCAAAGTTCTCACCACATATCTAGATAAGTTCCTTGGGGGGTCTATTTTCCAAAATGGGGTCACTTGTTGGGGGTTTCTACTGTTTAGGTACATTAGGGGTCTGCAAAGGCAACATAACGCCCGCAGACAATTCTATCAAAGTCTGCATTCCAAAATGGCACTCCTTCCCTTCCGAGCTCTGCCATGCGCCCAAACAGTGGTTTACCCCCACATATGGGGTACCAGCATACTCAGGACAAATTGGACAACAACTTTTGGGGTCCAATTTCTCTTGTTACCCTTGTGAAAATAAAAACTTGGGGGCTAAAAAATCTTTATTGTTAAAAAATATATATTTTTTATTTTCACGACTCTGCATTATAAACTTCTGTGATGCACTTGGGCATTCAAAGTTCTCACTACACATCTAGATAAGTTCCATGGGGGGTCTAGTTTCCAAAATGGGGTCACTTTTGGGGGGTTTCTGCTGTTTAGGCACATCAGGGGCTCTCCAAACGCGACATGGCGTCCGATCTCAATTCCAGTCAATTTTGCATTGAAAAGTCAAATGGCGCTCCTTTGCTTCCGAGCTCAGCCATGCGCCCAAACAGTGGTTTACCCCCACATATGGGGTGTCGGCGTACTCAAGACAAATTGTACAACAGCTTCTGGGGTCCATTTTCTCCTGTTACCCTTGGTAAAATAAAAATTTGGAGGCAAAAAGATCATTTTTGTAGAAAAAATGCGATTTTTTTATTTTCACGGCTCTACGTTATAAACTTCTGTGAAGCACCTGGGGGTTTAAAGTGCTCACCACACATCTAGATAAGTTCCTTAAGGGGTCTAGTTTCCAAAATGGTGTCATATGTGGGGGGTCTCTACTGTTTAGGCACATCAGCGGCTCTCCAAACGTGACATGGCGTCCGATCTCAATTCCAGCCAATTCTACATTGAAAAAGTAAAACGACACTCCTTCTCTTCCAAGCTCTGCGGTGCGCCCAAACAGTGGTTTACCCCCATATATGGGGTATCGACGTACTCAGGAGAAATTGCACAACAACTTTTGTGGTCTAATTTCTCCTGTTACCCTTGTGAAAATAAAAATTTGGGGGCAAAAAGATCATTTTTGTAGAAAAAATGAGATTTTTTATTTTCACGGCTCTACGTTATAAACTTCTGTGAAGCACTTGGGGGTTCAAAGTGCTCACCACACATCTAGATAAGTTCCTTGGGGGGTCTAGTTTCCAAAATGGTATCACTTGTGGGGGGTTTCCACTGTTTAGGCACATCAGGGACTCTCCAAACGCGACATGGCATCCGATCTCAATTCCAGCCAATTCTGCATTGAAAAAGTCAAACGGTGCTCCTTCACTTCCAAGCTCTGCGGTGCGCCCAAACAGTGGTTTACCTCCACATATGGGGTATCGACGTACTCAGGAGAAATTGCACAACAACTTTTGTGGTCTAATTTCTCCTGTTACCCTTGTGAAAATAAAAATTTTGGGGCAAAAAGATCATTTTTGTAGAAAAAATGAGATTTTTTATTTTCACGGCTCTACGTTATAAACTTCTGTGAAGCACTTGGGGGTTCAAAGTGCTCACCACACATCTAGATAAGTTCCTTGGGGGGTCTAGTTTCCAAAATGGTATCACTTGTGGGGGGTTTCCACTGTTTAGGCACATCAGGGACTCTCCAAACGCGACATGGCATCCGATCTCAATTCCAGCCAATTCTGCATTGAAAAAGTCAAACGGTGCTCCTTCACTTCCAAGCTCTGCGGTGCGCCCAAACAGTGGTTTACCTCCACATATGGGGTATCGACGTACTCAGGAGAAATTGCACAACAACTTTTGTGGTCTAATTTCTCCTGTTACCCTTGTGAAAATAAGAATTTGTGGGCGAAAAAATCATTTTTGTGAAAACAAATGCGATTTTTTATTTTCACGGCTCTACGTTATAAACTTCTGTGAAGCACTTGGGGGTTCAAAGTGCTCACCACACATCTAGATAAGTTCCTTGGGGGTCTAGTTTCCAAAATGGTGTCACTTGTGGGGGGTTTCCACTGTTTAGGCACATTAGGGGCTCTCCAAACGCGACATGGCGTCCGATCTCAATTCCAGCCAATTCTGCATTGAAACAGTCAAACGGTGCTCCTTCACTTCCAAGCTCTGCGGTGCGCCCAAACAGTGGTTTACCTCCACATATGGGGTATCGGCGTACTCAGGAAAAATTGCACAACAAAATTTGTGGTTAAATTTCTGTTTTTACACTTGTGAAAATTAAAAAAATGGTTCTGAAGTAAAATGTTTGCAAAAAAAAGTAAAATGTTAATTTTTTTCTTCCACATTGTTTTAGTTCCTGTGAAGTACGTAAAGGGTTAATAAACTTCTTGAATGTGGTTTTGAGCAGCTTGAGGGGTGCAGTTTTTAGAATGGTGTCACACTTGGTTATTTTCTATCATATAGACCCCTCGAAATCACTTCAAAGGTGATGTGGTCCCTAAAAAAAACATGGTGTTGTAAAAATGAGAAATTGCTGGTCAACTTTTAACCCTTATAACTCCCTAACAAAAAAAAAAATTGTTTCCAAAATTGTGCTGATGTAAAGTAGACATGTGAGAAATGTTATTTATTAACTATTTTTTGTGACATATCTCTCTGATTTAAGGGCATAAAAATACAAAGTTTGAAAATTGCAAAATTTTAAAAATTTTCGCCATATTTCCATTTTTTTCATAAATAATCGCAAGTAATATCGAAGAAATGTTACCACTAACTTGAAGTACAACATGTCACGAAAAAACAATCTCAGAATCAGCGGGATCCGATAAAGCGTTCCAGAGTTATAACCTCATAAAGTGACACTGGTCAGAATTGTAAAAATTGGCTCGGTCATTAAGTACCAAATTGGCTCTGTCACTAAGGGGTTAAAGTGTTTATCAACAATTATATAAAAAAGAGTATGCTATTTTCAAAGGAAAAAACACACAGAAGTGCATGCATAATTCATATATCTTGGAGAATACTATAAAGTGCATTGCAGTGACATACATACAGACAAAACATTACAATAGTTCATCAAATATTAATTAGTAATTTTAAGATACAGCTGTGTGCTATTAATCATTTTCATGGCTCACTCCACTCAGTACATGCAGGTGCATTATGCCAATATTGGCGTCCTGTTATTCTCAGAGCGCATGTCAACCTGTAGCCTTTACATATCCTGTATATGCACCCATGTATGTTTTCACTCTTGAACCGAAACGTCGCCATGATGGGTTATTAAAAAGAAACTCCTTTTTTCACTCTGAATGGTGTGCTTCCTCCAATTTTTGAATCTATGGATCAATAGATAGATAGAGATGGGATAGATAGATAGATAGATAGATAGATTTTCAAAAGTATACTCTTCCCTGTTCTGTTGCAAATAGTTCAATTCCACAATTATAACACTTAATAGGACGTCTTGCATTATACATTTCAGATGGGAAGAACCAAAGTAGGATCTGATCATCATTTGATTTTACAGGCTAATGACTCCTGCTCGCTGAAGCTGGGCAGCTCTCCAAAGGTGTAACAGGAACACTAGTTCAAAGGCAGCAGAGGTTGCTCAACTTCCTTCTTTTCTTCTTAGTTAACTAAGCAGCAAAGGCAGCTACCAGCTAATCTTCACTAAGCAAGTCATTACACTCAAGTTCTACTTCTGCAGCCATCATTATGGATCATGTCAAGAAAAAACTGTTGAAGACAAGGCATAAGTCCAGGTAACCTTAAATTTTAATGACTGCAAAGCACTAATAGATTTTCTATGTTTTTGTAATAGTACGGAACTGAGCAGTATTTCATTTTCTACTTCAGAGAATGACGACCTCTATTGTGCGGAACTGTAGAAAAAAACGACTTCTGTCACGTTATGGTATTTTACAAGATATGTTGGAATTGCTACTGCAAAGTGTGCATGTACAAAATGTACCCTGAACTTCAGTAATGATAGCAACACAGACTTTTAAGATTATGACTTTACATTTATTATTTTTACATTTGCTCCAAAAAAGAGTAATTTTGTTTCTACATTCATCTGACATATGTATTTTGTTCAGCTAAAGATGAAAAGGCTGGCCGAATCAGAACTGCTTTTTTTGGCGTATTAGTAAAATGCTTGTCAGGAATCTTTTATTTGTTTTTATGAACAAAAAGTAGATCTTTTGTAGACTAGAATAGTTTATCTTCTACTTCTGCAAAAAACTCAAAGATCTCAATGTCAAGGGTTTAAAAAAGAATAACCTACTTTTCCTTAGCTTAAACCAGTGTTTCCCAAATCCCAGTCCTCACTGCCCCCCCAAACGTCATTTTTTCAGGATTTCCTTAGTATTGCACAGATGATGGAAATATTATTATTATTATTATTATTAAGGCATCAGAAGCTGACACAGGGTCTCTCACCTGTGCAGTACTAGGGAAATCCTGAAAACATGAGGTGTTGAGGGCCGTGAGGACTGGAGTTTGTGAAGCGCTGACTTAATTATGTGCTAAGTTTGGAAATGATCCAACAGCTTAGACCCCCACTTATCCCTTGAATAGGGTTGTACAGAGTCCCATCTTAAAGGAGAAGAGGTTGAGCATCTCAAACCATTATTCTTTCTCTATGGTACTGATAAAGACAGTTAATCACAATTCTTGATGATCTCCAGCAGATCCATAGATTTGCATAGATTTGATCACACATTAGATGAAGCTGTGTGAACAGCTGATTGATGGGAGTGCAGGGTGTCAATACCTCACCAATCTGATATTGATGACCTATGATAGGGATAGGTTATCAATACTACATGCCTATCCTATTGAATTCCTTTAAGTGGCAAACTGTTCACAGGTTTTATCAGATACTAGGCACTTATGTGACCCTAGTACACCTTATAGCTTTCTGACTGTGCCAACTTATAGTCCTCAAGATAAACTCTAATGAGTTTTCCCGTGAAATATAATAGTACCAAAGTGATGTAGGCCACATTCTCCACTAGAAGAAGTCCTAAAGGTGCATTTTTGTATAATAAAGTGTATGGTTCTCTTCCATATGATCCTCTTATGTCAGGGCTTTGTTTTGAGGCACTGACATAACTTGGCTTTCTCCCAATCCCTTAGGTCTAAATTGTTCGGCACATAATCCCCTAGTAGCAGTTGTATTGTGCAGATAAGATATAGAGTGCTCTCAGTGGGAGAAACAAAATGGGGGTGTGTGATACCTTTTAATGGCTAACAAAATATAGTGAAAGCAGTATTGGTAGCTGGATTCTCAAGAAAAAAGGCACCTGGGGAGCAAAAAACGTGAATTACTTACAAACAGTGAAGTCTTGAAAGTAAAATTAAATTTCAAGGATTTTGAATGTGACATCTTTAATCACTTTATCACGTATTACCTTAATGAGAAAACCTCTTTAAAACTAAATATTTTTACTGTAAATTTAGCACAATTTAGAATGTGCCTGTCTGAAGAGTAGGCATGCTGATTAAGTCCTGTAGACATAGAGTTTGGCCAAACATTGACATTTCCTAGACTTTTGTGGGGCACAGAAAATACAAGAATGTGATTTTTAGGGCAGAAGTTCCATAAGTGTGTTCTTTAAGGCACGAATGGATACAGGCAGGTGAGGGCCCCTGTACCAGAATAATATATGGGCCCTTTGCAGTCTAAGAGGTCATCTAAATGCACAATGGTTACACATGGTTCGGAGCTGGTAGTGGGCCGCCAGTATCTTCTTGGGTCACTGTGCGACTGCACAGGTTGCACCAATGGTATGTCTGCTCCTGTTTCTGACAAGCAGTAAATACGTGTCAGAAAGTCATTAAATCTATGTGCACCAAATTCTACAGCAAAAATCTGAAGCAGAACTTTAAGTATGAGTTAAGTTTGGATGTGTATGCAGATTATCTCCATTTAATAGGGCTAATATATTTGCTGCTATCTACAATGGGTTTTGGGTAGAATTTGACCAGAAATCACTTTAATAAGTGAGATATCACTCACTTATTAAAGTCCTGCTTTCTGCACTGCAGTCTATACGGTATCTCCAAAAGCAGCCCTACAGTACCAGTGTTGGAGCAGATCCAGAAAGTAAAACTCTGATTTTTATTATGAACAAAAGCACGCTGATTGTAAAAAAGATTAAAAAAATAAAAAGAAAATAAATTTAAATCTGTTTTGCTGGAAAAAAGTGGCCATAAAAACAGCAACATGGTTTTCCCATTAAAAAATATAGAACACACTTTATGAGCAATTTTAAAAAAAATTCTTTAAGGGTATGCTTGGAATCCACCTGAAAAAGTGCATCATAAAACGAACACTCAATGCACAGCAATGTGAAAATGGCATTACTATGTACGTCCTCCATCTTAAGTCACGTCTTCTAACTGCTTCAGGGTTTGGAAACCCTGAAGCCATTAAAAGAAGTAACATGTTTGACTTCTTTGTAAGCTGCCCATGCACTATACTTGAAATATTATTTGAAAAGACGCAGGCGAAGCAACTTCACATTAAAAAACTCAATCACTCAAAAAGACGCCAAGTGCACATACTCGGCTAGGGTCACATGCATTATTCCTCTCCATCCGAGAACAATGGTCCGATTATGCTAATAAGACAGTGATCAGAGTTTGATAAGAGTGGAATCCGATTGTCTCTAAGGTGGAGAGAAACAAAGAAATAAAGTTTCTTCCCCTTGTCATCATATCAGTTCTTGTAAATCGGACCATGCTCAGATGACATCTGAGTGAGGTCCAATTTCTATCATGGACCCAAAGACTTAAATTGGGAATAACATCTAATTATTGGAAAAAAATCCTATATGCTATTATTTGTTTTGGGCTTTGGCATGAAAACTGGACAGCCCCATAGGATTTGGGTACGAGAGCTATCTGCCAAAATCATGGATAGCACTCATCCAAATTAAACAGTCGTGTGCTCGAGACCTTAGTGTGAGTTCACAAACACCATTTTGCAGACTAACCAATAAGTTTTCCTAGCATTAATTATCATGCCTACTTCATGTGCTTTCTTTTCCAGATGAAACATTGTGGTGTTTGGTGGCTTTTTTATGTATTTTTTAGTTCACTGTTTTTTTCAAGTGCTCTAGGTCTTTGTGGGATTTGAAAAAGTGCCAAAAATAATACTGTTACAAATGAAGTATTACTAAAAGTAGTTAAAAAAAGAAAAGAAAAATGACTAAATTCCTAAAATTTATCTCAAGCAAAGAAATAAAAAAAGGCTGAGTAAAAAATAAAATGTAGAAATAAAATGCTGAGTAAATCTGTGTGAATGCCTTTCAGTTATCTTTATTCGGCTATATGCTGAACTGTTCATTTACTGTGGATGAAAGTTGGCCACGTACAGTTTGACGGGATCATTGGCAATGCAATCTGTAGTAGGGTCTACTATTCCATCACAGCAGTTTCCAGGGAATGATTGGATTGAGCCTTACCCTCTCCCGTACTGAAATAAACATTCATGCTTATTTGTATTCTAGTTTGTAACCATGACAACACATAGTTCTGCATCAGATCTGTAGACACATTCTTTAACTTGTGATACTACATTCTACTAGTTGAAATGTTTTTGCTTATTTTTGATATTTACACACTGACATAAGTATTTAATAGTCCCTGTCGGGATTTAAAGTTTTTTCTTAAGATATTAAAAAGGTTGTCATCAGAAAAAAAATTACTAATCTTAAGAAACTAACCTTTGGGTGTAAACCTCTAGCTGAGATAAGCCATTCAGTTACTGACATAGATTTGAGACAAATAGCTAAAAGTGTAAAACTAACCTCCAACAATTGCTGGAGTGTAGCCTGGAAATTCAGTTGAGTAATTTGCCCTGTAACTAATACAACTTATTGTGACTAAAACTGACCCAACCGGTTATTTCACAGCTCGTAATACAAATAAATAAATATCTCGCTAACAAAACACCAACAACACATAGCTTCTGCAATATACATATATTCATGAGCTGCCTGTAACCATTATTCATTATATAATGAAAATACACGCAGCATTCACACATGATTTCTGCATGAATTTCTCACAATTTTCTCTGCATGTGCATGGCTAATTATACTCACAGAACTCCCTTCTGTAATGAGGGGCATACCTGTGTGATTAATATATCACCAGAAGAGACTGTCATTATCTGAATGTAAGCCATGAGGATATTCTAATGAGTCAGGTAGATTTAGGATTTTCAGTGCCGAATACGAAACAATTACGGTACAATGTATGAGACAGAATCTAAAAATAAAAAACAGAAAATCACATTTCATGATTTTTACATAATTAATTAGCATTTTATTTCATGAAATAAGTATTTGATACAATAGAAAAACAGAACTTAATATTTGGTAGAGAAATCTTTGTTTGCAATTACAGAGGTCACGTTTCCTGTAGTTCTTGACCACATTTGCACACACTGCAGCAGGGATTTTGGCCCACTCCTCTATACAGATCTTCTCCAGATCTTGCAGGTTTCAGGGCTGTCACTGAACAACATTGAGTTTCAGCTCCCTCCAAAGATTTTCTATAAGGTCCAGATCTGGAGACTGGATAGGCCACTCCAGGACCTTAAAATGCTTCTTGCGGAGCAACTCCTTAAATGCCCTGGGTGTATGTTAGGGGTCATTGTAATGCTTGAAGACCCAGTCACGACCCATCTTTAATGTTCTTATGGAGGGACGGAGATGGTTGGCTAAAATCTCACGATACATGACCTTATCCATCCTCCCTTCAATAAGGTGCAGTCATTCTGTCCTCTTTGCAGAAAAGCACTCCCAAAGTATGATGTTTCCCCCACCATGATTCATGGTTGGGATGGTGTTCTTGGGTAATACTCATCCTTCTTTTTCCTCCAAACATGGCGAGTGGAGCTGATATTAAAAAGTTTTATTTTGGTCTCAACTGACCACATGACCTTCTCCCATGCCTCATGGACATGTGCTGGTGTGAGCAAGGGGACCTTGAGTACCTTGCAGCATTTTAATCCATAACAGCGTAGCGTCTTACTAATGGTAATGTTTGAGACTGTGGTCTCAGCTCTCTTCAGGTCATTGACCAAGTCCTCCTGTGTAGTTCTAGGCTGATTCCTGACCTTTCTCGGAATCATCCTTACCCCATGAGGTGAGAACTTTCATGGAGCCACAAACAGATGTAGATTGACAATCATTTTGTGTTTCTTCCATTTTCTAAAAGTTGGGCCAACAGGCTGCTTGCCTATTGTCCTGTAGTCCATCCCAGCCATGTGCAGGTCTACAATTTTGTCCTTGGTGCCCTAATGTAATTCTTTGGTCTTGGCCATGGTGGCAAGGTTGGGGTGTGATTAATTGATTGTGTGGACAGGTGTCTTTTATACAGGTAACGAGTTCAAACAGGATCAAATAACACAGTAGTAGGAGGGCTTCTTAAAGAAAAACTAACAGGTTTGTGAGAGCCAGAATTCTTGCTGGTTGATTGGTAATCAAATACTTATTTTATGCAATAAAAAGCAATTTCTTTAAAAATCATGATTGTGACTAAAAAATAGGGTCCCAAAGAGTTTTGCAAACAGGCATATAAGAAGGAATAGGGGACAATTTTATAATGCTTATGTAGGAAAATAATTTTATATATTTTGTTTATTATTGAAGCATATTTTTTCTAAAAGTTCTCGGTTTTTAATTTTTATGCTCGTATATTTATTGAAAATATATGGTGCAAATATACTAACCTTCTCACCCTCTCTACTTTGTGTTGTGTGTATAATAAAGCTTATAATCGATTATTTTGCTAATGTTACAGTTAGCCTCTGAACTTCATTTTTAAGGCAAGGAAATCCGCTACAGAAATAACTTTTCAGAAAGCTCAGATTTTGTGATTTTCCAGATCTTAGTGTCACAGGGAAAAGAACATCAACAGATTGTGATGCATATTAAAAAATATAGCACTGCTTATATGATAAGTGGTGTGAAAACGATAGGCCTTTCATGCAGCGCTCGGCAGACATAGTGATGGTAGCAACAAAGGGCTAGGCATTTCGAAAGTATGAGGAAGTGTAGTCAGAAATGAAGAAAGCAAATAAATCCAAATTCCTTTGCAGATTTCCCTCCAAAAGTAAAATACATAAAGAAAGAAATGATTTATTCATAGTTTCCATTGTAGGAAAAATAGCAAGGCAGTCTGAAGAATTTACTTAAGCCTTAAGCAAATGTATTCAGTCTTCTTCTTCAACAGACCAATCAGGTATATATTTTCCTGGCAAGTAAATTGATTTAATGAAATGTCTGTGTTGAGTGGTATACAAATGCGCTCACTGAGTGAATATTTTATAATTCTGCCATTGTCTGATCAAATGGTCAGAAAATGTGTAAGTGAAATAAGGGCAATTTGTAAAGGAATGATGAAACATTTCGGGGTCAGCCGGGTAAATAATGAAAGAAAATGCTTGATTTATGAATATTTAACAAACCACACATACAACTCATGGAAAGTGTAACCTACAGAGTAAGAATTGCCACATACCGGCAAATCAGAAGCTTAATCAGCTTCCAAATATTATGTTTCTTTTACTTAAAGACTTATTGTTTTTTTTTTTTTTTTTAAGTGTGGCAACTATTTTTTCAAAAGTGACAAGTTAAACCAATATTTGTTGACCTGCTTGCTTTTCATTAAATACCTTGCTTGTTATTGATAGACCCCACGTACAATACCATCAGTTTCTGATATAGCTATGTGGCAGGTATAGTTATAGGTGAAATATGCCGTGTAAAAAAAATCAATAAAATAATCAAGTTTCCCAATGATCTTTTGACCTTTTTCGGTGACTTGTCATATTAATAATAAGTAACAGTATATAATAAAACAAAATAATATTACACATAATATTATATTATTATAAAACAGTCATTACTTCAGACCCAATGACCCTAACTTGTACATGTTCCCACAATAGATGAATATCTGGAGGCATTTTTTGATGCTGAAAAAGGAGAATGTTAGTGTATTAGGTTATATTTCAATTTGAGGTAGTACGCATTAGAAAAACAGATACAAAAATGTATATAAGTCAGTTCACATTGGTGACTCTTTTCTAAATGACATTGAGATTAATCCCTGAAAAAGGTGCTTATTTCATGATCACTATTCATGTTATTCTTTATCCAGTACCACCAGCAGGGTAGCTCTCTTCTTTTGCTCATAGAAGGGTGTTGAAAGCATGGTGCCGCCCATATGTGATGTATAGGGCCTATAAACACAAGCTTCTTTTATATGTTATGTTTATACATAGTCTTACCAGACATATTAAAAATGAATGGCTTGCTTGACCTTTTAATACAACTATTGTTAAAATATTCTGTACTGCTTAAAACCAAATAAAGCATCATAATTTGTAGTTTATTATGCTTGGCACTATTAAATTTAAGTCAGCACTATCACACCCACAACATGTCTGTAATTGTCTGCTGAACCTATGCACTTTACATTCTCTTTTTCTTCTCAAAGTTTTTCTGGGTCATGCATAATAGCTTTCCAAGAGGCCAAGCTTCTGTTAAAGAATGAGACAGCTGGGCTAACCATATATGTTTGATACTGTTCACTGTATATTTATCATATTTAGGCCACTTTCACACGTTCAGTATTTGGTCAGTATTTTACCTCAGTATTTGTAAGCCAAAACCAGGAGTGGGTGATAAATGCAGAAGTGGTGCATATGTTTCTATTATACTTTTCCTCTGACTGTTCCTCTCCTGGTTTTGGCTTACAAATACTGATGTATAATACTCACCAAATACTGAATGTGTGAACGTGGCCTAATACTAACAGGTTATCGTGAACAAGCATTTTTATGCATTATCTGGTCCTGAAAGTCATACAGACCAAATAGGTTGACAATCACACGATGAACAAGCAAAATGCTAATTTGTCAAGTAAATAGATATTTTGCGCTGCACAGAATATCATTGTTCTCAGCAACATTTTGTTCTTCGCAAACAGAACTTGTGTTGTCGAAAACAATGTCATCTTAGCACACAGAAAGATTTATTACAGATCGCTTAGTATGCATCTTTAAAGGGACTGTCAGCAAAGAATGACTGTTCTAACCGAGCAGAATATGGTGCCTTAATGAGTCGTCGAAAGTACCCAAACTCCATTGACTTCAATGGGAGGCAAAGCAAAACGCATAACCACCTTAAAGGTAGCCAAAAAGCTTCCAAAACAGCTCAAACTAGGGAAAGATACCAGGAAAAGTGGCATCAACTGACTCAGAGTACAAATAGTATAATTGCGCAGCATAGATGCATGGGACAGGGCTTGGACAAGCAATTCTAGCTGAAATATTGATCAGCAACATGTGGTTGAGTGACAGGTGTAGGTCTGGTGCTCTGAGAGGTCTGCCAACTTCAGGCAACAAACAAGTAGGAGACCTATCTTGTCCAAACATTTCCAAAAATTAGGGGCAGACACGAGGAAAAGTGGCATCAATTGATCCACAGTAGAAATTTTAGAATGGCACAGCAGCAGTTAGCTATGGTCCATGCCTGAGGTACCAGGGTTTGGGCCAGCATTTAGAACTTTGAATTACCTTTCTGGAAAAGTATAATGTTACAGGGTATATACACTAGATTCCTTGATAAGGCGTTGATCCAGGGAACTAGTCTGATTGCCGTATGTGGAGTCGGGAAGGAATTTTTTTCCCCATGGTGGAGTTACTCTTTGCCACATGGGGTTTTTTTGCCTTCCCCTGGATCAACATGTTAGGGCATGTTAGGTTAGGCTATGGGTTGAACTAGATGGACTTACAGTCTTCTTTCAACCTTAATAACTATGTAACTATGTAACTATGTAATTGAAGTTTCAATTAAGATAAGGTGGGTGAAGAGGTGGTGCAAGCTTGATTTGCTGGGAGCTCAAATTACTAGTAGCATAATAGTAACACAGGTATTTGACTGGTAGTAAGTGCAGGCCTTCCGGTCTGTGAGCTATACTGCTATAGGCAACACACATGAAGGACACTTAGAGTGCAAATATTTGAAAAAATTATTGCAACACACCACTAAAGTGGCATCAATTTCCCCAGAGCAGAAATAATGGTCAGATGATATCCCTTCCACTACAAGCAAACTACAAGATGGCGACCCAACTTGTGCCTCCACATTTCAAAAAATTATTGTCACACAGTAGAAAGAGTTTACAGTAATGACACCCCTCAGCCTCTGACACCCCTTCCACTACAGGCAAGCTACCAGATAGATACCCAACTTGGAGTCTACACCTTTCAAAAAATTATTGTCACACACCACTAAAGTGGCATAAATTTCCACATAAGAGAAATAGTATAATGGGCCTCTGACAGTCATTCCACTACAGGCAACACACTAGATGGAGACCAATCTTGGAGTCTCCACATTTCCAAAAATTATTGTCACACCAATAAAGTGGCATCAATTTTCCCAGAGAAGAAATAGTATAAAAGGCCTCCGACACCCCTTCCACTACAGGCAACCCACCAGATGAAGACCCAACTTGAAGTCTCTACATTTCCAAAAATTGTTTGCAAAATCAGCAGCAGTAGCAACAGCACACACAGAAGCCATGACAAAGGAGTTACAGACTGCAGTATAGTTAGATCAATGCAGTACACTAAAAACTACACCATCGCCTAGTGCGCCCAGTGTGACTGGGGTGCAAAACGCATTGGAGAAAGTTAAGTGGTCTACACTTTCAGGGGACAGGTGGATGTGCTTATCCATCAGGACAGCAGCAGTGATAAAGATGCGTCCTGAGAGAACGCTGTCTGCTGAGCATGATAAAATCTAAAAGGCATGACAGGTGAGCTCAGGCCACTCCTCCATTTTTGAAGAACAAAATGTAAAAGGGAACAAACCTTCCCCTGATGGCATTAATACTGAGCTCGAGATACTCCTGCACCATCCTCTCCAGTTGTGAAATGACTCACAGAAATTGCTTATGCCACTTATAATGCTGATGTTAATGTTTTTGTGTTGACAATTTGATGTTCCCAAGGTTGGAAATCTATAACTGCGATACACACTGTGTGCCTCACTGCTGTCTTGAGAAAAAATGCTCTTAAGATTGTCTACAAGCGTGTTTCAATGCTCCAAAATGTGGGCCTCCCTTTCCAGGGTAGAAAGCATTTGGCAAAATGTACTCTTTTACCTTGGATCTAACAGAGTGGCAGCCAATAGTCAGCATTATTTATAATCCTAACAATATGGGCATCATATTGCAGGTAATGCAGCAAGAAGGCACTAATGTGGCAGGCGCTTACATGAGGTCCAAATCCATGGTGTGTTGGTAGCTGTGTAACATTGAAGCTTGCTTCCTCTGTCTCTTCTTACCAACATCGGAAACCAGAGAGGGGATCATTAGACTCTTCATCTCCTAACTATTGCGCGCCGATCACCTCTTCTTCCTCATCTTTCTCAATTTGTTCCTTGACTCTTGCACCTTCAGTAACAACAATCTGGTACCATGAGCCCCCTTCGATCGGTGTAATCCACCCTCCTACGGCACCCGCCTGTTCAACAACAATCTGGAACTCTGAGATATAGTTATCCTTTCTGCATCCTCCTCTGTTTCCACACCCTGCTCCCCAGACTATTCAAAGTATGCTCCTGCAGGTAGATGACCGGAATAGTGATGCTGTTGATAACATCGTCAGTGCAAACCATCTTAGTAGCAATTTTGAAACTGTGCAGATGGGTGCAGAGGAACTTCCTTTGCACCATGTCCATACTGCATTGGCCAAGGCTATGCAAAATGGCATACTGCACGAGAGCTCATCACTGCTGCCACAGTCGCTGCAACATGTGCAGTGTAGAATTCCACCTTATCGGCACATCGCAAATCAAATGGTTAACCGGTATGCCGAAAAACCTCTGTAGCCATGCAAGCCGATAATGAGGGGTGTGAAAGGCGGAAGTGAGCAAACAGCAACTGTGCTTTCTGCAGTAGCACATCCAGACCGAGATAGCAGTGAAGAAAATTGCTGTACCACCAGGTTGAGGAAGTGAGTCATGCAAGGCATATGTTTGAGGTTGCCCTGGCATAGGGCCACCACCAGGTTTGCACCATTATCACATACTGCCTTCGCTAGCTCAAGGTTCAGTGAAAACAGCCATTCATCAAACTCGGCCTGGATAGCTGTACACAACTCTTGAGCTGTGTGACTACGATCTCAAAGGCATGGAGGCCCTAGAGGAGGTGGAGGAGTCAGAAGCAGTGGAAATAGTGACACAGAGTTTCGTTCCACAAACCTTGGGAATTCAAAGACTTGTGGAGAAGCTTCTTGACCACCTGCCTTCACAGCCACCAGAGTGCCCAGTCATCGAGATGTAACACACCCAGTCATGTTTGCTTGTCCAGGTGTCAGTTGTCAAATGCACCCTGGCATACATAGATTTTTTTCAGGGAATTGGACATGTTGTCTGTGACATGCTTGTGTAGCTCAGGCACAGTTTTCTTAGAGAAGTAATGGTGGTGGGGCAATTGGTCTTGGGGACTGCAATGGCCCTCAGCCTTCCGAAAATGTCTGTATCCACCAAGCTTAAAGTCAACAGATTGGAGATGGTGACATTTAGGCTCTTAGCTTTGTCATGTGTAGGAGAAAATATTCTTTTACATTACCACAACTGCACGGCGAAGGGATGGCTGCTGTGCTGAGAAAGGGTGGAGTAGGGTGAACATGATAAACTGCTGGACTGTGAGTCAGGTGCAGGTGGAGATGTTAAGGTTGACTGACAAAGATGTAGTGTGCTCAGTGACACAAAAACAGCAGGCATCTCCACTTCAGTAACAGCCAACAGGCTTTTGCTCACCCCGACTGTAGGGTGTAAACAAGTGGAGGTTCTGTGGCCAGAGACCTGTGTGAGAACTCTTGCCACGTCGATGGAGGAGGAAGAAGTAGCAGGTGTGGTTGATGGGATGGCCTGTGATTGGCAAGGCCTATTAGTCTGCATTTTAGCACAGTGACAATTCCAGACTAAGGCATGTTGATCCCGCATGAGCCCATTCATGCATGCAGCAGTTAAATTATTGCAATTTTTGCTTCTACTGAGTCGTTTTTTCCAAAGTTAGCAGATAATGTAAGTTGGGTCATCCTTTGCAGTCTCAGAAAAGGCACAGGTTACGCAACCCTTGCCGCCCTTGCGAACTGCAGACTTGTGACTGCTGCTGGCCACAGTCAGAATTATGGATGAGGAAGCAGTGTAGTAGTTGTGTTACTCTGTACCTGTGAGGGAAGACACAATGTAACCTCATCTTCCTCCTCCTCCACCTCCTCTGCTGAGCTACTCAGCTGTGTGCCTCTGGGTTTGTACCAAGTGGGATCTACAAACTCATCTCCATCCTCTATGTTCTCCCACTCCTCACACTGAGAGTGACCCTCTTCTGCTTCCGGCCCGAACAGCACAGCACAGTACAGTCTGTGTGCATCTCAAGATCCCCCCACCCCTAGGGGTTAAGATCTGGTGATGAGGGTTTGGATTCTGCTCAGCCATCAGTGTAGATGCTTTTCTCCTCTGGATTCTGTGAATCTTTGGAGAAGAAATCTGATGCCCATGGAATAGAATATGTGAACAGATCTTTAGACTTGCCCCTCTGTGGTTCTGCATAGTTAGTTGGGCGGTTGGAAAGTTGTGACACAGGGTGGAAACCAGCTGTTTCACTACCCTAAGCCCAGTCGTGCCAGTCACCTGTAACAAAATGAACAATCAATATTTATTTTTCTGAGATAATGTGTGTTAGGAGGTGGGATTCTTCTACTGCACGAGGTGGATCCCAAGCCTTGTTTCCCTCTGCGGTCTCCCATTCTTCTTCGACTGCAGTGGAGCCTGCTCAGCAGAGACATTGGTCTCAGCATCTTGCTCAGACTCATACTGTTTGTCTAGTTACTGCTGGCTCTCCAGTTACAGCTATAGTAACTAGCAATAGGTGGCACCGAGCAGACGTTCCTGGGTCTAAGTCCAGAAATCACTCCTCTGAGCATGCTTGTGAGGCAATCTCTCATTGGTGGTCGGTAGTCAGCTGTTCAGGTCCTGTGTTGACTCCGGATTGGCCCGCGAACAAGGTCCTGTCTGATTGGCACAATCTATAAAAGGATCTTTGGCACACCTGTCGATGCGCTAAGATCATTTATGTTACTTGTGTGTGTAGAACACTATGGTAGTGTGGACTTGTCTGCATGTGTTCAGGGTGGGCGTATAGCCTTTTACAATTCCGGCACCTCCAGAGAGGAGTTCATGTGATTACATACGCTGTGACTGTGTCTTCTACCCATTCACTTGCCCCTGAGAGGGTAGTGCTCTCCTGTGAAGTAACATGGGGTTTACACATAGCACCATTTCCACTTGAGTGGCATCTAGCTGTGCCATACAGTCCAGAGACAGCTGCATTCTGTCTCTACCCCTCTGTGAAGCTAACAGAGCTGAGTAAATACTTTCTGCTCACACCGGGTGACATTTAACCCCGTGTCCTTTCTAGATCACTTGCAGCACGCTTCTGCCATTGTTCACTAGCTGCAATTTTACATCTCCGCATGGTGGACCCCGGGTTGCGATCGCACTTCATCTTTATTTATATTTAGTGTGATCCGCCAACCCTAACAGTGTGCTTGCACAACAATGTTAGCTCAAATGATGTTGATTAGGAAATGAGGCTTAATGATTTTGATTAGGAAATGTGACCTCCTGAGCCCTGACTGCAACAAAGTTTTAGCCCAAACAATTTTGACTAATGAAGCCTGGTTCCTGCACCCCAATATTATCCCTAACAATTTTGTT
The DNA here is from genome assembly GCF_051348905.1 of Ranitomeya variabilis. NCBI lineage: Eukaryota > Metazoa > Chordata > Amphibia > Anura > Dendrobatidae > Ranitomeya > Ranitomeya variabilis. The sequence goes on from NC_135236.1 coordinate 466,734,726, forward strand.
TGGCAAATGGGACCTCCTGAGTGAACCCCAATATTAGCTTAAAAAATTTTGATTGGGAAATGGGCTCTCCTGCCTTCACTCAAATGTTAGCTCTAACGATTTTGATTAGGAAACATGACCTGGTACCTGCAACTCAATAATAGCCATAACGATTTTAATTAGGAAATGTCTCCTGCCTGCATCCCAATATTAGGCCAAATGATTTTGATTAGGAAATGGGGCCTCCTCAGTCCTGACTGCAACACAGTATAAGCGATTTTAATCAGGAAATGGGCAGACAAAAACCCAAAGGATTTAACAGATCTGATATAGTTTTGTGAAAACAAAAGCAAAATAGACCTAAAACTTAGTTTTAATTGTAATATATTAATCAAAAAAGCTCAAATATATAAAAACATATTAGTGAGTGGATCAGACATAGGCACATAATAGTCAAGGCCTTGTCAAATATTAATTTAATCAAAGAGAAGATATCTAAGGAACATATAATTAATACTCTGCTTCCCTACCTGGCAGCAGAGGTTGGCACCCTATGGGAAAATTAATTGGCGCCTCTGCTCCACATAGACTGAACCTGTCTGACCCTGAAAGGGATCCCTCACCAAGCCATCACCAACACCCATAAAGAACTTAAGTGCTTAATAATTATGAACCTGACAATATGGTGAGAGTATAATCAGTGGGTGCCAAAGTTATACGTATGTTTTTCAAAACGTGCTCACTGTCTCGTAGAAATTTATAAGAGTAGGTATATAACTTGCAGGCTGGTCAAAGTAAATATAGATATGGATAGGCCTAAACAGATATAATGATACTAACAGGCAAATTACACATGTTCGAATCAGAAAATGCCCATATACTGCAATGAAGCTAGCAGTGCAGACAGCCCCCCCAAAGGAGGTACTGTCACCTTAACAAGATAAAGTCCTATGAGATTCAGGTATAAGTAATAACCTATATGTGTGACAGCCAAAGACTCTTTAATATGACATACAGCGCAGTGGTATATGTATATGGGGTACAACAGCATGATATCACCTGTAAAATAAGGCTAAGTCACCCTTACATGCAGGCATCACTGTGGCAGAACAAAACACATGTGAGCACACAGAGCACAGGTACAGTTCATAATTTCAATAATAGGCAGACATATTCATGGTGGGTTATAGTAAACCTCTCAGAGAGATGGTGGGCCTTTTTGTAATGAACACCGTATCCAGATGTATTTCCCCTCAGAGATAAAGTCAGGGGTTCACCAGGGTATTCAGGGGTGAGGGGCTCCAGTCATCTCCTACCACCCGGACCACATGTACAGAAATGAAGTCTTGCATGTGTGTGGGCTTCCTATGGGTAATGCTGTCTTTTCTAGAATTGGCCGGAAATGATGTCACGCCGGTCACGTGAGCACTGCAACCCGGAAATCGCATCCATGTCCTGGTGAAATGCAAGACGTGCTCCAGCAGAGGGTGGATTGCAGATATGTGACCGGACGTGATGTAAAACTGGTCACATGATCTCTGCAATCAGGAAATAGTACCTATGTCCCAGTGGAACGCTCTCTGCATTCCACCAGGGACGGAGTGTTAACTCTCTGTTCCCTAGATATCTTCTCTTTAATTTAATATTTTACCAGACCTTGACTATCATGTGCCTATGTCTGATCCACTCACCAACATGTTTTTATACATTTGAGCTTTTTTAGATTAATACATAATTAAAATATATTTTTAGGTCTGTTTTGCTTTGATTAGGAAATAGAGCCTGGTGCCTGCACCTCAATATTAGCCCAAACAATTTTGCTTACAAAATGTGACCTCCTGAGTCCTGACTGCAGCACAGTATTAGCCCAAATGATTTTTGAATAGGAAACAGGGCCTGGTGCCTCCACTCAAAATATTAGCCTTAATTATTTTGATTAGCAAATGGGGCTTCCTGACTGTACCCCAATATTAGCCCAAATGATTTTGTTTAGGAAATGGGGCATCCTGCCTGCACCCGAATATGAGCCCTATCGATTTTGATTAGGAAATGGGTCCTCCTGCCTCCACCCCAATATTAGCGATGACGCTTTTGATTAGGAAATGACCTAATGGGGCCTCCTGCCTGCACCACAATATTATCCTAAATTATTTTGATTAGCAAATGTGACCTCCTGAGCCCTGACTGCAGCACAGTATTATCCCAAATGATTTTGAGTAGAAAATGTAGACTCCTGCCTGCACCACATTATTAGCACAAACTTGTTAGATGCTGGAAGGTCAATTTCACACACAGCAGGATCGTATCTAACTACAGTGTGTCATGCCGTTCTGTCTCTTTCTGGTTTTCGGCATGACAATGCATATGTTTGCTTTAACCCTTTACTCTTTTCCCCTAATTTGAGCTGGGATACTGATGGCTAGGGTTGAGTGAAACGGATCGGTCATTTTCATAAATCGCCGACTTTTGGCAAAGTCGGGTTTTGTGAAACCCGACCCGATCCTAGTGTGGGGTTGGCCACGCGGTCAGCGATCTTCACGCCAAAGTCGCGTTTCATATGACGCTTTCAGCGCCTTTTCTCAGCCAATGAAGGTGGACGCAGAGTGTGGGCAGCGTGATGACATAGGTCTCGGTCCCCACCATCTTAGAGAAGGGCATGGCAGTGATTGGCTTGCTCTCTGCGGCGTCACAGGGGCTATAAAGGGGCTGGCGATCTGAGCATAGGGAGAGGTTGCTGCCGCTTTGTCAGAAGCAGGGATAGCATTAGGCAGGGTACATTAACCCCCAAACCGCTTGTGCTGTAGCAATATCCACTGTCCAACACCACCTTTTCTTTGCAGGGACAGTGGAGGCTAGATTTTTCTTCATCAGCTCTGTAGCTTATTGGGCTGCCCTAGAAGGCTCCCTGATTGCTGCATTGCTGTTTGTACACT